>NC_067284.1:111716314-113001939 GCF_020740795.1 Apus apus | reverse complement strand
ATTAGTGGTTGCAATCACAAAGGTGTCCTAAAGCAGTAACAGTTTGCTTATCCAGAGACATGCAGTGAGATTATATTTGCTTAAAAATAGATTTTGACCTGCTCAGTATCTTCCTCTGTGCTGATCTAGTAGACTGGCTTTGTGATCAATGGAGAAGAGGGTGTTTCTGGCACACATTTCTGGGAGCACTGGGATCTATTTCAGGTGCTCACTTCAAGATATGATTATTTGTGCCCTAAAAGTGACTGCTTTCTCCAGTGGCTACAGGGAGAATGTAGCAGCTAGCTTGGGTGTTCAGGTCTCAATTCAGCTGTTCAGCCATGGTTTAGTGACATTGAAGAGACCTTGGTGAATCCCACATGGCCTCCAACTGCTGCCCTAGAGGGTTGTGTTGGTCTTGTTCTATGTCTACATCTCCATGGACCTCTGTTACATCTCAATTTACAGTGTTTTATGTGTAGGCAATGGAATGAAACCTCAGTGGTTGAAGTTTATGACCTTAGAAGCAGGTGTCACCAAGTTAGTGCTCTCAAGTGCATGAAATATATTTGTACTTATTACAGTAATTGAAAATCAAGTCAGTGTGGTCTCTGGAGCTAAGAGGGTGGTACAGCTGATGTGTGTCTAGCAAATCTCACATTTACCTTGTGATCAAGTGAAATGAAATAGTTCAGAATGCTTCCTTAGCACTCTCTTCCAAAACAGTAACTACTAAAATGATACTGTATCAGTACTGGAGATTTTACAGACATGGATAATTGTCCTTCAGAAATACAGAGGAAGATACAGCTCTCGAAATAGGTGGGGTCACTTGTGGTACAATGGCACAGCACATGCTCTGGATGTTTTTCTCCTGAGTCAAGTTTTCAGCTTTCTGTAATGCAAGAAGAAACCTCCATCTGGTGAGAGAATCATCAGGTGGAGGGCAAGGGAAATAAAGTCTCCTTGAGAAACCACATTGTTCTAGCTGGTCCTACAGCCAGCTGTATCCATTCCTTCTTCAGATGACTGGAGCCTCTGCTGAAATCCATCACTCAGGTGTCCAAAGTGACATGTGCAAAGCCAGAATGATGAAGGCTACCCAAGCATTACAGCATTGGGTGAATTGGTCTGGGATGGGCCAAGCCCGAATTTTCCACCCCCCTCCCTTGTATACGGTACATACTTGTACAGGGCTGCTTGACGTATGTTTCACAGCCCAAAGGGAGAGAAACCAGAGTCAGCATCTTCCACACTGCTAGTGCCTCCCACATTTCATCTGAGCATCGGAAAACACCTTGCTGCTGTAAGTCTGTTCACCGGGAGATGGTGCTCCTGCCCTGGGAGTGATCCTCCTGCAAACCCCTGGCACTCCCCGGTATTCCGCTTTCTGCAGATGCTTTGTCCCTCTGCAGCCGGCCAGCCCACTGCTGAGCTGGGTCTGGATGGCCCTGTGGGTCGGTTTCTTCTCCTCTGAGCTTCTTATGCTACTCAACGGCTGAAGGAGAAAGAGGCTCAGGACATGCAATGTCTACAAAAATAGTTGGAAAAGACAAGATGGAAAAGGAAGGCAGAAATTGTGAGGTTAAGATGCAAAACTGGACAGGAAGCCAGAAGATACGGTGGTGGTAAAAAACAGTTCATGAGCTGCTCAGTTTGCCCTGTGGTCTATGCTGGTCCCTGTGGGACCTTACAGGTGAGAGACATCTCTCCTAACTGCCAGGTGCATGGCCTAAATCCCCCATGTCCCCCCCGCTTGGCACAAAGGTCAGAGAGACACAGTCCTTGAAAGAAGTGATCCAGAAGTGCTGCAAAATTGCAATCAAACAGGACTTTGGACCACATCCTTTTCTCCACTCAGATGTCCATCTTCTTCCTCATCTCCTCCTCCTTGAAGCCCAGCACAGGAGCAGGCACAGAGGAGTGAAGGGAGGAGATCTGGCTGGAGCAGAGGGGGTGGCAGGTCTGCTCTGGCCTTCTGCATTCCTCAGCTCACCCCCATGGCTGGTTGGTGTCCCCAGAGTGGCTGCCAAGGAAATAAATGCTGATGCCTCCAACTGGGTGCCTTGCATTGTTATCTGTGCTTAGGTAGGATGCATCCACCTGTTGATTCCTGCTCAAGGTGATGTTCCCAGAAGGGAGGGAAATCAGTTCTTGGGGAAAGAGCTTTTTTTTTTTGCTAGACCCTGTTGTTGCTGTGGAGAACTATTGGGCTGACCTTAAGGACTTCAGAGTTTAGCTCCATTGGGCTGGTCTACAACAAGGGGGGGAAAAACCAAAACAGGAAAAAGGGCATGGAATTTAGAGCATTGAAGTGAATGAGAGAGCAAAAGCAACTGTCTGTCAAGGAATAAACACTATCAAAAGATGCAGAGATATCCTAAAGGGGGAAAATAACCCCCACCTTCCTCCTGTGTTCATAGTGGTGAACATCTGCATCTAGAAAGTTAGGAGTGAGGTAGAACTGAGGTTATTGGTCAGGCTTTGCATTAGGGTAGAGAGCAAAGGGCTTGGTTTTGGTAAGGAGAAATTATCTGTCTTATGTGGCAGAGAAGTGAGAAAGACACAAGAGCCACAAGCAGAAGTGGCTGGGGAGGGATGGGGAGAGGGCAGAGGAGGGGAGGTACAGCTCTCCCTCCAGTGACTGTCAGTGGAAGGAAGGTGATGAGTTAGACTGAGAAAGAAGCCAAAAAGAAGCCAAGTGAATCCCACCCCTCCCAACCACATGCCAGTCCAGACTACCACCATAAGGACACTTGGGGTGGGTCATCCCCCCAATTTGGAATCTGTGGCTTGGGGCACTGGCAAATTACCTGCTGACTCTGCACTTTTCAAAAAGCAATTGGGCTTGTTTGTTTGTTTTTCAATTGACTGAGCACTCAACTGTGTTTTGACTTGCTATCTTCAGGTGGCTTATGCCAAGCCCTGTGGACCCGATGCTGCATAGGACAGTTTACCCTGGGGGGAATGGAAAGTCTAATCCAAGAAGCTTTTATGATTCCGTAAGGACTGAACTCTCAGCAAAGCACTTCTGGAAGTTTCCAATCCCCTAGTTAAGAGTATAGTGTTCAAATAGAAAGTGAAGTGAGACAAGCATAGTTTTAAACATCCAGATTGTGGTGATGTAAGGTCTCTGGGCCTGAAGGAGAGCAGCCCTGTGAGGTCTTTGAATCCATCTGATGTTTCATGCATGGACTTTGTACCTTGGTTTGTCTTATCTTCCTTGGCTTTCCTCTTGCAGACAATCAGGAAGAATTCAGCTTTGCTTGAGTCTAAGTAAGTTTTGGAAGGAGCTGCTGGAAGATTTGGGAAGAAAATTATGCTGTTGCTTGGTTACTTGCTGAGCTGGCCTTGCTGTCACTTGTAGCCATCTCACTAGAAGGCATTTGTTAAGTGAAGCCACAAGAGGCTTCTTGTATGGTCACTACATGAGAAGATGTTCTTCCAAATAATGACCAGCATCAATATTCTCACTGCTCTGAACTTGCCCAAGACTTGCAAATTGCTTAGCTAAGGGGAACAGCCACAAGCACCTCCAGTTTTGAAGCATGGAGTGGTTTTGTCACTGCAGTTTAGTTTTATTCCATCAGAAAGTGCTGATGACAGGAAAGGTGGGATGACACCAGGTACATGGTTATTGCTTGAGAATTTCCTTTCTGCCTCAGTTTCCTCCTTTGAGAAGTGGTCTTCCACAGCTGGTGGGGTTCTGGTTAAATCAAATACCTGTTTCTTTCCTTTGGTGAAGAGCATTTGTAGGGCAGTCCCTCGCTGGCAGGCCAGAGTCCCAGGGTAGGACCTTGCCTACAGTTCCCAAAGAGGATGCAGCTGCAGGAGAGTCCACCTCTCAGCTCCATGTGTGGAAGTTTATCAGTGCTCCATATGCAAAGGTCCCAAATCAGCACAATGTAGGAGGACAAGCAGGGCAGTGCTGGGGACCAAGAGAGGGAGGTGAGGGAAGGAGTCTACAACTGAGGGGACAAGCCCAAGTGTCAGCCAGGCAGGAACTGTTCCTTCCTGATTCTGAAGGAATCAGCACCCCAAAAATGTTTCCAGTAAAAAACCCCAAGAAACAGGCTTAGTGAGCTGACTGCCCCCTTCTTTCCAAAAACCCTCCCAGAAGGACCTATTGGTGAAGGAAAAGAGAGACTGTGGTGGGACACAGTGTGAGCTGTTAAGGTATGGGAGTCAGGACCCCTCCTGGGCACACAGGCATTGGCTTCATGTTATTCAGGACAGGTTCTTAGGGAAAAATTAGGGGCAAATGTGGTCCTTTATCTTCATCTGAGGTTTTGTCAGACTTCTGGTTCATTTAATAGTCAGTGAATACTGTGACTGATGAGACACGCTCAGAACTGTGTTTTTCAGTCCACGCTGGAGGTACCCAGAAGATTTTTAAGTGGAAGAGCAAAGAGAGATGGAGCAAGTGAGCAGGGTCAGACGCAGCATCACCATGGTACTTGGGGACCACCATGGGCAGGAGCACATTATTGTACCCACAGCAGTGGGGGGTTCCCTCAAGAGGAACAAGCCTGTTTGCTGGTGAAGCCGAATGGATGTAGGGTCTCCCTTGGTTCTGTGGGTGTTTTTTTCTGTATAAACTTGCTAATTGAGTTGTAAAATAAAACTGCAGCCTTTCCTCTCCAATTTCTGCTGCTGCAGCAGCGTGCTAATTTGGTTTTGGAAGGGGGCTGGTAGAAGGTGGCCCTTTGCCAGCGTGAAATTATGCTCCAGAGGTTTGTACTGGGAGAAAAGGGAGCCTGTCCTTGGAGCAGGGAAGGGTCTGGGGCAGGAGCTCCTGCGGGGCTGGGGCAGCTTGGGAAGGGCCTGCAGCTGGGCTGGGCTGGGCTGATGGAAATTCAAGAAAGCCCAGAAGGGTTTAGGTGAAGCTGCGATGGAGAACAGATGGGAAAGGCCGCGCTCGTCCACCTCGATAGACCCTGTGCTGTTGGGAGGATGGGCTGTGGGATTTCACATCACCCTTCCCAGCCCCCAGCACAGCCAGGCAGGTTTTGCTTCTTGGGTCTGTGTAGCCTCTGTGTGTGTGTGTCAGTTGGTGCAGGTGTGTGTGTCTGGTGTGTGCAGAAGTGTATGTGTGGGTATGTGTGTTTGTGCCTGTGTTTGGGTCTCCAGGCAGACGAGGAGGACAGGGAGCTGGCTCTCATCACCCAGCAGCACATGGCTCTGCCATGGGGATTGTGGATGGTGGGGTGCAAACTGCTGAGGAGGAACTTAATGCTCAGCTCTGCTGCCTTGCACCAAGCAGGGATTTGGCCCTGCTGCCCACACCGGGGGCTGAGAAGCGATCCCCGGGCAAAAAAGTTGGGGAGGAAAAAAAGAGGACATAGCCTGGCTGTTGTACCAATGTAATTTTAATTTTTAAAAGATATACAGAAAGAACGTAGTGACAGTTCCAGTCCCTGGGAATATGGTGAAGACTGGGGTTCTTCCCACGTGGCAGCTACACACACCCAACACATGGGAGGATGTACAGACCCAGGTGTCCCTGAGCACAGCCCCCAGTCACCAGTTGTATACCTTTCACTCCTCCCCTTGAAACTGGCTGCATGGAAGGATTCCAGGCAGGAGCTCTCCAGAAACCATTGCAGGAAGCCCAGAGGTTTATGGATAGGCTTGTCTGTCCATTTTCTAAAGCTCAGCCATCCTTCCCATCACAACATCCTTCCACCCTTCCGCTGACTGATCCTTTTGGTCCCTTCCCTGGGCAGCAGCAGGACGGGAGTGCTGCTGCAGCCTGTGGTGGGGGTGTCAGGAGCACAGACAGTGGGCCTGGGGCTGCTGGTGGGGGTGGGCTTGGGTGGTGCAGGACAGGACAGGACAAGCCTTTTCAGCCTTTCCATCTTCAGGGACAGCTGCCCTGAGCTCTCAGCCCCGATGGGCACCCAGCTCCCTTCTACAGGGAGTGAGGCATCAATGGAAGATCTATCTTCTCAGGTGCTTTTTTAAAAGTTACCTTTAGCATCTGGTCAGGCTGCATTTAATAAAGAAAAAACAGGTATGGAAGCTTCCCTCTGACGGTCCTTCCTCTGCCTCCTGCCCCAGCCAGGTGAGGGCTGCTGCTGGTCAAAGGGGGGGGGGGGTGCCAATGGGCACCGTGCGAGGCGCCGTGCAAGGGCTGTGCAAGCCGTGCAAAGGCTGTGCAAGCCGTGCAGAGGCTGTGCAAGCCGTGCAGAGGCTGTGCAAGCCCCGTGCGAACCGTATTAGCGCCGCCCAGGAGCTGCTGTGCGGGGCGTGCAAATGGCTTGGGGGCCAGGCCATCCCGCACCGGGTGGGACAGGGAATTCTCGGGACGTTGTCACGGGAGTTGCCTCCGTCGCCCGGCGCTATGTGTCCGTACCGAGCGAATCCGCCGGTTGGCATTCGAAACCCGCCGGCGGTGTTTGTGACACAGCACCTGTAAAATGACAGCAAGAAAGAGACCCGAGAGGCTGCAGTGACAGATGCTCGTGAGAAGCGATTGTTGGGGGGGGTGGGTGGGAAGGGGAGAGAGGGGAAAAAAATTAAATAATAAAAAGAGCCGTGTTTGTTTTGGCGAAGCACCTCCATTCCTACAAATAAATCATCGCAGCACTTGTTTTTGTATTTGCGGAGAAATCGCAACAGACATAACCAGGGACTTAAAGAGACTTGAAATAACATCCTAGTAAATACCCCACGTTGTTATTTTAATCGAGACCCGAGGAAACATCTGACTTTTACCAAGGAAACCCTCCGTGCACGGGAAAACATTAGCCCGCAGCCCGGCCGGGGCTTTGTTTTTGCTTCGGTGTCGATCTCCCGAGGCGGAATTACCGGGGCCGCGGGGCAGCGCGGAGCAGCGCGGAGCAGCGCGGGGGGCTCCCCCGGCAGTTCCCGGCCCCGCCGCCCGGGACCCAACCCCGCGGGCACAGCGGGGGGCTGCGACAGTGGGGCTGGGGTCCGCCCGCCCCCTCCTAAGCGTCTGTGAGGTGTCCCCCTTCCGATAACGGGGCGGGGGTTCCCGTCCCAAACGGAGAATCGCGGTTCTTCCCTCCAAAGCGGAGCCGGGGGCTGCCCCGTCTCCCGGATGGGATCGGGGTCCTCCTGCCCAAATACGGGGTGGACCCCTCCCCCCTGATGCGGGGTGGTGGTGGTGACCCCCCAATATAGGGTGAAGGTGTGGATGGGATCCGAAATACGCCCCACTGCAAACAGAAGCGAAGGTGTCCTCCCTTCCAGGTCGGGACCGAGGGTCGCCTTCCAAAATAAAGGGTGGATCCCGCCCACCCCCCGAAAAATAATAATAAAACAATGTAAGGACGAGGTGACCCCCGCAGCGCGGGGGCTGTGGATGCTCCAAATCAGGGGGGGGGCGAGTGCCCCTTGCAAACCGGGGGACAAGCAGGGGGCGAGTCCCGGGGGGGTGTCACCTGCGGGCGGAGGACGAGCGGGGGGCGGAGGAGGGGTCGGGGTTGGGGTGTGGGGGTGTGGGGGTTAGGGGGGTGTCTCACCTGCAAGGCGGAGGCCGGGGACAAACGGGAGGCGGAGGGGGCTGTCCCGGGGGTGTCTGTCTCACCTGCAGGCGGAGGAAGGGGTCAAGCGGGGGGCGGAGGGGGGTGTCTCGGGGGGAGGGGGTGTCACCTGCAGGTGGAGGCGGGGGGCGGGTCACAAACGGGGGGTCCCGGAGGGGGGAGTCTCACCTGCAGGCGGAGGCGGGGCAGGATGACAAACGGGGGGTGCCTGGGGGGGGTGTCTCACCTGCAGGCGGGGCGGGGCGCGGGGCCGGGGCGCGGGCGGTGCTTGCGGGAGGGGTGTGGGGGGGTGTGCCGGGCGGCCGGCAGGGGGCGCCCCGGCGGTGCGGGCGGCGGCGGCGGCGGGCGAAGACGATGTTCAAAAGCGGGCGGGGAGCGGCGGCGGCGGCAGCACCGCGCCGAGCACCGGGCCCCGCACCGCGCCCCGCACCGCCAGCGCCGCGCCCCGCAGCCCCGGCTCTCCGCCATGCGCCTCCGCGCCGCCGCCGCCGCCCTCTGCCTCTGCCTGCTGGGCGCCTGCCGCCTCCGCCGCGGGCTGGAGGCCGCTGCCGTGCGGGGCCCGTCGGCGGCCGCTCCCCAGCGACCCTCGGCAGCCGCGCCTTCCTCCGCCTCCTCCTCTTCCTCCTCCTCCGCCTCCCCCTTCTCCTCCCCGCCGCCGCGGAGGGACGGGGCTCTCCGCAACGGCACCGTGGTCCCGCACCACTACATGGTGGCCCTGTACCAGCGTCTGGCCGCCCGCCGCGCACCCGCCCGCCGCGCCGACACGGTGACGGGCTTCGCGGAGCGGGCGCGCAGCGGTGAGTGCGGGACGCGCATCCCTCCCCCCCCCCGCGCAGCGGCAGCTGGAGCGGGGCAGGGGGAGCCGGGATGGGGTGTCCCGCCGGGACCTCGCCGTCGGGTGGGAGGGATGGGAATGGGGTTTTGGGGCTTGAGGATTGGGGTTGGGAATTGGGTTTCGGGGTGGAAGTGGGGCTTCTGCGTGATTTCGGAGGTAGGGATGGGGCTTCTGTGTGGCTTACGGGTTTGCGCGCGGCTCTGAGCGCGTCGGGATGTGGTTGCACGCGGGAATGGAGCTTACAGGTTGGTGTGAGCACGGGGTTGTGCCCGGGATGGGGTGGTGCGGTGGGGAGCGCGGTGGTGGCGGGAGGTGGGATAACGCGCGGGGGTGCAGCTGGAGCTTGAAGGTGCAGGGGCTGAACGGGAACGGAGCCGCGCGTGAGTCTGAGCGTGGGAATGGGGGTGAGGACAGAGGTGGCGGTGGGGCTTGTGCGTGGGATTGCGGTGGGGATAGCAAAGGGATTGTGCCTGGAGCTGGGGAAAAGCGTTGGAGAGAAGTATGGGGCAGGGAGAGAGCACGGGGGCGAGGATGGCGATGAGGTTGCACAGGGAGTCCGGGCGGAGGATGGATCTCCGGGGCTGGGGGTGCTGTCGGGAATGGGTTGTGAGGTGCAAACCCATCCGGGACAGGGCGGGCAGGGGTGTGGGCAGCTCTGGGGACCCCCTGCCACCTGCCGCAGGGTTTGGAGGTAGCTTCTCTGGGCAGTATCCCCGGGACCGGGAGGGAGGAACCCCGCCAGAGCATTTGCAGCCCGAAAATCTCCGTGGGGCGCCGCGAAGAGCCGGGACGGGGAGGCGACGATCCCACCCCATCCCGTCCCGTCCCGTCCCGTCGCGGTGCCCCGCCGCTCCGGAGCCCGAGGAGCTCGGCATCACGGTCCTCTTCTCCCTCTTCCCACTCTTTCGCCCCCTTCATACCCGCGGATCTAATGATAAATCAGGAAATAAACACATAATGGCACTTAACGATATATATTTGAGGTGAATGTGCAGATACAGATATAGAGATATACGCATATATATATATATATATATATATATATATACACACACATCGCGCCCTGCCGGCAAAGTTCGCTCGGCTGGGATAAAAGGAGAGAAAAAAACAGGAAGAAAAAAAATAATAAAAGAACCCCTTTATCGAGTAAAATGAAAAGACAAACCGAAAAGCAGCCCCCGCCTGCCTCCCGTGCCTGTTGCCGGCTGCCCCGGGGTGGGACAGCGGCGGCTGCCGATGAAGAGTCCCCCGGAGCCCCCCCAAATCCGTCCCGAAACCCATCAGGGGCCGTGTCCTGCCGGCAGCCTGTGCAGGGAGATGTTTGCTGAAGCTGGAGGGTGCTGCGATGGGAGGCTGGGCAGTGCCCGGCTTGGGAGAGCCGAGGGAAAAGCTCTCCCAGGTCCTGGGAAGTTTCAGCGCAAAACGAAACCAGATGAACTCCGGTTCAAAGGGTTTTCTCCTTATCTGCTCCTTGCCGAAATGTTAGATCTGCTTTTCAGATAAGAAGAGTAACAGTAGTGATAGTAACGGTACAGGTAATGATGATGGTGTCAGTAATACCCAAGGACGGGGAGGAGATGCTTTCCCACCCAGCAGGCTGCATCCCGGCTGTGATGCCCGCGGGCAGGGGCTGCGTGCTGGGGGTGTCAGGCAGGGGGCTCTGCCGGCAGTGGGTCTGGGGGCTTGGGCGCAACAGCCACGCTTGCAGCGTGCCCGGCTCAGGTTTCTTGTTAGAGAGTGGAAAAAGAAAAAAACAACCTCCCCCACCAGCCCCCCCCCCCCAACTCCCGAGCTCGTTAATCTCTTTTTCCCCATCTCCGCTTCCCTTTTTTGGGTTTTTGTTTGTTTGATTCACATCGAGTATATTTAATGGGGGCCAGAAACTGTGCAAGGCTGTGTTTGGGGTTTGGATCCACCCAAAATAAGTGACAAATGCAGGCTGGGCTGGCTCTCAGCTTCTGGGAGTGTCTGTGTCAGACACCCCCAGGCACAGCATCTGCATCCCCGACGTCTGTTGCCTGTGCCTGCCTGCCAGGGAAAGTGAGGATTTTCGTAGCATTTTCATAGCGTTTTGTGTGGCATATCTGGGGCTTTCTGTGTGTGTGTGTGTGTGTGACACTTTGGATGGAAGAAATCAGTGACAACCTGCTGACCAGGGGTGGGACTGTGCCGTGCAGGTTCAGGTGGGGATTCTGTGCCAAAACAGGGTAGTGATGCAGCTGGGGGGTACTGAAACCTCTGGGAGGAGGCAGAGAAGCCACCTGGGGCTGTGGGCAGGAGAGCTGATGGGAAGCCACTTGGCTGAATGGATTCCTCCCCATTTTCTCTCGGTGTCCCCAGCCTGGGTGACACAGGCTGTGCCTCCCACTGGGATGCTCAGGGTGCTTTGCTGCCCAGCGACGATCTGCCCCGTTAGCCCCGTCTCCCTCATGGCACTTGGCTTCAGCTTCCTGTGATTTCATTTTTCTTCATTTTCCCTTCTTTTTTTTTGTGTGTGTTTTTTTGTTTTGTTTTGTTTTATCTCTTCCAGATGCCTCCCCGTCCGCCCCCGAGCAGCGATACCTCTTTGACATCTCCAGCCTGCCCGAGGCTGAGGAGGTGACGGGCGCGGAGCTGCGGGTCCTGCGCTCCCTCCCGGAAAACCGCAGCTTGGCCCTGTCCCCTGAAGGCACCTTCCACCACCTCCTCCTCTCCACCTGCCCCAGCCTGGATGGTGAGGAGCCCCAGCTGCTGGACTCCAGAGCCGCAGACCTTCTAGACTCGGGCTCTTCCAGATGGGAGGTGTTTGATGTCTGGGAAGCCCTGCGGGATCGGAAGGAGAGGTCTGTCTCGGGCAAGCTGCTGTGCTTCCTGCTGAGGATCGTCTCGGATCAGTCCGGGAGGCTGCTGCCCCCAAGGCAGCTGGGGTTCAGCAAACCCCGACCCCAGCCCCACGAGAGAGCCTTGCTCGTGGCCTTCTCCCGCACCCAGAGGAAGGAGAACCTCTTCAAGGAGATCCGGGATAAGATCAAGGCCCTGGGTAGCCCTCCCTTCCTGGAACCCCCCGATCCTGGCCAGGAGGGCTACACCAAGAGGAGGAAGAGAAGGACCACCACGGCTGCCCGGTCTGGGGGCAGAGGCCACGGGAAGAAGGCCAAGACCCGCTGCAGCAGGAAGCCCCTGCACGTGAACTTCAAGGAGCTGGGCTGGGACGACTGGATAATCGCCCCCCTGGATTACGAGGCGTATCACTGCGAGGGGGTGTGTGACTTCCCCCTCCGCTCCCACCTGGAGCCCACCAACCACGCCATCATCCAGACCCTGATGAACTCCATGGACCCGGAGTCCACCCCCCCCAGCTGCTGCGTGCCCTCCAAGCTCAGCCCCATCAGCATCCTCTACATAGACTCCGGGAACAATGTGGTTTACAAACAGTACGAGGACATGGTCGTGGAGACCTGTGGCTGCAGGTAGCAATTTCTGCAGCTCTCCCCACCTCCCCACCCTGCCCCATTTTATATATATAATTATAAATATATATATATATATATATATAAAATATATATATATACACACGTACACATTTGGGTGTGTGCCTTTCCAAAAGCCAAGCTCAGAGCAGGTGTCCCCTGCCTTCCTGGGCCCACCCTGGCCGTGAGCCCAGGAGGGTTGAGGGGGATGGCCTCCTCAGCAGCAGGGATGTAGATTCCCCCTCCCAGGCCCTCTCAAAGCAAGAGCACCTCGCACCACCCACGCTGGGTCTCCTGGGCCTCAGCTGGGGGAGATGCACTGTGGTGAGAGGCTGAGCTCCCTCCTCAGAGCTGCCACCATCTCTGTGCCTTGGCTGCTCCCTCCCCCCCGGGGAGGGGGTCACACAGCCCAGCAGAGCCCCCAGGGGATGCCTGCTCAGCCTCTAAGCTCTGCCTGATCCACTTGGTTCTCCCAAAGTTGAGCTGACGCCTTCTTTCCCAAAGGTTTTGGAAAATGTCTGGCCAAAATTGTCTCTGTGGGGAGGGACAGCCTTGAGGGGTGGATGGAGCAGGGGCTGTGGCAGAGGGGTCCAGCCAGCATCACCCTCTGGCTGTGGCAGTGGGGTGGAGGGGAGGTGGGAATGCTCTTTTCTTGAAGTTAAAGGGGTTTTTCTGGCTGCCTTCAAATCCCCTGGGTCTGCTGGAGGCCAAGAGATCTCCAGGGGGATGCAGGGGTGGAGAACCTGTGGCTGTGGGATGTTGAAATCATTTGGTCCGGGCCTGTTCGCAGTGGGAAAAGATGGTCAAGTCTGCTGTTGGGGACAGAAAAGATGGTCCCCATCAGCTGAGGCTAAAGCAAGAGTCAGATCTGAAGGAGAGCTCGTGCTCTTAACAGAGATGGGAGCAGTCCTGGAAGGTGTTAGCTGGGGATGCTGTGGCTCTGCATGCTCCAAAGCACTGGTCTTGTTGCTGGTGTCCTGCAGGAGGTACCAGCTAGTGGGGTCCCCTCCTTTTCCTGCACAAACCCCCACTTTCACACCAGGCACCCGGCATCGGGCCCGCGACTCAGCGTCTGGAGAGAAGCAAAGGTCCCGAGTTCCCGAGGGAAGACCCAATTTGCCTGGGCTCTTCTTTTTCCAAACAACCTCTAGGAAAGCCCGAAGCCCCACCCTGCCTTCCTTTGGCACATGATTTCCCCCTGAGCTCCAGCCCTCCCCAGGGCACTGGCCTCTCCCCGCTCCATGAAGGGAGCCGGATCTGCCAGGAATGGACATTTCCCAGGAGAAGGGGTGGACGCTGCCCTTGGAGACTGCTAGAAGAAACGAGGTGCTTTGGCCCATCCCAAAAGGGCTACAGGGTTTTAGTAACTCAGGAGCTGAGGATAAGTCATGCCTTTAAATTAGAGAAGCCTTGTACCTGCTCCAAGGCATATTTGGATGCTGGGGAGCGTCTTCGCTGCACCTTGGTGGCACTTAGGACTGAACTTTGGCTTCGTGGCTGGGTTGGCTTAGACCAGAGATGTATTTGCACAGATTTTGCTTCTGATAGTTTGTTTTTTACTGTCGGTCAAGGTGTTGTTGGCATGTAAACATCAGTGCTCGTTAGTGATGGCAGTTTGCTTCTGGGGAAGGTAAATTCCTGCTGGAAAACGTGGGGGGTTTTTTTCTATATCATGCCTGTCATCTTCCATCACTGGGGTGTTCTAGGGAGGGCTGAGGCAAGCCAGGGCAGAGAGGGGCTCACCTCAGAGGCTCTACTGACATCCAGATGGTTTCAGAGATCAGGGAAGCCTCAGTAAGGGTCCAACAGCCACCCTCAGGCCCCTCCAAGAAATACATCAGGATGTGGATGTATCACCCTGCGCGTCAGTAACTGTGGTACATCCGCTGGGCTGAACCCCACAGCCTCCCTCCATCCTTGCCCTGCTGAGGTCACCTCAGGCTGAGGCTGGTGGCAGCTCAGGGTGAACTTGGTACCCCTAGGTCTCGTGTGACCCCCTTGAGCTTCTCTGGCTTTACATCTGCATACCCAAGAGGAAAATCCAGCTCCCTGCCTCAGCATGGGTGGGAATATGTACCCAGGGGTATGTTCTGAGGTGGAGGTTCATGGGGGAGAGGAAGGATCAGGTCCATCATGGTGGGTTTTCTCACTGGCAGCACCTGGGGGGAGTAAGGTGCAAGTAGCAGGTGAGGAGAGGTGAGTGGGAGGGCTGATGGCTTTTCTCTGACCTTCAGCCTCACTGCAGGTGGTTGGGGAAGGAGGCTGGCATGAGCCTTGCTCTGGAAGCACCACATCATTTATGAAGTTACCAGGCTTTCAAAGTACCTAATTCTTCAATCACTGTTGGTTGCTTGGTAGTTTTCCTCACTGCTGAGACATTTCTTTTTAAATATTTTCATTTCTTTTACCCCCTGCCCTTCCTCCAAATACTTGCAGTGGAGATTTGTGGGCAGCTCAAATCCAGGCAAGGCAGACACAGTTCCTGGCAGCACCCCTGGCTGATGGCTCTTGTGAGCATCAGCTGAGCAGGTGGCCTGAGACCTGCTCCTGCAGGACCATGTCTGAGGGGGTGCCAACTCCACTCACCACTGGTTCTGGTGGCCCTGGTTCAGCCACAGCTGCCAGGAACAGACAGACAGATGTCACCTCAGGTCTGGAGGTGGCTGGTGGAGGGTGGCAGCTTGGGTCTCCTTATGCTTTACCCTGACCCTGCTGCTGGGGTGCTGTCTGCTGCTGGGGCTCTATCCTGAACCCCATGATGGCTTCACTGAATCTGGTGAGAAAAGCTGTGGCTCAGCTGGTGCAGTTTCATAGCCTGCATTGCTACCATGAACAAAGTGGGGGAGAATTTGGGAAGAGCATGGAAACTGCTGCTGGCAGTGATGCCATCTGTGGTTTTGCCCATGAAAGAGCCAGTCCTGGCTCTCCCAGCTGCAGATCCCTCTCCCTCAGCAGGCATGTTGGGTGGGAGAACAAACTTCAGCCCCCCACGGGGTGAGCTCAGCATTCACACCCATGGTGACACCACCCTGCCAAGCCACCCTTTGAGGAGAGCATCCCTTCCTTTCCTGGGCAAACAACTACTGAAGGACAACAGGAAGGTGAAGGGTGGCATTGGAACCTTTTTCTGCTCACCTAAGGGGCCGGGGGCGGGGGGGGCAGCCTCCTGCCTGGGGCTGCTCTGGGGGTGTGAGTATGAGCAGGGCAAGGCTGGAGGGGAGCAAGGCTGGGGGCTGTCAGTGGGTGACTGTGCCACTGCCTCCCCAGGCAAGTGTTTTGGGCACAGCACTTGACAGTCATGTTGCTCCCTGCTCCCAGAGGAGTATTTCCAGAGCAAAAGCCACCAGTCATCCCTTATGAGGGTGGGCTGGTGTCCCCACATGCTGGCTGCAAGGGCTGCCTCGCCATCCCCATGCAGATTCAGAGGTTGCACCTGAACATCAGGATTAGGCTGAGGATGCAGACACCAGAACCCCTGCAAACAGAGGTGCTGAGCCCCTGCAGGGCTGCAAAAGCCTTTCCTGGGCAGGGAGGCTCCCATGGCTGAGATCCCAGCCACACTGGGGAGCAACGTGGGGATGCGTCTGCAAAGGGCATGGAGGAGGAGATCAAGGTGCAGAACAGTGGTAGCCCAGCCCAGCCCCAGAGCTAGTCCAGAGCATCACTCCTAACACCACAGAAACACTCTGGGGAAATTTTATGATCAGTTGCCTCTTGCCTGAGCTGATTTTTGGGCACATGTAGGCATTCTGAATAGGCCACTAGAGGCTGAACGTGGACAGACGTGAGTTCAGTAGACAAAGAGTGTTTTTAATGGGTAATTACAGGTTCTCAATTGACAATATTTATACAACCTTTCCAGTTTAAAAAAACCCACAGTTTCCATGCAGAGTATATTCCCCTGGAGGATTTGTTTGACCTTCCACACCATTTTTATCTGCAGGATATAATTACAGTGAAGCTAGAAATATTAAGCATTTGAAAAGGACTATGTATCTACCCTGAACTGGCTCCCTCCTCACTGCATGGGAACAGGAGTGTGCAGGAGCAGGGGAGCTCCCAGAGCTTGGAAGCACTGGGGCTGCAATTCAGGGAAGGACACCCAGTGGGGACAGTCCTGGGGTGTGGGCCTTGCCTTGGGGCTCCTCCAGCTCTGTCAAACTCAAAGCTGTGCTTAAGCCACTGCCTTCACTGTGTCCTGCAGCCCCTGTGTGCTGGGCTCCCATGGCAGGGATGGTCAGAAGCAGAATGGTTTTATGCCCAGTTTGACTGTCTGATGACCAGAGTGCTTCTGGCCCAGAAATAATTCAGAAAACACAAAATTTAGCCTTTTAATTTATTCTCTTAATATAAGGGATTTGTCTTACATCCCCTCCCCCTTCCCCACCTCTTTATTTTTCCCTCTTATGTTTCAAATCCACTGACAGAAGGGAAATGAGCGTCCTCTGGCAGGGAGGAGGATGTTCATAAGGAACAGGGCTCACTTCAGGCTCACAGCAGCTTGGCCCTGGCATAGCTGGGTTGATCCCAGCAGCCTTGTTTCTGGGCAGCACTGGCAGGTAGAGCCCTGTCCTCTCTGGCTGGTTGCTGGTGCTTGGTGTACCTGTTAGGAGAAGGCTGGAAAGGCACCACTTCTAATTAAAAGGCAACCTTGAGCCTTCTGCTCAAGCCTGAGCGCCAGCCACCTGTGTGTCTGTTTGCCCCGCAGGGAGTTTAACTCATGTCTTGATTGCACAGCTCTTGCTACTGGAGAAAACTGGGTAGGTCTGCAGTGATTTGTCAGTCACACTCCTGTTGCAAAACAAGCAGATCTTTTTACTGTTGGCAGTTTAAGGTCCTCATCCCACCAACCCCGCAGAGTGCGTTCAGGGAGAGCCACCTGTGCTGGCCCCCAGGCACCAGCAGACACATGGAGCCTCTGTTGGCAGCACTGTCCCTTGGAGGGAAGAGATGAGAGGCTGTGGCTTCACTTAGGACACCTGGGGAATGGGGGTCCCATGGGGCTACAGCTGGGCAGAAGAAGCAGAGCACCTTGGGGTGCTGATGGGACACCTTGGGACTTCACAGGAGCTTTGCTGTGAGCATCAGCTTGATGTGCTTGTCTGCCATAGCAGCATCTACACTTCTTCACATCAATGAACACAACATATGTTGATGGGACAGGTGCATCATAAATACCAACTTACCCACCAGCTCATGCAGGTTTATGTTGGAGTAGACATGGTGGGAAATGTCACAATTCCCTGCCGAGCATGAGGCAATTCCTGAAATACCAGTGTCTTCTCTTTTGTCTGCTTTGGAGCAGCATAACCTTGTGTCAGGGAGAAAAAAACACCCAAACCTGTGTGGAGCAATGGCAATGAGAGTTTGAGTGTTGCTCAGGGGCTGCCACCTGAAGTGGGGCTGTGCTGCTGGTTTGAAAGGTGGTCGGGCTGAAGGGCTGACACCTGCACCTTGGTTGGGCAGTTCCACCAAATCACTTGCTGTCTCCCACCCCATCCTGGGTGAAACCAGAGTTGTGGTGTGAATTTGTCAGTCTTCATGTCATCCTCTGGGGAGGTGAGTGGGCAGGAAAACCTGTGTGTGCAAAACCAAGCTCTGGTCTGTGAGAGCAGCGTGGTTCTTCTTTTAATTCACCACGACCAGCAGATGGAGAGACCAGGCACATCCTGCTGGCATCAGAGCAGCTTCCCTGGCATCAGGGATCCCTTTACAGCCGTGGGGGTCTGAATGGGGGTGCTGGGTTTCAGGAGCAGAGAGCAGTGGTGTGCTCAGCACTGGGGCTGTCTTTGAATCAATAGCTGGTCAAAGAGCAAGATGTTCCACCAGGCTGGTCTTTGTGACTCTGAGTTTTGTGATAAGCTGGTTTATGCCTTCCATGGCAAAACCAGCAGCATTCAGGCTCTTCGTTCCTACTGAAGCATGTTGTGAGGTATATAGAGGTGCAAAGATGTTTCTGAAGGTCAGTTATGCCCTATCAGCACGTGTTTTGGACCTTTGAACAACCACCAAAATTTGGAACTCCTTCTAGAGTAACCCACTGACCAAGGACCCCACCCTGCATCTTGAAGGTTGTTTTGCAGCATTACACCTCACGACACGTGTAGCCCATGCAGCCACTTTTTTTCCTTTTACTGGCACTGATATTTGGGCAGCCCCCTGAATTTACCATGTTGGAGAGGAGCTTGATTTCCGTGGTGGTGGGAAGGAGCTCATGGGCAGGCTGGCCAAGAGTTTAACTTTTGGCTGAGCAGAGTAGGGCAGGATGCTTGGGCAGCAAACCATCTTCACGTGATTTGGTATTGAAGAACCTTGAACTGGAGCTTGATCCATTCCCAGAAATGGCTGAAAATGAAACCCAACCATTTTTCAGTGGTTTTTCAGCAGGTTTTGCTCTTCATTTTTCTGTCATCGCCACTTAGGAGTCCATGTGTACGTTTTGTGAGCTCATATTTCTGCTCTGAGACTTTATGGTCATACTTTGGATTTTCAGGGTTGGGGGAGGGGAGTGTGGAGACTTGCTGTGGTGTTGGGTGGGTGGGAGCAGAGCGAGGAAGGAAAGGCTGAGCCAGCAGCAGGAGGCCTGAGTGCAGACTGTGCCCTCAAGCAAGGGACAATGAGGGGACTGGTCTGGCTGGGTTGAAGCTGGTGGGAGGAGAGGACCTGTTTGTGATTGGTCACACGCTCAAGTGCTTTTCTGATGGAAGGTGGGAGTGTTTGGTTCTCCCTTTCCCTTCACTTTGTCAAGGTGTCAACCTATGCTGGTGCCACCTGGGTCTCAGCCAGCAGAATAATGAGAGTGAGCTTCCTGGGAGCTGTGGCTCTGGCTTTGGTCCTGGTCTTTGGGGAGATGGTGGCCTTCATTCCCTTCCTCCACCCTGCCTTGACAAAGAGAGAGGATGGGAGAAGGGGGGGAAAAATCAAGAGGCAAAGTTTAGGGCTCCCAAGGTGGTGATCCAGGTTGCTGTGAGCCACACAGACATTGCCAAGCAATGTGGGGGTCCCAGGAGCTCAGCCACCAGCAGCAGAGCCTGAAGTGACCCCCCACAGGCCAGGAAGAGGGATGGTTGCACATGGAGGGACCAGACTTTGGTCCTTGAAGAGAAGACCAAGTCAAGTGGTCATGTAGGCAGTGATCAGCTGGGGATGGGGCACTTCGTGGGGGCAGCTCATCCCTTTCTTGGCTGGGGAGGGGGGTGACCTGTGAGTGATTAACCCTTGGGTCTAAGGGTCAAGAAGGGCCTGAGTTTCTGAAGTGCTGAGCAGCCAGAGCTCCCACACGTTGCAGTGGAAGCCCCGTTTGTGCGGGGCCTTTGCACGTCAAGCCCTTAGAACCTGAGCAAAGGGGCAGGGCTTTAGCTCCAGCCTTGCCCACCTGCAGCCCCTGCCTCTCCCCTGCACTGTGGCTCTTTGCTGGAGAAGCTGGTGGAGGTGCTGCTGGTGAGGGCTGGAGAGGTGTCTGTGCAGGAGAGCCCTGCTCTGCTCTTGGTGCTCCCTGCTCCAGCTGCAGGAGGGGCAGCAACAGCCCTGCTCCCTCAGCCCCTTTGCTAAATCACTACGTGTCCCCATCACCACCTGCTCTTTTTTTTTTTTTTGAAGTCAGAGTCGACGTTTTCTGGAGCCCCTTTGACAAAAATGAGCCTCTCTGCTGGTCAGTCGTGGTTTTATTTATATGTTCCTTTCTTTGATTAGAAAGGAAAAGATCAAAAAATGGAAGAGGACTCAGGTTTCCAGTAGCCTCATCTCTAGCAGTGATCATATTTGAAGCAATACTCGTATCCCTGTGTGTGCCTCGAAACTATCCATGTATTTGTTCAGCTTTTTCAGGTCTGAGTGTGTGAAATATCTCTAAAGAAGACAGCTCTGGAAGTGATGGTGTAAATGCCTTGTTTGTATGTATTCTAAAGTTTAAATGGATTGTACATATGGGATTGTAAATGAACTGTAAACAGCAATCTATATTTTCTTGAATATATTATATAGCAGTATATATTTGTTAAATAAGTATTCTTGTATACTCTTCAATAACCTTTTTAATATTTTGTACAGATAAGTTTATTACATATTTTATTGATAAATAGATCTCTGCAAGAGTTCTTTTTTTCTTTTCTGTCCCAGAACCAGATGGCTCATTTCACAGCAACCTCCCTAAGTCACCTGTGATCCCTGGGCTACCTAGGATGTCAAAACCAAAAATGAAAAAGCTGTTATTTTTACCCTGCCTGCCCTGGCAACCTCAGGTGTTTTCCAAGAAAAAATAGGAGTGTCAGTGATGGTGTTATCAGTGTACAGCCCTTTTCTTCCCTTTTCTTTCCCTTTTCTGATACAGTTCACCTGCCTTGCCCAGAAGCTACCCAGCCCCAACTAAAGAGGTTTCTCTCCGCTGACTTGAACAGAAAGTTCTAGAGGCTCAGAAACATGGTTGAGGGGCTAAATATGAAAGCTGGGAGAACATCCCCTGTTCACATCATGCTTGTGATCTCACAGAGCTGGCCTGGAGAGTCTGACTTGAGCAGGGGACTCTGTCCTGCAGGTCCTCTCTGCAGAGGGACCCCAAAGTAACAACAGCGTTCGGAGGGGCGAGGGATGAACCCGCTTTGCTTAGGGCTCCTGAAAGGATCCCCTTTGGAAATGAGGAAGAAATCAGGATTTTTAATATTTGGTGTATGAAAAAATACCTGGAAACACAGAGCAGAGATTTGTTTTCCCCCAAATCAGGTCTGGCAGTTCCATTCCTGTTAGGTACCACTGGGATCTGTGCTCCATCGCCTACTAGTTGAGAGATGAGGTTATTATTGCCTCAGCAAAACTTTTGCCAAAGGTTGTTTTTAACTGAGTATTGGTTTTTATTCTTCCATTCCTTCCTCCTTCAAGATTTTGGGTTGTTTTTTTAATAGCTCAATAAAGCACCCTGGGAAATGAAATCCTCTTGTATTGCTAGAGGGTGAACTTTAAAAGTTAAGAGGCATCCAGAAAGCAAGGAATCTGTAAGATTAGCTTAATCCATCACTTGCATGTGATGCACACTCTGGGAGGGGCATTCAATGAGCTATAGCTTCTTTTCATCTGCTCTCAGTAGGACATTACAGTTGCAAAATCAGAATTTTCAGGGAGAGTGAGTTGCTTTAGCATGTGCTCCTGCAATGGACATCACCCAAGTGCCTTGGGGACAGTGAGTGAAGGTAATAGGGTCACAGCTGGCTCTGCTCTATCCTGACTGCATACCATGGATTAGTGGGCATGGTGGTGTTGGGTTGATGGCTGGACTTGATGATCTTAGAGGTCTTTTCCAACCTCAGTGATTCTATGAATCCTGTGTACATGCAGGGATAGAGCAGGGCACATCTGGAAGCACAGAAGTCTTCAAGGTGCCATGTTTGTATTTCAGTCACAGCAGAACAACCTCAGATTTTGAGACACAGGAGAAACCCATGGAGAACTGATGAGACATTTGCCTGAAGACCTTAAAAAATAATTCTTACAACACTGGTACTTTCTAGGCTGTCCCTTTGTCTTGAGCTCACCCACACCAACACGAGGCTCAGCTGGACAGAGGCATTGTGATTTCTTTTCCTGGTGGCCACACATGGCATGGCCATGCACATACCATACCAAGCACAAGCCACCTTTGGGGGAGTGTTCTACATCCTCACATGTGCATTTACAGTCACACTGGCTGAGGGGGTCTTTTGGCATGAGTTCTCCAGTTAGGCACGTGGAGGGAGACAGGCAGGCATTTGCCACCAGGCCCCTACCCACCTTCTGTGCAGTCTGGCAGGAAAGTATTCTCTTAACAAGTTATTTTCAAGAAAACATTGAAGGCTGAGAGCAAATGGTTACTCACAGGAATTCTGTCATGTCCTCACTGAAATCAGCACCAGTGGTGGGTTTGTGTTCAGCGGAGACAGGTTTTTAGCCTGTGGTACCAACACAGCACTTCAGACTCCTCGTGTGATTTACATCAGCTGGTGAATCCTCGTATCCACTCAGAAATCCAAGCATTGTCTTGGCCAGTTTTTATCTGAGAGAAGTCAGAGGCACAGCAAGGAGAGGCGAGATGCCCAAGGTGAAGACAAGGCAGAGCATCACTGTGACAGGACACGGTCTGACTTGGACACCTAGTGACTTAACCCCAAAGCAAATGCCCAGGTCCCTTATGCAGCAAAAAAATTGGTGCCTGCCAGGACCTCCAGAGGGAGATCTGGTACCCCTACATTTAGGTATCTAAGTTAGACCAGACAGGGAATTTTAAACATCTGTTTAGAGAGCACTGCTTCATGAACTGGGGGCAAGTTAGGTGGGACAGCTTGACTTCACCTAATCCATGTCCAGTGAAGTTTGTTCTAGTGTACATGTTACCTTCAGTAGGTTTTGGACCAGCATCTGCTCAAGACTTCCCTGAAGCCTCTCATCTACCATCCCATGTACTTTTCTGCAATGCAGACTGGTTCAGGAGGTGCCTGGGGAGATCCCTGGGACATGTGTTTGCTGTCAGGCTCAACTGCACTCCCAAAATATTTAATATGAGATGTTCATCTTATTTTCAGTAACTGATACTAGACAGGCATGTTTTCACTACTGCAAAATCTTCCACCCTCATTATCACAAAGTGCTAATTCCACAGGAATCCAGCTATGTTGGACTGTCCTATTTTGAAGCAAACCAGTAGGGATATCAGGATAAAAGGAAACTCCTGTGTTGCACATATTTTCATGCTGAAGTTCTTTGCTCACCCTGTATCACCTCTGCTGCTCCAGTCCCAGTCAACTGATTACTTGAGCCTCCCTAAGCCTGTGTTGTAAGGGACCCACTGACTTTATCTGAGGCTCAACTGAGGCTGTAATTTGAGCTAAACAGTCCAGTTCAATCTGGATGCTTAAAATCCTGGGCATTTTTTTCTCTTTTTTTTGTGGGTGAAAAAGTTCCTAATGAACAGCGATGAGCTGCTTTACTCCTTGTCTGGTGAGAGCAAATGATGTTCACACTTCAAAATATTTATACTCTGTAAATGGTGTCCCTGTTTCTACCAAGTTCAATTGGATCAGCTGGACCCTTATCAGATTTTAAGGGTGCCTCTTATGGAAGAGCTGAGTCCTGACACTGGGAAAGCCATTTTTTTCCCCCATCTCCGTACACAAGGATTTCTCTTAATAAACAAAGCACAGCCCATCTTAGAGCTTGGGGGCCTTAAGGTGAGTTTGTTGAAGATGTTCATAAACTGGGAGGGGGGGGGGGGCACCCCCTGTTGCCTTTTCCCTCGTGAATTGCTTCACCAAGGATAGCCAACAAACCCCCCTGGAGTGTCTGGCTGCCAAACACTGCAGTCAGACAGTCAGATGTTTTAAACAACCATCAGCATTCCCTGACCCCCTGCAAACTACGTTCCACACCACAACTGCTTTCCTGCAAGCACGTTGCTGCAGTAGGTGGCAAACCTGAGGCCATTCACTATCAGCTTAAGCACTTGAAAAAGCAGTTTTTAATTAAATCTCCCCATGCCTGAGCATGCGTGCTGGCCTGTTTCATAACTTCTGCATGATGCTACCGAGAGCAGCCATGGCTTCTGGCAGCTGGCTCATGCTGTCAGTGCTGATCTGCTGCTTGTACTCAAACCCCATCAGCTGTTCCAGAAAAATATACTGTTTCAATAGTTCCTGGTCACTCACAAACGCTCTCTGGATTCTGATTTTGTAAATGTGCCAGGCAAGAGAACGTCTGCCTGCAAGTGAAGAGCCTCAGAAACTTGCTGCAGTTGGGAGTCTGAGTATGACCTGTGACACAGAGTAGAACAAGTCTCTTGGGTCTAGTAAGTTTATCCAAACCCAGTAACAGTTTGAGCAACTTTATTAATGATAACATTGAACATCTTGTTTAAAGTCTCTGCTGGCAATTAGCTAGACCAAGGAAAGGGGTGGGGAGTGGATGCACACGTGAGCCCATTTGCTGTAAAATAAATACATAAATGACCTCAACTGCAGAGAAGAGATTATCTGTTGTGGCTCATGTATGCAATCTGTCTCCTGTGAGTCAAGAAACTGGTGTTTAGCTTGGAGTCCAGCTCCAAATTCTTCACCATAAACACTGGGCAAGCACTCGTCAAGCTTCCTGAAGGGACAAACCTCAGTAATCCACACACTCCATAGAAAGCAGCAAACACGGAGCTGGAGGGAGCAAGGGGAAACTGATTGATTCTTTTGGTGTGGCTGTGGATAAAAATGCTTGAGTCAGGTGCCTACCACCCACTTAGCAGATGTCTCCATTGCATGTGAAATTTGGGGTTTGGCAAGATTATTTGTAGATTTTGTATGCATGAAGTAATGAAGAAGGTGAACTAAGACTAAACACGTTATCAAAATAAAGAATCAAATTACATTTTACCATAAATGTCTTTATTTTTGTTATCAGAGCTGTGTACTTTTTCATAAAAGGTATCAATCTAGCAAAGCACTTGAACATGAGTCAAAGTCATTGAAGCTAGCAGGGTTACTTGCCTGGTGAGAACTAAGCACAATGTGAAGGACAGAGGTTAGGTGCTGCTGCATACAGGCAATCCTTTTGCCACAGGTTTCACAAGAATTCTAAAACAGTCGAAAACAGGCAAGACCACACTGTGTTTTCATGGTAACTTGGCACATTTGGACCATAAACACTTCTGACACTCTTTGCTTGGGGTCGTGGTGAACACCACGGGCTTCAGAGGAGCTGGATGCTCACTGTGTGAAGATCTGCTCCTCTTAGGAAATACAGCTTTGGAAACTCGCCCCGTGCTCTTTTGCAATGATGAGAGGAGCTGATTTTCAGACCTTAGCCTTACGGTAACAGCTTCTAGGAGGATGGGAGCACTTGAATCAGGATGGTTTTGATAGCCTTAGAGAAAATTCATTTAAGAAAATCGTAAGGCATTCTCCTGCAGTAGATCTGGTCATCACTGACCAGCTCTAATCTCAGCTTAGGTCTTAATGCAGCCAGTAGGATTTATTATAACGGGTTAACATCTGTATAAAAGGCATACACAAGTCAAGTACAAGTATTGCTAAATTAATTCCTCATACAAAGTATACGAATAATGCACTGTAAACAACTGCTTCTCACAGGTGCTTCAGTTTCCAGGCTTTAATAGTTGCTTGTCATCTTTGGTTAATGCAAGATTTTTCCTGTCCTCAGGAGATCCACTGCGACAGCTGAACTTTTACAAACTGTGTCCTTGCTCAATTACCTGATCCCATATACTTTGAAGAAACAGTATTTTGTTCAACCAGATCAATGTGTAAATCAAAACAACCAAGTGAACTGTATTTTTTGTTGCCAACATACATACATGCATATGTGTGTATAGATAAGTGTGTGTGTACATATATATATATATGTATATATATGTCCACATATGTGAACACACAGCCCCTCACTACCTCAGGGAGCACCTAGGCCAACAGATGCACTTCACATCTGCCACAAGGCCACCCAACAGGGATGCATCCCAACGTCTGGGGGTGTTAAAAACCACACAGACACACACAGCTGTGGGCTTCCAGAGTGAGCACAATAATTGTTTTGATCACGTAGAAAGAAGGAAAGTCCCACGACTCTCCAACAAACAGAATCAGTTGCATGGGCACAGACCCTTCACTTTGCATGCATCTGGCTCCCCCCTCGTGCTGCTGCAACTGTGGTCTCAACGTTCCTGCCTCAAGCACCAGCCTCTGTTGCAGGACGTGGCAGTGTCACCTGAAAATCCACTGGCTGGTCTCAAAAGCTAAACCAGGTTCTGATGCGAAGAAGGTCACTTAAATCCACTCTCCATCTGCAGGTTTGAAAACTAGTCCAAAAATACCCAGAAACTGAATTCTATTACAAATTGCTCTAAATCTTAGTGAAAGGTTCAAGGAGGATTTGGAGAGAAGTGGAAGGTGTGTGTGTAATTGTGTAAGACAAGTAAGGAATGAATCACTTTTTCTGTACCACAGTGAGTGTTCCTAGGACTACATTGAAACTGTCAATAAATCATGTAAGTTAGATACCAAAGGCATCAGCTAAATGAATCTGTTTGCAAGGGCAGGACCTCCCCTGGCTATATTCTGTAGTGTTTTGTTTATTTATAAATGTCTCTATGAACTCCACAGGGAGACTATTTCACAGGTTCATGGCTAGAAAGCTTTTCCTGATTACACTTGGCTCTGTTCCCCTTGCATTATTTTCATTTCTAGCTATTGTCTGTAACTCCTTCTGTTATCACAACTGGTGGGATGTTTGATTCCAGCTCTTCTGCTGTCTGAAAGGGAGAGGGATGAACAAACCTGAGGAGCAGTGCATTTCTCAGCAACGGTTCTCAACATGTGGTGCCATTCATGGGTGCAACCATGGCAGAGCAACAGCCATTTGCTCATGGTGGACTTTGTGGCTTGGCAGAAAATCCCGTCCTTCAGTCCTCAGAGGAAAAGAACTACAACTCAGGCATGCACCAGAACTGGTTTAATTCTTTAAAGTTGCTCGGCAAGCACTGTTCTTGTGGACTTCATGAGGAGAGCTAGCCCACCTCTAACTATTTACACATGGATTCTGTGATCCATTTTCACCTTTTAATACTGGCACTTTTGACCTTTCCCTTCTCTACAGTCAATCAAAAAATGAAACACTTGGCCTTGTGCCAGACAAGAGCTCCATAAGGATTCCCTTGCTGAGCAGCCACAGTTGCCTTATGGGCTTTCTAACATCCTGTGGAGTCCTGGCAGTGCCCTCACCCCCTTCTGAATCTTGGGAGAAACTGCACATCTCATCTACACACC
Source organism: Apus apus (assembly GCF_020740795.1). NCBI lineage: Eukaryota > Metazoa > Chordata > Aves > Apodiformes > Apodidae > Apus > Apus apus. The sequence continues at coordinate 112,975,385 of NC_067284.1, read as the reverse complement.
TCCCCTGTACTCCTCCTGAACTCAGCCTGACCTCTGATCGACCACCAACCCTATCTTACCTGCAGAAGACAACGTTAGGGTTGTCCTGGGGCCTTGGGCTGTTCATGTTGTCATTCCTCAGGGTTACATGGATGGATGAGACGTGTAGAAGGCCAGGTCTTCACAGCACACCAGGATCCATTGCCAGGATCCATCCACAATGGGATTTTTATTCTAATGGAGAAGCCTGGTATTTCTCTCTAAAGCAAACCAGCTGGACTGCCCCAAACCCACCCCTGGCCATTCTCCAGCAGGTAAGTGAGGTGGCACTAACTCATTTACACTTGTGGCCAGTGAATCTAATGTCAGTGTTGTCTAGACTGCGACCAGACAATAACTATTCCACCCTTTGCCAAGTCCTGCAGAGTCCTGAAGGCAGAGGATGAAGGTCCACCACCACCATATCAATAAAACTATACTTTGGACCAGCCAGTCTCTCTTCAACATTCTCTAAAACATCTCAATAGAAAACAAACCATAATCTATATTAAACAGAAGAAAAAAATAAGGCAGACTCTGTAACAACAACAACAAAAAAATAAAAAAAAAATTTACGTGTTCACAAAGTAATGACATTTTTTTCTTCTTAATCACTGAACCTGTGTTTATAATTTGGTCAAATCATCCTGTAACCAGTCTGTGATCATGGCAGCCATCTCCTTGCTGGCATCCAGCACGAAGGCGTGGCGAAGCCCCTTCTCACAGAGCCGGATGTCCCCCTCTGGAAAATCCATCTTGATCTCATCGTAGTAGTGCTGAGGACACCAGCTGTCTCCAGTGCCATAGTAAAAAATCAGCTAGAAATCAAAAAAACAACATTTCAACTCATGAACTGGAACAGTTACTGATGAAGCCAGCAAGACACAAACAAAGAAGCTGTGCTGTGAGGAACAGCAAGTGGGTAGTTCCTGGTTGTTTTCAAGACTGCAGGTAGGATGAAGCCAATTATAAAGCTCTGTGACTCAGTTTCCTCATCTGTAAAACAAAACACAAGCTAATGCTGAAAACTGAGAGCTGCTGATGAAAGGCTGGCTATCTTAAGAGGTTTTTTAGTATGGATCAAAACATCTAGCTGTCCATAGACTCCACCTAGACAAGTTGCTGTGTTTTCCCAAGCTATTAGCTGTTTTCTATGTTAGCTCTGTAGCTATTTAATCAAATAGCAAAACTGGTTGCTATGCCCTAGCTGAAAGGGCCAACCATGATGGCTTTCTTCTGGATATAAACTAAGAGAAAGAAGGAGGTTACTCCACATTTGTGAGGAGCTCAGTCTTACTGGTGTCTGTCAGGTGTGATCTCAAACCACCCACCCAGTTGGGGCCTTAGGTGGAGGAGCACCTATTTGTCTCAATCCTAGTGTTAGATATAAAATAGAGGTGAGTCCCTCAGCCGCGTTAGAGTAACAGCAACTACAGCCATTCTCAGGAGCAAAACTTGTTTTTGCTTGGAGAATTTGATAATCTTAGAATCATAGAATGGTTTGGGCTGGAAAGGATCTTTGAAGGCCATCTAGTCCAACTCCCTTGCAATGAGCAGGGACATTTTCCACTAGATCAGGCTGCTCAAAGCCCCATCCAACCTGGCCTTGAATGTTTCCAGGGATGGGGCTTCTACCACCTCTCTGGGCAACCTGGGCCAGTGTCTCACCACCCTCAACATAAACCAATGCTTCCTTTTATCTAGTCCGAATCTACCCTTTCTCAGTTTAAAACCATTACCCCACATTCTATTGCAAAAGGCCCTACTAAAAAAATTGTCCCCGTCTCCCTTACAGGCCCCCTCTAAGTACTGAAAGGCTGCAATAAGGTCTCCCTGGAGCTTTCTCTTCTCCAGGCTGAACCAACCCCAACTCTCTATCTTATCTTTGTGAAGTGGCAGAGCACAAGCACGGCCCAAACTCCATGAGCAATTTTCTTTTGGGTTCTAATGTGGAACTAAAACTCTACCAAAGCACATTTTGTTTTGATGTTGCCCTAATAACCTCCTTCAATGAGAAACACGAAGCAGGTGCTACCTGGACTCCCTAAACACAAAAGTAATAAATTCCAGGCAAATATCATATCCAAGGAAGTGTCTTTTCTTTCAGTCAGAAACACCGAATGTCACTGTTTCCCAAGTCATCATTTCCCCTCGTTTTCACCTCAGCATTGCATGCTGCAGCTGTGGTCTTCAATTTCTGTGAAGTATCTGAAGGGAGAATGGTTCCCTGGGAGAGAGACAAAGCCTATGGTCTTAAAACTATACAGGAAAAAGATTAATGACAAGGACTCTTTGCACTAAAATGTCTGAACACAGGTACCAGAAAGATGCTGATTGCTCAACATCTCACACACACAGCTTGGCCCACTTCCACTACTCTCATTTGTTTCATATTTCATTTCTGTACTTCAGTGAATAATTGAGCAATGCTAACATAAATTAGGGGACGAGATGTTTGCCTTTCATCACAAAAATCCTCAATTCAATTATTTTTGTAGCCTTGTGGAATACAAATACATGTACCCACTGGGGCAGGGATGGGCTAAGAGCCCAGACTGTGTTTCACAAAATGTTACAGGACTTTGTCTAACTTGCTTTTCTCTTGTTGAAGCCTACCCAAATTCTGGACATTACTCACTATTGGCTGTATCCAAAATATAGTATCTCAGTTGCATGGACACCAACCCAAATTATACTTCCACATATAAATAAAATATAGAACACAAACCATCCCACGCTAAAGAACGTTACTGGTTTCCTTTGTCACTCACTAATTGCTGGAAACAAGGGATGTCACTTGTTTTAGCAGAAAATTTCTTTTGATCTTGCCCTTGATTCATAAATCACAGGATGTCACAGGAGCAACAATTCTTCAAAAAAAACCAATGTAAAATGGCCAGCTGCAGCCAAGCCCTCTGAAAGCCAAACATCTGACCAAATGAGGTTTAACCAACAGGCATGAAAATACAGATTATGAAACTGAGAAAATCAGAAATGGAGCCACTCCAGTTTAATGGAGTAGTCCTTGAAATTATTAGGCATTTCTATAGGCCAGTCCTACAGTCTCACCACGTGATCATTGAGAAAAGGATGACAAGTCACCTCCACTTAGAAAGGTGGATACAAATCTTGGCTTAGTCTGCACGAACTGCGAAACGGGCTGTTCTCCAGGTAGGGTTGGGAACTTGAGAACTCACAGATTTGGAAATGCCTAGACAAAGGATTTATGTGCATTCTTAGATTGCCTCTGGTACATTTGCATGACAGTTTAATCTTTCATTGCATGATCCAAAGGATCCTTGATTCATCCCATCCACTGACGGGATGACGTTCAGCTGATGAGCTGCTATTTGACAGTAATTTTCGTTTTAAATTCTGCGTGTGGTCTGAGGATTTATTTACTGCATATTCCATGGTTTACAGACAGAATTTATTTTCCCATATGCATTCCTCTGGCACGCAGCACTGCAGGACTTACGTGCTCAAGTTTATTAATTTAGTTTTGCAACACCTTACTGGCCATTTTCATCTCCATTTTGCAGAGGAGAAGCACAGAAATTAGTATCAAACTGCATATATGAATTTGAAAGTATATAGTGTAGTCTGAAACACCAAGAGCTGGTTAACAGCTGGGATAAACCATCTATGAAAAATATTAATGACTTCACCAACAGCCCAGTCTTGCCAGTTTAGGTGCCTTTACCACGAAGCTGTCCATTTTTACTTCATATAGCTCCTTTCAGCAGGCATTTTACTGCTGCTGCCACAAACGAGGCAGGAGTTCAGCATCCTGCTGTCTCCTTCACTGCACGTTGGTTATTAAATGAGAAGAAAGGAAAAGCAATGTTTTTATTCAAGATGGCCCCTTCATGCACACATTAAAGGTTTCTGATTTAAGATTGGTGCTCTCAAGCTTTGCAATGCTTGGCAGAGCTTATGTAGAGAGTCTGGTAGAGTCTGTGCTCTTTCCCTATGCCACACACAGCCACAAAATACAGATGTTAGGATGTTAACTTATTTTCCTAATATATTAAGACAGATTCATTTCAGACATATTGAAGCCAACATTTCCAGAGTCCAAATGCTCTCATCTTCATGTGAACACTAGGAGCTTTGCTATTGCAGCACATGGGCAGGCTTCATTAATGAACCACGGGCACACGGGATCTTCATGCATGGAAGGAAACACTGGAATGCTACAGGATTTGCATGGATCTGTTCAGGATATGCTTTCCTGTGGCCTGTGCATGGCTGTAAAGATGTCCTGAGTCAGCACAACCACTGCACCAGCTGTGGAAAACTGCTGTCAAGCTAAGCATTCAAAAATGGCGAGTCAGGCCCACCCTCCCCCAATGAGATTAGCTTAAAAATAAGCATCTTTTCAAAACAATAAATAGAAGATACTTCCTCTTTTTGTTCTGGGCTTCAACTTTTCATTATTTGCATTTTTTAACTGTTCTGCCACAAGGGTGAGAAGATGATTTTTTGATTCTTTTGGAATACTGAATGCTGAAACTTCCAGCTATTTATGACTCAGAAGGGAAATGGCATCTACCCCAGGACATGAGAAAGACTTTACATTACTCCTGATGCCATGCCCTGCTTCCTATGAGTGGCTAAATCATGTCCTCTCTCAGGATCTAAAGATGAGGGTAGAGTAAAGGGGGATGTGGGTTATCTTTGCTGGCCATTTCAATACCACATTTGAATTAGTTGTGCAATGTCTAAGTTTCAAACAGTTTTAAGGTAACAGCTGTTTTACCATTAAATTGCTCCAAAGCATTTTCAGCCTTTGCTTCTGTAAAATAAAACACAAATCAGAACAGGGCTCTGTCAGCCCAGCACCCTGTATGTGTACTCAGACACTGCACAATGATGGCAGCTGCTAAGTAAACATCAGAGGAATCTGAGATTTGTATCAACAGGATGTTTACATTTTAAAGAGTTTGTAAGAAAATAATAAAGATTTCCTGCAGTTGACTCCACTGGCACTTGTTTTGGTATCTTTGACAGTTCACAAAAGTGTAAATTGCAGAGAAAACTCTTCTATGCCCCTTCTGTAGCTGTCATAGGTCAACACTGGAAAACAAATCCAGAAAAGTTAAATATTAATTGAGTTTCCTCTATCTCTCTGGAATTTGGTCCATGTTCTAACAACTTCAGGATCTTATTACACGAGCAGGCACCACTCCAGCTGATGGCAAGGAGTGAAGGACTGATCTCTGTGGATATAAACGAGCAGCACACGTGCAATGGCAAGGGAGACTGAACCAGTGTCCTTGCTGAAATCCTTGCCTCTGATACATCAGCTTTTATCAGGATTACTCCCCCGTGCATTCACAGGTTGAGACAGCAGCTTCTCTCTGGATGACATCTCTCAACAGTAACCAGTGATTAGTTTCATTTGCTCTTGGATGGAAACCAGTTTAAAAGGCATTAGCCCCAGAATTAATTTTAGTTTCAGTCAAGGTTTATAGAAAATGACTTAGCTTCTCTGGAATTATGAAAGCGTCTCCACCTTATCCTGCCAAATAACAGTACAAATGACATGGGAACAGGCTGGTTTGGGACATGCTTTTTTTTATTTTTGGACTTGCTTCAGTTGTATTTTGGCTTAACTAATCAGTTTCTGTGAAGAATTCAAAGAGCTGGCATTGCCCTAGGAAGCTCCAAATGCTTTGGGATCTGGTTTTCTGAGACACCATCTCTCTCCTCTCGTGATCCTGCTGTGGTTGAGATCAGCCAGTTCGATGACAAGATCATTGGAACTTGCTTCTCAGCTTGTTTTACCAGAACTGGGACTTCTCAACTTTCCAAGGGCAGTGAGAAGCCAAACTTTTTCTGCTGGACTGTATTGAGAAGAGTTGTTGACAATCAGGGGTACACAATCCTATTTTTAAATACTAACCTGCAGGGCTTGTAGTGAAGGTGTGATGGGTAGTTCAAATATTTGTGGTGATTCCACTTAACGTAAGGAACATGGCCAGTCCTGTTAAACTAACATAAATACTAAACAAAGGCAGCTTCCCTGTCTGGAAAGGGAGTGGAGAAACATTTCACATTCATAGAAATTAAGATGCAAACCCTGAGGCACAACCAGTGGGGCTGCTTTGCAGATGTGTTACTGCTACAGTGTTCCACCAAACAGGCTGGGTGCAGGCTCCCTGTTTTCATGCCTTTCTTAGTGTTAACTGGAAATTTGGTAAATCAGGGAAGGGGAAAGGGCTTCTCTTTAACTTTGCTGCAGTTTGTTAGCAATGCTACCAGATGCTCTGCACCTAGACCCAAGAGACCAGGCGAGGCCACTTGTATTTCCACTTTGTCAGAGACAATGAAGGCTCAAGCTCCATGCAAAGCAGTTTTGCTTTTGTAAAGGATGCACAGGATTTATCAACAAACCAGGGTGATTAACTTATTTACACTCTGTTACTTTTAAAGGCTTTAAAGTGCTTCAAGGGTATATATTTAGATGTGTCAGGAAGATGAGTATTTCAGAAGCCAAGTCTGTGTGAATACCAAAATAAAACCAAACAGACCTGAAACCACTATTGAAGCAACACCATGACCAGGCCAGATTCTTCCAACCATATTTACAGCAAACACTATTTCTCTCTTTACTATCAGCCTGACACTGCCTACATTCAGTGGGACTTAGCTAAGGTGAACCAGATCTCTCTGCCCACAGCAGGATCAGCATCTGGCAGTAAATGTTCTCTGCCCTGCAATGAGCAATCTGGCAGAGGGAGGGAAGGTAAGTGAGTAAGGGGTAGTAAAGGTTTGACAGTAACTTCTTAAGTATTCTTCAGAGGCTGAGGAAATATTGCTGTCTTTGCTCACTGTGTGTAGCACACACCTTCTGCCCACCCCAAAAATCCTGGCAATTCATGTAATTGCTTCTTGATTAGAATAGCACACAGATTGAACAGCGTTAACAGGAGCTCAGTTACAGAACAAGTTAAATATCCCAGGTAAGTATGTTGCACATTGAACTTCAGTGCTCATGGGAGTCCTTTTCCACCAAGGAGAGAAACTGTGGGTCCTTGGATTAGGCACTCTGTGTGCTTCAAAGAAAGGTTGTTCTTGTGGTTAAATGACACAGGCACCACAATCCCCAAGCACATGTGCAACTTCCCTAACTTCAGCTCTGCACCTCCAGGGAGCACAGGCCAAAAAAGATGTGAGACCAGCCAAAAAAGAGGTGTTTTTGGCTTGAGAGAACACTTTGCACCTATTCAGAAGGAGTGTTTGGAAGGTTTTGCACAAACGTAGGCAAGCAAATCACTCAGGCTGTGGGCAGGCACAGTATTTGTAGGATTCTTTGTACCACTTATTTTCAGATCATGGTCCTCTCACTGGGAATAATCACTAACCCCCTGTGGATGTCTACAGAGACTCGAACAAAAACACTGGGCAACATCAAAACAGCTGTTTCAGGGGTCAAAATAGCTCTTGGTTGCTCAGTTTTAAAAAAATTTCCTCTAGCAAAAACACTTTTTTCAAAAGAAAAACCTAGCACTTTTTCTGGGAAAAGGAAATACTTAATTTTGGCAAGTTTCACTCCAAATCTCTGCATATCCCTGTTTAGTTGATGTACTCTTGAAGAACACGTTTTCTATGGTATTATTGGTGTGATAGAAACTTGTATTATCTTAAATTCTAAATACCCCACTGAAATAAACAGGAAGTGATAAACACTCCATGAATCTAATTTTTTTCAGAACTGAATTTTTTCCCCACCTAACCATCTAAATAGGGATGGTTATAAGCCACCCACAATGCAGACTTCCTCAGTCTGAGTAAAAATAGGTTCATGTGTCCATAAACTTCCAGTTCATACTTTTCTCCATTTGATTAAAAATTATACTTCTCAGACAACAGAAGGTTGGGCTTTTTTTTTCATCTTTGTATCTCTACTTCAGATGTTTCCTATCTTTCTCCTTACACAATCCATGTATCTGCTACACCAGACCACTGCCAAAATGAAAGTCCAGGATCACATAAACCTTTTTTTGGTTTAAAGATTCTAACCAAAAGAACTGTGATTTCCAGTTGCTGGAGGAGATGATTTATGGTCTTTAGAAATTAAGAACCACTACAAAAAGTTCACTGCCAAACTGATTCAAAACTTCTTGAAGTCTGTGGGAGCTCTTCTATTGATTTAGGTGGGCTTTGGAGCAGATCATACACTTAAAAATAGGACTACTCTGTATTACACATGGAGCAGTGAACAAAACATACCTAAATAAATATAAAATCGGAGGGTGATTTTTTTTTAAACAAACCCCTAGTTTTACCCTTTAATGCACTATCCTCTTGATCACAACAGGTTTATAAAGCTACTTGGGAGAAACAGAATCAGTAAGACCAAATCTCAAAATAAAGCAATGCATGTGGCATGATGCAGACTTCAAAAGTTAAGTGCTGTCAAGAGCCTCGATATGGAAGTACCACTGTCCATCCCAGAGGAGTGAATGCCCAACATAACCATCTTCCCTTTCCTTTTTCAACTTTTATTCTACCTGTAAAAGCTCAGTGATACTCAATGCTGATCCATCTTTTAAGAACACAGAATGACACCCACTTCCTTTTGTGCAAGAATGACAATAAACTTCCTCTAGTGCGGCAGTATCTTTGCCTCCAGTTTCTGTTAGGAAAGGGAGTTGGTGTTATCACAGTGAAAGAAGGTAGCTCAGCTGGCTTAGACACAATCAGCTAATGATAATCAACTGCCAAAGCTGAGCAAATCTTACACCTCCTACCTTATATGTCTGGATTTTGTGATTCATCACAACTCCCTCTGCCGCTGCAATAAGAAGCCTACATTCATGTACTGCTCAATCCAGATGGACAACTTCACAGCCAGTATTTTAAAGGCCTTATCATACATTACTTTGTTAGAAGACAAGTCTCCATCCACCTCACAGAGTTCCACTGCTGTTTAATGTGCACAACATCTGTCTTTAGAAGATTATAAGTGAAATACCTCACTTAATTATCCAAACAATATTCCAGCTCCCATTCTTTCAACATCGACCTGAGCAATTAGCATTGTCATACTAAGAATCTGGGGGCTGCAGATAAAATCTCCCTTTGTTCCTAACTAATTATAGTTAGACCTGGGCATGGAAACAGTGGAACAATTTAGTGTCTCTTCTTTCTTCTTCAGATCACAGAATGTAACTAAGATCCAGAAATAATTTTCTATTCCACAGCAGCTGGCTAAGTCAGGTGTTAAGACTGGCTTTTAGCATATGATCACAGTGACTACTAAAGAGTATAAATTTTTTGAAGTGACATCTTGCCAGTTCTATAGCAACTTGGACTATTTTTTGTGTTTTTATAAACTTCCAACCTTTATAAGCTAAGCCCATTTCTGTTGTCAATACCATTCAGATTTCACATAATGCCAAATTAAATTTTTTTCTTTAATTCTTGCATTCCCAGAAATTACTACAAGAGGAGAAAAGAGAAGCACTTAGGTTCATTTTTAGACTTGCTTTGTCTTCAGTTTGCCAACTGCTTATAAGTTTGCTTCAGCTTTTTGTTTTCTTGAGCATGTTTGCCACTTCAGATGTATGAGGACACAGAAGACTCAATAAAAGAAAGTTAACACGGGTTTAAAAAAGCTCTTGCTTGCCAAGGCCATGTTTAGATTGACAGAGTCAACAAAAGCACAGATGAAGCAGACTGGGACACCTGCAAACTCTTACTGTTGGCTATGGGCCTTCATTCAGTATATATAAAAAAAAGCATTTATTCTAACGTGAAGGATCTGAGTAGATCACCTGAAGTCACTGGAGCTGCAGCAGCTTGTCATCACTATTGTCCTCATCCAACAAAACTTTCATGCTCGTTTGCTTATGATCACAATTTCCAAAAGCACCTGAAGCCCTGCTCCTGCAAACTCCTCACTTTCGTGCCCTCACATGGTTCCCTGCAGCCTGACTCTCCATTTCAGGGCACGAAGAGGCCTCAGCAGCCTCACTGGGGACATTGACCCATGCTGCCTGCCCACGGGTCCAGTGTCTCCACCTCTGTCCTTCACCTGCAGCCTCTGCCTCTCAAATTACCTGGTAGGAGTCTGTGTCTCCAGCCCTATCTCTGGCCCTGTGTCCCAGGCTGACATCAGACCTACACAGCCTGTCACCTGGCTGGATCCCACCTTGCAGCTTGCCTTCTGTCACGACCTTGGCTGTGCCTCCTGGATGGACTTCGGATCCACGTTGTACTCGTGTCTCTCGGTCTTACTCTGGCCCTGTCTCCTTTTGCTCCTGGCTGTATTCCCTGGAGGGATGCTGGACCTGGTTCATTGCTTTGCCTTGTCTGGGACAGTCCACGGACTGATACCTTGCCCTGCTTGGGTGCTGTGGGACTGACCCCTGCCTGTGCTGGGGTCACCCTTGGATCCCAGCTCCCTCTCCCACAGGGAACAAGCAGATCCTGCAGCTCCCTGACACTCAGAGGCGTGATTCAGTCAGTTTTCCTTCAATTAATTTGGCTTTAGATCAACCCATTGAAAATTTTGTTTAAGACAATGAGACTCTTTGCAGTCTGCAAGATTAGCCCTTCAGTCTCTTCACTGAGATTCAACCCCCAACGTGCAGGAGAACTGCAAATGCTCTACAATAAAATTGTGAAAAACCAGACATGTCAGGTGCAGTGTTCCTTGTCCTTATGTGTTATTTGTCCTTTAAAAAAGCTAGAACTGAAACATCTGAACATACCTTTCCAAGTGCAGAGAAGGCAAACAGGGTAAGTAAAAAATAAATCCATTTTCAGGCAAAAAAAAAAAAGAAAGACTGATTTATGAAGTGAACTTTGTACCATATCTATTTATGAGGCATATAAAAATCTTACAGAGATCTAGGACCTCTGTCCTAGAAATTCCATTCTCCAAGGAAAATCTATGCCAGTGCAAAGTGCTGGAATCATACTTCCAGCAAAAAGACAGAAACAATACAAAAAACTGGAGGGAAGGAAGGGGACACAGTAGAATAATATTTTGTACTGATTATTTACTCACACAGAAGCCACACCAATAGTAATTTATTAAATGTGACTGCTTGCTGGCTCATAAGCCATCTGGAATTGTCCAATCATGGCCACACTGTTAAACTCTCTCAGCCTCCAAAACAGGGTGACCACATCAAAACTCGAATTAGGAAAAGTTCCTGGCCTGTGTCAACCCCTGAACTGTGCCTGGGAATTGACTGGGAGAATACTATCAGTCCAGACCAAAACTGTTCCAGGATCTCTCTCAACAATTAATCCGTACAGAAAGTTCAGTGCAGGAGAAAGGTCTCTAAAATGACTTCATTCACTTGTGCAGCAGTTGCTCCAGTCTCAGAGGAATGCATCTTTCTGTATCCTATGTTTCTCTCACACTACAGTCAAATAGCTGAAACTGGGGAGCTATAATAATTTTGCTGACTCCTCTCTCTTATGTTTTGATGGCATGGAAAAATCAAGCTTGCAGAATCCCATGATATTCATTGACAAGGCACAACACAGATGGTGCATGCTCTGCTTGACCTGTCCAGCAGTGAAGTCAGAGGACTTGGTCAATCAGCCTGCACTCATGTCCTGGCTGGCCATCTGCCTGTCTGATCAGAACCCAGGAACTACTGGCTTCATGGAAACCACATCTCAGGCTTAGCCAGAACACAGACTGTTTCTCTTCCACCAAGAAAAACCTGCCAGATGGGACAGCACATCTGGTAGTGGTGAGTGTGACACCTGCAAAGGTGTGGATCAATGACATTTGAATGATCAGTAACCCCTTTAATGGCTTCTCCAAAGTCAATGGAATGACACTAACACAAAAGCAGAATCAAGCCTGCTGAAATTCTGGTTGTGCACAAATATAACTGGATGTAATACTTCAATGCACATGAAAAATCTGGGCATTAAACAGTTACCTTCTTTAAATTTTGCTTTATGGTTGTACTGTCTCTCTCCACAACCTTAATCATTTCTTGGCTTGCCATGTACAAGATGTTGGCTGCAGAAAAAGAAACATGCAATCATGTAAGTACACAGAAAATCTTTTAGGAAAAACAATACAGGCCCAACCCTGCAGAAAGGTAAGGCAACTAGAGTAGTCACCATCTTGACAATCCCACTGAAAAGGATCCCACTGACAGAAAAGGCAGAATTTATTTCACATAACCAAACCATTAAAAAGGCATATAGACTAAATAAAGTAATCTAAATTAATCAATTCCACAATCAATGGAGAGAGAAAGACACCTCTGGAATGTAACTCTATCCATCTATCTTACAGACTTCTGAGTCAGCCCATGGTGATGACCCTCTCTCTACTGACCAGAGGAGGAACTTTGATGAGTAGCTTTCACTACATACTTCTAGAAAGACAGAGATAAGCATGATAAGCCACCCATTAAGTGTCTGCATGAGTGGGCTTTTAAATACAAAGCATGTGGTAAAAGGCATTACTAATCAACAGATGATTAAATTGACATTTCAATATACAAGTCATTCCAATACCCAACATCACAAATAATAAAAATAATTGAAAATATAAGCAGCATTGAAAACTGCAGTCCTGCACAATACTGATGGCACTTACCCAGACATGACTGGGCTGGACACCAAATGTCTCAGCCTTACCTTTCTGGAATGTGAAGTATTAAAAATGGCTCTGTGCAACTTATTGTCAAGTGGTCTATAAGATACTGTCTCAGAGACATAAATGATTGGGTCTAACATTTGGACACCTAATTAAAAGCAGTCTAATTTTATGAAGTGTTGAGTTCTGGCAGGTCCCACACATATTAGACAGCAGTGGAAACTAAGCACTTCCAAAAAGTGGGTTAGTTTGACACAGAAGGATCACACAGTGTCCACCTAGCCTGGCTTGTCTTATAACAGAACCTACAGAAGCTCAGGAGGAAAGCCCAGTGCACGGCCCAAAACCTCGCTTTGAACAAGCACAAACATCTTAGACTGGTTTTGCTACTAGAATAAACCTCATGTACTCAACTGCAGAACTGAGTGTTGCTACATGACCATCACTGCTGAACGAGGTCTGCACGTAGCGAGCTGTCCCCCAAAGGGTGTTCAGACTTACCCAGTTTTAACAGGGGTAACACCAGTGACATCTGACATCAGTGCTGCACTGAAGAAACATGCAGATACCACAGTCCAAAGAATGAGCACTTCTTTTACCCTTGCTTTCTGCCCACTCAGCTTGCTGTGCTAATAAGATGGCCAAGACTCTCCCGTCCTCACAATCTGAAGCCTTAAGCTTGTTGGATCAGAGACTTTCATAACCTGTACATGGGAATGAAGGGCAGTATTCTTCTCCTTTCTCATCAGTTTGCAAAACTAATGGAAGACCCTAAATGGCTAAATTTCCATAAAGCATTTCAATATTCAGGCCCTAGCATGACTGAAATTATTCTAAAATACTAAATCCTCCCCTGAAAAACAAGAAAAAATGGAAAGATTCTGAAATTTTTTAAAATATGAACCAATGAAGTTTTGTGCACATAGTTAATGAGAGTGTTGGGTCTGATACTGCTCTGAGACAGGAGTAATACTTTCTCACAATGTGTGATAGGGAAGGAAATGGCAATCACATAGGTCTTTGGTGGTGACCAAAACATGGAGTTGGCTGAATTCCAGCAGTGCTCTAAGGAAACAGTATGCCACTGGAGAGATGAGTGATGGCTTCAGAGATCAAATGTTAAAAGGCAAAGACAGTGCTCTCAAGTGACAAAATATAATCCTAGAAAGTAGTTTCTAACTCTTAGCCAGCCAAAGAAGACCCATCTCAGTTATATGCCTGCAGAGCTCTGTCTTTTTCAATTAAATGCTGAACACAGCTAGTAAAAGTTCCTCCTGTCCTAGACAAGATGAAAGGGCTGCAGACATGAATGACATCATATAGACAATCCAGCAAATTTGCTGGTCCCATCCTATTCTATTGGGCAAAGGGGCCTCTGTGCAGCTTTGTGTCTAGCAACCTGGCCATCTCATCCTGTGGAGCACCTGGCAAAAGTCTGTCCATTCAGAGCATTGTTAAGTTCATGCCCTGATGTTTGTCTTCTGTTCTCAGTTCAGCTCCTAACACTGACACATTAGACACCGTTGTTTGAGAAGGACACACATCTTAGAATGCACCTTCAAAAATCACCTAGGAAAACCTTAAATGAGAGGTATGAAAGACAATGAGGTTTTCCATAGGTATTTAACTAATTTCAGATAGATTTCTGCTTCTAATGTGAAAAATATGACTTTAATGCACAGAACTCCTACCTATAAATGAAGCTACTATCTGTCTGTCAAAAGCAGTGCTCTGTGTTAGAAGGAAAAGCAGAAACTGGAGAACAGCCCTTGCCACCTGAGGTTCTGGTCTGTCAGCTGGTGGATGTGGCTTGCTATAGATGTACAGGATTTCACAAAGCAATAAAAGCAAGAGCCTGCATTTGTCAGGGAATCTGTGGCAATAGCAATTGTACCCAGTCCATAATGGTTTTAAGCTGGAAGAGGAGAGATTTAGGTGAGATATTAGGAAGAAATTCTTTAGGGTGAGGGTGGTGAGACACTGGCCCAGGTTGCCCAGGGAAGCTGTGGCTGCCCCATCCCTGGCAGTGTTGAAGGGCAGGTTGGATGGGGCTTGGAGCAACCTGGTCCATGGGAGGTGTCCCTGCTCATGCAGGGGGGTTGGAACTAGATGATCTTGAAGGTCCCTTTCAACCCAAACCATTCTATGATACGACCTATGATATGACTTCATATGCCAGGCCTTCTGTTTTCCAGTCCAGAATAAGGTTCTTGTTAGTAGGACACAGTGGCCAGCCTATCTGCAGTCAGTGCTTTTGCACTTGTAGGATCAGCAGTGGATGGTAGGCAGGGATGAAAATCCTGGTGGCCACCAGGGCAGAACCTGACACATTCAATGTTGCTGGGATTCTGCAGGCAGCTCTCCACTGCCAGTCATACAGCAGAAGTGGGAACAGTAAGGACTTCCCTGCTCCCCTTCTCCCATCTTACTAGTTTCTCTGTCCTACCTCTTGTTCTTGGTGGGTTCTGCTCATATTTCTGAGTTGCTCATGTGGGGTTTTGTTGCAGTAAAAAAATGAAGTGGAATTCACACACTTAGTAAACTCAGCTAAGTCTCAACACCCTAAAAGCAAAACTGTAAGACAGCAAAGGCAAAAATGACAGTACTTCAAAAGGAACTGTCTCAGAAGGCTTGTGCACTGTGCAAGAAAGGGAACCAGGAAGGCAGGATTAAGCTAAACCGGATGAATGGCAAGGTTCAAGAATCTACTTCAACCAAACAGGAATCCTTCAAATTTTGGAAACATGATCCTAGGGGAGCCAATAAACAGGAACTTAAGCTTCAGCAGGCGTTAAGTAAGAGGAAATTGCAAAGAGCAAAAGTAGGTTTCCAAGAACAAACATGAAAAGATTTTAAAAATAAACAATAAAATATTCCTTAGGTATATCAGAAACAAGAGGCTGACAACAGAATTTGTAAAAGTTAACTGAGTAGCTAAAGAAGATAATTACATTGTTTGGAAGCTAAATAACTGTCCTTTTTTTGCATCCCAATTTCTTGTTCAATACACTCAGAAGGTGTCTGCTCTTTTCTGGACATTCTAACAATTTCTCTTTGAGCAGTGAGGTATTAAGAAGTAGCAACAGAGGAGAACAGACAATGTATCAGGGCTAGAAAGTACATTTAAGAGTTTCTAAGAACCTTAAATACAGCATTGCTGAGATACTACTAATTCTGCTACATAAGAGTCACCTTGTCCTGTGGCATGGAGAGTGGGAAAGACTGTCTAATCACTACTGATTGTACAAAGCATTTTACCCATCTGCAATTTCTTGAACATTTCAATAAACAAAACCAGATGACAAAAATTACTGGTCTTCTCAAAAGCTCTCTATTACATTTCACACAAATGAACTTGAGTTCAAACTAAACAGCTGTAAAATGAAAGGTTGTAAAGTGTTAAGAAATAACCTGGGAGCAAACAAAAAAGGATTAGGATTAGATTGGCTGGTTTTCTTCACAGCAAGGAATAAGGTCTAGATGCATCACAAAAGTTGTGATTATTACTAAAATGTCAAAATAATAATTGAACACACCAGGTGATTTGATAATTTCTGGGGTGGGTTAAATCACCTCTCAAGATGACTCTTTTCAGTGAAAAGGATTTTAGACTTTCACCTAAATTAAATGCCTAAACTGAGGTGGGTTGAATCCTTGTCTAAGATTCTAGTCTGGCTTTATACCAAAATCACAGCTAACTTATTTCCTAATGATCTGGTCAATGGATAAGTAGTTTATTGATACAGGATACAATGCTGGTCAGTTTGTTAGGACCAGGCAGTGAGAAATGTGAGAGAGACCTAAAGAAGAGAGGCAAAAAATGAAAGCACCAGGAAATGAAATGCAAATTGAAGAAATGGTAAGCAACACAGGTGGAAAAAAACTCCAAATGTTCTTTTCCCTTGCAAGCTTCTAAATTAATGCAAAGAACGGATTCAGAAACAAAAGACCCCTAAGCTGATTGTTGTTCACTGTGCCCATTTAAATTCCAATCAACTCATGTTATTTTTTATACCCTCTTCCTGGAGGTGTTCAAGGGCAGGTTGGATGAGGCTTGTGCAGCCTGGTCTGGTGGGAGGTGTCCCTGCTCATGGCAGGGAGGTTGGAACCTGATGATCTTTAAGGTCCCTTCCAACCTTCACCAGTCTGTGAATCTTTGATTCTATGTTTCATAAGTAGCAGGAGGATGATGATACAGAATTCTGTAGCATCACAAAAGAAATCACATAACATCACCAAACCTGAAGAACTGTGCCTGCTGACAGTCTCAACCTCTGAGGGACACTGCAAAACTGAGAATGGTGGTGAAAACAGTCAAAGAAGTACAATGAAAGATGTGCTGCTGCCATGATGTTCATGATACTTCAAGATACACTTTTTCCCTCTCTTTGAGCACAATACATTGAAAGGCAGAACAATAAAAGGAAGTACTTTTAAAATGTCATGTGCAATTAACTATGAACCTTAGTGCCACAGAAAACTGGTAAGCATATGGATTGTCTGCATTCACACCTAAGCATGCTGTCCTGAGCTCCTCTAACTGTATATCAATTAATACAATTAGTCTTTGGGTAAACATCTGCTTGGCCAGATAATTAGTACTTCCAACAATCTCTCCTTTCAGGTACTGTTCTCTAGGTCCACTATAATTCTTGCTCTGCTTCCTCTGGATTCATCCACTCAATCACCTCTCTCTTGGATTTTGGTGACATGACATTTCAGCTTCTGCTAGGGAGGGTCCCTCTCTTCACCCATAGAGATGTAGCTCTTTCAGCCCAGGTACCTCTTTGTGTGTACCAAAATCACACCTGTCACTCTATGACACATTAACCTACATCAGGTTGCAACCCACGATATCCCCAGAATTTTTTTCCTGCAGAACTGTCCCTTAACCAGTGATTTACTATCCTTGTACTTAATTTACATTGAGAACAACCTGGCCTTTTAAGGAATGGGAGCCTTCTCCTCTCCATGCTGCCCGACCACTTCTTCTAGCTTGTGAAGTTCATTTTGATCCTCTCCCTCTCCAGCATATTATTTTAGCATGGCACTATCTCCAAACTCAGTCAACACACACTGTCTTCTGGCAATCACATCCATAACACAACTACTGACAAGTATAGAAATGAAAGTAAGACTGTTACAGAAACTTGCTAGCTACATCTCTCCAGTTCCAAAAATTCTCCTGAATCCCATTTTCCAAACAGTCATGTATCTCCCTAGTAGCTGCTTCAGGTATGGCATATTTCCCATACTTTCTTATAAGAACATAACAGGAGACACTGTAAAAACCTTTACTAAGGTCAAAATATCCTGAACCTACTGCTTCCCTGTAATCCACATGACACTGTAAGGTGTTTAATGGCCACAGGAAGCTATGTTGAAGGAGACAGACACCACTGAAGTGCAGGAACAGCAACCTTCTCTCTTGCTGCTGTGCAGTGTCAAACTGGGTTTCTTCAGAAAAGCTATTTTTCTCAAAAGCTAATCACAAGTTCAGGGAGAAATCTTTCTGCTATTTCCTAATGCTATACTCTGCTAACCTTGGCACTGTTTGAATATTTATTTCTTTTTTTTTTTTTTTACCAAAATAAATAAATAAATAAGAATTAAAAAAAATACTCCATGAAAACTGAGCTGCTTCTTCAAAGCAAAGAACTCAGAAGAATTCACTAGCTTTTTGTGTGTAATTAGAAAGCCATCTCAAAAGGCTCTCAGAGACTGTTACTATGAGCATTTCAGCAGCTCTGAAAATCAGGCTTTTAACTGGGCACAAGCAGAAGCTGCAACAAACAAAATCAATGGCCTCTGAAATCCTCCTTCAGGCTACAGAGAGGAAGGTCATCTCGTGAGATCACCTTCTCAGTTCTTGCTACCTGGTGTTACAGTCTCTGGAATGACTTCCAACTTGTGCTAATGCTTCATTACCTGAAAATCTCTAAAGATTCCCAGACTCATTACCAAGATTCTTGGAAAAACGTTGATTGGTTTTGATTGTCACAATTTCAAGTACAACATAAAATGCAACCTAGAACTCAGGTGCTGAATTTCCTCAGCGATAAAGCTGACCCACCAAAATCTGGAGAATGAGTCACTGATCAAAATAAAGCTCATCCAGGAGTCTGCAGGACTCTGGCTCAAAATGCAAACATAGTGAATTCCCATAATGGACTTTCTGGAAGTTCTATCAGAGGTATAACCTTGGTGTCCATGCTGAAGTTATGGTGAACATGTAGCTCCAATCTGTTTGGCATTCAAAGCTGTATCTCACTACTTATTGAGAAATATCTGGGGTTTAGAAAAGACAATATAAGATTGAAAAGAGTATTTTAAAATATCATTACACATGCAAGACTAAATTTGGGATGAAAGGTCAGGAGGTCTGGAATTTTTCTGAACTATCACTGAAGTCCTCTGAGACTGCAAATTACAAAATCTGTGTGTCTGTTTCCTCATTTTAAAAACATGCTTTGGGCTACTATGACAATGAAGTGGTTTTTGTAGACTGTCTTAAAAATACTTGAAGTGAAAAGCATTGTGTAAACATCATTAATGTGAATTAGTTGTTCAGAAAAATACATTTAACCATAGTGAAATTTACAGAGCCAAATTGAGCATGTTTCTTTAGAACTGCCCACTTGTACCCTGAAAGTTGCATTTTACAGTGAATAAATGAAACAAATATTCAAAGCTATCCGATGCAGAATGCATCAAAAACAGAGCTGTGGGCTAGACTGTAAGTACCCCAAGTCAAGATGTGAGAAAACAGTATTTGTTGAACTTCAGATCATCCTCTAAACTGGCTTAGTGAAGCCAGCACAGAACGTCTGGAGGACACAATACAGCTTGTGCCCACACTTCTGTGTATGATCTGCTGCCTCTTGGCTTTTAATAGGAACATTTAAAGTGACAGTGTTAGATATTTGAAGGATCAGAACCATCCTGTAGGTTGAACCAGGCATGTCTTCTACTAATAACTGATACTTGGTTCAACTGAAATAAGTTGTCATAAAATGAAGGTGCATGCAGTGGCTGCGTGATCTCTCTGAGAAGTTGTGCAGTTCTACTGCAGGCAAGTCAGTTCTGCCTCCTTTCTGAAGGAGGAACGTAACCAGTGATAAATCCTGAGAACATTCAGCATCTGAAGAGCCCCACTGCAGCACAGCTATGAGAAGATGTATAAAGGAGATGAACACCAGACACATTGGTTCCTCTGGTAACTTGGATATTCTGAGAATGAGAAGGGAGTTCTCCTGGAAATGAATGTGACCACTTCAGAACTGAGCTCAGAGACCCACACAATGACTTGAGAGCACTTCACTTGGCACAGATGGCTTGTGGTATCAAGGCTGGAGTTTCTTGACTCAAGAAACCATCTCCACCTACTGATGATACAGATATTAGAGTCTTCTCCTGAAAAGACTTCATAAGAAAGGAACAAAGTTTAAGCTTTTCCCATCCTTTGCCTGCATGGCAGAAGCCCAGCACCTCTGTGCTCTCAATTCCTATCTCAGAAACAGGCTGCTAAAGAAAGGAACATACAGAAGCTCTTTAGCTTTTTCTGCCAATGTAATCTTGCTTATTCAATCTGTTTATCTGGTTTAACAGTCTAAAGCCAATTTCACAGAGGTTTTTTTTCTTATTTTTTTGTAGTCAAATCCCATTGCTTCCAATCTGTACTTAAGTATATGCTGGACTGAGACATTATGAGTTACTCTGGGTCAGTGGGATCATCCACAGCACAGAAAGTGAAGCATATAACACGAATCTTCACTGTATCATGACCTCTGTAAATATTCCCTCGTGTGTTTTTCACATAGCAACTAGAAAAGTGCTTCTCTAATAAATAAAAAAAAGAAAAAAAAGAAAGAAAAAGAAAGTGTGGTTGCAAACCTACAGAAACTGGCCAACATACCTGGTGACAGCTGTAGAACTCCCAAGCATTTTAATTACATTCTATTCCATCTCAAGTTGCTTACATCCCTTGGAAATCATAACCAGGTCATCACAGTTTAATAATGAAAAACATCCATTGTTGTTTATATTAATAAACAATAAGGCCTTAGAGCTTACAAGTGAAATAAAAGTTTTAACAGACAAATATCATGCTTTTAACACATACAACACCTTCTTAGAACATTCTAAATTTTTATATGCAGATCTTTTATATACACAGATTAGCCTGAAAATGGAAGCCTGTAATTTATTCCCAGGTCAGGCTTATGAAATTTACTGCCAACTTACTTTCTCCCTGTGATCCTGCCAGTGACCTCTTTCCTGCCCTGGTAGGATCATTCCCTCTCCATGGATTAGAGGTGATTAAGGATCAGTGTCAGTTTAGTCTCATACACTTGCTAAGCAGAGACAACAAACTGTGCCAAAATGTGTTTGATTTATTTATGGTGGTTTTGTGATAGAGGAACTCTGATTGGGCTCCAACCAAGGATCCAGAAAAGAAAAGAGTGCTTTATATCATTGGTAGCTCTTTAACCCGAAGTGTCACAGCAAGGACTTAATATCCTTCAGCTAAATTATTAGTTTTCTCAAACAATAATGACTGAAATCAATCAAGCTTTTCAGTGCTTAGGGCTATTTAATCACCAATTCAATCAGCCAGTTGGATGAATACCTGTATCTATTGAGCTGAACTTCAAACACACTGATGTATCCACAATGCAGTCAAGCAAATAACAAACAAAATAGAAGACTTCCTGATTTTGAAGAAACATATGCCCAGCAGTGTTATTATTACTTTCTAAAGATTTTAGAGCTATATTCTAAACCCATATGATGCCACTTGACTCTGTGGATACCAACAGATCTATGCTGGAACTTTGAGACCTGTGCTAACTTCAGGGAAGAAACATGCTTCTAAATTGGGACAGATAAGCTTTCTCTTTATACTTGATTCTTGAAGCAAAACAGAGATTTCTTGTACTTGGACTGAGATATGTATTTCTCCTCAAGTCTTTACATTTCTTGCTTGATTACTGAATATCCAAAGATCACTTGCTTACTTTTTTGCAAGAAAAATATTAGATTAGGGCCAGATTTATCATAAATTCAAACTAGAAACTGAGGGGTCACATTATGTTCTCTGTGGAAATTCAAGATGAGATGGAATTATGTCTGTATGGAATGAAATCTTTAAAAAATTACTTACACATGGTGCACATATCTGTAAAGCATAAAAGAGTGTTAAGTATTTCTGACTTAACCCTGATAAACTTTGAGAGATGTACCGGCCCCTGGTTAATTTAAAGATCAACTCTGTGTTGTGATGCCATGACTAGATCTTGTTCTGTGTGATTTTGCTCTGTATTCAGTACCTGAATTATGTAAAACCAATCTTGTATTCTTTGCTGGGCTAAGGAGATGAATTTACTGCAACATAAAGAACAGACAGAAAGAGATGCCATACTAACCAAACAACAGGGACAATAACAAAGAAAAAAAAACACCCAACAACACAACCTTCCCAACTTCATTGGCTAATGAATTTCAGGAAATAATCACAACAGTTTCTTTTCCAAGAAAAATGAGTGGTTGTGAAGATAGCCCCAATCTGAACACTTTAATGGATGCACACACACACTCTTTAATAGCTTGTTCATCAGACTGAAACAAACAGAAGACTACAAAGGGTTACCTGAGCTCACTTCATTTCCCTACTGCTGTTGGCTTCACATTATGTTGAGTCTATCAACAAGATTGTGGCTGCAGGTGTAAATACATTAAGTCCCACACATCAAAATATTGCTCTATTTTGTAAGTTAGTAGGAGCTATGCTCTGGAATGGGTACAGGAAGAAACACGAAGCCAAATTTTTACTTCATGATCCAGACAGCACAATTTCAACCTTGGAAGGACACACTAGATCATTTTCCAGAGTGGACAAAGTCAGAGGAAAAGGAGACTGCAGCCCCACCCTCATCATGCTTCCCAAATGCAACTCTGATGCCACGACCAACTGCCCCCCTGAGCAGATGAATACAGAGCATGGAGAGACTTCTTATGCTGTCTTACTAAGGCCACCATACATGAAGGTACTGTCTTTTTTCACCAAAAAGGAATAAAGGCAAGTTTTTGTCAACCCTCCTGGCCTCCCTCACCTGTCCACTACTTCTGGCTGCCTTGATTCTGTTCCCCAGCCACACAGACCTTATGCTTTAGATTATTTTTTTGAATTCATATGTATTCTATTAGCTTAATTTTTCAGGTTGAATGTCATTTAGTTAATTCATGTATTTTTCAGTCAAATAACACTTTCCAGCTGGTCCCCTTGTGTTTGAGGCATTTAATAAAAGACAGCTCACTATGATTAAAAACCACAAATCTGAAGTACAACCAGACCCAGAAGAGATCCCTTTAGTTCTTCAAAAATCTTCTGCAACTCATCTGCAATACAAAGGCATATCAAGAGGTAGAAACATCAAAACTTGTAAAAGGAAATCCATTTTACAGCACATATAACACAGCACGTAGGACACAGCCAATTACAGTAAGAACCATAGAGGGCCAAGAAATTAGCAGTGACAACAAAGGTGCTGGAGGTCCACAAATCTACAGAACTCTCTCAACAAACTACAACCAAAATTTAGAGCTACACACTACTACAATAGCCTCAGGTTTTTCATCCTCTACCTCTAAGAACACTGCTTTTATTAACTGGCAGGCTAAAACCATATCAGAAAATTAATGAAGAACTAAACAGTGTGATGATCATACCCCAGTGCTATCATGAGCCTTGCTCTCATCTAGCTTTCCTGCCTTTGGTAGGTCCTAATAAAACATTTCTGCATCATGCATTCAAGCTGCAGAATGCAGATTCATTCAGACATTCAATCAGACATTTGCTGAACTTTCAGATCTGCTTTGAACTAATGCATGACATTTTTTTTGGCTGTATTGTGGTTTCCTCAAACATTGTGTTCATCTGCTGTGCTTGGTTCTTAATAGAGTTAATTGTTCCTCATTAGTGTTCTGAGATTCTGGATGCTGCTCTTGCATCTTTATTTATTGTGTATGAAACTGTAGGGCTGGAAGGGATCTCTACAGGTCTTTTTGTCTTAAGGAGAATCAATGATACTGCATCATTTTCAGCAGATACTTATCCACCGGTCCTTAGCAAGCACAGATGTTGAAAGTTTCATTATCTACCTAGGAAGTCCAGTCTGGAATTCCATTCTTATCATTAATTAAAATCTAATTGGAATCAACTATGTTGCAATCTACTCCATTACACACTACCTTGTCTACCATGGACATGTGGATTACATTATTCTCTTTTACTTGAAATGAAAACTCTTACCATGTCCTTCAGTTGTCCCTTGTTTTGTCTAAATAACTCTAATTATTTATTTTTTTTTCCCCCTTGAAGTTCATTATTTCTTTATATCTGTTCTGGGATTCACCTGATTAAATATGGATCTCTGAAGTTTAATTTTTCTCCCTTTGCAGTCAGTGGAAAGAACAAAATTCACCTCATCCTACAGCAATCACCTAGATAGGTAGACAAGTGTTACCTGTACCTCTCCACTGACAAGGACAGGATTTTAAGGTGATTAGTGGAAGAAGAGAGTTCTCTGTTGTACACTTGTTAAGTATTTCTGTCCTAGCACATTCACTTTGTGAATATATTCAGCCAATCTGCCTCTCCTCTTCAAATTCTCTGTATCAAACCATATATTCTCTGTGAATTGCTTTCTCCAATTTATATGTGTGTGTATATATATATATATACACATATATATATACATACGTGTGTGTGATATATATATATATACATATAAAAGGCAATGCATTATGAGAACTGGCTGAACAGTCTATACGTTGCCAGATTCCCTCCTGTACAGACATGAAACTCACTACATGCTGGATTTTGGAAGGTTTGGAATTTTCTCAGAAAACAGTCTCTTGAATCCATCTGTCGTGGTTTGGTGGACATAATATTCAACAGGTTTCCCTGTCTTTAACACCTGGATATCAGAACAAGTCCATCCATCCTCCTCCTTTCTCTCTGCCTTTCTCTACCAAGCACATTATCTCCCTTCATATTGATATTCTAGTTCTGTAAATTATCTCACCTGTGTTGTCAAATTAACTAATAGTTTAGGTAATGTATAAAGGCTTGCAATGTCATTTTATTCTCCATGTTTTTGGAGTTTACATTACATTACCTGCACATCATCTAGCTCATCTGCCCTCTTTTTGCCAGTATTCCTTTGATCTCTTATGAATTTCTCTGTCTACCATAATTTTAGATCCTCCACGAGTACACCTTTGCTCATAATGACACAGCAGGTTTTTTAATCTTTCCCCTTAAAACTCATCCTCAAGCCTCCTTTACTAAATCTGTCAATGTTAACCACCTTTTCATGGCTAAGGAAACCAAAGGCCCCATGATTCTGGTCTGACCGACTGTGCTCCAACCTCTGCACACCTGTGCATAGGTCCAGTCTTCTTTTGAGGAAGTACACTGGTTTTAATAACCATGCTGTATGCCCTGTGAAACACAAGCAAACTCATTACACTGTCATTAACCTCTCACTCTCTATACTCTGTTTCCATACATCTTTCATTCCTACCTCGATGCTGCAGTTTCCCAGGACATTTCTGATGCTCTGCCTTGCAAAACTATCCTTTACTGTCAATTCTTTCGCAGAACACATCTGCTATTTTACCATTTGCCATTTAACTGCTATTATATATAGTACTTTAGGCTGTTGTTTGTGTTGGCAAAGGACAACAGCAGAGACTGGGGACACATTTTGTCAGGTACTGGCAGTGCTGCACAGAGAAAAGCCTGAAATGATGCTTTCTTCTGTCACAGAAGGGACTCCCCAAGAGAACCTCCACGAATTCTGAAGTCTCCTTCTCCCAGAAGACTTCACTGACACCTCCCTTATTACATCTGCCTGGCAGAAGGATCATTTCACAATAATCTGGTATTACAAAATGCTTTAGAAATATTTTAAAATACGCAAAACACCGGTGAGTTTAATTCCCATTCCTGGCCTCTGCGAAGGTAAATTGGACAACATACAAGTCCATTGATAACTTGATGGTAACTGTAGCAAAAAGAAAGAGACCTAACTGATTGCCTGATTGGACCTTTTTTGTAACTAAGATCTAGTCAGAGAGTGCTACAGGTCCCACTCAGGGGTTGGGGCTTTAGTGTGTCAGAGGCTATTCAAACTATCAGGAAAACCTTCCATTTCTCCACAGATTTTAAACTATTTCTAAACCCATGACTGTTAAACATGGAATTTATGCATGCAGAGATTTGCTTGTCCTCTGAGAGACTGCAAGCAGAGGGTAGAATAAATTAATGTTGCTTCAATGGGACAATTCTTGCCAACCATAGAGCTCATCTGCACCTTGACATGCTGTAACACGACTCTTTCAAAAGTTCTCTAAACTCTAAATTTAAACTCAAATTGCAAAGTGATGAATCAGGTCCAAGTTCAATTCCTCTGCTAAAATGAAATGCCCTTCAAAAAGTAGATGGCACTTTTGAAAATAAGTTTTCCTCAGGAAATGTACTACTACCTGGTCACATTTTTTTGCCTGGTATGTTGCCCATCTAATTGTAAGGCTCTTCAGAGGAGTGTAATTCTAGTTTCCTTTCCAGTTTGTCCTTTGCTTTTGAGAAAGCAATCTCTGTCATTCCTCAGAAAGAGTCAGAAAACAGTGCTCAGAACTAATAATACCAAACAGCTCTGTAATTTCCTATGGGGAAAACATATTTTCCCCTGGTAACTATTGCCAACAGAAATCTTGGAGATATCGTTTAACTTATTGTTTAAAACATTAAACAGAAGGAACTGCTTAGTATCAAAGATGACTAAGGCAGGAACATGTGCTTCCACACATGCACACACACATTAGATAAAATGTTGATGTTTAGAGGTTTTCAAGATGTAAACATTGACTTTGGGTTCTGCTTAAATTTACACTTGAATTCAGAATGAAAACCTACCAGTTAATATGTAACAATGATCAACACAAATAGGCAGGAGCACCAACTGTTACGA
This sequence comes from Apus apus, assembly GCF_020740795.1. Taxonomy (NCBI): domain Eukaryota; kingdom Metazoa; phylum Chordata; class Aves; order Apodiformes; family Apodidae; genus Apus; species Apus apus. The sequence goes on along the minus strand of NC_067284.1, from coordinate 112,948,742 downwards.
TGACTTCTCCAACCTGCTTGGCCTTACAGATGCAGAAGAACAGAACTATACAAGAAAATCAGTCAGCTGTGCTTGAGAAAGCAGAATGGAGACTGAAGGTAAAAATAAGAAGTTATTCAACAGTTATACCGAGGTGCTTTACAAAAAATAGATGGCTTTGTTGAGGACTGCGGAAAACACTCATTTACTTCGTGTGACGAAGCATGTGCAGGTCAAGTGGGGCATGGGATGGAAACTGAAATGTCTATGGACTTAATCCTGCACAAAGTTACTTTGGAACAACTGCCATCATCTTCAAATGACAGAACTACCCCTTAGCTGGAGAAATTAATCTCCAGTCGAAGCTGTCACGTTCCCTGGCTGATGGGATTTCTGCTGCAGTCCGATTTTTGGTCATGTGAAGTGTCTGCTCTCTTACCCTGCAAGAGGGACACAGAAGGATCCGATGTAGGTTGTGCTCAGTCCCACAGGGAATGGCCCAGATGGACAGTGTCTACAGCAAATTAGCATCTTCACACTGTGGTTCCCGCCTGAGCTCTACTGGGGATGAATACGCTCTGAGACAAGGGTTTATGGATGTGAGCAGCTATATGGAGGTCAGCTTAAGTGCTCTTCTGGAGTGGGACCTGACTCTGACTCTTTCTTGAGGAACCCTGACGAAATTCAGCAACTGGAACACCTGTCCTTTGAATGAGGTGAACTTCCTCTCAGTTGGAGTGGTTTTGATTGGTATGAAAGGTGGACTTTACAGCACCCTCCATTAAACATAAACCACTGTGTGTAAAGCTCATTTTAAATACACTTGACCACTGCATTATGCACTTGAGCACTGCACCAGCCAGTAAGCAACCTCCTGAAGCACTGGGGTTGCTCAAGATAAGCCAGCATTTCCTCCACAGATAGATGAATAAGGCATGGCACACAGTGGGTGCTGGTGGACATCTTCATGGCAAGAAGCAGCAGCAAAGCAGACTGTATCACTGTTTTAGATGACTGTAGGAATTACATCCAGACCAGTGTCTCCTTTAGGTGCACAGAATGACAGGTTGGTTAGCAGCTTTGTCAATGTCATTTTCAGAAAAAAAAAAAAAAAATCTTATTCCATGACACAAATGCCTGTAGTTTAGCCATGGGTGTGGATTTAGTGTGTGTTTAAGTGGCCAATGGCATCCTGGTCTGCATCAGGAAGTGTGACCAGCAGGACCAGGGAGGTGATCCTGCCCCTCTACTCGGCCTTGGTGAGGCTGCACCTGGAGCACTGGGGGCAGCCTTGGGCACTGCAGGATAGGAAGGACATGGAGGTGCTGGAGAGGGTGCAGAGAAGGGCAACTAGGCTGAATTGGGGTCTGGAGAACAGGTCTTGTGAGGAGAGGCTGAGGGAGCTGGGGCTGTTCTGCCCGGAGAAGAGGAGGCTGAGGGGAGACCTCATTGCTCTGTACAGCTGCCTGAAAGGAGGTTGTAGGGAGGTGGATATTGGCCTCTTTTCCCTAGGACAAGAGGAAACGGGATCAAGTTGCACCAGGGGAGGTTCAGATTGGATATAAGAAAAAAATTTCTTCACAGAACGAGTGGTGAGGCCTTGGAACAGGCTGCCCAGGGAGGTGATGGAGGCACTGTCCCTGAAGGTGTTAAAAAATGGGTGGATGTGGTGCTTCAGGACATGGTTTAGTGGTCACGGGGGTGTTGGGCTGATGGTTGGACTTGATGATCTTGAAGGTCTTTTCCAACCTTGATGATTCTATGATTCTGTGATTTACTAGAACTGCATGATGGAGTTCAGTGAATCAAGCTAAATTCCCAAGCAGCAAACACAAGTGATGACAGAGCCAGGAGCTCTACTTCAGATATTCCTTGGGGGAGTTCAGACACACACCTCTTGAGACAAAAGGCATCCATCTACTGCTGAAGGGAATCCTTTCCCTGTATTCAAGGGGCTCTGTACTGGGCCTAGGGAAAATAAAGTGCCAGTGTGCAGATGAGTATCTAGCACTGGCTACCACAAGGCAACCATAGCTGCTACCACTTAACTGGCATACACCTATTTTCAACATCCTTTCTGCTTTGTTGATGTTACCCCTTCCTTTTTCATGCCATTCGCAACACATCATTACTAGCTGCAAATTTGTGGGAGTAAATTGTATCCCTGGGGATGAAACCCCACCAGGGGTGAGTAAACAATCTCCCCTTCCTCAACCAAATCCCAACTGTGCCTCACATTTCATGGAAATGACCAGCAGTTCCACTATCAAAACATTCACGCCTTATGAGTAATATTTACGATGGGAGTTTTTTATGTTGGGTTTTCCCCCTAAGAAGAAAAAGAGGAATAATTAACAGAAATAAACCCAATGAGAAATTTCCACATTATTACTATTATTTTCACAAGGCTTTCACAGGAAAGTAAAAGCTTTTGCAAGCAATAAAAGTCCTTTTAAACATCTTTCTTTCTTTCTTTTGGAAATGGAGTAAATTATGAAGCAGATTGACTTTAAAAATAAATAGAACTATAAATACACAAAAGTCATTGCCTTCCTCCAGTAATTTAATATGAGCATCTTACTCTGAAGTAAGGAAAAGTTTAGTTCACTCACAGAAAGAATAAAGCAGATGTGAGGTTTTTCCGTCAGCTTAAGTGCTGCCTTGGTAAGGTGAGTTGTCCGACTACATTAAACAAACATTTTAGTCAGGCATCACACAGGAAAATAAACAGTAGCAGAGGAAACATGAAAATATTAAGGACTGTTATTCTTTGGCCCCTTTTCCTGCGAAGCAGGTGATAAAATATTACTGTGTTTCCACAGGTAAGGAAACACGCTCTTAAACACTTTGCAGAAACACACATTACGATCATCACTTAAAATGTCAGCAGTGGACAGGACTCAGCTGTGACAGCACACAGGAGCCTGCTGAGAAACTCTGCAGAAGCAAAGGATTGAACATGCCTGGTCAGACTGCTGGGCTACCTAAAACAGCCTTCTGACCCTTGGCAATATTTGCCAGGAGCAAATTCTGATACAGACAAAAACCATCTTGTAAGAGATGTCTGTAGAGTGAACTGATTTCAGGAAAGTCAGATTTGCGTGAGAGGGAGGGAGATTATCTGCTGGATCATTTTGACTTCTTTCTGCCCCACTGGATATCAAAGAATGCACACAGGGAGAAGAGAGGAGACCTGCTAAGCTTCATCTTTTTTTGCCCACACGTGCTATGTGACACTACACTGTCCAGATTTACCATTATTTTAGTTTCTGTAGATGTAATTTAAGTACCATGTCAGTAAATTCTGTTCTCTGTGAAATTTATACATCATGTCTGAAAGTCTGTACATATTTAATTATAAAACTAGAAAAATATCCTTGAGATGATTTCTGCATTATAGCCAGAAGTTATTCAAAACTCACATCCATCAGAAGAAACACTGCAATCACTTTTTACTGCCAGGGCTTTGATTTCAGTCAGTTTGGAAAAGCAACTTGAAAGCTTTCGGATCTTTGGTCAAAGATCTGCATAGTTGCCCAGTGGCAGGGTGGGCAGGGAAAGCTTTTATTCTTCTGCTCACCATGAAAAATGTAGTTGTGAGATTGTGAGGTGCTACTTGAAATCCTTTGTGGTAGCAGTTTCTGTCTCTATTAAAAATGTGCTGCATTTTTACAGTCAGCCTGTCTAGCCAGTGTGGTTTGTGGAAGCCACTCATGACTAATATATGCATATATATATATGGTTAAACTAATGGTGTAGCTCAGGTTCAGTAGATAAACTGTTGCCCTGGGATTCAGGACTATGTACAGTTCTGCAGCTGATCAGCTGTGTGATGCTGGGCAATACCTCACTGCTTGTCTTGAATGTCAGGTCCTTTTTAAATGTGCTAGTACAGTGTTTGAAATAATAAAACCTAGATAAGAACATAATGAGCAACTTCTCCTTGGCCGTACTGTCTTAGTTCCATACAAGAAAATCAAAAGAGCTTTAGTTCTGTACAACAAAATCAAGAGCTCTGCTTTCCATCCTGAATTTAGAGGTGCTCATCATAGCTTCTGCTACTTTTAGAAGTTAAATTTTAATTTCAATGCAAGAAAACAACACCATTTTAATTTAAAAACAAAGAAACAAAAGTAAACAGAATTTTTCCTATGTGGTAAAATACTCTTTGGGGGGGGCAAAGCCCCCTTATTTCACCATTTGAGGTGAATTCATTCATCAATTCATTCATCACTTCAAATACTGTTTTTTAACTCTGAAAAAAAGATGGAGGAGCAATTGAGTGCCATAAATACAACACTACACACTTTTCTGACCCAAGTTACAGGGATATTTCTACAGCATCTTAGTCCCCAAGAAGAGCTCTGAAAAGAATTTCCCATCTTACTTGTCAGGAAATGGAGGTGGAGATGTAAAATTAATTTTCAAAGAAGGCAGGAAACGAACAACAGGACTCTCACTAGAAACCAGCAGCTGCAAATTTTAAAACAGCCAAAGAATGGGATATCTGAATGTCCTGGCAGCAAGGGTACAGGCTTCATGGACAATTCAGATCACACTGTCTCCTAATGTCTGAGACAAAATGGTCAGCCAGTAGGTAGAGTGGAAATTATCTCCTCTAATTTTAGGTATCTAGTAGAGGGTCCCTTTGAGGTCAGTAGAAAGAAAGAGTAATCTGTAAAGCATGAGTCACCTGACCTGCTTTGGATGCTAACTATTTGGACAGCACAATGATTATAGTGGTCAGATGAAGACCATCCACAAACCCATATTTGAAATCTCTCTGATTTAGAAGAGACAGTTGGAATAGAAGCAGATCTAAAGATGTGACAACTCCCAAGGCTGGAATAACGCAAATCCAGGATGACATTTTCCAGTTGGCTCCCTGGAGATAAAATTTTAAAATAAAGTTTATGTTCCATTTTCAGAGCAACTGCTTTTGATACAAATTTATCTCACAGATGCTATTTGACAGTTCTGCAAAGTTTGTCCTATGTGAAAGCCTTTTACTTTATGGCAGGCACTTCAGGGATGTAATGTGGCCATCCTGTACAGCCAACAGGGAGAAGCAGCTACTGCTGGGAGACAAGCCCCAATACCTCAGTTGGAACTCTCACTTCCTATACAGTCCTGTGGGTGTAAGTGTGGAGTGCCTGAAGCTGCCTTAGAATCATACAATCAGAATCACAGGATGGTTTGGGTTGAAGGGATCATCTAGTTCCCACCCCCTGCATGGGCAGGGACACCTCCCACCAGCCCAGGTTGCTCCAAGCCCCATCCAACCTGCCCTTCAACACTGCCAGGGAAGGGGGTTCCACAACTTCCCTGGGCAGCCTGTGCCAGTGTCTCACCACACTCTCAGTAAAGAATTTCTTCCTAATATCTAATCTAAATCTACCCTCCTTCAATTAAGACTTTTTTCTCTGTAAAATGAGGGAAAAGTTACACTTCACAGGAAACATGAAAGTCTCCACAGGTGGAACAAGATAAAATTTGAATCCAATTTAATCTTAGTTCCTTGCCTTCTTACACCACTTCCTGGATGCTTAAAGTAAATGAGAAATCTCCTGTCCCCAGGATGCACTCGTGTGACAGCCTAAACCCATCTGAAACCCTTGTTTCAGGTTTCGGAGCCCCCCCCTTCCCAACCTGCCTGCATCGCACAAAGCAAACCTCCCCCTGCCCCACGCTGCCGTGCTCCCCTGCTCCCTAAATAGGTTAAACAAACAGGGAGAGACTCCAGGGAAGTCACAGGTTCAAGATCACAAAGGACGTGCCGTGTTTGGGCCAATTGGAGGCTTTTCTTGCTATTGTGCTTATCTGGATCTTCCCTGTCATCCAGACTTTAACCTCTGACCCGCGCGCCCACCTCTCGCTGAAGGCTTCGCGGTGTTTACCCATTATGTCATGTCTGTGCTTTTGTGGAAACTTCACAGAAACAAACGGAGGAAGTTTGCCAGTCAAACGGCTGGGCCATAAATCCTGTCCCGTGTAGATAGAAGGGTTTACTGTCACTGGAAGTCTGCTACTGGCATCTGTCACCAAAGAAATGTTTACAAATTTCAACACGCTGGAGCGCCGAAGGATTCCAGCACTGCAGGACTGAACATGAGTTGTGGAATAGCCACCAGTGTGCTAGATAGGGGTGTCCTTGTTTTGCTAACCTGAATAAACAGAGTGACGATGTTTTCGATAACTCAAGGTCATTAATGGCCAGTTTTTCTGTCAATCCATCTCATAGGCTCATGAGTACAAGTACCCAAATGCTCATTTGCTCATTGTAAAGCTTCTTCTGTCCTAAGGTATCTTTGCTAGGAGTTTAATCCAGGAAGGCAAACTGCTTTTGGGCTCCTTTGCTCATTTCTAATAAGTCCTTTTTTATTTACACACTTCCCATCCTTCCTTACAATCAATTTTCTTTACAGTCCCTGCTGTCTCTCCTCTTTCTGCACTACTTTGGGACAAGACATGGTATGATGTTGCCTTTCTGCCCAGTGTCAGGGCAATTAATGCCTTCTGCTGTGTGAATGAACGATAAAAGTAAGGCAACAGAAAGATGAGTTTGGATAAGAAGCAGCAGCAAACAATTTAAAACAGTGGGACAGATAGGTAATGTAACTCTTTCTTTACTGACTCTTTCAACCAAGGGCCTGATTCTGCTGCCACTGAATGCAGCTTTTCACTCTCAATGTCAACAGGAGCAGGACTCAGTCCTAGAGTTCCACTTTAATTAAGTTTTCAAATCTCATTTCCTTTCAGAGGAGAGAAAACATTATTGTGACTAAGCTTTGGATGTGGTAACAAACCCCTGGCAGGTTGGTTGATTTTAACGGACGTATTAGTTTTAAGGAAACTTTTACCATCTTTTCTGCCTTTAATCACAGCTTTTATTACAATTACAGTAATGCAACAGATGTACATGCCAAAGGCAACATGTGTATTTTTAATGAGTTGAAATGCAACCTTCCTGGAGAGGAGAAAAAACTTCATTTGCTGAGTGTTTCTGAACCATATTATTAAGGGACAAGGGAACAATCAGAAGAACATTTACCACAAATTCAGAGTCTTCAGTAACTCACAGAGGAACGGTCCCATAAACCAGACTCGGTTGCTCTGCTAGGTTTAGCAAATTCTTGCTGAATGTAGGATCTTCTCTTGTCCACAAACAATACATGGGAAGGTGAACAGGCCACATCCAGAAAGCCCTAAGATTATTAGTCCACCCACGTGGTCTTGAGTCATTTGGGCTGTAAAACCCCCTCAGTTTCCAAAGATGAAACCAACGAGGCATTCTGCTCGAGAGAGATGTTATCACAAGCCCAAAGGAACTAGTTGCATCAACAAGGCCTATTTATGTGAGTTTTACAAGACATCGGCACACAGGGTTTTAATTCTGGTATAATTAATTCAGTCAATGATCTGAACATAGGCAGAGACCACATCTCACAAGAGCCTTCAGCCTGGTTTCTTGCCTCAATCTACCTTAACAGCTTGGACACCGATCAGACACTGGTGCACCCAGAAAATTACAACAGGCTGAGACACGTACACCAACAGGGGTCATTCACCTGGGAACTAAGGAGCTTGGAGAGTCAGACTCCAACAGCAGCACACAAATTCTGTTCTGTTAAAATTATCCCTGCCACTGCTGTGATCTGGGCCAAACAGCACTCACAAACAATGGCTGGCCACATTTTTTTTTGGAGGTTAATGCAGGCCAAGGACCATTTCCAATACAACCCTGGATGTGGATAACCTGTTTTGAGAGGTAAAAGTTTATCTGTGGGGACCAGAGAAGGATTCCTGGCTTGTGGAGATGTGACCCCACAGACCTTCACATACCTTTCTCAGAGATTAAATTATCAAAGGAAGAAGCCTGAAAGCCTAGTGTACATATGACTGCATACTTGCTTTCTCCTCAGTCATCATGAAACTGCCATCAATTAACAGGAATTGAAGCCACAGACCATATGAATCCTATCAGAATTTTATATCAACAACTGGCAGCCTGATGTTGTCAGGCACAGGGGACTGCAGTGGGGTGGCTCTCGTGATGCCAGGTTTGCAGATCACATGCAGGGCTGTTGAGGTTGGGCAGCAAGAATCCTCCCTGCTCATCCTGCTTCCAGCCTCTGCACTGTCCCACTGCCAGCCTCCCGTACAGACCAGTACATCCACTGACATCCATGACAGGTCCAGGACCTCGCTGCAACCAGAGTGGCTGTGGCCCATCTGTCTGGATGATTAGTAGGTAGAATTCAACTGATAGAAGGCAGAGCACAACTGGAAATGTAGGAATGTGTTTTTACTACTATTAATGCAGTCAAAACTTCCTTCTTGCTGTTATTACTGCGTTAGCACGTCTATTCTATTCCAAATTGTTTTCAACTGCTAGCTTACCAAAATACCTGGAGTATAGCACAGTCCATGTTCTGGTTTTTATTTTAAACTTAACATAATTGATCTGAAATTATTCCCTTTCTTAAGGTTGTTCCTCTTGCTAGAGTGTGCAAAATATGTGTACAATATGCACTGGAGGAACATTAATCTTCTGCCTTTCTCTGTGTACACAAAAAGTGCTGAAATTCTTCTGTGCATAAAGTAACCTTTATATGTCTTTGTAGGCTGAAGGCCCTTTTCTGATTTTACCAATATTTCAGTTCAGATGACAACATTTACAGAGCTAGTTAAGTCACAGCTTTCAAAAACAGATGCAAATAACCCTTTGTGAGGCTGATTACTGATTTATTTGCACCATCCAATATGAATGAGATGCAAAAAATAAGCAGACATAAGTAAACAGTGTTTTAATTACGTGAGATTCCGTTAATAGTAGAGGGCAGTTTTATTAAGAAATACATCTTCTTTGGGGAAATACTTTATTTGCCCTTTTCCCCTCAAGAATTTTTGTTCAAAATCAACTCATTTGAGATTTTCCTGTACCCATGGTCTTAATTTGAGAAAAGATCAGACCTGTTTGTGCTTTGCTAGGAAACATTCGCCCACAAAACCACATCAACATTTACCAAATGAGAACCACACAGAAGTTGGTGCAGCAAAAAGAAGAAGCAAAAAAAACCAAAGCCAGGCTCACCAATGCAGTCCACACTGAAGAGGTTGATGGAGGTTGTTATGGAAGATTCATCACAGGTCTTCATCCCTCGCAGAGCGAAGCGCACCAGGGAGGCTTTGACTCCCTCTGGTAGGAAGGACAGCAGGTAGACAGGCATGTACAGGATGTAACGAAGTTTGCACAGCAAAGGAGTCATCAGCTTCCCTTGAGGGGACTGAGCCATCCGTTCTATGGTTGGAAACAGCAGCACAGAGCGAAGAACCTGTCAGACCATGAGAAAAACCACTGTCAGCCAAGTCCTGCAGCACGGCCAGACATCCCAGCCTAGGAGGCTGGATTTTTAAATGAGTCTCCACTTGAAATGAAGCTGGGTTTCCAGGTGTGTTGTACCTCAGACCTGTAGGCAGGCTTTGTCATGTGCCCAGCTTAGGTTTTTTAAAAGATGAAGCAAGTAAGAACGTGGTTATGAAATGCTCAATTCCATCAGTTTTGAGACAAGTGTCCCAGAGTGGGAGCTGAGCCCCAAGAGGCAAGTGACCCCACCAAGGACAGCAGGCAGGAACCATCATTGCAGTCCAGGCAGGTTTTTTATGTCAGCAGAAACACACTGCTTTTTATTTCACCTGGTAAATTGTTTTCTCTAAGTACCCCAACCAACCTAATTACACTTTGTCAGTCACTGTGATAGCAACTTTACAGTTTGACAACACATGGGGTTTTCAGTTTGCAGTTCAACATAGGTAAACTTGGTCAGAATAAGAATCTAAGCACACAGTCCCTTCACTAAGACCTGTTACAGTGGTACATAATATTGCTTTTTATATGTTATAATGAAGTAGACATATTCTAAAGCTGGTAGTTATTTAGTGTCATGATAATAGAATACACTGTAGCCTTACAATAGAATGAAGTTAATCATAGAATCATAGAATCATAGAATCCTAGGGGTTGGAAGGGACCTCGAAAGACCATCTAGTCCAACCCCCCTGCCAGAGCAGGGTCACCTAGAGTACAATTTTTAAAACTAACCCAGACTAAGCAAGAGTGAATTACTAGACGTACTCTCAATTATATTTCAATGTTAAGAACACACAAATATTCTAAAAGGGTTATTACCACTTTTTCCTGAAAGTAAAAATGCATTACAGTTCATATATGAAAAACCCTCCAAGCCACTCAATCACCTCACAGAAGTGTCAAAAATAAAGAGAGATTCTGGATATGACATTTGCAGATAATAAGGTATAAATTGCTGTGCTTTGCTGGTGTCTCAACCTAGATAAAATAGATGTAGTAATATTTGTGTCTGCTTACTGCACATATTTTACATATTGCACAAATTAAATTACTAATTTTGTAAAAAGTATTTTAAAATAATTCTCTTCAGTGTCACATGAGGCTCAGCTAGGTGTGCCACTGCATCTGTGTGCAGCACCACTAGTCTCTGCAGCTCTGCAGGGGAAGGCAGGACATGCCACCATGAGATGCTCAGAGAATCTGGGCACTGTAACACAGCAAACAGAAGTAATTCAGGAAATATCAGTAACTTGCAATACTGTATTTTCCACGATATTTCAAAAGCAGACTTTGAAAGTGCTATTTATAACACAGAGCTATTTTAAGAAATCCTTCTACTTTCCAGCTGATACTACTTTGGTCTTAGACAAAGAAAAAGCCATTCTCAGGGAAATCAATCCTGGGCCTCTTTTTATTAAAGGCAATCAGCAGCTGAAGTACAGGAATGCAAGACTTGTACTAAATTATATGGTAGTTTTGTGATACTTCAGCTAGGAGCTGAACTCAAACTGTTGTGATCTAAAGCAGATTTGACCTGCGTTCCCAGGCACACATTAATCCTTTGACATTACAGTTTATAGATACAGGATTAGTTGCTTGGAGTGATGTACTAACCACTGGGGGAAGTTGCTAAACCTTGGAGGAATAAGGACAAACCACGAAAGCTGTTATAATGTCCCATGCATTCCTGCATTTTTTAATGGCACAGCAGTTTTAAAAGATGTTGTTTAAGATAGAGAATAATTTTATTTAATTTCTTTCTTTCTCTTTCTTTCTTTCTTTCTTTCTTTCTTTCTTTCTTTCTTTCTTTCTTTCTTTCTTTCTTTCTTTCTTTCTTTCTTTCTTTCTTTCTTTCTTTCTTTCTTTCTTTCTTTCTTTCCTCTTTTGCAGGCAATAGAGAAATCTAGAATTCATATTTTTCACACACTTATCAACTATTTATTATTTTGCTGCTAGTTTCCCAAGCCAGGATTTTGAAATGCGCATTTGACTGCTAAATTGTTTAAAGATGTAGTTCAACTTCTTTCCAATGTAACTGCAGATACAGCAGGTTAAACATATTTTACTACAGTGAACCACATTTTCATAAAAAAGTATGTCATATCTGTGTCTTGAGATAGGTGAAGGAGTAGAAAGATACAGGTAAAATGAAGGAAATAAATAAGATTCAAATGCTTAATTTATATTTTTTTACTTTTCAAATGCCAGGATCTTATCTATATGCAATTTACACTAGTTGAAATAAAGCAGATGGCACAGAATTATATGCAAGTTACCACTTTCAGAATTATTATAAGACCAGTCATTCTGAAGATGGAGGACATTGCCTCTCATAACTACCAGGTATTGTCCCATCTATAAATGCCACTGTATATACCATCAAGTAATGGGTAAAAGTTAAAGACCCCTTTATTTATGGAAACCATTTGCATACTTAACCATACAAGTTTCTTGTGATAACAATCAGCCAAAGTATAAAAATATTAAACATAACTAGAGAGAGAGGAATCCAGATTCACCTGGTTTAAATTACCCCCAATTCAAAGTCCAGTGATTTTTATCGGTTAAGCACATGGGATCAGAGAGAGCTGGGGAAGCAGAGACATTGTTCTCAGAGACTTAGTGGATCTGGGGATTTCTGCAAGTTGGCCAGTGAATCTAGGGAAGGCAAACACAGCCTGTGCCCACGGGTTGCTGAGAGCTGTGGGTCGAATCACTTGCCCTTGGTCTTCTTCAGTCAACCAGATAAAACCGGCGGATATATTCTTACACTGCACTGGAATTCTCACTGTTGATTACTGTGACAATAAACAGTATTTGTAAAACTGCCATTCAACCTATTTAACTGTTATTTATTGAACATGCTATTAAATTGCAAGATTTCAACACTCCAGCTGACGCAGACATCAGGGTTCAATGTGGAAGGCGCAGTTGCTCTCTGGGTTAGTCACCAGGCAGCTGCTTCTACTTTCAGCATTAATTTTTAACTCTGTAATAGGGCTCAAGACCTGAATGGTTCAAGGGAATACAGTATGTGCAGTGTCTGAGAAGTTGTACATCTCGTTAACAACAACAAGCTAACACTACCTGCAAGCCCTTCACATTATTCCATGTAGGTGCCAAGGCAGCTCCGAGTCCCTAGTTGAGTGGAATCACTGAAAAAAATGATCAGGGCATGGTCTGAGAATGTGTTCAGAGAACAGATCAGCCTAAAACCACAATGTGTTCTGCCCTTGATTCCCTCAGCACACCCCACAGTAAGAAGGTGTGAGGAGTTTTTGATTTTTACTTTTGTCACTGCTTATATAGTCTGGAGCCTTGGGCTGTCAGTCCATCAACTCCAGGTATGTATGACCTGCAGAGTAAATTTTACAAGACAGAAGGAAGAGAAGCTACTTACTTCATAGGAAAACTGAGCTCTCAAGGTATAGAATACTGCATGTCCATTCCCTGAAAGCAGGACACTGACCAAGAGCTTTGTTTAGGCAGATTTCTTAAATAATTATGATTTACTTCATGTGATCACTGCTTAATATAAATGTAAAGAATACAACAGTCTTCCTCCAAACCACCTACAGAAATGATATACACATTCCTGTACATCTGGGCTCTCTATCCAGCTTTTCATCTACCTAAAAGAAGATGAGAAGGTGACAACTGAGTACCTTCAAGTCTTCCCTGGATAATGGTTACGTCAAGATGTTTTAGGAACTACAAGAACAGCTGGAATTTATTATTATTATTTTTTTTTTAATTAAAATGAGAACAGAGTACAAAAGACAAATTAACAACAAATTGTTGCTTATCACTGCACATTTTAATAGTACCAACCACCTCAGCAAAGGATTTCACCAAAATGTTTAAATGGAGAGGGCTGACACCGTGCACTTGCTCTTAATCTAGAGTGACGTTTTGCTCAGAGGAACAAAAAAGGAGAGGAAAGCAGGCAGGAGGTGAAAAGGCAGACACTGACCAACAGAAATGAACAGGAGCCTTTTCAAAAGATTTGTTTCAGCAGAGACCCCAGGTAGGTGAATTCTTTCATTCCAGCCAGACTTTATCAGCCCCGTACCCTGGCTCTCAAGGGATAGACTGTCCCTGGCCATAACACCTCTAAGGCATGGTCAGGTCTCTCTAATGAAGTTGTAAAACTACAAGACTCTGACCCACTGAAGAAAATATCCCTTCCACAATCCCAGAAAGTGAAACTTCCTCAGAAATAACCTGCTAGTTCACTCTGCTTTAATGGCAGAAGCAGCAGTTGCTGAAGGCTCACACTGACTTTTGAGCAGGGAAGGTTTGGGGAAGTATCTGCTCCTATTTAATAATCTGTTCTTCATCACCGGGGGAGTAGGAATGGTAAATGTAATGACCACCACCAAAGAGAACATCAGGCTCAGATCCTGTGCTGTTACGGAACATGGAGCCTGTGGGGAAGTGGCAGAGATGAACCCAGCAGCAGAAGCAAGGAAGCAACCAGCTCAGGTTGTAAAACCGACCAACGCTCAGCGCAGCAGCTCCCAAGCACAGCCCTGCGGGCCCTGCAGCCACACACCCCACTCCAGCACCAGCACCAGATCACTGGGCTGGAGAGAAAACCACCAAGGAAGCAAGGAAGTTTTATGGAGAATTCCTCCAAAACCCAAAAAGCAACAGCTCTTTCTTTGTCACAAATAACAATTCTTCTGATAGATTTTAGTTCATCCCATATATCAGTTTATTATTCCTCTGTTGTGTTGGCAGAGAAAAAGCTATTATCTGTCAGGTGAAACCTAGTAAACTTTTCAAGATATCATAATGATGCAGTTAATGGTAATCTATAGTCTACCCTTGACATGGAGTGCCACATTAATCACCATTTCTTTTACTCAGTATGCAGAAACCTGCAGGAAAAACAATGAGGGTCAGGGAAGTATTCCCTCCTTTATTACCACACCTGTGCTGAGCAGATTTCCAAGAAAACACACAGGACAAACCAGACAGCATTGGCCTGGGCTTTCTGCTCACCAGGGTGGGACTTTCTGGACTTGCCAGATCACTTTGCTCATTCATGAATTATGTATCTAGTATAGTATAATATAATACATATTATATAGTTATATTTTAAAATCTTGAACAATTTCTTCTGCATTTGGTTTATCATTAAGCTGCCTGTCACAGCTCAGTATCAACAAACCTGCATGATTTCATGACAGTAAAAAAACCTAAAGAACGAACAAAAAATTATTTCACTCCTGGTATGAAGCAAGAACTTCCTGTGTGTGCTTTCTTTTGTCTTATGGATCTGCTGCGATCTCAAATGAATGTTTGGGTGTATTAAATAGGCAACAGAACAGGTATCTCAAACATGGTTAATAGAGAATCTCACCACTGAAGATTTCCAAGTGCTTTATAAGAATGAAGTCCCAATAAGAGAAGACCAAGCATGACTTTCATGGACAAATAAGCTGAGTTAGATGACTTCACCTGAAATATACATTGTGAAAGGAGGAAGATTTAAAGCAACTGTATGGTAAAAGTTGCAATCCTCTGCTCTAACTAAAGTTTACTTTTTTTTGGGTAACTAAACTGTTTCTGTAGAACAATGAAGTAAACAAAAAGAAAAAAAAGGGAATAACCAACATTATGTAGAAAAGTTTGTATTTTTTTACCACAAATGTGGTCATGGTGGCCTAGTTTGTTAGTGGCTTCAAGAGAGTCTCTGTTATCATCTTCTAATGCCCCCTCTCAACATACTGCTGCGAGACAGGGGCATGTGCACTTCATTTCATGCTTTTACCTTAAATTTTCCACATTTCCTATTTATTAGAGCCCAAATTTTCACTTCAGCATTGGATTAATGGAATTCTTTTCTATTCTTTCACTCCAGACTTTACATTGTGCTACAAAACAATCTGTGACAGGAAGTGAGAGAAAGGAGGACTTTACATTTTTTGTGAAATTTATTTGTATACGAGGAGCATAATCTGCTTCCTGCAGAGCTTCATGTGTTTTCCAAAGAAATGCACAGTAGTGTCTGCAACTCTGTGAAGGTGTTGTTGCAATACCAACACAGTTAAATTTTCTCTGATGGGCTAAAGGAATTCTTGCTCCCTAGGAAAAACAAACTTTTTGAGTGCCACTGGCAGCGCCATGGCAGTATCTAGCAGCTGAACCTGACAAGGGTTATTTGAGTTTTCATAGCTTGAGAACAGATGTGATCAAGACTCTTGATCACAGGAACTTCTGGTAGAGTTTTCACAGGCATACTGAGGAGCCAGCTAAGGACTGAGCTCTTCAAGGGAACTGCCACGTGCAGGGCTGTGCAGGCACAGGGAGGAGGTGCACATGTTCAGAGGGAGAATTTCTCTCACAGTATCTGAAGAAATTACAGTTCAGTGGAGAACCACACTTAATGCCACCTTTAAAGCACACAATGACCCAGCCAGCCTTTTCATGTAGGTAAGAGCATGCTAGCATAAATGCAACAAGATAGAGCAATGTGTTCAAAGATGAACATAATTCCAGAGTCAGGATTTTATTTGTTTTCTTTTGCTTTTAGATTGATATGGACCCAAACAGGGGTGACGTAGAAACAGAACATTAGTAAATATCAAATGTTCATTTAAGAACTAAGCAAAGAAGTGTGCAAGCAGTCAATAAGATCCATTTACCAAGTAAACTTTGGATTGGATTTTGCCTGACAGCTTCTATGTGGTTGCCTCTAAGGTGCTGGGTCTAGGTACTGCCTTGGGCACAAGCCAAGGCCAACACATGTACACACACTGCCCAGGTACATGCTTCTGATTCTTTGCTGAATAAATATAGCAATGCCTAGAGATCCCCATCCAGCACACTGGTGACATCAATATTAATGCTGGTTTACACTAAAAGAGAAATTCATTAACACAGAAAAGTAGGTTCATCTGCAGAGCTGAGCTATGGCCAGAACACGAGTATGACAAACAGTTTACCTCATGGTATCAGTACAGAAATAACCTCCACTTAACATATCAGAAGCACTGATTATTGACTACCCTATGTGATTTCTTCCCCTTTATGCCTTCTGTAAATAGAAAGAGGTGGAACTAGTAGGAAAAAAATTATCACCTAAGATACCCTGGAGTTATTCAAGAGAAGTGTACATGTGGCACTTCAGGGCATGCTCTGGTGGGCATGGTGGGTTTTTTTGTGGGTTGTGTGGTGGTGTGGGTTTTGTGGGGTATGTGGTTGTGGTTTTGTCGGCTTTGTTTCTTTGTTTGTTGGGTTTTTGGGGGTTTTTTGTTGGTTTGTTTGTTTTCCTTCTCCTGGTGGATGGTTGGACTCTGTGATCTTAGAGGTCTTTTCCAACCATGACAATTCTATGGTTCTGTGATGGTGGCTTCCACTTTGCATCACAGTCTCAATACTGGTCAACTAAACTGGACTAGGACTTACGGCTCCAGAAACAAAACCTTTTTCAGTATTTTCTCTGGCATGATTTTGGTCAAAGCAAGCTAGAATGTTCCCTGTTATAAAATAGTTATAAAATAGTGCAGAGCAGGAAGGGCTCTTCATACATGTGTGTGAAGAAATCATGTTTGGGGCTAGGGGGAAAGGAGGAAGCTCCACTCTTTGAACATAAGCTCTATTTTGCCACCTACTGCCTAAAGCCACAGGACAGGCTCTGGTTTGTTTTACAAAGAAAAATAATTTAAACACTAGTTTTAGCATATGTACCTCATTCAGGTACTGGAAAGCTGCTATAAGGTCACTTTGGAGCCTTCTCTTCTCCAGGCTGAACACCCCAACTCTCTCAGCCTGTCTCCAGAGCAGAGCTGCTCCAGCCCTTGGAGCATCTTTGTCGCCCTTCTCTGGACTCACTCAAGGAGCTCTATATCCTCTTACATCTTATTGCAAAGTCTTTACCTCTACTCCAAAAAATCAGAATGAAACATGAAGTTTAGAACACTAGTATTTCTCTCTAATTTAAAGAATGAAACTTATAACACTCCAGAACAAGGCTGATCATTAAATCAAGTCCATGACCATTCTGCATTTCCTTCCCATCAAGCCCTAAGAAATCCTCCAGCACCCAACGATATATTTTCTTATGCTTTGGAAATAGATCCAAACCCCCCAAACCAATGATCCAGAATGAGAAGATGGCAGACATAACAGACATAACTCATAATACTAAAAAAATCTCAGGAAAGGATTTTTGTCTTTTTTTTTAAGCCAACAGAAAATGCTACCAAAAGAAAATACAGAGATTAATGCCAATGGAGAGTTCCCTTGTGATTTCAAACCTTAGATGAATTGTATTGTCAGCATTTAAACAAGACACACCAGTTGCCATCTACAAGGCTTTCAGTATTACGGGGAACACTGTATATACTGGTTACCTCTGGTCAATCTTTACTGCTTCCAAGGAAGGTACCCAAGGCCACAGGAAGCTATACCCCAAGTCAGGGCAAAAAAAAATATTCTTGGACAACTATGGGAAAATCCAAAAGGGGAGTTTAGGTACTAAAATATAATACATACTTTATGCTAATGATAAAATTTAATACATACATAAATATATAAAAATTACACTTAAAATACATAAATATATGAACTTATCTAATTATACAGGGTGCAAAAACTACAGCAACCATAACAAACATACTCTCTTACTTTTTACTATATTTTCCATCAACTACTCACATTCATTAAAACCAATATTGTTCTCTTGCTCCTTCTTAGTTGGATGATTACTTCAGATTTAATATTTTCTTGTCTAGAAATCTGTTTCTAATATCTGCATTTATTTATATCCACCTGATTCTTTGTAAGTATTGCATTCTAATAGAACAACTCTTTTTTTTCTCTGTATTTACTCCTTGTAATGTCTATAGAAGGCCCTCACTATACACATTTGCTGTTTAGTGAGGTTAAATGAGCCAAGATATGCTGAGATCCTCCATCACTTTAGGTTCCTTATTAGCTTTCTAGCCCTTCCCTCTATGTATTTCAGTCTGAATTCCTCTTTCTTTAACACAGCTGATTAGACATTACCTTGTACAATAGTACTGCTTTTCAGTCCTATAAACCACATTGTGCTGAACTAAAATGCCTGTGAGTTCTGTCCATGGTGATACATGCCATTCATCTTCTCAAGAGCACTGATGGAGACCCCTAGCCCTTTACTGTACACTTTGTTACCCCACACATGAACTGAGAAGCAGGCATTTCTTAGACCTTATCTGTGCAAATATGGCACAAGAGATGTATAAGAAACAGCAAGTATGGAAAAAGTGAAGATAACATTTTTAAGTCCCTCTCCCACATGCCCAGACTTTCAACTCTTACAATATGTGTACAACAGACAAGGCTGCCTCCTTAAAGCACTCTGCTGCCATGGTTGTCTTCTCAACCTTCTAGCTCTTATACCTCTGCCAGATTGTCACTCAAAGGTCAAACTGGAGCACAGTCAGCAAGAGCTGTGGCAGGGGAGAAGTGGTAGCCAAACTCCAATCCATGTCTTCTCTAGAGATCTGCAAAGTGAAGCAACTAGAAATTCATAACTGACTTTTAAAAACACGATGTTGCCTGAATATTGTGTTGCATCACACCCTGAGCTCAGGTTGGCTGTGTGACAAGGGCTGTCTCCTGTTTGAGTGCTGCTTCCGTTTGTCTGATGTCAGGGATGTCTCTGCCTCTTGGCATCTGATGTATTCTTCTTTCATACTTAGGTTCATGTTTTCATTGTTAAAATTGCTTATAGCATAGTCTAATAGAACGGGACATTCAATTAACCCCCTATCCTGGATTTAAGCAAAGCATGTGAGAGTCACCACTCTTGTTTCTCTGTGGCCACAGGTGCAATCCACGCAGACCCCTTCTCACCTCTATAAAATGTCACAACTGTCACGGACCTTAAGGGAGTTGGTCAGCTTAGATTTGTCTCTATCACATTGAACTACAAAAGAGAGAACTTTGGAGGCTACAACAGGCTGGATTCAAGGTAACACAAATTCAGACAACCATATATCCAATGTCTTTAGCTATTTTGATTTGCACAAACACATAAAGTATCACCTGTTTCAGTTCTTCAGGATACTTCACATACATGCTTCACAGAATCACAGAATAGTCATGGTTGGAAAGGTCCCTCTGTGATCACCAAATCCAACCATCATCATGTACCTGTTCCACAGCATTTTAAAAAAATGCATTTTCTCCTGGTCTGTCCGTCCATCACTCACACTAACTTGAAGTTTCTTACACTGAATATATCCAATATTATAATACAAGTTACACCTCCTTCAATATCTGAATTTGACTCACTATATTCAACAATATATAAACCACACATTTTTCAAATGAATGAAAACTTGTGTTTCCTTTTTCTTCTGTGTTTTTTTTTTGTTGTTTTTTTTTTTATTTTGGTTGTTGTTCTGTTTGGTTTGTTTTTTTGTTTGTTTGGTTTTTTATTATTATTATTTTGTTTGGTTGGTTGGTTGGTTTTGGGGGTTTTTTTTTCAGATTCTACCTGATCATATAAAGAGCAGGCAATATTCTCATCAGTTCAAAACCCTCTACAGTGAACACAAGCTTTTCCCATGACCTGGCACCCTCTTTATTTAACATACCTTATCCAATTTTATTTGAAGTACGTCTTTAATGCCCCAAGCCTTTAGTCCTTCCTGGCAGTTCTACTTGGATGGAAACATAATTTAAGGACCTGCATTTTTTATAAAAATGTGCATGTATTTCAAAGTGCAGCCTCCAGAGCAAGGATGTGGGTACAATGATTAGACCCTTAGGCATGAAGGCCTGAGTGTCATTTGTGTCAAGGTGAAGTGGGACTAAATTTATGTCTACTTTAAGGCCACTTTCCACTGAGATTCTGAGCCTTATAGATGAAGAGTACTTTTAAAATGTGAATCATAATCAGAGTTATGCAGTGTTAAACTTCGTGTAATGTTACTAGGAGCTCACTAAAGCTCATTCTGCAGAGTCTAATTAACAACTCAGGATGTATCTTTCAGTAGCAAGGAAGTGAGAAGTGTGTAAATCTTGGGAGTATCTAACTTCAGCTTCTAAGAGTAAGAAATTCCATTGCCAACAGTGTGGCCACTGACAAGCAGAGAAAAGATAAAAAAGATAGACCCCTAAGGAGACTGCAGCATGCCTGATATCCCATTTAATGCTTCTGGGAATGCTTCTGGTCCTCTGTAATTCCACCTACTGAATGGCTGGGTGTCTGATCTTGCTCCTGTTGAAACTAGTGGCCTTAATTCTGCTCCATGAATGAATTCTGATCAAAAGCTTGATTTTTCAGTTATTAAATATGACAGCCTGCAGTCTATGAAGATCTCACCAAAGACACAACATGCTCAGCCCTTGGGGCCCACATTCTCTTACCTATTCTTGGACAGACAGATGAAGACCACGGCTGCCCTAAAACACTAACCGTGGTAGTTACAGAACACCTTTTGAATTGAGAAGTGAATTGAGACCTTTGACAGTTCCCTTTGAACTCAATATGCTTTCAATCATACCTTTCAAAAGGTTGTTAGTACCTTCCATAATACCTGACTTCCAATGCTGGAACTTGTATAACAGCAATGGGAGAGGGACTATCCACACCTCACCTTACAAGTGGGTCACGGCACAGGAAAAAATTATCTGTTGTTTCACATTACTTGAAAGATTTTCCAGTAAGGAGCACTCCTAGAATTTTTCCAGATGAAGCCCAGAATTCTGCTAAACATACAAAAGACTAGAACTCAGAAGTGTTCTTAAGAGACACTGCAAACTGCTTCTCAACAGGTCAGTTACATACTGAACTATTTGAGAATTATTAAAAATATTAAAAATATTAAACACACAGACTGTTCATTACATTTACAAGTCTCAAAGGGCTGAAATGCAAATTACTCTGAACTACAAATATTTGGGTAACTGAAGACCTGCCCAAAATGTTTGAAAAAACAAAAGAAAAAGCCTTTTTATGGGTTAAGGTAATAACGAGAAAACTGTTCTCCCAAAAATCTGTATCTTATTGTTGGACTGAAAATAGTTTAATAGAGAAAATATTCATTGACAGAGCAGTATTTTACATAGAGAATTAAGCCCCATCAAAGTGGGTAATATCATTCCATCTACAAGGGAAGTGCCAAAGGAGACAGCCAAAATTTGCAACGGTGTGATAATACCAGCAGGGATGGATTTGTTGCTATTATGATTAAAGCATATAAACAGAAGAAGATTAGGAGGGGTGAGAGTGAAAAGAGAGGAAGAACAGTTTATTGGTTGGAAGAAGGGCAGGGAGAAGCTTATGTTGGAATGCAGTGTCACAGTTACACACCATAAAGCTTTCAGTTGCTCCCATTACATGAATCTCAGAACGCAGCTGCCACTTTCCAGGAGAAATTCTTTCCGTTTTCTTTTGGAAGTGCAGGGTGGGATTTTTTTTTTTTCTTCAGTGTAGCACTCCCATGAGATCACTGTACTGCATCTGCAGGTACCCCTGCAGCACAGGGACTGGTAATTGGGATCCTGGTGGACATGAGCTGGGACTTACCACTTAGGATGAGCCAAGAATAAGCCCTTCAAGCGGAGAGATGGCTCAACAAAAAACTAAGAATTAGGTTTTCTGTTAGTTTGAAGCAACTGCTTTCACAGTCACCACTGTGCAGCTGGACCTACCAATAAATCTCAATGACAATCCATTCAGTTTAAGGAAAAGTGGCTGCATAAGGTGAATGAGAAACCAGCCCTACAATTATAATGTAATTTTGCCGATGAAAAGGCAAGGCCACGATTTTCCATCAGCGCCTCGAGATCCTTGGAATTCTGTTTTTAAGTGTCCCATTCAGGACATTTCTAACTGAAGTTAGCCCTCAAAAGGGCATCCAGTCAAACCAGGCCCATAGGTACAAGGGCCAGTAGCATGAGTAGACAGATAAGGAAAGCTCAGTTGACACTTAATGTTGGAAGAGGCTCACTCCATTACCATTTTAACAATTTTAAGTGGCTTGTTTAATGCCATACTCTGGAGAAGGAAGAGCAGAACAATTCCTGAATTGTGGATCCAGTAAAGAGCAGAAGTATGAGTGAGCCAGGAAGTATACACTAAGAAGAAAGTAATATTTTTATTTTTTGTGAAAAGAAGAAAAGAAATAAGGAATATTTGAGGTTTCAAATAGAATGTATATTCTGAAGTCTTGTCAGGGTATCAGAAGAGAAAAAGACAGAGGAGAGAGTGAAGAATTCTCTGTCACCTAATTTTTTCATCCTTGCATTGACTTTCCCAGAACTCTTAAGAATTTTAAATAATAAAGGAAAAACACAAAACTCCTTCCCTTGCAATCCTATAGACTGCTCCGAGCTTTAATTATTATGACAAATGGATTACAGGCAGGAATCTCCTAAAAAAGCAAAATTATCATATATACTTTATTATGCAAATAAAACTGGTCATGGGGTAGGAAGGGTTTTAGTGCAACTCAAAACAAGAATTTGGACAACACTTTTCAATTGCCAGTGCCAGATAAAAAAAATCTGAACTCTACCAGCTGCCATTCAGTGTCACAATTCAAATTATATTTCTTGAGATCTGGGTTTTATACTTTTAATTTCAGTAAAATACACTTACAGCAGTTATACTGCTGCTTCGAAGTAAGAAGAGCAGATACTTAATGTTTTCAAGAACAATTACAACTCAGCTTATTCTACCCCTTATTCACAATTATGCTTCGTTTTGGAATTTGAAATGGAATGATCTTACAATTTTCCAGTGTCTAGAAATGTTGTGACAAACTGCTTCACAGCAAATTTTCATTAACATTAATTGAACTTTCTTACAGGATTTGCAAGGTAACAAGTTTACTAAATACATTTGTTCTTCCTGGACTTCCACTTAAATGGATACTTAACACTGAATTCTACATAAAAGGGCAAGCTCCAATGATTTTTTTCCCAACATGTCACAACAGAAATAAAACAAATATTTACACATTGAAATTAATGGAAAAGGAAGTGGACTTCTATGACACTTAATTTTGAAGATACCCTCTTCACAGAGAGTGATTCTGAAGAAGAAATCTAGGGCTTGATTTAGTTCTCCCACCCTCAGGTATCCGAAAAAAACTCTTGGCATTGGCAAAAAGTCATCTAAAATAATCAGTAATCAAAATATTACTAAAAAAGACAGGGAAAATAAAATTACCCAGTATTTATTTGTTAAATTTATCTATTAAAAATGCCCTAAATGAAGTGAATATGCAACTAAGCTCAGAGATCCTGTGTTTTGTGTAAGGTTTGTCTTTTTCTGATTCCTTACACTCCTGCAGTGGACTCTTCACACAGGACACACCAGGACACACCACCCTCAGCACAGAAGCCAATGCAGAGGAACATATTTTTCCACTGTAGTGGAAAGCAAGCATCTGTAGACCTCATCGTAAACCCTGAGGAACAAAAGATTAACAATATGGCAGAGTAGGAAATGTTTTTAATTACATTAAAATTCTAAGTCGATTCTAAGTAACCTCTTCTAGCAAGAAGACCCAAATCAAGTCCTACACTGCTGGAGCAAATATTACATGCAAGGAGAGGCAAGAGCTGATGAAGCAGTTTAAATTTTTGTTAAGGGCTCACAATTGCCAGCAAAACTGTAATTTAATATACAGCTTTTAGAAACAGCTCTGGTTACTGGAGTTACAGCCACGCTCAAAGCTTAACTACATATCTGCAAAGTCTACGTTCAAAAACTCCCCAATGTCCCTTCACATGCTCCTTCCATGAACAAGTGGCTCTAACTTGTTTCCCCTTTTATCTACCCCATTGTAAATGAGCATGAGAAAGACTGATTTCTAGCTCTGTTGTCTCCTGTAAAAACACATTAATTGGAGTAGAAAACCAAAATGAGTTCAAGGAATGTGCAATATACCTTGATACTGCATTTTGACCATTTTTTCCAACTCTCCAAAGAGACAAGTCTCTGACTTTCAAGTGCTATGCATATACATCTGCAGCCAGAATTCCAGAAAGATCTCACCAGCCAGCCTAAAAGGTTCTCTGGGAAATCTGGCTTTCCACAGGGTGTTGAGCTCTTTTGAAAATGTACGCTATAAATCCTAATTGTTTTTGAAATTCACTTCTTTATATGTTTATTATTCCTTCGTTTTTATAGAATCGTTTCATTTAGTTATTATGATATGAATCCAAATTTTTGGAGATTCAAAATAACAAGATTTTATGAACAGAACTGTAAAAATCCACAGTACTTAACAAATCCTGTTATTCTGCCATTTACCATTCTAGCCATCTTTTTATTTTTAGTCCTTCATTTCCTCTTCATTCTCATGTTTTACTTTGGATTCTTGATGAATGATCACAGATTCTGCTTTTCAGTTTATTTTTCTTCCTTTTCTGTTTGTACATTTGGCTACTTTAATGTCTTTCACTTCCTAGAAAAAACAATTTTTATAGGTTTATTTGAATTCTGACTACATACATCTGAAAAGAAATCAGATGTTTCATTAGTAGTGAAATAAACACAATGTTATTAAATAAATTCAAGTGTCTTGAAATCAAAATTACTGCTCTTACGTTTCCCTACTTGGAATCATCATAGACTAAAAAGTTGTTTTTCATATTGTTTCTATATTCAACTGAGAGTTAAACCACATAGGTTAAAGAAGATGACAGAAGCTGATGTTTTATTAAAAATAATGAACACAATAAGATTTTCCTAAGAAAGTCTTCAGACTTTTTTCCCTTTTTCCTCAGGCCTTCTTACTAAAGGCCAGTGATCTAAACTAGCTAATCTTAAGGCAATGTTGTTATTGACTCTGAATCCTCACTCTTAAAAATGTGATCAGTGTTAAGAAAAAGAAACTCACATTCACATGTTGGTAATTATGTTCTGCTGGGTATTACTGCTGCTGATTGTGTCAAGTCTGACTTTGAACTGCACCAGTCATCAGTTTTCATCACATTCACACTTGTACTCTCTAGTATCTGTCTACTGGTTACCAGTTTGATCCTCTCCTGATTCAGAAGGGTACAAAACCTTATGTCATCTAATAATCCCATAAAGTTCTAGGATCAAGCAGGTGAGATCTACCTGCTTCACCCACTTCAAACACCACACAGGGTGTGCTGTGTCTACACACGGCAGCACTTCCCAGAAACGCATTATTTGTTTCCATTATACGTGTAAGGCAGCACTAAAATGAATCATATATATATTTCAAAAGGCTTCTCAGGAAGGCAAGACAGCTTTAACACCTACTGTATGCTACTGTTCCAGTATCTCTGTTTCTCTTTTTAGGAGAGACATTTAGGGATCGAATTATAAGACAAACTGACAGTGATAGATACAAAATGAGTGGATTTAAAAATGAATTTTGTTTTACTTAATGTATATATCTTTTTTTCTATTCTTAAGGCTGTCATATTGCAATCTTGAAGCTGTTTGTTTTCTTTTTTCCATTGAGTTTTGATATTGACAGATATTTTTGTCAGATACTGAACTCAGCCAGGCAAATCCACAACTCAGCTGCTACTGCTGTCTCACTTCAGAGGCAAAACCGATTGTTAACTAGCAGGCAATTAGACTCTGTTGACCACAATGTATTTGGCCAACATAAGAGTGAGAAGACGGACCCACGTGTAACAGACTACACAATGTATTATTAAAAGCTAATTTCTTTGCTTAAGAGAAGAAAGCAGAGAAGAGAAAACCAAACAGACACAAAGCAATAATGCTCAGGTAGCCTCACAGCATGACTGAAACCCATTCTCAAGTTGATGGCCATATTTCAGCTTGTAGACTTAGTTATTTGCCAGTAATTCATTGCTCATGCCACCTCAGCACGATGCCAAAGCTGGTGCCCAGTAAGGGCTACACAAAAAATCCTGCCTGCCTGTTGATTGGGGCATTTTATTACAGTTTGTATTTTTTAAAGGTTTTTTTTTTTTAATTATGTTTTGTTGCTTTGGGTTTTTTTTGGCAGGGAAAGGTAGAAATAGAAAACAACATGACTGTTAGGATTAGAGAGTTCTGTCATCAAGCCAGTGGACATAATGGTTGCTAGTGGTCTCTTGGGTGAGCTGACACTCTCAACCCTGTTCCATAGTTACCAGTCTTTCACTGATGGCTTTCTGAAGTTCTGCTGAGCTTTTAAATTCAGGCTGGTGGCCTTTTCTGAGTGTCTCAGTTAAAAGTCAGTATCTCTGTAACAAACCTTTGTTTTCCATTAACTCACTCACTATTTGCTCTTTGCTTTGCAGCCTCACACGCCAAGAAGAGAAGGTTTCCATATGAAGGTTGTTTTCCTTTCTTCCTTTTTAAAAAAAACACAACAAAACCTCTCCAAAATCTTTGTATAAAATTCCTTGATGCTTCAAAGACACAATATCTTGTTTATTTGGTCAGGTTTAATTCATCATCTACATTTCTCCTCACCTTTTCCAATTAAGAGAGCTGCACAAGCTTTGCATATGCACCAAGTTGGTATTGCCTCACTGGCTGCTCCACTGGATTTACTGATAGTGCCTGAGGCATCACTGAGAGAACACACTTGTCAGCATTTTGTCAGCTGCTAAAGGTGGATTATGCAGATCCTGCACATGTATACCATCAAATAAAGCAAATTTCAGTCTAATTGCTGGCTCAGACCACCTGTGCTTCCTTGTATATGCTTCCAAAGATGTGCTTGCTATCTATCTGTCTGTCTATCTATCTATCTATCTATCTATCTATCTATCTATCTATCTATCTATCTATCTACATACCTACCTCCCTACCTCCCTATAACTGATAGAGAGAACTGACAAAAGTACATGATAGAAATAGTCCAATTCAGTGACCAACTTGAAACATCCATAAAGTTAAATTAAAACACACATCTTATTGAAGGCAGCTGAACTTAAACACACTATTAAATCTATGCAAAACTGTGGTAGTCTTTATTTTTTTTTTTGTTCCCTCAACACCCAGAGGGGGATGAAGGTGTATGTGTGTATCAGCCCAATGCTGATTTTTTGTTTTTGTTTTTAATATGTAGCTCATTTATCCAGACATAGACGTTCTGAAGGAGAGAAATACATCAGACTTGGTTTAGTTTTATATCATGGCCTAAAAATGTGCAGCTCTCTTCACAAGACACACATTTATTTGAGATGTGGACTAACTCCCTTGTGAGGTTTGCTAAGTATAGCCATCTATTTTTTTCCTGCATATTAATTTTGCAAATGTTGTCACTGGGTTTGTGCTATTCCAAGTCTTTTACCCATTTGAATTTTTACGGAATTTTTTTGCACTATATCATTGAAGCCTGCAAGTAACATGAAATTTGTATAACAATAATGTTTCTCCATTCTGTTTCTCTAGATCATGATCCCTACTGCTAGACTTAACCATATAGCCATATTCCACCCACCACTCCATCCATTAAGGAAGCAAGAGCCAACAGTTCTTAGCAAGGATAAATCCAAACAAGGCTGCACAAACCAAGGACATTCAGTCCTGCTTCTGCTGTGCTGTTGGTCACACTGCACACTGGTACACAGGTCTACAAGGTAGAATCCTCCACAGGAGAGAAGACATTATCTCTCTTTAGAAATCTGGCTATTTTTCAATTCTCAGTCTCACTGCACTATTCAAAAGATATGAAATCAGGTTATTTTTGGAAGAGAGCATGCAAGGGGGTAAAAAATTTATTTGTTCACTAAGCATATTTGAACTTTATAATCATCAGTGATACCATCAGAATTTCTCCATGATTTCCCCAGCTATATAAACTGTCTTTGTTTAAAGTACTGTGACATCTCATTTAGGTAATCAACATTTGAATTAAGTTAAATACATTTTCAAAAAGGGAAAAAAAAGATACATTCCTGTTTAGCTCAGATGTGTTTATATTTTCTTTTTCTTTCTACTTCCAAAAAGCACTAGAACTTCAAAGGATGTTAGAACTTGCTAAATTTGTGTCCTTTCAAAAGATATTTTCTGTAATGATGATACCACCAGTCTAGGTTCTAATATCAGCAAAACAGGAACTGAATAAATGTCACTGCCTTCATACAGTCTTTCCCTCACCCATTCATGCTGCTGAAAAGATTCCCTTATCTTGCAGGTCAGACACGCTTAGACAGCTTCTGTACTGATAAAAAAATCTCCTTTTAATTCCATAGCCTTATAGTCCCTCCAGATTTCCAGTAATGCTGTACTGAATAATTTTGTTTTCTTGTAGAAAACCCATATTTAAAAACATGGTGATTTTTTTTCTCTCCTAACCTTATGAAAGTGCTTCCCAAACTCATAACAAAGCTTTCAACACAACTGAAACTAAATTATTGATGTAAAGGGTCACTGCATTGAATTTTGTATCACAATAAATCATTTAGCAGAGGAATTCTGACATGCTTCTCTCTCTTATGGCCTAATTCTACTTTCACTAAAGTTAGAGGGAAATTTCCAAGTACTTCAACAGAAAGGAACTAAGTACTAACCAGAGACAAAAGAACCAACTTGACTCGAGGCAGAAAGGCAGCAGTGAGAGAATCTAATATTTGTCCAAGTGAAATTTTAAACCATTTCAAAACAAGTTACAAACTCCTTTCTCCTTCCCCATACGTAACAATTTGCATCACATAAAAAGATGTGAAAAACAACTCATTTAGCAGGTGGGATTTTTTTGCTATGATGGCCAATTATGCATTTGCCAACAGTGGCAAAATTAAATTATCTCCTTGTCCAGTTCAGCTCTTGGCAGAAGGGAAAAAATATGTCAAACTTTTGATTAAATGAATGATTAAATGGACTATTTTAGGAAAGACTCAGCAGTGATACCTCCAAGGAAATTCTCCAAGTAAGGATTTGTATTTTAGAAGAGAATGCCTGGAGGTTGGAGCATCTTTATGAGTTAGGCTCAAGTTCCAACAACAAAGTATTTTGTCACTCAGCTTAATTTTTCATTCTGGGGCTGAATGAAGAGTGAGGAAGATGATGGTTAAGACCAAGTACCAAGTAAGCTGTACATTATTGCCTTTTTCCACACAGTGAGGCTGACTAATATTTTTCCTTCCCAGTGTCAAAATCCTTTAGCAGGTTGACAAAGTCTGGATGCTCCTCTTGCCACAAAGTGGCATGTCTTTTTAAGATTTGATGCCCACCATAAGAACAGACATGTTCAAAGTCACACGTGTGCCAGCAAACAGAATGGCCAGGAACTATTCCCTGGGCCTGCCATGGAACAGGGTGGCATGGGCTGCTCTGTGTCCACATGGCTGACTTTCCACCTGCCTAAAACAAGAATGTAGGGATCCAAATTAATTACAGGGAATGGCCCTGAGCTTCTGCCAAGCTCAGAACCTTGCCAGGCTCTTGTCTCAGAGTTGCTCTGGGCCAAAAAGTGTCTTTAGAGACTGGTCCAAAATATCACTACACAGCTGGCCCAGTACCCAAATCCATGTAGTAGCCCCACTTAGTTTCAAGTATGGATGTAACCTGTAGCCCATCTCTACTGAACAGACTGAGCTAAAGCCATCAGCCTAAGGCTAAGTTTGTATTAAGGGGTCTCCTGAAGAAATGGTTAATAGAAACCTCCCTGAGAGTCAACAGGAAAAAAAGGGTGATGGGGTCCAAAACTGAATTTATCCTGGTGTAAACCAGCAATTCCTTTTTCATTTCTCTTGTAATGAAATAAGAAAGCATATTTCACAGA
This sequence comes from Apus apus, assembly GCF_020740795.1. Taxonomy (NCBI): domain Eukaryota; kingdom Metazoa; phylum Chordata; class Aves; order Apodiformes; family Apodidae; genus Apus; species Apus apus. Next base: position 112,918,706 of record NC_067284.1, on the reverse strand, counting down.
TGTTGAAGAAAAAAAGTCCACAGCAGCCTATTAATCTGGAGAGCACAAGGGCCCAAGAAATTATTAGCATTCAAAACTGAAAGCTGAAGAGCAAGAAGGAAAGAGGAGATAGTACTTTGTCCTTTTCATGTATGCTAGCTGAAATTCAGCAGTTTCCCTCATCATTGTACAAGAGAGGTATAATCTAGTCTATATCTGGTTAGATTATGAAAGAGGTTTAAATTGCTAAACATACACTCCAAATTTAAATGTCTAATGAATTATCTAAACAATAAGTACAACACATTAACCTCTAGCTCAGAATAATAAACTCTAAGTAATCAAAGGTCCTTAAAGCAAAGAATTTAAGACCAAACCCCAAACTTATGTAATAAAAGAGTATCACACAAGAACTACACAAAAATAAAATCAAATGATCTAGCTACTAAAATACACATATGTTCTCAAAATCTTGTGGGAATCAAATATTCCAGTAAAAATAAAGAAAGAGATGGAAACACAAGTTTCTTATTATCACACTTCATACGTTATAAAACCTAACAGTTAACTTATTTTTGGCAAAGGGACAAAGGTTGCACAACACTCTGGCTTACACAAATATTTTCTATTGTTAAATGCATCTTCAATGTAGCTTGTCAAACATTAACTTCATGCATGCAGTGCACCATGCAGCCTACAACTGTCCCAAAGATCCCCATGTTTCCAAACTGCTGCCAGTATCCAGTGAGCCAGGTGTGAAAAAATTACTCAACAATTCATAGTTTAATTGAAACCAGATAAAATAATTTCTGTAATAAAGACTGTGCAGCTGTTGACCAGAGAAAAGTTGACATTTTTGGACAAATTGCTGCACATGGTATCTTCTAGAACACTCCCTCTTGAAAACATAGGACAGTAATAAAAGTTCTCTCTCTCAAAAAAAATGCCCTTGTTTATAATCACAAAGTGCAATGTTCTCGTGGAAATACATCAGGCTAACCTCATGTTTCATGGTTTTTGTTGCTGTTTTCTTTAATGGAAAAAGAGTGACATGTACACTGGAAATGGTTATGAAGAAGTGGAAGAACATACTCACGCATATATTAAACACAGACTTTATGCTAGCACTACACTTCCTTCCACTGAAGATTTTCTAATGACAAGGAAGGGGCAATGACTTAGCATGAGTGAATGCTTAAGAATAGAAATTCAATATTCTAAATTCCTCATCTGCTAGTAGAGCACTAACAGTTTGCCACTTCCAGAGTTGCAAGGACATGGTCCTGCCTCAGCCCTCTTATTGCTTCACTGTGACAAAGAAAAATACAAAGATACACAAGAACATTTAGTAACTCCTCCCACTCTCATCAAGTTACACAAACCAAGACTGAGTTGCAAAAGCAATGATATATGCATATGTATCACATTTTAAAAACATCCTTCATAGTACTACTCAGCACAATTAATATCATGATTCTTTTACATACATTTCCCCATGTGTGGCCAGCAATCTGCTTGCCTTGAGAAAAATAGCTGCTATTGAAATCATAACCAGTCTTAATTTTTTATTTACTAACATAATGTAACTGCAATATCTTTATAAATTATTTAAAGATGAGAAGACAACAAGAAAGTCCTAAATATATTTATCATCATTAGCAGTTATTTATATTGCAAGGGCATTTAAGGATCCAAATTCAGAGTCAGAACTTCATTTTACATCAAACTACTTTAATATCCGTTAGTAGGAGTAGTCACTAATGTTTTCATTTACTTTGAAATTAAAGTTTGTGTACAGCAGAATAGAGCTTCCATAGGAAAGACATGGCATTACCCATAAATGAAGCATGTGCACTGCTTTGCTAGTAATAACACTCCCATTCTAGAAGGTGAATGTACCTGAAGTTCTGATGCTCGTTTCATCATCTCCAGTGTGATGTAGCAACCAATAGAATGAGCAATCAGTACCAGCTTTATATCTTTTGATACATTGTTTTTGAGGAAGTTCAGCTTATGCTCTACTTGTCCATTAAGTCCAAAAACATCCTCTAGCTCCTTAATATCTGTGTCTGCAACATAAGAGAAAAAAAGTCCTTTGTTTAAATTATAGAAATTTCAATTTTTTTTTTATTTTTTTTTTTTTTCCCCCCACTGCTTTGGAAAACTCTGATTTAAATACATTAAGAAGCCAACACTAAAACCAAACCCAAAACCCAAACCCACCAAATTAAAAAAAAAAAAATTTAAGCTACCAACACTGGTAAATATAGACTGACATGAATCACATGTACAGGATATGAAGGCTCATGTGTAGCTGGGGAACCAGAGAAGGATGTGGATACACATGGGAGCTTCATGGCACAGCATCCAGCATTGGGAATCCCTTCATGCAGAACAAGATGAAACCCAAGGCACTGAATCAGCTTTAATCAATCCAACTTTACATTGAGATATCAAGACCTGCAATAGCAGTACTGCCCAGGAATGAGTCCCTTCACCCAAGACAAACTGTCATACATGTTATCATGCAGTAAGAACCTTCAGTTATTCAAAACCTCCTATCTTAAAATAAAGACACACAAAAAAAGTCCCATGGAATGAGGAAAAACATGAAATGCATGTGTCAACACAGACTACTAGCACTTACATAAACAATCCCCATTTATGCAGGTTCTTATCATTGTCAATCAGTCACAAAGAGGAAGATCAAGTGAAAGCTTTATGGTTCGAGGTTATTGTGCAATTTCATTCCTGTTTTGTTAGGAACCTCCTAAAGGAGCCTGGGCAATAATTTATAATGATGACTTTGCTATTCAATTCCTGGCCAGTCAACAAGGCAAGAATGACCTGGTGCCTGTAAGAATTTACAGCATTTTGGGAATCTTTAACTCTTGCTCATGAGGTGGGTGACATGGCTCTCAAGTTCCCCAATCTAAGCTCTTTCGTCTGTTAGAAAAACACTCTACCCACTAAACTAAAAGCTATGTTAAAGTTACACCGCTCCAGTTCAAGCTGGACTACTTGACTGAAAAGACTGTAAGAAGAAATACTGAGAAAAGGAATGACAGAAAAGAGGCAGAAAGCATGAAGGAACAAATGCCTATTGCTTATCTAAAAGAAATGTCCAGGTACTAGTATCACTTGCTCTCTTAAATCCATGCTGTTATCTCAGGTCTCAATTTCATACTCAAGTTTGATCCTCTGACCTTTGACACTCCTTATATGATGACTTGAAATGGAGCTTTAGACTGGAATAAGCTAAATCTCCTGGCAGCAGGCTTCAGACACACAATGGGGACTGGCTCACCACTGAGCCCTGGTCCTAGACAGCATTTGGGCTCCTGGCACAAGCCACCCATCTCTAATAATTCAGGAGCAGCTACCAGAGGCAGTGAACTCACAGCCCTAACCAGCCCACCAAGTACTTGGTGTTTAACTCCCCATTTGGTTTCTTCTGGTGTTCTCTGCATTAGTTCCCTGCATGAAAAATAGATGTGGAAGAGAGTATCCATCAGGCAGAGACACTGCAAAGACACATTAAAAAGACTGAAATGCATTTAAAAACTACTGTATGAGAAAGTTAAGATAGTATCATAGATCTATTTCAGATGTAGTTGGTTTTGTGTCTGTTTGGAGCAAGTGATACCTATGGAGTCAACGGCCTGTGACTGTTAAGACAGTTTAACTAACAGACTGACTGGTCTTTTAATCCACAGATAGTAATTTTTATGGCAGTTGGTCAGTAACCTCAAATGCTAAAAATTACTAATGCTACTGTAGTGAAGTTACCAGGTGGCTGACAGTGACAGTATGAATTGGTAGCCTAAGTGGGCTGTACCATATTCCCTTTTTGATCATCTGTATGAAACATAACCTTTTGAAACAAAATCATTGCTCAAGAATGTGCTCTGATGGCTTTTTTTTCTGAGCTTCAAGTATTATCACAGAGGTCAGAACACAGAAGTTCTTCAGTTAAATTAGTATTTCGACTAATACTGCTAATGATCCCATCCCAGCATAATTTATAGCACTTTAAATGAAAAAGGGGTTTACTGAAAAACACTCAAGTAATGCAAAATTAGATGAGAAGTACTATTTTTATTTTTATGCTTTCTACAAGTAATGGAAAACAAAGAGCTTGTTCTGTTTTCTGAAACCCTAAATAAAAGCCCAAGGCCAAAACACTGTTTTTAAACCTAGTTTCTATTTTTAGCAAAAGCTGTCTTTCCTACTTTTTATTTATTTACACAGCAGCTTAACCTCATGTAGGAGTGGGCTGTCTACATGGCAAGTCTAATTAAGGGCACATCTAACACATATAAAACACAGAATACTAGAAATATGATGGACCACTGGATACAGCAACAATGAGTATATGTATGTTAACCTGTGTTGGGTGCAGCAGGTAAATTTTCTCTTGTAAACATTTGCTATCATTTCCATACTGTTCTACTCAGGCACTGCCACATCCAGTGATTTATCAGCAGGTCTTCTAAAGTTTGACATTCCATTCATAGCTTTAGTTCTTTAAAATAAGTGTTTTTAAAAGAATTTCAGCTTATTTCTAGCTTAGAGCAAGGGAAAAGGAGGTAATCTAGGCGTAGAAATCTAGAGAACTTTCATGGTTCACAAGACCCCAGAAACCATGCAACAAACACATTTTTATTTGTATTGTTCAATCTCATGAGGTTAATGGCTGCTTTTCACTACATTAATTCAGTATCTGCTAAAAGAGATGCTGAATATTGCTACAATGCAATTAATAAACATCAGCAAAGACAGTCTAGCCCAGCCCTGACATTTTCCAAGTTAAGGCAGACAACAGTTAGCTGTTTCAGTTATTTAAGGCATTAGATATCTAACTTATTGCTAGTTACTTACTAAATAGCAGTGTAGAGATTCAGGGCAACATGTATAACTGCTCCTGATTTCAGTGAGACGTGCCTATTCAGAACCAGTTTTGCTGCCAGAGGAAGAACCATCAGGAAGGATATGGATGGGAATCAAGAGTTGAGTGAAAATAAGGGCTTCTTCTTCCTTGTCTTTGCCTAGACTTGAGTTTAGGACTTGATCATACCCAACTCAAGCCTGTGCACCAGGGTTGCCATAGGACAGCAGAGCTTGCAGAAGTAATATTTAATTGGATGAGTTAGTTATGATTGATGATGGTCACAGAGACGAGTTCTACTGCACTGGACCAAAGCACCCCCAGTGCAGCCCTGCTCAGCACCACTCAGACCAAGGATGCTCAGATTCACGTATCTACTCGCCAGCTACACATATGATCTCTCTGAGACTGAAATGAGTCCTGACAGCCAATGCTGAGCCCAGAAAATTGTTTCAGCTGCTTAATACAACTTTTACTTTTCTTCAGAAAGACTTGTTTGTTGCCAAACCAAACCACACTGGCACCAGTCCTAGAGAAGCCAGACTGAAGGGTAAGCATGCAGCGTGGGGTCTGCTGATCCACATGCAAAAACCCTCCTCACCACCAATCAACCCTGCATGCTTGCCAGGTGAAACTCCAACATCACGTAACCCTATATTGAAATACACATCCTATTTTACTTCTGGACAAACATAAAATTGCCCATGCCTCGTGTCAGTTCATGTTTCCCCAACACAAATGCTACACTTCTAATAGTCCAAAATATGTGAGAGCTGGGCTGCGTCACAGGTTTGGGAGATTTATTTATTTATTTTACAGAAGAAAATTGCCCAGGGATTATCCAAAATCAACACGGATTTCTTGGGTGGAGAAGCTGAAATGTGTTCTTTATATAAGCAAATAGACTTGCACAAACACCCTGGCAGTTAGCTCTCCAATGGCTCTACATCAGAGACAGGACCAGAGTTACTTCACCTCAGGTGTGGAACAAATGGCACGGCTGAAGGAGAGCTCATTTAGGCAGTTTTCAGATAGTAGAAATTATATGACTTGTACCTTACGCTGCAAACACCTCATCTGGGCCAAGGCATGTGATTTTAAGACTTTATTTAGCTGAAGTGTATTAAAAGAAATACTGTATTTCTTTATTTTCCTTGGCAAGGCATTAATCTTCCGATGTGCCTTCGGAAAAACAAATGCGCAGTCACTTTAATGAATCTCTTTTTCTGACCTCCACTAAACCCACAGTCAGAAAACAATGATAGATTAAAATAAAGTGTTTGCTCTAAGATTAGTCGACAAGTTAATCTTGCTAGGAAGAAGGACTTTGGTTTTCAGGGAAATAACAGAGAATTGTGTTTGCTTGTTTTTCTGCTGTGTATGCAACGGAAATTCTTAGGCAGAAAAAAACCCAAACATATCAGTTATATGAGCAGACTTTAGACTGGAGAGTCATAAAATTAATCCTTTCATTAAAAAGCCTCCAAAAATTATAGACTCCTTTACACTGGATGATTTGAAAAGATACTGGAGGCCAGATTTTCCAAAACTACCCTCAAATGTGTGCATGTAATTTCCACACGCCTTTTTATTTCCCTAATTTCACAAGGGAATGCTTGAGTGTCCAAACTCTTAGCTGCCCTGGTCACAACAGATGACTGAACATTTGAGCTCCATACACATGGACACCTATCCACTTGTCATGAAGTGACTTTAAAGTCTGCTCCAGGATCTCATCCAGAAGGCCTCCAAATTCCTCATGAACAAGTAAGGAGCTGTGTGAAAAGATTACTTGTAATTATACACCATGAAGGACAGGGAGGTAAAAACTACTGCTCTACCTGCACTATATCTTCTTCTTCCCTGGGTCGTTTACTCCAGGGGGTAGTACCAGCTTATCTAAGGACAAACTCTAATGAACCAGTTTCAGTTCTATGGTGGTCGAAATATTCAGAAATGGACAAGTAAGCATCTGGAGACTGAACCTCAGGACTGGAAAAAGAGTCACCTCTTCTTCTTCTTTCAGTTACATGACATATCCCAATACTGCTTAATATTAATAGTGAGAAGAAATAAAAAGTGTAAACACATGGAAATGCAGTAACATCACAAGAAAGTATCAAGAGGGAGAAAAGCAAAGAGGTAGAATAAACTGAACGGTCACTGATTATATCAAAGCACATGAAAAAGGAAGGCACAAAGCATCAAGTATGGCCAACCAAATAGTTTAGGAGAGCTAGCTCAGAGTTAGTAGGTCCACTGTACCTCCATCAAATGCCATAAGTGCAACCAACATACAGGGCCAAATATTTTAGATTTTATGCCCCACCTCCTTTTTCTACTACAAACACAACCAAACACTGGTGGGAGGGGCAGCAGCTAGGTAAGTACTGCTTAGATGGAGCAACTGGTGGGAAGTTTTATTTTGCCTTCAGGTAGTGACAGGCAGAGAGCAAACCCACAACTGAATTCCTTAGAAGGATCACCTGTTAAACTGGTGTGAGTAGTCAGAAGTCTAATTCTGGAAATTAAATAACTAATTTGATTGGCTTTGTTCTTACACCAAAACACAGTAATTCCTTATAACTGAATGATGCCATCTGAAAAGGTTTAAATACAACTGTAAGCTTAAGAACAGAGATTTCAGGTTTGTGGGTCTAGTATGGGCAAATGTGTTAGAAAATACATGCCCTAAAGATATACTGCTTACAGCCAGAATACCTCACCCAATCTTTCATTGGATTATTGAACCCTGAATAATTTGTATCAGCAAGCAATAAAATGCCAAAGAAATGGGATGGAAACCATGAAAGAATGTTCAATAAATACTGAAGAGCTCCTCCTGACACCAGGAACCAGGTCTTAAAGCACTGTGTTTTAGATTAACCCTTAGACCTTAGTCTGGCCCTAGTACCCTCAGGAACTGCTCATGCAACTTTTGGATAAACACACCACTCATTAGTACTTACTGGAGTAATTACTTTTTGTAAACGTATCCTCCACAAATAAACTACCATTTACTCAAGATACTGAAGTGGCCATATGCATTATTTTCTTTATTAAAAAAATAACAAGACCTTAATTTACAAATACTGATTTCCTTTGCTATCTACATACCCACTGTTGGGACACTTGTTTTAACACCTAATCTGTTTTTCTAAGGAAGCTGTATTGTAATTAAATTAGTCCAGGCATAGTCTGACAGAATGCACTAATCAATGTGACAAATACTGAAGACCAATTTTTCATTAAAAACCTACACAGCACACTGAACTTACTCAATGAAGATGTTTGAAAGAGACTTGATTTTACATTTCCAGTGTTGCTTCCCTCTGTCAGGTTAGAGCACTCACTATCAAGGTGTGTTGAGATAACAGGACAAACCTGGAGTTAGAATTTTGTTGGTTGTCTCTCATTTTGGCAAGGCAAATATCGTTAAGGAATGTGATATGATGCAGTTCTACACCACTCTGTGCCTTCAGGATCACTCTAACATGTATAATGCAAATCTAACATGGGTGTTTTACATAACAGAGATGGGAATTTACAGACAGTAAGCTGAATAATTACAGAAAATGCAACTTACCAGAATCTTCAATATTATATTATTTTTAAAAAAGTAAAACAAAATTTAAAAAATGAGAACCACTGCTGTGTAAGAGCAGATCTAAATTTTCATTGTAAGGTTGTCTCAGGGAGCAAAAGCAAGGAGGTCTCAGGCTCTGGATAGCTGATTGTTCATGTTGTATTTCTTGTGTTCTGAATATGCTGAAGCCAACTGAGAAGTTCTGTGAATTCCCTTCTTCACTTGCCCACACAAACTAAACCGGAAGGGACTTCCTTGCTGAGGCTATGATCTAAAGTGTATTTTGATAGAGAAACAAGTCAAAAACAGGAAAGAAAACAAAATAACTGCGTTCTGCACATCACCAAGACTGGGTGAATATAGCCTAAGAGGTAAGGAAAGGACAGTGGCAGTTGTGTGAGTGTTGAAGGGAACAAAAACGGATGAATATCACTTCACAGGAACTGATTCAGTTGGTGTATGATAACTGAGGAGCTGCATGGCAGCAGGCAAGTCTAACAGTCACACCTATTGAAAACAGCACTTCAAAACTTTGGAAAGTTTAAACAGATACAAAGAGAGAAAGAAGGACTGAGAGGAAATAAGGGAGAGCCAAAGGTTGAATCAAAGTAGGACAGCTGGCCAAGGAAGACAACTGATGTTGTTCCACAGAGAGGGAATTAAAATATTTTTTTCTAAATGTAGGAGAAAATGACAAGGAGCACAATCCCAATGGTGAGGGAGGGAAAAGGGAAAAAGCAAGCAGCTAAGAGTACATCTGGAGGGGCAGCTATACAGTAACACAAGTAATGATATAGAATTTGTACTTCACAGATCCACGGGTGACATTTTCTTAAGTGTTTAATGGTTCTACTGAATCCAAGGTGAAAATTTTAATTTGCTAGGCCAGGCCCGATTTCTCTTGAAAATCCATCCCAAAACTTTATTTAGAACTGTGATATAGACCAAGACTGAAATTCCTCATTACCAAGATAGCAGTTTCGTCTTTTACCTTCCTGAAGAAAATGCTGAAGTTTTCATTCCTGGCTGAACTGCCTAGCAGAGCAAGTATGGCAACACAGCAAAGGTACTGTGATGGCTTTATTTTTCTTGGAGTTTTGCATTATAGCTGAAATAGAGACTAAAGTGCCACTACTACAAAGCTGATCTGGCATTATAGATGAATGAGGGATTTTTTTGGGTCTTCATTTTAAGCAGGTGAGATGTGCTACATAGAAAGCTAATCAATTCACCATGACCCAGCAGCAGTGCCCGGGTCACAATTGGGCAAAGGTTGATTTTCTCATTCCTTTACATTAGCCAACATCAAAGCCATAGCTCATTACAAACTCTTTGAAACTGCCTGGGGCTTTACAGCGCAATTTATATTAAGAGATAGCCACTAAATTTGACCTGCAGTCTACACAGAAACAGATCAAAATATGATAATGTAGAGTTTAATATATTCTAAAGTGTATTTGGAAGTACCAAAATTGGTCTCTTAATGATAGATTGCAGGATAAAACTTCTTCCTCCAAATCACGTAAAAACTAGGACAGAGGTCAGTGGAGTCTCTGATAGCAAAGATTCAGTGGTAATATGTTCAGAACCAGTTTTGTTCTGAAAAAAATGATGCTACAATGGCAATCCCAGACAATTTTAGTAGTCTGCTGTAACATCTAACCCAACAGGGATTTGTTTGGCAATTAAGGAGTCTCCTGACCACACCAGTCATTTGATAGTTGTAGCAAATTAGATTATTTTAATAAACGTATTAATGCCCAAACAATAAAATTCAACATTTAGAAAGATAAAAATAAGTCTACGTTAAAGGAAAAGAATAATCCTATACAGTATCAACAGGAGGAAAAAAGAAAATCTTCATCCAGCAAGCAGCATTGAGATTTAATTCAACCTGAGTCCCCAGTACTATCATTTTGTCTTTTATCATTTCTTCCCTGCTGGAATCTTGATGAGAGATTTAAGTAGATATACTAGAGGTAAGAGTAATTCATTAATGAAGGTGATTATCTAAGAATGAGGTCATCTGCAGTTACTTCTTCCTACAAAGTCCTCCTGACAAGTTTCAAGCATTTCCCTGAAACGTCTACATTGCTCCTTAAAGAAACTGATTATTTTGAGAATCTGAAATGCTGTTGTGCCTTGCTGATGGTTCCCCAGCCTTACAACTCTAGATTATTGTCATTTAAAAATAAAACTACCATTCAACACTGGATTAATCCCATCAAGATCTGCACCATTTGTTGTGAGCCTTATGGGTAACAAAATTAAATCTGAGATCTACATAAAAATATATCAATTCTTACTAATAAGCATTGATCAGCTTTCTTCCTACACCTAACCTATGTAGTGAATAGACTTTTTGACTTAACTATCAAAGCCACAAATTCTGACCTGCTGCACCTTCAGACAGAAGAGATTACTCTCTGCTAGGGGGATAGTACATTTTCATTCTGTTAGCAAATGCAAATATTACTTTCAAACTGACTTGGATTAAAAGATTTGTAAGCATTCTCCCTGGGGAGAATAATCTGAATAATTTAAGTGTTTTGTTTATAAAATCATTTCACTTTTTTCCTTTCTGTACAATAGTATGGTAAACATTTAAAGGAGTTACTCTGAAACATCACAGCACTGCTCATCTCGGTGAACTGTGACGTGCCTTCTCAAGTCAAGACACCAAAAGATATGTTACCTTTTCATAGGGTTCACATTCTTGTACACTTTTTTCTCCCCGCTAACAGCCATCTGCATCTAATTACAAGTGATGGTATCAGCTGGAGAACATACCTATGTCATGGGGTGAAAGGTGGAAAATGATCCATAAACAATCTCAAAACCTACATCCAAAGTTTCCTGGAATGCAGTAAAGACATTATACTCTCCAATGGATGAATGTCAGTTTCTTTAAAAACTTCTTGGTTTTGGATAAAAAAGAAGACTGTATCAGGTTGTTAGTTTAAAACACATCTTCAAAAATAGGATTATGTTAACTTTATTTGAAGTTAGGGATGAAAAATTCTGGTTCTTTTAACAGGGGAATTAGTTGAATAAAGTACTAGAGTGGATTAGAAAGCTGTTCATGGATATTTTTTAATAATATACCACAGATATAATTTTGACAGACTCAGTGGAAAACTCTGAAAGAAACAGAGAAAGGAGGGAACCTGCTTTTAAGATAGATACAACAAAAGTAAGGAAAAAGTCCTCTTCTCAGTAACACCAGCAATAGTTGGTCTCTACTCCATCAAAGTCAAGGTAATACAGAGCTATGCATTAAGTGGTACCAGAATCAGCTAACAGTGTTTAAGTGATCATTACAAATTAATACATGGCTGTTAAGGTATGATGCTATGAGCAGTTCAAATTGTTATCGTTTTGGTTGGCCAGAAAAGAAAACAAGAGAGCAACTCAGAAATACTTCACATATGGCAAAATTGTATTTTCTTAGTTTTGATTTTGAATGGAACAAGATTGTTAAACACATGCTTAAAATTAAGCAGAACTGATAAAGTCAACGCCAAATGCCAAGATTTCACTCAAAGGATCTATTTGCATAATTATGGGTATGATTATGGGACCTCTATGAATACTTCACTGAATGTGGCTCAAAGGAAAGGAGTAAATGAGTCCTGCAGCATCCCTAGGGCTGCTTACTTTTCACACATTTAGATTTAAAACATTCCAGTGGGTTTATAACATGAAATGATCATTTGTTTCCTTAAAATAGACACCTAGCACTAAAACCATGCAGTAAAATGCAGATCTTACCAGGCAAAGAAAAACCCCTCAACATTTAATAACTCATAATAGCATATTTACATACACACAGACACTTCCTTCCTTAAGTTGCCTTTTCCAAAGACAAGGAAGGAATAAGCTTTCCGGGCAGCAGCAACTGCTGTATCAGGAGGGCAGCAGGACTGCACTGCACTGAGCTGACAGCTCCTGGCCCATCCTGTGAAAACAACCAGTTCCTCTGTACACAGCCTGATGTGGGATCCCTTGATGCTGACAACTACCTTGTGAAGGGCTCCAGGTGATTAATCAATGTTGGGGCCAGCTTTGTAAACAGGAAGCTTCTCCCCTCTATACATTAAAAATTATACTTAGCTATGAAACAGTTATGAAATTAGCTTAATCCTACCTGGATGGCATGCTTACAATTGGGTTCTTTTTAATGTATGTACAGTGTGATACCACTGCACTGGGAGACACCTTTTGCCATACAATTCTGCATTAAAATTAAGCAGTGATGTGTTCTGTGACACAAACATGACTACAGAGTTCTCTGGGTCTACAATATTTGAACATAACTGACTAAACCTGTAAAGAAATTATACTAAAGATAATCCATCTTTACATTACTCTCAGATATTTTAATTTATATGCCTGGGAAGCAGAAAATATTATTAAAATGTAAATGAAAGTGAATTACATGTATGGAATGTGAATTACACATATGTATACATAGTGTCAGATGCCAGCTCAGCTGCCTTTTTTCTGCTTTTCTCCCTTTACTTGTATAATACAAGATAAAAGTGCCTTTTAAACATGGCTATCACTGTGCACCTGCACATGAGCAGACACCTACCACTACTACTGCAGTTTGTATCTAAATAAATTGTGCTGAAGTCCAAACAAGGTCCAAAGACCTTCGCACTACAGAGCCTAATTCTGAGGTGATTTTGTACTGACTGAGCAGACTGCAAATAGCTCTGATCCACCTGTTTCAGCAGTGCAGGTATTCTCCAGCATCAGCAATCATTCAAAACATCCATACTGCTTAAAACAAAATTACCAAGAGGATACTGACTCCCCGTGCCCTTGTGTAACTTCCCTCCTTTGGGGTTATAAACAACAAGGACAAAGGCTGTTGCCGAGTCTCTATTTTTAGGAATCCAGTTCTTGGAACACCCAACTCTGACGATCTCCTCCTCTCCTGTTTGCAGCAGTGCAGACCACAACCCCACCCCCTGCCACCACCGCATGCTCACGGTGGCACAACATCTCTGAGGCCACCACAGCAAAAGCTGACAGACAAAAAAAAGTGTTATTGGAAAAGTATTCTTAGCTTTGCCATTAATTCTGCTTAGCAAGTGGAAAACCATGAGAGAGCCAACCCCATCTGATCAGCCAGCTCTTCTTGGAAAACAAGCAAGTGTCCTGGGAACCACCAGTGGCCCACAGACCACAGGTTGGGAATCACTGTTCTAAATAACTCATAAGACTCCTATTATAGCACACCATGCTCCTTGTCTTGCCCAGGCTACTAATTTTAGGTTTTTTCCTGCATGCACAGCATGTAACAGCGGTAGAAGCTTCTAGCTCACACTTCTGTCATTTAGTGGTCAACTCTCTATCAGTCAATGAGATGATTAACCCGCTGAAGCATAAAATTTGGTTTTACTCAAATTATTCCATTAATTTTTTTGGGTAGATTTATACCACTTTAGCTAGAACAATAATCTCACTCACAGTAGCTAAAGCTCTGGCTGCTAAAGTAAACTCCACTCAGATGAACGGTAACAACAGCAAAGTAGCAACAGATGAAATAAAAACAAGCTGTGCATGGCTTCCAAATTTTCCTGTAACTCTAGAACATTTTAAATTTTTTAATACAAACCTTCAAAACTTCACAGTCATGGTACATTAACATTTTAAGATCACATAATCAATGTCTTCATAGGTAATTTATTATCCCTCCACCACTTCTGTCCTTTTCCCCTTATTGCTTCTCAAGGACATAATTCAGTTTCAAAAAGGTCTGAAGGCCCCACTCTCCTTGTATAAAGAAAAAGCAATGGAAACACTCTTTTGATGGACTATAAATCAATATTTACCTACCTCTTTTTATCAAGAAAAATGAAATGGAGGATAGTTTAATAGATTTTAAGGCCACAGTCCATGGGACATAAAAGATCAAATTAGAATTTTATTTGTAACTTGGCTATCAAGCCTGTCACTCCAACTTCCCTGTCATTCAAAACTACCTAGTACTGATTGAGAAAAAGACCCAGAAAATCCAGTAATCTGTTCCGAAGGTTAAAGACAACTTGCTAAAACATTAAAAAGTATTTGCATTATGAATGTGCAGAGCTCAATACTCATCTGTAGAGTTTAGAAAGTTCTAGAGATTTATCTTTAATGCAGTTTATCATGTGACCAAATATTGTACCATTAAGGTATGGCTGATATCTGGCCACTTATTAGGTGTATGACATTTTAATGCATCAATTCTGTCTCTCCGATCAATCAAGATACAAATCACACTATTCCGTATTTCTGTAGCACTTGGCATACATGGAATATTACCAAATCAATTACCAAATATTACCAAAAATCAATAAATCATGTAATTCTTATTTCATTTTTCTTTACTTCTCAAGCTTACTTCACTACAAAGAAAAGTATCTTGGTGGTCCAGAGGAAGAACACAACCAAACCAGAGCTCTTCTATTCTTACATCTGTCCGAGATGTCATACTTCTTACTTCTCATCACAGCAAAGGCCCACAGACTGAGACCATTCTAAGACTTGGCTATGTATGAACATCCTGCTGTCTACACAACCTTTATTGGCAAAAGCCAACCAGGCTGCTAAAAAAGGGAGGTGAGGGATGTGTTAGAGGGACAGAGTGTCAAGGGTGTCCTAAACCATTTCCATTTTCCACAGCTTTTAAAGATATTTTGGGTGAGAATGAGTCTTTTAGTCCTTACTTTACAGAGGGATAACCACAGCCATTGAGTTAGCAATGCATATAAAATATGCAAAGAGTAATTTCAGGATTTGTTCACTGAAGTGTGTTAGTTTTAACTAGCACTTTGTTTCCTATCAAATAAGTTGAAAGGCTGTTGAAAAGCTTTCAACTGGCTACTATTCATTGCCATCAGAGGACCTACTCCTAATCATGGGTCTCCAGACCTCTTGCAGTACTCAAAAGCATTTCTACTCAACTGGATTTCATGATATTTATAGCTTCAATCTCCACAGTTCACAATGTATTACAAACTCAGAAGTTCTACTGGCATTTTGACAGAATAATTTATGTGTGAGTTCTACCCTTAATTTATTTATTTAAAAAAAAAAATTCTAAGTCAAAACACCATCCACTTAATCCTTAGGAAAACACTAACTTACAGATAGAAGTATGCAGGCAGTAGCCTGTTTTGACAGCAAGGGCACTGAGCTATAGTGAACCTCTTCCACATTCATACTGGGAAAAATAACTTGCACATTAAGTAAACCCTCACAACATCTAGTAAGTTACTTGGTTAGATGTAGGACAATATGTTACCAAGTAAGAAACCTCAAAAGAAGTGTAACGCAAATTCTTCAGTGGAGTGACATATTAAAAGAAGTTCCAGAATTTAAAAGAGCAAATCTATACCTGCCTATTGTTTTTACTTTCAATTATGATCTATTTATATATATATTTTTCCTTTCTTACAAACAGGCCTTTATAAGGTAGAAATTACATACAAATACCTGCATCTTAAAAAGATTTAAAATGCTATCATAATATATTTGGCATGGTGACCTATCAGAAACTAAGCAGAGGTTTTGGGTTTATATTTGGTATTATGAAAGAACCTGTCTGTAGGCAGCATCTGTTCAAGAACCATGAACACATGAATTATTAGGAAACCTACAAATCAAAGTCCCAGTATCAGGCACTGAAAAGAAAAAAGCAACACTTGTAAGATTATATGAACATTTTTAAAGCATATATAGACGATGCCAGTTTTAAAAAGCATAACTGAGAGCTAAGAAACTCCTCTCCTTTTTGCAATTTTGCTTACATCTAAAGATTGATGTGGGCATTTACAGTCACAAGTGTTCACAGAATCGTATCACAGAACCCTCCACCAGGTTTGAAACAATTGCTTTTTTTAAAACTAAGGAGAAGAACAAAGAACTTGAAACCGAGGGATCACTTTTTTATTGAATTCACTGAGTAAAAATAAGTTTCAAACCTTTTTGCACAGTGGATTGACTGCTAGGAGCAGAATTACAGCAATGCAATGCTCAATGGATGGTGTGTGTCTCTGTGCAGCATAGCTTGCAAGAGATCTTTGAATAGAAGGATATCACAGAGAAGTAAAAATGAAGGGTGTAGCTTTGTTCAGTGCACAAATCACTATGTGACATGTCTCCAGAAAATTAGGATCTGTGATTGATAGCTGCTGTTGGAAAACTTGCTTTAGTCTTTCTGAGTTTCAAAATCTACCTGATCTAAATATAACTAGGCATATTATTCCTATACAGTTTCTGTCATTTAAAACCCTTTATTACTTTACAGGCAGCATAATTTAAATGTTAAGTGTGCTATTATACTTGCACACTCTAAATCAGTGGTCTCCAAAGTGGGGTGCACACAGTGGGATGCAGGAAGAAAATACCAGCAATTCAGTAACATATGGATGCAATTTGTATTAATTAAAAAAAAAACCAAACCACGTATATTTGGGTGCATGTTGAAAAAAATTGTACTGATAGAAATTATTTATTGATAGGAGTGCTTGATCAAAAAAGCTTGCAGACCACTGTTCTAAATGAACCAGTATGAATTGATCTTTCATATTAGCTTCACCCCCTTATTTTTATTTGCTGGATTCTGATCAGAAAAATCTCAGGTGTCAGAGATTGAAATGTTGTCTTTGTCAATTTATGCCCTCATCCTTCTTATCAAGACATATTGAGGATGCAGGACCTGCAAGAGGCTATTTCAAATGAAGAATTATGAAATGCCCATCAGAAGCACCTACCTGTATGCTATGGTTAACATTGTACCAGAAATTCTAAACCTTGGGATTTCTTCTCTATTGGGAGCAAGCGTTAGTGTTCGGTAGTTTGACACTGGAACATGATGTCTGGAATGAATTTCACCAAAGAAATACAAGTTTCATGTTTCAGTTTCAAACTTGAGATTAAATAAAAAAGCTTTAAAAGCTGGGGTGCGAAGGTCAGTGAGGGAAAGTTATGCTAAACATCTAAAACAACTTCTTCAAAACTTTCTCGTTGCTTCACATTGCTGAACCTTTTGGTCCTAAGGAATCCTACTGCTTCACTGCAACATCACTGCAGCTGGACCAAGTCCAGAGCTCTTTTGACACTTTCAGGACAAGATTCACTATTGGCTCCCCTCAACTTACAATTCTGCACACCAGCAATACTCCCTTAGAGCTGACTACCATGTCTTGCTGGCAATTTGCATGTCAAAAGACTTTTAACAGCTAAACAAGCAACCTCTACCCTGCAAACACCCCATACCCCAGGCTCAGAAAGATTTGCTTGCTCCCTGAAAATCTGCTGATTTGGTACAACTATTTTTAAATTCAGAGATACTTAAGTCTCTTCTCAAGTACTCCATCTCTGAATTGGACATTTCATTTTTAAAATGCACTGTTCTAATCTACTCTCCTCAACACAAACACATTCTAAACCTTCTCTGTAACTTCTCTTATATCAGCGAACTCTCTTATTCTCTTAACAGCACTTATTTGACTGGCCAATCTACTTCCCCTAAAAAATACTCTTTTCCTGAGTAACTTCTCATACAACTCTTCTGTGGAAATATAATTGAGACATTTAAAAACCATGTGATATTGTTTCTAATAGGCACAAGTTCTAGTAGTGAAATCAGGGAAGGGGGAGGGAAGGAGGCTTACAAATATTTGTATGCACAAGTCACAGAATTGTACCTTCTATCATTTCCATTCCACTAGGAGGCTTACAATGTCCGGCATGGCTCACAACCCAAACAGGATATTGCTGATTTAGCCCACAATATAAGGCCTGTATAAAGGTCCTGTAATAACCTGCCAGTCCAGGGTTACCTGCCAAGAAACAAAACATACAAGCACAGTCAATATTCACCTTCCGACAGCAAGCAATCTGCTTCAAAGCAAACTAAACAGCATTATACAACAATTTGTTAATTTATTTTCTCTAGTATGTGTCCAATTTTTATTTTCCCAACTTCAGGGGTTACCCTATTGAAGTGGTTTAATTCCATTGATTAAGTGGTACCCATGAGAAGCATTTTACAGAATATGACTTTGAAACTGCAGAACCTAAAATGGAATCCCAACACAAGAGAATATCTCCTTTTTCATCAGAGGTCAGCCAGCTTACTTATCTATCGCATCAAGTTACAAGGTATGTGAAAACTGGCCAAAGAAACCCCCAGATCTTATAAAAACATCACAAAGACTACAGTGTATATCACTTGAGATGTCTGCTCTGCAGAGTAACTCAGTGCTACCACTTCAAAACAGGCATGTGGAATCCTGATAATACTAAAGTCTGTACTGATCCTAAAAGAGAGGATGATTTTATTTTAAACTCATTGGACTAAATTATTTTTTTTCTGCTTGCAACTTCATATTCTCTCTGTCCTATTCCACTCCTCTCGAGAAGCTCCTTCCTTTTCAACTCCTTGTGCTCTCGTACCACACATGAATCTATCCTCCCTCCTGCATCTCATCAGCTTTAGAGAGAACTTCTCCAAAGGGGCTGGTTTCTGAAAAACTCTGGCTTGCCTGGCAAGTGCAGACCTCCTTGCTTTAAATTCCTTGTTTACAAGCCAGAATACTGATAGTCAGGTACCACTGCTGACCTGCAAACTGAAACACTGTCCTGAAGATAAAAATAAGTATCTGTTAGGGATGTCAGGATTTCCAAACAAAACTCTTCTCTTTATTCCTCCTTTATTTCTTTTATTTTGTGTATCAGTCGTGACAGTGTCAAGAGACTTAACCTGGAGAGTAAATTCATAAGAAGACAAAGCAGATTTTGCTTCCTGATTCCCACAGGATACATAAAAATGCTATATAGACATAAAAAATTCTCTTCATTTATTAATTTCCCAGGGTAGCTCCACTGCTTTCTTATTATCATTTAAACACCAGGAAAGCCCACCATCATGGTTAGGATTGCACAATGACATGTCCTTCATTCACATAGTAGGCAATTCTTAGTTTGGATATCAACAGCAAAAAGTGGCAGGAACAGTATAGTGTAAAAAGGTCTTCACGTTTTAAGACAAAGACATCCCAAAATAACACAGATACATTATTAGTAAAAGGGTATGAGAGGGAAAAAAACCCACCTCATTAAAATTGTGTAAACTCCTTTATATCAGTCTGATTGTAATAACAGGCTGAGATGTCAGATGTAGTGACAGAGAAGAAGAATCAGAGCTGTAATCAGATCAGTACTTGAAGAAATAGTGCATGGAAATAAAAACAAGGTTCTTCCCACTTCTTCCCTTTCTATAGTGGGCATTTTGTCTTTTACTTCAACCCTTTTGCTCTTCAGGTAACACACAGTGAGCTCATTTGTCTCCCAAGAGACATCTCCTCAGTCCTGGGCTCCCAGAATACAGCCAGCTCACCACAGAGCAGCACTGCACCAGGCACCCAAAGCCACCTCAGCACAGACACCTTCTTAACAGCTGATGCTTATGTGATTCTATGCAAAAAGTGTCTCTGATGGTTTTTAAACCTAATAGAACTATTTATATTAAACCAACATCACTTTTACTGGAGCACACATTTTTGGAAAAAAAGAAAAAAAACAACCAAAACCTAAAACAAACGACCAAAACTAATTACATGTTTCTAAGCATCTCTTTGTAAGATTGAGAATTTTACAGAGTTGTTCTATATATAAATTCCAGAATGCATGATGAAATCTTTGCAAACTGATTTCCAGAAAAACAATTTAAAATTCACAGGGGTCACACATCCATACACATGCACGACATTTTCATATATGAAAAATATATAATGTAGAGGGCCCCAGAGACAATAAAATAACATCTACACTTCCTCTGTCAAGCTCCTTGGATTGATGTTACCTAGAGGAAACTTGTCTTTCAGCAAGGTTTAAGATGAAAGCAGCAGTAACTCAAAATAAATGGTGTCTTTTGTAGTACAAATGATCATGATATTGGCAGTCCACTTACTCCTGGAATAAAATGCAATTAGGCATTTTGAGATTAAGGAATCACAAAATTAATCTCAAAAGCAGCCTTTTTTCTTTACATTTTTCTCTCCTTTAATAATGTAAAAAAGGAGAAATGGCAACAACCATCTTAGAGATTTTGGTGCTGTTTCCCATCACCAGGCAAGTGAACCCAACAAGTAAATATTCTCAGCTTTCAATCACCTGCTGAAGAGCAGTGAAGCAAGAACTGCTTATGAACAGCGAAACTTCACAACAAATATCACACAAAGCCCAAGGCACTCTAGTGCTTTCTGGAGGGAGGGGGGACTTTTATCCTTTAATAAACATGATGTGTATTTCAGGCAGGTAAAAGAGATTTTCCATAAATGCAAAAGAACCCCCCTTTCTCCACTCTCCATAAGCATCCGCTCGT
Source organism: Apus apus (assembly GCF_020740795.1). Taxonomy (NCBI): domain Eukaryota; kingdom Metazoa; phylum Chordata; class Aves; order Apodiformes; family Apodidae; genus Apus; species Apus apus. The sequence continues at coordinate 112,897,868 of NC_067284.1, read as the reverse complement.
GGCAAAAGACACTGTGAGGTGTGAGCTGTTAGAACTGATACAGGTACTTTAAAGTGCCTTGAAGGGGTATGAATGAGAACTGTTGGCACAAATGGAATGGTAAATCAAGAAATTTTAACAGCAAAGATTTCTACAGACACACAACCATGTGTAAAGCAGCTATAAATTTGTTCTTTACTGAACTTTCAAGTTCAGCGGAGTTATCCCAGATTTGCAGTGACTTAGGTAAATGCAGTTTAATGGTCTCTGCTCTTCAAAGCCTACATCTACAATATTTACAAGTGGAGAATGCTGATTTCCTAATATAGCTTAAACTTGCATCTCTGCAACTTCAGTCATTTTGCATGTTTTTACTCTAGCTGCTATCTGTCTAAATGCTTTAAGGGGAGCTAACAAAACCCTGAATAGGTAAAAGATGTTTTTCACAGTACCAGCTAATGGAAATAACTGAGATTTAATATGCACAACAGTCTGTGATGAAAAATATTTCGGAATCACCTGCTGCAGTTAAAATATAGTTAAATTACATTGTTTTATTTTACAGAAAAAGAACTACCAGGTTCATCACAAAGGTACTCAGGCAATTCAGTGCTCATTTCTGCATATTAAGGATTACCCAGTACATCAACAGACCAAACTGCCTATGTTCTTTCACTCAGCAACTAAGTGCAAAATAAAAAGGAAACCATAATGAAATGCAGTGTTAACCTCCAAGATTTTAAGATTACTCCAGTTATTCAAATATCACATCAGTCTGCAGATACCTCAGGGCACCTGAATCATTCATGCATGCCAGAAAATCTCAAGTTGCAGTCATCTGAACCAAGAGCACATCTTAAGCAGTTACTCTCAACTGTGCTGAATTTTCAACAGTGCTCATCTTGTTTCAGAAGCCCTTTAATCAACAGCTGTAAATGGTGACCGGCACAGAAACAAGACACAAAACTACAACACACTTCACATTAGTTTCATTTGCAAAAGATTTCTAAGCATTTCATGGGAAAAGCATGTTCAAGGAACAATTTGCACAGTGCAACAGAATACAGTGGGGCCACTTGATTTGGTGCACTCCTAAGATTCAGTAACTAAGGGACTCCTGTCACCTTTCCCGCTCCTCTCCGCAACACGTGGCATTTCATCCCACTGTGCTGCATTAAGCCCAAAGGCTATTTTTAATGGGAAGACGGGAATCCACGTCTTTCCTTTCCGACCTGTTCCACCCACAGCTAAAGCAAAACAGTAGAGAATGACTGAAGGTGCAGAGGTGTGACTTGGAGCTACATGAGGAGATAAACAGCCTCCCACATATATATACTGCAGATACAGTTTCTCAAGAATAAAAAATAATACTCTTTAATCACCCACATAGTTAAAAAACCCATGAAGCTTACTTATAAACATGCATCTGCCTGCCTTTCACTTTCAAACACTTTCTTGTTGATGCTTTTTCCATCAAATTCTAATTTTTACTCCCAGCCACTTCCTGCTTATGAAGGCAGCCAGCAGTGGAGAGAGAATAATTTGTACAAACCAGCTATCTGCCCCAGGACACCACTGATAAAGAATAACTTTAATCCTTATTAAACATGATTTCCTACACAAAGGTTTCATAAAGTCAAACTTGGCCTGTCTTGAAAAGAAAACACATATTTGAGTTGTTATGTTTCCATAAAAGAATTTACCCAGATTCAGGAAGTTTAAAGTCAGATACAATATGCCATCAATGCAATTCAATCAAACTGCTGAATTCTGAATGCAAAACAAACATATCATGCTCATTTTAGAAGTCACAGATCATTGCTACTTCCCACAAGTAATGACAGCATTTTGAATTCTTCTGCAACAGAAAATATTAATGTAAAATAGAAACTAGAATTAAGAGAGAACTAGCACTAGACAACTCAGTGTAAAAACAATTCCCAGACTTACTGAAGAATGTAAAATCTAAACCACAATGCAAAATGTTTCACTTTAGAAACAAAGATATACACCGAAATGTACAGGAAAAGTCTACTATCCAGAAAGGGTTAGGAAGAAAATATACACAGCTCACTCAAACGAAACTGAGACTGAAACATAAAATTAAAGTAATTCCTAGCAGTTCTGGAAGGGGTTTCTAAATTGGAGAGGATTTATTTAAGCAGTCTATAGTAAGTGCCAAGAGTGGTCAGGAGTGAGAGAGAAGAAATGTAGTGTAGTTAAATCATCCCAAACAGCAATGAGGTTTCTTGCACCTTGTTCTGAAACAAGTTTTTGGGTTCTTGCACTGTCCTGTGAGACATTCTCCCTCCAGTCATGTCTCCAGGAGTCTGGCCATCTGTGGGAGCAGTAGCTGGCACTCAACTGTGGTGCTTCATGCACTTCTCTAGCAGTTGCTTTCTGTCTGCGCTGGGACCTCAGCAGGACCGTAAAGAATAAAAGCAGCTACACGAACAGAAGAAGGGAAATGCACAGCCAACAGTGGGCTTACAGAGAACTTTGAGGAACTGGAAAATATGCCAGCAATTACTTTGAGTTTAATTTTAGAAAAAGCCCCCAGTTTCAGAATTAAGTATGTATGCCGCTGTATTTACATAATAAACTCTTGCAACAAAACCAAATGCACAGGTTTTTTTGGTTTGTTGTTTTGGTTTTGGTTCCTTTTTTTTGTTTGTTGTGTTGTTTTTTTTTTTAATGAGCAGCCATAAATGAAATCTGAAATCCAGGGGCACACAGCAGGACCACACAAAAATCATTTTTGTGGCAATGATTCACAGAGCTGCCAAAGCTCCCAGCCCCAGCTTGAAGGGCCTAAACGACAAGTTCCTCACTTAAGGAAAATTAATCTGCCTTTGGCATCTGACCAGTCACCATGGAAGAAGATGCAACTCCCCTATGTTAATGAATGGAAAGCAGCCCACGCAGATGTCAGAAGGATTGAAATGGAGCGTGTAAAAAACACAATGATGTTCTCACACTTGGGAGAAAACTGCAGAAACTGACACCGCGGCAGATGATCAGGCCTTAAAAGGAAACACCCAGGTTTCTCTAACATGCAGGGTCAAGGGATTTCAAATAAAACACGTCATATAACATGAACGATTATCACAGAGTCACGTCAATTAAGCTTTCACCTGTTTGCATATCTAGAGGACTGACATTCTTCAAGCTGTCTTCCATTGATAGTCTGTACACCAGGAGAGCAGCATCAGCCCAAGAGAAAACAATTACAAGGATGTTATGCAGAAACACATGTGAAACCTCTGTTTGATCCTCTCTAACTCTGGAGTCATGAATTTGGCTGGAAAGCACCTTAATATAGTTGCTTGCGTTGTGAAAATAGGGATTCTCATAAGGACCCAGCCGGGGCCCGTAACACAGCTTATTAGAGAGGTTTTTCAAGAACATTTCATGTTTTCCCCTATATATGTATACACACACAGAGTTTTTAGACTGATACAGCTATAAAACTTACACACATTCTTTATATGCATTTTGCAGAGCAAATAAGCTGTTCTCTAACACCTTTTATGACAAACGTGGGTTAATTTAGCTCTACAGAGATCCCATGGACAGCCTGACAAACAGCCTGAACTAATCTAACACAGCTGATTTTGCCCAAGTGACAGTTGTGCCTGAAGCCTGAGAATAAAAATTGCCACCTAGAAATTGTGACAGGACAGCACATGCCTCTCTTTTCATACAAATGATTAACAGTCTCTCTCCAGACACATTAGGATACAAAAGTTTGAAATCCTGATTTTGTCCACTGTAAAACCACTGGACTTTGTGATTAAGTGATATTGCAAGAGTAAGGAAGTCCGCAGATGTATTTCAATAGTTACCTCTAACACCTCAACCAGGTAAGGCAGGTATATACATACCAAAAAAAAGGTTTTATTTTATATGATTTATTTTTTTAATATGCCTGTAAGCTAATGGCTCTTGTAAGGGAGTTAAGATTGAGACATGAAACTGAAAAAATTGAGTTAATAATGGAATAACTAATTCTTCACTACACTGTTCTAAAGGTAGAAACCAGGTAGAAAGGTAGGAACCAGGATTTTCTGGTGCTTACACATACATTACTCTTGTTCCACTTTCTCCACAGCAAATGAAAATTAACACATGTAATTGGGTCTCCTGGTACACACTTACACATACAGAGTCTCTTAAGCATCTGCTTATGCAGAGGAAGACAGATTTAACTACTTTTAACAGCCCAGATGTGGTTGGTTTCTCTGATCCAATCTGTCCTATAACCAATGCTGGCAGAGAAACTGCAGTGAGCTCTGTGCTGTGTCTGGAGCTCCCACTGGGAATTTTTCAGTCAGCTTCAGTGAGTGAAGCAGAATTGGACCAGAAGAAAACAAACCTTCTTCTCAAAGAATGGAGAACAAAGGAAGCGTGCAGAAGAGGAACGTGAGACTTGGTGTCAAACGGGTTCACAAGAAAGCCTATGAAACACAGCTGAATAACTGCCCTGATGAGACAACATCAGCAGGAAAAAGACAAGAAAAATAAGCAACTCAAAACCAAGATAACCACAAATTATTTGTTTTGTGCAGATAAACAGCTCTGCAGATTTGATCACTTTTGAATAATATACAAGGAAGCAAACAATAAATCCAAAAGGCACCAGAAATTACATTTGCAAATCTGTATCAGATTTCTCTATGCTGTTGCATTGGTCAGTTATGAAAAAAAAAAGCATGGGTTTGGGGGCTTTTGGGGTTATCAGATTTTTGGGTTTGTTTTTGTTTTGGTTTTGTTATCAGTCTTCAGAAACAGAAGACAAAAGAACAAACTGTTCTGGATATGGATAAGCCAAGATGTAGCAAACCACAACTTTAGGAAAAAATTATTTGCATTGATATCACTGTATTTCTAATTGAGAAAAAAGGCTTTATAGTTAGGGTATTAGACCTGGTCTTGAGTAGACAGACATCAGGACAGTAGGTCAGACATCAGGAAGAAATTCTTCACCATGAGGGTAGGAAGGCACTGGAACAGGTTGCCCAGGGAGGTCGTGGCTGCCCCATCCCTGGAGGTGTTGAAGGCCAGGTTGGATGGGGCTTGTGCAGCCTGGTGTGGTGGGAGGTGTCCCTGCTCATAGCAGGGAGGTTGGATCCTGATGGTCTTTAAGGTCCCTTCCAACCTTCACCACTTTATGATTCTCCATGCTCCATGAAAACTTCAACCCAAACGCTCCATTCAGGTAAACACTTTCCTCGTTCATAAACTCAAGTCACTTCATAAGCACAAATGTTTAGCCATTTAAGGTCTCTTGTGAAGACCTTCTGCCTCTTAAGAGAAGGCTGTCATAACAGATAGAAAAGATTTAACAGGTGGAAGGCAGTATGTAGGTATGCACTACTAAGTATTTATTTATTCTTATGGGATCTTTTAAATCCATCAAGAATAATGATGGATTGTCTTCAAAAACTAAAACCAGGACAATGATCAAAATCATCCATCATGCCTGTAACAGGAAAAGAAGAGCAAGAACTATGACTTACTGAATTTTTGGCTCTGTTGCTTTCCATAGATATTGAACACAACAGGTCAAATTCATTTCTTGTACAGTTTTAGTGATCCATAGGAGTTACTATGAGGTCTGAAATGAAGCCATGTGTTAACTAGAATCTGAAAGGAGGTATTTATGTTTTTATTATTTTCAGAGATAACTAGGTCAAAATATTTTATATCAAAAAGAATTCACATCAGCTCAGGGACTTCTGGCAGCAGCTGCTAGAAAGGAAGAACTTTATATACTAGTGCTGTTGCTTTAACGATTTTTATTCCATCATCTGTACACAATGTACATGGAAACATAGGATTTCATAGAATCAAATTGTTTTAGTTGGAAAGCACCTTTAAGATCATCAAGTCCAAACATTATCCCAGCACTGCCAAGGCCACCACTAAACCATATCCCTCAGCAGCACATCTACACATCTTTTAAATACCTCCAGGGATGGTGACTCCACCACTTCCCTGGGCAGCCTGTCCCAGTGCCTGACAACCCTTTCACAGAATCACAGCATGGTGGGGGTTGGAAGGGACCTCTGGAGATCATCCAGTCCAGCCCCCTGCTAGAGCAGGATCCCCTTGAGCAGATTACAGAGGAACACATCAAGATGGGTTTGGAATGTCTCCAAGGACGGAGGCTCCACAACTGCCCTGGGCAGCCTGTTCAGTGGTCTGTTACCCTCAGAGCAAAGAAGGATTTTCTCATATTCAGGTTAAATCTCTTGTGCTTCAGTCTGCGATGACTGCCCCTTGTTCTGTCACAGGACACCACCTTCCTTCACAGGTAGGTCCATCAGTAAGTAATTTCTTCTTCCCTTCCACCTCAGAATCATCTAAAGATAAAAAGATCCTTTAAAAATGGTCAAATAAAGCAAAATAACTTAGACCACAACTTCTTCATTATTCTGGCCAACTCAAGCCTCTGCATGCTGCAGGAGATGGATCATTTCCTCTCCTGATTACACTGCACACAGCCAGGCAGGAAGGATCCGTGCTGGAAACGGCGCCTCATTAGCAGGGAGAGGACACCAAGAGAAGACCATGGATTGAGAAATTTCAGTTAAGTCACTTCAGTAAGTCACATCTGCCACCCAGATTTAGTGGAGGGAAAGAAGTGTCAAGCACAGTTGGATGTTCAACCATCCTGTCATTACTCTGCCTCCTCAAACTAAACAAGCTCAAATGTGCCAAGCCCTCATCAAAGGTACTTCTGGAGCACTGGGAAATTCAACACAAGTGGCATTTTTCAAGCCTAGATCTGACATACAGACTTCTCTTTGCATGAGGAAGTTTTTATTTTTAATGAAAGGTTTTGTTTGTTGTTTTTGTTTTTCTTTTCTAAACACAATGGAAGTTGGTGTGCTGACCCAATAAGCAAAGCACAACTGTCAGCATATTTTAAAATAACTGTCATCAAAAAGTAGTCCATAAGCAGAAAAAATAATAGACAACAGTGTCCTAAGGATAGAATTTTATAATATATAATATGGAATAAAACACACTTATAACCTTTCCTTCAGAGTGTGCTCTACCAGCATACATGTCTTCTAGTCAAACTGGTTTTTGGGTATTATTTTGAGTCCTCTGTCTCTCAGAAAAAAATGACTGATGTATTCAAAGCTTTAGAGAGGTTAAAAGTAGAAATCAAATAGGTACAAAGAAGCTGGTGTTGCCCCTCAAGGATAATATTCTGAGGAAGTAAAAGTATTTAGCCCAGTGAAATAAAGGAGAGAGCCCTCAAAGATCTGGGTTGAGTCAGCACATCCCATTGACATCAATCACTTGAATGAGACAGTTGTCATTATTCCCATTTTATAAATCAGTCCAAACAATCTACACATGAAAATTAAAGCATTACTGACCACTAAGAACTCCACCAGTTAAACAGCACGTTATATGCACTGGCATCTGAGAAGACACATGGTCAGCTGAAAAAAAGGCTGATCTCATAATTAAGCCATGAATATTCATGCTAGAGGTAAAGAAGTGGCTAGAAAAGTTAGAAGCAGCAGTTTTAGAAGTATCAGAAAAATAGGTTGGGTTTGGGTTTTTTATGTGCTTTTGCTCCTGTTCAACTGAAAATATAAAAAACTTGGTCATGAATATGTAGTCCATGCAAGCATGGGAATCTAAAGTGTTTTGCTCCATTTACATCTCCCTGAAATTGAAAGCTGTGCTCTTACTTCCTTACCTGCTGATAAGACCATGTGTCAGCACAGGGAAAGGGGAAAACATCTTACTCTGTGTAAACCCTTGTACCTGGATTGCTGCACTACACAAACTTCAAAGTCTACAGTGTAGTCTGTTCTCATGGATGGCTTTTGCATCATACATACTGGCTGAAGAGTAAGAAAGCTCCTTTCCCACTGTCCAATTTTTTATTTTGGAAAAAAACAACCTGAATTAGAAGCAAGGTAAAATACAAATTCTCCATGTCAAAATCTGAGAACTTCATGTGGAGTTGCAGAACAAACAAAAGCAGAAACCACATCGGAGAAGCATTCCCAGCCAATCACCACCTGGTGGGACTGGTGTGATACCAATTCCTTCCAGAGAAGTCTCAAGACTAATAATGTGAATCCACATATATATGCTGTATATTGTAGCTTGACACTGCAACTAAAGAGAAAGTTCTGCAGCTAGTCCAGCTGAAGGAACTCCCACCTTCTGTCCTGTCATTCCCACCCTCCCACCATGGCTTCTCAGCCCCTGAATGACACTGGTATAACTCTGTGGGGCCATGCTGTGAACCCAAACGGGGAGCTGTTCCAGCTCTAAAAAGACCCCATAAATAAATGTACGTATTTATTTAATACACAGCATGGTCTCTCAAACTATTGTTCTAGCATAACCAAGGGGCGGAGTGGCACAGTGTGGTGGGAACAGGAACACCTTATGCCAGTATTGTTGACAAACATTTTGGATTGTGAAATAACGGCCCTAGGAAGTCTTCTAAGTGCTCTAAGCACTAAGCTCTTAGGCTTCCAGTGCCTGGTGGGTCTTAATATACCCTCTACAAAACTTCTATTTAGACTAAGCAATGCCTGCTTTCTACCTTACTTGATGACTCTAAAAGCTACCTGAAGGCAAAAGCAAGATCAACATCCCAGTACAATTAGATTATGTTATCTATCCTGGTGGAAGAATTTCACACAATCAGTAAGAGTGGAGCTGCCCATGGACTTGGTCAATGATTTTTGCTGATTATAACTGAATGCCAGCATAGAAACTCAGGTGATAGATTATATCAATTTCGCACATGTGAATGAAGGTGTGTTTGGTGGTTTGGCACATAATTTGTGAGGATGACTGGGCACCTGTTGAAGAGCAACCCACTAGAAAGGCTGGGAACAGAAATCCCAGTAAACCAGTCCTTATATTCTCTATATGCTCTAACTGGACTTCCTTTATTTCAATTTTCTTAATGCAAGTAAAAGGCATTTTTATGATCCTCAACAACCAACATAACCAATCAATCACCATCACATGAATGGTCTTATAAAACTACTCACTTTTTTGTGATACACATAGACTAGACAAGCAGTGCTTTCCGATGCACTGAGGTGCTAGTCTGGAGCCTGGTAGTACATGGTGGGGGTGACTCCATGGTGGAGCTTATCACTACAGTCAAGCTTTCAAAAAAAGCCACTATTTTTTCCTAATCTTTAAAACAGCTCCCTCTTCTGGCATACTCTTTCCATTCTATGTTTAAGAACCTTACTTCACTCCTCAACAATTTTTAACTCTAGTTTGTTTCCAAGACTCTGCAGACCCAATTTCAGTGTTAAGGCACTTACTGTGCAGTATGGCTGTGAAGACAAGCAGGGGGTACCTTGAATTAAAGCTCTTGAAAGATTGGCTAATTCCAATCAAGTATTTATCTAAGATTATCCATGTACTTATCTTTACTAACTTTTGAGGACACTCCAGAAATCAACCCAGATCAGAATCCACATCCGGACAAGGAACATGGATAGCCGGTCATATTTGCAGGATCACTGAGGTCCAAAGGGATCACCTGAGATCTCCTAGCTCACCCCTGCTCACAGAGTCAGCCTGACATTTAAAAAACCCAACCCAACCCAAAAAAAACATCAAATCCACAGGACAGCTCTCATCATCAGGCTGCAAAGGTAAAAGATGAAGTAAAGCTGGACAGACTTTTTTTTTTTTTTTCCTACTGCTGATGCTCTGGCACTATTCAGTTAAAAACAAAACACAACCCAAATAAAAAACCAAACCAGCCATAAAACTTTCACTAACATGCATTCAATGGAACAGTTTCCAAACTAGATTCATGTAACTGTTGCAAATGCTGAGCACTATTGTGCCCCAGGGAAGGAGACATTGGCTGCTGATGTAAAAAATAGTCTGAGAGGATGGAAGGACCTTCCTTGAATAACTCAGTGGTCTCTACTCCAAAATCAGGCTTTGCTTCACATAAGCATTCTGACTGATCTTCTTTTTATTGGTTTGATCACACATTAAGCACCAAGATTCACACACAAGATTTTTGGATTACATGCTGGCCAGGGCAGCCAGAAGCTACAGAATGCAACCCAATTTGTCAATACGAGTCCTTACAAGATCCAAAGCAGTTCTTGCAGGTGAGTGGTTTTAGCATACAGATTATGTACCAACAAGCACATTAAATCACATACATTTTGTGTAAATATAAACACATTCTAAAATCAAGTGGAAGAGAATTGGAGTAAATAAGGAACTGGATTCTTTTATTATTAAGCAAACCCCTGGCTCTTGGTGGTGACAGAAGACCTCTGAAGAACTATTAATTCCAGTGACTGCTGAGCAGAGTGTATGTTTATCAACTGAAAAAATGCTGGTTCAGTATGAGCCAAAAAACCAAAATGCAAAGTAACTAAGCTTCAGGGATATACAATCAGTTTTACAGCAAAATATTATTTTTTAAATTTATATATACATAAACTTAATATAACTTATCTTATGCAAATGGTGAGGGTGATTATCATGAAATATCAAAACAGCAGGTGAAGATAAAGCCAAATAATGTAATGCAAGCTTTTCAGAGTCCCTACGTTACAGTAAAAAATATAACTTCAAAGACTTTAAAGCTAACAGCAAGTCTCACTTCAAGGGAGAACACATTAAAGACTTCTCATAAGCCAGGCAAAGTGTTTGCACTGTTTCCACTGCTGAAAAATAGTTAAGTAATCTTAAAGTGACAACAGTCTTGCTCCCACGTGAAGATCAGAACCCAAGCCCTTACTTTCCATTGTGCAAAAAATGATATGCAACTCTTGACTCAGAGGATTAGTTCAGATGAAATGTTTATACTTTAAAAAACAAGCATCTGACTAAGTCCTCATACACCTCAAACATCAACAAGTCATTGCACGAGTTGGTAAAACAGTAAGATGATCCAATAAACCAGCAGCAATCCAACTGCAAGCAGGCAAATGAAGAAACTTGGCAAGCACCAGGAGTACTCTGCATGCATCCCAAAGAAGCAAATTCTGAAATTATTTATGTATATTAAGGAAAAAACTCATGTAAGCATACTTTACCACAAAAAAATGTTATTTACAGTATACATTATCTACTGAGAACTAGGCTTGCCAAGCACTAGACTGCAAATAACAAAATTGCCTAGCTTGCAGCAATGGTAAGAAAAATGATGGTTGGAATTGAAGGTCTTGCAATACACTGCTGCAATGAAATGCAAGAAAAGCTTGATAAACAGCAAAACTTTGTGAGTTAAACAGACCTGTGGTTTTAAAGCTTCTACTGTGTTTACTTAGAAAGTTACATGTTTCACAAATACACAGACACAAATAGACAGATACTCTTAAAACAGTAAAAATTATTCCGTTACACTTTGTGGATCTTGGTTTTCAATAAACCCAAGCAATGTTAAATATTGCTGTAGTAGATTTTATACTTCACTGCTAATTTTACACTAAACAAACACTGCAAAAGGGAAAACAGACCTTTACGACACACGAGAAAAAAAAGCAATTCCCGTCCTTTCTGTAACGCCTACACTTCCAGAAAACCAAGGACCTGGTCCTTAAACTGTACATTTAATTTTACTCTCATGACTAAATCTTGATTTTAATAGAAAAGAATTAATATTCATGAAAGTAAACAAGTACAGGCATGTATTCTGGACTAAGGAAAAACCGGGCTTTTTACAGAGTAATTACTTCAGTAAATAAATTTCACTCTATACAGAGGTTTTGCTTGTTGTAGTTAAATGAGATTGAACTCCACTGCATGTTCTGTACTCCAGTTGCTTCAAGAACACTGAACTATCAGTTCTCAGAAGGCAGAATCCTGCCTTGCTCAAAGTCAATGGGGATTTGTCAGTGATTTCAGAGTAAAATAATGTTTTGGAGTCAGGTCTTCCCTCTCTCCCATTTATTTTTTTTTAAGTCAGATTAGAGATAAATCCTTCCCATTATGAAGAAATTTGAGTAAAACCCAAAAAGAATATATGTATACAGGATTTATTCTCCTCTTGCCACTATTTGACTCCAGCAGAAGCTGAGAATGTTATAATTTTTCTCTTCTCTGCCCATCTCCAATCCCGTTTTGTTCCATTACTCATAAACAAAATCATATTAATGAACTTCATTAAGACCAAAAAGTACATACCAGAGCAGTTTAGTAAGCAGAACAATGTAGCACACACAGTAGGACTAGCCATGTTCATTCCGATCACTGCACACTTGGCTGTGCATACACTCCTTCCTTTTTGAGTGAGAGTTGCCCTTGTCTAGATATTTCTTTCTTTGACCTCCATCAAGCCATCCTTCTGTCCCTCTTATTTTCATTCCATTAAGAATCTCAACTAGGAATACGTGGCTTTCAAGTGTGAAAATCACTGGACTCCGGAAAGGCCCCACATTTCATAGCCAGGAAGCTACAAAAGCATGTGGGAAATGCTATCTTATCCTAACTGTTCAGGTAGATGAACATGTTGCCAGGTGACCCAAACGTCCAGATCTCTCCCAGGGCTTTACTTTTTGTGTTGGCAGATAGAATTTCCCTCGAAGGCTAAAAACAAGACATATACCAGTAGGAAGGAAACACATCATGATTTATGAGAAGCAAAACTGCATTGTTATACCAGATCCTAGTCGGCTCCCTGTCAGCCTCCACAAGGAACTTGGGTAACTTATTCACTACTGAATTTGGGTATCTAAAATGAAGATAGTGTTCCTGTAGTTGTCTTTTCTAATTGTTTTCTCAGTGAGAGAACTTGCAGCTTGTTACCAACAAAATTCTGAAATAAGAGCAAAACCATCGCTCAGCTGCTTGCACAAGATTACAGACCATGGCAGAAGCACTCTGAATATTTCACTGATGTCAGTTTCTGGATACCTGTCCAGTTAATACAAGATGCTATTAAGAGGCATCCACAGAACAGTTCTACAGGAAATAAGCTCCACATAGTCCTGCCACTGCACTTTCTTCTATGAAAAGTTTCCTGTGATTAATATAAAGCCTGTAAAGTTTGTGTGCCTTCGTATGTTTTGAGTAGAAGAACTTAAATGCCTTGTAGAGCTACCTTGACTTGAATGCTAATGCATTCTGTGCTCTTCCCCTATAAATCTTTCTATGAATGTAAGTTAGCTTTACACATTTACTCTAGTTACAGGCTCTACCACAAACACAAACACAAGCGTATCACAATTTCAGGACAGATGAAAGCTCCAGAACTTGGGTGAAAAAGGAACACTTAGCTGTTGGTTTAAGCGTTCCAGAAACGTCTTAATTGGGAGAAAGCAGCAATTAAAAAGCATCAAATCAGGCTTGTACTGCCACAAAACTGTTGAAAAATTTGGCTCAATGAACAATCTTTTACTAAAAAGTTACACTATATGGTATCTGGCTTTAAAAGTTGTTCCCATGGAACAATATGTAATCATAGCAGGCTTATTTCTTCTTTTCAGGTCAGAAAAGCATTTAAAATTCACTGTCACTGAGTCAAAAGTTACACTATTCAACTCCAGGAGGCAAAAAACATTCTGACCAAAGAAACTAACATAAAATATTCCATGGGGCTTCCAAAACCTTGCAAAAAATCTAAAAAATGGAACCTGTGCTCTCTTTCATCACCACTAAGTAAGGACCAAGCCACACACTGGCCATAAACAGCAACAGAGTATCCTCTAACAGAAACAGTAAGCCAAAAATCTGGATAATCAGAATTACTAATTTTGGGAAAGTAACAACAGTATCCAATACATTCAAAAAAACTAAGGCAGTGAAACAGTCACAACATCAGTGCTTGAGCAGGCTGAAGCTCTGCTATGTAATGGCAGAACTCCTGCAGTTCACCAGCAGACTGCAATTAATTAATTTAGGGCTTCTACATTTATTTCAATACATGGTAAATGAAACTTTGAAACTTTCATTTTGAGATGACCAGATTTTGATATAACTCGGAACTATGCGATGTTCACTGAGTTCAAGAGGCTTATAATAAAAATTAATGTGCCAATCAAAGTTGAAAACCATTTACTTAAAAAAAATCCAACTTAAAAAAATTACTGTATCCAGAATTTTCCTTCAAATCTTGTAACTTTCATCTTTCAATTGGCACACAGCTGATACTGCAGTACCCCTTCACTGTGCAAGAAATAAATGGAAAGAGCAAAAAACCAATGCAATGCTCTCAGCAAACCACTGCCACCGAGTGCATGAGTGAGACATCCTAACTTCTCAGTTTTACCTTACAGCAGCCTTATGAATACAGATATCAGAAGTAAACAAATGTAACAAAGAGAGGTCACCACTGCAGTACTACTGATTTTTTGGCCATATTCAACGGGTCAAGTTCTACCACTTACCTAGTGAGATCTCTGAAACTGAAAATACACTTTTCCAACCATTGCATTGCTAGACTTAAACAAACAACAAAAAAAGACACTTACCAGGAATAATCATGAATAAGAGCCTGGGTAGATTTTTATTTTCATCTTTTGAGAGGTCTCTCCAGGGCCCACACTTTAAAACATGGGTAGCAGCTCCACAACAATAGATAAATTCTTCATGTAACGGGACTGGCTCTTCTGACCTCATGTTTACTGTTAGACAGAATAAGACATTGTTAGATCATCAAATATTTACATGGTTAGCTCTTTGCTACTATACCTTCCCACAGATTAATTGCAAACACTGCTATCCCCAAACACCTGTTATCTCCAGTTAACAGAGACCCCAAGTCAACATTTAATGTTTGAATATATCATAGAAGTTGATACATGTTGCTACTATGTGAGGGAAAGCATCTTCCAGTGTTTGTCACATAAATATATTGTCATTAATTGGACAATAAGTATCTTAAAGGCAGATAATTTTAGATTTCTTATTCACACTGTCCACCGAAACAATTCAATTGAAACTTATTTGAAGGCAGACAAAAGAAAATACATCAAAGAAAGAGAACTGCTGCATTAATGCCTTTGTAATTCTGCACGCTTCAACTACAGGAGCACAGCACTACTTTAATAACAACCACCAAAAAAAAAAAAAACACCCCAAAAAAAACCAGAATAAAAGACTCAGAAAGAAAATACCAGAGGCCAAAAGGAACATGTTAACTAACAGATTACCTTCCTCATTTTAAATGCAGCATAACTTAATTCTCTAAACATTTTCAAAGGATTAAAGGAGAAGTCTTTGTCAGTTAAAGGTAATCAAGATTTGATCACTTCAGGGAAATATTTATGCTCACCTTTATAACTTTTCTTAAATTATTCTCTTATTTGAATGTAATAAAGGATAATAAACCAGTACACGTTGCCAAATAAATGAGGCACATTCATCACCTCATGTATTTTTCCTAAATGAAGTCATTATGTCCCAATATTGCCACTACTTCGGAACTGGCTGATTGACCCAACTCCCCGATCTTTCCTTCAGCAAAACAAGTCATTTCATCAAGTAACTACTTACTAATTAAAATGTTATCAAGGTGAACTTTGACATACACAGGCATCTGCCAAAATAATCATTTACCATTTGCAACTACAGGTGCAGTTACTAAGCCAAGAGTTAGAAGCCTGCCTTTGCTGGAGAATGATCACACACATGCATGACCTAGAACAGAGATCAGTGTTGGGTAAATGCAGAAAGCTATTTGTGTCAATTCAAGGGCTATTTAAGCTCTACAAAATATTTCCAGTCTTTTGAGAACCACATTCCAGGCTTCTCAAGCAGCCAATCTGGCTTAAACAGAGTTGAAAAACTTGGTTAAACTATTACAGGAATGACTGTGCATTCTTTATCCAATACATGACCATCTATAATGGAAAAGGCTGCGCAACTTAACTGTTTCCACCTGAAAAGGGGAAAAAAGAGATTAATGATAGTGTCTCTGTCTAGTACACCCTGAAAGTTGACTGAAATATGTTATGGAAAGAAAAAAGCATAATGAGATAGTAGGTAGAAAACCCTAAGACCACAGGCCAACGACTCCCTAAAGCAACTCTGAAGTCACATGCAGCCACTGCAGAAAAACTTTTTAGTAAACCTCATCTTGAAACCGACAGACAGAAGGGCAACCACCTTTAACGTTGTTGAAGATTATCTTCCCTGAGTTCAAAAACCATTATTTCATGTATAACATATAGCAGCAATCCATTAGCTCATGAAGTTACAATAATTCAAACAAAAAGAGAATATGACCAAATAACATCACAATAAAACTTAATATTACTGCATACCATCATGATCTTGACCATTTCAAAAGCATCCAGTAAAAGATAATATTAGGCCTTTCAAGTGTTTTTGCTTAGTGAAAAAGGACCATGTATTTCAAATACAAGGATCCGAATTCTACTTCAAAGTTTCAGGCACATAAACTAAAGCCAAAGACCTACAAAGTTTGAAGGATCATGAGGTGGGGGCACTACTTTCACAAACAGTCACTGGGAAATTCTCAGTTCAAGACTATTTGAAAGGAACAGATCTGAATGAAGCTTTGCCATGAAGCTGAAACAGGCAACACAGAAGAGACAAGTAATGGTTTACTTTAAACTAACAAGAAGTACTCTGAAAAAAAATATCTAGTACAATGCAAAGAGAAAATGCCTCTGGAGGGCAGGGAGAAGTGTTTTTTAATACTTTCAATTACAGAAAAATTCTCTGGATGAAGATTTTTATCCCACCTCCCTACTCCACCACCAAAAGAAGTTAATTTAATGCCAAAGAAGGTATCTTTATTGCTTCACTATTCACTGTGTTAACTCTAACTTACAGTAACTGCAACTTACGTAAGGAAGTGATTAGTGTCCAGCCATAATAAGGTGTATTTTGCAATGAATTATTCCTGCTTTCAATTCTTCATCATTCAAAGCTGAAAGAAGTCAAAAGCAGCTTTGACAGAGAAATTCAGTTACATCAACAACCAAAGGAAACTTTTAGCTTGTCATCCCTTTTCTGAGATGTTTGCTATCAAAAAGCAAAAGTTACCTTACCCAAGAAAATAGCTTTTATATAAAGTTTCCAATCAGGAACCAATAAAACCAGTTGTAAAGTTTTGTTTCAGATTAACTTCTGAGAGAATTTAATTTATTTATTGTTGGGTTTTTAATTTGTAACTTTATGGCCTTTAGTAGTAGAAACAGGCTGAAGAGAAAAGCAGATAAAAGGCAGTGGATATACTCCTGAGATACTACTCAGATCTGTTTTAAGATGAAATCAATAATACCTCTGGACCTTCTTAGAATCATAGAATCAGTAAAGTTGGAAAAGACCTTCAAGATCATCAAGTCCAACCATCTGCCCTACACCCCCTAACCACTAAACCATCTCCTGAAGCACCACATTCACCTGTACTTTGAACATCTCCAGGGATGGTGCTTCCACCACCTCCCTGGGCAGCCTGCTCCAAGGCCTCACCACTCTTCCTGTGAAGAAATTTTTCCTAATATCCAACCAGAACCTCCCCTGGTGCAACTTGACCCTCTTCATATATGAAGCTTTGAATAAAAGTATTTCCATTGTAAGCAACTATCTTCAGCATGAACTGCCTGTGTTTCCCTTAGCTGTCTTTCAGCTGGTGGAGAGTATAGGTTGTGCCACAGCTCTAAGAAAGCCAAGGAGAAGGCAGAACCACAAAATTGACCAGTGGGAGTTTCATATGAGTCACCACAGAGGAAAGGAATAAGAGTGAGAGAAACAGCTGCAACTATGTAGGAAATCAGGCCTTATTACATCTCATGCAATATTTTCTTCATACTCTCTAACCCTGCCCATAAACTCTCTAAACATACGTGGAAAAATATTACAAGGAAGGCAGATTCTGTCGGCAGTACTTAATCCAGTAAGAAAACTTCTGCTAGAATACACAAGCTTTGACTTCCAGGCTAGGGCTTCAGCACTAGATTAACAAACCCTTCCTGTAGGTGTCTACCCGAAAGCAAACTCCTGTTACATGATACAAAGATCTGGGCAGCAGTAGATGGACTGATCAGTGAACAACTGTGGGACCAGCCACAAGCTTTCTACCTCAGGATGAGAAAATCATCCACTAGTTAGTGAAACCTATAACAAGAACTTAAGAATACACTTGCACTTGCAAGCCAACACACATATTTGTGTGTCTTACTGTTGATCTGGACTCCACCTACTGTCACTGTTGCAGATAAGAATATTTGCAAACAGTTATCCACAAGGAGCAGATTACTTCTGCCAGATGATTAAGTCTTCATTTTTGGTTCAACTGACTCCAAAGTAAAATGCTGATAGTAAAACTAAGCTCCCTTTGCAGACTTTGTGCTGAATTATTGATGCAACTGTCCTGATAGCATATTAACTGCTCCATCTTACACTGTCACTTGAACTTGACATTTTATTTGGAATATAACCGGGGAATAACATTTGTGATTGGCATCCAAAATAGAGTTTAATCAAAGAATTGTCACAAACTCAGTCTAGCACCACATAATGTAACCAGATGAAGTCAA
This sequence comes from Apus apus, assembly GCF_020740795.1. Lineage (NCBI taxonomy): Eukaryota > Metazoa > Chordata > Aves > Apodiformes > Apodidae > Apus > Apus apus. Next base: position 112,879,398 of record NC_067284.1, on the reverse strand, counting down.
TTTAGATTTGGCCTACAAACTATGCAATCGCAAGACAGGACAAACGGGTTGGTGTAGCTGATCTGGAGAATGATGCAGACAGGAGAGATGTAATCACCAGGGCAAAAATAAGTTGCATAAAGGAGTGGTGCAACCAAAGTAAAGGAGGAAGGACCACTGAAGCAGATTTGACATATGAGATTCCACAAAGCCCTAAGAAATACATCCCTGGCTGCCCGTGGCCAGGGTTACTGAGAGGCCGTTCTGTAACCATTTCAATATATCACAATGACTCTGGAAAGTGTCCGTAACTGCAAAAAGGCACCATTGTGCACATGTTGAAGATGGAATGCACACGGACCTATACCCCGTCAGCCTCAACTGAGTTCTCAGAAAGCTATCAAAAATGCCCCCAAAGTTGTACTCAGGCACACTAAAGCAACTGGGAGCACATCCTGCATGGAATTGGTGAGGGCACATCATGCTCAAATAACTTCATTGACTTCTGTGACAAGATGAAAGCCTCAGTGAATGAGGAGAGACACTAGAAGCTGTTTAGCTTAACTTGAGAAAGGCCTCCTACACTGTCTCCAATAGTATTCTTAGAGCTAAGCTGGTGACATTTGGACTAAGCAGTCTATAAGTTGCTCTTGGGGAAAAAAGAAGGGGGGAAAAAAAAGGAAAATAAAAGGAACCTAAACCAGATCAGCCCCCCAAAAAAAACCCCACAGGAAACTGAACTAGATGTATTCCATGGATTAGCTGTACCAACTTAAATAAAAAAGAAACTCTAACTAAATCGGTGAACTTAAGTGATTGAATGCAATGTCACACTGCAACAGAGTAACTGGAAAAATAGAAGTGAGGTACCTTCAGCTGCCTGCTGTGCTACGGTTCTAACAGTTCCTGCAACATTATCCCCAGAATAGAATCATCCAGACCTGACATAAGCTCCTTGATTTGCAGACTGGAGTGAATACACTGACAGCTAAGAGCTAGAAACAGAAGGAACACACGGACTGACCTGGTAGAAAATCTGGAAAGATGAACAAGGGGAGGAAGGGGGAAACACCGGATGCTTAGACGTCATCAAGGATTTCTTTGGACAAACTACAAACAGTGGATGTCAGATTTTCTACAGAAAAACACCAAAGTTAGGCCAAACACTCTACAAGCTGCTGTGACACTAGTCACAAATCTTGACCAATTCAGAATAAAAAAAGCAGCAGTAGCCACCGGCAGCACACAAAAATGAAACATTTCTCCACTGTGTTTTACAGTACTATTCTCTGACAAAGTCATATGATGGTAATGACCTGCTAGTCCTTCTCACATTAGTTCTGAATTAGTAAATAATAAAGCTGTTAGGTGTTATTTGTAAAAATGCACAAAGATAAATAATTAACACTCTGGACACAACAAAAGAAGCAATGTAATTACATGAAATAACTCAGTAAAACCCAAACTTCCATAATATGGCAGTTCAGAGCAACAGGTTGTCTTTGGCTAAAACAAGTGAAGTAACTAGGCAGCCTTATTTTTTAGGGATCACTCAGTGTCCTGGCAAACTGATGCCTTAATTTTGCTTTGTTTCTGTGTCATTCCCCCCATGTCCCCCCTCAAGCAGTAAAGCAGCTAGAAAGAATCTCCTTGATTACTGTGCAAATGTATCTGCAAAATGAGTGAAAATGGGGTACAACTTGCTCATGTTTAGAGCTGTAATTATAAAAAGGTCAAGAGCAGAATGAAAACTGCTGACCTACAGCACTCAACATAGTCACCAAAGGGTGCTGATACTTCATTGCAGTTCTGGTAGCAAGACACAAAGTTTTATGTCTGCTCTCTTTCTCCCTTGGCAAACACAGACTTGTGTTTTTGTTTGTGCTGATGCTCCTTTCACGAAGTCTCTAAGTCCATGTTCCTTGTCACCAGGTAGACCAGGTAGGTCCTCCATTTGCCACTGCAACTCTAACACATCTGAAGCCATACAAAGCATAAGCAAAATCCTGAGAAGTTACCCTGGTGTGGCTGAGGGCCCCTGAAGGCTTCAAACAATAGCAGCAACTATTAAGGTATCCAAAAGAAAAATGACGTGACACTTTAAAAGTGGAATATAAATATATTGAACACAGCCTACAGAAGAAGTCCTACATATCATGTGCTGTCAAACTATTTAACCCCAGAAGAGTGTGAGTTTGGCTTGGCATACAGTAACTTCATCAGCATAGTGAAAGTGGGGAATCCCACAGATTACAAAAGGTAGCAGCTGTACTCCTAGCAACTCCCCCCTTTCCCAGTTAATAAGCAAGCCTGATTATAAAGTAAATAATGTTGATGATCTAATAAGAAATGAGTAAGAAAATTGTTGCTTAAAGAAACAAGTGCACTCAAGGAAGTAATATTGCTTTAATCTGCATTACAACAAATAGGATGCTACAATTTGGTGTAATACGGAATATTTTCCCAAACAGAAAAAGAGATTTGGGGAAACTTTTTAGTCCCGAAGGAAGAAAAAGTTGTTTATTTGCACATAACATTAAGTCCTACTGGACAAATGAAGTAACTTTCACATAGACCTTTCCCTCCAAATAACGCATTTAAGTGTTGGACCCAGAAGAAAATCTTGGGGAGTTTAAAACTGAAATCCCATGGAGGAATAAATGGAAGTTGGTGTGCAAGAATAACAGGTGGATATAAGAATTATACTTTAAATATATGTTCTGACAATAGATTACAATGTTATCAAAACTTCAGTCAAGTAAAGATAAAATTTCTATGGGAGAGAATATCAAAAGCTGCTACTGAAGTACAATTACTTCATAGTAAAGAAGGTTTCCAGGGAGAAAAACTATGCCAGGTCTCTTCTGACCAGCATATTTCAAAGAAACAGCAGACTCAGGTCAAGAGAATCTTGTAAATTATTTTCCCAGCTGCCCAGAAGAAAAGTGGGCAAAAAGCAAAAAATCTACATTAGAAAATCAAAGGGAAATAAACCAGGTTGGAATGGGTAGCATGAAAGCATTGTCATTGATACAGTCAACTCTGAAAAGTATGCAGTTTGTTTAATCATTTTACTTCAATGTGGACTCTGCCAAACATCTGCAAAACTGAAAGGTAACACCATGATTGCAGACTGGGTTCAAATCTTGCTGAAGTTAGAGTTGGGAGTGATGGACTTCATGAACAAAAAACCATCATGCTTATGTTTGGATACAGAGAAAATCATAGAATCATCATAGAATGGTTTGAGATGGAAGGTCCCTGCATGGGCAGGGACACCTCCCACTAGACCAGGTTGCTCCAAGCCCCATCCAACCTGCCCTTAAACACTTTCAGGGATGGGGCTTCCACACCTTCCCTGGCCAACTTGTTCCAGTGTCTCACAACTCTCACACTAAAGAATCTCCTCCTAACCTAACCCTCCCCTCTTCCAGTTTGGATCCATTACCTGTTGTCCTTTCACTATGAGTCCTTGAAAGAAGTCCCTCCCCAGCTTTCCTGTAGCCCCTTCAGGCACTGGAAGGCTGCTATGAGGTCTCCCTGGAGCCTTCTCCAGGCTGAACACCCCAACTCTCTTAGCCTCTCCTTGTAGGAGAGCTGCTCCAGCCCTCTGATCATCTTTGTGGCCCTCCTCTGGACTTGCTCCAACAGCTCCATGTCCTTCTCATGTTGGGGGCTCCAGAACTGGACACAGTACTCTACGTGGGGTCTCATGAGAGCCAAGTGAAGGGGGAGAATCACCTTCTTTGACCTGCTGGTCACGTTTCTTTTGATGCAGCCCAGGACAGGGCTGTCTTTCTAGGCTGCAAGCACACATTGCCGGCTCATGTTGAACTTCTGGTCCACCATCACCCCCAAGTCCTTTTCTGGACTGTTTTTAAACACCTTCAAACTTCAGCACGTACCACCACCCAAAACAGAGCATGTTCAAAATCGAACAGGTATGCGTGTGAATTACGTGGGAGAGGAGTTGAAATGGCCTTGCACAGAGTATTGCTTCAAAAGGGGAGAAAGAGCAGAACACAATGCAAAAAAAAAGTGAAAGAACATATTAGCAAGGACACATGCACGAGAAGAAGTTGAAAATGGTATTGAGAGAGAGAACATATGCAAATAGGTTTGCTTGTGGTCTAAGTGTTTGGGAAAAATGCTTGCTCAGTAAACAAAGATGATGTTTCTTTGCCCATTGATTCCTGCTATCTACAGGGAAAACAAGAACTTTGCACCTTTTCAAAAGAAAAAAAAGGCAAAAACTATTTGGCTCTGCAATCATATGTTCTATACTATTATATTCATTCCTACACTACAAAAAATACAAGCCCCATATTTCTCTTGGGCAGCCAATAAAGCCACACACAATCTGGAAAACATTCAACAAGACAAAAAAATGCAAGACTTTAAAGTATTGGTAACCTATATATTTAAAACACAGCATCCAAAAGTTAAACCTTTGAAGAAACTTGAACCATTCAGTCATGTCAGGCAAAACCAGTAAAAAGCAATTACTGTTTCATCTGATGTCAAATAACTCCTTTTCCACCATGTAGCACAATAGGATTCACTACTCACTGGAGAGCACTATTCTTTCTTTCTTCTTGTAACAAAAGACAAAGCTCAAAGAGAATCATGAATACTAGCCAGAAACAGATATCAAAGCAAAAAAAACCCAAACAAACAAACCTGTACACTAATCAAATTAGCATCATGCTGTCCTTGACTTGGCTTCTCCCATCCTTTGCTGTGCTGTTCAGCACATATCCGGATCTCCATGGAATTCTGTATGTTACTCCTCTGTTTCCATGTTGGTTGTTCTCCCTTAGCCTAACATGCTCTGAATTCAAGCCACCTTTATTCTTTTCTTCCCTTTTGATTATTTCAACTTGCATGTGTTCTTATACTGATTTAAATCTCAGCTTCAACTCCACTCACTAGCTACTGATGGTTGTCTTACTTTGTAACAAGGATATAAAATAATCAGTTAAAATACTGCCTACTTACAGTGGACCATCTTACTAGCCAGAACAGCATTCTCCAGTAATCTCTCAACCTGTGTTTGCTGCTTACCACCTCCTCCTTATGTCTGCTGCAGCAGCTGTACGTTCTGATACTCATCTCCTAACCTAAAGAGGCAGGGAAGGCACTGTGAGCAGAGACATGGAAATATACAGGCTGCGTGGAGCTCTGTGCAAAGGACAAGGGAAATCAAACAGGAGCACCACTGAGCAGGAGACATAAACAAGAGACTACCAAGAATCATAACAAATAGCATTAGATCCCTTTCTGAGTCACTACAGTAATATAATTGTGTACACGATTAATATGAGGCCTGGAGTCCAAGTCCTTCCCAGTAAGAAATGGTCAAGTTCATTGTTCTGCTGATCAGGTGGCTGGGACAGGGAGTTTAACAGCCAGGCTGGAGAAAGTGGTGCAGTAGCCAAAAAGTTTCTCTCAGCAGCAGTGCTACAGGAAGGCCTGCATTCACACACAGCCCAGCATAGCTGGACACTGTTCTGGCACATCAGGGTTACCCAACATGTGATAACAAGGCCCTCACCATGCAATGGACAGCTGCATGAGGTGTTGTGCAATCCTAGACAGGTAAGCACACAGTTCCCTCATTCATTTCACCCGTCAACTAGTATATACTCAGGCTATTATTTCAGTGTGAAAACTTCAATTTGTTTCAAGCTTAAGACTTTCTTAAGCTCAGACCTTTCATATTACACATTTGTCCCCTATTACGAATATTTTTTTATCAGAATTACTTACTTCCTCCCAATGTAACCTGTTTTAACAAACCTTACGGTACATCTAAATGTGATAATTCAAAGTGTAAGCCGGAATCAAATGTAGTAAAACATTTCACTGAAAATTCACAGTATTAGCCAGTGGTTTGTCAACAGGAGAAAAAAATAGTTATGCGGCTATTAAGAACATTCCAATTTAAATAAGCCAAAACCCAACTTTTCTTCATCTCCTGCATGCATGCTGTCTGTACAAATGCATGCACAACACCACTAAAATGTAAAAACTGAAATTCTGCTCCTAATACTTGCTAAGTATAACCTAGACATAACCCAAAATAGGAATGGCCCCTTTTTTTTTCCAGACAAGATACGTACACGCTGAAGGCTGGGAGGCTGGACTAGATGACTTTTGAAGGTCCCTTCCAACCAAAACCATTCTATTGATGATAAATCACAACAATGGAAAAAACATCATTTAAAAGAACACAAAGCTATCAATAAAGAAAAATGAAAACCGAACAGGAAGATCAGCACTGATAGGAAGCTTTAGATTAAATCTTGTCAAATTTACTGGTAAGTTCTTTGCCTTGACAGTTATATTGGAAATGTTGTTCTACGATTACCTGTAAACATCTATTGTAACCATCTATGTGAATCACATGAAGCAGATAAATAATCCATCAGTGTCCCTTGTAATTAAAAGAAAACTGGAAATACCAAACAGGAGTAGCAGAAAGTGTGTTCAAAACTGATGGAGCTGCTTCCCTGAGGTAGTGGGTATTTGACCCACACAGTTCCTTGAGGCTGGACGTTGCAAACACTGAAGCTCCCCAGAGGTGCAAGGTAAGGATGAGCTGATGGAGAAGAAACAGTACATCTGTTCCAGAGAGTTCCTGGGCTGCACTTCGTTGCAGCCTGAACAGATACTTACAGAGTGGGAACAGGTAAAGAACAATTTTACATGCTTGCACCTTTCACAAGTATCTGCTTAGGGTACTGTCAAAAGATTCTTGAGAGATCACTGATTTGAACTGCTTTTACATGATCCTTGTAGTAATTCCATTATGGAAAATATTAAACATTAGTGCTGTTGCTTACTCCATTCTGCAAACGTGCAACCACTTCCATCACCGACATCATAAGAAAGCGCCACAAGAAAATCAGGAATCACAATAATCCTAATTAATAATTGAAGGTGTCTAGTCTCCAAGACACCCAAAAATATACTAACTCATATCCAGATCTGCAATAAGTCCATGCAGATGGTCTCTCAGACCTTAACTGGATACCATAAACTCCCAGAGGGCCACAATACTGCACTTCAAAAAAACTAAGGGTCCACATCATTCCTGGAGACATCCAAGGTCAGGCTTGATGGGGCTCTGAGCAATGTGGTCTAGCTGGACATGTCCTTGCTAATTGTACGGAGGCCAGACAAGGATGACCTTTAGAGTTCCCTTCCTACCCAAGACATTCTATGATCCATTCAACCCGCTCAAGTCTTCTGAGGATATGGCTAAAACCTTACACTTAAGCTGCACGAAAAGCGCTATTTCACCATTTTTGCAAACACAACAAAAAAGTTACCAGTAAGAAAACCCTCTGCAACTGTCACACCTTAACATTGCTTCATCGTTACCTTCATTTCTTTCACCACACCAGCACGTACACTGACTCCTGAACCTGCTGCTTGCCTCCTGTCTGGCAAAGGCATTTCTTCTCTTCTGTTGCAGCTCCCTCCAGGTCTGCATTTACTAAACAGAATGATGCTCAGGGACAAGAACTAACAACAAACCTGGCAGGCGGCAGGTTCCTCAGGGAGGACGCGTGGATGCCTGCTAGACTCTCCTGCTCTTCCAAATCAATTAGTCCCGCCATCAAAAGACGCTTCTTTCCAGTTGCAAATCTCATCTCACTTTCCACGTCTAAGCATTAATAATCTCATTTTCCTCCTTTACAGGCCCTTCAGGCCACGGGCTTTTCCCTTCCTACCTGTTTTATAACTTGCTGCGCAGCACCGAGCCGCAGCCAGCTGCGAGGGATGTCTCACAGGAAGGAGCACCGACACACTGAAAAAAACGTGACAAGTAGCATCACCGCAGCTGCCTCCTGGAAGAGGAGACACGGCTTCCTTCTGGCTTCTCGAAGCCTCCTCCCCACCCAAGGCAAAACAGGGCACGCAGGAAAGCACTCTCCCTGCTTACACAACGGGAGGCCGGTTCCCCCCCGCCCGAAACCTCACGCCGGCGTTATTGAGCGGGACGACGAGTGTTTCCCCAACCTTGAGGGCTGCTCGGTGGTCGCGTAAGGGCCGGGGACACAGACACAGACACACACACAGACACACACAGACACACACTGCCCTGCTCAGCCGGGGGGCCCGTCAGCCCCGCCGCACCCCGAGCAGCGCCGGCTGCCTGCCGAGCCCTCGGCCGGGCAGGGCCGGGGAGGGCAGGGACCCGGGAGGGCAGGGACCCGGGAGGGCAGGGACCCGGGAGGGCAGGGCCGGGGAGGGCAGGGACCGGGAGGGCCCAGCCGGCAGCCCGCCAAGGGTCAGCCCCGCCACCCCGGCCCTCCGCGCTGCCCCCCGAGGCGGCGGCGGCGGGCAGCGGGGAGCCGGCCGCTCCGCTCGGCCACGTACCTTCTCCCTCGGCGGGCTCCCCGGCGCCCAGCACCGCGGCGGGGAGCGGCCAAGCGCCAGCGACGTCTCGCCGAAGCCGGGCGGAAAGGCAGCCCGGCGGGGCCGCGCCAGAGAGGCGGCGGATGGGAGGGAAGGGGAGGTGGGAGCGGCCGGGCCGCTCCTTCCGCCTGGGCCGCGCCGAGGGCAGCCCCGCCCCGGCCCGCCTCTCGCCTCTGCCGCCGGGAGAGGGGTCGGGCAGCCTGGGGAGGGTGTCCCGGGCGGGCGGCAGGGCGGGCGTTCCCGCCGCAGCGCCGTGCGGGGTGTCCGTCGGCCGCGAGAAAAAGGCGGGAGCGAGAGGGGAGCAGCCCTGAGGCGCGCGGCCTGCGGGGGGTTTCCTTCGGTTTCTGCCTTGTGGGGCTCAGCCAGGCCTGCCCGTGGCGTTGGGCATCCTGGCAGAGAGAAAATAATGGTAGTCTTGAAGAAAAAAAATAATAAAATAATAAAAAAAATTAAGCCGGTGTCCTTTAAAAAGGGCAGAGAAAGGGGTAAACAGAAGCACAGAAGTTGCGTCTCAATGAGGAAATGAGCCGGGCCCCTGGAGCGCAACACCCTGATCAAGCAGGCCCCCAAATACCCAAAGATTTCCAGGATCGACTGGAAAATCGTGTGAGTTCCTGCCACGGTGTCTGCTGAGCCAGGTGTGAAAGGAGCTTGGGGAAGATAAGGCTGTGACAAACCCCTATAAACCCTGTGTTGGTCCACGAGGGCCCTAGGGAGATTTTCATGCTTTCTTGAGAAACGTGCTGGAGGAGCTGATGCCAGTTGAAGTTGTAGTAGAAGGTAAAAAAAACAAAAAAAAACCCCACGTGTAATGTAGGAAATTTGCACAATCCGATGATGTTTACCCAGGAGGTGCAGAGGGATTTGAGTATGAAACATACGGACTGCTCAGCGTGCCGTGATAGCCGAAACCTAAAGAGCTCCAAGAGGATCCCCTAAGGCTGATGTGCACGTTGATCAAATCAGTTGGCAGAACTGATAAAGCTAAGAGCTAGGGGAACAGGAATAAATGGAGAAACATCAGCATTGTTTTTTGTCATGGGAGAGTGTACCCCAGAAATCTGTGGGAGCCTTTGGTGGATCCAAGTGACAACACCTGGCCAAGGCAGGCTGGGTCAATGGACTTGGGTTTCCAAAAGGTGTTTGGGTAAGAGCCTTAATCAAAGGTTCTTGGAAGATGCAGTTGTGGGATAAAGGTTATGACCTTCAGATGGACCAATACCCAGTGAAAAGCTAGGAAAGGTAGGAATAAATCACTGTCTTTTTCAACTGATTGGCATAGCATGTGGGGTTGTTCAGGAATATGTGTGGAGACGGAGCTGCTCATGATAGGCTGAAGTCTGGAAAGAGGGTATATAGTGGAGCAATAAAATCTGATGTTCATACTGAGTTGTTCAGGTTAGTAAAAATAATTGTCAGGTTGCAGAAGGACCTCTAAATTCCTACTGATCGAGCAGTATAATTATAGACACTTGTTGACACATGACGTGGAACTGAATGTTTAGAGGGAATAAAAAGGCTCTTAACAAAGAATTGCTGTTCATGCTTTGTTCTCAGCAGTGGTCAAAATAAAGTAAGATTTAGTAACCATTTGGAAATGGATGCCATCATTTTCTCTCTGCGTGGCTGTTGCTGCTTGGCAGAGGTCTGCAACTCTAGCAGTTCCCTCCTCTCAGAAAGTGTACAGTAAAACTGCAGTAAGTACAGAAAAATCTGACAAAGTGCTTCACAAGTCTGAAAATCTTCCATATAGAGAGCACTAATTAAAATGGAAGCCTGAAGATAAGCTAATAGAAGAGGGTTGGGGAAATAATGGCAAAAGCCTAGACAATGTTGTGTGAAACTGAGTTGAAGGGGGCAGTGATTCCTTGTTGTCTTTTCTAATGCAAAACCTGTGGAAAGCAAATTAAGCTACTAGGAAGCAGTTTCCAAACAAAGTGTATTTTAATGTAGCCTTAAACATCAATGGAACTGTCACAGATTCCTAAAAGTTTAAGGTGTTGGCAAAAAGATAAGGCAGATCTATGGAAGGGAAATCCCTCAGTGGCTCTTAAACCTGAAGATGCTGCTTAAAGGCTCAGGAAAGGCCAAGAGCCATCACTCTTCTGGAGGTTGTTCCAGGGAAGTAGCCTGATGTGCTTGTCCTTTCCTTGTCTGCCAGATGCCATCAAAACCAGAGTGGACTGTTGGCATGATTTGATACGGTTTTCAGATTTCTATTGGCAGCTAATGTTTCTTTTTCTGAAATTCACATAAAGCCCTGGAGGCCATTTCTTATTGTAGAACTCACATTAACGTGTGTTGAATTGTCAAAGGGCCACCTAGTTGTTTGAGGTACTGTTGATCAGAGTCTACCAGTTTATTAAACTATTTATAAAACTTGTTTGGCAACAGCAGGTAAGCTGATGAGTGAATATTAAGGTAAGAACTCTGTGTATTACAACTGGCATGAACTGAACTTGCCAAGTTCCTGCAGTGAAGTCACAGAAAAGCCTTCATGTCCACCAAGTTTGCCCAGGTGTCTTCTGAATGGGTGTTCAAAGGAATCAGAATTGCTCTGCTTTTTCCTGGCTTTTACACAGAAATTTCTGTTCTTGAAATAATTTCAGTGTTTTGACATTTGGGTTCCCCACTTTACAATATCAGTAAAGATAGCCTAAATCGCAAGGGTTACATGCTTACTGCAAGCATTGCTGGCTTTGTCTCTCTACCAGAGGATCAATATTAGGCTTTTGCTCAGCAATTTGTAACCTGGTTGCTAGTTATGATGCGGTCAGATGACAGAAAGCAGGAGGAAAGGGTCTGAAGTGTCACGGCCAGTAAGACCACACCAATATTCTGTTTATCAGTGGCTGTGTTGTAAACTGGCTGGGCTTATTTTCTTAAATTCATTTTAGTAGCTGAGAAAACTGTGATTGTTTTCCTCACAAGAGAGGTATAAGCCATAGTTTTGTGTGGCTTGGTATATGTTTTTTAGAGGGCAGGTTCTCAGTGACTTTTAATTGCTTAAGGGAGACCATAAAATTGGTGATTACCTTGAATCCCCTTTGGGGACAGGACTGCATAAACAGCTCTTTCCCTTGCTGTGAATCTCAGAGAGGTGGCTTGAGGCATCTCATGTGCCTTTTGTTCAAACAGGGTTGCATTGCTCAAGACATTGCTTATATGCACCATTATGTTTAGTAATAGCAGCAATATTAATAATAATTCAGCTTAAGTTGGTGGTTTTTTTAATTTGTTATTCTGCCATGATATTTGTAAGGAGTTCTTTGTGAATTGACAATTACGAATAATACTTCACTTTTCACTTACAGATCTGTAGTTGATCTGGGTGTAATGAAAATAGAGGTTAATCAAATTAGTGTCTGTGCTAAAGAATCAATAATCAAGTGGTGGAATGTAAGAAGTAAACAAAGCAGGTGAAAGAGGGCAACCTGTGTTTTGCTTAATAGCCCATTGCATGTATTTTAAAATGAGGAGTTACAAATAATGTCCTAGAGACAGTGAAATGTTTCAAAAAGTAGTTGCATCGTTAGTTCCCAAAACAAGTGGAACAGAGATTGCAGATCAATAAGGTTCTTCCAAAGGCTACGGTGGCTTTACATGTAGTTACATGTAAGAAAGGGAAGCATGAAGTAGAAAAAGGTTATTATTCCACATCTCTAGGGGAAAAAAATGGACTTGACCTGGTGTTGAAACCCTTACATGTGGGCACGTGTGGCCCTTGTGGTGTGCATTTGAGTATGCTCAAGTCATGCACGGCAGCAATATTTTAAGTATGCATTCCTGGATTGTAAGGCTAAAAAAGCCTGCTGCAAGCGTTTGGAAGTGGAAGTTAATTGGAAGTCGTGTGTTTTTATATATCATATATATAGTATTGCTCTCATGTGATTCTTTTTTAAGTATATAAAGTCAGAATACAGCAAACACAAAATTTAGAGCGTGTGAATGGTTTCATGTAACACAATGATCCCAGACCTTCTGAGCATGCACAGGTTCGGTTATACAAACAGCCCTCTTGAAAACAGTGAGCTTCAAGTGGCTCATGTGCATACATGTCTTGTTAGATTGGAGTTTAATAGAGTAAATAGGGCCAGTTTAATGCAGGGATAGGGAGAAAAAGAATTTATGTCCTGAAAACTTTGGGTAGTGCTTTACAAGGTTAGATCTTCCTGAGTACTTAGCATGACTTTCCTCATTGTTTTTACTGCTAAGTACAACAGGACCAGTGGATATCCTTCAGCACTAGACCACTGATTGTCCAGACTGTTAACACTTAACCTGTTCGCAGGCATGGGTTGGGCCTGTGGACACTCTTGTGAACAATCCTGGGTGCAGTTCAGTGTATGGGCTTGAACCAGGAGCCATGCTTAGAAAGCCATATAGATAAGGCTCCACCACGCTTGGCCTTCTCCACTTCACATGGTCTCCCAAAGCTGTTCTGCACAGCTTTGTCCTTCACACCCAGGCATCACATTCTCTCATGCAGCATACAACCTTGGTTTTGTGAAGCAGAGAAATCACAGTGGAGTGCTGCAATACAGTCTTTATGTTCTTCAGGCACTTCCATATGAAAAAAACCACCTATGCAATAAAACAATTATGCCTAATGGCCACAGTGGTACCACCTGGGTCCAAAAGGAAAACTTGGGCAAAATACTAAGAAGAGTAGATGTGGCCAGCTGTGGCCTCTTGTCTAGCTAAGGGTACTCGGTGCTATTTCATTTAACTCCAGGGGCATGGGCTCTATGACAAAGCCCAAGTGTGAACATTTCATATAGCCAGGTACTAGGAAGGCCTTGAGAAACAGTGGTACTGAAACAAACAAGCCTGGAATATTTTTGCTGGCGTCAAATGGGGGGCACAATGGCATTCACACGGGCTTGAGAAATCCATTGGTAGTATCTCCAAGCACAAAATAAATCTGCAGGAGATAGGTTCTTCTGGCCCGGGCCTTGGAGGCCATCTGCTGCATACTTGTTTAGTAATGTAAATAACACAATAATTGCTATGACCTATATATTTAAGGCTGTTTTCATAGTTCAGTTTAAAATACTTAATCCAAAGAAAGCACAACTAATGTCCAATCAAAATATAAAATACCCTTAACGTGTCAACAGTTACATGATAGCAAATCCTATTGAGGAACAGATGGTAGAGTCTTTGTTAATCTTGCCCCACAGATGAGTGGAAATAAGTTTTCATGCAGTAGAGACAGAAAAAAAAGAGCACATATGTGGAAAGGAACATACAGAACTAGCTGGTACTGTGTAAATACATGAAAAGAAAACTTGCTATTAAAACTTCCTGAAGAGACATTTGGTTCTTGAAATACCCACTAGTGTAAAATGTATTTGTAGTTAGCTGTTAATGCAGCTGTGTGTACTGGAACAAGTCACACAGCAACTGCCTCATATTTAATAGCTGCAAACTGTAGTATGAAATAAAACATTGAATTTCACAAAAATAAATTCCATTTATAAGTACATTTGAGAACAAGTCAAATAATTGGTGGGTTTTTTTCTCCTCTTTCCTTCCCCTGTTGCTATCTAAAACTGACCATGGGAACTGTAAGTTGTAAATCACACCAGGGTTTGGCCAAGAGTCTTCATCAGAGATTTTCTGGTGTTTCAGAGGGTGCACATTTCAGCTCAGGTATAGAATTTAGTCTGTTGCTCTAACCATTGCCTAAGGCCCATGAATCACTTTTCTGCTTAGCCTTTGCAGAGGAATGCATTTTATTCGGAACTGTTATTTATGAGTACCTGTATGTGGTCTCCCAGTAAGCAATCACAGACCCATATGCAGAGTTAGAGGGAGACAGTGAAATCTAAACCACTAGAAAGTGGTGAACTTTCCAAGCACCTTTCTACACTTTTTCATTCTCGTTATTGATGCGACCAACTACTTTTCCCTTGAGGTCAATATGCAGCAAAGACCTGCTGTGGTAATGTTTTGGTTTTAGTCCCTCAGCAGACAGTAAATTAAAATTCTTTCTGCTTCAGCCATTTTAAACATAAGAAATTGTTCTTTTTTACAGCAGCCTTTGCACAAGTTTAGCTACATAAAACCCCCTAAAAAACTATGTATGTCCTGTCTGTATCTTTGATATAACACAATATTCTTCCTTTTCTAAAGTTATTCTGTTGGTTTAATACACTCTAATACTCTGACCACTGCCTTTTAATGTAGTGATGTCTTCTAATTTTCACTTAATGTACATCAGTGCTACATGGAAGAAAGTTTTAACATTTTCAAGTATTTTTAATTGCTTCTGTTACCATATTAGTGCAGTGCTTTATGGGGCAGAGTGGGTGACTTTGATATTCTGTTTGCTTGTGTAATTTTGGAAATGTCTGTTCCTGAGTCTTGCACAAGTGTTGAATAGAATACACAGACAAGAGAGTACATGCTACGTAGGAATACTTTAAAAGTAAAGCATGGGACTGAAAAAACAAAAAGTTTTATTTTTCACCTTTTTCATCTACACTTTTAAACTACACTCACAGATTCAAAGGCTGACAGAATGGATTATGTTGGAAGGGACCTGAATATCATACAGACCAACCCCCCTGCTCAAAGCAGGGTCAGCTGCAGCAGGTTGCTCAGACCAGTTGAGTTTTTAATCTCTCCAAGAATGGAGACTACACAAGTGTTCCGGGCACCCTCTTCCAGTGTTTGACCAGTCTCACAGTAAAAAAGTTGGGAAGGTGCTTTTTTCAAGGGCTTGTAGTGATAGGGCAAGAGGTAATGGATCAAAACTGGAAGAGGGGAGATTTAGGTCAGATATTAGGAGGAAATTCTTTAGAGTGAGAGTGGTGAGACACTGGCACAGGTTGCCCAGGGAAGTTGTGGGAGCCCCCTCCCTGGTAGTGTTCAAGGACACATTGGATGGGGCTCTGAGCAACCTGGTCTAGTGGGAGGTGTCCCTGCTCATGGCAAGAGGGTTGGAACTAGAAGAATCTCTAAGGTCCCTCCCAGCTCAAACCATTCTAAGATTTTATGATACTCCCATTTTTGCTGAGGGTGCAGCCTCCCCTGTCACCCAGGTAGTGAGTGCAGAGATTATGCTGTATTTGACCCAGTATTGACCCCTGGGTGCACTATTAATGAACTTCAACTGAACTTTGCACCACTAATCACAGCCAGTTGAACACAGCAGCTCAGCCAGCTCTCAGTCCACTGCCTATTTATCAAGCATGTGCTTCTTCAGTTTGTCTACGAGGATGTTATGGGAGAGTGTCAAAAGCCTTACAGTGTCAAAGGCCTTACAGCCCTGTCCTCTTGACAAGGAAGCCTGTGGCAAATTCCTGCTATAATGTCTCCTGTGTCAATGTGTGATCCCTGCCTGCAATCTCTCACCTGATTCTGGCCTCTCTAAAGATAAGCTCCTTGAATTCAAGCCTCTCTTTTGCAGAGATCACAAAGTTGTCTTTCTTAACTTCCCAGCCTGTTCTTCAGAAAGAAGCTTATCCACTGGCTTGTTCTAGCTCTTAGTTGTTGATACTTTGCTATGGTTTCTGGCAGTTTCCCAACATACAGTGCATCAGGTTTCCTTACAGTTTGCCTGAAAGCACCTAGAATGACTCACCCAGTATTCTCTAATAAATTCTTCTGCTTTTTCCATGTACCTAGTGTTTCTGACTTCACAGGACATCTTTTTCCCTTGTACAGAAGAAGGCAAGCCTCTGGCTTATTTATATTTTCTGTCACTTAGCAATAGTGGAGAAGCTCTTCGTGGTCCTTCTACTCCACTTTTTCATTGACAGGCTTCTAAAAGATGGCAGACTTTCCTTCTGGCTTGTAGACATCTCTCCAGTTTCTACCACTGTTATCATTTGAGTCCAAGGCAGGTGCATTCACTACATAATTTGGGGAGAGGAAGGGGAGGAGGCCAGGGGTTATGGTCAGTCTTTGTTGGTCAGGGATGCTTACTTGTTTAAAAAGACAAAAAATATAACAAATATACAAATGTCCATTTGGGGATTGCTGGCAACCAACTGTAAACAAACTCCTGTTAAGTTTCAATGTATATTGACATAATAAAACCAGGCAATTCCATTTCAGCAACACTCTTTAATGTTTCAGTTATTTTCCCCAAACTGGAAGAGGGGAGATTTAGGTTGGACATTAGGAAGAAATTCTTCATTGTGAGAGTGGTGAGGCTCTGGAACAGGGTGCCCACAGAAGTTGTGGATGCCTCATCCTTGGAAGTGTTCAAGGCCAGGTTGGATGGGGTTTGAGCAACCTGGTCCAGTGGGAGGTGTTTGTGTCATGGCAGGGAGGTTGGAACTAGATCTTCAAGGTCCCTTCCAACTCAAACCATTCTATGATTTATGATCTTGGACATATAGTATAGTCTTGGGGAACCTGTTTGGTTTTGGGGTGTTGTTTTAGGGGTATTTCAAATAGTTCCTATTTTCAAGAAAATGACTTTTTGGAGTAGCACAGAGGTGGGGTTGGGCTATTGCCACAGCTGCTGAGCTCTCAGCTCTTTTGCTGTTGTGGCAGTTACGCTGCTCACTCCATTTGCAAGTCACTGGCAGCTGGATTCTGCTGCCTAAACCTGGACATCTCATGCTATTTGAGATGTTATTGTGCATCTGAGACATCTGCAGGAGTGTGTTACAGGTGAGGTAGGACCTATCAGGAAATTTCTGGTCTGGCAGCTGGTGTCCAAACATCTCAGAATACTAGTGACATACAGCGGGACATCTCAGCTAGCACTTTCACATGTGTTAATGCAACTGAATCCTCTCCTGCCAGCCAGCCATCATGGAGTGAATCCCAGTGAGCAGCACCACGTTATCAATTGAAGTTAAAAAGCCTTTAAAATTAAGAACATTTCCAAATTGGCCAATAAGTTCACCAAATAAGAATGGCTGAAAGAGGGCACAAAGCACATGCATACCTCCTGTTGCCTGCTGACACCTGTGTATGCAGAATGCATATACATTGGGTTGGGATTTTTGGGATTATGTAAAACAAGGGATGGAAAAAAAAAAAAGAAGTCTGTATGTTTACATAGTAAAATAATTCAATTTATAAGCTGAAAAGGACACACATTAGATTGTACTTTAGACAAGAGGAAGCATTTTCTCATCTTTGATGCATTTTTAGAAGTTCTTAATAGCCTGTGTGACAAAAGTGACATTCTTGTACTGAGTCTGAAAGTGTTAATTTGCCTCAGCATAAATGTATGTTAAGGCTGCCCTTGTTAAGCCTGAAGTGGAGCTGGAGGCATTGTACTGGTGTAAGTGCCGAACTTTCTCTGCTAATTCCTGGGCAGGAGCCCTGCAGTCCTCTGGGAAGATGTTTTGACAGTCCGTTCCATTGCTGAAAGCTGTGCTGAAAGGAATTTCCTGCCTTAGATTTCAGAGGTCTGTTGGAACTGCTCGCCTTGCTGGGTAGACTGACTCTTCAGCAGGCAGGAGAGAGGTGGCTATGGTAGAGCAAGTCTTGCTCCATGAAACTTGGCCTCGCTGCTGCTTCCAAGAAAAAGAATGGGAATTGGTCACTTCTTTCGTCAGACTCAGAAGTCAGCAGCAGATGAGATCCCATATCCTCGCTCTGCAGTTTTCAGCTTTCTCCCCTTGTGTTGCTCTTGTGCCATCTGTATAATTTAAACAGAGCACGTGGGTTCAAGAATTTGCTATCAGCTTTTTCTAGGTCGTATTTCTGACGATCTCACAAGCATCACACTGTCATTTGCCAAAAAATTAACAGAAGATAAGGCGGAATTCCAGTATATGGCTGGAAGAAGTCCAAGTAAATAATCAGACTTTCAGCTTTCACCCTTTACTAAAGATGTTTCCTGTATTACAACCAGCTCTACATTATTTGAATATCTCATGTCATTCTTTTGATCACCAAATTCTGCACTCTCGTTAACTTCATCCTTTCTCAAATAAACCAGGAAAAAAATGTATGTTTTGATAAAACATAGAGTCATAAAATCACAGAATCATAGAATGGTTGAGGTTGGAAAGGACCTTAAAGATCATCAGAATCCAACCTCCCCTGCTAGAAGTAGGGACATCTCCTACTAGATCAGGTTGCTCAAAGTAAATAAGGTCAATATTAATTACAACTAATATTAAAATATTAGAATTTTTTCATAGGGCTTCGTATTTATTAAGCTTGCAGTATGTTTTGTTTATTTTAAATTTACATTGCTGAAAAATGGCAAAGAAAAATAGAAGTTATAAAAATTAATAGTTTTTTGGACTGCTGAAATTCAAATTCAACTAAATATGAAAAATTATGGTTTTTTTTTCTCCTTGAAATTGAGATCATGAGTGGACAACCAAATCTTTCACAATTTCAACTGACTAAATCTAGCTACAGATTTGAGTACTTAACTCTACTACTGATGCATCTTTTTTATTTTTGTCTTCACAATATCCCTGTGAATGTGGGAATTGCTGTTGTCTGTACTTCAAAAACAAGCAGGTTGGTTGCATTAGGTATTGAAACAACCTTACAACATAGCCTGACTAGTAAGACAATATTTTTATATACAGCTAGCTTCTTGCATGAGTTTTCAAAGATGTATGTAAATTCTTTGTGAAAATTGAAGTTGTGTAATATTCCCAGATATAGAACAAAGTCTTTGGAATCCCATTATCATGAGTTAGTTAGTGTTTCCATCCAAAGCAGTACAATGCTGCAAAACAATTATTTTATTCTAGCACTAAAGGGAATTTTGCTGGTGTGGGGGACAAATTACGGTGAATCTGAGAGCGAAAGCTTCTCTGCCTAAGCTACTGTCTTCTCTGGGTACTCAAGCTTGGCTGGGTCTTGCTTGGCTACAACTGATCTCTAATTTCTTTTCCTATCTGTACTTGTCTGGCAGATGATGAACCTTAGCAAATTAGCCAGCTGCAATTTCTTGTCTTCAGTTAATCCCTGTGCTGCCAGGTGTCACCCCCAGGAGAAAATGGGTATGAATTTTATGGGGTTTTGCTATAGCTTGCAAATACTGAGTATTAGTCAGCTATAAATCAGCACCTCAAGCCTCTGCTTATTCTAAAATCCTCACTTTGGGTGCTGAGAACAGAAAGTAGGAAAAGAAGAGGTTTCAGGTGGTTTGGGGGAGTCTTTTGTTTCAGAGGTTGCCTTTTCTTTCACTTTTTAGAAAAAAACTAATTAAGCTTTAATATTCTGGATACATTTTTCTTAAATGTAGCCTATCTTTTTATTTGTCTAATAGTATTTGTATGAAGTGGCCACCACCTGCATTTAATTTATCTTGTGACATGTCTTTCCTGCCTTAATCTAAAATTCTTCAGAACACAGAAGAAATTACTGTTTTCTGCTTGGACTTTCCTGGCTAGCTCCAGTTTGATTGTTGTGGGCTGCTTAGAGCCTAAGCAGATAGCAGGCACTCAGCACTCAGGTTTTTAACTAATTACTAATGTTCCTAGAGCACTTTGAAGAGAAAGAACGCAGTACATGTGTTAATTATTATTAAGAACCTCGCTTTGAACATCGTGTTCTGATATGAAAAATGTTTAGTGAGTCCTCACCAAATCGTAGCATTATAAATGCATTTCATTAAGAGATCATTAAGACATTAAAAAACATCATTATTAATCTATACATGATCTAAGCTTGGCAAAGCTGTGTAATCCAGACTCATTATATTAGCATGAGTGCCTTTCCAGCCAAAAAAGTGCTGAGATTTTTGCATGGTAGCCTTTCCATTTATCAACGATATTACAGATGAAATAAAAACTCTGATTTTTGGAAAATCTCCCTTTCTAGTCCCATTACTTTTTCCTGGGCTTGATATAGTGCAGTTGTTGTTTCTGGCATTAATGCCTTTTAGCTTCAGCATTGCACACATTATTTGAATTGAGTAGTCTTATACATGAAGTGCAAAAGATCTTCAGCAGGCTCTATCCAGGGGTTTCTTGGATGTGCATCAGTGGATTTTGTGAGAGAAAAAAAATCCTGCTGGTAAATAAGAGTTATACATGTTCTTTGATAATGTGTTCTAGAGAAACTGTTAATTTTTCTAAATTACTAATTGCAATGTGAGGCACAATAAATAGACTGTTGAAAATTATGGTGATTTTGTTTAAAGTATGTATGATGAAAAAAATATTAAGTGATGATCTTCTAAAATGAAAAATCCTCAAAGAAAACTGCTAAGAAAAATCAAGAAAACCCAGTAGGCTGCCTTTTCATTTTCCCTGCTAATTTTTATGTATGTGCACAGTTGTTTCTTAATTAGAACTCTGCTTTGAAAACTCAAAGCCATTGACATGTGAAGAGGAATCCCAATTTTCTTCTGAATGTAAATAATTACTCTAAAACACAGTAAGTAGACGGAAATATTTTCTTAAAATGGGGAAGCAATTTTGCAAAATAAATTTGATGCTTCCAAATGCAAGTGTGCATTTCCAGGATATTTTTGTGTACTGTAAGAAATCATTAAAAGTGTTAAATCAGTATAAGAGAAAGTGTGTTATTTTAATGTCAGAGACACGAAACCCTTTACTGTGTAATTGCACCAGATAGTAATGATACGATACAATCACCATTTCGATAGTCTTGCTTATACATTCTGAAGTATTTCACCAAAATCATCTACTCCTGTCAATTTATTTACTTTATTGTAAAATGCATTCTGTTCAGAAGAATGTAGAAGACTTTTTTGAGACCTATGCTTTCAGACTCTTATTTATTAGATCATTTGATGCCATCATTTAATATAGTGCAGAGGTTCTAAGCATCTAATTCTAGATACAGAGTAAAAATCTAGGGATCTTACCACTGACTTCCTTTAAGCTTTTTGTAACCGAGTTCTGGTTAATATGCTGGCTTGGAAAAGCCTTTATTTCCAGTTATGGAAATGTAAGCCTAATGTTGGGTGCCAAGTCAAAACTCACGTTGGGATTCAGATTTGTATTCAGATGCAGGTGTCTGGATTGAGATGTGTACAGTGTAGGTGGGTATCTACGTATGACCTAGCTAAGTAACTCAAATATATGGGCTTGATTCAGTTGTCTGCACTTAAGTGTCTTCTGCCACTTGAGATGTCCTTGGGCATTTGAGACAACTGCATCTGAGTGGCAGATGTGACACAGGATCTGTTGGAGCTCCGTGGCCTTCTGTGGAGGTGGCTGGAGCCAAGTGGACCCTAGTTATCCTCAGTGGAGCCTGTACATAAGTAGCTGAGCTAGGTGTCTGCTGTGAGACTGCTCTAGGCTGCAGTGACTGGATTGAGAGATCTCCACTGGCTATAATAAGAGCTTAGACATCTAGGTCACTGGTGGATATTTTATATGGTAGACATCCAAGTTCAGATGCCTGAATCTGAATCCCATAGCTTGGGCTCTGTTCATTTGCCTACAGATTTATATATAGCTGTTTGAGATGCTTTACAATGTCTGAGACATCCATGTTAGGCTGGCCAGTGAGATGAAGAGTGTAGGGGAAAAAAGTGCCTTATTCAAGCAGCATCTACATGCTAGACAGTAAATCCTGCTTCATCTAAAATGACATGAACAGCTTATGTACACACAGCCAAATCCAGCTCCTTATGTTTATCATAAAGATGCATATTTTTGTCATCAGAGCTCTTCCGTTTCCAGACAAAGGCATACAGAATCTTCCCTCAAAACCTGAGCATAGTGTGAAAGTTTGCTTCTGAGCAAGTGGTGAAGAGTCTTGCTACAGAGAAAACCATCTGAGGTCCTCAGGAGAGCATGTCGTGACGATACTTTTTAGGCTGAGACAGTTCTGCTGGAAGCTGAGAAATGTCACAGTTTCTCCAGTAGAATAACAGGTCTGTCAACCACAAAACTTGGTATCTGCACTGTAGTTTTGTAATGTAAAAAAAAATCCACTAGAGGCTCTAGTGGTACCATCCGTGTGAGTTTGAGTCCTGTTTTCAAAGGTGACATAGCACTTTTAGGTGAAGATTTTGTCCTTGTTACAGAGTGCCATATTAGAGATTCTTGAGTTGTTTCCAAAGAAGCTGGCAGGCATGTGCAGCACAGTGCTTTTGAAAGCTGATACCCTTGGTCCTGTGACTTTAGCCAGACACATTTTGACAAATATTCTAGAGTAAGGAAAAGTTAAAAACCGAAAAAGATAAATATTTTCTGTAAAATGTTATGCTACAAGAAGGTTAGTGATACTTACAAAATGGGACATTGGTTGGTCTTTTTATTTCACTTCCCTGTTGGTAATATTAAGCATACAATGCAAATATGATCAAAATAATATCCTTTTTATTATTAAGAACTATTTTATGATGCAATGTTAAGATTTTGTACCAAAAGTGAGAAGCTTTGTACAGAAGATGACCTGCTCCATGTGAATCAGTTGAGTATATGGCTGCACTTTTTGGTTGTCACAAACTGACTGAGTGACTGACCCACTTAATTCCAGTCAGATCAGTCGAGTCACAGCTCAGTGTTACCGAATACACTCTCAGGTTGAGTATCAGATAGCAGACTAATATACTGCAGATTACACTAATCTGACTTGTAATATTTAGTCTTTGCTTGTTCTTTCCCATTTTTTGTGGCTTTGATTCAATGGTTGTTTTCACTGTTCAATAACAATTACCTTTACAGGGCACAATTTATAATTATATAGATACACATTTTATATATAATTTACTTATGACTGGTGCTTGAAATTTTAGTTTCTTTGCTGTATTATGTACACTTAGTAAAGAATAATTATTTTAAAAACTGATTTGTAAGCTTTTATGCTTGTCACTCAGAACAAAGCTCAAGATAACTTGGCTATGATATTAAACATTTAGTCATGGTTTAATTAAGACTGCCTTAGTCAGCACTCACTTAGATTTTGATATCTTAAGCCCCTATGTATCAACCAATGAGCAGTGTCTTTTGTATAGAAGTTTCATAGCTTCCCAGTTAAGGTGTTTACCTGACAAATAGGATTGAAGGGACTGGAAAGTTATCTCGTAGTCTGAGAAAAATATACTAGCCACCAAGCTGTCTAGTGAACAGAGAGGGAAGATGTAAGATGGTTCATACCTTTCCTCTGTTGATGAAGCTAAAATATTGTGCTCCTGTGAATGAGGAAGTTATGGTGGCTGGAAGAAGGGGCAGCATGAGGAAGACTGACTTTGTAGTTTACTCAGTATTCACTGCTAACAAATATGGAAACTGGTTGACAGACCAGTCTCTGGAGACTGTTTAGTCCAACCCATCTACTCAAATTAGAGTAAATTAGACTCCACTTGCACAGTGCTTTGTGTCTTGTGTATTGTGAACATCTCCAAGGTCATTTGGCAACACAGAAGTGTGTGGCTCCATCTTTTTCCCTGTCTTCCATCTGGAGTCTTTTGAGCTAATAAATGTAGTAAGCTTTTAATACTATAAGCTGTACAACATCCTTTTAGATAATAAGCTTATTAAAAATAATTTTATTTCTACTCAAATATGAACAACCATCTTTGCAAAAAGGCAAAGCCAAATGCTTGAGCAAAGTCTTAGGAAAAGTCAGACCTGGAATTAAAAAACATGAAGAATCCTAGATTGGAAAATACCATACTCTGAAAGTAAGCTAGATTGTTCAATGGTTTAAAAGGAGAGGTAATATATATCAGTTTTATGTGACCAAAGTCATAGTGGTTTATGTATCTAAAAGCCACTACCTTCAGTTCCTTTCAGAGACAAATTAAACCTGAGGATAAAGAAAAGAAAAGAAAAGAAAAGGAAAGAAAGAAAGAAAGAAAGAAAGAAAGAAAGAAAGAAAGAAAGAAAGAAAGAAAGAAAGAAAGAAAGAAAGAAAGAAAGAAAGAAAGAAAGAAAAGAAAGAAAGAAAGAAAGAAAGAAAGAAAGAAAGAAAGAAAGAAAGAAAGAAAGAAAGAAAGAAAGAAAGAAAGAAAGAAAGAAAGAAAGAAAGAAAGAAAGAAAGAAAGAAAGAAAGAAATTATTTTCCCCTTGGCTAAATGCATTCTCCATGGCAAAAAATATTCATAAGTACAGAAGAAACACATGGACGTTTTCAATAAAATCCACTGACACGAAGCTGAAGAGTATTCCCAGGACAGGGAGAATCAAAATATCACACAAGAAGGAATATGGTTGACTTGCTTGAAACACTATGCACTTTCATATGTGTTTAAGAAAAAAAAAGCACAATCTGAAACACAGTCATGATAAAATGAGAAGATGATCAGTTGCAGGAGCATCTGAATAGCTTGTTTTGAAAAGGACATAATTTCTGTCTCTAGCTCTATAAAGAA
Organism: Apus apus; assembly: GCF_020740795.1. Lineage (NCBI taxonomy): Eukaryota > Metazoa > Chordata > Aves > Apodiformes > Apodidae > Apus > Apus apus. The sequence goes on along the minus strand of NC_067284.1, from coordinate 112,854,752 downwards.
CGTGACTGCTAAAGGGGTCACTAAAGAGCTAATTAAACTAAAAAACAGCAAAAGGAAAACTGAGTAGAAACAAACCCATGACCATCTTAGGCTGGGCATTAGAAAGAGAGCCAGGGCCTTTGCAGGACTCGAGAGAGTAGTCTGCAAGGCTTCAAGTAGTTGGGGTAAACACATTTACTCCTTCTGTTATGGATTTTAAAATGTTTAGGGAAGGTATTTGTGGTACACAACTTGTGTAAACAGTGACTGGATGGGGCTACTCAGGATGTTCTTCTAGCCCTGAAGTCTCAAAAATTGTGAGATGACTTTGTGACATGGAAGTTGAACTTGAAAGTAGTCTGGTAAGAAGCAGCAATTTAATTTCTAGATGAGAAATTATGAATCAACATGAATAGTCTTTAATTCAGAGAAGCAGTCAGAAAAGTCTTGTATAAGGCAGAAAGAGTTTATTGCTGTCATCTCCTGTATCAGTTAGGGCCCCACCCACATGCTTTGATCCCGATAATAAGGATATAGAGTTAACTGTGTTTTGCTGCAATAAATAGTATTTCTGGAAGATTAGAGCTGGGCAAGATTTTTCAGATTAAGAGGTTTGTGCTAAATGCACTGCTGAGCTCTTTGACAACATTCAATCTCATATTTTTATTGTTTAAAAATTATTATGGCCCCCGATTTAATGGCATTTAACTTAAAAGCAGAAGCAGAATAACCCTTTTAAAAACTGAAGTAAATCTATTATTATGCAGCAAATACAAAGCCAGACTTTTTATTTACGACGTGACATTGTTAATTCTCTTCTCATGGTGTCATCTGAAAGTGTAATAGTCATGTCCTGTCTCTTATTAGCTGGGTCATTAATGAAAGTATACAATGTGGTGTGCTACTCATGTGCTTAAAATTAATTGGGCACATAAATGTTTGCAAGACAGATTCTTTTGTGGTGCATCAGTCTCAGAGGTTTTGGCAATTTTATACTTTTTAAAGCAATTGAAGCTGTGGGTTTTTTTTTTTAATAAAGCCATAAATTGCAAAACAGGCTTTTTAAACATTTCTTATATTCTCTTGTTCTGACCCATTTGAAAGACTATATAAATCTTATCTGCAACGTTTGGAATTTCCCATTAATAATAATGAAGAAAGAGAAAAGAACAATAAATTGTTCAAGAAGAGCCTGGAGTTTTTCACTGCAAGTTATCCAATAGAGTAGAGAACTGAACAAAGACATAAACATCAAACAAATGAAATTTTGATTGTCATTTATGAGGAGAAAACATCTGTAATGGATATAACGAGCAATCTTGAATCTTAATATTCAGACTTTAATGAGTAAACAGATATTTCATCATCTTGTAAAACAATAGTATTATGAGCTCAATCTGGTTAGAACTACTCTGGTGCTTATAGACAGGCTTAAGTGTTTTTCTGGATCAGGCCAGAATGGTCAGCACCCTGCCAGATTAGTTCTTGGAAGAGTTTACAAAAAATAGTGAGGAAACTTCTTGTGCATAGCAAGAAATCCAAAACAGTGACCAAACTTACTCTGTATCGACAACAGGATAAGCCAAATTCTTGAAGAGATTGATTTGAAGTACAGAGTGTCAAAGATAAGTTTATTTTTTGTGTTTTGTTTCTTTAATGGTAAATTTGTGTCCTCTGTGACAGTTGGATGGATTCCAGGCCAAAGGAGAGTTCCAAAACTTTTTTGCCTAAAACACCAGGCTTGAAAACCCACTTCTATTTGCACAAGTGGGTGAGTGAGCTCAGTTGTGGTTGGGTCTGTGGGAAATCCTAATGTAAAGAAAATCACCACTTTCTCTTGTAAAACTGTAAAAAGAAGGGAGTGTACCCAGATCTATGGAAACTGCTCAAAACTGGGAGAGCTTTGAAAGAACTTGACTGACTTGCTGGCTTGATAGTTCAGCTTCGTCAGAAGTCAGAATCTGCATGTACTATTCATATTGCAATGTTTTCAATAAGATGTTTATTAGACATCTTCTAATTACCCTTCTTGAATTACAGCCCCCTTTTCTCCCCACAGATTGGCAATAATCGCCAGTTCTGTATTACTGAACCTTCATGAAACACTTTTATTTTTCCTCCCCTCCCTTCTTGTGGGGCTGCTGAAGCTCTTGCAGCATGCAATTTGTTGAACAACGTGCTCCTCAATAAATCCCTATTTACTGGAAGTTGGTGACTCTTCTAGTCCCTTCTTCCTTCCACAATTCGATCAACTACCAGTTATACTTGAATTAGTCTTTATTACTTACTTAATATCCAGCCACTCAGACAAATTCTAACTTCTCTTTGGTTTGGCTGTCCAGGGTCTGCTTGGCATGCAGTTAATTTTTATCACAACAGCCTGTGTGGTGCTGTGCTTTGGATTTGTGGCTGAAACAATGTTGGTAACAACCCAGTGTTTAGGCTCTTGCTGAGCAATGTTTGCACAGCATCAAGGCTTTCTCCCCTCTTCCATACCCCCAGCAAGTAGGTGAGGGGGAGGGCAAGAGGCTGCAGAGGGTCACAGTTGGGACAGCTGACCTCTACTGACCAAAGAGATATCCCATGCAGTATGATGTGCTCAGCAGTAAAGCTGGGGGAAAGAAGGAGGAAGGGAAGATGTTTGGAGTTAGGATGCTTGTCATCCCAAAGGAACATTGTGTGTGCAGAGGCCCTGCTTCCCAGGAAGAGCCTGGACATCTGCTGGCCAATAGGAAGTAGTGGATTAATTCCTTTATTTTGCTTTGGTTGTGCATGCAGCTTTTGTTCTCCCATTTAAACTGTGAGTGTCTCAGTCTGTGGGGCTTCTCACCTTCTCCCTACTTTCTCCCTATCCATGGGAGAGGGGAGCAAATGAGTGGGTGGATGGGGTTTGGCTGCAGGCCAAGGTCAGCCCACCACATGGGCTAACTAATTACTGCAATTAAATAGTAAACCTTTCATTGTATAATCTTGGAAATTTATCAGTCGGATTGATCTGAAAAATAGAATTCACCTTTAAGTGCATAAAATCCTAATTTTTTTGGTTCATTTTATCCTAGCTTTGTTCTATAACATATAAATTTCTTATCTATTTCCAGCTCTGTAGGAGAATGTTTTGTTGGCAAAACTGCAGCAATTTTTGCAGGCTCCAGACTCAGTCACGTATTTCATGTTTTCAGACTTCTTTCACTACCTACAGTACATCTGAAGACCATGTCAGTTTGTATCCAATTTTACACATGTTTTTGCACTCTCTGGGTTGACTTTGGCCTATTTTATAAGAAGAGTTAGATAATCTTGCCTTTGAAGTCTGGAAGCAGTGCTGCAGAGATGGGCTATTAAAGGAAAGGAGCCACAGCACCTCCTGTAAGAGGGTTTCAGTCCCCATTGATCTCTTTGACGTTACCAAAAAGTAAATAATCCTGTTAACATGACTGATTGGTTCAGGGGAGTCTTTAAAACTGATCCAGAGACCAAAGCAGAGAGAGAAACTCAGTGAATTCTATGTATCTTGTATTCCCCTGCATTTACTCTCAGCTCTGAATATTGCAGTGTTTACTTGTGAAGTTAATGACTATCAAGGGACTTAGATAAACTTGTATCACTTAAGTACTGTGCCTTATACCAGCTTGAAGTAAATGTCCATTGAGGAGCTAAAAATAATATCTGTTATTCCTTGACTTCCCTGAATTCAATGGTTACCAGGGCAGTCAATAATTAGTAATTTGTTGCACAGTATTGTATAAGGTTCTGAAATTGTTAACTTATTTAAATGCAGAAATGCTGTTATACCTGGGCTGGTGCAGTTGTTGCAGGCAACCATCAGTAATCAGGAAAACACTGATAATGAATCCCTACGAGCAAAGACATAATTCTGACCCCAGCAGAATCAATGATTTGTAAATTTATATAACTTAAACAGTTGAAACCATTTAAATGTGATGAGACTTTAGTTTAAGAGCACAAAATAAGCAAATTGCCCCTTTGGCTCCCAGCTCTGGATCAAACACAGCAACTGCTACTATTAATTCTTTGAACTAGCATTCTGGGATGCAACTAAGCACAGCAGAGTGCCTCACCACGTTGGGATCTGCCAACCTTCTCATCATATTTTGACATACGTATGGAGCTTGTTAGATGAATGGTCTGAAAATTCTGGATGTTTTCTCTTACTTTTTCTAAGCTATTTTATTTGCAGAATATCTCACGGAAACTTCTCAGTGAACTGAGAGTTCACTGCCATCATTCTGTAATAAAAACAATGTACCTTTTCAGGATAGTTGACATTTTAGGTCTGTATAACCAGAGAGTGAGAGGCTACCAGCTATAAAGGGGCTGCAGACCCTGAAGATGAGTTGCACTTGAAAAATACCTGCACTATTTGACCCAAACTGCTGACAGTTTAGGGAACAAATGTAAGAACACATCCTTTGATACAATTCTGCGCACTATTTTGATTATTTTAGTGCATCTCAAATTCAGAGGATGTAAATATTCCTTCCTATTACAGCCTACTTTTTATTCAATTTTGAGATGCTTTGCAGCTATGCTTGGCTTTTCCCCGTTTTGTTAGGGAGTGTTAATCAGAGGAACAGAATCTTGTTGTGTTTAATCTAGGTGTATCCTAAGACTTTTATTTTCTTTTTGACGGCTGTGGGAAGAGGTCAGGAACTCAGGTACAGAAACAGCAGCTCTGTGCTCTTTCTGGCATCTCTAGAAGCAGCCAAGTGCAGAAACAAACTTTTCTGAGTAGGAACAAGTAGCAATGACTCTTTACTAGAGATTCTGCGCCTTCTTTGTAGAATATCTTATTACATCTTACCTTCTTAAACTATATTTTGTAAAGATTCTTCTTTGAATCATTGACATTAACTTATCCTAATGTATTTAATACCTTTCTGATATTCTGCAGCTTCCTTGAAGGAGACAGAATGCTTAACTGCTTTAGCAAAAAGGTTATAAAGAAGATCCTCATGGCTGCTATGGGTTTATTAAAATATTGATGCTTGACATAAATGTTACAGAGTTGTCTGAAATAGCAAAATAGAAAAAATATTTAAAGAAGTCATAGATCCTTCCAACTGAATGCTAGGGCATCCTGACCGCAGAGCTGGAACTACAAGAAACAAGTCATAAACCTCTGAACCTTGGAATTAAGAAATCTGGCACAAAAAGGCAAAACCTATCTGTTCCTCCATAGTGAATAGTTGCACTTTTTCACAATTGTATATGCAGAAGCTAAACACTTTTTGTTGAATAAACAGTGCTTACCTCAAGCAAAATCAACTGAAGCTCTTGGAAAATTGTGAAGTACAGTGAAGGGAAAAAAAACCTATCATCAAGCTGGAGAGAAAGGCAGAAAAGAAATATGTAGGAGACAACCAGATCCCCAGTGCTTTGACCAGTAGGTTCATTTTATTTGTTGGCTTATTCCATGCTCTCTAATGCTAATGTGTATGTACAGCAACAAAAAAAAGACAGAAATGAAATGAAAAATGGAAAATAACAGAAACTAGACAAAAATTAATATGAAGGAAAAGAAAATGGAATAGATGGTTCTTATAGGAAAGGAAGAAAAGTAGGAATAAGGAGGGAGAAAGAGCAAATGGTGTAGAATTGTGCATAAGGATAAAGAAGATAGTGGAAAGTACAGAGAATCTGCGAAAGGGAAAGACTAAACTAGATAATGAGAAAATGGGCAGGTTTTAATTTTCCAGGGGATGAGGGAGATAACCCAGCACCTAAAGTAAAAAGTGGATGGGGCACCATATAAAAACGAAATAGAATATCGAAGACTAAAGAATAATTGAGCAAAAGCACTAAAATTAGAACCTCCTCAAAGACCTGAAGGTACATGGAAATTCGTAGACAAGTGTATCAAATTGCCAAAATATCTGAATGGGACCACAAATGCCTAGTGTCAGTCCTTTCTGATGATGCAGTCATCCTTGATCCTGCATGAGAAGTGTAACTTGTGAAATGAAGTTTCAGATGGATCGCCTTGTAATTCTTCATCCTCATTACTAGAGGCTTTATCCAACTTATTTTCCTGTGTGTTGTCCTGCCAGCAAGAAAGTCAGGTCTCAGTAAGCTTGCCAGGTGGTCTTTCTCAGATCCTCTGTGCCTAATCCAGAGAGGTGCTGAATTGGAGAAGATTAATAAAAAGGGGAAAAAAATATGCCAGGGCTGTATTCACTGCATATCCTTCCCAGCTCACCTCCAAGGAGGCTGGCTTCTATCTGAAATGCAATGTTGAGGCCTCGTTGGTGTGTCCATGCCAAAAAAAGAAGAAAAAAGTAGTAATTAATATCAGGCTGCACTAGGCAAATGGTAAAACATCAGTAGGTAGAAAGAGCAAAAATAAATTCTGGTGTGGAAAGCAATTCCTCTAAACAGGAAATCCCATGGAGAGAAGTGCCATTGTTCATAAATTGTTTCTCTTTCTTAGCTAATTAAAAAACATTTTTTGCAGTGTGGCTAAGCCTTGGCTGGCTGAGATACAACATCCAGTCATGTGAGGCTTGATGAATTAAAGTCACAGTTTTTCTTGTCTATTTGGCTTGCAAAATTTCCCCCATATTTCTCTTATTAAAAAAAGAAAAAAGAAAAAAGCTTGGTTTTTGTAATATTTTGTTTTACACTGATACCAATGAAATGTTTTGGTGAGTCTCTATGCTGTCTTTTATCACTGATTCCAGCCAATTAACTATGTATGACTTCAACAGATGTTTTCTTCTACTGCAGACAATAAGATGTTTTGAAGTCCTCAGAAGCAAATTAAAGTAAGAAGGAAAAGTTTAGAGAGTCATATGGAAATGAGAGACATTTTTCCATGCAGATTTTTAAAAAGTAACCTTTGATGTCCTATTTAGGCTCCATAATAAAAAGCAGAAAAAATAGTCAGGTAGAGACATAATTGTGCGTAGGAAGGAAACATCTACAACATTCACAATTAGTCACAGTTAATGTTGTATCTGCATTTTGGATGCACCATGCCAGATTTTCTTCTGGTGAGGCTGTAGCTTCTTTGAGTTTGATAAAGCTAGACTGACTGTTTTATATCAGGTGAGGATCTGCTCCTCATGTTGTGAAGAAGAAGAAAAGAAGGGACAAGACCTGAAGAAGGATTAAAAGATGTCTGGTTTTTATCTCGTTTAAATTCTGGTTGCTTTTCCAAAGCCTTACAAAGGCTTTTGTATTTTGTGATGTCTCATGCTGCATGCAATGTTATTAAAAGTACCTGTAATGTAATTCTCCTTTTTAGTAGGAATTACTTCAGTTTGGATGTTAGATCCGTACTCAGATATACGAAGAACGTGACATAATGTTTTCTTCTGTTTTTCTAGCAGGGCTGAGCTCAAAGGTTTGCCATCTTTACCCACTTCTGTAACATTTTAGGCTTGGACTTGTGCTTAATTATCTTATACAAAAATGTTGAAGCCTCAAAAATGGAGGGAAGAACTTCCCATATCCTGCTCTCACTGTTTATAGGATTTAGAGATGAAACTACATGAAGTCCATGTATTTCTAACATAATTATTTGTGAGATCTTGTCCGTGAGAACAGAATGGTGCAAATTATCATCTAGGGAGACTTATGTTCTGGGAAACAGCATCACATGTGAAGTGACCAGTCATCATCCAGAGAGCTGCAGGAAAACTGCTAGAAATAGGAATGATGTCAGAGAGAAAATAGAAGAGATTAGGTAGGAGGTGAAATGGATCCCCATGTCAATTATGTTAAGTAAACTCCCATACAGCAGAACTTCTATCAGCAGTCCATTTCTACCTTGTTTTTGCTGGATCAAATCCCGAATAGGGGTGGAACAATGGTGTTAGGCTTTATACATGGAATTCCTGAGACATCCTGTGTGAGATGCTACCTGGTTTTCGTTGGTGTAAGATGTGTTTTTTCTATAGGTTCTCTTTCATAGAATTATAGAACGGTTTCGGTTGGAAGGGACTGTAAAGATCACCCCTCCTGCATGGGCAGTGACACCTCCCACTATACCAGGTTGCTTCAAGCCACATCCAACCTGGCCTTGAACATTTCCAGGGAGTGGGCATCCACAGCTTTCCTGGGCAACCTCTTCAAGTGTCTCATCACTCTCACAGTAAATAATTTATTCCTAATATCTGATCTAAATCTGCCCTCTTCCAGTTTAAAACCATTAACCCTTGTCTTATCATTCCATGCCCTTGTAAAAAGTCCCTTCCCAGCTTTCCTGTAGCCCCTTCAGGTACTGGAAGGTGCTCTAAGGTGTCCTCAGACCTTCTCTTCTCCAGCTGAATAATCCAAAGTCTCTCAGCCTGTCTTTATAGCAGAGCTGCTCCAGCCCTCTCATCATCTCTGTGGCCTCCTCTGGACTCACCCCAAGAGCTCTGTGTTTTTCCTGTGTAGAGGGCTCCAGAACTGGACATGGAATCTAAGATGGCTTCTAATGCCTGAGTCCCACCATAAGACATTGATTCAGCTGCTGCTGCAGAAGACGTGAAGAAGGCTGCCAAATGTCCATGTGATCAACTCAGACACAGTAGGGAATCTAAAATGTCACTAGACACCTATTTGCAGGCAAATGAATGGAATCCCAGGGGTCACTATCTATTCAGCTTGAAGAAAGTCTTTATTTTCAGTGAAGAGGAAGGGTTACCCATGTCCTATTCTACACTTCTCTGTTAGGATGGAATGAATGGCTGCTGCTCTCACAGGACCATCATGCTTCCCAGTGGCAGCAGCTGCCTATGTTTAGGTAAATGAATCCTACCCTAAGTGTTCTGGGTATGTTGAATTGCTGTTTCAGTGCCACTGACTGTAGTGCCTAAACAGGAAATTTAGATTATGTTGGGAATATAATTGTTCCCTGACTGGCCTTGAGCTGCTGCTCCAGAAGATTATAAAAGGTACATCAGAACTGCCATCTCTGTGGGTGCTCTACTCTACCCTGGGTGTTCAGCACCTTCACTGAAGTATATTACACCTTAATTTTAGTGACAGGATTAGCTCCCTAACATTCATTAGTATTAGAATTAGGTGAGAGGAATCACACCCTAATTAAGAGTCTAGACATTATCCTCTAAAAAGAGAAAGGTATTTATATCATGGAAATTTGGTACATTCAGAGATGCCCTTCTAGTTCTAAGGTACTTTATGAATAATATTTCTGTATTATTTACAGTCCTCAATGACAGAATTCTCTACTGTTTCTTGGTGCCATATTAACTATATTAGTATCTAATACTATAGTAACTAAATATAAAACTAGTCAGTTTATCTCTAATCACACTGCAGGTCTAAGTAGGGAGGTATCAAATATTTTTTGAATACTTAACAGAACTAATAGACAGATGCCTTAATCACAGATAATTCCAGGAGGAAAATAATTAATAGTATTTTGTCAGAATTGAGCTATAATTGTTTGAAATCAAAATACTCAAGGAATTTATTTTCATGGTATTATTTTACAATTATTTTGGTTGACACTGGAGCAATATCACTGAACATTTTTAATAGTAAAACATCCCAGAAAATGGTATAAAAAACTGATCCTGCAGTCACCATGTGTATGACATAAAAACTACTCATTAAGTAATTAAATTGAGTTTGGTAGCACTAGAATTGAACATAGTTGGAGTGGGGCTGGATTTTTTTATTTATTTTTTTTTTCTTAAAAAGCTTCTCTCTACAAATGTAGACTGGAACTTCTTGAAAGTGTATTTTTGGTGAATTGTAAAATAACTTGAAAGCAGAAGAAGTTACTACTCATTTTATCATGTCTTCCAAAGAATCTAGTATTATTTTTAGTAGTACTGTTACCACTACTATTAATTATTATTATTATTATCATTATTGCATTATCTCTGTATTTTTGTGTAGCATTAAAAGCAGCATTCAAAATTTTGAAAGGAAATTAAGCCTGATTCTCTAGGCTGATTGAACAATTTTTCTTCAACTGGAAGGAAATTTCATCTTTTTTGAATACAGTGAAATGTTCTGAAGAAATATATATAAAGTTAATCTTAATTTATTTCTTTTTGTCCAGTGAACTAAACTAGTCATATGCCTTCAAAGCACCAGCACAGATCCTCTTTCTAAATGACACTTTATGTCAATCAGTACCATATTTGTTTTACAAATGTCTTTTTATCTGTCGGTAAATAAAGTATCTGACTTAGTATATAAACATATAGCTTGAAGGTTTTCAGAATTTTATACAAATTCAGATCAAACAGTATTAGTTAATTTTCAATTACAGGGAAGTGTTGCTAAACTAACATGCAGGTGTACTGTCTGGAGAGAGGCCAGAGAAAACACTCAAAAAGTTGCACAGTGAAATCATAAGAATTTGGAAAAGATGCTGGGTCTTGCTTTTAATTCTACAAAGAGGCATGGATGTAGCAGGCAAAGGGGTTTTAATCATGCCTGAGTGAGTTTGAGGAAATGCCTTCTTTTTATTTTAAATGTTTTGTGGGTCACAAATCTTCTCAATCTTTTTGCCTTTTTGTTTTAATAACTCAGATTGTTAGTGACATCTTTTTAACAAATAGCAGTTGCTGTCTTTAAAGTAAAGCTTTTCCTGAGGCAGGAGAAGTACTATCTGAGGACTAAACAGGTATAGGACTCTGAAGAAGTCTGACTGTTTACTGAATTTATTTGAATAACTTTGTCCCGTAAATTTGGCTCATATAAAAAGACATATGGGTTTAATCCTCCACTTCAGTCCAGCAGTTTTGCACTGGTGTAACTTCGTTAGAGTTGCATGGGTGTGCAGTTGGAATAACAAAGTGGCGAATCAGACCCACATGTGTTTCATATCCCCTGGGAGTTGGATCTCACGTGCTTCTCAGACCTGGTGCGTGTGCATTGGCATGTAATATCTGTGGGACAGACACCGCGTCCTCTTAGTTCCTGGGAGCCAGCGTATTATCACATACATCGTGCTGGATCAAATCTGCACTCTGCAGGTTTGACTCCCGAAAGAGGAGGAGAAGTACTATAAAGTTATGCAGAACCTGCAGTTGGAATAAGCAGGAAGTACTTACAGCTCTGAGTGTGTCCAGGTATTTGAGATAAGGAGCAAAGGCTGGTCCAGTGGCTAGAGATGGTTCCCTCTACAAGCACAGCGGTGGCTGAACCCAGTACTGATTTTCAGTAAGTACAGAGGAGTGAAAAACTTTGCTTATGGAAGGCCATCAGTGCTTCCAAAATCCATCGGAATGGGGTTTTGAGCTTTTCTTGTGGTTTTGGTTTGTTCTGTTAAAATCCCAACCAAGCTATGACCCAGCCCAAGCCTGTTTATGTTATGAGATCTGATGGGACTGTAGCACGAGGCAACAAGACTTGACTTAACAGCTGTAGAAAAACACTGCAGAGTCCTGATCTGTGTACAAGATTCACAGCATATGTTAAATAGTTATTGTGTACAATGGAATGAGTTTAATTGTATTTAGCCATGCTGTAATTTGCGAACCAATTGTTAAAACATGCTGCAGGATGTCAAACTCATATTTTTAATAAGCTGGGCAAACTATCAAGTGGTCAATGTTCTTGTGCTTCAGCCTTTTTTGATTAGTTGCCTTGCAGGCAGATTTGGACAGTTATATGGAAACAATACAGGGATGAACAAAGAAGGAACTGGAGTGATAATTTGAGAGAGTAACTGGGAAATTGGTCAAAGGAGAAAAAAGCATGATGTAGATGGTTCACGGCATGTTGCTTTTTATCCTGTTCAGTTAAAAACAATGTGCTGTAATTTATGAGTAGACAGACCTAGTTAATCCTTGCTTGGTTTATGTAGATGCTTGGGTGTCCAAAAGCCCTAAATCAGTTTTATAGTATGCATTACATGTACTGTTGACTGGCTGACCTGAATAAAATGAAGTTTACAAACTGGTTTTGATTAACCATGTCTGAATGTAGACATTTAGCCTATTATTAAATTTAGAAGCCATTGGTTTATATTTTGTTTTATTGCTAATCATCTTTTACATTACTGTCAGTGTTTCCATAATGTCCAATTAAAAAACAAACATTGTGCACAGATAAATAAAAGCTCTCCAGGCTTGTGAGAACAGTGCAGACTGTGTTTGGAAAGCACCCATTCAAAAGCATTGTATTACTATGGAAGAATTACTGCCAGGGACAAAAGATACCTACCTCAGCCTCTTTTCTTTGCAGCAGACTGGATGGATGGTCTGTTAGTTTGACCAATACGGCTCCACTGGGTTTACTTACAACAACAAAAACTACTGGAAGCACAGCTGCCCTGGCCATTCATCCTGATAAATCCTGATAAATGAGCATCATTGTCCTAGACATTACTTATGTGTTTATTGCAGCATTTCTGTTTGGAGGCTTAGAGGGTAAGGCACCCAGAAGCAGCACTGAGGATATCCCAGGCTGGACTCTCATGGCTACTGAACACTTTGACATTAAAGAATTGGAGTTGGATACGTTGCCTCCATCTCTACTAATAAAATATCCAGCACTGGCATGGGTCCAAGCATTGCCACAGGCTGGCCCGTGTTGTTGTCAGCACACAGTCCCAGGCCTGCTTTTCACTTCTGCTGTGAAGGTGTCTTCCCGTTGATGCTTGAATGGAGACTGAGGGGTGGCATATTCCAGAGGTGGTTCCCAGAAAACACTTTGAAGGCACCACCTGATCTGGGGAGTGAGGTGGGTCGGTCGTGTGGATGAAAGCGTTACCGTCTCGGTTGGGCAGAGAGTAAGTTGTGGTTCATTTTCATTACTGCTGTAAAAGGGGCCATTAAGATGTTTTCTGCAGAGAGGCACAGCTGAAGTTCCTGAGGTATGTAGTGGCTGGGAGGAGGCCCTAAACGATCCATTTCCATGTGTGCCTCTGAAAGGGAAAACATGCAGCCTGAGTAGCTATTGTGCTTTGGGATGCTTACAGGGGGCCTAACTTCCATCTGAAATCTATTTTTCCTGATTCTGTGCCTTGAGTATGGCAACTCATTAAGATATCAAGTATCTTAATGTGTGTTACCAGCAAAAATACAAACTTTAGATTACAATCTGTTTTGCATTGAACCTGTGGGACTGAAGTACTCCACTCCAACTCCAACATTTACTTTGAATATGGGAGAGGGCTGGCGGGGGGGGGATAATCAACTAACAGAGACTCACCTCACTACATCTCAAGCTGATTTCCAGCTTCCAGTTCAGAGGAAATATCTAAATATTTTCCCAATAAAAGTAGTCAAAAGAGAAATAAAACGTGATGTGCTAACAACTAAGGAAACATCCAGATAGAACTGAGAGGGGAAGATAATGGCATGCACATCATACACACCGTTCACACAGCATGAGTTGACCAAGTCGTATTGCATGTACCTTCACAGCCACTGGTCTGGCTTGATTTCAAATCTCTAATTGTGGAACAGGATATGCTTACATTTGAAGGAAGGTGGTAAAAAAAGATATAATTCATAGTCTGTTCTCTGAATCCTCTGCTGATTGAAATCTATCAGACCTCTGTGAGCATTGTTTGCAGCTCCCTTGAGACATACTTAAGAATGCAGCCCTTATTGCCTCCAGCCTTTTCTCCTTCTCAGCTGAGATTCAACTTACCTGTCTTAGAGTAAGTCTCTGTTAACAACCATCCCCTTCAGCTTCTTGACATCCACAAAATAAATGCTGTGTCTCACAAAAGAAGCCAAACCTCCTAGGAGGAGGAGCAATTGCAATGAGTCTCTTACCTTGCTTCAGCCTGGGGTCTGCAGAGCTTAAAATGGGATGAGAGTTGGGAGGATGCTTCTTCCCTGATAGTCAGGAGAGGATTGCTGTTTCCATATCACCACACCTGTTGGGTGCAAGCAGGACCTATTCCTGTGAACAGGAGAAATGTGGATGCTGCAAGAGTAAAAGAAGTCCTGTTTTCCATCTGACCATCCAGTAAAGTAGACCTACCTTTACTATCGTGTACATCCTACATCAAAAGAGTAATGAACACAGGTGAACCTGGTCTAGTGGGAGGTGTCCCTTCCCATGCAGGGAGCTTGGAACTAGATAATCTTTAAGGTCCCTTCCAGCCCAAACCACTCTATGATTCTATAATTCTATGAATTTTTGGACTGTCATAGAACCAAGTTTTCTTCTAAGAATGTTTTATGCATCTCTGCCCAGTGGGAATATTTTTCTACCTTAACTTCTTGGCAGAACTTCGTTGGACTCTGTCAAGAAGTTCAACTTCTTTGTGTAGCATTTTTTTTCTTCAGAAATGTGGCGATTGAGATTTACTGGGCTTGCCTTTCTAAAATATATTTTACTGCATCAGAATGGCATGTGAATTTCAAATTAAATAAATTGTTATTATCATAGACTGCAGTAAGTATATCCCATAAGGTTCACGGAGTTCATGGCCAGAATAATGTTATATCTTTCAATCTAATTTTATTATGCAGTATATATATGGTGAATTTCAAACAATGACTCCTTGTGGTTGGTTAACCTGTAGTTGCAGGAAGAGTCTTGATCTGAAGATACTGTGAGGAAAAAAAGATATGTTGCTTTGTAATTTATTCCAGTGAATAGTTCTGAAAATTAGTACTTTTTCCTACTTTGAATTTTCTGCCTGAGCTTGTATTTATGTGCAGGTAGGTACGTGTCAAACAAGAGCTTGCCTATTAGAAGTTTCAAGTGTTCCTTTTTGACTTTGGGACTTGGCAACTTTTGAAATATTGAATTTTGATACATTAACCATGGTATCTAGTAAAATCAAAGTTATAAAAGTCATACAAATATATTGGGATCATTCTTCTAATTTCAGCTGTAGCTCAGTTAGAGAAAATTATTATCTGCCCAAACCAAAATTCACATAGTAAATCTCAAACAGAGCAAATCCCTTTTCCATTTATGAGGGTACGCACAGCAGTGGGCAAAAGAACATCGGACAGACTTGATTGTCTTGCAGTAGGACTGAAAGTCATAACTCCATGTTCCAGAGAGGTGCATATGATGGGGTGATGTCAAAACACCTGGGTGAAGCTCTGTCAGCTCCTTGTCTTCTGTGTGTGTGAGTCCTGTGTGGCTGTCAGAGAGGCTGTGCGGTGTGTCGGTTTTAATAAAAGCAATGAGTGAAGGGAATGAAGCAATTGCAGAGCCATTCAGTTGAAAGCAGGTCCTTCACAAATGATTGGATAATTAAAAATATGAATGCAGCTAATCCATGTTGACATTTTTATAGCCTTTACATGAAACAACCTTTAAGGGTATGGTGGAATAGAGAGATAAGATTCTATGGGAGGACCACTGGCAGTTGATCACAGAAAAAGAAGATATCATATGAAGAAAATGCTGGTTTAAAAGGAGCATAGGAAAATAAACTGGATACCTAAAAATAAACATCAATGGGAATCTCCTACATGAAAAAATCACTGCTAAAGTAGTTATATACATAATGATGAATCCGTGGCAACAAGCAGTAAGCTGTCCCAGGGACAGCTGAAGTGCAGAGTTGCACACCCATAGGTGGCATGGAGACTGGCAAATAGCAGACAGAAGTGAGGACAGTATTCTGCCTTTCTGTCACTCATGTAACTTCTGAACTTAATACAGCCATTTCTTGCATGCTCTGTCCATTCCTCATGTCCATATTTTACACAACTATAAGATTTAAGAAGCAAAAGAATATTTTACAATTTGGAAAAGAAAGCATAAAGCAGTCCAGTGATATATAAACCAAACTAGCAGATTTATTAAAACACGTCTGTGTGTACAGAGAACAATAATATTCCAGTGTTGTTCAGTGTAACAAAGAAAAGAGATGAAAGAATACAACAGCACAGAATTTGAAGACCAGGAAAAAACTAGAATTACACAGCTTGATTTTCACAGTGATACAGTTCACAGTATTAGGCAGTGAGGACTGTAATGGGTTTGACATCAAGGAAAGTAAATACATAAGTGAAGTCTTTCTAACAGATACATTCTAGCTGTCAGTTGATAAATAGTGGTGCTTGGTAAACAAGCTTCAGCACTCCATAATGCTTGGTGTAAGGTATGAAAATGTTAATATCATGCTTTTGAAGGTGATAGATTCTTTGTTTACTGAGACTGTTCATGCTTGCAGGACATTAAGTTATGTGAAATTAATCAGACAGAAAGTCTAAAAGAGGATGTACAGTCAGGTTGTATTGAATCAGTATTATGGCATATTAGCTTGTAATGGTTGGAGACCACTGGGTTAAACAGCATAAAATCTTTAGGGGTAACATCTAGAGCTCTATGGAAATATAAATTACAGGAGAAGGAGTCTCAAATTCAAAAGGTTTTTTTTATATTTTCTTGACCCCAACCATATGTTCAAGTAGTCCTTGAGAATAATTCACTATGTCAAGAGATCTCCTCAACTGCCCGTGGCCTGTTGTCTTTGTTCAAGGTACCTGGAGTGCCTACTGCTGTGCTTACATCCTCTCCTTTTTGTCTCTTCCTGCAAACTCGGCCAGTCTCTCCTTCAGCCAGGGAATTTGTCACTACCATGTTAGAAGTAAGACAGGCAGTAGTTTCTCTGGGATGATTTGGGTCTGTTAATTCCTAATAGTGGTCAGTGAGTCACCTATACACAATCTGAACTGTCAAAGGGCATAATAATAATAAAAAAAAGGGAAAATAGACCAGAAAAATCTATTCTTTATAAAAGAGGACATGAAATTCTGAAATGTGCTGCCCCAGGATGTTGTGAAGGCATAGTCAGCAGGTTCAAAAAAAGCATTAGTCGAATTAATAGACAACAATCTATTAGCAGATACTAGAAGGACCAGAGAGGTATGTACTCTAACATCCCTTACATGGCTAGAAAAAATAGCCGAGATCATGTGCATTTATGTGCGTGTCCTTTTGCCACTGCTGGGGACGGGAGGGTTAGATGTTCTGAGGACAAGTTCTTTGCTCCAGGAATGCTCGTATTGAACAAAATTCTGCTTTCAGTATTAATCCAGAGAAAGACTGAACCTGAGTGGAGGTGAGCTAATTTTACACTTGCAAATAACTGTGAAATATAAACCAGCAGATTGAAATGTCAAAGAATATACAACAAACATGGCACCAAATACCTGAAAGTGGAGAAACCTTTGAAGAAACCTTGATTGGATTCCTTTAGGACTGACTTCTATATATATAACATTCTCCTTATTTTTTCATTATAAGAAGAAGAAATAATAGGCCATTTTGCATCTCTGTAAATTGACAGGGGTCATTTAAATTCATTGTAAATACTCTACTATCTACAAGCTGAGCAGCTGACTTAAAAATTTTTAAGTCCATGACTCTACGTATTACTTCTCAAAGGTATTAATTAACTACTAAGCTAATCCTGAAATCATGGAAACTTTAACAGAGGGTGGATCCCAAGTACATTAGTCTCATTTCATGTGGAAAATTGGAGAGAAATATGCATACATTAAGGAAATAGGCAAGCTAATGTTCTAAATGTTCATTGTTACCATGTGTTTATTTCTAAACAGAGTAATTTAAGAAACTCAATTTGGACATATGGAAAAAATACAGAAAAAAAACCTGACTTAAAAAAAGGAAAGCAAAACTAAAATGAGAAGATTTTGAGCTATTTCTTCAGTTATTTCTCTCTACAGGAGTGATTTTTAATAGTGAGTTCCTGAAGCCTTTGGTGTTACTGGTCAGTGTGCTGACTGATTGCATCTTTCTCTTTGCTTTCTGCATTTCCCTTTTCCCTTGCCCTTCCCTGCTTTTCCCTCCCCTGCCCTACCCTTCCCTACTTCTTCCCTTCTCCTCCCCTTCCGTTCCCATCCCCTCTAGCCCTCTAGCCCTCCAGGTACCACCACAGATCCTTCTTCCTTGGCCTTCTCCCTCTCTTTGACTCACTTTGGATTTTTTACACATGCAGTGAAACATGCCACCCTTACAGGACAACCAACCAAAGCGTAACCATTTGTTTTCCTTCCCACCTGTCAGCAGCTGCCATAGCACTTGCTCACCAATCCCTATATTCACACAGTTGATGTTATTTTTCTTTTCTTTTAAATTATCTTCTGATTATTGCCTTTACTTTCTCCATTGTGACTTCAAAGTCCATTCCTACCTCTTCATCCAATTGCCAAAATATTACATCAGCCCTACTTTCTTCTCCTTTTCCTTCACAGCAGCCACTCCAAATGCATTTTCCAGTCATCTTTTTGTCAGCTAAAAAGAGCAGTAGGAGAGTGGGAGTGGCACAGTTGTGTTCCACAAATGCCATCTGTGCCTTTTATTCCTTCTTGGGTGTAACCTACAACTTCTCTAGCTTCTCTGTTGTCAAGTATTGTCCATTTGATGTCTCAGAAATGAGAACTTTCCTTTGTAGTAGAGAGAGGCCATTAAACTTCTGTTGTGGCTAATCCATGTGGAAATCTAGCTAGTGGATGCTTTCCTGTTGTTCTGGTGGTGTAATCTCACACTTCTGTTACTGATGAGAATTTTTAGGAATGACTTTCAGGTCATTTATTATGAACAGGCATTCACAATTAAGTCAATCAAAAATCTATGTACAAACATAATCAGAGAGGCAGAAGATGCCCGTGGTGGTGCTAAGAATAATGCCCATTGAGCTCAGCTTTGCACAGCAGGCAAACAGTTCAGCTGAAGAAAACTGCACTGCTGGACTGACCACACAGTCAACCCTACCCTAGATGGAATATAGGCTGTGTGAACAATATTGAAAGGAGATGGAAAAGGTGAACTGTAAAAATAATTATTTTCTTTCCTTACTTTTATGGATTTGCGAGTAAACCACACTGGACTGAACACCAAAGATTTCATGATTGATCATAGATCACAGAATGGTTTGAGTTGGAACGAACCTTCAAGATAATCTAGTTCCCACCCCCTGCATGGGCAGGGACACCTCCCACTAGACCAAGTTGCTCAGAGCCCCATCGAACCTGCCTTTCAACACTTCCAGGGATGGGGCATAACCTCCCTGGGCAAGTTATGCCAGTGTCTCACCACCCTCACACTAAAGAATTTCTTCCTAATGTCTAACCTAAATCTCCCCTCTTCCAGCTTAAAACCATTACCCTTTGTCCTATCACTGCAAGCCCTTGGAAAAAGTCCCTCCCCAGCTTTCCTGTGGGTCCTCTTCAGGTATTGGAAGGCAACCTACTAAATATTACTGAAACATTTGAGATCCTTAGAATCCTGTTGTGCTAAGTGCTGTAAAAAAAGAAATAAAAAAAAATATATATAAAGCTACCTGGAGGAATGTACTGTCTGGTTATATGGCAAGAGACAACAGGTATCTACAGGGTAATGGGGAGCACAGGGAACTGTAAAATAACGTTCGTCATCATGGCAAGCAGTGATCTCAGCACTCTGGCATTCTCATTAGTGTTAAGTTTTTTGTAGACGTCATGGAAAATACTGGGTGGAAACAAAAGTCCTGTTTGTTGTTATAAACAAAGTCTTCAAAAATCTTTTTGTGGTCTGTTACAATTGTAGAGCAATCCATTTAAAATTGGCCGATTCCAAGTTTCTCATTGTGTAGCAACCGGATGAGTAACCTAATACAGATAAGTAGAGCACTGGTGTTGTGATCTTTGTCTGGAAAACAAAATTCCAAGTGAGATACACCAGAATAAGGCCTACTGAGCAAAATGTAGCTTTGCTGATACATGAGCCTGGGCCAGCACAAGAACTGTAAGTAGGACTATGTCACATCATAAGCATAGTGTTATAAAAACAGATGGATTTTACAATATGAAATAGTAACTCTAGATAATGTCATAGAAAGCAAACTGCATATGTTCTTTGAAATGCCTGGGACCACGGACTTCAGTTGCAGGCTCCAGGTCCTAACAGAGGGGAAAGGGACATGGTTGACTCAGAAACCTGGAGGAAACCTTGTTTCTTTTCCAACTGTCGCAGAAGTACTGAAGGGGCTGAGTTGGCAACTCACACTGCTGGCTGGACAGATATGGTATTACCAGTTTCTGCTGAGCATTCTCTGTTCCCCCTGCTAACATGGATCTTGTACTTCCCATGAGATGAGTCTCAAGGAGTAAAGCTCCACCAGGACTAAGATTCACGTGTGAATTAATTCAGTTTTCTGACAACACACCATTTTTTTTGGAAAGGAAGCTACAGATTCTCTCACTTCTGCATTAAAAAAGAAGCAGTTTGAAGCATGAAATTGCTTTTCTAGCTACATACAGCACTTGGGAAGGCATTCTAGAAAATCAGAAGATTAGTGAAATATTTCAACATACCCAGTTTTTCTATCAGGGTTTAAATTCTTGGTCAGGAGCACATACATCCTGAGTGGCACAGTAGTGAAAACTGCTGGACTCAGTTCAGACATCATCTGCACAACTCAGTAGAAAACCTAAAGCACTGGGGCAGTGCAGGGGTTAACAGCAGGAGCTAAAGATCTGTTTAGTTGTGGATGTCTAAGATGAGGTCCAGAACAACATAAAGTTGCCTGGATGACAACTGTTGGGAAACATCTAAATCCGAGAACAACCCGGATTGTTATAGGATCCTAAATATTTTGGTAAAAGCTTTAAATGTCTACAGTTCTGCTGCAGCTTTAAGGCACCTTTTGCTGCAGCTGAATGTTTTGAAATTGTGTTCCCAGAAGGCCACATAGCTTTTACACAGGGAAACAACGCATGGTGTCCGAGCTGCCTGGTGCATAGGCAATGTTAAATCCAATATATAGCATGACAGCCACAGCTACACTTAAAATCCGAGGTTGAGGAAGAAGATGGGGAATTCAGATCAGCAGCTTCTGCTCCCCAGGGCTGTGGGTTGCCCAGCAGATTACACAATTGGGCTCAGTTAAGTGTCTGTCTGGCCCCCATGAAACTTGCATTCTTGGCTGTGGCACAGCACAGATTTCATCACCTTCCCCCTTTCCTCTCTATGCATACATGCTCACATGCTTGCACAAACAAAGCTTGGTGCACAGCCTGCTGTTCAGAGCACTGAGAAATGGGAACTGAGGATTCTGGCTCTCAGGAGCTGGAGGGGAAGCTGAACTGCAGGTATGTTCCTCCTGCTTCTTGCTCTCTCCTTACGAGGCCAAGGTGTTGTAAAAATGAACGGTTCTCCAAGGTTTCAAAAATGAGTGAGGTGGCCATGCTTCTGTGCATGTTACCAGAATTGGGTGAATCTGTGTTTAAAGGAAAAATAAGAGTGTCATCACAGCTGAATTAATAGTTTCAAAATCAATTGTCTAGAAAAGAAAGCTAATGTTGGATAGCCCGTGTGTCCCATGGAGCATGCCTCACATTTCTGAGTAGTGTGCTGCAACATATGAATACAGTTATCAACTGATAGAGCTCTGATTAGTGCAGTTGACATCAACCTATGGCTGAACTGGTTCTTCAAACATTGTCAAAGTAGCCCTGGTCTGGGTTGTCAAGTGCCTCTCCAAGATCCAACAAAAGCAGAAACAAAGCACTGATAATTGTTACCATGTTTATTTGATATTTCTTAGTTTCATAAAATAATTATGTTCCAATGAAAAAATACATGTATAAAATATGCGAATTCAGGATTAAGATCATAGTATCCAATGCCAGGTTGGAAGGGACCTCAAGGATCATCTGGTCCAACCTGTCTAGATAGGAGCACAGTTTAGATGAGACGTGAGTGCCATCAGTGCAGCTCTCATCGTATAAGTCAGATATACAATCCAAATGCAAATCCTAGGCAGATGGCAACTGTTTTTCTATGTTTGTTCCATCCTTTCTGCCCTCATCTCCCCATGCTCCTCTCTTTCTTCTCGTTCCTCTGGTTAGGATCCGGGATCATCTTGGATATAGTGGGTTTTTTTAAATGGCTGGAACAGGGCAAATGCTGGACCAAATGAGATGGCTAATTTATTGTAATCAAATTCAAAACAATTAATGCAAAGTTCAGGTTGCAGAAGTCAGCCAAGTCTCTGTTTCTGTTGGAACCTCAGCACGTAGATTTCTTTACTGTTTATGATTTTTAACTGTACAAACCCATCAGAAAAACATTCTTCCTCTCTATTTCTTTTTTTTCCCCCAGATAAAAAGATTAGGGCTTTGGGGACAGGGGAGGCTTGGGGCTTGCAAAAATGAGGGGAAAAGTTTAACTAGGAAAGTTCATTACCTTTTTGCTAAGAAGCTAGAAATTGGATAGCCATTGGTGCTGTTAGTGTCACCTCCCATGAGGGAGACTGTTGTACCATCCATGCACCTACAGCCAGGAAAATTTCTTACATTAGACAGAGGCCCTGTAAAGTCAAGCTAGCTATGTTTACATTTTATTTACTACTCCTAGTAGCAATTCATCAGTACCCGGTATCACCTCTGCTGTCTGGTGTTAGTTCAGGTTCAGATTTCAGCATCCATTCCTGCAAAGCTGTTCTTGAAGAAATACACTCTGCTGAGCAGGACACATGGGAGTGGCATGGCTTGGCAGGCTGAGCTGCTGTGCAGGGCTTCCCTGGGGTGGGCAGTAGGGTATGGTCAGGGACTTTGTGGTGAGGAAAGCCCATAAGCCTGTTTGAACATGCCCACAAGCATGATCTTGGTCTGTGACTTCATGATTTATCACTGAACCTTTCCTATCTACCATGGGCAAAAACTGGGTTGTGACTGTTTCACCCTGGACATGTTATCAGAACTACATTCCTTCTCATTCTTGCAATGGCCCAGGAGAAAAGGAGGGAGAAGGAAGGGTATGAAGAACATTGCCTGATAAAGCACAGCCTCATCCTTCCCTTTCATTTGTTCTCTGCAGTACAAGGGAGAAGAAAGAACCCAGAGGAATGGGAATGTCATTCGGCTATTGCATAGGTCCCACTGCACACTCAGATTCTGTTGCACCTGCACAATTGTGAAAATCACTCAAAAGATGCCAACATAAAATATTCCATTTTTTGAGTTGTCTGTCCAGCATCCTTAGGCTTTTTGAAAATCACAACCTTATTTTCAGCACAGAGCTCCAACATAACACTCAGAGGTGAGACAAAAGGCTAACATGGGTGAGCCTGATTTACTTAAAGAAATACTTCAAGGATCTACTTTATTTAAAAAAACAAACAAAAAAAGAACAAGAGCAATAACAGAGCACCTCCCCGCTCTACAGCTGCAAACTCCTTCTCTGACTGATCTCTCCTTTGAGAAACTCTCGCAGGCTGTTCCTGTCCACCACTCCTCTCTAACTGCTGGAGCTGACTCCTTCCAGATGGCTTCCAAGGATCGTTGGGCATTTAGCCTTTGTCTCTTGATCCAATATCAGCACAACCCACCTGGATCTTCTTGACAGACCTACATGCTATTGAGGCAGCAGAGGACTACAACTGCACTGGCAAATGCCCACAAGAGTTTCTCAGAGGAGACATCAGTCAGAGGAGAAAGAAACAAAAGGCAAAACTGTCCTTCTCATGTGGTACGTTTGCACACCCATTCATGCCATGTATAATATTTCACTAACAGAAGGCTGCACTGGAAAGGTCAGCAGGATAGACTCCTGCCTGAGCACAATAAAATACACCAAGAAGTACAATGTTTTGTATTTTTTTTTCATAATACAAAAGAGAGTAACCCATGTTCTTGTGTTTCATGCAACACATGAAATATTTAAAATCCCAAATCAGCTTCGATATACTGATGAGAAACCAGCAATGAGCTCAGAAGTTTGCAGAAGACTGCAGTGATTCCATTAGGTAGCACTGGTTTTACTTAAGGATTTTCCAGAAGCCCAGAACACAAAAGAATGTCTGGGAGAGGCTTAATAAGCAGAAGGACACAACTGTATTCTGTGATAAATTGTGTACATAATGAGTAATGACAGTGCTTTTTGCTTTTTCTTTTCATTTTGGGTCACAAATAAGCAAAATAATTAACCAAGTCATCTCAAAAGGGATTATTTTTTTTCTTCTCAGTAACCATCACTGAGGACTGTATTTTTTCAGCTGCACTGATTCAGAGTATTTTGCATCACCTTTTACAAAGCCAAACAAAGCTTAATGGCATTTCCATTAAATTTCAATTGAAATACTTCCAAAACAGTTCTTCCATAAAGATAGGCTATTTGTCCTGATACAGCTCTCTGATAAGACCTTATCTGGAATAGCGTGTACTGTTCTGGTAAGCATTTTCAAGAAAGCAAAAAAGTCCAGCACAATAAAGGGAATTGAATTCTTATCAGATGAGATGGAAGTACCAAGCTTATTCAGTGCATGAAGCAGAGGCAAGGGGCACACTTACTGTTTAACAGTGTATCATAAAGAGATGGTTGCACATAAGGAATGGATGTTGGGCAGTGTTGGCACAGGAACAAATGGAGATGAAATGATCATGGAGTCTGACATGGTGAACTGAAAGGCTTATTGGATAACATTCCAGTGAAGGACTTTATTTAGTTTTAGGGCAAAACTGGCTCATGTTGTAAAGTAATTGCATAACATCATTCCCTCTGATGAACATGGATGTTCCTCTCAGTCACATGTCCCCACTGGTAGCAATGTCCTGATGAATGTGTTTTCTACCATCTCCAATCTTTCTAAACCAGAGATAAGGATATTTAAAGTGAAGCCAGCCAAACTGGGCAGGGCCAATATTGACTCTCTCTGAAGAGAACACATTATTAAAAACACAAGCAAGTTTGTCTCTCTCACCATGCAACCATTCCATGGTAAACCAAAAGGCATCAGGTTGCATCAAGGAAAAAAGAGGAAATTGTGATTTAATGGCTCTGTTTCTCTTCCCATTGGTGTTAATAAGTAATGACTGTGAAGTAAATAGAATTATATCAATGACACTAGAATAAAATCCAGCCTTTGTATGAGAACAAAATAGGGGGAAAAAAAATCTCTTTTAAATGTGATACATTTAACTACCTAGTTACGGAAATTGGTGAAATGCTCTTGTCAAGTGGGTGTAAAATGTTGCAGTTAGTTTTTTTGGTCTGACATTAAAGGCTACCAAGCTCAATCATGTCTGGCTAAAAGTTTATCTTTCCAAATAGGCAATTTGATGTGAAGAGTTTCATTCATTTTCAGTTAATGCAATTAACATGCAGGATGCCCAAGTTACAGACACATTGCTGAAGTAATTTAATACAAACATACGAAATTGTCAGTTCTTCAGGTGGACTTTGTGACAGACAAGCAGCAGCTTTGAAAAAAGAATGAACCTTCTGTAAATCAATTTCTGAAACCAGTGGTCCCACAGGTACTTTCCAGAGCTTCTCCTGTTTCAGATAAGAGTTTAATCTGATGTATTATATAGCAAAATGCTGTTTTCCACCAGGAATGATAAATGAGATTATTTCTCAGATGATGTTTTCTGTTAGTATAATAGCTGGAGTATGTTCATTATAAAGACAGATTTTAGGCACCATTTCTTACAATGAAAATTATCATCAAGAGAACAAATTTAGCAAAACAGTATTTGCTATTTTAGAGTAACTGGGAATGTTAGTTGTCATACACTGACAATCCTCTAGATCAACAGGGGGTTTTATGCCAGTTTTTCAACACTAATGGCTTTCATGAGCTGTGAGCTGACATTCCCCTCAAAGGGTGTTAATGTAGTACTTGAACAACAACTAGGAGATCTGCAAAGTGTTTTCGAGTAGCTTTGTGAGCTACCATGCTGTATGAATACCTAGAATTGCATAGTAATGATGTATGGTTAATATAAACCATAGAAACCATGTCCTTCACCATCCCCTCTGGCAACTACCAAAGCAAGTATCCCACCTAATGAATCCACAGTTTCCTTTATTCCTTCAAGTTTGCCTCATATCTTTTTCTTTCCTCTGCTTTCTGGCTGTGATGACTCTCCAGCCTGCCCAAGGCATGGAGAAGGCTGTCACTTGTCACAGGAAAACTGAGATGGTGTCACAATGCCACTCCCTGCCTGTGGGGCAGAAAAGGGCTGCACATGTGGGTGGATGAGTGTCTTGCGTGTGTGAACCTGTGGATGTCTGTATTTGGGATCTCCTGTGCTGTCATCTTGCTGGCCTAAACCCCTTGAAGGCTAAGCACAGAGACTGCCTGGAGCAGATGGCCCACAAGGATCAGAGTTAATGCAGCAACACTTTCACACACAGCAACATGGATCTTTAATGTGCTTTCACATTAGAAGATGTCCCTTTAGCTACTAAATCAGGAAGGTGATTCCAAAATTGTCATCCATTACTTGGAAAGATAATAAATCTTCTAAATCATTATTTTTCTTTAAATATTGTACCACAAGAGTGATGGATCTCTACAGCCCTTATAAAAGCAAAACTGACTTCATTTAAGGAACAGACTTTAGGTTTTCTCATTCCACTCCTGTTCCTTATCCATTAAGAATCCCCTCATCCTCCCTATCCATGGCAGAGAAAATGAAAGGTCAGTGCAGAAATACATTGTAGTGTATTTTACAGTATTATACATTGACCAAAAGTTTAAATATGGAAAGTATTACAGTTCTATACTATGTTACATGATTAGAAGCACATTTTGCTGGAGATACGATCTGTGTTACCAACAAAATAAGTATGTATAGGATCTGGTTTAACTTACTTATCCTTTTGTCCTTTTTTTCTGCTTATTGTTATGTAACAGTTGTGATGGTGAAATGCATAATGACTATTCCGGACAGTATGATAGAGCATCATATGGCATTTATATTGGAGGGTAAAGCATATAAACATATGAAAGTCATTTAAAGATACAATTAAACTTCTAAACAAAGAACTTCATAAATATTTCATTTGAAAAACTCAGCATCAACCGACTACCTGAGGGCTAAGGGGACTTTTTTTAATACAACATAATAAAGATTTAATAAAAATGCTGTTGTTAGAGGTGCAAGTGTGTTAACTCTCTCTGACAGAGGGCTATTAAAATGTATCCTTCAGGCTGTTCCTTCTTGCATTTTATTTAAACCAGCAAAGTCCTGTGACTTTACTGCCTGGGATTATGATAAACAATAGAAGCAATATTTACAAGTTATAGTGTATTGTAATGTGTCTATACAAGCCTTTAATTTAGATAACTCTTTTCATCCTGGGAATTTTCTCCTCATTGATATGAATTCTGAACTGTCTGTGTAGCCTGTGATCAGTTTTATTCAAGTCAGTCCTTTGCTGCACTCAGGACAACAGAACAGACATCAAGGGTTTTCTTTCCATGTAGGGCTAGTACTGAATGGTCTATTTTTCATTATTAAATCCACTGTTACAAAGACATGGTATATTTGTCATTTCACAAAGATTTTAAATCCAGAGTTAATGTGTTTCTTAATCATGTACAAATTAAAAAATTATGTCAGTAACACAGAAATTACTGTGGGAGTTTTATACAACGTTTTGCAAGACACATTAGGCAGTCATAACACTCTCTTGGTCTTTAAAAAGTAGAAAATATTGAAAAAATCTGATTTTTTACCTATCTTAAGCATTCCAGAGTGATATTCCTTGAATATCACTACTGTATTTCATTCCAGGTGAGTGTTTAGCAATAAAATTGTTAAAAAGTCAGTAAAAGACATTTTTAAAGTTTTGAAGTAAGTCTTGGGCGAAGAGACCGGAATCCAGGGCAATCAAGTGTTCTTCAGTATTTTGGGTATTGACAGCATGGGAAAAAGAGAGAGAGATACCAGAAAAAAGGAGGCTTCACCAGACTGTAATCCACAGAGAAAATGAAAATACAGTATCTGGGGATTCATTATCCTACAGTAAAGCAGCCAGAAGAATGTCAGAGATTAGACCCTAGACTAGCCTGACTTAATACAGGGAAGCAAAGAATCTCAAGGACTCTAACTCAGTATTTACTTTTCTTTTTTTCCTGGCAGATTGAAGTTATGTTTTGTATTCTTCTGTTTTTGGTCTGAGGTGAAGAAAGCTCAAGACACTTGCTGTGTTAAGGTGGAGAAGCAGATATGTTTTTTATTTTTAAGGGTCAGGATGTCATATTTCATATTTTTGCATGTTTGTTTTTTCTCCTTTTCATTTCACTTTTTCACAGGAATTTTCTTGATACTTGTTTGTACACATAATATTTTTTTCCTTTGAAAAGTTTTATAGGTGATAGAACTGCCTATTATTAAAATTACCTAATGCTTCCTATTATGAAACCTTAATGTCATCTACTTATAATAGTGCCAAACTGTAACTATTTTGACTGAAGTTTTCCATGCCAAGTAGCTGTCCCAGGCAGTGCTCTTCTGGAAAGCTCCAGCCAAAATTGTTCTGTCATTTCTAGGAATGATGCAAGGAAAAAATATGTATTTTTGCCCGTGTCACTGAAGTTCTGAAATCCTTGCTTTGAAATGTGCCTAAACTTGGGAAAGAAAAATTAAAATTTCCAGAGTGTTAGTTTGGCAAGAAAAGGCATCCTTTGGGTGGGTTTTTTGGTACTTCAGTGAAGATGCAGTTAAAAATCCCTTTAGTTTTATGGATTAAGAACTCCAAAGCATCCTCAGGTGTCTCAGTGTCCCTAGATCTTTCTCTGCTTGGTGGGCACTATCCCTGACCAAGAGACTGAGCGTGCCCTGGCTCACAATGATGGAGACAAAGACAGACTTTCTGGCTTATGTGGACACTGAAATGAGACCAGGGAACTGGTCTCCTTATGACAATTATCTATTTTCAGCTCTAACTTTTCTTCTCTCACAAGAAGATAAAGAAGGAACTGCTGTTCAGACGCAATTGAAACAAAAGCTGAATTTGAAAAAGGGCTGGACTGAAACAATCTATGTTAGAGAAACAACGGCTCAGAGATACAGGGGAGAGTAGAAGGAAAAGAAAGAGGAAACTAGAAAGAGAAGAGTGAAATAACGTGGGCAAAGAGCCAGTAATAAGAAAAACTGGAAGTGGCAAGTGAGACATTATTAGGATTGAACATTCAGGGCATCGAAGAGCAGGAAATTTTAGTTTACAGATTTGCCTATATATCATAACCCAGCTTTTAGTCAGAGATCTATATGTTTTAATTCTAGGATCTCTGTCCCAGTGACAAGACAGAGGTTATCTCTCTGGAGTTGGTATCACAGATAAGGTTGTCTTCATCCCTCATTTGTTGCAGAAGTGGGAAGGAATGTAAAACTAAAGCAAGAAATTGCAGTAATGGAAGGGGAGAGCCTCATCAGTTGAGGGGAGGTTAGATTGGATATTAGGAAAAAATAATTCACTGAAATAGTTGTCAGGCACTGGGACATGCTGCCCAGGGAAGTGGTTGAGTCACCATCCCTGGAGATATTTGGAAGATGTGTAGATGGGTTGCTGAGGGACATGGTTTAGTGGTGGCCTTGGCAGTGTGCTAGGTTAACTGTTGGACTTGATGACTAAAGATCTATTCCAAGCAAAATGATTCTGTGATTCTACAATGAAGATGTGGGTGCTAGTCTGGACAATTGAATTCTCTTCCCACTTCAGCTCTAGATATGTTATAATGGGAAAGTAGCTTAAACTGCATAGATTGCTGCTAACAGAATGTGCTTCAGTTTCTTGGTACCCAATCTCAGATTGTGGGAACAAATTTGAAGAAGAGCTGAAGAATTCCAGCTGCAGCTTAGGTCAATGGGAGCTGTACAGCAAACCAAAGGTATTTCAAACTGGATACTCAAAATTCATGCATATTATTAACTGTAATCTCCTGTTTCTGTTCAGCATTTGTAGGATGTGCGTAAAACCCGTCATCTCGCATGGATATTGTGTACATAATTTATATTTATAAAGCTTTCAAAACTATACTGATGAACATCAGAAAACTCCTGGGAAAGTTAATAAATGTCTTGAGAGAAGGATTTGAATAGTGTGCAACAAAGATGGCATGAAGCCATCCATTGAACAATGGGACCATGTATTGGACAATGAAGTAAATATTGAGCAGCTGTTCATTAAGTAAACACCATCCAATCTGGGCACTGAAATGTCTAGGGTGGTATGGAAAAATATTTGTGATTGTGTAAATAAAGCCTGTATTGAAATGCATATGTCCGAGGTAAATCAGTGGACACCTGGGCTTTCATGAGACTTGCTATACTAAGAGAAATTTAACAGGAAGAAGTCTATTTATTTAGGTTATTTTGTGACCTGAGAGGTCCATGGAATGTCATCTGAAAGGTGACAGTCTGCTCAGTATCTTCTCAAGTAACGTCTAGCTGCATTGCTAATACTGAAGTATATGGCCATACCTGTGACAGGATACTGACAGCAGAAGTATTACAAATATTAAAGATGTAAAGATGTAAAAAAAAAACACCTAAGCATTAAGTTGTTCAGTGTGAGGATAAAACTTGGTATTTTTAATGTACAAGATACTTCTTTCTCCTCATGTGAAACTTCCCACCTCTTCTGTCTCCTTCTCCCAAGACCAGTTGTAGGACAGCAACCAAGAAAGAACTAGGACCATCTTAGGATAAGCTTTCAGTATCAGTTAAGATACCAAGTTTAAAAAGTTTAGCTGAAGTGGGCTTCTAGAAGCTGAATTTTGGTTACATGGTAAGGGAAGAAGTCTTAAGGCTTTTGGTCTTAACTTTTCCAAATTGAAACCTTTCTAAGCTCCGTTCTGGTGGATTTCGTTAGTTGAAACTGCAAAATACACCGTGTGAGACCAATAGAAAAAGGGAAGCATGAACTTAAGTTCTCTTGAGTGCTATCTGTATAACATCTGGGGGGTGGTGGGGGAGGAGGTGCTGATCTCTTCTGTCTGGTGACCATTGCTAGGTCAGAAGTAAATGGAATGCAAGGGGAAGGTCAGATTTCACATTAGCAAAAGTTTCCTTATTGTGAGAGGGTGGTTGGTTACTGGAACGGACTCCCCAGGGAAATGGTCACAGCATCAAGCCTGTCATAGTCCCAGAAACATCTGGACAAGGCTCTTAGTTATATGGTTTAGGTTAGGTAGTTTTGTCAGGAGCAGGGAGTTGGACTTCATAATCTTTATGGTCCCTTCCAACTTGAGATATTCTGTGATTCTTGGGAGTCTATGACTTTGCATGGGCGAGCTTATTTCTAGCATGCTCTCACTTTTTTGTATGACTTTAAAATGTTTTTTAATGTTATTTTTTATACTTACATGTTCAATAAATATATATGCTCACCTGTTGATGAATACAATATGCAACAGAGACAAAAATATGGGGGAAAAAAAAAAGAAAAAACATGGAGGTTATGTTGAAAAAAAGTGTCTGTGACTGGAGAAGAATGAAGTGGATGCAGAGAAGGTGGAGAATATGGATGGATTAATTATGTGATTCTGTGATGTTCTTGTCAGTGCCTGGGAGGTCTGTTGGAGAACACAGTTATTCACTTACCCATGTGCTTCTGTCTCATTCAGCATCTTCTATCATGTTTGAATGACCCGTTCCTGTTACAACTGTCTTAGACTTTATACCTTGTTTCAAATGTTTTTTTCCTTGCCTTTTGCTGTGAAACAGGTGAAGCTAAACTGAGAGCTAAGAAAAAAAGTCTAAAATACTTTGAACAAAAGTTGCCATCTGAACGCAGTAAAATAATATAGGACACATGACAGTCAGTGAGTTGTCCTTTGTAGTCAGAAAGCTGTGTTAATTTGTGGGCTCCAAATACACATTTGTATGCCTTGGTCTTTGGTCACACACCATTTTGCAGATCAGTTAGGAATGGTCACTGAGCAATTGCTGTCCATAATCCTCTTGCTGTTATTTTATGTTCTCTGTCTTTTGGGCTCATTAACTTATCACCTCTTGCCTAAAGCAGGTACTCTTTGTTACAGTTACTGTGGTTTTTGCAGGGTTTTCTAATATTCAGTTTGACAAAGTTGGAATTTTTAGCTGCTCCAGCAATAGTAAATAAAAAGGTTAATCCAGAGTTAAGTTCTTTCAATAATTTTTCAGCTAAGACTAAACGAAATATTACCTCAAATTGTTCTTAAAAGTAAAGAACTAGAAGGACAAGGAAGAGTAAAATAAAGTGAGAGATAGATTGGGTGCAATTATTATCCATAAATACTGGCATTTTGTACACTCATCCCCACAATACCGCTGTGATTTGGTCTTTCAAGAGTACATTCAAAGTAAAAGTCATGCTGAAGATACTAAAATATGTTTCTTGACCCAACCACTTCTTTTTAACAGAGATAGGGATGATCATAATGACTTTGAATGTCTTTAGGTCAGAACTAGAGATTCTTTAAATAGAAGCTTTTCACTTTGTGTAGCTTGACCTTTACATTGAGGTTTAATACCCTTGTGCTTCTATAAAATGCTGGCCTCGGCTGTTTGGAATGATGAATTGTTACAATGGTTTTTTTATGGTACTGTTAGAGAAATAGGAAGAAAAAGCTTTCTAAAGATACTAGTATTGCACTCTGCAACACAGGGCACTATTAAATACATTGAATTTCCTTTACATACACATAACACAACTTCGTTGTTAAACACCATTTGAAGTTTTCTTTCGATAACTGACATTATCTCAGCGGGCAGTCATTCCCTGGAACATTTTGAAACAAATGGTCAGTTGAGTTCTAACCAGCACACAGTCTTGCAGAAAACACTCTTCACCAGGCATCGTGCCATGTTCTGGCCTATAGTTTTATTAACCTTATCAAGTTAGAGAAGAGAAATTAACAACTCATGGGAATATTGTATGTTCTGATTATGTAAATGAGCACTGACGATATTATTTTTGCCAACTGTAACCCACAAGAAGAAAGAAACTACAGAATCAAATAAAAGAAGATTAATGCACACATATCCAATGGGCAAATATTAGGGTAAGTGCAGTGCAAAACACCCATACTGCTTCAGGAATTTTAATTAGGCAATTATCCGTAACATGTTTATTATTAATTTATTTAATTTTTACTTGCTTTGCAACCTAAGAAATGTGGAAGTCTATGAAATCAAAGCAGAGTTTGAAGTTAAATAAAAAGCAATAGGAAGTAAAATAAAGACGATTTATTTTGGTTTTAGTTCATGTCAGATCTCTTAGTGACTGAAATCACTTAAAACAATAGGACTCAGCGGTGTATTTATTCTGATTCTGTAGAATTCTAAAGCAACATTTTTTATATTAAAATGAAACTTGAAATCTGGCCTCTTCCATCCAGATTTTTATTCAGTTTGTGAGGAGGGTTTTAATATGCTTAGAATTTATGGGGCTATTGGTGATTTCATAAACAATTCAAAGGGAAGTCTCATGATTAAACATTAGAAATTCAAACTACTCAAGTCAGTTCAAATATACCTTCTTACATAGTAAGAACACACAACTGTGATTTTTTTTTCCAGAAAATCCCCTAGTTATTGGTATATGCAGCATAGTTTCTTGGTATTAGGGATTATTTTGCAGCTGCTCAGTGAAAACATAGATAAAGCCCTCTGGTAAATATGATTCAAGAATAAATTAATCTTCTTGAAAATGTCTCAAAAATAAAATCACTATGTTTCTAAAAACTCAGTAGGTAGAATTATTCACAGAAGCACAGAACTGCCAGAGTTGGAAGGGAGCTCTAGACATTAACCAGTCTGACTCCTCTGCTAAAGCAGGATCACTCAGAGCACATCACTCAGGACTGCATCCAGGTGGGTCTTGAATATCTCCAGAGAAGAGGATTCCACAACCCCCCTAGGCAGCCTGTCCCAGGGCTCTGTCACCCTCAGAGTAAAGAAGTTTTCCCTCATATTTCTGTGGAACTTCCCATGTTCCAGCCTGTGCCCATTGCCCCTTGTCCTGTCCTTGGGCACTGCTGAGCAGAGTCTGGCTCTATCCTCCTGCACCCACCCTGAGATACTTGTAGACATTAAAGGTCTCCCCTCATCCTTCTCTTCTCCAGGCTAAAGAGTTCCTCATAAGGGAAAGGCTGAGTGATTAAAATAAAATATGACTCAATTTCCCCAGGTAAACAAATCCATATTTTGACTTTGTGATGAAAAATTCTTCTAAATTCGACTTTTTAAATTCTGTTTTGCCTTGCTTTATCTCACTGATAGGTAGAACTGCCAGCACTTTATTCTGGCTGTCAT
The DNA here is from genome assembly GCF_020740795.1 of Apus apus. NCBI lineage: Eukaryota > Metazoa > Chordata > Aves > Apodiformes > Apodidae > Apus > Apus apus. Next base: position 112,820,820 of record NC_067284.1, on the reverse strand, counting down.
GATGGAGTAAGGCTCTGGGAGTATCAGTAACTTTCATACTTAAAGGTGGGAAAGAGCTGCTGGTGACCAGTCAGAAAGAAAGACCTGGGAAGAGCAGTCAATGTGACATAATGCAGGAATTTGTACCATTCCACTTCAAGTCTAATGGATATTTAAAATGAAAAGCATTCCACAAGATGTTTAGGACCCTGTATGAAAAGACCTGGACACTTATTCTTCTGGCTTTAGCAAGAGGAGAGATACACAGGACTAGGCACTGCAAATCCATGCTCCTGAAAGTCCTTCTCTAGACTCCACTGAAGAACTCTGGGCAGAAACCTCACTTAGATGCTTTTACTGATTATTTATGGTTGTGTCTCTTTCTTTATTGACACCGTAAGAAATCTCTTAGTTAGGTGATAGCTATACTGGTCACTTTGAAACTTTTCATATCTGTAATTGTATGTTTGGGGGAATTATAGTGTAAAATATTAATGGATTACATTGTTGAAATCTAATCTACCTCTACTCTATGTATCTTTTTTTGATTTTATTTTCCTGCTTTGCCATCTCCCTCTCTAAGGGCTCTGTGGAACTTCCACTAGGTCTTTCTTTGCAGAGTAGTGTAAATTTTTTAAAATTCCCATGGGCCTTCTGAGGTTAAAATTTTTAATGTCAGTAACTTTTATTTCTTCTTTTAAAATTTCCATGTTGAAGCTCTGTGGAATTTAGGGAGAGTCCTTCCATGCTCTTTTGGTTGTATTTAATTGTTTTCCTCATAAATCACATGCTTTGTTTTGATGCGAACCAGCGAAAGAAGAGAATCTGACATTTTATGTAACTGGCATGTCATTTATAAGATCTCCATTAGACAAAACATTTGTTTAGATACTCTGTTATTCATTTATTTTCATGTCAACACCAAAACCAACTGCAGAAATGAACAGAAATGAATAATAAGAAAAACTGTTTTAGTATCAATGTGCTCTGCCTAAGGCAATATACTGTGCAACTGGTGAAGAATGCTTATTTCCTTCCCAAAACCTCTGCTGAGAACCAGATCTTATAAACAATCTTTTACTTTTTTTGTCTTAAAGGACTATTTTCAACTGTCTCCAAGACAAAACTTCAGTTGATTATTTCACTTAAAAGATTTTTATGGTAAATTGGTAAATAATCCCTGTCAGTGATGGTTATCTTCACTACTGTTGGGTTATCTTTGTTGTGTCTGCTCTTTGCCAATTGGTTTTCTCAGTGTGGTGAATAAAAAAGGCAGCCTACAGGAAATAAACAACAATGGTCTCATTAGCAGCAGATTTGACAAGATATGGCTTCTGAGAGATATGTGTAAATCTGATAGGTATTGCAAACAGAAATAAATAGTTGAGCTGATCTCCTGCGGTTAGAGCAACATTTCTTTCATAAGAGCTGGGAAGCTGAGGTCATTCTTGAAGAAAGATGATAGCTTGGAAGGAGTTGAAGTTGCCCTCAAAGTATGTATACCCCCAAGCTGCTTTGTGAAGAAAAAGGCAACCCGGAGTAATCTGTCCAATTGTTAATAGTAGAATCACAGAATCACAGAATTGCCTTGGTTGGAAATGATCTTAAAGATCACCGAGTCCAACCATCAACCTAACATTAACAAGTTCTTAACTAAACCATATCCTTAAGTACTATGTCTATATGACTCTTATATACCTCCAGGGATGGTGGCTTCACCACTGCCCTGGGCAGCTTATTCCAATGCCTGACAACCCTTTCAATGAAGAAGTTCTTCTAACATCCCATCTAAACCTCCTGTGGTGAAGCTTGAGGCAATTACTTCTTGTTCTGTCACTTACAACTTCATTGAACAGACTGATGCCCACCTCTTTACAACTTTCTTTCAGGCATTTGTAGACAGCAAGAAGATCTCGCCTCAGCCCCCTTTTCTCCAGGCTAAACAACCCCAGTTCCCTCAGCCACTTCTCGTAAGACATTGTCCAGAAGTAGCCCATTCTCAGACATCTTTGCCAACTAAGAACCTCCAGAGACTTTTCGTTGGACTTGTGTTGAGTAATGTACGTGCAATAAGTGTGTTTGTTCCAAGCCCAGCATGAATCCAAGATTCAGGGAAGTGGAACTGATACATGTGCAGTTCAGATGGCTCACAGGTATGCAGTACCTTTGCTGCTTTCTAGGAGCTCTGCACTTATATTAAAATTGAACATGTGAATCAATTTTACACGGTAAGGCATATGTGTCTCCAGATGTTGATGAAAGATGTGACTTACCTAGCCAGAATGGTTAAACATCATCTAGTTTAATCTCTTGCAAAAATGAAATTATTTTCTGAAGGGTAACTGAATAGATTTGGCTGCCCCATTTAGCTATCTGAAGTCCTGAAGCTTCCTTAACTTTCTGTGGTAAACTATTTAATGGTTATATAGATGTATCAGTTAATCTTGCCTGAATTCTCATTTTTGTGCTACCTTCCTACTCCTCCACTTCATTAACTATGAATGCCATCATAAATGCTTCTGTTCCGATTTCAGTATTTAATACTTTATAATACTGTATATTGTTGTTATGCTCTGTCTTTGCTTAGCCCTTCTTTTTTTCTTTTCATACATTCATTTTAAATCTATCACTATAAAACCTTGGACAGTTAACATACTTTTCTGTGAATTCCCTTCAGTTTGTGAATAACCTCCAAGGACCAAGGTGGGGAGAACCATGAAAAAATCTAGAAGATAAAAGAAAAATGAACATTCCTTTTCCTATATATGTAGTTCAGAGCTATATTTGCCTCTGCTACATTTTCTTCTTATACCAAAGTTTTCCCAGCATTACTACTTGCTAGGTATGTTCTTCAATGTGACCTGAGTGTCTCTGCTCTGATTTACTTGTTCTAAGAGATTTTTTTTTTTTTATTTTAAATAATACTTATTTATCTGTTAGCACGATTTTCATTTTCCACAGTCTTGTGTTAATTATGTACATTCAGAGGGTCTTGAAAAACTTATTATTTAATATAATGATTAGAAAATTTCTGTAATATGTTGCTTGCCAAAGGCTTCAGGTGGCAGTTGAAAACAGGTATATGAAGAATGGAAATCTGGTGAAGTGTACGTTGGGGCACAGGGAAGTTATGTTGTTTTTTTACAAAGAAATAGTTAGGAGCACCAGTCTTATAAAAAGAAAAACAGAAAAAATGCAAAACCCAAGAGCTGTAGTAGTTTGGAGGTAGGCAGTTTTCAAGAGTCTTAGCTTGTGTTTGCTCTCTACACAAAACATACATTTACTTCATGACCACTAGAGACCAGAATGGAGAATGTCTCACAGATACTCATGATTGCCTCTAAAGGGCAAAGGAAAAGGCTTACAAAGAGAAAACCACTTTTTTTTATTCTGAAGACAGTTGCATTTTTGGGTGGGGATAATTTGTCAGAGCAGTTGGGACTAGGGGCTACACCCTGATAGTGTTCCTTTGCCTGTCGATGTTGCACTTAGTACTTCTGTGGAACACCGATAAACACACGGCTATTTCCTTCTCATATTTTATTGTCTTAAAAATTAATTAAGCAAACAACTTCTTGCCATGAAAAATCTTTTGCAGCTATCTGGCCTCCTGTTGAGTAAAAGAAAGAAAACTCTTGCTGCCAGTTTTTCATATGAACAGGATAGCCACCCACACTCAGAACTGTTGCTTTCCTCTGTTTGAGTTTCCTTATGATGGCAGAAGGTTGAGGAATCTCTTTAGAACAGAGAATTTCTCTTCCAGATTTGGATCAGGTACAAAATTATCCAAGAGTAGCTCACTTACTCTTTTCCTGGTTTAGCCTGAAATGTTATGTTGGTTTATGCCAGTTGGTTTACAAATCAGGGTGGAGACAGAGGAAGAGAAATTACCAAACCATTCCATCTTTCACAAGTTGATAAAAGAGGTTCCTGCTTTGTCATAAAATAATTGCTAAGTTTTCATATGTTACAGGCCTGAAAAAGCTGATCAAAACTGAAACTGAATGCTGAGAGACCTGCAGTGGCTGCAAAAGATTTTTCAACTCAAGTAGTACACGACTGTCAGGAAAAATGCCTTCTCTGATTAAACAAACTGCTCTGTGTGGTTTTTTACACGTGTGCATATGCCCATGTTTTCTTCTGATTAGTACAGAGAAGTCAAAAAGGCTTTGCCAACTGGAGGAATTTGTTGACTTTTTTTTTTTTTTTAAGTAAATGTACAATAGATAGGAACTTGCTAGATCTCCAGATGCTTCTGGCAGATCAGTGGTCGCTGTGTTCTTCTGTCAGATATCTGGGGGTTTTTCCTCAACATTGAAGACTGGTGCATAATTGTTCTGATTGGAATCTAGTGTTGGGAATACAGTTCTACAGTAATTGTGCTGAAAAATAAGGTGGTAAATTCTTCGATGTAAGTAATATTTGTGATAACTGACATAAAGATGTGGTAGCTTCTTTGGATTGTTGTCTTTCAGGCAAGACTGACTGTCTTTCTAAGGCTGAGAATTTCAAGGCAGACAGTAGGTAAGAATAGGATGTTTTAGTTATTGGTCAAGCCCTTTGACCTGTATATTTTGAGAGTTTAGACTAGTGGCTTTTTTCACTTTCTAGATCTGCACAAACTGTAGACGGGACAAAATTGGTGTGTTTTTCAAGAAGAAGTTACTTCCAGTGTTATGTATGATATGGACTAAGTAGATAGGGAGTAAAAATCATAAATGCAGTGACAATAATGAGGTATCTTGTAAGAAAATTCATTTTCTAAATACTGTCTTTATATAGAAGTGGTATATTTTCCCTTTCCTAGTGCCATTTTTTGACATAATCTGTTATGACAGAGTTACTGCTTTCTTTTACTCACCGTAGAACTTCTCTTTATGGATTTTCCTTTATACCATTTTCCTCTTTCCTCATATCAGCTGTTTTCCATGTACCCATGAAAAGAGTTGACATTGCCTTAGCTGTCATGTTGGCACGATGGTAACTTACACTGTGTTTGCACCTGTATGAAGTGATGGCTTTGTTGAAGGGTTTTGCCTCTTTGCCAATAAAATGCCAAATTATTTCCTACTCTCTTGATTTGTTTTACAAAAAAAAAAACAACAAAAAAACCCAACAGATTAATGTGTGGTTACATTTGCTTTCCAGAATGTGACTGCTTTTTTATAGTGTGCTGGCTCTGCTGCTATGTTCTTTCATATTCTGAACCTACTCCCATTGAAATCAATGGAGAAGTTCCCATTTATTTACTGAAAGTAGGATTGGAGCCTCACTTATTAATATGGTGAGTTTTACCTGCTTATTACAGTCTCTGTTCCAAATGTATGTATTGGACTTGCAGCTCCATTAAAGTCACCAAAGCCATGAAGATGGTGAAGCGTCTGGAAGGGATGACTTAGGAGTGGTAAGGTCACTTGGATTATTCAGCTTGGAGAAGAGGAGGCTGAGGGGAGACCTCATTGCAGCCTATGGCTTCCTCAGGAGAGAAGAGATGGGGCAGGTCCTGATCTCTTCACTCCTGTGACCAGTGACAGGGAAATGGTGGGAAGCTGCATCAGGGGAGGTTTAGGTTGGGTATCAGGAAAAGGTTTTTCACCCAGAGGGTGGTCAAGCACTGGAACCAGCTCCCCAGGGCAGTGGTCACAGCACCAAGCCTGCCTGAGTTCAAGAAGCATTTGGATGATGCTCTTAGGCACATGGTGTGATTCTTGGGGTGCCCTACACAGGGACAGGAGTTGGACTCGATGATCCTGATGGGTCCCTTCCAACCCATCAGATTCTGTGATTCTATGATTCTGTGAATCAATCCCAGCTGAGAAGCTCTGTGCCTTGCAGTCATATCATTCTTTTCTTCACTGTGCTCTCCCAGATACTGTTTTCTTTGAGAATATGGTCTTCAGCACTAAGCTCTGTCTTTAACCAGTTATTCACTCTGCAAATATAAGGAAGGAATCTTTTAATGGCCGTACTTAGTGTTTGATATGGTGTCAAATTGATACTGGGAAGAATTCTAGAGTTAGCTCACCTGCTGTCCCAGCTGGGCTTTCTGTCTGCCTGCCAGATTTTTCCCTTTTGTATTTTTTTAATCCAAGGAGACAAAGAAAATGGAGATAAAAATCACAGTTATCAGAACAATAAGAAACAAAAATTCAATGCATGCATCTATTAAATCTTGTTCTACCTAAAAGTTAACTTTGCTCAGGCAAAAAAGCAAAGTGGTAAAAGACTGAACTTGACCCGACAGATTGTATACACCTTATCTGGCAATATTAACATGCACTTGAAAGTTATTAGTGCCCCAAACCTTTCAATACCGAAGTGTGCCCTAAATGTTATTTGATACTAGATGTTACATAAATCTGTATTTTCATTACTAAGCAACTTTAGGATATGTAGTGTGTGTTTGAAAAAAGGCATGGTAATAACTCACTAATAATGGGTGCCATGTGGGGGGAAAAAGGCAATATTACCTACCTAAGAAATATAAAACATGGTTTATATTTTCAACAGTTTGAGAATTAAATGAAAACAGAATATTTGGTGCACCTGTAAAAACATATTTGATCATAATGGCAAGTACAGCATTCTTAGTGTGGGATTCATATTTCATAACTCGTGTTCAAACAAGAAAAATGATTATAATGTTAAGTATTTCCTGAGTTTATTTTGATGGATGGCAGAATAAGTATCTTTTACTCATTAAAATACAGATTGGTATAATTTAATAAATGAATTTAATACACAGATGTTCAAGGCTGTTTGAGCAGAGTGCATATTAATCAACTTCTCTATAACTGATCCTCTTTTATATTTTTTAAAAGAAATTTGCAGGAGCCAAAAGTTTATTAGATCTGTATGATCTGGGTCTGGTATCAGATATCAAGTATGTTGTTTGAATCATGTCAGGTGATCAAAGTGTTTCTTTTTGATTGATGAACCTGTAAACACCGAACTATTTGAGTGGCCATTGCTTTTGCATCAATTTGAGACACTGACACATCCTTTGAAAAAATGGCCAAGATTTTCAAGAGTGACTTGCAATACAGGGAACTTCACTTTTGGGTGCCCTACAGAAGACTGATCTTTAGACAGTATTAAGTACTCATTTTGAAAAGCTGTTTCAAGTTAGATACTTCCAAAATAGGGCCCCAGAACCATTTGTTACATACGAAAATTCTAACCAAGAAATGCAGAGCCTGATTTTCCCCGTTGTTTATGGACACTTTGGCTTCACTGGCTTCAGAGGAGTTGCACCAAAATTATGTGCACATAAATATGAAATGAAATAGGACCATCACTTCTTTAGAGCAAGTATTATGGAAATATGTGGAGCTACAGAGTATCCAAGTGAGCGTATAGGAAGTATTTGCAGAAAAGACTGGATCTCAGATAAACCGTGGCCTAAAATCCACAGAAGAACTTCACTGTCCTGCTACCCTTCATGCACCTGAAGGAGCCTGGCCTCTTGAATGGGCTCCACAGCCTTGAGAAGGTGCCTAAGCACCCTGCAGAGAGATGTTCAGGAGTGAGAACCCCTACATGCAGGACTTTGAGCTGCCTTTGTTTGCAAAGTGCTGAACACCTGCGTGTTTCTGAAATCAGTAACATGAATCTCTTCCTTCAGGATCTCTAGTCTGGTTGTCTCTGTTGAAATAGCACTGTCTGTTTTTTGCTGATCAGTTAGAATGGTTCTTTTGCTCTTGAAGCAGGATGTGTGTATGGTGACCTCCTTGCAGCAGATGAGGTCATGGTGTTGTGGGAGATGTATGAGGATTCAAATCCATTCTCCTACCCTTAGAAGTGACTTTTAAAAATCAGGTGCTGGGCAATTTTACAAGTGGCATGATTGAATGAACTTTGCATGCAGGACCTCATGCTTTCTTGTGCTAAGAGGGACCATGAGTGAGCATGATTCCCTACAGTCGTGTATGGGTGAGTGTTCCAAGGATCATTTCCCCTACCCTGATTTGGAGCTTCTGCCACTCAGCAGTTGGGTAAAACAAAGTGATTTCTTTCTCTATGTTTCTTTCAAGAAAGGCTTTGACCTGCACCATTTGTTTGGGCTTCCTATCTTATAGGTGAGCTCTGAGCTTACATCTCAGCTTGTTTGCGTAACAGTGCAGGAGCTGGCACAGTTTGGCCATGACCTTGTATTGAGCACAATGGTCAGATGCAAACTGTCTATTGGGAATGTTTCTTGGCTTTTCCTAACTTCCTGACTGTGACCTGAAATTTAGGAGAGTGCTAGTTGACTTGGGCTTTGAGTACGCTGGCAAATACTCTAATAAATCACAGAGTAGCTTATTGAATGGCATGACATATGCCAATGTGGTCTTGCTGCTTCAGGTGCTAGTATAGATGCAGCCACGTGGTTTCTCCTAGATTAAACACTGCAGGTAAATCTGTCTGGGAGGTACCTAGTTTATGGCAGCCATTTGAGCAGAGATGTGAGAGAATCAGGTATACACTTGTCCCCCAGGGCAAGAAGCTGGATGCTTGACAAACTGGAATGGAGCACTGCTGAGCATTGCCAGGGTTAAAGGGCAGCTAGGAATGATCCAGTGTTCAGAGCAAGTGTTTTAGGTGTGGGCCTGCATTGGTGGTGTTTGATGGTTGGACTCAGTGATCTCAGAGGTCCTTTCCAGCCATGACGATTCTGTGATCACAAAGGACACACTAAGCTTTTACTCCAGCCGTTCTCTTTAAGGATAGCAGATTACAGATAGAATGGAAGTGAAACTGAAAAAAAAAATTAATTTTCAAATTCTTTCACAGACTTGTTAAAAGATCTGTCACAATCTTGAATGCATCTAATTAGCTTCCCCATAAATAACAAGCTGGCTTGTCTTTCCATGGGATTTTGTCACATCAGCTAGGGTTCACTGTTCTGCCTAGAGACAACATGGTCCTAGGTGCTTTCCCTGTGGCCAGGTAAAGTGTCTGGGAAGAGAACATTAAGCGAAAGTTTTAGGTAATCACACAAGTTTCCTTTCAGGTGTGGTTAAGCCTCTTAGTGCTCAAAAGAAAGTCTTTCTTACCATCATAGCAGCGGTTCCAGTCACCCTGACATCAAAATTGGTGCCTAGGTGGGTCACTGACAACTGCCTTTGTTTGTCCCTGGCTCTGCTCCTACGTATTTACCAGAACATCTGGAGGGAGACAGTGCTACAGTGACTCTGAGCTCATCTGGGGGCTGCTGCTGAGCAGGATGGATTGACTGATTTGTACACAAATTCCTAAATATTTCTGAACTGGATGGTCTTGCTCCTTTGCTACCCAATACCTTGCAACCATTTGCAGTGTACAGAGTGTAAAAAACTGCCAGTCCAGATGGCAACAGTTCTCACCTGCTTTGCCCAAGTGTTTAAGCCTACACAAGCTGCAGGGCAGCAGGAAATCATGCTGAGGAACTTCTTCCATTTCTGTTGTGACTCATTCTAAGGTACATGCTTCTGTTTCCCCAAAAGGGGAATGAGGCAGGAGGAGTAAGTGGAAGAATTATTTGCAGCAACCTTTTCTTCTCTAATAGTCAACCGGACATGTACAGCTTTATTTTGTTTTTCAGATAACTCAGCCATGATATCATAATGATAACAAGTTTGCCTTAATGTCCACTTCTGTAATATATCAGCCCGATAATGAGTTTCTGCTCCAAGAATTTTAATGGGAGGTTTGTGGTCTGCAATCAGAACAGCTTCTTCCAATGTAAAGACTCATGGAATGTCATACCAAAATACAATAGTCAGAGTGTGAGTCTTGTTTCATATGTTTCATGAAAGTGGAAGCAATTAGCCTCTTTGTTCCATTATTATTTTAAGTAAGAATTATCTATACCTACAGCTGAAGCATCATCAGCTGAGAGGGAAGAAGGAGAAATGTAAGGTATTTTTCATATCTCTGTGACTTTTTGATTTCCTTAAATGACTTAAAATTTTCAGTCCCAAACTGTCCGGGTAACATCTTTGACATTGAATTTATTAATGATAAGTCAGAGATAAACTCACTGTAATAATTAACTGTATGTAAAGAGGATTTGTAGTAATGTATTCTTTTGTGCAGTGCTTTTTTTTGTCAAAGCTTACTTTCTCTGGAAATAGTTTAAAGCCTTACACATCACTGTCATAACCCAGTCAGTTGCTTGTGAATGTAAAAATCCATGTCTGTCTTTTTTCTTACCTTATCCAAATTGTGTTAAACATTTCAGCACAGATTCCAGGCTTCTCAAGTATGTTTTCTCACTTGCATTTGAATAAAAATCTCTCTTCACTTACACCTTGCATACATGTTCTGTTATAAATTGGGATGTCACTAGTGCACCAGCTACATGCTGCTGTTCCAGAAAAGAACTTATTCATGTTAATGATCGTGCATATCAAGACCCTGGTTCCAACTCCATCTGCTGGTAAACCTGAGGCAAACCTACCTTTGTGTATTTCTGTTTCCCATTTAGAAATGGAAACATTCTTTGGAGACTTTTGTATAGGATAAGGGAATAATAGTGACATGTGCCACAAGTCACATCATCTGGATATTTTCCTTGAATACAGAATGTGACCTTCTCTGCTGTAAAGTATAAGAGACATTATTTGAGGTAACGTTAAAAGATCCAGCCTCTCTTTTTAAGGAAAGGGCTTTTTACAATGCTGAATATTTTACCTTTTTCTCCAAACTTGATGTTCTAATTGTATCTATATTAACTGAAATATATGCGTTCAATTACTACACTATCAGTCACGTTCAAAATAGTTCACTAATGTACATTTATTCAAGAACACAGCACACAGATTCAAAGGTTCTTTCTTTACATCTGGATTAATTATTGCCAAGCCTCAGACTGTACACTTGATCTTTCTGTTGTAAAGATAAACCAGCAACTAACCTGTTGCTGAAAAACTCATTCCCTTCTTATTTTAATGTTAGTATAACTTAGAGAAACTACACACATGCTTGACAGAATTGAACTACCTATAGTATGTTTACATAAATGTATGTCCAATTCTGATGTTCAAAGATACATGGGCTCCAGGGGAGGTTTTTGAAAAAGAATCTGAATTTTCAGAGTCCTGCTGGTATCAGTGAGTTACAAACCAGCGCCATGGTGATGTCTTCCTTTGGAGAACAGTGTTGTGCTGTTGCAAACAGGTTAGTATCAAGTTTTGGAGACTACCCGGGGTTTTGATCCTTGTAAAATGGGACTCAGAAATCTGGGCACTCTTGGCAACTTGTAAAATCTCAACCAATATGCAACCCACTGAGAAATCTCTTTGTGTGTACTGGTTTTTGGTGAAATAACGCAAAGAATTTTTTTCAGGAATAATAAAACCCAAGCTAAATTGAATGGTGAGCCACAAGGATTAGGTTTTCTATAACTTCCCCATCTTTTGTTCCTTTGGCACTCCATCTCATGCAACAACAGATATCAGGTACCTCACTTAAGAACTGCTTATTAAAGCAATAATCACTGATCTTCTCAGTGGGAACTGCAGTACTGAGCCAAAGTCACAGGTGCCAACTCCACCATATTTGGCAGCAAATCTTTATACATCATCTACCGTCCTGCTGCTTTTTTGGCCGTTAGTCTAGGAATTCCAGGCAATTGGCAGGCTTGTTGGAGAAGCTCAATAGCTCCAGTGAAGCTGCCCTCTGCTCAGATATCCTGAGCAAATGGCCACTGCAGATGTACAAATTGACTTCACATTTGTCTAATGGATTAGATGTGTGAGATCAGTTGCATCAGTGCTGCAGGTCTGCAGCAAGGTGAATGCCATGGCTATGTTCATGCTAGCAAATCAGTCAGTGCCAAGGGACATTTCTGTGTACCAGCAATGTCTAAAGGCTTCTGGTTTTGCTTTGCCTTGCACTGACTGGCAGCAACCTTGTCACAGCACACTGGTGCTACAGCTGAGATGAAACATGTTACAGAGAGGGAAACCTTGCTAGCTCGAAGAGGGAGAAGCACTGATACAGCCCAGCTGCTTTTTGCAAATGGGCTTGTATGGCCAGCATGAAGCATTTTAGGTTGGCATTAACTGCTGTGCCTCTGCAGTAGACACTATAGAGAAAAAGGGTGCTCTTTTGTGATCAGGAGCAAAGCCTAGCGGGAGAGGAAGGTCAGACACAAGGACTGGAGTTGCGTATTATCCAGGGAATGTTGAAAGATATTGGAACAATGTTCAGAGACACCTCAACTAGCAGTGACACCATCTGATGTACAACCTAGCCCCATGAGAAGCCAGGTCAGTTGTGTTAGAGCTGTGTGTGTCTGTGCTGCTTCTTGGCCATTGCCCTGCCCTGCCCCTGCTATGCCCATGATGATTCTGGATCTAACAGAGTCTAGGAGATTTCTGCCTTGCAGGCCACTGCACGAGGAAGCCCTGTCCTAAGGTTAGCAGGGATCCCAAAGCCAGTGGCTACCAGATCCTAAAAACTCAGCTGTGACACAAGCAATTTACCAGTAAAGTGATGACAGGCTGGATGTGTGCACACCAGACATATTCTGCCACATACATCAGAATGAAAACTGATCAGACACACAAATGTCAGAAACTAGAAAGAAGGCAGTTCCACTATTAAAAGCTTTTCATAGTTCTGCCAAGTTCAAGCAAGCCACTTTGGGCAGGAGATTTAACCACTGCTAAACTTGTAAATATTGTCTATGTCCAGGGGAGAAAAAGAAAAGATAATTTAAGTTATTAAAATTACCTTTTGGGTTTTATCTGCCCTGATTGTTAGAAGCTTTATTGCAGTTATAGCAGTATTATTGGAGTGACGAGTGAGTAATGACCTCATTACAGGAGAGAAGGAGCAGGACTAAGCATTGCTCCCCAGGTGTCTGGAAAGTTGCCCTTTGCTTGTGCTACAGCAAAGCTTTATAGCAAAAGTTGAAGCTAGAGTGTAATTAAAATACAGATATGTATATCTGGTGCTTTTTAGCATACTGTGATTTCATTTAAATTCTGATCAAACCACAGAAAGCTCATAAGTGCTCTCCTCTTTAGCATGTTTGTCAATAATTCCAGCAACCTCTTTTGAGAAAAAGCTCTTTTCCAAGTTATGCTTCCCAAAATTAATGTACATTGTCTATCACAGGTTACTGGTTGACCTCTACCTCTTTTTTTTTTAATTTTCCCCAGTACAGACTGAGTTTGAATTTCCACCTGCTTTTCCTGACTGACATCCAACAAAAAGCTAGATAGATTTATGCATATTTTAGTACACTGCAGTGAAAATAATAAATTTTGTTTTAGCTTGGCAGTTCAGAAAACATGGAAGGGAAATAATTGTCAGTCAAGGCAGTTTAAGTTATTTTGCTTTTTTATTCATATAGAAAACATTGAAATGTGAAAAAATGCTTTGTTTCACTTGAAATTAATTATTTTTATTTCTAAGGCATTTTACGTTTTGACACTTGAAAAAATACATTTTAAATATATTTCAAAGCTACAAGTCACTTCAAATAGGAAACCAGAGATCTTTCCACTTCTAGGGTGTTTTCCAGTTCTTTTCTTTTAATGAACGATTTGTTGGAATTAGAAGTCACAAAATGTCCTGTCTCTCTGGACCCACATTTTCCACTGAAAAAAAAAATAAAAAAAATAAATTAAAAAAAGTGCCACGAGCTATTAATTTGTCTTCCCAGAGGAAAAAAGAAAAGAAAGAAAATGAAAACCCAGAACAAAGTGGAGGCCATGTAAGCAGCTCTCCTGGACTTTCTTGCCCTTAGTTTCACATTTTTCTTCCCCTGCTGACAAACCTCTCGCCCCCCCTCATTGTATAGAGAGGGAAGGAAGTGCTGTATGTTCCTTTCCAAATTGGCCATCAACTACTTGGTCACATATTTGCTACTTGGTTAGGTTTTGCAGAGAAGTGCTAATTTATTTCTGGTTGTTTTGTTGTTTTTTTTTTTTTTTTTCAAAAGATGCATTTCAGCTCTTGATTTTCTGCTGTGTTCTGCCATATTGTGTTACATCTTGTCAGACATGGCAGTGGGAAATAACACAGCATGACTGCTGGTAGCCAGTCATAACTTGGGAAGTTGTTCAGCTGGGTGGGAGAGACTTCCACTTCTCCTTTTTAAGATTGTTTCATAGCAAAAAGTAAAGTTAGCATGACACCAAAATACAAATCCAGTGATTTTATTACACTACAACTTTGAACAAAGTGATACTGTTGAGTTTTTCTCTAAAGAAATATGCAATGTATATTATACCAAAGCAGGATAAATTAAAGATCTGTTCACCTTTATGTTTAGCTACAGTGACAAATTTGACTGTTTAGCTGATTTCAGCAGAATTCAATCCAAAATCAGTTTTGTGTTTATAAAGTAGCAAGTTTCAGAATAACACAGATGATCCAGTTACCATCATTTTCATTGACATCCTTCAATGCAGAAATATGGCAGTTTATTAATTATTTCCCCAGGTTGAATCTTGCACCTCATATTTTTCATATTGTAAGAGGTTAGATTCATAAACTAAATAAATAGCTTGTAAGAGATGGCTGCTAATGGGTTAGAAATCTAGGTGGGTTGGGTTTTTTTTCCCCTATAAGCTTGGGGAAAATCTGAGTAAAGCATAAGGCTGTATAATCTGCAGCTGCAGCCACTGTAAATTAGCAATGCATGCAGATAATGGAGACCTCATAGCACCTTCCAGTACCTGAAGGAGTTACAGGAAAGCTGGGGAGGGAATGTTTACAAGGGTGTGTAGTGAGAGGATGGGGGGCAATGGCCTTAAACTAGAGTGGGGGATGGAGTTAGAAGTTCTTTACAATGAGGGTGGTGAAGCACTGGAAGAGGTTGCCCAGAGAGGTGGTGGAGGCTCCATCCCTGGAAACATTCAAGATCAGGCTTGAGGAGGCTCTGAGCAGTCTGATCTAGTAAAAAAGGTCCCTGTGCACTGCAGGGGGAGCTGGACTAGATGGCCTTTAAAAGTCCCTTCCAACCCCACACATTCTATGTTCTATGAATCTATTTTATGATCTGTACCATCTACTCATTTAAATTGGTTGCAGCATCTGGCTTTGAGATCCTGGCCATGTTTTCCCTGCAGCTTGGAGGTGCAACGCCAGCTCACAGGGACATGCCTGACCCATCAGAGGGAGAGCCCTGGGCACTCACAGGGGCTCAGGCTACCCTGGCCTCCTGCACTTCATCAATGGGACTGCAGCCACATCACCATGGGTACCTTGCTAGCTGCTGGTAAAATGAGCTTCAGCAGGTGTCTGGATGCCAACCACACGTTCTGATCGCCACAACAACATAAACAGCTGGACTTACCTCCTTTCTGGCATAATGATGGAAAGAAAACCAAGCCATCCTATATCACATCTGGCTGCCTTTGTCTGAGATAGCCACAAAGGGGTTCAGCTCACAGGAGCCTGGTTTACACTCCTCAAAAGCAAGAGTGCTGTGAACTGAGGTCTGACTTCTGGTCAGTAGGCAATTGGTTTTCTGGCATATTGTCTGTAGGGAAGCTGCATCACCTCATGTTTTCTCTATAGTGCAGTATTGGTATTATGCATGTTTTTAAGACCAAACTCTGAAGTTTCACATTTCAATACTTGTTAGTTAACATTTCAATACTTACTGGTTATCACTTCCATACTTCCTAGCTAATTAGACACTTCATGGTATAATACAATGTAGTAAGAGAACACTTAGATTTCAATGCAGAGCACACACACCTACATGTGAATTTTATCTGCACAAGCTCTTTCTTTGTGAGCAGATAAACACACAGATGATAAATAGATCACTCTGTGTGCAAAGGCATATGAATTTCCTGAGTCGAGATGATGTTTCTTATGCACCTACGCAGATTTCATAGAATAAAGCTCTGCTGGAATTTGCCTGAGAATAACAGGGGGCAAATTAAATTTTCAAGTGGAATTCAGAACAATAGTAATATTTTGTGAAAGGCTACTAATTCTAGTGAAGCTATTTCAAAGGCCACATTCTTTGCAGGTCGCTATGGAAGGCTAGCTCATGTTATAAAATGATAGCACCCTTTTGTGTTCTGAGCTCTCTGTTACACCTGCTGTGTCCACTTTTTTTTCCCTCTTATTTTCAGTTCTGCTTGGTCTAGCACAGGCTGGTGCTGACTGAATAGAAAGCAGCAATGTAAAGAAATCTGCCCTGTATCTCAGGGATTTTTTTTTTCCTCTATCACTGTGTCTAAGTTGCAATTAACTTCTCGTAAGACATAAGATAACAACATTCAAAGCCAAAATTACTAGCTGGTATTATTCCATGTGTTAAATTACCAGAACACTGAAGCTAAAGGTGGGAAACACCCTATAAAATAACTCATTATGAACAATGCTGGTTTTCTCTTCTTGTTATTTTGGATTTGTACATCCCTTTGATAAATTTAGTTAAGGGGACAATGCAGCCACTCTAGTGCTGAGGGCTACAAGAAAAAAAGCCTGTTCCAATCATAAAATATTTTCAGATTAAGCAGTAGGGAGTAGGCTCTAGTGCTACATTATATTTATTTGGATTTCTCTGAAGATGCCAATACATGTCAATCACATTTTAAATAAGCTTGTTCAGATCCTGAAGAGTGTATTCTGTGGCTGTGTGAAGCTCTGTCTGCTTTTGCAAAAATCTGCTCGTAACCTGTAAATATTCAGAGGGTGAACTGAAGCTAATCTCCCTTTTCTGTGGCTACACTGGATTTTACAGCAATACACCTGCTCATTCTTACTAGCTTTCTCCAGTATTTTTCCACAGAAGCTTCTCATTCTCAGTCAATCAAAAGCTGGTTGCTTTTTCCCTCCAGTGAGACTTGTCTACTCTCTCAAGTCCTGCTTCACCTGTCTAAAAGACTGCCACGCCCCTGACGGATGTATCTTCATACCTTGTAATCCATGGTGAGCCTATTCCTGCAGCTACATGAAGGGGAGAAGGGAAATTATGGTGGAAGAACACAGTTCAGATGTGAGAGTCACAGAATCAGAATCACATGGAATCAGAGAATTGTCACAGTTGGCAAAGACCTAAGATCACCGTGTCCAACCATCAACCTCTAACCCCCCCAAAAGTAGCCCACTCGAGCATGTCCTGAAGTGCCTCATCTACACGGTTTTTGAACACCTCCAGGGATGGTGGCTCCATCACCTCCCTGGGCAGCCTGTTCCAGTGTCTGACTGCTCTTTCAGTAAAGAAATTCTTCCTAATATCTAGTCTAAACCTCCCCTGGTGCAACTTCCAGCCATTTCCTCCAGTTTTATCATTATTGACTTGGGACAAGAGGCCAACTCCCACCTCCCTACAACCTCCTTTCCTAGTTGCAGAGAGCAATGAGGTCTCCCCTCAGCCTCCTCCAAACTGAACAATCCCAATTCCCTCAGCCTTTCCTCAAAGGACTTGTTCTCTAGACCCTTCACCAGCTTGGTTGCCCTTCTCTGGACACACTCCAGCACCTCAATGTCTTTCTAGTAGTGAGGGGCCCAGAACTACACAGAGAGCTTGAGGTGCAGCCTCACCAGTGCCCAGTACGAGGGCACGATCACTGCCCTGCTCCTACTGGCCACACTATTTCTGATATAAACCAGGATGCTTTTTGGCCACCTGGGCACACTGCTGGCTCATATTCAGCCAGGTGTCAACCAACACATCCCCCCAGGTTCTTTTCCACTGGCAGCTCTCCAGCCACTCTTCTCCAAGCCTATAGTGTTGCCTGGGATTGTTGAGACCAAAATGTAGGACCTGGGACTTGGCCTTGTTGAACCTCATGCAACTGGCCTTAGCCCACTGATCCACCCTGTCCAGATCCCTCTGCAAAGCCTTCCTACCCTCAAGCAGATCTACACTCCCACCCAATTTGGTGTCATCTGCAAACTTGCTGAGGAAGTCCTCAATCCTCTCCTCTAGATTGTTGATAAAGATACTGAACAAGACTGGCCCCAAACTGTGGGACACCACTAGTGACTGGCCACCAACTGGATTTAACTCCATTGACTACAACTCTGGGTCCACCCATACCAACAGTTTTTAATCTAGTGTAGAGTACACCCGTCTATGCCATGAGCCATCAGCTTCCCCAGTAGAATGCTGTGGGATACAGTGTCAAAGGCTTTACTAAAATCTAGGTAGACAATGTCCACAGCCTGTCCCTTGTCCACTAGGCAGGTTACCTGGTCATAGAATGAGATCAGGTTGGTCAAGCAGCCTTCTCATATTAGAAGAAATCAAAGTAATAAGAAAAGCAGAAACTAATATTTTCAGGGCATCTGAGATAGTCTTGAGCACCAAGCATATAAAATCAAGTAAAAAGACATGGGCAAAATACAAATAGAAAGTGTCTGAGGCAGAAAGAGATGCCTGTGAAGTAGCAGTGCTGAAAGATGCAGAAAATAAGTTTTGGGCTCAAAAATGAGAAAAGTAGCAGATGTTCTTAGTACAGCTCTGCTTTTTCCTGTGTGCTGCTCAGTTCTGAAAATATCATCATCAGGAAAATGCTGGCAATCTACAGAAAAACAGTTAAAGTAGTTCTAGGAATAACTAATAGAGAATTCAAATTTCCTATGGATGAGTCATGTGCCTCTTCTTCTCATCACCCATCAACTGCAATTATCTCAGGTTCTTGCTTCATTTTGTCTGTGATCACTTCCTCCCTCCCTGTCTTTGGAGCACCTCCAATTCCCTACCTCACATCTGCCAGACTCTTCCAAGCTAGCAAGAAGACATTGTGTCTATTCTCATGCTGAAGACTTCCCACAGTAGGCAGAGAAGCTTTATCCCTCTCCTCTACGCAGCCCCTGGTTTCTCCAAATTTCCCAAACACTGCAGAGAAACCTCTGTAAATACTGAATCTGTCTGAAAAGTTCAAATGTTTTTAAGGGAGGACTGAGACATAAACAGATCCTGCAATCATGTAACTTTCGTTTGTGTAGGAAACCAGACTGAAAAATAGTTAGAAGCCTCAAAGGATTGATTTAGGAGGCAAGATGATCACTGTGGTATTTGTTATTGTGAGGTAGGTATTCCTCCATCTTTCTCTGTGGTTTTGATCAACAATTCCATTCTGGACCCAAAGAAACTTTTCCCAACAGAAGTTTCTGAAAGCTTGGATGTTCCTTTGAAACATGCCA
Source organism: Apus apus (assembly GCF_020740795.1). NCBI lineage: Eukaryota > Metazoa > Chordata > Aves > Apodiformes > Apodidae > Apus > Apus apus. The sequence continues at coordinate 112,801,746 of NC_067284.1, read as the reverse complement.
GTTTCTAGAATTGGCATTTTTCAAATGAAAAAATATTTTCTTGAAACACTTGACAAGCCTTAGTGGCCACATGAGCTATAATAATTTATATTTACAGACTGGGCAGACTGGAAGAACAGAAAATGTTAAAGCAAGCAGCATCCACCCAAGCTAGAATAACTAAGAGGGATTCTCAGTCCTTATGTCACAGGATACTGCTTTCTGGGAAAAAAGCTGGGAACGGGAAAGCTTTCATCCACTGACAGAGCTTCATAGTTTCAGGTTCCTATCCAATTAATGAATTTATCTTGCCTTACTTTGGGGTAGATGAACCTGAGAAATCTACATTGGCTTTGAGGAAACGTCTTACAGTGATGGGATTTTTCCGCCACTTTTCTTGGATGAAATGAAAACCTGGTCCCTTCTTTGGTAGCACCTTGTTACCCATAAGAGCTGTGTTTTTCAGCAGAAGTGATGGTATCAGAATGTGTCCCTGAATGGGACAGTCCCTCTTATCAGTGACCCCACAGCCAGGAATGTTCACTGGGGAAGCAAGGTCAACTTTTGCTTGTACGAGGTGATGGGCTATAATTTAACAAAGGAAATCCTTTCCATTTGTCTGCTGTTTGTTTGCTTGTTTGTTCTAGATAAAATTGTTAAGAGTTTAGCTAAAACCCTGTGCTTAGCTTGTCCAGATTGTTTCCTTTACTAAAAGGTTGCGGTCCAACCCCTGCAAAGCAATAATTAGAGAGCTTTGCTTTTTAATGTTGCATTTAAGTGTTCCTGGAGCAGTGACTGCTCTGCCAGAGGAAAGGGAGCAGAAGACGTATGTTTTGCTTCTTTTTAAATTGTCATCCAGCACCACTTCTATTCCAACAGTGGGCTTCCTGACTTTGTTCATTTTTTATTTTTTTTTTAATTAACTGAAAAAATACTGCTTTTGAAAGGTGAAAGCATAAAGAATTACAAGCAGCCCGATCAGCTTTGTGACATCCTTTAATGCACTACTGCTTGCTGATAGTCCTGAATCATTAGCTGGGAGAGACTAGCCATTCTGGAGTACATGTGCTTTGTGCACTGCCCATACTGAGAGAACCTGGAGGGTTTTCTTTCCTTTGTCTCTTTCCATTTGGCTCCTTTGCCAGTGGAGCCTCTACTGATATCCACTGGTAGCCACAGGACAGCTGCAGCCCTGCAAACTACTCCTAAACCACCCGTGCTAATCCTGTCTCCTGTGCCAAGTCATTGATTTAGTACTGTGCTAGTTGTCAGCTCAAATGTAAGGTCACAATAATGTAATCCTTCCAGTTTCTGCCTCCTTCCCAGAGGAATGGCCCCCCTCTCCTTCCATGGTGGTAAATAAATTCAAGAGATGAAAACCTGCTAGGAATGTCTTTGGCTGCACTCACCAATTAGCAATACAGAAAATCAAACCACAGTTTCCTAGGTGTAGTGGGAATTTATAGGGAATGAGGGCTACCAGGAACATGAGCTTATATGTTACTCATTATACTTTTTTTTTTTGTTTAAACTGCAATAAATTAAGACTTAATGATCAAGGGTGCAGGAATGAGGATTAGAGACCAGATGGGAAGAGCTGAGGGCTCTTTTCTGTACACATTGTGCCACTGACTCTTTCTAGTCGTTAATCCCAGAGCCTGTCCTGTCCATAAGTACTACAAGTACTGTAGTGCAAGATGAGTGTGAAGATAACTAAGAATACACCCATCAGTGTTAGCTTCTTCTGGCTCTGGGTGACTCTCTCCAGATCGTCTGGGAATGTCTGCAATATTATAAAGTTCCTGGAGGTGTGGGACTTTGGGTTGTGTCCCTGGGAATTTGTATGGCTTTGTGCAAATGAAATGCAGAAGAAACTGTGTTGTAGGTGTTGTGAGTAAATCAGGAGCCAGAACAGGGTGCTCAATAAATTTTGGCCAACTATGTTATTTTATATATACTTTTAACCAGTTCATTGCACACAGACTTAGTTATCCCCTAGTTAGCTCTCTTGATAGTTATGTTCTGTGTTGAAATATCAATTTTTATACCTACTTGTAAACTCTGCTCATTTATTATGTGTATTTTGGGTTTTTTTAAATCAGTTTATGGTCACCTTAGTCACATGCTATTGTTTCCCATTCCTGATTTGATACATGTGATTAGTAAGAAGGGCTGATAAAGAACAGGAGGCCACAGATCAACCCGTTATCTTTTTACTTTTGCAGGAGGAGTAGCAGCCGTTTTAAGAAAATTGTGTTAGAAATCTTAGAAATCATTAAGATATTTCCTTTTTTTGTTTGTTTTTTATCATGACTTCACTGTTGAGCTTCAGTAACTGGAACATAGAACTAAATATGTTAATGGAATCTCACAGAAAAAAAAAACAAAACAACTTCCTGATATCCAACCAAAACATTTTGCTGATCCCAAAGTTAGAAGAGGTCTGCCTATTGCTTCACGAAAACCAAGGACCCCCAGCACCAAAGATTCAGCATGCTTGGCCCTCACACTGCATTCAAACTTCTAGAATGAGACTGACTTCATCTTTTCTGGAGAAGAGAAACATCTTTCTGGTTTCTGGCAGTGTTGTTCTAAGCCACAGTACTTCTGAAACCACGCAAAATCCTCAGCAGTGGTAGCTGAGAAACAGCAGAGTTGCTGAAAGCAGAGGCAGATTTGATGAGCACATGTAAATCCGAGGTCCTGTGTCCCTTCACAGAATCACATCGCAGCTGTGTGGTCAGGTTTCAGTATGCTGTGTTTGCTGTCTGATTTTACTTATGAGGAGCCTTACAAGGGGCCTAGGAGAGGCAGACTTGCCTCTACTGTGATGACACTGGGCACATACCTACCTACTGGTAGGTACCTACTGCTGGAAAGGTGTTTGTGAGGAGGTATTCATCAAGAGCACTATCCTCAAGCTCTTTACCCCACAGCCCAGCTGGCTCCCAGCCTGCACATAGGAGAGTCACTCCAGCCCTTCATCCTCCTGCTTCATCCAAGCCTGCTTTGCTAAGGAGCCTCAAATGAGTCCTGCAGCAAACGGACAGTAGTATTTGTCCACTGAGGTGTGGAAAAGCCTTCTGTTCCTACATTTCTGTAGATATTTAAGATTTATGTATTTTTAAAACCACAAATGATGAATCTGCAAGAAAGTGAAGCTGAACAGACGAGTGGTGGGGTTCCCAGGGACCTGAAAGGAGTTGTCCAAGCAGGCTGTTAGTGGAACCTAACTTTATTTGGCCGGGTCTTTGAGCTCCTCTGTTCCCCCAAGCTATTTGATGCTATTTTCCACTGTGCATATGCATCTGTTCATGTAATTTAGAAATTAATAGTTTAAAAACACTCCAGAAAATTACTTCGTATGTTTCAGCTACTTTTAAAATAAAACCTATAAATTCTCAATGAATGAAACTTGGGGGGGGCGGGAAACAGACCATACCTACTTCATTACCCAGGCTTTGGTGTGCTGACTGGGTCATGCACATCATCTTTATTAAGGCATCCACTGCCTCACATCATAAGGATAACCGTTAGAGTTTTCTCCTGGACCCCAAGCAGCATTTAAATTGGAAGTTGGAATGTCAAAGCCGAGAGATCTGAGTGTGCCTTTTCCTTATGGAAAGTTCAGTGCTTGGGAGTTCTTAATCAAGATTGTCAGATGTTTCCTGCTCATTTTCAGCCACCAACGGCAGGCATAGGTGACTCCCTCCTTGCTGTCGAGGGGCGGACAGAGCAGTACTGTGTGATCTGTTGCCCACTGAGCCACCTGCAAGTCGTTTCACTCCAGCTGTGGTAGACCTCATGCAGAAACACAGCCTGGAAAGAGCTGGCTCCTGGCCAACAACACTGTTAGGGGTTTTTAGCTTAATTCTCTCACTGACCTCCTCCTGAGGAGCATAATTCATTAAGTACAGTATCATAAAGGCCGTGGCGATTAGAAACAGAAAACACTGCCACCAGTGTCGCCCCTACAGGAGGGTTTGACAATACAATGTGTGTATATATATATATATATATATAAAGTTCATTTTAGTTTATTCTGGTATCAGGAGCTGAGAAGGAAGTGTCTCCAGCTTTGCTTGCTTGGAATCTCTAGGTATAAGTTTAAATGGATAATATTTAGTCTGTGCTACTGTAAATCCCAGTGTGGGGCACAGCAGGCTGTCCAAAGTGATCATGCTCCCAAGCAAGGATGCGTGGCAAGGATAAGGGTCACAGGTCAGAGCACTCCATGGGGTCCTCTGCTGGGAATGGAAATGCAAGATCTCACATCACCTCACAGCATCACTACTTAAAGGGGAAAATAAAAGAGGGAAGGGTAGGGGGGCTGGGCTCTTTTTCCAGGCAACTAGCAACAAGACAAGAGGGCCTGGCCTGAAGCTGCTCCAGGGGAGGTTTAGGTTGGATATTAGAAAGAATTTCTTTACGGAGAGGGTGATCAGACATTGGGATGGGCTGCCCAGGGAAGTGGTAGAGGCACCATCTCTGGAGGTGTTCAAGGAAAGGCTGGATGTGGCACTTAGTGCCATGGTCTGGAGATGAGGTGGTGTGAGGTCATAGGCTGGACTTGATGGTCTTTTCCAGCCTTGGTGATTCTGTGATTCTGTGATATGCAGGGTTAGCACGCTTAAAGTCTGTTTTGTTTGTTTCCACATGCTGATTCAGAAAAAAGTTACATTTAAGCACAAATATTCTGTTATCCTGCACATGACCTTTTGGGTAACTCAGGGCTATGACTGCCAGGCAAAGGGTCTTGTTTGAGATAGGTTTGAAACATTGTGAAGGTATAATACACTGGATAACCTCTTCTGATCAACCAGTCTCATTGCAGATAGGGCCATCATTAAGCTGTCATTAGACTATAATAATTTTTGGTTTTGGATTGCAGCCAAAAGAAGGAATTTTGTTCATCTTCAGGGTCTGATTACTCATGTAATGATTATTAGCAGTAGCAGACTTAGAGGGTTTGCCATGCAATACTGAAGGAATTTGAAGTCTTAGTTATGTACTTGTTGCTTTTTCTTGTCTGATGCTTAAAAAAAAAAAGGAAGGCCAGTATTACTGATCAGGGTCGTACCCACTGTATGACCATTACATGTTTTATCAAAACCATCCTGCTCCCTCTTCTTCAGTCATTGGTTTCTCAGTAAAATTTTCTGGGGGTTGTTTTTTTGTTTGTTTGCTAGTTTGTTTTGGTGGGTATTTTGGGCCTTTTTGGTTTTTTTTGTTGTTGTTAATGTTTGAGGAACCTATCACTTCTTGGAGCTCCTTGTCCTTCTTCAGCCAGCCTGTGAGTGCAATTCAGATTTCATGTCTGACAAAAGGCATAGAGGCTCATAAATACAGATGATAAAGTCCAGCTGTTTTTAATCATATAAACACTGAATTGCTTTATTTGCACAAAGCTCACACCTTCAGATATGCATAATAGAGGAGGACTGTGAGAAATTGCATTAACTGAAGAGTTACCAGGAAGTCTCCAACAGAAGCTATAATGTGTAATTATTCCAATCTAAGGCATCTTGTTTCAGTTCCTTTGACTGCTTTGATTATTTTTTTTATTCTGAGTTGTGGTTTAAATTGGTCTCTTGAAATTTATGGGAGATATAACTGCTAGGGGGGAATGAGAACCTTAGGTTTGTTGTAAAAAATACTGCAGTAAACACTGCAGCAACAAGTTACCTGTCTGTCTTCTGTTTCAAAGCACTGGTACAAAGGATACAGGTTGCCTCCATTTGGAACCTGGTGAGTGCTTGAAGGTCAGACTATTTTTTATCTGGAATTACAATTATTTTTTTAATGTACAACATAAACCATTCAAAATTTAATACATATCCAGCCTTTCTGGATATGGTTTCCTGACTGAGTATCCATATACACATTCATCTGAAAACTTGCTTTCTTTATTGGCAGCAGTATAAGATTACCCAGGTATCAATCACCTGTAGGCCTTGAAACATCAATCTCTCCTCATGATTGAAAGGCAGCACAGCACACTCAGGGCTAGATCATGCCTTGTACATCATTAAGAATGAAGTGTTGAGGAGTAACACTGTAACCATGAACTCCTAGGGCTTTCCCAGTCCGTGCACCTTGTCTCCAGTGATCTGTTATTCCTGAAGAAAAGGCACTGTGACCCTTTTCCTTTCCTCTGTAGCTCCCTTTGGAGGCTTAGATGAGTGTAGGAACATGGGCCTACTTCCTACCTGATCAATTAAATTAGGTCCTGTCCATGGGAAAGGAAGGTCATGAGAATGAAGTCAGTTAGTTGTTCTGATTGAGATTCTGGTCAAGCCATGTCATTTGGTAATAAATAATCCTTACTTGATTTCTTGCTCTTGGATACTCAGGACCAGATCCAGAAAGGGAAGCAGCCACAACAGTGCCCAGTATTGCAGTAGCTCAAAGTTATACATAAGAGTGGTATTCAGAATATTGTGTGTGTCCCAAAGTTGCTGAAATATGTAAAGATGAATGGTAAGCAGAGTGAGATTCACAAGAGGCACCTCTTTAAGTGGGAAAATAAAAAACACTGAAAAAAAGGATATTCCCTGAGATTTCTCTTGGCAGTTTCAGGACTGCAGTTAGATGACATTGTGAAATGGATTCCATGCATGAAATCCCTCTTGGTTTTCTGTACCAATTCTAGCAGATGACAGCTGCCAGATGTATTAAACCTAATTATAGACTATGTTTTCATTGTTTGTCAGTGGTGTTCTTGTATTACTTATCTAAAGCCCTTAAGTTGGGATAATGACCAGTTTAGACTTCTCTGATGAGAGGTTAGACAATTTCAGGGAGTAATTCAGCAAGCATCCCATCTGAAATGCCCTCTTAGGGCTATGCATACTAATAAATTTTAAAATGCCAAGGTTCCCTCTTTGGCTTTTAGGCCAGCTGGTACTCTTTGATAATATCCATATTATTAAATTCTCTTATTCTCCAAAACAAGATGGCAGTGCTGAAACTGCCCATGGCAAGAGGCCCTTGGCCTGTGGTATTTCTCACATTGTCTGTGAGAGTACAAGTTGATCTGGGTTAGCATACTCCATGGACTAGCAACTTAATGATTTTCTTGGTCAAGCTATAGTGCATGTGGCTTCATGTGTAGGTATAGCCTAGAGACACTTATTTCTATCCACTGGCTTTACAGTGATGCCAAGATGACTGGCATCCTTCCTTAGGAAGTCATGCAGGTGCACAAGGTCAATGGGATATGTATGTGTCCAAGCTGCTTCCAAAAATATCTGTAGGGCCAGGAGCTCTTTGTTATTCAAATAATATTGATCAGCACTTTGATCACTATATGAAAGAATTATTATGTCTGCACATTTATGTGGCTTCATGTCTGAACCAATTTAAGATCTTATATCACCTATTTAAGCACATTTGGAAGTTCTACTCGTATACAGGCCCTTTTAGTGTGAAAAGAATGAAATCACTGTAATGCAGGAGACATCTCTGACACCTTTGTGTTCTGTTTTGTTATCCATTCCACTCTTGTTATTGGTGATAGGTGAAAGTCTGGAAAGCAAAGAAAACTGTTTGAGAAATAATGATCTCTTATTCCTCTTTTTGGGATTTTTTTCTCTCTAGCATGACATTTACAGTTCTAGTGTGTTGGTTTTTACTTGTGTTGCTACCATATTCTTCATTGCCTGTAGCATCACATACTTAATTGTTCTGGGTATTGCACTATTTCGTCCCACAAATACAGAAGAAAATGCAAATACAGGATCAGAAACCTGGTCATGAGTTTATATCAGGATTGTGTAGAGCACCCAAGAAAGAAAATATTCCTTCTTTCTTCCACTCTTGTTCTGTTGTCATCCAGACGTGAATCTTACAGACATTGCAACAGGCCTGGGGTCAAAGTAAGGTGAGACTCACACGCATTGAAATGAATTATGTTTAGCCTTTGCTTCTACTACAGTTTTCAGTCTTTTATTCAAGATGTTCAGTTCTTATCTGGGTTTAATTGCTGCCCAGAGAGGCCTCTAACTTGCCATTCACCCCTAAGGGACCTTAAGTGTATGTGGCCCCTAAGTTAAATGGCATAATTTGGGTTTATGGGTACAACACATTCTTGGATCAATCTGGTGTTTCTCCCAGTTATTTGGCTGAATGGTTAAGTGACCTAGAGCAGCCTCCTTGCTTACTGCTTGAGGAGGAGCAATCCTTTGGGGAATCCTGTTAGTTTCATCCCAGGAGAGCAGGGAAGGGTTAACCCTTCCGTGTTCACTAGCACCACTTAAGATGTCATTTCCTATGGTAACAATGCAAAGCATATGCTGCCTGTTAATACAGATGGGCAGGGAGCTAGCAAGGCATTTTTTCACTCTTTCAGAGCTGTATGGTGCACCCTTGAGCCAATCCGAAGTATGTTTGTCCACAATTTCATTACTGTATGTGTCTGAGTTAGTGTCTTCATTAAAATGATAAGTTTCTCTAAAAGCTGCAAATGACAAGTGACCTTATAATGTACCATGGTCCTGCTTAGTCTGCAGGAAAGTATTAAATGTCAGGACTTATAATTGTAAGGATTTGATATTTATGAAGGTCAGTTCAAGTGTGAGTAATATAACATAATATTACATTTAAACTAAGATCTGTGTTCATAGGAACCTTTTAAAAACACTCAGCTGCCACTGCTGAAATAGTGCAATGATAGATGATGATTTTTTTAGGCTTAACACATATTGTGAATTTGCAACTCATGTAGGGCTTGTATTAAAAACTGACAAGATATTTTAATTTAAACAGAGGTTAGATTATTAAAGTTGGTGAACAGCCAGAAGTATATCAATGTTAAAAAATGTTCATTTACTTGACTTTTTCTCCCCTTTGTTTTTATTAGTGAAATACATTTTAAAATTCATCTGAATTGTTGCTCATAATTTTTATAATTAATTTATAATTATTTTTTTTTCAAAATTCAGCATATTTTGCCTTTATTTGAGGCTTTACGTTGCAAACCAGAGTATAATAAAACTTTTTCAGTGGTGAAGGGCAAAGAATCCCCATCCCACAGGCTGTATATCTCATTAACATGACATTTATTCAGGTCTATCATCAGGGCATCTCATACCCACTCATTAAGTGTGGGAAGTGGAAGACATCACAGATCAGAACAAAATTTGAAACTTTTTCTGTTTTCCACAGTGTATTTGAGCTTTTGTGCTGAGTTATTGTAGACGGAACATGTCAAATCATTAATTAATTAGCTGTTTGGTCTAATCATTTAGGTGACCACTGCATCCATTTGGACCACTGAGCTGTGTGGAATGGAGGGCTGTGCCAGCAAGAAGCCTGCCTCACAGCAAATGCCATAAAAGGAACAAGAATGGTAGGATCTCCAGTGATTCATGACACAAGTATATTACAAGGATGGAAAAGTCTGAGATACAGAGAAGTTGTAAGAATGAGGAAAAGTTTGGAGCCAGGCCCTTTATGGCTGTAGATTTATTGATAGAGCTGCAGTAAGTTATTTGAGGAGGCTCAAGTGATGTGATTCTGGCTTTTTAAATTCCTCAAGCCTCCTGTCAAAGGATGTGGATACCTCGGACAGCATTCATACAGCCAAATGGAGGTAGCTGTGGTGCAGACAAGTCTGAGCAAATCCAAATTCCTTGTGTAGTCACTGGAGAGGAACAGAGACTTCTAGAATGCAATTGCCAGCACAGACTTCTAAGTTAAGTGAATAATTCTCTGAAAGAGTCTATTTCTCTTGTCAAGAGGACAATTTAAGATAAATATTTCAAGTATGAATATAATAATCCATATTCCCTGTCTTTACAAGACAGTGAACCAGGCAGGAGTAGAGGCAGTGTGGGTATCATAGGTAATAGCATGAATGGTTCTTCATGGATGGGGGTTACGCTGGATGACGGGTCCAGCTTTGTCTGGTCTAATTACAGGCATTTTACTAACATGCTCAATTTAGAAATCTGGTTGCCAAAAGTTGCCCTCCAGCTTTCAGTTGTCCTACAGTTTTGTTATATGCAATAGAAACAGGCAGGCACATTCGGAGCAGGACTTGGGGCTTAGGTGAGTGGAATAGCTCTCTGTAGATGCTGCTTTCTGGAGTGTCTGCTGCTGCCTGTGAGGTGTAACGTGCTACATGTGTTACAGGATGATTACAGCACCTTCAAATGTCTCCCTGTCATAGGACCTGGGTCCAGAGGTTTATGAATTCTGAGTCACAACCACAATAATATTCAGTCAAGATTAGAAATACTGATATCAGATATCTGAAGTTACAAAAGGTATATGCTTCAGCCCTCGGTGAATGCAAATCTTTGTGTGAAACAGTTTTGATCTTATACTCTCCTCACTTCCATGTCTCTTAGCAATCCCAGGTATATTCATTATCCTCCTTCCTTCAGACTTACCTCTGCTTCATCTTCCTCTCCCACATCTTTGGATGGATCAAGTAACCATTCCTTTCTCTAGGGAATGAAGCCGTAAGCAAAAGACAGGGGGATGAAGCAAGAAGTATAGCTTCCCCATGCATCATAGCACAGGCAGGAAGAGAGGTGGCTCTCTTGGGCTTCTGGAGACTTTCCTTCCTCTCTCTCTCTATCCCTACACTACCCTTGAAACAACATCATCTCACCCGGAAACAGGAAACTGCAGCACCCCTAAGTAATTATTGCTGGGAGAGGTCAGCAGGTGGATAGAGCAGCCCGTCAGCAAAGCTTTCCCTTCCTCTGTATCAGGATTAACATGTAAGATCTGGTTTTTAATTTGGAATTAGTTATTTCCCCTATCGGTAGCCCCCTGCAGCCTACTTACCTGTCTGTATACACTGAGATAGAAACTGAAAAAGCTCATAGGAACTCAAAGATAAGATGAAAAATAGACACCATGTGGGACACTTATCAGTGCACATGTCCTATCTGAGAACAAGACTGAAAGGAAGGGGGAAGTATCTGATTTGACTATCAAAAACTGTCTAGCACAAATGGGCTCAGTTTGCAGCAGGACTGAAGGTTTTTCACAGTTCCTACTAACTGGATCACTGAAAGGATAATTACAGTAGCTGTAGAGGGGAGGATGGAGAGAGAAAAGAGAAGCCTGAGCAACAATGAGGCAGGTGGCTGATGGAAAAGTATTGGTTAATTACTTAAGGACTAAGAGAGAAGAAATGGAGTGGGACCTTGCATGTGGAAAGAAAATTTTCAAGTGAAACAGTGCATGAGGTATATAGGACAGTTCAAGTGGTATTAAAAAGAGTTTCTTGGTGCTCCTGGGCAGTGCAAAGAGGAAGATAAATTCCCCCATTAAGGAACAAAAAACTTACTCTAAAGGATAACTAAGTGCATTCCACATCAGTGCAATCACAAGGAAGTTAGGCAATTACTAGTGTAAGTCTCACAGAAAGAAGAGTAGACAGAGAGGATGATTACATGGGTTACAATTAAAACCACACCTTTTCTTTGTAGGAGGGATGTAGCTTAGAGTACCTTGCAGAGGGCAAACAAAAAATTATCATTGCTTGTAAAAAATGATGGAGCTGTATGTGTTTTGGAGATGTGGACACCTCGGCATGTCTTTAGTGTTGGAAGGGTATAAACCTATGGGTAATGTAAAGTTTGTGCAGAAGTTGGGTAGATGGGAGGTTTTGTTGGAATGGATGAAGCCTGGTAGCATGTTGGATCACTGAGTACCTCCACCCTGTCCTGTGTGGTTTTGAAAAGGTTTGTGTGTTTGGGGGTGGGCGGGGGGGTGTTTTGAATGCTGTTATCTCCTTGAAAAGTAATTTCTCTGAGTTTCAGTGATTACAGTGATAAGAAAAATAAGTTAGCGATTTTAAATGAAGTCTGGATTAGGCTGCTTATATGAGTGTCTGTGTAGTGGCAGCTATTTTATTCTAACAGACCTGTGTTATGAGCACAGTTGCTTTTTAGATGTTTGCTTTTGGTGTTCTATGGGATTCAAATGGGTTATGAAAACACTAGTCAGTTCAGGCCTCCAGCTGCAGCACCATTCACTTTGACTGCAGATGAACAAAATGATGAGCTGAACCACTAGCTCTGATGTATGGGAAAGAAATGAAGCATTTCCTTCTGCAAGGACCATGTGTTGTCTTTCATAGGAAAGTGTACATGCCTTTTTTTTTCCTTTTGATCTTTATACAGTATTTTCTCTGTACTGTTGAACTACACCAAATGTCTCTTTGAGAGTCAGGCAAACAAACGTCAACCTTTTGCCAACTGGTGTGAAATTAAAAAAAAAAAGTATTTAAAAAAATCTATTGCAACTGCTTTTCTGTCAGACAATGATTGTATAATTGAAAGACATCCAGTTGATAAAAAAGAACATATTTTTTATTGGCAGCACAGTAACATGAGTTCAAAGACTGTATTTGCCAAGAGTGCATAACTCTGTAATGGCCGACATACTTTTACAAGTGTTCAGTGGTATTACTGACAGAAAGATCACTTTGGTCCAAGACAGATGTAAAATACTTCATTTAACAAATATTTACTCCACAATTATCTGAAAATGTAGAAAGTACAACCTGACATGTTTGAATATCTAAAGAACCTGTTTATGGGATATTCTAGTATTGTTCCTATATAATAATCCAAAAAGTATAGTTTCAGGGGAGGCTGGATGATTTAGGATATTGGTAACAGGAGACAAAGCCTTTCACTTCTTGGTCAGCAGTTCAAATCTGCCTTAGGTTGGTAGTAACTCAAAATAATTGCTGCACTATGTGACTAGTGTTAATCATAGCTTGGTGCTTTCTAGCTTTCAGAGTCCACCATAATAACTAAATTGGCATGACAAGCACAGGCCATTGTCACTTTTGCAGGAATTAATGTCACCAAAGAGAAGACCATGAAGGTGGCTGTGAAGATACTGGACCCCAGCACCTCTTGGATAGAGCTGTACAATTGACTGCCTTTTGCAATCTCCAAGAACCTGTCAGGACTTTTCTCCTAACTCAGCAGTGATGGAGACAGGAAAAACTTCCACTGTTTCAACAACACTGAATGTCAGCATGGAAGTGTTAAGGAAATATGCATGTCACTAGGAACTGTGGTAGCAGTAGCCACGCTGACAGGGAACCATGTGGTGTGATTATGGACAGGTAATCTGAAGACTAGCCGAAAGTTTATCTCAGTTTTTATTGGGTGTTTTGAATTTGGGAAGCAACAGAACACTGAGGTTTTGGCCAAAGGTGGAGATTTTAGACTGTGAAGTGAACATAGTTGTATATTTCAGATATATAGTGGGTTGCATCTGTTGAAGTCCTATGCCTGTCACTGTCCTTTGTGGCCATGCCTATAACTGGGAAACCAAATGCAACTGGCACCCATTTCCAGTCACCAAGACCAGCTGTCATGGCCTAGATCACATCCACACCCTTCAGCTCTCTCATCATAAGACTATGTGCAGCCAACAGTCCCTGACCCATGCTAATGCCCAAAGTGTGCTTGGGAACACTTGTGGAGAAGTATTAGCTGACCTGTACCAAAACTATACCAGGGGCCATCTGAGAGGGTCATGGTGCAAACAGTCCCATTCTGGTGCTGGGCACATGTCCAGGCACTCTTTAATTCAGTAGTGTAAGGAAAGCTGTGTAACCTCAACTGAGAGGATTTGTCTTCCTTGTTTGACTTAAATATCATAGAATCATCAAATTGTTAAGGTTGGAAGGGATCAGCTGGTTCCAACCCCCCTGCTATGAGCAGGGACCCCAACCACTAGACCAGGGTTGCACAAAACCTCATGCAACCTGGCCTTAAAAACCTCCAGGTTTATCTCTGAAGTGGAAATAATGACATTTTTGTTTCTTGTCCATTTAGAATTTTCAGATGAGGTTTGACAATTGCTTGAGCCATGCCTCATGAAAGGCAGCAAACTTGATCCATGGCTCTAGGACTGGTAGGCAAATAATTGTATGTGAATTGAGGTTTAATAGTCATAAGGTGTTTCTCCTGTAGCTGATGTAATGTTTCTGCTTCTGTCTCTCCTATGCTGATGTATAAATGCCATAACAAATTCCAAGATTTCAAGGAATTTGCTTGGTGTGAATAGAGAGAATGTTAATTATTTCATGTAAAAAAGCCAGGCAGGTACTGAGCATTTTAAAAGTTGTTCCTTGCTATCTTTGCTGTGAAGTACCTAACAGGTATGGAACAGAATGAAGAGACTGGAGAACCAGTTGTGTTAAGGAGATGATTTTGTTTCCAGCTTCCACTGTGTGTTTGCCAGGGGCCAGAGAAGGGGGCTGCAGGCTCCTGGGTTAGATGGAGCTGAACATCACAGAGTGTTTGGTTTGGAGGAGAGGAGGAACAAGGGAGCACATGGACAAACAGCATGGCTTGGGGAAGAGAGGGCAGAGCCAGGTACATGGAGAGGAAGAAAGGCAACATGGATAGGGAAAGGTAAAGGATGAAAAGTGCACACAGATCCTCACACTGGGGAGAGTAAGGGCAGTGTAACACTGGGGGTATGTTTAGAACTTTTAATGTAATGGATAAGGTTTTTATTAATTATTAAGCTAACAGAAGTTTTGTGTCCTCTAAAACAGCACAGATTTTACATAACCATGGTTTCAAGCTATGTTTTCCCTCTTTTAAATGTCTTTAACAGCTTTCCCTGATTTTGGCAAACTGGGAAGGGCTATTTGCAGGGGTGTCTTGAGGACCACAGGATTTTTTCACAAGAGTGAACATATTCCAGCACTGCTGCTTTTTTTCTTGTAGAAAAATGTTTTAGGATGTTTATGCTTCTTCCTTGATTTCAAGCTCAGATACATAGCCACAGGACATGGTAACCTCACACCATTCCTTATAGGAATTGCCTAAAATGACTCAATGCACTTCTACCGTTTCAGTCCTAATTTTCCTCTGGGTGAAAGTGATAGAAGTCTTTATTTTAAATTATATTTCTTGTAGAATGTTGCACTTTGTGTTAGTGATTGATGACTTTGCGCTTTAAGAAGTTGTTTTAAAATCTGTTTATCATTACAGGTGGTTACTTAAATTATGTATGTTTAAAGAAAGATATTTAAACACTGGATTCAGGTGACTGAATTAAGGTGCCTGAGTTAGGATCACAGCCACAGTTTGTTCTTTTTCTAATTACTGTGAAATAGGCACCATCGGGAGGAACTTGGTCTCCTTCAGCATCTGAATTGCTCTCTAAGACCTGAGCTGCTTCCTGCAGATACCTGTCTGCACTGACTGATGGGTGAAGGGAAAACCAATCCCATTGATGACTGTGCTGCCCCAGTATGGCATGAACCCAGGCCACTGTGACCAGGACTTTTAGGTAGCTAATTACATTTTGACTGCCTGTTCTTGATGTCTTAGAGAAGCTGACTTCCTTGGCTTTCAGCTTGTTTTAGAATATCTCAAAATGGGCATTGTGGGAGACCTATGCTGTTACCCAGAACACTTTCTGATTCCTGAATACATGTAAATAGATAGTGAGAACAGTTGTAGGTAGCTGCCTTGGTAAAAGGCAGAGTAATCCTCTCCTCCATGATGGAGGCAGAGAACAAGAACTCAGGTCAGTAACTAGACCCCCATCCTGGACATCTCTATTCATTTGATTTGTTGCTTGGCTTTAACATATGACAGTAGGGAAGCAGCCAGTACTGCTTCATCCTCATTGGGTCAGACCAGTACAGGGCAGCAGCCCATCTCTGTGCCACAAAAACGAGGATCAGGGTCGTATTTCCCTCCATACATACTCTGTCTTCATTTGCAATGTGCAGACCTGTTTTAGTCTACAGGCAGAATCTTCCCTCCCTTCTACCTGCATAGTCATGTTGATCTGCTTGCTGCATTACAAACCATCATGAAGTTAGATCCAGTCACACTGCATGGATGGAACTGGGAATGATATTTTGCTATTGTGCATGTACTTATAAATGAAGGAGAAAAAAAAACAAATAGTATCCTTTTAAAATGAAAAACAAACTCGAAAAGATTTGTCTATAGATTTTTTTTAAAACCGTAGTTCTACTGACAGAGCTTTAAAAACATTCCAAAGTAATGTAGTGTGATGACCCCTGCTCATAATCACAGAAAACCTCTCCAAGTGTTTTAATTTTTAATAAGCCTATCATTAATCTTCAATGCAAATAATATAGATTTTATGAAGAAAGCTCACCAAAGTTCTTGGAAAACTTACAAGACATTTAACAGCTGAACAGTGTATCTCACAAATGGACTTTAAAGGTGCTCTTTCAAACTGAAGCCTTTATTTGATCTGGTTTTATAGTTAGCAATTGCTTTGCTCTGAAACCTCACCCATCCTTTCCAACTAATAACCAAAAGAATCCTGAGATATAGCATTTGTTGGAGGTACAGCATGACAGCCCCTGAACCAATTAGTACTGCTCTTAGACTCTTGAGGTTGGATTTTTTATTTATCCTAAGACATCCTGCCTTACCAAAAAACATATAAGTGTTTTCTGAACAAAGTAAACTACAGAATTAACAGTGTTTAGCATATATAATAAACATGTAGCTGAAGTTATGGATTTCTTTTACATTTCTATTGTGTTTTGTTTTTGGTGTGTTTTTTTTTTTTTTAAACAAAAACATTCAGCATTACTCAAATGTTTTCTCCAATAACTTTAATCTGGATTTCCTTTCTGATAAAACTCTGGTTGTTTGCAGATCCACCCGTCAGTTTTATGAGGATATCTTTGAGACATCACAATTATAAAACAAACTGGAAGGAAGAGCAGCTGTACTTCCAAACAAACATCACAGGCACAATTAATCTGCTTAAAGGGTTTATGAGGGGAAGCATAAAATATCAAATAAAGGGTAATGGGAAATATTTAAAAAATGCTGAAGCTGGTAACAATCCACAGAGCAGAGCAGCCAGTGCATGTTCAGGAAACAGAATGTAGTTAGTAACTCATTTGGTTGGAAGCCACCAGCTCTCTACCTCCCAACCTGAACTGTAGGGCTGTTTCATGTTTTCAAACAGATACAGTTCTAGATATATATATACAATCCATTTACTTTGTAGATTACAGTTTAAAAGATATCCCTGTTTAAAAAGTGAAGATGATAATAAAATCCTAAGAGGCCAGTTTTGTTTTCCATTGTTCAACTTAAACCTAGTATGTTCCCACTCTTGTGCTTAAAATTTATGTCCCTGCTTAGATAAGAGAAAAGCATCTACAGCCACATGCTCTTTTGCACTCTCCTTTGCTTTCACTCACTCACATATGACAAGTTTTGATACTTTCTAAAAATCTCACCATAGACTTCAAAAGAAAAAAAGAAAAAAAAGAAGGTTCTTTCTAATAACAAACATCTTCAACTCCAAACCCCCTTTTTAGTCTCTGAATTAGTTGGATAGTGCATTTGTGGTTTTCTTGTGTTAACATTAAGAGAAAGGTTCAGTGTATACCAAACAGAAATAGTTTGGTATATAAAATATCCTGAGCTTTAATATATGAAACTATATCTCCTCATGCCATGTGTAAAACATCTTTATCTCCTTATTTTTCACTGTTCGTAGAATCATGTAACTACTAAAGAGACTCTGGTGATCTGATCTGCTGGTTGTTGTATTTCTGGGTATCTATCATATATATTTTTAAATCACTCTTTTTAATATGATAGAATGTGCATTGCTGGATATGTGTTGGTGTTCATATGATACAAATGCCCATTTGCCCAAGAGAAAAAGCTTTTTAAAGATGCACCACGAATATAATCAAAATGGTTCCATAAAGAAAAAAACCCTCTTGCCTCCTCTCCTGAGAACACAGGAGAAAAGGTTCCTTTTTAATCATAAAGTTCACTTGGTTTTGGTTGTGTGTAAGCTTTTTATCAACACCCTATCAACTCGGGACACTTCCTGCAAGTTGGTGGTCACAAGGAATCATAGAATAGAATCACAGAATCACTGAGGATAGAAAGGAACTTTAGGATCATTAAGTCCAACCGTTAACCTAGCAGACTGCTGAGTCCACCACTAAACCATGTCCCTCAGCACCACATGTACATATTTTTTAAATACCTCCAGGGATGGTGACCCACCAGTTCCCTAGGCAGCCTGTTCCAGTGCTTGAAAACCCTTAGGGGGAAGAACTTTTCCTTAATATGCAACCTAAACCTCCTCTGTTGCAATTTGTGGCCATTTCCTCTTATGCTATTGCTTGTTACTTGGGAGAAGACTCTGACACCCACCTTGCTCCAGCCTCTTTTCAGACAGTTGTAGAGAGCAAGAAAGTCTCCCCTCAGCCTCCTTTTCTCCAGGCTGAACAACCCCAGTTCCCTCACCTGCTCCTCATGAGCTTTATGCTCTAAACCCTTCACCATCTTCCTTGCTGTCTCAAAGCAAGCTGTACATTAGACCTTTCTCGTTTGAACTATATAAGCATGGAGAGTTCCAACACAGGGAGAGTTCCAATTTAAACTTTGGTTTCAAAGGGTGGTTTATTTAGTAGTTTTGAGAGGACCTGTCTGTGGTTGATTCTGATCTCACTTAAATTGATGCAGTTGTGTAAATGCAGCGTGAGATCCTGTCTTCTCGTAAAGTGGTTCCTTGCTGCTTATTTTGAGAAACATAAAAATGCATTAAAGAAAAAAAAAATTAGCAGGGAAGACAAATCAACTTAAAAAAAAAAATCCATGTGAAAGAGCAAAAGTCAGATGAATTTTCCAAGAAGATGAAGGCATGGTGCCTTTGGATTTCTGCCTGTTTGTGCACGGGAGGAATGTTAGTATCTTGGGCTGAGCACGCTCTTTGTCATGTATTATGCTTTCTGTGGACTCAGAACTGTCATCACAAAGCGCATAAACATTTTTTATTTTCTTCACCTGCTCGTGTGATGCACACCTGGGCCTTGCTGGCAGCGTGCTTGGCTTCAGCAAGTGAAGGAGACACACTGCCAGGCTGGAGAGCTAGCCCTGTTCCCCTCATGTGCATTAAGCCAAGTCGATCCCCCACTGGTTTTAAGGTGTGGTTAAGGACGGGGCTGAAAAACTCTTAGCTTCTGCCGACAATTCAAAAGTGTGGGGGACAGTAAACTTTCAGAGACTCCAACAGAACCATCAGTGCTTTGCTTAGAGCATTAGAGCAGAAGTGCCTCTCCTTTGCTCTGTAGTTTACCCATGGTGACTCCAGGGTTTTCTGTCTTTGCCTCACAAGCAGCATCAGTGCAAACGGGCTGGCCAGGTGTGGCAACGAGCGGCCCGTTAGAAGTCAGCTGGATGGCACAGGGCTTTGTTATTGCTCTGTTAACGTCATAGTTTGGACTGAAACCTTTGCTGCTGGTTGGCACTTCCTGCAGTAAAGGAAGTGTCAGCTGTGTATTGCTCAGAGCTGGCTGAAATGTTTATAGAGGAACTGAAATTTTCATTGATTTGAGTTCATGGGCATTACATAAAAAAGCAGAGTTTCCTGCTAGGTTTTTTGCATTAGTAAACACTTTGTTGAAATGCTTTCTGGCATCTGGTTGTCAGTTTCCTAAGCCTGAAAGCTGTAGGAGAAAGGAAACAGGGAGAGGAGAAGCTTTGGAAGGTGGCTTTTGATGAGCAAAGAATTGAAACCTCAATGTGGCATCTTCTGGGCCATGAACAAATGCTCTCCTTACCAGACTATACGCCGACACACACAGATGTGTGGTAGTCAGGGGATTGAAGGCTTATTCCTGCTCAGAAGGAGCAGATCTTGCCCCTTTCTGTGTGGGAAAAAAAAAAAAAAATGGACTCCTGCATGCTCTCGTTGATACTGTGGCAAACATTTTTGGGCCATTTTTGGGGTAAAGAGAGTCTGTCAGAGACCTGTCCCTTGCCCATGCTGCCTACTGCTTATTCACTACTGTCAATCTTCTCTCCCCATCTGCTCTCCCTTTGCCATAGTGGAAGATGCTTTATCAGGGCAAATGGCTTTTTAGGCCCCCTTTATTGCTGCAGGTGCAAGACATCGTGGTCATAACTGAGTTTGAAATTAGAGAATTTTGTTGGTTTAGTCAGAAAAGACAATTCTTTCTTAGTGTTAGGACTGAGATTCATTACTGGCAGCAGTGAACAAATTGAGCACACTTGGGTTTGATTTATGGCTGTGATCTTTGAAAGTGAAGCTCTGAGATGATGCCTATAATGTAAATAACAGCACCAGAAACACCAGTTTGAAGGAATCTACATATCTCTGGCATCCTGTTTCCACTTCATACTCCAGCTTTCCAGGGGATGGATACCTGCATCTATTTTTAATCAAACTAATCCACAACAATACAAGTGATCAGAGTATTTTCAAGTACAGTTCTTTAGGAACAGCATTCATATTTTGGTAATCCCTGCAAGGCCGACTTGGCCAAGAGTCTTCCCACACACAGTGTGTGGCATTCTGCTGCTGCAAAAACAAGGGTGTTTCCAGTTAAAATTTGGCCTTCACATCAAGTCCATCCTTTGGCAGAAGGGTTTATATTATGTCATGAAGAAGTCCAATAATCCTATAAATGCATATCCGTGAGGTATGGAGGTTTTTTTAAAAACAGGAATTTTTACTATGTTATCAACATTTATCCAGCTGGTCAGAAAATTAAAAGATGGACAGTGAGAGAATATGCAAGTATGTATGTCTTTAATAGAATATTGACACAAGCAGCAGAATGACTCAACTCTCTTTGGCCAATTCCACAATGTTTTCAAAGCAATGTTTATTACAAAGCATGGAGTTCAAGCTGGGGAATTCATCTCGTTGCTTTATGCCTCTTTCCACTCACACCCAGTGACACACACCTAAATCAGTGCCTTCAGATAGTTTGCTGTGGTAGGAGGGGATTGACTGGACCTGTTTTAGGCATAGAAACACTCTGGATAATCCAGGTCCTGACTGAGGATTTGCATTTCAAAGTTCATGGCTGTTCAATCCCTGCTTTTGATTTTCATGCATTCCTGTTTATTAACATTTTTGCTACTGGTCACTGTGAGAGAAAAAGATTTTGGACTAGATGGACCTTTGATCTGACCCAGTACATCTGCTGTCATGACAAGTGGTGCATTGCACAGGAAGTAGATGATGCAACTTCACAAAATGCTGGTTAGGTCCAAACTGGAGTTCAAGATGCTCTCCTCCCCCTAGAAAGTTGAAGTTGGACTTTGGCCACCACAGAGATGTCCCTCCTTTAGGGATACTCCAGCTAGCTGTTCTCTGATGGAAGATAAGGACTGTTACTAATACAGCCTCACTGAAACACATTTTTCTGCTTTACCCAATAAAATTTTGATTTCTAGATCTTGGGAACATTCTGTCTGGTTTATTTATTGATTTATTTATTTACTCATCCTGGCAGAAGGACAGAAATGGCTTATTTGTAGGATACCAATTTTGATTTTTGCTTCTAGGTCTTCATGACTTACATGCATTAAGCTCTCTCACTAAGTGTTTCTGGATTTAAATACCTGGGGAAGGTAAGAAAAGGGATTCTTGAGATGCTCCGCAGGATACTTTGGTCACATTAGCAGACCAAACAGATCCAGGACATTGGCTCAAGCCCTGGCATGCACTCACCCACAGTGTTAAGTTTCTCCCACAGTGATGGGCTAGGTAGTGTTTTCCCAGACAATACCTAGGTACAGTTTGGAGTTTCTGTGGACCAGGAGCCAGTCACAACTGGATGTATGACAAGGCCACCAAAAGGAGGAGGGTTTGAATATTTACACGTAAAGATACATCCTGAGTGGTGATATACTTGTTCATTTCAGGACCAAGAGTGTTTCTTCCTTACAGTTCTGTTATTTCTGATGTATTTTTTTCCACTGTCTTCAGGAAGCACTGGATCTAGTTTTTGTTGTCCCATTTGTTTCATTGTGCTAAGAGATGGACCTTCCCTGTTATTAGGCTGGAGGTTTATGGGCCATCTAATCCAAACAATCTGTTCTTGCAGATGACTGTCTAAAACAATTACTTTTTCAAATATATCCCACACCATAAATTCCTAAATTAGTATTTCTTCTCTATTGTTTATATTGTACAAATATTTTCCTCCACTATTTTGTTAATTCTTCACTTGTAGTCAGTGCTTTCCTAGAAATCTATTTCTTATCATTTCTTTGTTCTTCTCTGAACAATCTTGCAGAAGAGGAAAAGACAGAATATCTTTTAACTTGGTGACTATTCCCTTCTCTCTGGCATTTGTGTCACCACGTCTGCAGTACTGCATCCACTTCTGGGCTCCTCAGTGCAAGAAAGACATGGACATACTGGAGCAAGTCCAGTGAAGGGGAACCAGGGTCTTTCTGTTGCCTGCAGCAACAGCAGCGTGGATATTGTAGAGAAGGCAGGACCAAACTCTCCTCAGATATGCTCAGTGAGTAGATTCTGAGGTGAAAAAACACAGGAAGTTCCACCTACATATTAGGAAGCAATTTTTCACTGTGAGGGTAGTCAAACATTGGAACAGACTGTCCAGCCTCCAACCTTAGGGATACTCAAAAGTTTGACTGGACGAGGGCGTGCACAGCCTGACATAAACTGACTCTCCTTAGAATATGAGATTATTTTTGGATCTCCAGAGGTTCTTTCCAACCTACATTGTCCTATGAATTTATCATTATATCCAAGAGATAAATCTCATAGAAACTTGCCTTCTTCTTCCTCATTCTAAGTGCACCCAAGACAGCTTGTGATGCACATTTTGTTATTTATCTGGAGTTTTTTCCTCCTTATTTGCACCATATATATACACATTCATGTAATTCCACACTTTTCATGTAAACTACTCATGATTCATACTAGGAAAAGACAATTCCAATGAGTCGTAATATTTTGTTTCTGTTTGCATTCTTCTCTGTACAACAAAGTAAAATATGGACTAGTTCTGAGGAGTATGGTGTTTGGTCCTAAAAGGTTTTAGGCATATCTACTAATTTTTTTATGCCTCCGATTCATTTAGTTTGAATTAATCTAATGTTATTAATTAATTAAAAAAAAAACCAAACACGTGTGTTGAGGCTTCAGTCAGTTGTGACTCAACTGCTCAAATGCAGTTAACAAAAGTAGCAAAGGCATCAACATGTTCATAACATTAAAAAAAAAAAATTAACATTTTCAAAATGGAAATGCAAAACCAGACCCTTTCAAAAGCTAAGATTATTTCTGAAAATCTGATGAAGTAAGTGAAACCCGATGACTGGAATAAGTACAGAGTACTATGATTTTATAGTTTTGTAATGTATTTAAATGAATACTAATAAAGTTGGTGTCAGTTATGTAGGCTGTTAGATGAACACCAGCCTTCCTCTTCAGATCATAGAAACATAGAATCATAGAATGGTTTGAGTTGGAAGGAACTATAAAGATCATCTGGCTCCAACCCCCCTTCATGGGCAGGTAACCGTTGAAATACTGTGGTGAGGAAGAGCAAAGGATGTAGTTTATAATGTTAATCCACTGAGCCTTTCTGGTGTGAACTAGATGTTCTCTGAAACTTGAAGCACAATCACTCTTATTTGACTATTTATGGAGTCAATAAAATGAAGGAACTGTGTCTTCTTTCAAGCCAGCTGACCTGAGGCATGTATGTTAGATCTCAGAAAGGGGGACGATGCCCATAAAGTAGTGTTTTGCAGAAGAAAAAGAGGAGAAATTTAGAATATTGGTTCGTTTTTAGACTTGAGAAAAATCTGTAAGGAAGAACTCTTTGGATTAGAGCTCTGAACATATTCTGCCTTTCCTCAACCTCTTTGCATTCTTACTGTTTTCCGAAGTAAATGTAAAAAGGAAGAAAGGAATGATCTTTTTATTTGAGTATTCATAGCTATTGCTTGGCAGATAATTCTCCATGTTCTCTGGTAACTGGATGCAAGTGCTTTTGGTTTTGCCTGGCTCTGTGTGTCTGTGTCTGTGTGTGTTTGCACATGCACTTGTATTGTGGTGAGTGGTAGCAAGGCCTCCAAGGGAAACACAAAAGGCTGCAATCCAACAAAATCAGAACAACACTGGCTCTGAAATGGCTTGATCTGATGTTATGAAAATGCTAGAATGTAAATACAAACTATCTTCTTGCCAACATCCTGGCCCCTGTGAAAAGTGGTGTTCATTTTCTCCAGAGTAATCTGCAGTAATTTATAGCCACTGTGAGTAGCCACATCTCCTTAGTGTGGTACACATTTATTTGAAATATTAATCAGTTCCATGAAAGGAATTGCAGTTTTGAACGTTTCCCCTTTGATAGATGACAAAATATACAGTCATTACTCTTCTCTGTGGTTTTCCTAAAGGGCTGTTTTCCCCACATTTTTATATCAGGAGGATGGAAGGCTTTTTCAACACCTGCTACAGTAGCTCTAAAATGAGAAGTCAGAAGACCATCTGCTTGCCTGCCCTTCTTCTTGTTACCATGTTTACATCAACTTCTCTTAAAAACCACCCACTGCTTTCTTAGCAGAAGTATTCTTCACTTCTGGAGAGTGAGTTAACTAAGGAGAGAGATGTGATTTTGTTTGCAGCCATACATTTTAATGGAATTATGTCAAACCTTGCTAATTCAATGCCATTGTATATTACATAAAGGACAACAGTTGTTAAGAAAGCTGCAGTCATGAAGAACCACTGGGTTATTTACTTTTGCCACCACAGATCAAATGAACTGAAACTTCAATGCTAACTGTGCTTTGTTTTTTCTAGCACTGACCTATCAAGCCTACATTGAAGAGCTGTCAACATCCCTTATGTTCTGACCAAGTTCTTTTAGATATTCTACGAGTAGTGTTTAATGTTTAGTACCAGTTTTACTTATTTGAAGATTTAGAAGTTCACATGGGATTTTGGTTTAGCAGAGGGATAGATACAGCAATGTACTAAAATCCATACACTAAACACAAAGAGATGAAAATAATTCCATTAATAAGGTCCCCTCTCAGTCTTCTCAAGACTAAACAGCCCCAGGTCTTTCAGCCTTTCCTAATATGACAGATGTTCCAGTCCCTCAATCATTCCTGTAGCATCTGTTGGGCTCTTTCCAGCTTATCCCTGTCCCTCTTGAACTGGGGAGCCCAGTCACTTAGAGAAACACAGAAAACTGCTGTAAAAAGCATCCTCCAAGACAGTTTGTGATGCACATGTCCTGGAAAAAAGCTCTTATCTTGAACTTTTCCAAAATTCAAATGATCTGTTCTTTGCCATTCCTGTGCTTTAAAGTTATTCTTGCAAAAATCCAAATTCCTTTCCTTGGCTGAAGTGTCTCTGAGAGGCTTCCCCCATTTGACTCCCTGATGCTGTATTCCAGAATTGCAAATCACTTCACACATTTGGACCCTACAATATTAGCTTTGGCAAGATCTCTGGGCTTTTTTTCAAAATAAGAATTCACACTTCCCAAGCCAAGTGTAAGTGGAAGGTTCCCACAACATTGGTGAATCCAGAAAGATTCTTATAGGCCACTCACATCCAGAGAACTGAAGAGCTTAAAGCTGTTGACTGGCAATACCACTTCTGGTCCATTCTTGTGGTGAGAAGCAAGTTATTAAATTTTCCTTTAGGAGACACACTGCTTGAAGGTGCCAGAAAATCAGGACTTTTCTTAGCCAGTGTTAATAACTTGCAGTTTAAAATGGAGAATTTGAATCTTATTTTGCATGGGAGAAAACCTGCTCCTTAGCAACAACTGAAGTACAGTAAAAATAAAGGTTCTGTGGATTTTTATTATTTGTCTTTGTCTTCCCTACCTGCTTATCCAGTAAAAACATGGATTCATCAGTTCATGTCAATGCTTGGAACTGGAATCAGTGCAGAGAAAATCACAAGTACAGGAAAATTATAATCTCATACTGACTTTAAGTTGGCTTTAGCAAACCAGCCTTTTTCAGCTACATTGGTATCTTGCCTACTAACCCTTGACTCAGAGGTGAGTATTAGAAGTTCTGCTGTTGCTTGGCTTTACGACTTGGCGAGCACATGGTGCATGATTATAAAGCTCTGATCATTAATCCATGTTCATCCAAAAAGGGAAAACTGGATTGAGGTACTGCAACCTGAGATTTTTAACTGCAGAGGAAGTGAGGAGTTTCTCCTTGGGGCTTCACAGACATATGGGGCACCCTTGGGCATCATTTTTCTGAGTGTGGGTGATTTTGTCTCCAGGAGATTCATTCAGGGGAGATGAGAGTTATTCTGTGGTTTCTCCTTTAGTGGTGGTAAAAGACTCCTGCATGGCTTCTTAATAGGATAGTTAAGAGTACACATTAATGGGATTCTTAATAGTGCACATTGATCTTACAGAATCTGTTTGTATGTAAAATACAGGTATATGCCCATAGAGTTGTCTTTGTGAGTTCAGAAACCCCTTCTCTTGATACTGACACCAGAGCAGGATATGGCCTGCTACAGTGTCAGACAGGGATCCAGGGTCTGATTTATTTTTGTACTAAAATATACTGAATCCCCATCAGTTTTCCAAAATATATTCTTCCTTTTCAAAGGGAGTGGTATGCTGGTTACCCACAGTTCATCACAGGAAAAAATGGGAAACTACGGGAAAAGTTTACAACTGAATTTTACTTAAACTCATTTTCCACAGGGCAGGCAGTGAGAAATAATTAAAAAATACAGCTGAAAATAATGCCTTTTGTATGATTTTGAAACTAAAGTATAGGAACAGGAGAGGTTAAATATTCCTGCCCCAGTAGAAAGATTCTTGCAGGATTTATCTGTAGTTAAAATGTACATACCTAGCTCTTTATAACTCCATCAATAGTTCAACTACAGCTTTTATCTTTTATTATGGTGACATGTTACAATTGCAGTAAAAAAGTAACAGTGCAAATTTGTTCCAGGTTCTTTTAATCTGACTGACTGAAGTATTGATAATAGTCTACAAATGGCAACATACACTGAAGTGTGGGCTGTGGGACTAGACTTCTTTTCACTCTACTCTTCATTAGATAGATGGGGAAAATTAGCTTCAAGTCTAAAATGTGGTCAGGTGCTTCTCCTTAATCAGGATCATATGCCTCATGAGACTGACAATAAACATCAGGAAACCACAAACAGCTACGAGGAGTGCTGGTGGTATTGGAAAAAATTAAACCATTATTAGTAGCTATATAATTACATAGATAAGTAAGAAGCAGATTAAAAGAATAGTAATAGATAGCATTATTCTGATATAATTTGATAGCATTGTTCTGATTTCTGTACAAATTGCACTGCTAAAAAGATTATTTCCTTTCCTACATGTGATTGCATTTCTTATCTCTTACCCAAAGAGTTTGCAAAAAATATGAAGTGATGAAACTAGCTGAGAAACGAGAGCTTATCTGAAAAGAGTATCTGCTGGGAAAGAGCCCAGCATGCAAGGGTCACCTGCCATTACCATCCCAGAGCCCTTCAGTTGCTTGAGTGACATGCACTGATGGGCTCAGTCCCATTCCTAGCAGACAGGTGCCCCCATCACTGGAATCACCAGGTGGAGATGACTGCATTTTTTCCTATTAAAAAGGTGATTATAGCTAACACAGTGTAAAACATGAATATAAAGTACTTATTGCTCCCACAGCAGATGTTACAGAAACTTGGAATCCTGCTCACTGGAGAAAATTATGCCCAGATGCTTGTACTTAAAATTTATAGACCAAACTCTGCCCTCAGATGTTCACATAACTCCCAGAGAGTTCAGGGGGAGTCATGTTCATTTATGTCAGGGCCAGGTTTGACTCCTTCCATGGGGTCCACATGGATGTTCAGGCTTATTGTGGGACATACGGTCATAAACCAACATGCAGGGTTGAGGATGATGAGGAGAATCATATAGCTCACAAGAGGGAGGGAGGGAGGGAGGGAAGGAGGGAGGGAGGAAGGAAGGAAGGAAGGAAGGAAGGAAGGAAGGAAGGAAGGAAGGAAGGAAGGAAGGAAGGAAGGAAGGAAGGAAGGAAGGAAGGAAGGAAGGAAGGAAGGAAGGAAGGAAGGAAAAGAAAGAAGGAGGGGCTGTGTTCTCTCTTTCTAGAAAACAAGCAGAAATTGTTCTGTTTCCTAGAGTTTTTGTATTTCTGATCTGCCTTTAAGGGGAAGGCCAGTCTAGAACACAGTAGCTATGCACACTCTATCAATGTATGGAGAGAAGCACTTTGAGGAGAACATGGAGCAAGGCAGCCCTGAGAGATGAAACAGAGGGTTACAGGTGCAGAGGTTTCAATCTAGACACAGAGCCTTTCCTGAAGAAGGGGGTAGGGTTTATACAAACCAGGAAGATGCTTAGCAGTTAGAGAGGAAGATGGAAGGAAAGAACTTGCCATGTTAGGACACAGTGGGTTTAGGGTAAGATTTATTTGGGACTTCTTTACTATTTAACATCTTTTCCCAGTTTAATGTTTTGTGTTCTGATAAAGCCCACCTTCAGAGACTGAGAGCCTTCAGACAGTTTTGCTTTCAAGAAAGGTGTGGTAGTTCCCCATGGAGACATTAGCTGACTGAGTGTCCCTTCTCTATTGCTGCTGATGATATCAAGCTCTGCGTGTGTATCAGCAGCTCCCAGAAGCTCTAGTTATGGTCCAAGACATCAGTGTATGCACTGACCCACCCATCACAGGCCCATTTGAGGTCATGTCCTGTGCCTGTCATCATTGCATTTGCATGTTTATACAGAGTAGCTTGATCTTTGACACAGTTAATGAGAACATCAGTTTTAACCACTCTGCGACCTGCAACACAATCATTATGGTACATCCCTTCTGCTTTATTCTTTGGGTTTTTTAAACAGTAGCGGCCAAATGAAACATGTTCAGATGGATAAAGGCATGCTAACTATTCTTTTCTTCATATCTGTTATATTGGAGATGTGATATGATGTGCCATAAATTTAGCTAACACATTGCTTGATGAATCTGTCAGCATAATCAGTAGATAATATCCTAAGGGTTGCTGTAAATCAAGATCTTAACAAAAGCTAGATTTTTTTTTCTATTTTTTTTTTTAAGTGGTCATTAATAAAAAAATTGATTTCTGGCTTTAATGTGGGATTTTTAAAAGTCAACTTCAGCTGCCTATCTGCTGTGTGTCTGACAAGTACAGCTACATGCTCCCTGTAGGGAAACAGATCTGAAAGATCTGTAATTTGCATTTATATTCAGCTGCGCTGCTAGTCGTATTGTGATCTTAATTTATTTCTGAATTATTGTCAATATTGATCACTTCAGCCCAATCACATAATCATGATCAGAGGAATGGAGCACCTCTTCTGCCAGAACAGGCTGAGAGAGTTGGTGTTGTTCAGCCTGGAGAGGAGAAGGCTACAGAGGGTCCTTAGAGATGCCTTCCAGTGCCTGAGGGGGCTACAGGAAAGCTGGGGAGGCGCTTTCTACAAGGTTGTGCAATGATAGGATGAGAGGCAATGGCCTTAAACTAGAGCAGGGTGGATTCAGATTGGTTGTCAGGAGGAAGTTCTTTACAATGAGGGTGGTGGATCACTGGAACAGGTTGCCCAGAGAGATGGTGGAGGCCCCATCCTTGGAAATATTCAAGGTCAGGCTTGATGGGCTCTAAGCAACCTGATCTAGTTAAAAATGTCCCTGTGACTGCAGGGGGGGCTGGACTAGATGGCCTTGAAAGGTCCCTTCCAACCCCACACATTCTATGATAAGCAGCACCCATCTTCAGTGCCTGTGGAAGGATGAAGAGTTTCTGTTGGGAGCCTTCAGGAGGCTGGGAAGTGCTGGCTGGTGGCCCCATGCTGCCAGCACTCAATGTCCTCAGAATTTCAAAATACTGCACATGTTGATTGTCTTAAGTCAGAAGGTGTCCAGCTCAGGACAACACTGCACTAGACATCAAGTTAGTAGAATAATTTCCCAGGACTTGTGGTTCAGCTCAAGTGTTTGTGACTTGATTACAGGTGCTTTGTGTAAACACAATGAAATCCCAAGCATCTGTGCAAAGCTGTACAATGCCCCTACAGACACACACCCACACACACTCCTGAATGCACACACACACAAGCACACGTGTGTTAAGGTCTGTAGCATGTGTGTGTGCACGTCCTCCTGGTGCTTTAAAAGGATCAGTTTCACAAAGCTGAAAACAATTATGGATCAAATCATCTGGGAGGAGAAATTGAATCAAAAAAATACGAATGGTAATTAAAAACTTCGAACCCTAAAGAGCATAATCCCACAACTGAAAAGCTTGTTTAAGAGAACCAAAAGCAGCAGTAACAATACCTGTATCTATAGCAGGTGGAGCAAGAAAACAGTTAATGATGGTGGGTTTAATTGTGGTTTTTATGTTGGAAGCTGTAGGAAGCTGACACTGTGAAGATGAAATCTGGCTGTAAGTGTTAAGGGTAATAAAAAGAAAGCAGGTTTTTTTTTGGGAAAAAAAGAAAATTAGCAGAGTTATTTATCTATTTTTAGAATAGTAAATAGCAGCACATAGAAAGACATCTGGGTTTAATAATATTTTTGGTTGGAATTAAAAGAAGAAGGTAGATAATAAATTCATATTATAAAATAATACAATTATCTTGTAATAATCAAAGTTCTTAAGTATAAATCAACATTAGGTCCAGATTTTATCCATTTGAGAATTTTAAAATAGCAGGAAAGTTTTAGAATCAATAGTGTTCGCTTTCAGTGAGTCCTTCAAGACTTTTGAAATAGCACAGTTGGAAGAGAGATAGTGCCAAGTCTATGCATAAAAGCAATAATTATGGTGATGGTGATTACAGGATTGTCGGGGGGGTCTGACCGCAGAAAAAAGCAGGGTATGTGTTTTAATCAACCTCCTTTGTAATAAATTTAAATAATTTAATTAAAACCAACCAGCATTTCCTTACGAAAATAGGTGTTATAACACTTCATTGTAGCAATAACATTGCATCAACATGTTGCACTGATGGTAAGGGAAAAAGCTCAGAATTCTGTATTTTCATTTTTGTTCTTTCATTAAGAGATGGAAAGCTTATGGAATCAACATAACATGTTAAACAGATGTAATCTGCCTAAGCAGTAGATCCCAATAAAGAATTTCAAGCAAGAGAATCATTATCAGGCGAAAAAAGGTCCTATCTTTAAAAAGGGTGAAAAATCATGGTGGATAAACAGCTTCAGACAGATTCCCTCTGTGGACTAATGGACACAGAGGTGAATGTGATACTTAAATATATAAAAGGAAAGCATTCAGACATCAATAACTTCTCAAATTTGGTACAAACCACCCTGGATTCTTATTTTGATGTCCACAGTGCAAAGCTTTATGATGAACAATGAGGTGGAGTCAAAGAAAAGCACCAAAGAGGAAATCAGTTACTGAAATGCTCACCTGGAAGTAAGTCTTTTTTTCAGAATGTGGATAAAATGCACTGTAGGAGAAACATCCTGGGCCTAAAAAGAGAGATAATAAAGTTATTGGGTTTTTTTCTCATGATCCGAAAGATTTTCAAAATTACTTAATGAAAGGAAATGTTTTGTAAATTTAATTATATATAAATGCTGAAGTACTATGCTCCATCATTTGAGAATGCATAAACTGGTATCTTTTCTGCAAAGGAAAAGCTTCTAAGTTGGTTTCAAGCTGCTAGATGTTGCCTTTGTGAATTAATCAGTTCTTAGACTGAGAATGTGGAAGTCAGGCAAGAAGAAAATGAAGGTAATGGAAAGATACTTTTGATTACAAGGAACAGCTTGTATTTATTTCAAAATATACGATACATTTTTATGTTTAAAGCTCAGGAATTTGAGTAATCTGATCTTGTAGCATGGTGATATTTGTAACATAATGGTTAGAATGAAATCTGCACTAGAACAGAATTTTTTAAAGACTCTTCCCATCTTAAGTGTAGCTCATCTGAAAAGACATCACAGCAAAGCAGAAATAATGGAAAGACATTTCACCCAGTATGTGTGATCTACTCTCTGACTGCACAACTTGATCTTGGCAGTGAGTTTGTTGCAATTCAGCCACTTCCTCTAGGGGAAAAAAAATAAATATATATTTACCTTTCAGGAAATCGTAAGAATTCCAGAAGGACTGAAGAACTTGACAAAAGGCTCCATCTACATATTTATTTATTTATTTTAAATAAGAAATGCTGTACACAGACATTCAGCAGAACATGCATCCAGCAGAACTGCACCCTTCAGAAATCTTTTGGTGTGGAATAGTCTCATACTCTGCTTTCCAAACCTCATTTTCGGTCTTCTGAAACATCCCAATTAGAAATGGGATGTTTTTACATTAATAGAGTTGGCCAGTTTATAGAAACTACTGCATATTATTTCTTCTGAGTCAGTGTTTCCTGCTCATTTCAGCTCTACATATATTTTTGTGAGTTTAAGGGGAAAAAAAAACAACACTATTTTATTAAATTGATTATTTTGTTTTAATTTTAAACTGCATCTCTGAGAGCACTTAAGAGATAAATGCATGGAATACTCCTTTCTTTCCCTTACAAGAAAGTGTTGCTTCTTGTTTATGCCAGACAGACTTGGTGGGTGACAAAGTATGTGTGCATTGGTGATGAAATAATACCAGGCAACTGGATGTAATAATGCTACCACCATCCAGAAAGTTTTTTCCCAGAAAATCTGGGACATTTCCTCAAGATCTTGTACTCAGAAAAAGTATTTCACCATAAGTGAGAAACAATGCAAGCATCCAGCTCCCTCAGAAAACCCTGAGCAAGCAAGCAATGAACAGCAAAATGCAAATTGTTCCCATGAAGACCAGACCTGAGTAAATCCAACTTTGGGAGGAATCTTTCTTAATGGCATCTCTGGTGTCAAATAATGTCACCTGTGCAGATGCAGCAATGTTTCTGAGAGCTAACCTGTGGTCTTTTATCAATCCTGTAGTCTAGTTCTGAAGTCTTTTCAGATCTTCATAGGTATGAAGAGTTGGTTCTGCCAACAAATGTGGTTGAATTTGGTGAAGAAGGTTATGTTTATTGGCAAGCTGGGATATATGACAATATATTATGACTACAGGCCAAATGAAAGCCTTCCCTGTGTGCACATCCTCTACATCAAGCAGGTTCCTCCTCCCCTAAAGTGAAATCTACCAGAAAATCCTTGAAAATTATTATAGAAATTATTATAAAGCTGCTCAAGTCCAGGATAGATTACATTACCTGGGACTGCATCCAGGTGGGTTTTGAATATCTCCAGAGAAGAGGACTCCACACCCTCCTTGGGCAGCCTGTCCCAGGGCTCTGTCACCCTCAGAGTAAAGAAGTTTTCCCTCATATTTCAGTGGCACTTCCCATGTTCCAGCTTGTGCCTGTTGCCCCTCGTCCTGTCCCTGGGCACTACTGAGCAGAGTCTGGCTCTATCCTCCTGCACCCACCCTGAGATACTTGTAGGCATTGACAAGGTCTCCCCTCAGCCTTCTCATCTCTAGGATAGAGTCCCAGCTCTCCCAGCCTTTCCTCATAAGGGAAATGCTGCAATCCCCCAACCATCTTTGTTCCCCTCTGCTAGACTGTCTCTAGTAGTTCCCTGTCTCTCTTGAACTGAGGAGCCCAGAGCGGGACACAGTTCTCCAGGTGTGGCCTCACCAGGGCAGAGTAGAGGGGAAGAATGACCTCCCTTGACCTACTGGCCACACTCTTCCTTATGCACTCCAGGACTCCATTGGCCTTCTTGTCAGTAAGGGCACATTGCTGGCTCATGGATAATTTACTCTCCACCAGGACTCACAGATCCTTCTCCTCTGAACTGCTTTCCAGCAGGTCAACCCCTAACCTGTACTGGTGCATGGGGTTCTTCCTCCCCAGGTGCACTTGCCCTTGTTGAACCTCATTAGGTTCCTCTCTGCCCAACTCTGCAGCCTGTCCAGGTCACACTGGGTGGCAACACAGCCCTCTGGAGTGTCAGCCACTCCTCCCAGTCTGGTATCATCAGTGAACTTGCTGAGGATAAGGTCTGTCCCCTCGTCCAAGCCACTGATGTTGAACAAGACCAGATTTCTTCTACAGTGGAGACCCAAAAGTACAGGTCAGTCAGGGGCTTTACTTTGACATAAGCCTTGAACCTCAACTCGATCCTCAGCACCAACAATTAATTATTTATTTTCCAGCTTTCCTAAAAAAATAATAAGAAAAAATTATTAAAGCAGAATCAACACATTGAGAGCAACGTGTGTTCATGATTGCAAGTTGCTTTCTTTCTTATCACATTTTGTTCCATCAGAACTTCTGGTCAATTATAATGACTAAAGAAAACACAAATACTTTGTTTAAGGTTTCATGAATTCTTTTTTAGTTTATCTGATATATTCCATCAGAATTGTCTCAAAATGTTTTAAAGTGCCAACTTTAAACAACGTTGGCTTTAAAAAAATATAATTAAGGCAATCTATTGTAAAGAATTTAAGATTAAAACAACTTTGGAATTTGGATTCTTTGTGAAAAAAGTTTTCATGTTTATCTTTGTCACTAATATTGGGATCCTGACTAGACCTTTTCAGAACTGGAACAGACTGAAATAGTCTAAAAAGTTAAAAAATTGAAAGAGACCATAATTATTTGTATTGGTGTGCTGAGTTCTAGATGTTAATGGAAATTAATTAGTCTGAACATTTTCCTCAAGGAATATGAAAATAAAATAAAAATAGACTCCTCCATTTGTTACAAAATATAAGGATTGATACTGTAATTACAAGTCTTGCATAACCTGGTGTGCCAGTTGTCTTACTGAGCTAAGCACATTTAACCAATCAAGCTGAAGAAGTCAAACAAACATTTTGCAAAACAAATCCAAGATCTTCTCAGCTGAGCCATAGCAATGGTTCACATCCTGTCCTTTGGGAGAGTGGGAGCTAGTTACAAGCATTCAGTCTAGATGTTTTTGAGCAATTTCCTTTTTGACTTCCATAAATCACCCAGTGGTTTAATTGCAAATGCATTACCAGGAGACCATGGCCTAAGCAGTATTATGGATTTTCATTTCTTCATAAGATTAGCCCATGTTTTTGTGCTTGACTTAAGATCCTTTCAAATGCCTTTCTCCTATCTGTAGACTATAATAGCAATTGCATTTCAAGCTGATTATTTATTAATCTTTATTTAACAAATGAACTAATGAGATATTATTTGATATAAACCATACTTTTGCTGAGCCCTGAGAGTTCATTTTCTGGCTAAAAGAACTGAGAAGTGGGAGAGGAAAAGTCAGATATAAGACTTTTCTCATTTAAGCCTCACTTTTTCCAGGGTCACAAAGCAGTTGTAAGGATGGATTCATTTTACAAGCTTCTGACACTTCCATCCAAAATACAGTTTCTCTGAAAGTTCTAGAAATGTTTGTGGGGTTTTTTTCAGCCTAGTTTGAAATAGGATGATCCATTACTTTATTGATCAAGGAAGTCATATAGTACTAATTCTGTTAATGAAGTCATTCTGGGTAAACTGAATCCATATATTCAGCTTCAAAAACAAGTGCTTGTTTTTTAGGAGTCTTTAAAATACAGGAAAGTTGAATGATCTGCTCTTCACAGCCAGGATGCATTGAAAAAGAACCAACCAGTTTAACTTGCAGTGTGAGACACTTTTCTCATATATTAGGAAAAAAAACCCCACAGTGAAGGATTGGAATAAATTATCTGGAGATGGACACTACAAGGGCACGTAGATATATTATATGTTCTGTTTATATAATTTGTGTCTCTTTTTTATGTTATTCTCTGATTTTATGTGCTTTTCCTGAGCCACGCTCAGATAAGCAGTAGGGTACTTAGTGGTGAGGTATGGAAAGAAGTTATTTACAGGACGAAACTTCTGAAGCAATATGGAAAAGAAGAAGAATAAATGAGAATGAGCAGGAACTCACAGTATATGTAACAAACATTGCTTGTATCACTTAACATCCCACTGCTTAAATGTTTCGAATTTAGTGATGGAAACGGTAGAAAAACTAGACTAGAAAAACTCACCCAGACCAGCACAGTAAGGAAGCCAGACATTCTTGGCTGCTCCTTTAGAGACATTAGAAAAGAATAATCCATCTGCAAGACCTGGTCCAGGAAAGGTGGGCAGTAGGCCCTTTCCCAGCACAAGACTCACCAAATGTTGACAAGGAGATGACATTTTCTGTTTCAAGGCAAGATATGTGACAATACAGTTGGATGGAAGTGTCCTCAATAGGGGTGGTCTGGGTGGAACAGGGAACAGGATTTGGTATAATCCTTTGGACTCCAGCAGCCATCTGTCATGAGATAATATTTAGAATTTGGAGATGATTAAGCTTGCTGAAAACTTGCCTTTGCTCAGCTTGTTTTGCTGTTGTTTATATTTGCTGTGCTTGTATATTTTATGACTTGGATGAGTAAACAATAAAATCTGCTTTAACTCTATTTTATAACTTTTAGTCATAAATAATATTTTGGACATATTTTTGGGATCCTGCTGGGTTACAAATCAGCCTGCCTGCTGCTCTTCTACATCAGCATTAATGCCATCTCCTTTCCATCCAGCAGTGCCAGAGGTGCTTGAGGTCATCCACTCCAACGCCAACTAGTTTCGGTTCCTGTCTCAGTTGAAAACTGATGAGGATGTTGTGTTTCAAGACAGGAGTATGCCTTGGAGAAGATACTACTGGCAGCATCATCTACGAGCTAATCATCAAAGATCAAGAGTCTGCTGCTAAATTTGCAGGGTCTGCATGAGTTTTCCCCTCTAAATATCCTGGCCCAACTTTTTCATGTGGCGGCTTATTAGTCAAAACAATGAGAGGACCTCTGAGGGACTGGATGCAATGCACTAAGGGCCCTGGGAGAACACTGACAGTTGAGTAAAGCCATGTGAAAGAGAAACATTTAGAAGACACAGCCACAGGACTCACAAGACCAAAATACAATTGTCATGGAGGTGGGTGTCTACATACACATGGTTATCAAAGGACACCATAGAGGCTGAACTCCGAGATTTATGTTTGGGTGAGGAAAGGTTGTCTTGCAGAGCAGTGAGGATGGAAGGAAAGGAAAGGTTGTCTTGCAGAGCAGTGAGGATGGAAGGAAAGGACCTCTCCTCAGTGAGGAGCTTTGCTGAGCACAGTGGACTAGGAAACAAAAGCAGAACAATCCAGCGACTGAGCCCAGATCATGCACAAACAGGAGAGCAGAACACTGTCAACACAGAAGTTGGATGTGTAAAAGAAGCTACCCAGTCATGACAGAAGTAGCATGGAAAAATAGAAAGATACATTTATTGGGCTCATTGAAATTAGGTTTAAAAATCCTAATAGCTTCACGGAGCCATTTATTTTATGAAGTTTTTTGTAAAGACATTTAACCACATGATTATGCATTCAGTGTGGCCTGAAAATGCCAGCTTTTCTGATAAATGCATGTGTCAGAGGACAACTTTTACTGAAGCAAGGTTTTATTTCCTCCTTTTTTGTCTTTTCTTTTTCCTCCTTTTTTTTTTTTTTTGTTTGTTATTCATAAAATGGTGAAGAAATTGTTTGACATAAAAGACCACCAAAAAATAGAGTATCCTCCAGAAAAAGTAAAAGCAGGCTCACTGGATGTGTGCCAAAAAAAAATAATAAAAGGGTCCTGTACCTTTAAGCTGAGGTAGTACCAATTGAAAACTATGTACAGGAGAAGTAATTAACTGGCCAAGTCTTCCTGGAGAAAATGTTCAGCTCCAGAAAGAATATTAGAAAAAAATCAGAGTATATGATGTTATTTAATATCCATCTGCAATGTATTACAGGCATGCATGTGGTGCTTGTGGGCATGTGTGTTTATGTGAATTTTATGGGTATATTTTATAGTAAATAAAAGTAGTGACAATTTTTAATACACAATACATAGTTGTCATTGTAATAGATGGCTGTAGTGCTCTACTTCTCTGCTGATTGGCTCACAGAGGAGCTGAGGATGTCCTACTAGAAGTAGGCACCAGTTCCCAGATGATGGTTTATTGCTCTGTAAACCAGCAGGTGTGTGTCCTCCCACAGGCCAGAGCTTTTGATATTTCTTCACAGGAGGATGAACATAGGTCCTGAGGAACATAGTTTTGAACAGAAATTTCAAACTATGAAAAATGTTGTAAAGCTTCAAAGCAACCAGTCACCAGTAAAAATTCAGGTGATAAGTGTGGATGGAACATCCAGAGCTGGAAGAGCTGTTAGAATATGGGTTATTTAAGAAGTCTTATACAAATGTTTTCTGCTGAAATGTTGAAAGAAGTGTGATGTGGCTTCTTTCCTTACTACATACTGGGTGTTTTTTTGCAGGTATCAACCCTGTGCAAAGCTGAGAAATGTGATTAGTCCAGGTTCATCCATTTGGAGCAACTGTTAAGGAGGCCATTGCTCCTGAGGATACCTTCAGGGTCTGGAGATGTGACTCACCCAAGACACCTGGGGGGACTCCAGCAGTCTCTCCTGTTCAACTTGCTGAGTGAAAATGTGTGAATGGAGGTAGTGGAATCCAGGTCAGTGCCTCACATGTCATTTGGTGGTCTTTCAGCTGGTGACTGCTTCTCCCTCGTAAGGTCTTTGATTTTAATCAGATCATTGTGTGCACATATGGATATTCCTGGTGGCCTAACCAGTGAACATAATTAAAAGAAATGATTGCCTTTCACTTGAAGCAAACATCTGGTTTTACTTGAAACAAGATGACTTAGCTGTTTCAGAAACATTCTTGTAACCCTGGATTCACATTTTCATCTTAAAATATATATTTTCTCTGTTCAAGCAGCATGTTAATGTAAACACTATATATAACTGACAACCAAAATTTTCAGAAGTATTTGGTGCTCTGAGCATTAGTGAAACCACAAGAATTATTACATTTCTGATTTGATCTCTGTAAATCTATTTCAACAGTCACTCTGATTTAAACAATTATTCTGATTTATACTCCAAGAAGTATAATTTGCAGAAAATGTAACCATGTGAAAACATGTTTCTGTATAGTATATCTTGGCAACCTTGTTTTGTTGTGATGTCATTGCCTTAGGTTTCATGGAAATACTGAGGGAATAAAAGGAAAACAAGACCCCCTCTTTGATATCCCCTCTCTCCATCCCTAAAAAGGTTTTAATGTCTCTTTTCCATAATGACATTGAGTTTTGTGTTATTGCTCAACTGACACTGTAGTCAGAAATGTACTGAAGACTCTCATGAAAGGAATTTAATTGAGAGGGAAGGATTTGTCAGCTTTCACTTCTCGCTATCAGGTAGGAATCACCACTTGTTTAATGACCTATTTTCAGATCCTGGGGTTCTTTGCTTTCCTGTTGTTACAGTGCCAGATTCTAAACAGTTAAACACAAGCACGTATGCAAGAGAAAATGAAATTTCAGACCACGTACCAACAGCAGAAACAACACTGGAGCTTTCTCCATTAGAGCTCTATCTAATCTGCTTTATTGTAACATCTGAGGGAAGATGACTGTGCTTTATTAAACCAATAGCTCTCATTCACTTCATCACATCTGCTCTTTCTAAAAAAAATTAAAAAATAAAAAACATACAAGGTTATTAAGAGTAGCCCTTCATTATAAAAAGCATACGTTACAGATATGTACAATAGAATGAAAAATGGCAAAAGAAAATGTCTTCATATGGAATCAATCCATCTGGATACACCACAATATGGCATATGGGGATTTCCAGTGCTATTAAAAAGGTTATGCCTAGTACAAGATATTAAAAATATGCCATGTGCAATTTGGGGATTTTAAACATCTCCAGTGTTTTTGCTGAAAGCAAGGAAAAGGAAAGAAAGGGGAAAACAGTCTTACCTGGATTCACACTTTTCTTCTTTCCAGCACCAACAAGAAGACACATCACAGACAAGCTCATGCCTGTCAGATGTGATCATATGCTAAAACAAATGGCACCACTTGCTAATTTCAGTTCCCCAGCATGTGCACTGGTGTGTGTGTCTGGCTGTTGGGTGTCTGAGATATTTGAAAAAAGCAGCTTTTTCATATCTGCTTTGTTGTACAATGACCTATCAGAAATTTTTCCTGTTGGGGCTGATTCTAAACTCAGTCACTTTGCTGTTAATCCTGAGCATCAGTCCTTCACTAGGATAAAAAAAAAAAAAATCACAAATAGTTTTTGCTGTTTCTGAGTTTATGTGTTTGCTATTAAGTAACAGATTTTATTTACTCTGTCTTCACAAATCTACTTTTCAATACATTATTAGCAAAAAAATCCCTTCATTTTGTGAATTGGCAACTATTTTAACTCCACCTGCAACAGTAAATGAGCAAAATGAATATTGGACCTGACCTCAACACTAGTTATACATCATATTCTGACTATTGAAGGCAATGTTTTCTAAATCTCTACAGCTATATCCATAGGTTTGAGTAATTTTCCATATTTCCTTCAAAATGCCAATCATGGACTATGTGTCTAGTAAATTTTGTTTCAGTAGAATAAATAAAATTAATGTCCACGTATTAAGAAGAGAATTATTGCTCCCTCTTTTGGGACTATTTCTTTAGCAGTTGGTGAAGGAAACTAAGTTGTTTTGGGGAATAGGAAACAGCAAAAGTTGTAGAGTCCATTTGAGACTCATGTTTAAGCTGATGTCAGCCTGCCTCCACGTTAGTCGTTTCAAGGTCTGCTGCAGGTGGTCTTCACACAGAAGTTCAAAAGAGGCCATTTGTGCCAAAACATGGCACAGGGAGGAGTAGGTGGTGGAGCATTCATGGGGAACAATAAAGCTTTCATACTATGGAGAGAGCAAAGAACCCAGCTGAGCAACTTGGGAAAGAGAGAGTAGAAGGTAAAAGTAGGTAAATAGGTAAAAAAAATAGAAGAAGAGGAAGAACAGGCTTTGTCTTTGGACAAACTTGGAGACGGTTTTCAGAAAAGACACTGCTGAATTGCTTTTGTTCTGCTTGAGTATTCTTCATAAAATAAGTAGAATCAAATCCCAGCTGAAACAGCACTGTCAGTGTTGACAGCTTTTCTCAGTTCTACCTCAGTTGAAATTCATTCTTCATTTAAATTGTTATTGTACCTCTAGCTTTCTAATTTCTCCTTTTTCCTAGTCCCACCACTTTCTTCAAAGTTGGCTTTCTACCCTGCTGGAACTTAAAATGGAGGGTGAAATCTTGGCATTGCTGAAGTTAATATAAGTTTGGCCTCTGCAGTGAGGTCTGGATTTTACATAGAAGTTTAAGAAGTTCTGTGGGAGAGTTCATACCTTCACTCAGGCATTTGGCAGTTAGGTCTTAAAGTCTGTCTTTTCACCGACCTACAAGGAGCCCAGTTTATTATATGAGATTAGGCACTTTCCTTGGATTGCAAAGTGTCAATGTTGTTATTTATTCTGAATTTCAATAGTTAAATGCCTAAGGAGGAGCTATAAACTGAATATAGTTGTGTCCTCCAATCCTTATGTAAACCTGGGCAAGAGGAGGTAGCCATCCCTCTGGCCATGACAAACATAGGGAGAAGGCAGAGAAGTATAGCAGGAAAAGAGTGAATAATGTTGTGGTGACAAACATCAAACAATTTTCAAGACTTTCAAGAGCTAAGGTCACTGAAAATGATGGGTATCCTAGTGGGGGTTATCTTTGACTATTGTCTATGTTTCCACAAAGAAGATCTTGCCTGGTTGTCCTGGACCATGGGTTTGCATTGGAATGCAGAAGCAGACAGAGTCAGGAGATCCCATTTTGCATGGGAGAAAAGTGAACTCAGAAAGGTGGCCACTTTCAGATAACTGTGTTTGAAGATAATGGCAGCATGTTCTGGTTGGGCAGTTTGCTGTTCCTCTGCTCTGTGGCTAAGCTGTAGCTCAGAGGAGAATAAGAGATCCGATCCTGTACCACAGATAAGGCTGCATCAAAGCAAAGCCAATTCAGTGAACAATTCATCATGACTTTAGTCATGTTCCTCATGCTTAGATTTTTTGCCAAATTAGGGTTTAATTTTGATGTTGTCTGCTCAGCATATATTTAAAAGAAATTTGGAATTAATCAGCTGAAGAAGACCCGGAACATGATGTGGGTGGTATTCCATGTGACAGCCTTAATTTTTCTGTAGAAGTTGTCTGTGGCTGACTTTGCTTTTGAGCATTGCCACTGATATAAGTAGCATGTGTAGTGTCATTTCCAGGTGACAGATCAACAGTGTTACAAGGAATTCACTGAGTAAGAGCATCAGAACAAGTATGTAAATGAAAGACTAACAGTGTCATTCAGCTGTTGCTAATGGAGGCTTCTTGCTGATTCAATAGAGGGCCTGCCTTCACAGAACTTGAAGTTCAATAATGAGAAAAAACCCAGAATATTTATGTCTTAGAAACTCTACTTTTGGCATCTTCAAGCACCATTATTGCATTTGAGTTATAGCCAACTGATCAAAAAGTAGTTTAATGTTGTCAACACATTAGAGTGTACATATGGATAACAGGAAAAATTTCATCACCAAAAAGGTTATTGGGCACTGGCACAGGCTGCCCAGGAACTGGTGGAGTCCCCATCCCTGGAGGCACTTAAAAGACATGTAGTTGTGGTGCTGAGGGACATAGTTTAGTGGTGGTCTTGGCAGTGCTGGGTTAACAGTTGGACTTGATGGTCTTAAAGGTGTTTTCCAACTGGAAGGATTCTATAACCAAGATTTTCAGATGGCAAAATGCATTTAGTTGAGATGCTTGGAGTACCCCAGCACAAGTTGAGCTTAAGATACATTTTTTACTATTTCCACCCAGGAACTCAGCACGAAGGAGCTGACAGCAGTACAGAGGTTGTGGGTCTGAACATTTTCATAACCTATTCTGTATGTAAGATAAAATTCACTCTTTCACTGTCTGGGTTTTTAGGTCTTTTGAAGTTCAGCAGAGCTCATCATGGACCTGAACTCTGCTTCTGTGAAGTGTATTAGTGAATCAGTGATTAACACTAGAACTAAGCCAACATGGCATCACAGTGCATGCAAACTGTTGCTGCTGCAATGGTGTGTGTGGTTACAGTGGGTATAGAGTACTTGTAGGCCTGATGGAAGCATTTGTACCATTTGTTATGTCTTGAACACCACTGGGCAAGGTAGAAGGAGAGGGTAAAAGCAGCTCCGTGCTCTGCAACATGATGTGAGAGAGGCTGTGACATTCTGCTACTACAGTGAACAAGTCTCAGTAACTGAAAACTGACATCCTCAGCAGCCATGTCATGGCTGGTCCACACTGTTTCTTCTTCTCATTAAAGCCATACACACAGCAGACCTGTTTATACTGGCTTATTGCCTTGTCATGTAGGAAGGGGAGTGCTGAAGAGTGGTTTGAGACACTCGTGGGCCCCTCTGCATGCCAGGCTATGTGGATAATGTTCCTTGCAGTGTGAAAATTACCCCCTGCCTTTGTCACAATGGAACCCATTAATGTAGAAGGTAGAGACATTGAACCCTACGAGGCAAGCAGAGGCTGAAAACACCACAACTGTTAAGAAGTACCAGGACATCAGTGAAGAACCAGTGGGAAAATGAGGAGAATAATGGTTCATGGCTCCTAACAGGCAAGTGACAATTCCCTGCTGTCCCTCTCTTTGCATTAACGGGCACTGACTGCACTCACAGATCTCCACACCTAATTCTCCTTCTGGGACAGGAACATTAAATTTGACAGCCCCATGTGGAAGGAGTGCAGGGGTTTCACTTTCTTTTTCCACAATTGGCCTTTTCCATTTTTATGGGAAACAAACCACCTCTGTGGAAAACCCCAGACCTCTTGGTGAGTCAGGTCCAAGCTGGAGGACATTAGCATCCCTCCGTTAGTGCTGCCTGGAATTTGGACAAGCTGAAGGTCAAATCAAGGAGACTGTGATCTTAGAAGC
The DNA here is from genome assembly GCF_020740795.1 of Apus apus. Classification (NCBI taxonomy): domain Eukaryota; kingdom Metazoa; phylum Chordata; class Aves; order Apodiformes; family Apodidae; genus Apus; species Apus apus. The sequence goes on along the minus strand of NC_067284.1, from coordinate 112,758,029 downwards.
CTAGAACAAAACAAGAGAAACAAGAAGGCAGGTATGTTGTATGAAGTATTGCAAATTATTTAATAAACTAACTTAAATTTAAATTGGAATCCTTTTAAATTTGGCAGCTTTGCTCGAGACTGTGCAAATGGAAGAATTTTGTAACAGTGCATTGGGTGAATCAGTCCCATTTTTTCCTGGTAACATTTTAAACTGTTCCGCCTTGTGATTGGATGGGTCTGACACAGAGGCCCTGTATCCAAGTGTCCTCCTGGTTTGCTCCTTCAAGACCTGGAGAGACTATCATGACCATATTGTATGATACGCTACAAAGAACACTGCAAAAAATAACTGGTCAGGCCTGGATCAGTTGTGTTACCCAGAAACGAGTGAAGGCACATTGCTGAGGAGACCTTCAGTCTGGAATCAGAGGGTGGAGGGTCAGTCCTACAAAACCCATTTCAAACATAAATTGTTCTGACATTGTGGAATGTTTATCTCCCTTCTGCTATGAATATAGGCAGTGTTTTTCCAGTTTGGAAGCAGATTTGTGCTGCAAATATTTACTTATTAGGAGAAATGGAGCATTTCTAAACTAGACATACAGTGTTGTGCCCTTTCCAAAATCCCTGAGATGTTCTGTACTGTCCTTCACACCCTATTGCTGATGTGTATCTGAGCACAGAGAGATGCAGAAACAATTGCAGCACTCAGGCTGATTTTATGTTATCTGTTTAAACTTTTTTAAAATGATGAATCAACCAGCATAACAATGAAAATAAAGCTGTCCCTGGCTTCCAGGACTATTCTAGTCAGCCCTAATTCCTGAAACTGTGCATTTGCAATACCTTTGCCTAACACATATATCTATACAGTGGACATATATTGCAATATTTGTGGAAATAGTCATGGATAACTAATGAATGTGAGTGATTTTTCATGAATCTGAAAATTGATTTTTAATGGTCTGCCTGATGACTTATAATTCCCAATATACAGTAAACTATATTTAACATAAAAAGGGGCTGGGTGATTTATATTCTGGCAGAGGAGCATCATCTTTTGGACAAAACCAGGAAACATTTTTTTTTGGCATTTCTGCAGATACTGCTTTTACTTGTAAATTCAGAGCTGCAGGTTCCTCCTTGTGCCCAGGTTTTGGGCTGGATAACTATAGTAGACATAAAGTTAAAACACTTTGGCTTCTCTGAATTTTATTCTTTTTGCTTCATGGGAATTCCCTTCCTTTCTTTCACTGTGCCACAACCTCAACAAATATCCCCCAGCTTTCACCCTTTTCACCTCATTTTTCCCCTACTATTGTGACCCTAAACTTATGATTTATATCAAGTCCTAGGGTTCTCTTCAACTCTTAATTAATGAACTGTACCTTTCCTGTCACCTATCTGAATTGGATAAATTCAAATGAACTCAGAGGTAATAAACCTGATCAAAGAAAACACTGAAGCAAAGTGAAGCCTTTTTACAGAGAATTATTAGAGAAACTTATCGTGATGAAAATTAAAATACAATGCAAAACTGAACTTTTTGAGATATTAAATGGCTGCTTATTTTATATATTAAACTACAGAATATTCCATAAAACAGCAGTGCCCTCTTTAATGGAACTCTATTAAAGGAAACAGACCTGTCAAGGGAACATATTTTTATAACCAATTAGGTTTTGTATTTAACAGATTCCCACTCTGTATATTTTTCTGTGGTAGCTGCTAAGTAAAATATATATACTTGAATATTTGCTTACTTCTGGAATGGGAAATTTCCACACAATTTAGTGATTTAAGAACTGATTCTAATCTAACTTAAAGAAAAAACAAAACCCTTTGGGAATATTTAATGTCACTCAATAGGTGGAACAACAGCCCTTGTTCATTTAGGGCATCATCTAGTTCCCAGAGTCTTTTCATAGATTTCAAGGGGCCTGAACTGCACCCTGGGGCCTCCACCGTGCCAAATTGCTGATCTTACTGATGCTTAGACTTCATTACAGAGTTACAGAATCAAACAGAGTCGTGGGGTTGGAAGAGACCTCTGGAGATCATCTAGTCCAACCCCCCCTGCCAGAGCAGGATCCCCTAGAGCAGATCCCACAGGAACACGTTCAGGAGGGTTTGGAATGTCTCCAGGGAAGGACACCCCACAATCTCCCTGGGCAGCCTGTCCCAGGGCTCTGGTACCCTCAGAACAAAGAAGGAGTTTCTCATATTGAGGTGAAACCTCCTGTGCTCCAGTTTGTGCCCATTCCCCCTTGTCCTGTCACTGGACACCCCTGAGCAGAGTCTGGCCCCATCCTCCTGACACCTCTGTAGATATTGATCAGCACTGACCAGATCCTCCCTCAGCCTCCTTGTCTCTCAGCTGAGCAGCCCCAGCTCTCCCAGCCTTTCTTCACAGGCAGATGCTCCAGCCCCTTCAGCATCTCAGTGCCCTGTGCTGGACTCTCCAGTAGCTCCTTGTCCTTCTGGAACTGGGGAGCCCAGAACTGCACACAGGGCTCCAGGTGAGGCCTCACCAGGGCAGAGCAGACCTTCTGATAACCACTCTGGGAGCTGATTACCTTTTAGTGATTCCTCAGTCACTCTTGCTTTTTAAAGTAGATTAATAATAAAGGAGATTAATATAGCAAAGGTAGTCAAAGTTCAGAAGGAATCACAGGGAGGCTCAGGTAGATCATCATGTCACTGTTCCTTAACAATCTACAGTACATCTGAGGTGCTCCCACTGACTGGGAACATACTGTTAGCACATGGAATGCACCTTGGCTATTAGGGTCAAAGCATTTAAAGCTAAATCCCGTTTGATTTGCAATAGAAGAGAGTTCATGCATGGAGAATTGCAGAAGCTCCATTGATACCTGGGACCTTGCTGCCTTGCTGGTGCCATCAGGGGTCTGGGCACCTCTCAGGCTCACAGGGCCCTGCTGGCCATGCATCCAAGTAGCTGCCCCTTAAAAGGCTTTGAAAAAGAAGAGATCACTCACACAAGTCCTGTCCCTAATATCAACAGTCATGAGAGAATGCAGTACTTCTGAATAGCAAGACTTATTAGAAGTTTGCAAGCCAAAGGGCAAGCAAAGTTCATAAATTCCTTCCAAATTATGATAAATAAAAAGAAGCAGGTTAGAAATTATACTTTACCACCCATAGAATGACATAATAATCTAGAAATGGACATCATCTGGTCCCATCCCCTGCCCAAAGAAGGGCTGAATCCAAAGCTAGACCATATATTGCTCAGTGCCTTTTCCTATGAAGGTCAGAAATGTATCCACAGATGGAAATTTAATAACTCTTTCATGGTATTGGTTTGTAATCAACAATGATCATAAATTGGCAGTTTTCTGAAACCCCAGCCCGGTAGATAGAACAGTTATTTTTAGCCTCTGCACTAAAACCTGGTGTTCAACCTCAAACCTCATGTTTCATTTAAATATTATTTTTTCTGAATGATTTAAAAAATGCAAAATGTCTTTGCAACTCAAATCCACACCCAGAAGTCCAATCTGGGTCATGAATTAGGCATTATGCTAATACTGGAATGTGCAGAAAAGGTACAAAATACAAGGTCCAGATCGTTGTTCAGGTTAAATCAGCATTTTTTTTCCTTCCTAGTAGATTGGCAACTTTACTACCCATCTCTGCCATTTTTCAATGGATTCTCTTCCTCATCCTTATTATCTTGTTCAACTATGAAAAACAAGCAGGGATACCTTGACTGTACAACTTTAAATACTGAATTTTTTAAACACTTTTATTTTTTGCTTTATCTGCCTTACATGTTGTTAGAAAGCATTTCTTGTCAGTCAAGTCACAGGAAGCCTGTACCTGACAGCTTCACTTCACCAGCCATTTTATCACCTTTTAAAATGGTAACTAGAAAGTCAATCAGGAGTTATCTGCAAATACCTCCCATAGTACCTGATTCAGAGCAAGGTGATTGGAAAGAGTGATGGCTCCAGTACACCAGGGCACTCACAGGGGGAGCTGGCACATCCAAGGCAGAACCTGCTGAAGCTTCAGCCTCATGAGGCAGGAGGTAGATGCTGGGTAGGATCCCCTGAAATGCCTAAGGCAAAAAAGGTGCTTACTTTAGGCATACCTATGGTATGTATCACTTTGAGTCTTTCCTCTGTCTCATTCCTATTAACATTTTACATCCCTTAAAGCCATATTTGTGCTTTCTGATGATCCCTGGTTGATACCACTGCTGAGTGAAAAAAAATGCTTCAGAACATAGCAAGGACTTGTTGGGAAAATGTATGTGAAGGTGTCTGTAAGTGGATATTTATCTATCTAGCCACTGAAAATCATGTTTTAGCCCAACTGAGCGATTTCTAATCCTGACAGAGATGTTGGTAGGACATACTTTAGGTCACTTATACAGGTCATATGTCTTCCACAGCAAATTCTACCTAGGTAGGAGGCATGTAGGCCAAGCAGCATAAAGTGCCAAGCAATTTCTAGTCCTGGGGCAGGACTCGGTGTGTCTAGCACAAAGGGGCAGTTTTGATATAACATCTTTATGCCTGCTCTCTTAGGATGCCCAAAACATTTGCTAGCAGCCAGGCAGGAATTTAGATGCTGAAGTACTTTTGGTGCTTTTTGATTTAAATTGTAAATTTTTGTTCTAGTGGAGAATTTATTTGCTATAAACTAAGGAGGTGAGTATAAAATACATAGTCCAGAAGAATTATAACTCTTGACATCCTTTTACTGGCTGGCAGGTAGCATTTCTGGCTTAGCATTGCTTCAGAAAGGATTTAAGGAAGTCAACCTAAGGAGCATTTAATAATGAGGGAAGAGGACAAGTGGAATTTACCTGTCTAGACAACTGTATCTGCACAGGATAACACTGTCTGGCTGTATAAAGCTTGGGATGCATGAGAGGTGGATCTCAAGACTTAATCCCACAAATAACTTAGCTTTCCATTTCAGAAAGAGGCAGTTGGAAGTGTGGAACGATCACTCTTGATTTGTCCAGGGGTCCCTCTGCTGCTGTGGAAATCCAGCCACTTCACCAACAAACCTGTCCCACCCTTCCCAAAGTGAGATGGCTGCAGGTCTGACAGGTCAGGGAGATCACTTCCCATGGCCCCAGCAGTGAAACTCTCCCATCTAGGCAGGGCCTTGCTCTCAAACTGTTTGATAATTTATAAGCACCTAAGTGGTGTTGAAAACCACATCATTCATAGCTTTAGCACTAGAGCAAGTGTTAAAGGGCTGGCAGGAGGGCCATCTGCAGGAACAGGGCTGCTGTTTAGCACCTAATTATCACTTTCCTGTGTCCTCTGGCTAGATAACTGAACACTGCAATATGGAAAGGTTTCAGAAAGATTTTGGAAATGTAATTACCTAGCTAACAGAAAATTAAGCTGTAATAAAACTTCTTTTGAAAGTGGCTCTGCTTTCCTGTTTTCTGGAAACAGAAATTGGCAGAGGCAGGGTCAGTTGTTACACAAATCAGTGACAATCCTGTCTCAGCTCTCTTTCTGTAGAAGAAGTTTTGACACATTTACTGCAAAAGATGACCAAAAATTACATGAAATGAGAAGACAAGCAAGTTGCAAAACAGTATTCAAAATACGGGAAGACTTCTTTCTTGACATCAGCTCTGTCCTTCCTCAGCTACATGGGGGAGCATGGTGATGACTGTTGAAGTAGTGGACCTGAGTGAAGGAGTCTGAAAAAGGTCTGAAAGACACTATGAAGCCCACTGCTGTCATAGGCAATCCCATCAGAGAGCTCCTATCAGAAACTCCTGAGTGGAGGTAGTAATTACCTGCATTCCAGTCTCCCCGCTTCAACTTTGCTCCACTCCAAAGATTAAAAAGTAGTTTGATTGTTTCTAATTTGCTACCTGAATTTATTTGAAGTGAGTTTATATCCATTTATTCTTCTGTCAGCATTTTCTTCAGCTTCGAGCAGGTTTTTTTTTCCTAATGTCTGTGTTGTTCCTATAGATTCAAAGAATAATTATATTTTTCCTTCTTTTTCAAATAGCTAGATCAACAAGTTCTTGACTGCACAGGTGCTGATTGCATCTTCATATAAAACCAGACCTTGTTCCTGTCACAGCTTAAATCCATCTTTACTGAGCACAGATTCAGAAAGGTTTTTAAATAGCCCAGTCACATATCTCTTCTTCTCCTGCTGGAGCTATTCCTTGTCTAATATGCTACATCAGGAAAAAGCTGCTATGAGAAATTGCCAAGAGAAATCAGAGGAAGAAGCTCCTGGAAGGACTGCTAGTCCTCTGGGATCTGGAGGAAATGAGCTGGAAGGTTGGATGGCTCCTCTTTCACATGGAAGATTAATGGGATAACCCAGCTACTGATTAAAGGCAGCTGAAAAGGGGATTATCAACAGTGAGGGAGCAATTCATGCACTTGCTGTTTACAGCAAGAGACTTTCTGAAGGTAAGGAGGAGTAAAACATGTAATATGGTCATTGTGATGGTAAAATAGGAGCTGTAACACGGAGGAGATATTATTCTGCTGCTATGCTGTCTAGGTCACATGCATGTGCTCAGTAATTTCCATAATTGTTTCCACTGATAAACCCTGTGTTAATGGTGCAGCTGAGGGTCCTGATCTTGCCAAGTTTATGCTGAAGTCTCCAGACATTGCTAAGGGAGCAAGGGCCTCCCCATGTGTATCTGCAATGGGAAAGCCTTAGAGTATCAAAATCAGTCCTAAAACAAGTGACAGGACTTATTAGTCTGCTTACAGAAACTTGTGCAGCCATGTCAAGTGGCAAAGCCCTTTAGATATTGCACAGAACTCTCTTTCCACTTCCATCTCACCTGAAGCAAGACTTTTCTGAAACCTGGATTGTTATTAATTTTATTACAGAGGTCACAGTATACAGATACTTGCTGTATGAAACAGAGTAAGAGTTCAGAGAGAAAGATGATGCTTTCACTGAATTGTACAGTAATAGTGGCACTTCCAAGTCAGCAAGTCTGAGGCTGTAGTGCTGAATCCTAATATTTCCATTTACACTGATATTTGACAACATTAGAAAAAAATGGTGATGTCAAAACGACTACTGTTCCTGCAGCTGACAAGGAAACCATTTCATATAATTGTTTCAGCCTACAAAGGGGGTAATTCCTGTGGACATTACTGGGTTTTATTTTCATAAAGAATGAATAAATTATCTCCGTCCCCTGGATCAGAGGATGTTAAGTTCAAATCCTGTCGCTGGAATAATCACTACAAAATAGTTCAGTGTTGATTCTGCAATTTGTGGGTAGTTTTGGTGGGAAAGGCATTTTTCCAAGTTTGCTCTCTTGATGTGTTGAAATTACAGAAAAACTGAATTGTCAAAAAGGGTGGCCAGGATGGTCAAAATGGCAATTGGCTGAAATATGTACAATAAAAAGTAGACTAAATTCAGTAAAATACTACCCTACCGTTAGATTTTTATCTCTACAAAAAGCCTATGACAACTTAACTAGTTCTGGCTGCTTTTATTATTCTTAAGGTGTCTCCCTTAAAAGTCCTAGGTAAAGACTCTGTACAAAAGTGTTAGAAAATCTCACGCTTATTTTCTGCATAATTTAATTTTACTTGATTTTTTGTTTTACCCAATTCACATTTTTATGGGGTTTAAATTTCAGATTTATTAAATGTTTATTTTTAGCATCGTTTTTGATCAATCCAGTATTTGGAAAGTGAAGAGCAGGTGCTTACTTGCTTACAAACAGCATTATAGAGAAAAATAATCAAGAGAGCAGTGCAGAAACACAGAAATAAGACACCCCTACCTTTCCAATAGTAAATTATCATTAATATGTGATGATATTGTGAAAAAGTCTCTTTGCATGTTCTTCTAGTCTGTCCACCTTTGTCCTTGAAGAACCAAAAAGGTAGTCCTGGGTTTTAGGAGCTTTTATAAGGTTTTTTTGTTGGTTTGTTTTTGAGGTTTTTTTTTTTATAAGGTGCTTTATTAGAAGTGTAACTTCACTGATCACAGCCAACGTGGGATCACGACTGGAAACCAACTGTTGGCACTTTGCTGCTCTGCCATTGCACACACAACAGATGCAGAAAGCACAGCAAATGAAATAGTAGGTCATTTGCTAGGTCATAGCAAATGAGATGGTAGGTCATTTGCTATGCAAACTGGACTTCTGCTGATGGTTGTTTGGGGGTTTTTTAGGGAAAAAAACATAGGAACGTGTTAACAAAAATTCTCCTAAGTAAGGTATAGAGAAATGTATAAAGAAGTTCCTTTTTGCCCAGCTAATGAGAATGCAGAAAAAAAGCCTTTGGGTTAATCATCCCTGATGATGAAATGAGAACTTCTCTGCCACAGTTACCCCTGGTGGTGTCTCCACCAGAATGAGTGGGGTTGTATTTAGATTAATTTTGCCTTAAGTGTTTAAAGGGTGGGAGCAGGTAAAACGGTGCTCACTGATGTTGACAGGTTTTTTGAATATCATAACAAATGAACTTTTTGCATCTTATTCATGTGGCTGCTTTTTTGCTCAGCAATTCATTTCGTGTTCAGTCTGTTCTCAGCAACCTGCAAGATCAATGTCACTTAGAACAACAGAGGAGTCATCAAGATTTGAGTGGTGAGTAGCTCCCGGTTCTGTTATGGTTGTGGCTAATTATTCTTCAAGCTCAGCTACTTCACCAGGATTCCACTCTTAGGGTCTCTAAACAGAAATCTGTTAGTGTTGGCAGCCTCTGGTCTGCTGTGTAACATCCATCAGTGTCTTTCTCTGGACTTTCAAAGGCAACACTTCCATGTAATGGTTTTGCTGTGAAACCAAACAGAGAAGGAGCCTTGTGGTGTTGAAAACGCATTTCACAGAGTTGTTGCAGTTTTTTTGGAAGGATGCCCTTTATTTAATTAATCATCCTGCATTTTCTTTTTTTGCATTTTCCCCTCACCATTTTATTATTCCCTGAAGGGCTTGGTCCCCAGAGCCAGCTCCAGGGGAAGGCCTGCTGGGTTAGGTTGTGGTGCCTTCCACCTGGTGTGTTTCCACGAGTCCTTCCCGATCGGCAGTGTGGCACGCAGACCTGCTGCGAATGATCCCATGATCTGTTTTCTTTTCCCTTGAGGTGAACCACATTGGCTTGTGTAAGAAAGCAAAACCCCCACAGTAGACCCGAAAAGCAGCCTACTGCTTTGGAGAGGGCTCTCAGAGGCATTAATGTAAAACCCTGACCCCTGTTAATGTGATTCTATGGCCATCAAGTCCCCTTTAGACATTTATTTGTTAGACATGTATTTATTATGCAAGTAGGTGATGCCAGCCTGCTCTGCTGGATTAAAGCTTGTTGAGCTAAATGATTATTCTAGAAAGATTTATTTTCTTCTGGACAGAATTACACACCAGTCCAGTGAAATGAGCACAGTGGAAAATCTCATTCCACGGCTTTGATGGACTAAACTGGTGCCATCCACAAGGGCTAAGGAAACTGGGACGTTTCCATAATGTTACTGAATGACAGCTTAGGTGGTCAGTAATTCCTGTGGTAGACAAGCACCTGGAAGCAAAGAAGGAGTTTGTCTTGGGCAGATCTATGGCTGAACTCATTGTCCAGGCTGGGATCTATCCAGACACCTCATGGCTTTGGCTACATCTAAAGAAACAGTTTGAATGCTGACTTTGAGATATTAATGGGTTTCTTGCATCATTTATGACTATGTGTAGCGGCAATTGTGCTACAACAAATCCACCACATAAATCAGGTGTGTATTTTGGCATGGTCAGTCCTGCATGGAAGACAGCTTTTAAGTAAGGAAAAGAAAAGCTGCCTCATAAATGTCAATAAGTAACTCACTCCATCAGACTCCAGGAAAAAGAGAAGAACCCCTAGCAATACAACAGGGTTACCATCCAGGAATGCTGACGAACTATCAGGAACTGAATGTACATGTGAAATAATCTTTCATAGGCATTATTATGCAGTCTGAGAGATTAAAAATCAAGTTAGTATCACTTAGTTTTATTATATGCAGGGTGTGTATACATCTATACGTGCATACTTGCTTAGGGACATGGTTTAGTGGTGGACTTGACAGTGCTAGGTAGGATTTGATGATCTTAAAGGTCTTTTCCAACCAAAACAATTATATGATTCTTGTTACCTGGCAACCTAATCGGAGTTTATTTAAACTGTTTGATGGATGATCTATATTTACTACTTGGTTTAAGCTTGGTTTAAGGTTAAGTGGAGAGGTGGAACAATATTAACGGCACATAACCAGTGACAGTCATGTATGATAACTTGTCAAGCTACTGATTGTGGGCTTGAGCTCTCAGTTGTTTTTCTCTGCTGGTAAAGTCTGCATGAGCTCAATGGCTAGCAGGTTTGAGAATTTCTAAAAAAAAAATTCTAATTATTTTAATCTAGAATACTGGCAATTTTGAAATGAGGCTGACATTTCCATTTCTTCACTGAGTTCTGCAACCTAGATCCATCCTGCCTATCCAGAGCCATTTAAACTAGAACCCTCTAGACCCCCAACAGTCAGTGAAAAAAAGACTTTTCCAGGGAACAATGGAGAAGCTGCTCCATGCACTGGAACCTTCTCTCCATCCACTGGCCACAGGAGAAACATAAACACATGCAGCCTCCTCTGCCTTGTTTGCTGAAATAAGAAATTACTTGAATCTGAGTATGATTAATAGGAAGCAGGTAGGGAGGCACACTTGGGGAAAAAAAAAACAACAGACTTTTTCCTGATTTCTTTTGGTTGCCCCCCTCTTCTAAAGAAATTTCTAAGCTGCTTCATGGGTTTAATAATTTTTTACTGGCCTGTAAGAAATTCACTATGAAACAGTTCATTTACAGGTTCTTTTCTTCCAAGATAAGTTTGTGAAATGGACATTCAGAATCACTCCAGATCAGCTCTTTGACCAAGTTATACCAGCATAACCAAACTGGAGCTGTCTTCTTTGAGAACCAGTACTGCACAGCCTTGCTATGGACTAAAATACATTTTTGTCTTTTTAAAAACATGAGCAACCATTCTATCAAAATAAAGAGTTTACATAAATAAACTTTTCCAAATATTTCATTTAGCAGCATGATAGTGCTCTGAGAGGCTCCCCAGTTCTAGCTTCTAATAGACCACTATCTGTGTTGAACAAAAAAAAATAAATCCAGGACTCCAAAACACAAAACTGTCAAAAAATGACAACTTGCCATACATCCCAGAGCATACTCTTCAAGGAAGAAGGGGTGACTCTGAATGCTATAGCTTATAAGCTCTTGGCCATGGCAAGTAGAAGTTACACTTCACTACTTGCTGCCCATAAGCTCAGCATATATTGCACTAGCAGAAAATGAAATACAACACTCAAAGTGTGCCTTTCAAACAGCCCCCAGCAAGACATGAGTCCTTTGGGGGATCTGTCTGTGGAAGCTTATAAAACACAAGCCCCTTGATTTGGTGGCTTCATTTGAAAATGACTGACTTGTGTTTCTTTCTCGCTGAATGGCAACGTAAACTGCAAACACAGAGCGTGTCCACTTTGAAGGCCACCCAGCTTTCTTGTGTCTTGCCAGTTCTTGTCAAAGCTGGGCTTGTGTTATGGATAGGGTACCCCTCTGCAGATCCCAGGGTAGCAGAAACGGGTTTCTCTAAACTGCTTCAATCAGCAAGGGTCGTTTCCCCCTGTAGGGAGAGTGAAGCGGGTCTTCAGATGGACTCACTGTTTGACCTCCCTCATTATTTATGAGGGGTTCTGGGAACACACTCTTTGTGTTTGAATTTCAAATGAGGAGTGGGATGAGCCAATGTGTTTGCTTGGCTTATGGCTACAAGCAGTCATTAGAAAATAAAGCTGTTAGTTTGAGTTGGATACACCTTTATTTCTGGCTATAGTGACTTCTGATCTGGATCATGATATGATTTTGGTGCCCAGTTGTGGTCATGCAGTGTCCCATGAGGTCAGCAGGATGGTTCAGATGCTGCAGTCCAAGCTGGAGCAGTATCTAACCTGAAAGACAAGCACTCCCCATCAGGGGAAACCCTGCTCTATAATGTGGTGAAACATGGTGAGGCATGGGCAGCTGAAGCAAAAGGTGAAGTGTGAAAATAGTCCTGACTGCTCAGCAAACTGGTTTCTACTTTATGCCTTTTGGCAGCCTCATACTTTTTGCTTTCTCCTACATTACCAGAATGCATAGAACCCAGGCTCTGGATTTCTGCCATGTTAGTGGTTTTTTACTGAGGGTTAGCTTGAGTTGTTCAGACTGTTTACCCTCAGTACAGTCTCACCTGTGTCCCCAGCAGAGCCCAGGGGCTCTGCTTGCTCCTCTCATGCTAATGATGGATGGATTTAGCCAGTCAAAGACTGCAGGCCCTGGGTTGCCCTGCCCAGGTGGTGACACAGACACATTGACATTGTGGGCAGCCCTTTCCCTAACCTCACTGTAGGATGTTCTGCAAATCTTGGTGGGATTAACAGTGCCAGGACAGGGTGTTATTTGTTATAGCATCTGCAGGGTGAATGGACAGATAGGGAGATAAAACCCTGTAGTTTAAATGTCCTGCAGTATAAACAGCATTAAACACACCTCAAGGGATCTCCTTTTACACTGTGGGGCTGCACCAGTTTTGCTGGTCATAATTTTCTGCTAATTCATATATTCCACTGATTCACAGTTTTATAGACAAGCACTTCATATTGAAACACCTCTTATGAGCATTATCCTGTTCTCATTGAGATGAAAAATTAATATTTAATAACAAGCTTGATTACAGCTTTTCCCATGTAATGATGAGATGCCATTTTTTTTTTACTTATGTCCAGTTTTGCTATTGAATGGAAAAGGAGAAGTTAGTCATTGCAAACTGCTGTGTTTAACCCATTTTTTGTGTCTTTGTCCTATTTTCCCATGCTGGCCCATAGTTGCAGGGAGTCAGACAGGATCATCACAGTGTTCTCCTTTTCTCCATAAATCACATAAATCCATGATCCATTTTTTGCCTTGGTTTCTGTCCTATTTAGTTAGCTATGCAAATTCATGCCAAAACAGTGTTGAAAAAGCACTCTCTCAAATAATTAAGTTCTTCCCGAAATCACATGAGAATTCAGTAGGAAGCACATTAAATCCAATGAGTTACTGACCAAATTAGCCTTCTGTTCTGGAAGGGATGTCTCAAATGTAAGACAAAAGCTCAAGCTGAGCACAACATAGTTCTGTGGCAATTCTTAATTTTTCAGTTATTCATTGTGCTGAAATGCAACAATAATTTTAAAAACACACACCTTTTTTTTTTTTTTTAACTTAATTGAAAGCTTGCACTGAATTGCAAAACCCTAAATTTTAGTATAGAGCAATTAAAATTTTCTGATGAAAGCATCAGCTGTTGCAAAGCTTTGATCCCCGAGAGTCTATTAGCAAACTGTGAGAAACAACAAATTACTAAACTTCACATCCTTGGCCAATTTTTAGTTGCTCCATTGCAGTCTGACTCCTGTGTAGTTTCAGAGGAGGTGGAAGATCTCTTCCCCCTGCCTCCTCTTTACTTACATGCAGTTTCATCATGCCCTGCCTTTCATTGATACCTGGGAACAGTCTCATATCACAGGACCTGTTGAAGGATAAAATGCAGCAAATACACAGTGTCACCCTTTTGATTTTCAGAGAAGCCAGAGAAATATTCTCAGCATTCTCTGCTGGGGAAGGCATAAAGTCGAGCCCTTATAATCTTCCTGAATGTGGCAGAAACTCCTTTGCTGTAGGATTTCCTGCCATGTAATTGAAATGTTTGCCTCAGACAGGAATTTACTTCCACCAGGCACCAATCTATCCTTACATGCCAGACTGGCAGCTTCCTTTGTTGTTCTGAAGAGGCTGGAAATTCTTTCAGGAATTCTTTTAGACCTGTGGGACTAAGCCTACTATTTAGTTACTTTCAATTGTATCTTTGTGGGGTACTGAAGGTTGAACAATGCCATTTCAAGAGCCCAATTCTCATTCTTCTTTTCTTCATTATTTCTTACATGCTTCCAAGTCATATTTGTGACCCTCCTGCAGTAGGTGTTCCTTAAACATTTGCACAGTCCCTCTCCCAAAGAGCTTGTAATTTAGCACAAAGGCTCAGTCAAGGCAAGATTAAAGGAAAAAAAACTCCTAAGCAAATCACTGGGATGAGGCTGGTATACATTATGTCAGACAGCACCAACTATTTAGTGAGGTGTTTTCAGTTCCTCTTCTGACTCCATATTAATGGTTAAAATCACCATATTGTCACACATACTAAGTTTTTTTTCTTTCTTTCCTCCTCCAATCCATTGGCAGATGTTTGTGGATGCCACAGACACCACCCTGAGTTAAAAAATATGGATAAAAGAAGCAAAAATACAATCTCTTGTAAAGAGGGCTCCATCTGACATCCTGTCAGGAGGTTCATTCCCTCTTTTCAGCACAAATTATCAGGGCAATCAGGACTCACTTCACAGGGACCAAACCACTAAACATTTCTTGCTGGTATATTACAAAAGCTTTATTCTGTCCAAGTTGTGTGTTCTTCTTTGGCATCCCCAGTGGAACGTGGCAGATTCCCAGCTGGCTGAGTTAGATTCTTGCTGTGATGCAGAAGCAAGTGACAGAAGTGATTTTTCAGCCTTTCTCAAAAGAGGTGCTATGGGATGGGTGATGGAGAGCAAGCAGAGAGTGGTGGGGTATGGAGAAAGCAAGCTTTTGAAGTTTTGGAGAAGGCCTGGGGGGGAGACCTTATTGCAGCCTTTCATTGTGTGAAGTGGGCCTGTAAGACAGATGGAGAGAGACTTTTTTACCAAGGCCCTTAGTGACAGGACGTGGGGCAATGGTTTAAAACTAATCTGGATTGCACATGAGGAATACATTTTTTGTGACGAGGGTGGTGAGACACTGGAGCAGGTTGCCAAAGAAGTTGTGGGTGGAAATATTCAAGGCCAAGCTGGATGGGGCTCTGAGCACCTCATCTAGTGGGAGATTTGGGGGATTTGGACTAGGTGGTCTTTAAAGTTCTCTTCCAACCAAGGCCACCCTGTGATTCTATGATGCTATGTCTACATACCCATTCATAAATGTTCATCTTGCAGCTCACTGGCCATTTGTAGCATCAACACATGATGGAAATCCAGCCTTAAATAGAAGACATGCCCAGTTTTCATGTATGAATTCATTTTGTCACAGCTTTCCTCCTGTGTTTGATCTCACAGGTGGCTGCAGACCTCATGCACAGGAAGCAGTGTCTTAGTTCTGGCTCCTGCTCTCCAGCTCTCTGCTTCCCACTTTTCTGGCCCATAGCTTGGGAGAAGCAATGGGCATGATCCCCAGTGGATAAATAGGAAGAACACTCAGCTTTGTTACTACCTGCACAGTGGCTTCATACCAGAAGAGCAGGGCAGCTTTCACCTTGTTCTGGCTTTGGGCTCCTCAAGGTTGGTCTCAGATATCTCTGTTGACATTGTCTCACTGTTCAGACACTGGGGGGGCATCCTGCTGACAGCCATGGGGGCTTTGCAAGTGAAGAGCAGAAAACATGCTAGAGGTGGGGAGGAGACAAATTGACTTCTCATCTTTGAGAAGTAAGATTGAAGTTGTTTCCTTTGCTTGTCCTTTTAGAGGAAGATGAGTGCTAACATTTTTTCTGCATCACCTCATAAGCATTAAGTCATTCTGAAGAAATGTGCTAGAAAAAATTTCAAAATGAACCAAAACCAGGGGCAATAAATAATATAATAAGGTTTTAATCAAGCCATGGTTATTCTGATCAAGAGAAGACAGAGTAGATAAGTGGAGAGAGGGACAAGTAATACCTTAAAAGTGACACTTTCCCAAATATTCCTAGAAATATAGGAATGAAAAGCATGTTATAAGTGTGCTGTTGAGAATGCAGAAAAGTCTGCACATTTCTTGACACCATATGCCTGTTTCTTGTATTAAAGGGTTTGGAAACATTGTTTATGGATATTGCATGACCATGAATGCCAAAAATAATAATCCTATTAAGTTTAGTCCAAATAGCATGTAATGAGATTCAAAATGATATGTTAAATACACATTCTAATAATGAAACTCAAATTGCTTTACAAATAGCATCGGGAGAACATTAGCCTATTTTGACTCTAATAATTACTTGCATCCTGTGTTCCAAATCTATTCAATATGCTTTTCGTAAGAACAAATATTTGTTCTACTAATTGTTCTGCAATTCTCCTGGTTATTTTTAAAAGGCTAAAGGGCTACACAAGACCAGCAGTTGTCTGTTAGAATAAGATCTGGTTGTTTTTTTTACTTTAATCATCTTACAGTATTTGAAGAAATTAGGTTCTCTAATACTTCTGTCTTTTGTCCAGATTTCAGTTGTCTGTGTTTTGTATACTATCATTAAACCACTTTTCAAGTGAATCCTTGCCAGACTAAACATAATCTTTCCTCACAGAACATTCCATCCAAACCACATACAACCACTGTAGCCCTCTCTGAATTGTCCTAACATGTAGATTCTTGATTTTTACACTAGGTACTGTTCCTAGTTTATATATTAATTCTTATCTGACTATTAAGATATGATTATTCTATCATATTATCAGTGAATAAGGAGTAAGCAATACGTTTTTGACTGCAGAAAAATGTAAACTATCTATAAAGAGACCATATGGTTCAATTGTTTTAAAATATTGTTTTGAAATAGGGATGGAACAGCCACGAATGAGAAGGATTTCAGCTTTAGTTTACTTCTGGCTTCACACTAAAACAGCCAGGGATCTCAGTGGGTATTAGAAATGGCCCAGAATTGTAAAAATCCTACTTTATCCACCCCTTGAAATATTTATTCAGGTTTCTCTCCTTAAGTTTTCTACAGATGTGAAGTCGATTAGTCTTCAGTCTTACTGCCACAGCCTCAAAGAGCCAGTGTGAGGCCTCCACCACATGGAAAGATGGCCAGTCTGTAAGACACACAGGGGACTTTTCAGATCTGAAGCCAGCCGTCTGAAAAATAACGTACCTGGGGAAAGTGTGTCTTCTTTCCACTGAGAGTGAGATCAGGTTCAAGGAGAAGCTAAGCATGCAAGATAGATAACAAGAAAAAAGCCAAGCAGACAGGGCTTCATGATCGGGATTTTTCACCACACTGAATTTATATTGTGTTCTTTTAAAGAGTACATTCATTCCCTTTTGTACCACCCAAACTCAGCTTTTCTGAGGATCACTGTAAATATATAACTGTTAACTAACTTCAGTTCTTTATGGTTTCCCTGCATCCCTCTTAAAAGAAGAGGGAGACAAACTGTTAGAAGGCAAAAAATGCCCGTAGCAATATCCTGGCCTTAAATATATCCAGTCTTTGAATGGCAATTCCTTTTTTTCTTAGCTGAGTTGCTTGTAATTCTTTTCACATATATGGGATAGTCCTGGGTATCAAGTACAGCTGGGATTTCTGAATACAAATACAACCTGACTGCATGCCATTGAAACAAAACTCAGTTGCTTGGAGAGTCTATTGGCGAATTCCTTAAGTCTCATTAATCACGTATGTGGTGACACTGGAGGGGGCTCTTTACTTTTTTATTTCTCATTTGTCTCAGATATTCCCTATTTATTACAAAATCCCCTCTCTTGCTGGATTTATAATGTGGCTGCCTTCAAATACAGTTGTATCCTTTCGCTCCCAAGTGGAGCCACCCATGTGTGAGAGCTGGGAACCTGGAGCTTTTTGATGAATATCCTTAATCGCCACAGAGCAAAGAGACCATGACAGACCTTGGAGGTTTTTGACAGTGTGGCCCACCGGGGAGATGACAATTACAGATGGAGTTTGTTGATGCTGCTTGTGCAATCTGATTCCAGTTCCTCTGCAGCAGAACGTGTCTGTCCCTCCAGTCTTCTTGTCTAAGAAGGATGGGATTTCTCTTTAGGAAAGATGCACGTCAAATTCTCTTTAGAAATAGGGATGCCTAATTAGGAAATTTGTGAATTATTCCTCTCTCTGGAGCACAGATTCTGTCTTCTTATGTTGATGCTGAGATAAAAATGTACAGAGGTATTTAGGTACCAAGATGCATTTGAGGGTCCAGCTCCCTTGAATGCATCTTCTTTCCCACTTCCAACCTGCTCATGCCTGCTACCACATAAACAGACTGAGAAGTTAAGGCTGAAACTTTATCCTTAGAAGTCTCTCATCTGGATTCCTCTCTTGTCTCTGCACAGCAGTACCTGGTGGCCACATACTTTGAGGTGTAGTCATTCCAGGCAGCCTTTTTTTGTTTCTTGCCGGGGGATTTCACCTTGTGTTTGCAGTGCAGTAATTAACACTGCTCCAGAGGTCTGCAGAATATTGCATTGGTGTTGTGCAGTTAGCAGACTGAAACTCCATTTGGTTTTATGTACAGGGGACAAATTTTGAAGTGTGCATGAAAAATAGCATAATCACTTGTTGGGTGTCTGATGTCCATACTTCATTTGTCCAGAGAGGTGAAAGCTGAACTTGAAAATATCCTTATCTGTTAGGAGGTACTTAAGGTTCTCTTGCTTAGCTCATAGCAAATATTCTTTGGGGGAAAAAAATTGAGTTTTCAGAAGAAAAACTGTATGAGGGTGTAGGTACCAGGCCAAAGTTGCAGATAGGCTAAAATTTGTCCTGTCTTGGGGAAAGGAAGGACTAGAAAGAGTTTTTAGTTCTGTTTTAAAATATGCACTCACATATATACAGTGTATGTAATGTCTAAGCATGACTCACTTAAAATCAACAGCACAAATAAATTTATAGCAGGATTCATAGAGTCTGACACTTTTTTCCTCATTCCTAATGATGCTTTGATGGTGTTTTTTTTCTTCATTTGATGTAGCTAATTCCCTTTTCAGTTTCTTGGTATAAATTTGACATAAAAAAGAGCAGTACTGCTGTGGTTCCTACTAATTGTCATGTTAAGTAACTTGACACTAAGAGCTACCATAGGTGTTAACAAAAAATTGCTTCCAGAACATAAATGTGTGTTGCCAGCAGAATTTAACCTCAGGCTGTAATAGTAACACTGAGACATGAGGAGGTTGAAGTGGAGTTCTGCCAGATTTCCCTGTTCAGATTGTGCATGTGTTTCCATCAAATCGAAGAGTTGATAATAGATAGGAGGGCAGTTTCTTCCCTCCAAAAGGCAGCATGGGCAAGTAGACCTTTGGAATGGCTTTTGACCAGGTAATAATTTTTGATCTCTACCAATATTATTTAAATGCATTTTTATAGAAAACATAAGGAAATTTCTGTTAAAATAGATCACGTGTCACATCCCCTGTATTTGAGAAACGACAAATGTTGGTGGCTATTCCCATAATGCTTTTTGTGTTAGAAACATGGGATGGAATTGAGAAAATGGAAAAGAGAAATACTTCAGAATTAAAACATTTGAAATAGAGGAAGTTCCTTTTCTGGGGTTTTGGTTTGTTTGTGGGGTTTGGTTTTTTTGTTCTGTTTTGTTTTTGTTGGGTTTTTTGTTTGTTTGTTTTGGGTTTTTTTAATCAACTCTACTTGGCAATTTCAAGAAGATTTTGCTAAAACTTCACCTACTGACACTGCAGCCTGAGAAGGGAGGTCCCTTTCCAGTGCCTCAGGTGCCAAGATCAGTCCAAGTAGGTAAATGCCAGTCCCAACGTGTCCTTAGTTGCAGCAGTTTCATCCCCAAGGACACCAGCTGAAGTCACACCTTGGTGGAGAGAGCAGAACCATAACCTGTAGGGTGTCTTCTCCTCTCATTTGTAATGGTATAAATCAGTTAAAGTTAATGAAGGTCTCAATGTGAAACTGGAGTTAAAAAGGGGGCTTTTGTCCATAAAAGCTGCCAAGTGTTCCATGGACTTGTTTCAGCCAGGGCTCATTCCACTGCCAGCAATGGTTTCATACTACTGGAAGTGCTAAGTGAGATCTCCAGATCAGAAAGCAGCATTTCATCTGTAGTGGCCACCAGCATGTGTGGGATGTGGACTGGATTGTGATGGAGATGCAGAGAAGCGTGGCTGTCAAGTTCCTGGCCAACCCAGGCTGACTCAGGTTTTGAGGGAATGGACAAATATCTGCTGTGAGAATCACAAACTTTTCCTCTCTTAGGCCAAAGAAGACTTTGGATTGTTTTTAACATTTCAGAAGTGTCCAGGAATACATAAGAAGAAGCACAGTTGGGTAAAGGACAGAAGATTTTAGGTAAAAAAAAAAAATTGAACTAAATACTGGCAGGTGAGGACTGTGCTGTTCTGGCAGAGAACCCAACAAGGTGGGTTTCTACACACATGGATGCATCTTTAGGTTCTATATTTCATCTTTTGGCCAGGATTTCCCCACCAGCAACCAAGGCACAGGTTAACATTGGAGAATCCTCACTCCATCACATGCACAAGCCCCAAGGAAGACTGAACCCAAAAGTCTGGCCATTTGGTCCTGAGCTGGGACTAAAAAAGTAGGAGTAATTTATTTGGAGGCAGGGAGAAAAAGGTGAGACAAAGGAAACCAATTGATATATAGGAAGAAGAACCCCCTCACCCTGCACCCAAAGTACATAGTCCCATCTACCAGGTCAAGGCTTTTCCTGGGATGGCCTGGGAGTGAAGGCAGCCACACTCAGCTGTCTGTCCTGTCCTGTCCTGTCCTGCTGGCCAGTCCCCAGTACTGGGCTCTGCACCTGGCTGTTTTTTCTCACCTCACAAGTTATTGCCCCAAATGCACCACAATTTAGCCCTCTAAAACCTGTCCAGTTTCCTCTCCCATCCTCATCCTTTTCTCTCCCCTGCATTCCTCCACAGCCCCCTCCTGCCTTTCAGCACAGCTGCAACCCAGCCCAGTCTCTCCTTAGATCTCACCAGAGGGAGGTGGCTGGCAGGCTTGAACAGGGAGGAAGATTTAATTTGCACAAGTTTATAATTCCTTCCTTTTTTCACAACATGAAATTACTCAGTATCCCAACAAGTCAGTGTTGAAATTAAGTCAAAGTTAATGTCCTGTGAGCAAGTCACAAGTCATGTTGGATTCTTTTTTTCTTTTTTTTTTTTTTTCCTTTTAATTTTCTTTTAATTTTTATTTTCTCCTTTCTTTTTAATGGTGAGTCCCAGCAGAGAGGAATTGCCAGTGTACTCATGAAAAACTGACAGACAGTTCATCTGCAGAGGAAACAAACACACCAATAACCAAGTCTCCAATCCAGGAGAAGTAAATCAGCTTGCACCTGGCATCAAAGTGGCTTAGTCTAATCAGGTTGAAAAGCAGGAAAGTCTTGCTGGCTAGAAATAAACACATAGAATTTCAGGTGTGGTCAAATATGATTTAAAAATATATGTTGGGTTAGTCTTCCTTCCTTCCTGGCACCTGGGAAGCTGGGAATGTATTCCTGGCCCTACCACTGACCTGCTCTCTAGGTGAGGTGAGCACACCTCAGTGGTTCTGTTTCTTCCACTTCTAAAATTTGTGCTACTCTGACTACTCTGAAGTGTGTCCTCTGCAGATGAAACATTCTGCAACAGGGTAATTATGGCAGAGTTTATAAAGACAGACAATCTTTTTTATTAATGCCAGAGATACAGTTGAAAAAAATTCAAGCTTCTGAGATTCCCAAACCTCCTGGACTTCGTTATTGGTCCTTGTTCAGAATGTTTGAGCTCATTAAGATCTCATAGTGTTCATTCAGCTCCCATGATAAAAGCTTTTCCTCACACCCCCAGAGGAGCACAGAGAGGCAATGATGAGGGGAAGCCCAAATAACACCCTGCTCTGGTTTCTTGCAGGCCTGTCCCAGGAGCCACCAACCCATCACAGGCCATCTCTACAAGGTCAGGAGAGTCCAGAGGCACAAGGGCAGGTGGCAACTCAAACTGAGGACTCAGAGGAAGGGACACCCCATCCAGGCCCCTCCCTGGGCTATCACAGGAGACCCTCAGCCCCAGTGGCCAGGTCTGAAACTCAATATGACCAGCCAATGCACCTTTTGGGTTAAGAGTGTGGGACACGTTCCAGGATGAGCTTCAGGATTGCATTGGACTTACAGGGAGATGATGATGGGAGGAAGTCAAGGGGGGGGAAACAAGGGATTTAGGTGATCTGATGAGGAACCAGCATGGGCAAACAGAGAGATAAAACATTGCTGGTTGCATGAAAATAGTTTGCTAGTCAGTATGTTCACCTGGCCATACCTGGCACCTGATCAGTGCATTCTGTCCTGCCTTCTCACTAAACTCCATTTCTCTCTCTTTCCTGGGTGAGGGGCTCACCCTTTGGTGTCCATGTGTGTGTACAGGGGTCTGAGTGCCAGCACCTGGACTCAGACTGTTGGTCAGATGGTGTGACAGCCCACAGTGCCAGAAACTCTGGCAAGTGTGGGTGTGCTGGCACCAGTCAGGCTGGACTACCTGTTGAGTAGATGAAATGGCCAGAGAGATAGGCCAGTGTGGGTCTCAAAGAGTGACACCATGGGTGAGTTGGCTACTGGAGGGGCCAGGGGAATCCTGGCCAGATGCTGGAGAGCTGTACTTCTATGTGTGCCCACACTTACATGTGTTTTTGGGATGGCTTCTACCAGCAGCTGGAGTGGGGCTGCTGCCTTGGCAGTTGGTATTGCAGGGTGGCAGCAGCTGAGGAGACTGGGATCACAGGCAGCTGCTGGGCTCAGCTGATGGAGGAATTGGCATTGCACATTTCTATATACAAATACACATATTTGTCTAGGTATATATTTTCCACCAACAGACCTTCCTCCTGACCAGCCAGAAGGGGCAGTGTTTGCAGTGGTGTGTTTTGAGTGTGTCCGTGGGAAAACATGCTCAGCCCCCCCACTGGTTGGACCTGGGGCATGGAGCTGCTGCAGCCTCACCTCTGTTGGGCTTCCAGATTGGGCCCTACCTAACAGACACCAGTGTTCTTCTCTCATAGGATCAGAGAATGGCTTAGGTTGGAAGGGACCAGATTGCTCAGAGCTTCATCCAGCCTGGCCTTGAGCACTTCCAGGGAGGGGCTTCCACAGCTTGTTTGTGATGACAGAGTCAGATGACTCAAAGTTGCCACATTCAGCTGCTGAGGGGTTCAGTAAAATAGGTATTTAACACTTTGCATTGACAACCACTAACACCTGGAGAGGTGAAGCTATAGGGTGATACTTGAGAGCAGGGCAAAGCAGGTAAGCTTGGCAGCTGAGTGACCCAACTGAGCATGGATGTTGTCCTGACTGAAGTGAAACTTTGCATCTACCCACCCACGCAGCAGACATGTGAGTCCACTCCAGTTATGTTCTTTTCGTTGAAAAAAAACCAACAGACTGTGGTTCAAAACCTGCTGCAATTGCTCAGGAGGCTCCCATGTGTTGGCATGATACAACATGATGAATATAGACATGAGTCTGCTTTGGGAAATGACATTATGGCGTGAATGTATCCCAGAGCGAACCAGCCTGGAAAAGAAAAGCCTCACAGCAATGATGTTGGAGTGGGATCTTCCTCTACATGTCCCCAGCTACTCCCCTTTGCCTCCCCCTGTGTTCTGTAAAAGACAATTGGGCTCAGTGTTGAAAGCTTAGAAATATTGTCATAAACATTATTCTTGGAACATTGTATGTATGTGCTGAGGGATGAGAGGGAACGTGGGGTTCTTAAGGAGGCTTCAACCACATTCAGATTAAGGCCAGATTTAGGCTCAGCCCAGGAACTTGGATGGGCATTTGTTTCCTGTTTTCCAAAGCTGAAATGGAGAACACTGATTGAAAAGAGGGAAAGAAGTGTGTTTACAATGGCAATCTATGGTGGGGTATGAACGATGGAGGATTAGAATTGTCAGGCTTTATTAGGGAAAAACAGACACTGAATAATTTCCAGTGTTTGTTGTAAATGCAAGCACAGTTTAGCAGCATTTGCAGGGTTGTACTGTGGGATCTGCAGAGCAAAGGGAGGCCTGGAGATCTTGTCTACCACCAGGTTTTGTCCTCTCTACAGTGGGCAAAGTCAAGGCATAAACTCTGCTGATTCTCCAGTATAACCTCTCCACATGAAATGGCACCTGCCTGTTTCACTGAAAAACTGCTTTAGGAACGTGTTCGTGAGGAGATTTGAGGATCTTGCTTATAAAACCTCTAGATCTCTCTTCTACGTAAACTCTGAGAAAAAGAATAACCAGTAAATAGAGCTGTGTGTCCTGCTTATTGTTTTTTAATTCAAATTTTAGATTTAATAATGCAGCAATTTTCATAGTTTTCCTCTTCAGAAGAAAACAGAAGCACTACAAAAAGTGAGATAGCTTTTCTTTGCTCCCCCGAAAAATCTAGTGAGTTTGAGTTTTTTTCAGATGTTTGGTTTACTTTTTTTAAAAAGAAAATTGATTATGAATAATACTGTCAAATACTACTGTCTATAATAATGATGTGGTAATGGAATGAGACTGTCTAAAACAGTAATGAATAATGCTGACAGACCTTTTTGGTTTTCAATGTGATTTTTACATGGGAAATGTTTTCCATGCAAAAAAGGTTGGCCAACTGCAAGAATGCAGTTTTTGAAAAATACCTTTTCAAGAGAAAGCAATGCCACTGGAGGTGATAAAACAGCCCCTGATATCCCAGGCTTGCTCCTTGGTGTACAGCAAGTGGCATAGGAAAGTGGCCTATTAAAATTCAGCTGGTATTCTAGAACACCTCATGTATCTAATCAGGGCTGCAGGAGAGGAGAGCTTTGTGGCTGCTGAGACGTTTAACTTGAATTGTACCCAGCTAGAGAACTTCTAATCAGTCTTTCAGGCTCTGCTGAAATGTTTTTCCCTCCGATTTCCTCCATGAAAAGAAAGGACAAAACAGAGTGGAGAATTTTAGCTGTGCACGGGTTGAGTGAAAAGACACTTTTTAGCTACGAGAACCAGCTTGTTGCCAATTTCCTTCCAAATAATTCCCCAGGTTAAATCCTGGCCCTATTGAAGCCATTGTCCAAGTGCTCATTGGCTGTGAGGGGAGATCAGGATTTGTCCTGTTCAATTCATTAGTGATGGTAGGAACCCCAAGCAGTATTATGCCTCCTTTAAAGAAAGAGAAGCTCCTGCTTACTGTTACACATCCTAACGTTATTTCTCACACGTTTATTGTGTTCCCCTCCTTAATTTGGTGCCATGCTGGGTCCCTGTGGGATGCCACTCAAACATTATGTCAGCGATCTCAAAATTGAACTCCAGTGCTTTATTTTACAAATGGCTTCTAGCAGATGTGTGGCACACTTTATTAACTTAAGTACCCATTAGTTGAAAATTTCATTAGTTTGGGGGAAAGGGATCAGTTTCGTCAATAGATCTGGTATGGGTGGACCCTTTGTGTCAACCTGACCCATATCAAAACGGATTATTGTTGTAAGTGAGACAAGTGACCTAATGTTCTGCCTATTATGCACACATGATCTATAACCTTTTAAAATACTAGTGTGGGAAAGGAGCACACTTCACTGCATCCCCAAACCACGGATTCTTAACAGGTGGCAGCCCCTCTCTTAGCAACGTTTGCCATGGGCCGTCTGCGCCAGCGGGTGAGTTATCGGGGGGTACAGTTTCCAACCAGGTAACCAGGGGCAAAACCGGGGTGGAGAATGAAACCAGAATAATGAAGGGCTGAGCAGAGGTTTTAATGAGGGCAGAAGGCAGCCGGGGGGGGGAGCTGGGTCTGCAGTGCCATCGTCTGACTGATCTGTGCGCTTTCGGGGCCTTCCTCCTGCTGCCTGGAGCTTCTGGGCTGAGGAAGCCCCCGAGGTAAAGCTGGATGTGGTTACAGCAGTAACATATGGTACGTTTTACTCCACAGTTGTAGTGTTTTGATGCTGTTTGCTCCTTGAATGATGGCAGCAGTAGTTTCCAATGCATTCACTTGACCTTGTTTTGGAAACCGTGTTAGGGCCAACTTGAAGGCCCCGTGCAAAAGTATTTGGTGGGACCACCCACTGAAAGGTGCACTACATGACCCTTTGCCTGTTTTGTACAGCAGCTCTCACACCTGCCCTGAGCTCCTTGACCTTCTGAAGGGGTAAAATAACTGAGTCTGGAAATTGAGAATCATTCTACACAGCAAAGGACAGTCATTTTTATTAAGTTATTACTTCAAGTTTCTCCTCACCTTGTCTTCCACACTATGCCAGGAAATAACAATAACATTACAGTAGCATAGCAACTTGTTTCTGGAGAGCAACCACGAATCATGATGAAACCTTCAGCCCACCAAGAGCTCTGCCAATACACAGGCAAAACTGTTGTACACTGTTGGAGTGTAATAAGTGGGCAAGACTACGTAAATCTTTGATGGTCCCATAAGTGGATTGGTAGAACACACTGTTGAAAAAAAGCCAAACAAAACCAGCAACTCAGATGGAAAAGTATAACCCTCCAGAAGTGCTCCCAAGCTGCAGGGCACTGGTGCCCAACCATCTTGTCTTGGTGGCTACCTTGCTGTCCTTGGAGATGTCCTGTTTCCATTCCTCCATCATCAGGCAGTGAGCAATGTAGGCACATGTGCAGCAAGACTGATCTGACTTTGTGTCCTTACCCCATCCTAAATGAGATACATCATCATTCATGTATGTGAACCATAAAGCACATGCATCTTCCTGCCATATAAACCTCTACAGTGCCTGGGAAACCCCTGAAAGCAGGATGCTGTTGCTGGGAAGCTTAGCTCTGCTGAGCTCTGTGGGGTGGGAAGCAGGGTTAAGCTGCAGGAACTGCTCCATCTAGGGCAGCCCACTAAAGCTACCATCCTCAGGGGGACTTCTCATCCTTTTTGCATATATTTCCATGTCATTCCCATATGTTTGCCATATATTGGACACTAGCATGTTGGTGATGGGATATGAGGTGTGAGATAGCCAGGAAGATACCAGATGGGATGAACTGATCCTGCCAGAGCCATTGACCTGATTCACAGGCAGTTCCTCCCAGCAGTGTCTGGACAACCAACAGATGGGACTGGTCAGATAGGACTGATATAGAAAAAAGGCTTGTTTTTAATGTCCTGAGTTTGGGAGGCAAAGTTTGGCTGTGCTCAGTGGTTGTGGGGAGAGAATCAGTTGTGGAAAGACCTGTTCATCTTCAGTAACAAAAGTATGTTTTCCTGGAGCAAGACACTTCTTTGTCCTGCTACTTAAAAGCAAAGACAAAACACAGAATAACTAAACTCCTAATTGAACAAATCAAGGTGGGCAAACTAGATTTCCCAGTTCACTGAGGGTTTTCCTTCCTCCTCCTGCCAGCTTGGATTGATTCTCAAAAAAGCAAATAGGTTTTTTTGGGCAGAGCCAACTGAGCAGACAGAGGTTGTCTAGGTTCTTCAGGAACTAACAGGTATGCACTGATTTCTCTGAGATACACATGTTGGGTACAGAAAAAATAGCCCAGGAAACCATAAAGGATTTATCTTGGCCCACATAAATGCAGTTGGGTTTCTGGGCTCCTAAGTAGTTGTGGGACAGTTAGTTCACTTTTAGCTGCTTATGCCTGTTTCCCAGCTCTAAAATTCAGGGATGTTTGCCTCCTACAGGAAGTATTTTCACGTAGACTGAAGAAAATTTATGAGAGAACAATGTGTGTCAATTCTTTTTATTCAGTGTCACATCATCACCAGTCATGTCGTGAAGCAAAACCATGTAACCATCTTCATATTATGTTTAACTTTCTGCCTTGCACTGAACAAAGAGCTCATGGAGATTTCAGTTTGCTTGTTGCTTCTGCTGACAAGCTGAGGACCTGCCTCTCTGAAGTCAGCAGGGAAACATGCATTCCAGTTGCTTCTTCAGCTCAGGTTCATTGCAATAATTTCAGTATATTTTGCTGGAAAGTGCCTTCTCACAGCCAGGTCTCCCATGACACCAATCTGAAGCACACATTATATTCTCTCCCTGTTTCCTCCAGAGCCCCATATATTCTGTGCAGCACTTTCAGCTTGAAATGAAGTGTATGACCTACAGTCTATAGAATAACATGAATTACTGGACAGTAATTTATAGGTTCACTTCATAATTCCTATTGAGTATAACATGACCCTGCTTATTGGAACATATATAGGAGAAAGGTTATCTTTTTAATTTTTTTTTCTTGTTTTTGCAAGCCAAGATTGCTCCAAATCAGACTGGATTTTTTGACATCATGTTAAAAATAAGCATTATCAAAACTACAGGGGGGAAAAAAACCTGAAAGTAGCAGCATCTTCCTGCTCCTGAGGCTTTCTTATGGGGAAGTGAGGATTGATTGGTGGTTTTTCTGAGAAAGGAGCCTTTTTTCATGAATCAGAGAATCTAGGGCTTCAAAGGGACCTCTGGAGATCATCTAGTCCAAGCTCCCTGCAGGTTCCCCTAGAGCGGGTTGCAGAGAATGGAGTCCAGGCAGGTTTTGAAAGTCTCCAGAGATGGAGACTCCACAACCTCTCTGGGCAGACTGTCCCAGGGCTCTGTCACCCTCATAGTAAAGAAGTTCCTCCTCATGTTTAGATGGAACTTCCTGTGTTCAAGTTTATATGAAGAACTGAGATCTGTAATAAGAATGTACTAAGCAGATGACAACGAAGCATGTTGCATGTTAATGTTAAAAAAGCCCAACATACTGTATTTGGAAGGAAAGCAGGCTAAAGCTAAGAAGAAACCAACAACTTGAAGGGCGAAAGTTATGTTTTGGGCTTGTTTTGCAGATTTTCAAGTTTCTGCATTTACTGCCCTTAAGTTAACCCCCCACCCCCCATGCTCTTATACATGGAAAGGGTAGAAGCAGTGAGGGGTAGAGCAGGCAGTGCTCAAAGCAGTGGTGGTTTTGGTAGTAAGCACAAAAAAATATTTGGGCGAAACCCTTTTGTGTTATTTTGATTATCTGGAAAACATGGAGGGTCTGACAATGAGTTTTCTTTTTCGTGTGGCCATACGTGACTTTCTTGGCCACTGGGAGCATCTGTGGACTCCTGAAAAGGCTCAACCTTGATGCTGTAGCCCCCCTCTGTACTTCTGGTGTTCAGCTGAGGGAGGAGGAGTTCTGACAATCACAACATTTTCTCTTCTCACACCCCTCCTTGACCCCCAAGCCAAACTGTCCCCCCCTCTCCAGACTGGGGTAGGGAACGTGAGAAACACACTGTGGGTGGAGAAGATGTGAAGACCCATTGCCTTTTTTTTTTGCTTGGACAATAGCTGCAGGTACAGGAGGGACTGTGGGGTATATGACCTTGTGTGCTTTTAAAGAGCTGTGGTAGGAGGCTGGAATGTCTGACTGGTGTCTGAGCAGGGCTGCACACCTGCAACCTGGTTGGTCATACATTTTCAGAAGCTGAAGGAAAGATTTTACGCTGCCAGGAGAGGTGTTGTACAACAAGTCTAGCTTTGGTGTATATTTGTGGGATCAGAAACAGAGACCTTGTTGAATTCTACCAAGACTTGATGGGTTAAAAGCACCAAGACACTTCACACCAGAGCAGTGACCATTAGAGGCCCAACACAACCAGAAAAAAAGCAAAACCTGTGCAACCAAATAGTAAAAATATATATAGTAAATGCTGTGCTCCAGAAGCCCAGCTTGTTACTCTTCTGGTATCCAGGATCCCTTAACTCTGTCACACATTCCAGATGTGCATTCCGAACTGCTCCAGCTCTGCAAGTATGCTTGGCTTGACCAAACATGTTTTTTTCTTATTCCAAGTAGAGATGTGTTCATTTGCAGTCATCAAAATATGTATATTTATGGAGGAAGGCTGGGGTGCAGCACGCCAGCCCACCAGTTCTGAGTGTGTAGAGTGAAGAGGTACTGTCAGGCTGCATATGTTTAAAATATCTAAATTCAGAGACCAAAATACTTGGGGATAGCAGATGGATTAGTGACACGTTCAGAAAACTTTGGGGACTTGTATTCTGGTAAATTAAACAGTGTCAGTGGGCACAGGAACATAACTGTCCACACTGTTCAATTGTTAGAACAGTCCTTGGTGTGGTTTTGGCCCAGAGCAGCTAACAGTCTTCCAAACAATTCCTAGGTATGGTTTGGGAGTTAGTGCAGGCCAGGGAGCATTGCCAGTAGGCAACATGCAGGCAGCTGTCCTGTTCTAGAGGTTAAGAGAGTTTAATATTATAGATGCAATCAGATGGTTCCAGATGGCTTGATGGTCCTGACACTGTTTAGTTTACTAATATAGATGTAACCTTTAGGTTTTTATACCCATCCACTTGGACCCGTGACTCACACACAAACAAGCAGCTGTGGTGATTTAAGATGTTATTGCACCTGAGCTCTTTGTTACTGGCTCTTGCTGGAAGTTGCTGACCCCACTGTGGAGCTGCCAGAAGTAATGTACTTCAAGTGCTTTAGACCACTGAAGGTCAAGCCACGATGTGAGGTCTGTGCACGTACTGAATATGGGGAAAAGACCAGTTTAGGGAGATTCTTTCTCCTCCCCTTACATCCATGTATTTCTAAGCCCTCAGCTAAGGCCAGAGCTCTCACCAGAACCATCACAGTCTCCTTTTTCAGCATGGGTTGTCCTTAATCCTGAGTGACCTTTTGGATAATACCCCTTTCTTACAGCTACTATTTGGCTTCCATGGGCTGCACTTCATTTCCTGAGCCTGTGCCTCTGACTGGTATTGTACTGGAGATTTGCACCATAAAATGTGGATAGCACTGTTTTCCCCAGTCCAATCATACTTGCTTTTAGAGACAAATAAGCTTTGAAGAGTTTAATGTCTGTTCAGCTGTGCCAGGCAGAACTATTGTGATCAGAGCTTCCAGCAGCCTGCAGGACCACGGTGGTGCAGAGAGATGGTAGGTGGTGCAGAGATGGTAGCTGTCCATGGCTGTGAGGAACCTCTGGCTGCTGGAAAACCTATGATGTGGTACTGACTGGGGCTCTGTGTGTTTCCTGATATCTTGGGAAATTTTCCTCTTAGAAAGTTGCAACACTCTTTGGCTGATTGGCAGAGGCTGTGGTCTCATTTCCATATCCAGGGCTGTGGCTGTCAAAGGAGAATCAGCAACCCGGGCAGTCACCATCCATCTCCATGGAAACCCTTTGCCTCGTGGTCTCCCAGTCTCATGCCAAGATTGTTTATTCCATGTCTCCCTGATAGCCAGGAGGCAGCCCTCCAGGGCCACCCCCACCCATGCCACTCATCCCACTGAGACATGGGCCACCCCCAGTGTTCTGCCCACCATGACAAGGCCATTTCATCAGCAGGGATGGTGCCAGGAGATCATGTGGGGCCCAGGCAGCACTTGGCTACCCAGGGTAAAAGGGTGGCAAGCTCACTCTGCTCATAGCTCTGGAGACCTTCAAACTCCCTGCAAGACCGTGGTGGGATATAGGTGGGGTTACTTGTCTGTGCTGTATTTCTTTGACAGCTTTCCAGAGGGACAGGACAGGAGCATTCTGTGGTCTGGTTACATCCCTGTCTCTGTGTCCAGCTGCAATGCATAGCAAAAGCCACAAAGGTGGAGCAACAACAACAGCAATAGCAGCTGATAATGCTGGGGAGGGAAATTAAGTAGCTATAGGAACAATTTAAAGAACAATAGCTCAGCAAAGGTTAAAAGAAATTAGAAAGCAGTGGTTCTATACACTACCTGATTTTCAAGACTTGTGCTGCTGCTTGTTGCTGAGATTTGTGGGTTTGAAGGCAAATTCTGGAAGCAAAATGCTTGCCAAGTTGGCTGAAGGTACAATTTCACACCTTTGGAATTAAAGACACATCCACCTCCAAACCTGCATCTGCCAGTTCCCGGTGGCCCTGGGGATGTTTCAGTGTGAACCACAAGACATCTTTCTCCCCCTGATGTTAACCAGAGATTTGGTCACTGTCCTGTGCTATGCATTTCAGTCGGACATTGGAACAAAATACATATATTAGCTTCCATCCTCATGGTTCAAAAATATTGCATCCTCTTCAGCTGACAGGATCAGAGGTAACAGGCACAAATGAAGCACAGGCAGTTCCCTCTGAGCAGTAGGAAACTCCTTTTTATTGTTGACTGAACACTGGCACAGGTTGCCCAGGGATGTTGCAGAAACTCCATCCTTCAGATATTAAAAAGCTCTCTAGACAAGGTCCTGGGAAACTGGCTCTTGGTGGCCCTGCTTGGGTAGGGGTGTTGGACAAGATGATCTCCAGAGATCCAATCTCAACCATTCTGTGATTTTGATTATGTGAAAGTGTTTAATGAACTGGGGCACGATCTGACAGTCGCTCACTGTGACTTTTGCCAGCCAGAGCAGTGGCTTTAAAAAGGGGTAGAATATGGAGAATTCCCCCATGGCTTTCTAGCAGACACCTCCAGGGCAGTGTCTGAAAGGGTTTTGAGAAGAACATTAACAGCTTTGAATACAAGGGATTCAAGCCAACTGCAACCCTCTGAAAAGGGTTCCCAAACTCTGGTGTGCATATTGCAGTTGGTGAACATATTGCAGACCAGGAAGATGGGCATGTATGCAGGAATGGCCTTTCTGTGCTCTTTTCCCAGAGGACACTATCCCAAACAAATTGTGCTTCACAACCTGGTATTAGAAGACAAGCTCAGGGATGAAATCAACTGGGCATGGGCTGCTTATCTTGCTTAGAGTCTCCCTTGCTTTCTTACAGAGCCTGTTTGGCTGGAGCAACATAGAACAGTAAATGTAATTTAAAAGGCATCCTCAACATTTCTGACATCCTCAGCATCATAGCACATGCCATT
The DNA here is from genome assembly GCF_020740795.1 of Apus apus. Lineage (NCBI taxonomy): Eukaryota > Metazoa > Chordata > Aves > Apodiformes > Apodidae > Apus > Apus apus. The sequence goes on along the minus strand of NC_067284.1, from coordinate 112,725,381 downwards.
CTTGTCCTCTAAAATATGTGGGGAAAGTGTGGTCATCTCACACAGTGCAAAAGGACAGCTGTTGGTTAATGGTTCTGCTAATCACAAGTGCATTCTAATAACAAACAAATTCTACAACTTCTTATTTTAAGCCAAGTTTATGTGTTTATTTTAAGAACAAAAGCCCAATTGCATAAAAGATCAGTGTTGCTCTAGCCAAAAAAAATGGTAGACATCCCACCCCTCCCTTCCACAAAAGAAAAAAGAAGCCTTATCTGGTTGACTGCAAGAGCAACATTCTTAGATTAATCTCAAAAAGACATCTAATGAGCAAGAGGAATGCATTACATCAAAACAAAAGATCACATTTATTGGCCTATCTTTTCCCAAAAACAGTCTCTGCATGTGTTGAAGATAAAAAAGCAGCAAAGCAGGGAGTCTGTGGCTACAAAATGTTGGCTAGGGCCATTTTTGATGACTTCCAATGTGAGCAGGAAATATGAACGTGCTCCACTTACATTTCACTAAATGGTTTTGGGAGCACAAGAGGTGCTGAGGCAAGGTTTAGTACATGTTGTGTTGCGTGGTTGATCTTGAGTTCCACTGGAAGGTTTTTCCTGGGGCTGGGACATCCATAACTACATTTTCCTTTGAGGAATCTGCCCTTAAATAAGTCATTAAATAGCTGTGAACTCACAGCCTTTCACATTTTTTAAGTGCTTGCAGGTTAGGTCTTGCCATGAAATTGAGTAATGCTGGGTGGAAGATAACTCTGGAGATCAGCACCCTACCCAGAACAGGGCTCACTTTGAAGTTATTTTGAACTTGGAAGTTAGATGAAGTTGCTTGGGATTGTGCTCATCTGAGTTCTGATCATCTCCAAAGGAGATTCCACAGCCTCTCTGGGATCTGGGCTGGTGTTTGATCTCGCTCAGGGCAACTTTTTTTTTCACGTCATATGACTTTTGTCCCTGGCTTCTTGTCTTTTCAGGCTGAAAACAGCTTGACTCTGTCTTCTCTATAACCCTGCAACAGGTCACAAAAGGCAGCAATTCTCCCCTTAGTCTTTTCCTCTTAAGGCTCAGCAAAATCATGTATCTCCCTCGTGTTCTCACGTGGTGTGCTCTAGCCCCCTGACTAGGTTGCTGGCCACTGCTGAACTCACTCTGGTATGTCCATGGCTCCCTTTCACTGGGGATCCCCAAAACAGATGCAGATGTGGGCTCACAAATGCCAAACAGAGGAGAAGGATCTCTTCCCTCACCTGCCAGCTACAACTGCCCAGTATGCCACTGGCCTTCTTGGGCAAAAGACCATACTGCTGACTCTTGTTCAACTTCTTGTCCACAAGGAGAACACAGACAGGTAGATATAACATGTAAATGGATATATTATGCATTTAATATTACATATTATACTTATAAATATCCCAAACTTAATCCTCCCCCCCAAAAAAAACATGTGCTTAAAAGAGTTCTGTTGCAACCTCATCCACAGCAGAACAACTGGGCTATCTGCTAACTACATTATGGTGGGTATCAGAAATCACTAGGGGAGTACTTGACTTCAGAAACAGAGACTGGCTGCACACCAGGTACAGAGCAGAAGTGGAGACAGGGTGAAGAAGCAGCTGAACTTAACATCAGACTTTCCAGCATGTGCTGACTTTTCAGTATCAATCTTTGCAGGCTGTGCTTTTCTACTTTAAACACTTTTTTTTTCGGGTTGCAATTCCTTGTTGTTTTTTTTTTAATGGAAAAAAAAAAGTAGTATAATTTTATTAAATAAATCATCCTCTCCCTGTAATATGGACTAGTTTGCATGTTTTGCTGAACATTAAACCAGATGAAATGGGGCTTGGTTACCTACGGTTAAGTGGCCTGTACTTTGTGAAGGGTAAATTAGATAACTATTTGTTATTTTTAAATACATGTTCACCAGTAGAAAGAAACATCTCTATGAAGCAGAGAAATGACTTCACAAAGGTGCATTATGTGGCAGCCAAAAACTGAAACGGGTGGCAGATTATTTCCAAAGTTAAAAGTTTATGGCAAAACCACGATATAAATTAACTGCTGGCAGCCCTTGAGTCCGTTCCTCGGATCATTTATCTGTGTGAGTGTTATATGTTTGATGCCTGGTATGTGTGATGGTTTTGGGGTGGACTAGAGTGTTTCTGAGTGATTTAGCACATGAAACCAACTCCCAAGTTTCTAAAACAATAAACATGACGATGGGAGAGAGCAGTCAATACATGTATCTTGGTTTCTTATTGCCATTACAAGGGATCTATCTACTTTATGGTCTTCAGCACCATTAAAGTTACTGGTTTATCTCCAGGTTGTGATTTAGTTTTATTCTGTCAAATCCACTGAAAAGTAGAAAAGTGTAATTCCTATTTTACTGCTGGGATATTAATATATGAAGAAATGAGGTCACCAAAGCATGCAGTGGATCCAAAGCTGTTGTAGGAACTGAACCCCAGTCCAGAATGTGAGCTATCAAGCTAGATCCTGTCTCTGTAATGGATAATATGTCATAAAGGTCATCAGACATGGGTGCATAGTAAGGAGATTTGTAAAAAGCAGAAAGATACGTTCAGTGGAAACCTTAAGAGGGAAGACATAGAAGTCCACATGACACACACATACACACAGCCACAAAGAAATTGCCAGGTTGTTATCCCACCAGTAAAATATCAGTATACTTTTCTAGAACAAAATTGAGTTTCTGAAAGGACTGGAATATTTCAGTTCAAATCTTTTGGAGGAGGAACTGGCCCATGTTAAAGAAGATGAACCATACCATTTTGCGAAACTGCATCAAATTCATCAGGTTGTTTCAGCTAAAAGGAGAACAAAACTAAGTCAAACTGCCTCAAAACAACATTTTAAAAAATACAACTTTCTGATTTTGCGTTGAAGCAAAAGATTGAAGCTTTAGATTGTGAACTTGGTGGAACACCTTTGGTGAAGCTGCTGGATTAATGGAACCTGAGTGGGAAGAGTTAGGTCAGCTAGCTGCTGACAGGCATGTTGGGGAGGCTTGGCTGGCTCCATGTGCTGAAATGAAGGGGATGACCTAAGGATTAAGGATTCGCTTCAGGCTTTTAACTTGACAGCAACGTAGAGTGTAGGTGTGCCTGGGTGTGTGCACTTACACACAGATGTGTCTGAGAGAGGGACGAGGCTGCAGTGCTGGAATGCATTTGACTTCACAGCTTTGCATGTATGGGCTGTGCGTGAGGGATGTGTATCCCTTCAAATTTGGCTGGTTTTCTGTTCTGCAACGTGAAAATGAAATGCTTTTGCCTAACTTTCCATGTTGCTTGTAAGTAGTTGTAAGCCAGTCATTACCATAGAGAAAAAACAAAGGCTTACTAAAGAGGCTGGTATACTGACAACCCAGTAAGGGCATTATGGGGAGACAAAGAGTCTGCCAACCATGTGAAGTGTCTGAAGTGTCACACAACTCAAGGGTAGTAGGTGTTCCTGAGACCATTTGTATTAATGGCTCTTGGAGAACATTCAAAAGTAGTAATCCTGAAATAAATTAACACATATGCTAAACTTCAGAGACACTGATACCACCTCATCACTTTTCTTCCTTTTTTTTTTTTTTCAGCATAATGTGAATGGGAGTGTCAGGGAGTGACCGTGAACCAGGGAAATGGGGATTATCTGGTGAAATGCAGCAGCTTGGTTTGATTGCCTTTGCATAAGGGTCTAGCATCTTGTTACTTGGCTTTGGATCTTACCTGCCTCTCAGGCTTGCCACTGATTCAAAACTTAATAGTAAAGGGCTTAGTAGGAAAAGGAACAAATAGCATTTCAGACTCACTGGTGAATGCTGTGTGGGGAGAGACTGGTGACAAAACAGGGTGTGAGTAGATATACTAAACCTTCCACCAATGAAACTTGCCAATAGAGCTAGAATTACCAGTGCTTTCAGAGCAATGGTAGAGTTGAATACAAGGGCATCCATAGAACAGTTTCTACAGAAAAGAGAATAAGCAGATTGAGCAGAAACCCAGGAGTCCCCAGCCTCTTTCTGTATAACATCCATAGAGTTAACTACAGAAGTGACAGGCAGCATTCAGACTTGCAGATCTGTTACTTTTCCTCATCATTGCCTTGATTAAGACCATCTTTACTCACCCCAGTGGCTTCCTCTAAGTGTCTGACCATGCCATTGTAAGGTAAATGTTAGTATTTTCATTCTGTGTGCTCTCTTGGCTGTCCAGTTGGTTCACTCCTTGCTTCAGACGAAGTCTCAGGTCCCCCAGACATCTATACTGCATATGGTTTTTGGCTCCAGTCAGAAACAACCAGAAGTTCCCTCTTTAAGGAAACTTGGATACTGAACAGAGAGTTGTTCCAAGTCCTGTTTCCTACAGGTTATATAATGTTTAAGCAAGCTCGTATCATTTGTCCAGAGACCAGAACTTGCTCCTCAACTCCCAAAGGCAGTATAGATTTATCCATAAATTCAAGATTGTTTCTAGCATGTCCTCAAAATAATGTGCTGGGAAATCAAAATGTGGTTATAACTTATGGTGGGTCTCTGCTTACATCAAACACCTGGCAAATTCTTCACAACAGAAGCATCTCACATGACTTCTGTTACTTCTGTAAGTCGGTGGTGGTGCAGCTGCTCAGTGTGCTTGATCTGCAAATGCCCAGACTAGCAGATGACCCTTCTTCAGCCATTCTGAGAAGCTCTAATGTTGCTATTTATTCTCCTAACAGCTACCAAAATCACTCTGTCAGAATACATGTGCTATAAGAATCTCAGCATGCCTTTGTGGTTGGTTCCTGCATGCTAGGAAAAGCATCCATGGTTTGGTGAGGTAGAGGGATCCTTCTGCCTAAGCTGACAGGAACAGCACAGAAGAAGAAAGATGCAAACTGGCTGAGTAGATTTAAATTGTTGGAATGTTTCAGGGAAATTTAGGATGCTTTCAAAGTGACTATGGACCAGATAAAGAACACAAGATATGGTTGTGGGGAATGACAGCATCAGCCATGAAGAATTTGTCCTACATTGTTACGTGCTACCCACCTGATTTTTCAAACTTACACTCACGTAGGTACATAGCCAGTATCCTAAAGAGTGACTGGCTGGTTGTGAAATCAATTACATGCCCCAAATGCGTGGCAAGCTCACAGAGAAAAAGTACTTAAAGAAAGGTAAAGTCAAGGACAGGCCTTTGCCCATCCCCACTGAAGAGACATTCCCATCAGTAAGAGAAGCAATGAGGTGTTGCTTCTTGTGCAAGAGCAGGTGAAAGAAAAGGTTTCAAACACTGTAGTTTAGAGCATGTTTGAAATCTGCTGGACTCACAAATTCTGATGAGGCTGGAACCCCAAAATATTAAAGAGAAATTAAGGAAGATTTCCACAGAAGATGGTCCAGGTCAATCCAAGTGAGTATCACAGACTCAGTACCCTGGGAGCTGTGCAGTTTGCTAGAGAGTTTGTGTGCTTTGTGTATGGTTAGGGATGGAGCTGTTTACTGGTGAGAAAACAGCTGGAATAGAAACATGGTGGAAGAACTGTTGGAATATCTTACTGTCAATCTAAAGGCAGAAGCTCAAGCTTCCTGACAAACTTGCCCTGACACCTGCTTGCCCTTAGTTCAGCCATGACTGGTTATCAGGTTGCTTGAACTGGAGATAAGAGATGGACTGACCTGACCTAGTTTGCCTTGATCACACTGTTTCCATTTCCTGCTATTGAAACCTGCCTTGATCATACCAGTTCAAAACTTCTGGCTCTCCTCTAATGGGACTGTTGAATGGTGGTTTTATCAGAAATACACTGGTATGTACATGTTGGTCTTCGATGCTGCCAGAACAGTGGCAGGCTAGTGACAGAAATATTCAGACTGGTGGTTGCATCTGAGTTTGGTATCAGGGTCTAAGCCTCATGGTTGCAGTCAGAATGATAATACATTTACATGCAGGGATACCATGAAACTTCTCTGTCTTCGTACCATATATTAGAATTATGATGAAGCCAACTGCTCAGAAACCATTTACCAAAGGGTGAGTATGGCAACCTAAAGCCATCCCACCTCACACAGAGAATCACAGAGTAACTGAGCTGGGAAGGGAGGTCTCCAGTGCAACTTCCTGCTCAAAGCAGGGACAACCTCCAACTCTCAGACCAGGCTGCTGGAGGCTTTGCCCGCTCAGATCTTGCAAACCTCCAACATACGCTTTTGTTTTACAAGGTCTCAGCTTCCCTCTGTGCCCTGATGGATAATGAAATGAGGGAAGGGGTGATGAGAGGCATAAGGATGTTTACATGTCTAAGGTATGGGACCGGAAGCCAGGATTCTTGGCCCTGGCAGACTTTCTCTGTGATACTAGGTAAAACTGGATAAAAAAATATATCAAGAGGCTCTGGTTAGTGTTGCACAGGCAACCTTCATTTTAGCATGTCCTGAATTGGTTAGTGATTTTCCTTTCTGCATGGCTTTTGAAAGATATTTTTGTGTAGAGCTTTTAGAGGTAATAACACACCCTTTGTCCTACAGGTTCCCCAAGTGCTTCTCAAGTTATACAAGAAACTGGCCAAAGTCTACTCCTGCTGAGGCCAATAGACATTTTGCCATTGCTTTCATTTGGGCCAGGGTTTGGCTGTGTAGAAATGGAATACAAGCAATTCCATCTGTCCGTATGGCCTTTAATAAATTCTGGTTTCCCACCTGAGCTATAAATCTGCCAGCAGAAGAGTCGTACAAAATTTGGTATCACTTACTGAACCACTAAATGTTTCAGTAGAAACTTTGTAAGGGATCAGCAGGCCATGATGATAGGTGCTCCAAAAAGTGTCAGTCGCATAATTTGGAGCTGGAGATGGACAATGCACTAGATGGTGTGTGTGTGTGGACGTGGAGAACCTATGCAGAGGCAGCAAATGATACATGTATTTTTAAATCACTTAATAAAAGATCATCTCTAGTCAGTTGCATAATCTAAAATTCTGGAACATTTTTGCTGTCCTACATCTGCAAAAGTTTTTCATTTAGGAACACACACGTTTCTTGTCAATGTTATTTCTACAATCACTTAGTTAGAGCAGGGCATATTGTTCTCTGAAATTCTTGTTAAAATGTTTCACTTAATTAAACTTTTACAACCAGTACTGCTCTATGTCTGATACTTGCTGTAAATTATAAAGAAAAAGCCCCTCTGGCATTTATGAGAATTCAGACCATGAAGACTATAGAAAAAAATAAATAAATTAACAGTGTCACTGAGCCCCAGATAAATGCTGATTCCCTCTTATCTCCCACATGATTCAATCCAATGAAACAGAATATTTCTTATTATATATAGTAGAGGGAAGGGGCCAAAAGACAACGAAAAATATTTCAACTTATGATATTGCAAATGTTTCATGAGTGAAGTGCTGCATGATTTGAATAATCGTGGTTTTGTCCACACTTCAGCAACATAATGCAGGGGGAAAAAAAGGCTAAAATTTGTAAGAACATGAAAGAAAAAAACACCAACCAACCAAACAAGAAACAACAGAAAATAGGAAAAGCCATGGAAATTGAAGCACCTACACCTGGTTGTAGGTGCTTGTGGGACTTACCTATACAAGCATATACAGCCCCTTCCTGTGCTAAAACATTGCCAGGGTTTCAAAGTGGTGCTTGGGGTGACCCCTCTGGTGTGGGGATTGAACGACAACAAAGTTGTTCCAGCAAGATCTCATTTTTGAAAGAAATGTTCTGCTTCCAGGCCCTCCCCAAACCAACCCTGGGATGAGTGCAAGATGGCTGTGCCATTGACTGCAGGCCTGAGAGCTTTCATCCGACTGGCAGCAACGCTGCTGTGAGAGTTGGAAATCTCCTCTAACCTCTAACCACAGTGTGCAAACTATTGTGTTTGCTCTAGGGAAGCCTCACTCTTGCCAAAGAGAGCCAGTATTTATGCTATTTGGCATATTTATTATTCACTTAACCCGTTCCTTAGAAGTAAATCCTTTTTTTAGATTTTTATAACCCTCCCAAGAACTATGGATGATGGACAGAAATAAATTGCCACGAGGGGGAAAACAAAAGGAAACAAATCTTTAAATCTCTCTTCTCCCATAACTTTAGTGATTTCTTCTATTGTCCTTTGTTTCATAGGGCTATTTGTCGTGATGAAGGGAAGCAAGACTCAGTGTCTGAGAAATCTGGTTGTGTTTGAACATTTGTGGAATTCAGGGAAGCAAGTTGTACAGTCTGACATCAGATAAAGATCAGATGACCCATAGGCTTCAGTTGCCTTGTGAATGAAGGTGAAAGGGCCCTGCAGCCAACATCTTTGTTTTCTGAGATACTCAGTAGGACATATAACCAGGGATTTTTTATACCTGTGGTTCCCTCTGGCAGGGTGATGTATGCAGATTAGTTCTATTCAGAATGAAAACTCCTTATTTTGCAGTCCACAGGGGACAACTCATGTTCTTTAACTGAGAATTACTGCTGTAGTTGTGATGGCTTAAAGCTCTAAAGAGAAAACGGGTTTGCCTTACTTTTTTGTCTTTTTCTGTTTTATTTTTTTTGTTTGTTTGTTTTTTTTTGCTCATGGGGGTAGGAAGGCACTGGCCCAGGTTGCCCAGGGAAGCTGTGGCTGCCCCATCCCTGGAGGTGTTGAAGGGCAGGTTGTATGGGGCTTGTGCAGCCTGGTCTGGTGGGAGGTGTCCCTGCCCATGGCAGGGAGGTTGGATCCTGATGATCTTCAAGGTCTCTTCCAACCTTCACCACTCTGTGATTCCGTGATTGTAAGAGACACCCACTCTCTGGTGACAGATAGATAGGTGTGTGTCTACTACTGTGATTGTCAGATTCTGATTTTGGGGTTAATGTACCTCATCTGAGAAACATCATTAAAGGCAGAGTAACTCAGGTAATATTTTTAGATCAACATCATACAGACCAACTTCCTCTGAGATCTTGCTAGACTGGTGTGGACCAGCTATGGAGCAAGGACCATTGTTTCTGCATAAACCCAACACATGCAGTGGAGTCTCCTATCTCCAGGACCTCAGCTAGTATCTTCACCTGGTGCTGTTCTGGGCTGTAAATATGTATATGCTGCCACAAAACTTATTCAGGTATTTGTAAACTGGCACTCCACTGTTCCATGTATGTCATCAATCATAGCATGGGATGATACCAGGCTCTAAAAGGTCATGGCTGCAGACAAAGAGATAGGAGACTCTGTTTTCCCATGAATGAACAAGCAACAACCACATTACAGAGTAAACTGATTGGATCAGAACAGATGTGTACACAAAATTTCTAGTGGTGTTTGTTAAAGAGTTTATTCTCAAAGAGGTAACATTATTTCAGCCTGAGCATTCCTTGCTCCAGGACTATATAGTATTCCAAGAGCTGAAAAAAGCCATAACAGGTCCACACATTTTCCACTCAGAAGTAGTCCTGTTGTGTGAGTGAATTCTTCTACATTCTTTAAATTCATCTTTAAGTTGAGAATTCATTTAAAGGAGGTCTAGGCTTCAGCCTGGGGGACTGAGAGGGAAACTTTTGGACTCCCATTATATTCAGTGATGCTAGTGAAACTCTGACAGTTAACTGAACTCATGAGAAGTGTTAGGCGACTTGGTGTGAAACCAGAAATATCATGGGAAAACAGGTAAGAAACCCCTGTATTTCTGAATCATCAATTAGCCAGTGGAAAGAAAACCCATCTAAAATTCTTGGCATAGTTTTCTGAAAACTGATACATGCATAAACTTATTTTTCTTAACAGAACATTTTCACTTCTTGATGTTATTTCCAGAATTCATTTATTTTTCATTTTATTTGTTTTGTCCATGTTTTTTTCCTCTTTCTCCCAAACTTATCTATGAAGTTCTCTCTATGCCAGGGAACAGATGTCTTTCCAAGTGATTCTTCAACCGGCTTATGAATGTGACCTTTTTCTTAAAACCTGTTTATTCTATGTATTCCATAGCTTGACTATTTACAATATGTATTGCACATTACTGGCTTGATCCAACATACAGTGAAACCAAAACAAAGACCTCCCATTGACCTCAACAATTGTTGGATTAAGTCCTACAGTCCAAGCAGAAGCAGCTGTAATGAATGACACAAAAATGTAATAAAGAACTCATTTATTGGCTTATTAAGCTTATTAAAATAACCTCGTGTAGATTATTCAGTTTTCATTTACAAATTCAAACAGTATCTATCTGAAGCTCCAGTGTTTTGATTGCTGTTATGTTTAAATACATTGTGGTACAAAGTTTACTTCTCCTCTTCTGGATGTCCATTCAGGTCCTCACGTGCTGCTGGATATTTTCCATGATCTGCTGCAGACTCAGTTGCTCAGTGGCCAGTTGTTCATCAATGAATCTCTGCATTTCTTCCCATTTCCTGCTCAATGCCTCGCTGGATCAATGCACGTGTTAGTTCCACTTGGTTTCTAAGAGCCTATCTGCTTTTTTGGGGCACTTCAGAAATGGACTGCCAGTCAAATGGCTTGGGCACATCTATTCTAAGCTCTCCTGGATGAACAGCTATGTAAGGCTTTATGCTCTCAGCTGTTCTTTGCTCAAACCAACGAAGAAGCTCTGAGATGTATTGCAGGAGCGCAGAGTAATTTTCTATAGTTAGATCAATTAACCTTTGGGCCTCACTGATGAGCTTTTCTTGGGAATGACTAAGCTGCCCATAGATCTCCTGGAGTTTTTCTTTGACTTGCTTATTATGTTCATCGATTTTCCTCTTAGCAGCTGCAGACCAGGATCGGATTTTTTCCTGAGCAGCAGCAGAGAGCTCCATGACCTTCTGTCTTCCTTTTCCTTCAACATCAGTCAGAAGGTCATAATACTCCCTGCTGTAGGTTTCCACCAGTTCCTTTACTTGGTCTGTCAGGCGTGTAACCGAGTGAGCAAGGTCTCTGACAAACTCCTTGTGCCAACCCACCACTGTGTCTATTAGATTCTTCAGCCATTCTAGTACCTTTTCTTCCACCTCATAGTATTTCACTGACCATCCAAGCACAGTTGGATCAAAATACTCCTCCCGCAATGCCTTTACATAAAGGAGCAGCTGGTGTAGCTTTTCTGAAAGGTCCTGGAATGTCTTCTGGCTAAAATATTTAAATTGAGAAATGTATTTTTTAACATCTTCTGCCAAGGATCTCAGTTTCTGTGCATAGTCTGAAGCCATTGCATCTTTGTACAGCTGCTGCATTTGGACTTTGAGGTCTTCAAAATTTTTGGATTGCAAGCTTCTAACCATTTCTTCTGCCTTCTCAAACACTTGTTGCACTACTTGTTTCAGTTCCTTAAGTCTTCCCACAAAGTCAGCTTCCTGGAGAGCAGCAAATGTCTGCCTGCTTTTTTCCTGCAAATGTTTCAGCATTTCTTTAATTTGATCAAGTACCTGTCGACCTCTAAGAATTGTTTCAGAAGCAGGAACTCGGACTTCCAGTTCATTGATAGCTGCAATCAAGGCATCAAAGTACTCCTGAAGTTTTGAAAGGCATAAGTCAGCACTTTTTGCTACTTTCTCTGTAGTCATGAAGTATATGTCTTCACCAGTGTACTTTTCAGACAGCCCAGGAACTTGGAATTTTGTGGTCTTCAGGAATTCAATAGCTGAGTCAATTAGGTGTTTTATTCTCCTGTGATACTCTTCTATTATGTCAACTGTAGCATCCAAAAGCTTTGCTTTTATTCTTTGATAGTCAAACTGTTCAGCTTGATCTGCTGCTGTCTGATAGACCTGTTTAGCTTTGACCTTCATCTCCTGATACTTGCCAGAGGCCTCATTGGCAGCTGTGCGAAGCTGAGCATCTATCTGATCTATTTGTTTTACAGCAAATGTGTAAGCTTTGTCAGCATGATTCTGCATGATAGACTTCATCTTCAGGGTGGCTGCACTGATTTCCAGTCCCATATGCTCCTTGTGATACCGATTCACATACCTGTAGACTGCATTTGCCATTTTAGGTACTTTTTCTCTTAGACCTAACAGCAAGTCTTTGGCAGCATCCTCTTTCCAGCTTAATTTCATTTGAATGTGGTCAGGTTTCTTCAAGGATATCTCACTTTTTAATATGTCAATGTCCTTCTGAGGAGCAGACTGAAAAGATAGAACAGGATAAGGAAAAGGTAGCTTGTATATAAAAAAAATTCCAGTATTATTTATAAAAGTATTTTAACATTCTCATTTTCCATATTTAATTTCATTATATATTAGGATAAATACACTGTTTTTGTCTACTGTGTGTTTGCTCTCATCTTGAAATATTATCTTGGAAGAAATTATTTTGCATCAAGCTACTTTGTGCCTCTTCAAGTGGCAGGAGAAGAACATAACTCAGTCTGGTCTTTTTAAAATTTTGACTGGAAATCAGAATTTTCCTTCCTCTGTATTAAATGTTTCTAATGTTTCATAAAGGACGTGAATTACTTGACAAAATGAGCCTTCTACTTGAAATCATTTTAAGGAAATTCAAAAAGCAGTTTCTTCATATGAAAATAATTATTAGAGGCTTTTGATTTTGTAATAATTCAAATCAATGAGACAATTTAAAGAGTTACTCAGAGTACGTAAAGATCCCTGAATAAGAATCTATTTATAGCATTTTCCAGTTTTCAGTAGTTAATAGTCAACTATTAGTTGCTTGTGATTCCTAAATTAGTATATAATCTAGGAAGCTAAGATTTTATGTTTGAAGTTATTGTAGTATGCCAACAATAACAGTGTGTTTTACTAGCAAATCTACTAAAGGTTTTAATTCTCATAACGTAATTGATATATTAACGGATTAAAAAAGAGACTCTGCAGATGGTCTGACTTCTTCTTGATTCCTGTAATGGTCACTTTTTTAGTAATTATAAGTAGGCTGATTGGTACACATTAAACATGATGGGTGGTTTATCTAAAACTGGCTTTATGCTTTCCTCCCTTTCACTGGATGTGTTTTCTTGATCATAGGAGAGGGCAAAATTAACCGTGTGGAGAAGCCGAAACAGCCTCTTCACACAGATGCTACTTTAGCAATGGAAAGGCCAGTGCAGGAAACAAAAACTTTGAATACTGATAATACACCTTTTCTTTGGTCAAAGGGGGGTGAACTTATGTCTTAACATCAACAGACTTGGACAGGGAACTTTTTCCTTTTTGGCTTTGTATTGCTCATCTCAAGCTTACCCGAGTTCTGTAGTAAACTTTGGCTGTGAGGACGTCGGTGTCGATTTTGATGAGGTAGCCCAAGGTGCCAGCAGAGGGGGAAGACACTGAACCAGAAATGCTGCTGTCAGTCTCCTGGTAGCGCATGTGAACGTCTGTAAAGGTTGGGCTGATGATGTCTAGTGATGCAGTGTTGTCCACGATGCTACAACAACAGTGAATACACAGCTATGAAGGGATGCACAAAGCACAAGCCTAATGCAGCATGTTTAAATACAATACCACCTGTTCTTTTAGAGATACATATATATATATGTATGGAGACAATGCCTTTGTCATCAAAAGAAAATGTAGGGTTTTACTATCCACATTTCTTAGGACTTAGCCTAATACATTCAAAACCTTATGTCACTCTAATTTTCCTGTTTTAGAGAAAATTCTCAGCCCTTTTGAGAATTTCCATTAAATTAGGGATACAAAATAAAACTGCAGCTGCTAGCTTTCTACAGACTTCTACAACCTGACTGCAATTTTTTTCCACTGACACAAGTATAGGCAGTATATTTATCTGTATTTGCACTTGACTTTACAGACTGGTGTCCCTTGGATATCTCAATACAACATTAGAGGATCAAACCAGGCGTTTAGAAGGCCAACCGTGTAATCCCTAGTACAGGTACTTGTAAATAAAAATTACTCTTTAATGGCTTGTGATGACAGAGAGATCCAGTGGAAAAGAAAACCAAACCCAGCCTATGCAGATGGTTAGATCTAGAACTGCTTGGATAATAAAACACTGTGCTTATATCTCAGCAGCTTTCCAAGATGGAATTATTCTAGAAATGCTGAGAGGGAACAGGTTTCCAACTACTGTGAGGGGGGAAAAAGGCACAGTCTATATTGACAGAGGAGCTATAAATGTTCTTGATTATTACAGCAAAGCATATTGAGGAATTAGAGATCAAAGCAACAATACAGCATTAGCAATTTTGTCTATTGTAAATGAGATTATTAGAGCTAATCTTTACCTAGTTCCTGAAATAATAAGATCTTCTTTGTAGTTTGCGCTCAAGTCACGATGTGAAAAGCTGCCAGTTGTCTTCATAACAAATGTGCCTTCTTCATATTTGTAGTTTGAAACAACTGTGAAAAAGATTTCAAATGTGTCTATTTCCAGAACTTAGAAGCAAACAATAGAATATACATATCCAGTTGTATCTTAGAGAACCAGTTTGGGGGAGTTTCAGTAGTATGTAAATTATGTGTCAAGAAACGGAATGCCCATAATGCCCCAAATAAAAATGCATTCATGTATTTGTTTAACTGGAGTATTTTAAAATTCAATTTTCCCCTAGATTTGAACAACACAGATAGAACATTTTGCATTCCTGCAGATCATAAATGGGGATTCTATTTTCTTGAGAGTTCAGAATTTCATTCTGAATGATATTTTTACTGTTATTATCAAATCTAAAACTCAATGCTATATGGGACTCCAGAGCCTTCTGAGTTGAAATAATTTTTTTTAATCAAATATGCTTAGTTTCCAAGGAAAAAGACAGCTCTTTTTAAAATCTGAACCAAATTAGATAAAAAGTCAGCCTGCCTTCTCCCTTTTATATGTATTGTCATTAGTAAAGGGGGAATGTTATGTTTTCCAGAATTAAAAGTAAGAAACTGCTGCAGAGAAAAAAGGTATTTTTCATATTTTTGTTATGTTTCCCAGGATGCCAGATATATCTCTAGTCATTAGCCCTCAGAGTGATTGACTGAGACTCTGATAATAAATTATGAAAAAAATTCTAATTATAAAAGAAGTATAATCTTATGTCAATGTTAAATAAACAGCAAAGTCCTGGTTAATAAATAAATCAATCTGAAAAACCCAGTATGCAGTATTGCCCCCAAAATTGTGGCATATAAAATTTAATGTCTTACCATTCAAATCATATTCCAGGAACTGCAATGTTGAACTGCTGGTAGAGTCAACAGACTGCTCAAAAGAGTCCTTTTTGTTTGTTAAGTCTGTTCTCCAGGTGACATTGTACAAAGGGGAAGCAACTTTGAAAGATCCAGTCAAAGCACCAAATGATGGGATGTAAATTCCAGCAGGCAAGGATATTTTGAGAGGAGGGATCTCAATTTTCTGTTCAGGAATTGTAATTGTGGGCAGTTCAAAATCTGCAATCTTATTAACTACTCCGTTCAGATCTACGTGGAAATTGTCAAGAGAAATGCTCCTTGGAAGAGTGAATGTAGAGATAGTTATTTGGTATTCAGGTATTGTCACCTCAAAATATGGTATTTTATATTCTTCTAATGTAATATAATTGGCTCCTACATCCACTTTGGGGAATCTTAGTTTTGGCAGTTTGGGTAAATTGACATCAAATGGCATTATGTTTATTGTCTGTGGAATTTTTATGTTGCGCAAGTCAACGTTGTATGATGGGACCTCAAGAGTGGTGAAAGGAACGCTGAACTCTGGAGTGCTGAAAACAGGGCTTGGTGCCTTTAGGTGTAACTCAGGAATACTGAAAGTGAAGCCATCAGTCAGCTTATTCACAGGTATGGGGAAAAAGTAACCATCATCGCTCTTCGTGTACACAAGGGATGCTGAACCATTTAAGTACTGTTTTCTGTCAGGGCTGGTCGTGACGTCCAGCTTCAGGATATCCCACACACTTTTCTCAGCAATGGGGAGCTTTACGTTTTTGAGGAAGCCCACGTATCCTTCCAAAGATCCAGAAACCTGAAACTTTGCCTCTGATTTTTCATTTGATATCTGCATATCGTGACTGAGGGATAATGACTGAATTTGGCCTTCACCCTTCCAACCAACTTTCTGGTGTGCAGTACTGATTTTCACTCCAACAACTTGATTAACTGAGGCTGTGTTCAGGAAGGAATTTGGCTGAGTGGCTTGAATCTGAAGATCTACTGATATACTCCAAGGAACCAGCTCTAAGGTTGCTTTGCATCTCTGAGCCCCAGTTGTTGTGAAAAGAGGTGTGTATCGGGCATAGTTCTTCCCGTTGTGCTCCCAGACTGCGTAAACACGACGGGTAGATGCTTCAACTGCAAGGATTTCTTTCATTTCATTGTTCCAGAGTCCATCTACTTTGGAATGGGCCTCAAACTTGAGAGATGACCGAGCTCCATTAGAATTCAGGTAAGTGTGTGCCTCATGGTCTAGACTTCCAGAAAACGCATTTCCAGTGTAAAATTCTCCATCAATATCCCCAGTTGTAGAAGTTTCTACTGATATGTAAGATGTAAGGCTCTCCAATGCGAGTTTGTGAGCAATTCCTCCCTTAGCACTGGTGCTGTATTTAGGAACATTAAAATCATACATTAATTTTAGCCCTGAGGAAAGAGTGGGTTTGGACTTGGTATTTCCAGAAAGTTCTTGGCTGAAATTCATTTTTAAAACTGGCATGTTGATTTCTGCAGTTGTTTCCACTGAAGCTTCCATGTTCCTTCTTGTGAGACTAATAGTGCTGTCATGATTTCCTCCTAGAAATTTGTTATTACTGAGGGACAACGCTGTGGCCAGCTTCAAACCCCTTTTTCTTGTCAAACTTGTTGAACCATCCAGCTTAAATTGCAATGCATCGATGACAGAGGAGGATGAGACACTGAATTGCCCGGCAATGTCTGACTGATTGAACAACCCAGCAGTTGCAGTGAAAGTGATCACACTGGATTTAAATGACAAGTCACAAGTAATGTTTCCCATGGCAGGAATTAAGATGTGGTTTGCTGGGCTGTTGATTCTGAACCTAGGAAGCTTTAGAGTGCGCAGATCCTGTGGGACGTGAAGGACTGGAAGCTCCAGAGAAGGTAAGACTAGTGTGTAAGATGGTACTGAAAAGCCAATAAATGGGACTGTGAATCCTGTTGTGCTTATTTCTTTTGGGAGGATGTAACCAAAGGCTGGCATCTCAGCAGTAAAAGGAGAAACCTCAATATTCACAATTGGAATGGTGTATCCTGGAATCCTGAAGGTTCGTGGCAGTTTGTTCAGTGATGTCTGTATTTTGTATTTGTCAAATTTTGTTTTGGCTTCATTGTATGACTTTGTGAGAAAATCGAGGGCGGCGTTTCTTCCTCTCTCAAAATGCTTGTTGAGGACAGTGATCTGCTTATTGAGTGCTTCGTGCACTACGGCTAAAGGAAGTGGGATGACATGCATGTCTTTGTTTTTCTCATACTGAGCATTGAAATTGAAATCAAAAGATTGTCTTGGTGTCTTCAGTAAATTCTTCAGGCCTCCCTCTTCCCACAGTGAAAAATCTTTTACCTGAGGAGTTCTGATTCCTGTGTAGGGAACCCGAAGCTGAGGAACCGAGAGGGGAATATTCAGGAAGTCTAGGTTGGCATCTCCATTCATTTCGACATGAGCTTCAATTCTGTCATTGTTGTTGGCAGCAGACATATTATGGGAGTATCTGTACTGATTGAACCTGCCTATAGCTTGCCAGCTGACCTGCTGAACAGAGGAACTGAGTGCAAAACCATAGTTATTCAGGAAGTCAATTTTGCCAGTCAGTTTCATCGGGAAGCTGATTTTTACATTTCCATCATTGTTTGTCAACAGACGGATTTCAAAAAGCTGTGCCAAGAAGGAAATCTCATTATTTACAGTTCCAGTGATCCGTCCATTGAGCCGAGCATTGTGAGAGCCACTTAATTCTACTTTCATTCCTCCAAGCTGTCCTGCTACTTTCAGAACACTACGTCCCACACGCTGCGACTCAATTTCAGACTGAATCTGAAGGTTTGCATAATTTAGGAAACCACATTCGTATCTCACAGCTTGGTTGACTTTCAGGTACTTATCATTTATTCTGTTGTTGGCAGAAAATGTAATAATGGGGCCCTCAACCCTGAAAGTAGCATGTGAATCATGAGTGCCTTCATCAGAGAAATTAGGAGAAGCCCATTTCCAGTTTCCTTTACCGGTGGAGGCAAATGATATGTGGCCTGCTTCTACCTCTGTTGTCATATTATTGACAAGCTCAGCCTGGCTGGAGAAGTCAGCATGTGGAATATTCAGTCTGTGGGAATATGTCGTTCCACTCTGCATCCAAATCTTTCTTTGCAGTTTGACCATTACATTATTCTGTAGTTCTACTGAATTTTTTGTTGTGTGTAAGTTTGCTCTAGTTTCAGCTTCACCTTCTACCGAAGTCCCTAAAAATACTACTTCACTGGTGTGATCAACTTTAAGGAACCTGTGGTTGACCTTCATGGAATTTTTAAGGTTCAGCTGCTTCATCTCAGGGGCCAAGAGACGTGAATCTCCAACAACGCTAAAAACAAGGAAGTCTAATTTGGATGTTGTTTGAGCTGAAAGGGAGGTCACAAATTCTGGACTGCTTGCAGATGTTGTAGTATTATGAACCTCAACTTGTGTAGACAGTGTAAAGAATGGAGAGGTGACTCTGAAAGCACCAGACAATTTGCCAAATGTAGGGACAGTCACAGTACGTGGAATACGGGGAAGCTGGAACTCCGGTATCTTCATGTTGGGAATCTGGAGCTCATTTAGATTTAGCTTTGGAACCAACAATTCTGGTATTTGAAACTGAGGCATTTGTATTTCTGGGAAAGATATATCAGAAAAAGGCATATCTCTCATCTTCAGGTCTTTAAAATGCAAACCAATTTCTGGCAACTGAAATTCAGCAGTCATGAGTTTGTCAATTGTTTGCACAATCTGAAGTTTAATCTCTTGCATGTCAATTGTAAAGGAGGGGACTTTAAAGGTATTTAGAACTGTAAATTCTGGGGTAGTAAATTTCACTGGGATTTTCATGTCCTTTAGTCTCTCAATATTTATCTCGTAGGAGGGGACATGCAGATCAGTCAGTGGGACAATGAAGTCTGGTGTTCGAAATGTTGCTTCCCGAAGGCTTCGGAGACTAACCTCAAAGGCAGGGATAGTGATTATAACAGCTCTGATTTCAGGGACTTGAAACCCTGTTTCAACAAACTGGTTTAAATTTTCAGCCCAATTTTGTAGATCATATTTTTCAGCCAAAACAACAATTTTCTTATAGGCTATGTACCACTGGTCAGAAATGTATTTGACAACCGATCTGTAGAAACGGCTGACCTCCTGAAGACACCACTGGAATTCCTGGGAAATATCCACTTGAGAAATCCTCTCTCGAAGGTCTTCCAGGTGTTCATTTACCTTGGCTTTCAGATCAGCAAGTGTTGTTGAGTTTATGAGCTCCATCAGCCAGTTAATTATTGCAGCAAGCTTGGTGTCCCTTAGTTGTTCCATGTATTTTGAAATCACACCTCTGAAATCTTTCACATACAGTTTCAGTGCTTCTACTTTCTGTGGAAGTTCAAGATTTCTGAGTTCCTCATTTATTTTCTGGGTCACTTTTCGGATTCTTCTATTTGTGTCATCGACAAACTGGTTGTAGTCAAAAGACCTGAGCGTTTTAATGACCACATCAAGGAACAGGTTGACTTCTTCTATCATCATTTCATAATCAACAGTTTGCACTATTCTGACAGCATAATCAACAACATCAACAGCCGAATCAAAGCATGACTTCACATCAATCTTTTTCAGATAGATGGCCAGTTTCTGGAGAGTTTCTTTTATTCTGTACTGGTTAAGCAATTCTATCATTCTGTCCATTAAAAAATATACCTGCCTATCAATTTCATATTTTACAATCAGTTTCTGCACATGATCCTGAAAAGCACTGATCTTCTCAGATACTTCATACTCATTCATCCAACTTAGAATGAAGTATTTGATTTGTTCAAGAACTTCATAAATTTTTTCAATTGGTAATGAACTCTTCAATTTTTCTAAAATTTCTTTAGCATCAAACATCTCAATCTGCTGTTTCAAATTTTCTGCAATGTGTCTCACGTCAATATTCTGAATCTGAATCGTGAGTTGTTCCAGGATTTCCTGTAGTCTAGCTGTAATCTTGTACTCATCATCTATGTTTTTAAGCCAAGCCAAAGTGCTGCTTCCAATTTTGCTAGGATAATACTGCCGAAAAAAAAAATGCAGTTTCTTTATAATGTCAATGACAGTCATTCTTATCTTATATTTGTTATCTAGAGCAGTCACTGTTTCAACTATCTGGTCAAGAAGCTGTGAGATAAGGGCTTTAATGTCATACTGCTCATAATGATCTTTGATAAATTGCTCAATTTGTAGCAGATAGACCTGCAGCTGAGACAGTATTTCCTGAAGACTGTCCATGGCTTTTTCCAGCATAATTAGGAGATCATCAGATGTTATTCTGTAGTCCTTTGTGAAAGCAATCAAATTATTTTTCATGGTGCTAACTCTGCCTTTCATATCTAATTTGTCCATGTAATCATTAATGTGCTGTGGGAGTTTATCCAAATTGTCCTTGTACTTTCTCATATGGTCTTCTATGTTAATGTTCTTCAGGTAACTTTGTATGGCCTGCAGTGTGGACAGAGTGGTGCTTCTGATTTTTTCAAAGTACACTGGCAAGAGTCCCAAGAATGGTAGCTTAATTACATGTATATCTTTATTTTTGTCATACTTCACAGAGCCATAGATGCTGAATTCTTGTGGCTCTGACACGCTGCCCCTGAGGCCCAACACATCAATTAAATTAACTTCTTCAGATGCAAAGGGCAGTACGAATGATCTGTCCATTACCGAGAGATCTGCTAAAGCTTTTCCACTAAGTTCCAAACCTGTCTTTTCTGCATCATTGTAAGCACTGAGATCTTGTGAATATACATTATTGTTTAGCTGACTTTTCAATTTCCAAGCACTTGACTGCTCTGATGGAGTAAAAAGCGCATGAACTTTGTTATCAAGCAGTGTTGTGTATCTTCCTCTGGACTTCAAGTTATGACTGGTAGATCCTCTGTAATCGTGGGAGAAAGTGAAAGCAAGGGGCTCTGCTTTTAAAAGGAATTTGCTGTAAAGGTCTCCTGTGTGCTCCCCCAGAACAATCAGCTTTCCATTCCCATTGGTGTGTACGTCAGCAGTGATAGTAAAGGGGGCCATAGTGGAACGCACAGCATTGCTGAAACGCAGGGATCTGGAGTCACAGTTTGTGTTCATAGTAAGTGAGGAAGCAAGTCCTGCCACATTCAGATTGACTCTGTGACTCACTGCTGCCCCCTGAACATTTGCAACTGTGTCTGTTTTGACGTTTGCAGCTAGATCAGCATATGTGATGGTGTAGGTGTGCCTTATTTCATCTGCTCCGTAGGCTCCTCTGATGTTGCCACCCAAGTTCAGCTTCAGAGGCTCGAGGAGCAGGTCTACTTTGTTGGAAACTTCTGTTTTAGTGTATTTAATATTGTTGCTCAGTTTAGCTGTAAGTGAGGTAGGCTGCAGCTGCAGGTCAAAAACATGCTTGTGGAACTTGTCAAAGCTGAAGCTGTTGTCTAACTTTGAAGCAAATGTTAAGGATAAGCCAGGAATATTCAAGTCATTGGTGTACTCTAGCTTAATCTCTTTGAATGATCCTTGAAGATTATTTGAAAACTTCAGCCCTTCTCTATTAACTCTGAAGTTTAAAACATGTTTGTTGTCCATGCCCAGAACTGTACTCTGGTATTCGCTTCCCAGTGTTATTTCTGCCAGGCTCACTCTTCCACCTAGGTTGAATTTTGCGTTGTTTTTGCCGTAGCGCCCAAAAGAAGACAGTGACATGGAGCCCCCAGCAGTATCAAGTTTGGCATTCATCTCACTCTGCATTGCTAAGGGACTAAACTGCACATTCGTGGTTGCGCTGCTGGCCAGGCCGTACTGATTGACGTTGAGTGATGACTTATGTGCAGCTCGATTCCTCTGGTCAGTGATAGAGACATCAGTGTTGAGAACAAGATCCTGGGAATTGAGAGAACCTGCGAACAAGGCGTAGCCCTGGGTCTGCTTGTAGGTGGCCTGGTACTCAGATCGAAGTGCTGCCATCTTCTTTGACAAAATGAACTCAATCTTATTGACGCCTGCAGTATGTTGATACCTTCCATTTGTTTCGGATGTCATTTTCAGCTGGCTGTTTTCATACTTCAGTGAAGCTGTGTTCTTTAATAGTCCACTTTGTACGTCAGAAACTGAAGTAATGGAAAATACATCATCACTGTATCTGCCAGATATCTGATTGGTGGCCTGAAGGTAAGAAGAATCCAACTTCAGATCTGATTTTCCTTCTAAAACCCGCCTCTTTTCATGGTATGAGCTTGACAGAGTGTAGATGCTTCTTGCAGAGACAGAACCCACTTCCAGCTGCCCTTCCATCTTGACATTATTGATATTCACATTATTTGTCTTCTCAGAAACAATGTCACCAGAAAGGGAAAGCTGAGGACCCAAAGTGCTGGATGCTGTAAGTGATACGGTGTAGTTTGCAACTGTACTAGGTTGATAACTATTTGTCCTGGCCAACTTAAAAACTGATGTTAAGAGTCTGTGCTTCAGGTGATTTTCATATGCACAACTGAATCCATTTCTATTATATGAAGCTTCTCCAGAACCTGAAAGAGGAAAAAGGGGACAAAAGATAATTTTGTACCATTTTGTAATAATTTTGTACCTTTTGCACAAAGGTGATTTGTACCTTTTTGTCTTTAGGACTTTGTCTGATGCCACTATTATGTTACTGCTTGAATTGAAATTAGTGCTATTACAACATTTTGCTTTAAAGGCCATAATGTTTTGGTAACTCCTGAATATATCTATTAAAATGGTTACTGTTCTGATATTTCGGGCTAAAGTTTTAAACTATGAATACATTAAATCTCTACACTACTCTATAATTATATGAAGCAACATGACAATTATGTCATTAGTTAAATTAAATTAAGAAATGGACTCCCAAGAAAAATCCATATCTGAAATTCCTCTTTTTTAATGTTTTCTTTATCATGCTTCATTTGTAGTGGGGAGTTTAGAAAAGAATCAAGTTATCTCATCCTTTTTCAACCTGAGAAAAACTGCAATTTGTGAAGAACTAACTTAAAAATACCCATCTTAAGACCTACTCAGTTTAGGTCTGGGATGACTGCTGCATAGTTATGGAAGTATATGAATATATATAAATGATAAAAAATATGCATATATATATTAAAAATAGAGTGAGAAATAAATTGTTGCCATATCTACACATACACCTGCACACTTGATTTTGGAAACACTTGACTTGTCAGATATCCAAGTGTTTATAGAATCATGCCTTGAGTTTTGAAGGGTTTTTTTCTTACTAGGGAATTTCTAGGAAAATAGGGACCTTAAAAGTCTTTATTGAATTATCTTACTTCATCTTTAGTGCCTGAATAAACAGATTCACATAATATCTTTAAAAATAAAGAGATTTCAGATTATACACTGCCTTTCTTTAAACAAGCAACAGGAAAAATGAATGTGCTGTACTTGATACATGGAAAATAAAATCATTAAAATAGTTTTGCCCACATTGCAGCACTAAGACACATTCTTACCTTTCACACGGTAGGAAAGCAGCTCAAAAACTGAATCAGCATTGTTGGTATAAGTAGTTTTTATGCTGGCTGCTTTCTCTGTGGTGCTGTTAGCCAAAGTGTAAGCTGCTGTCCAGTTGTAGTAGTTGCTGTACAGATTAGCAGAGAGCTCTAAAGTGCCAAGTAAAGGCACAAGAACAGGATAGGATTCTGGAATAGTAAATGTTGGGATTCTGTATTCCTGGGACGGCACACTTATTCCCATTGACTCCATCACCAAAGGAGGTGTTTTAACAGTCTGTGGCACCCTTATGTCATGGGATGTTCTTCCACCAAATGGCAGTGGGATATTAATTAGAAAACTGTTTTCATTGAAGCGGTATCTTATCCGGCCGTTGCTAGAAAACAGAAGTGACTCTATTAGAAACTGGAAGTCCATGATGCACATACAGAAATTTCCATCATTCCTACTATTTCCATGGTACTGAGTTTACTTACATGCTCATATCAACATCTTGACTTTAGGTTCAGAGAGAAATGTAATGATAATCTATTACCAGCATTTTTTAAGCACTCACCAATCAGAATTTACTGAAAGCACTTTCAGGATCACTGAATTCTGTCAATGTTTTTTCCCCTCATTTCATAATCAGGAAGACTGATGGGTCAAGCAGCCCAGAAACACATTCCTTCTGTAACACCTTTCATTAGAATGTAAAGGTTCCTGATTATTTGTTTAGAGCTTAATTAATTTTAGCTCACAGGTGGAGAGTGTCATTCAAGGGGCTTGACAGGCAACTGTTACAAATCCTGCTTTCTATTTTCTACTCTGAGAATCCAAATCTGCTTTATAAACATTCATTAAAAGATGTGTTGGCATGAAAATGATCCTTAAAATAAAGGAATTGGCATGAAAATAGCTGACATGTAGGAAAAAGATAATTTCTCCAAAACCACTTTTGCAACGTGTCATCTTGAGTACCAGAAAAAGGTGTTTATATTTTTCCTAAAAAAAATTGATTTATTCTTATAGAAATGCATGAAAAGTCACAGTAGCATTAGAAGTTAGAAGAATCTAAATGATCAAGAATTTTTCTTTCTCATTATAAGTGTTTCATCCAAATATTCAGCATTTATTTTATTCTGAACACAAATAAATATAAATCTAACTGAAAAAATGGATTGTCAGCTGAAGTTTGTGGAGAAAAAGTGTAATTATGAAAAGGCAAAACAGGAGGAAACTGCCCTTATTTGTGTAAGAACAATAAGCTGGCAAAGATGCTTCTCTTGTTTGGCTAACTGGTCTTTTGTGTTACAAAATCTTCTTTTTACACTTAGAGCTACACCCTAAGATGAAAATTAAGGAAACACTTAAAAAAATCTGTTCCTTTACATCAAATAGTTAAAAAGCAACCTCCCAGAGCAGTAGAAATTCCTATTATTATTACTGTAATGTGCACTGCTGATAAGAACATAGGACAATAAACATTTTTTTCCAGTGGAAGCAAAAGACGTGTGTCATTAACATACAATTTCATATTAGCACAGGAAAAGATGGAAAAATAGTGCTAGGAGAGATCAAATCCAACACTGTTCTCCATCTGTTTTTGTAATCCAGTCTTACACCAGCTTCAGTTATCCTCTACATTCACTTCAGCCATCAATACTTCCCTAGCTGATGGTATAACCATACAGAGATGTTTCTATTTGTCACAGTGGTAGCTGAGGGAGTCTTCTGAAGGTACTACCAAGGAACATTGTTCCTTGAATCCTTATGCACAGGCAGAGCAGCAAGGTGATATCAACACTAACTGTCAACAACATGTGCTAGGAACTGTAATGAGAGCAAATCCTGGTAGGTGCATCAGCATTTTAAAGTCTAGATCCACTCTGTCTGACTTATAGTCTCATCTCCTAGAAACAGAAGAAATACACCATTTATCTGCCTTTCGGTCTCTCTTTTTTGTTTGTCAAACTGTACTTTTAAGAAATTCTGAACATAATGGATGATCTCCATGAAATTTGACAGAAAGGTAAAAGTCTCAAGGGTAATTACATTCATGCAAGTTCTGTGAAACTCTCTATTAGGTGGAGGAGATGTGTCCAAAATAGGGCAAACATCCAGTCCATATGTGTACAACCATGGCATGTGTTCCCTCTGAGCAAGTGACAGATGAAGTCAGGGTACTAGATTGGTGGAGGTCAACCAGTATCTGTGGGAAATGGGAAGAATTGTCCAATAGGACTGCACAGGAAAAAGTGGAGATACTAGGGTTATAGCCAAAGACAAAAAGGTCTGTAGAGATGCAGGGCACACGTCTATAGGACACTTGGCTTCAGTAGTTCTGTCAAAGATTGCTGAACACTGTATTTTTGTGCAGTTTTCATTACTGTATAGCTCAATAGTTCAGGATATATAAATGAAGTGCAGGAGTGAATGCTGTAGTCAAATCTCTATTAAAGACTATATAATTTCTCTCTCTGGACTTAAAATTCCTTGTTGTGATTCCAATTTTATGCTAAAGTTTACAGCAATTCCGTGCTGTTTTATGAAACAGAGTAAAATAATGCAACATAAAAAGAGAAAAAATAGCTGTTCTCAGTTTCTATGTGACTATCTTAATTTCTCTCCCTACCTTTTCAGGAAAAGTTCTTCAGGAATGGTGATAACAGGCAGGTTAATATTCTGAATGTCCAGTTCCTGCAATGCACTTAGTTTGTCTTGCAAAGTCTGGGCATAGGGGACATCTTTTGATGCCTTTTGTAGCCAGGTGTTGGTTGCCTGCAATGAGGAGAGAAGTTTTTAGAAACAAGTAAGTTTTTCAAAACAAATAACAAGCTTTAGGACTTCCCAGTAAGTTGTCTGAAAGCCACTGTAACTCTATACTGAGCTCGAGGCATCTGATAAAATGAGGGACTTGATTCACGCTGGAAATAAACATCTTATTCAATCTGATGAATACTTTTACAAGTAGTTCCCATTTTGGCTTCCATGGGGGAGACCAGAATTCACCAGGGCTATGTGGCTAAGTTGTAATATCTGCTGGATGTTGAGACATACCACAATGAATTGTGACACAATGTGTCGCAGCGTCATGTCTGTATGAGCCACCTTCTGATCCAGCAGTTCCTTGGCGTGCTTCTCTAAAGTTTTTGGGTAGTCTGAAAAGTCAACTGGGAAGGCAGAAGACATTTTTTTCACAGCAGCACTGGCGCCTGAATTCCACTCCAGCTCAACCTTTTCAGAATCTGAAAATCATGAATTTAAAAGGATAACATTAGTAACATTTTCTTTAGGAATATACTATACACTAATGTAACAAGATGCTTAGATTTATAGGCTGTACATGTGGATCATGCTTTTGTCCCTACCATATCTTAGAAGAACTCTTTCTGAAATGGAGTTTCCATGAGATGTTGCAGTTGAGCTCATCTGAAGATATCCTTTGGTTGGTGAATAATTCACCAGTGCTTCAGACTTAAGTTCAGTTTGCAGGCGAGGAACAGATATGATGCCTCTTAACATTGTCTCTTCCATTCCAGCATACCTGTGAAAGCAAAAACTAAATGTCAATATCAAAGATTTCTCTGGAATTTTTCACTTATGTTTCAGGAGGAATTTCAGCATGTCAATCTATAGTGAAGGCACAACAGGTGTTATAAAAAAATTAGCTTAACTCAAACTTGTAAACTCTGTTCCAATTCAATGAAAGATTTCAGCTTCTGCTAGTTACTTTTGGAAACCTATGGTGAATTATTACAATGGTACCATGCAGATACACACAATAACAATTCTGTATTAATGCCATAATACTGAAATAGATGGAAATATCTACCTGTCTTGGTAATGTTGTATCTGACCCAAATTCTGAGCTCCTTACTTAAGCTGAATTGTCTACTAAAGGGTAATGACTGTGGTCATGAATCACATAGAAACAAAACACTTGACAAAATACATTATGCCTCGGGGCTTCATTTTCCTTTATTCACATTTATTTTATTTCTCTGTAACTTTGTTGACTTGAGCAAACTTCTAATATTATTTCAGTGCAAATGAAAGGGAGCTGAGGTCCCTGACATCTGTCCAAAGCTCCCACTGATATCACAGGCAATTCTGCATGAACAGCAAAAACAAAGACTCTCCAGGGTACCATCAAGATCACAGAATTCCATGGAAGACTGAGGTTTATTAAAGAATGTGATCAGCTCATTTCACTATAGCCTTGTGAGGCAGACAATTTTAGAAACCCTGGCAAGCTGAACATTTTTGTTAGCACCCCTGTAGATATTCCCGGAAATATTCCCTTCGTGAAGCGTGGGAATTTTTACAGGAAGCTCTCAGTTATTTTTGGTTTTGTTGCTTATTGAGTGCCATTAGATTTCTTCACAGGGAGATGTTATAACTTCTTTTAGGGCTGAACATATCCAGCAAAAGGATAATACTTCACTGAACAAACCTTGCCTTGTTTATATCCTTGGATTATCACACCTGCAATAACACTACCACAATGTCATGCTTGTAGCTGTGTGTGCAGACATGGAAGAACTAGCAACAGGAACATGTACTACAAATTGGATGTATACATTCAGTAGGAAAGATCATCTGGTGTATTAGATGTATTTATTTCATGTGTATGTGATGGATTGCAAAAAAAATACCTCAAGGGTTTTTAAAGGGTGTTTGAATGTCAGGTTTATATGTCTCTCTACATAAGCAATTTATCAAAAGTGGAAAATATATCCCAGAATTTTCTACCTTCAGTAAAACCTTCAGCTATTTTACTCAAATGTATCTGTAAGAGTCTAAGTGGTTTTCTGAGTTACCTTATCTGACCAGTAAGAGTAACTTCAGAAATCTTCTTATTGTTAAAGTCTAAGACAAAAGTATATGTTTTCTTCCCAGGAATGGACTCATCAGTAATTCTGAAGCTTGTACCAAAGTCAGCATCAATATCTGGAATGTGGACGTCACTGGTCAAAATCTTTCTGTCTCTGTTGTACCTTAAGGTCAAGGTGGCTTCATGCTGCTTTACACCTAGAAAACATAATGTGCTTTGGTTATTGGCAACTATGGAATCTGTTTGTGCTTTTCTGAAAAAGAGAATAAAAAAGGATCAACTGGAAATTACATGACCCTGAAGATCTAATGCAACTTTAGATTAATCTGAATCAGAAACTAAGTAATCTTTTTTCTCCTCGACTTCTAAACCCAAGATGGACTGATCCACTAATCCCTGCACTAATTATGTTACAGAAACTTCCTAACCCACAGATTGTCCCTTTGAAAAAATTGCCATTTATACAGTTCTTCTCAATTTGTGTGCTTTGCTGCCATATTTCATCAGAAATATGCTTATATAAAACCCATTAACTTCTTCCTTGCTTCTGTTCATCAGCATCACACTTATTTAAATCATTGGAAAGCATTTTTGGGATAAAATAATCAGCTGGTTATCATGAAAATCTTGCACCAGGATTGAGTATATGAAATGAAATGTGAGTGTTCACTTGTGTGTGAAAATAGTATTCTGTTTTATATTGTGAAGGATTCTACTATGATTTATTCTTACATATATTTTTCCCATTAAATGACCCATTTAAAAACTAAGCTAAACCATATTGCTTTTTCAGACTCTTACCTTCTGCCTGGACAGCAAACCTTAAGGTGTCTATCAGGTCATTTCCCTCTCTCTGCAGGTCATATTTTGCACTTGCAGAATATTCCTTCACTTCACCTGTGGACACTATTTCAACTTCAAATCTAAAGAAGGAGTAAACAAATGTCTTGTAAATAACCCCTTTGTCCATGACCACAAATAGGAGAAATCATAACAGTTGTCAAGAGTCTTCTTTCTGAGCTGCTCCTGCTAGTCTGTTTTTAAAGACTTTTAAAAGGTAATCGTGATGTGAGAGGGTATGATAGATACTAAGTCATAAGAGGGAAGGCTAGTTAACACAAAATGAACATTTTCAAAGCTGATATGACTCACCTTGATTCTCCAGTCAAGGGAAAATATGGAGCTGCCTCTGTGGCACTGGCATTAGAGTACAGTAATTTGCTGCAGAAATTCAGACCAGCAATGAAAGGCTTGCAAGAAGTCCAGGTTTCTTGGTTATCGACCAGAGATGGAATCTCTTCAGTTTTGGTTGGAGACACTAAATGTAGTGTATTGCTGGAACAGAAAAGTGAGCCACTTATTCCCAGGACAGGTATTCAGACATTGTACTATTAACAAGGTTACTTTCTGAATAAAAATAACTTAAGGTAGGGGCTCAATGAAATAACATTTGGTGGTTAAATGATCAAGTGGTCTGTTATTATAACTATTATTCTTCCTAATTATAATTCTATGTATTGAGCCATTTACCCTCTCCAAAATTAAAGAATTGATGTAATTTAAATTAATTATAAAAATTGCCATTGCTATTACAATAATTTCATGTGAAAGAAAACAAACCAACAGAAATGTTAAAAGTCTTGTTGAAAATTTCAGAAAATAGTGACAAGCTGAAGAATTGTAGGCCCTTGGCTCCCAGTTGCCTCTTATCTGGGCTAGTTACTTTATCTTATAAGTGAAGTTATCCCAGTTTCACAATGTCTGGGATTTTTCTGAATTGAAAATTTCTCAGTGTCTGCCTAGGAGGGCAAAGGAAGAACACAGCCTTGAAAGTTATCATTCAGTTCCCATTACCTGATACTGAGGAGCTTTGTTGGAGTCTTTGGAGCAGGAATGCTGAGTTTCAGTTGTCCAGCTTTCATACTAACAAATGCTTCAATTCCAGACTCATGGAATATGTTAGAATTCACCTCCACACCACTTCTAGCAAATTCTGGCATGTTTATTCCTAGGTGTGTTACAAACTCAATTGCTGCTGAAGGCTTAGCCATGAGTTCTGCTTGCATCTATTTAATAAAAACAAAAGGGTGTATTTATTTGCCTCGTGCACTTCTTACTGGTTTTATACAGCAAGAGCAATATTCTTGATAATTTAGAGGTAGGTTTTATAGAATTCATTTTGCTATTCAAAAATGTCATTCCCAAGTCACATAAGCAGAGGGACCACAAAAGTGGTAAGTGTAAAGTACTAAATACAGCAAGATGATAACACCAAGGAACCTACCCTGCCTTAATGTTAAAATTCTCATGCTTCAGAAAGATTTTGTACGTGGAGCTACTTGCATGTATTTTTAAATTTAAAAGCAAGAGCCAGTTTGCCATTGTAAAATAAAAAAAGCTGTTTTCCAAAACCATGAGTAAACTATTGGACAAAAAAATAAATGGATCCAAGATTTTAATTTATCTAAACAGAAAACAGCTTATTTTCAAGCTTTCGGTTTAGCAATTACAGGACAGAATGCCAAATTCTGGAAAAGATTCCAAAAGTAACTAAAAGGCAACCAGTACTAAATTTGAGGACATTTTTTTGCTTTGTTTTTTTTTGTTGCTTTTTTTTTACTTGAATCATGTGTGCAGTGGAAAATTGAAAATCTAGATGACCTGAAACTCTTGAGAAATTTATATGAAGTATTGTCTAAACTACAGCAAAACATTTATTAAAAGTGGAAAAAAGGAATTGTTTTTTAATTTTAACTGGATACTTAATTTTGTGTCACATGCTGTTAAATTGCTACAATTTTGAAATATTTCCCTTTGGATTAAAAAACAAAACAAAACTCATTTTCAGTATTTCTTATAACTGAAAATCATTATTTTCACTTTGAATTGGCTACATAAAAACATATTATTAACTGTTTTGTTTGAACAGCAAATTCACATGCTGTAGCTTTTTTACTATTCTTATTTGAGGGCAGGGAGAGAGAAATAAACAGATATTAAAAGGATTATTTTTGAAAGCGTGATGGAAATATTTTTAATTAAGAAATTTTATTATGTCTCACACTTTATTTATTATATGTGTTGCTTCTTTTTCTGATGTAAATGTCATCCACAAATTAACTGGAAACCTCTAATAAGTAAGTTGCTTCTTTAATTTCAAGAGTATTTTGTCATCTTTAAAAGTCTGGTGTTACAGTTTTATCCCTGAATAAGATCACAGATTATTAGGAGGAGGCAAAATCAAGACAAGCTGTTGAGACTTACACTCTTTTGATGAAGCTTCACAGTCACTTTGGCCCCTGGTGTTGCTAGTCCAGACAAGGCAAACTTCAGCTGCAACCCTGCTCCAGTTGGGAGCTCAAACTCATTGTCCATGAAGATGTAGTGGACAAATAAATCCTTGTCAACACCTTTTGATATGACTTGTGCAATCTGTGAATTAAACAAAGAAAT
Organism: Apus apus; assembly: GCF_020740795.1. NCBI lineage: Eukaryota > Metazoa > Chordata > Aves > Apodiformes > Apodidae > Apus > Apus apus. The sequence goes on along the minus strand of NC_067284.1, from coordinate 112,693,480 downwards.
GAACATCAGCCAACCTACACTTTAGGATACCTACATTTTGCACATTAAAATTGAACATGGAACAATTGTAACTGTAAAATTAAAAATATCTATTTCAAGCAGAGGTCAGAAACTAATTCCTACAGATTTCCTGCTTTAAAAATGTGATAAAGGCTGTTTAACAAAATCCTGGCTTTAAATAAATACTAGATTTTGTCACCTGCCTTAATACACACAGATCATCTACTTCAACAAAATCAAAAGTGAATTGGCTTAGATAACATGTAACTTTTTGGCTTCACCAAAGTCAAAGGCAAAATGTTTTAATATTTCAATGAAAAATGACCAACCCAAACCATTCTATTATTCTATGATTTATTGCTCAATATTAAGATAAATTTCTGTAATCAGAAATTTAGTAGCATATCATAATGGCTGGCACTAAGATGTTGGGCATTGTTCCAGTATATATCTCAATTATACAATAAGATTTGGACTTTCCCTTTTTCCTTCCCCTCACCGATCTTCCAGGACTCCACTTGGTTATTGGGGAGTCTTCATGGGTCTCCCAGAGCCCTTCAAACTAAATCTGGGTATTTTATTTTAAATAATTTTATGTTCATGCTGGTATCAGTTATCCATTCTTCACATAATGGATATGTACAGCCCAAATCTTTAAAAAGTCTTGTAGAAACCCCCAAATTAATAATAAACATTGGTGCATCAGAAACATACCATCTCAGGTGTAGCCAGCAGAGCTTTAATGCTCTCCAAAATAATTTGTCCCAGAAATTTGAAGTCACTGAGTTTCATGTATCCAAGTTCTTCTCCCAGGATTCTGAGATATGCTCTTCCTTCAGGAATTTTCTTGTGGCGCAATTCTTTCATCAGTTTTTCCAGGTTAAACATTATTCCTTTCAAGACATCCTGAAAATTCAGTCAGAAATTAGTAAAACAGATTTATGAGAAACGTGTAAGATCATACATCTAAAACAGTGAGTGAATGTCAGCTAATCTACACATGGGCTTTTCACAGATTCATCTCCAGATAAAAGCCTCTCCCAGATATAATTAAGAAAAAAAGATTGGTGAACAGTATGAAGGGTTTCTGTTTTAGCTTACCAGAAGAGGAGGGGGAAGGCTTATATAGAGCAGAGAATGAAGTGCTCTAAATATTGTGTAAACACAGGAAATGCTGTGCTGCAGAGAACGTTTTCAAACTGTACCTGATCCTGCTTGTCATCTTGGGAGTAACCAAAGTACTCAAAAAGTGCCTTGGAAACCTGCTCTGGCACTTTGCCATTAACCCAGTACAAGGCCTTGCTGGCGGTGTCTGGGAAAAATCCCTTCTCTCCAAACAAAGCTTCCAGTGTTGGTTCAAATCCTTTTCCATCCAAGCCAAGCTGAAATGAACAGGACAATGCAGCAACTGAGACAGTTTCTCCACTTCTTTGGAGCTTTACAGCAAACAGACTTTCTAGGGAACAACCAATGCATTTAAAGTGTATCCTACAAGCCCAAGATTCTTAAGGAAAGATACAGAATATTAGGTCTTACAATTAATTTTTATCTCTGTGGTGAGGCCCAACAAAAAACCTATACATAGGCAGTATCTCACTTAAAATCTACTATGTGTGCCAGTAATGATTCATTAGCATGAAGTCAATTTGTTACAGATGGGTTCATTTTACCCTGGCTGAGGCCTTTAATAACTCCAACAGGGTCGTCTATCCAGTCAGTGGCAAGTGACATCACATAATGGATGGTTTGCTCTAAAACCCATTGAGATCAAATGAAAGTCCCCTTGTAATCATAGTGATCTTGAAATTTCTCCCAAAGCTTGTAAAAACAATACATTATGCAGAGAAAGTTGTTATAAGCAAACAGAAATGAGAAAGAAAACAGCCGAGTACTAGCAGAAGTTTTTGATAAGAGTTGTACCTCAAAGATGTCGCTTGGGTGAAATCCATACACATTCAGGGTGGTTTTTAGCATAGTCTCTTTAGGAACATAGCTGTTAGGATCAAATACCACATTTCCTTCTACTTTGGCAGAGATAGGATCAAACCCAGGTACAGAAACTCTTTTTGAAACCTGGTAATTCTGTGAGAGTCTTTTGAAATCTTTGGCTGTTGGAACTTGGTTTCCCTTCAGAGCTTCTTCAACTCGGCTTTTTAGACTAGGAAAGATGATTAAAATGCAAATATGATTAGTGTAAATTCCAAAACCACATTTCATCTTAGTTGAGGGATTTCTTGTGTCACTTGCAGACATTCATAAACCTGAGGTGATTGTAAATGGTTAGTTCCCTGCACATATTAATAGCAAAAAAATAAGACTTAAATGAAAGACTGGAAGCTGACACTGCTCTGACAAAGCCATAGATGTACTCAGCTGATGTCCTTGTTCAAACAAAGAAAACAAACAATTAAACAAAAGAAAACAAGCAAAAAATGCACTGCTAAACAACTACCACTGCAAGTATGGTCATAACTTTGTTCTTCCTAGGAGACCAGTATACAACTACATTTTACTTACTCTTCAATGCCTACTTCTTCAGACTCTAGGATGTTGGCAATGTGGGAGGCAATAAAGTTTTTCACTTGCTCATTCTTCTCCTTTGTGAGGACTCTCAGAATCTTTGTGAGATCACTTGGGGAAGGATTTTTCATCAGTATGAGATAGGCTGCTAGACGTTTGTCTGTAGATGCTTCCCCTTCTTGGAATGTCTTCAGAAGTGCTGAACGGTCCTATATAAATAGAGGAAGGTTTGCACTAATGAGCTGGCTGGTATTGCTAGACTCTTGGAAATATATAGGGTGAAATAATTTCCAAAATGTATTTTTTTCAGGACTGCATGACTGTTTTCTATACCTTATTTCTGTAACTGACCAAAAATGTTTCATTGAAGCTATTTTGATGATATCTTTTGACAGAAAATGTCATTGAAATTATCGTTTTACTAAACCTGATTTTCTTATCCCATATCTGGCCATTACTTTTTTGTTTAGGAAGTATTCTAAATAAACAGTGTTGATTTTTGATGGGAATCAGAAGTGTTCTGGTCTGCAGACAAATTCTCAAATTTTAGAAAAAATGATCATTCAGTTTAGGAAAAGATGATGATCAAAATCTGCTGCAGGAAAATTAAAAACATAGTTTGAAAATAAATAATAATTAAAAATTAATTATTTAAATTAAATTCAAACTGAGGAAGTGAGCTCTAGGTGTTTCCAAGTGTCTCTTGATAAACTTAGTCTGGAAACAAGTGCATGTATCTTAAAAGTAGAAATTTGCTGATATTGAAACTATTTCATTACACTAAGCTGAAGTGCTCTGAATGATGACTTCCATCCTGTAGGAGGTGCTTTAATGTCACTGTAATGTAAATGTTTTTGCATATTCAATAGCTTCTGTGAATAGTCAAGGTAAACTGAAGATATTTTATGCTGGTTTTTGTGATCCAATTTACCTCTTCAGTAACAGTCATTTTCCTGAATGCCTGGATGGCTGCTTTCTGAACGGAAAGTGATGCAGCTTCATTTCTGATACATGTCTTAAGAGCAGATTTCAGGTTGGGTTTAGCTTTCTCCATTACTGCACCCATGTTTCCAATAGCCTGTCAGTGATGAAAACACAGAAAGATTATAAACGTTCCTTCTCTACTAAGAGGAGTGATACATGTGTTACAATTTTAATGTGTTAAAACAATAGCCTGCATGAGGAAAGAAGGAAATAAAAATACCCGAAGGGTGAGGTATGTGAGTTCATCTTCCCCAGAACAATCAGTGCCAAGCAGTGATACCATGAAGTCTGCAACATCTGTTATTTCCTCTGTCACAGTCTTCTTCTCATTGTAGAACCTAAAGAAACAGAGAAACACATTAGAAACAAAGCAGGAAATGGGAAATGTCTATTTATTTTTTATTCCCAAAGGGCAAATTTATGAGAACAACAAAAAAATCCTTCAAAAAGTGACTACTCTTAGGGTTTACTCTAAGCATTGTACCGTTTTTTTGAGGATAATCTGTACAATTCCATGCTAACATTACTTACTTAGTAACAGAATGACTCAAGCCATATAAAGAAGCTCTGCTGGGCTGATACTGGGCCATGTTAAGAATTTCCCGTATTCTTTCTGGAGTCGGAGAAGGCAACAGCGCCAGGGTGTATGTGACCAGATCCACCACAAGGGGATTCACGTCTCCACTTCTCAGTATTTGAAGGACTGCACCATAGCACTCTGGAGTCCCACACTGGATCAGGGCCTGAACTGTGATAGAGCTGAAAGGAAAACAGATGACTTTGATTAACTAATTCCCTGTTTGCAGTCATCTCTGCGTGTTGCATGTTTGAAAGAAACATTTCATAGGTTTATTAAAATGTTTTAATATAAATGACATATACTTATGTGTGTCTGAAAGCAAATCACACAGTTGTTTATCAAAATGAAGGTTCTTACTTTTGCTAATATATACTAGTAACATTATTAGGTATGAACAACAATAAAGTATTAACAATGCTGTAATTACACAGATACATCTTGGATTTTTTCCTCCACAACAGACTTTCCCACAACTTTTAAGTATTGTAACATAATATATTGAACTAGACTGAGGCTCTAGTCATTCTGACTGAGGACATAAAATATGAATACTGTGACTTAAGTCCAGCTGGGTCAGGGAGTAAGGGTGAGGAGTGGAGGGTAGGGTCAGAACAATGTCTTGTGCCCTCCCATGTCTCCAAAATGTTCACTTTCAAAACTGTGTTCTTTGCTATAACTCAGAATTTGGAATTATAGTCCAAACTGCATACAAGATATTTGGCTATAATAACATATCCACAGGATTGTATCTGGCACACATGCTTGGAATGGCAGTGGGGAGAAAAGCACTGTGCTGGGCTGTGTTATACTCGGTAGTTCAGCTTCTCCAATACATTTGGAAGATTTGATGAGGGAGTGATCAAAACAATATTAATTCTTTATAGAAGGATAGAATTTTTAGTTCTGTTTGAATTCTTACACTGTTTCCATATATTTAATGTTTAAGTTCCAACTAACAACAGCAATTCTGATGAAAATATGGGAAATGAAAAGGTTTTACTCTCTCCAGATAATTCTGAACTTAATTATTTTTCTGAAAGACACTCTTTACATCTAATTAACCTCTAATTTAAAACCACTTGCAGCAAATTATCAGCTTTAGAATGCATTTGCTATGGCATTGACATGTGTTGTATTTACACCACAAACTTGTAATATACCTTGAAGTTTCCATCATCTTTGGTACAAGAGAGCCAAGAGTGGAGTTATGTAAACTTCTAAGTCCAGAAACAAATTTGTAGAAGAGTCTTGCTCTCTGCTGGTTCTGCTGGGAGGCTGAAAGCTTCTGCAGTTCCTGGAGGATTTTCAGAACAGCATCCCCCTGCCTGGTAACTCTGGCATCTGTACTTTCCAGTGCAAGTCCCTTCTCTTCCAGTTCATCTAGCAATTAATAAAATTGCATTATTTATATCTTTATCAAGGAGATGTTCATTTTTATCTTATACATTCAGTATAAACTGTAGATTATGTTATATGATAACAGTTGAAGTTTAACAACTGAACAGTTTCAATAATAAAAGAATGGAATTTAAATAATTCTCCCAGAAGCTGAATATTTGCATAAATCCCTTTACATTTTCATGAAAATGATCCCTTAACACCTCGCATATCAGCACAGTTTGCTGTTTCAACTTCTAATGAATATATCTTAGGAGAAACATGCTGTGACTAGGAATAACAACCGCATATCAAGAAAGTGTGTTTCAGAACCAATTATATAGTAATCATGTGCTGTTTACATTTGGCAGCTGAAGCTAAAATTTGCATAAGAAATTATCATTAGCTAAAAAGGGTTCATTAAACTGTTTTCCTCTAAGATTAAAATTACTTTCCAAGCAAATGATATACTTCTAATTATAAATAATAATTTCAATATTAAAATAAAAAAGAAAGATTATTTAAAATCAGAGAGTGTTTTTAAGCTTTTCAGGTTTTCTCATTGAATACCCCAGCATTTTCCTGACTAAATTAACCAAACTTCATTAAAAATTATTATTTGTTTTGGTCCCCTCAGCTGAACTTTTAATGTATTTAACCTGTATTTATATCTTGCCCCTATATTTGTATTATTGAGAATTGCAGCTATACCTCCATCAAAATTTCTGTTACTGATCTTTGGGGTGTCTTCAAGCTTCAGTGTCTGGTTGACCTCTGTCATCACACCATAGCGATTTCTAGCAAGGAAAGAAAGAAATCAGTGCTTTACTTGAGTCTCATTACTTTTGAGGGGGTCTTGCCATGCCTCCTGCCTTCTTGAGAACAAAATGCATAGTTGTGGATGAAGTCAGGGCAGGATGTGGAACATCACCATTAAAAATGTTTATGAATAAAGGGTAATGATAAATAGTGAGGAACCTACTTGGAGGAGGAAGGCAGAAACAGGTGTTTCTCACTGCAGACAGCATCTCTTATATGCCTCTTCTTTGCATCAATATTATAATGACAGAATTGAGTGCTTCTTAGAAGTGTAGATAAGGGGATGTTCTGTAAAATAGTTTGGAATTCATTTGAGTGAATAGGATAGGAAATAAACATCATTTTAAAGGCTGCCACAGTTGTCCCACAATATTAACAGTTACAGTGTATTGGAAACAAAGGTGCAGGACTGGAATCCTTCTCACACAAAGACAAAATTGTGCCAACATCTACCTTCAGTCTTAGGTCTCTTCACGGACAAAATTCCCACCAAAAGTTTTCCTCAGGCCTTACTAAGGTGTTTGGCTTAGTAATTACTTCATGGTTGATCCCCTGCTGCCTATGACAAAGGTCTCCTTCATAGAAACCAGCTGGAGATTTTTTGAGTAATTCAGGTCCCTCATAAGAGCTGATACTCTTAAATTTCACTCTTATTTTACACATTTTAAAGACTTCTACAACAAGGTGTGAAAACTGCAGAAATTACAATTTTTTTAGCATGACAAAAAATCCTGTTTTTAAAAAAATTTTTAAAAATTGTTTTTAGGGAAAAAAAACCTCCAAAGTACAGATGCCATGGTAGCAGGAAGAAATCTGCCAGCACCTGCACCTGATCACTGTGGATTCTCAGGTAGCCTGAACCACGTGGCAAACCATAGCCTTTGGGGCATTTAGAACCTTCTCCTCTTGCACATCACATACACATCAGGTTTTTGGTGATGTTTTACATGAAATGGGAATGTTGATAGTTTTGACTAAAATTAAACATTTGGATATGATCTGATCAGTTATCTTGCAATCAACAGTACCAACTCCATCTATGAAAAGCTCTCCTTTAAACACTCATGAGAAGAATGTGAAAGAAGGTAAGTACACTCTTCCTCTGCATCTGTTTTCCTCTTTTGACTTCCAACAAAATCACAGTCTGATCTCACATCAGGGTGTAGAAAACCTATCTAAGCTTTTCAAAGATAAATACAAAATATAATTGTTCTAGATGTTGTTTATAATTTTAAGTGATGTTGTGAAGAACGTTATATAATTTTTAATGGTGTACTTACTAGTCCCTTTACAATGGCAATAGGGCTGACATAATCTCTGATGGGACTGAAATTGTCACAGGCTTTCAGGTCCCTGTTAATTGAAATATCTTCTGCAACGTTTCCTTTTCTGGATTTGAATTCAACTTCACTGTCACACTTTCCATATATAGTATCCTGGAAAGAAGGAATAAATCAGTGGCATTGTTCATGCTTTCAGACATTTCTGATCTTGATTCTGAGAAAGGCACCCTTTCTCATCTGAATTTCCAGATCTTCTGGAAATTGTTTCAGGATTGACTCTTCTATTTATTCCATTTGTTAAGGAAAAAAAAGGTGAGTGTTTTTTCAAAATACCTACCATGGAAATTGTTTTTGTGTTTTCTACTGTTTCTGTTGGCACAAGGAGAGCTGAGATGATCCCTCTCTTGAGATTCAGTACATTCAGGGGTTCATCCTTCTCTGGATACAGCTTGACTTTTGTTCCATCCTGAACACTGAATTTTAGCTCATGTCTGCACAAAAAAACCCCAACATTAGTATGAAATCATGTTAAGACATGCAGGGAAGCACACATTATCAATAAACTGCTGAACTAGAACTAAAGCACCATGTTTATTTTGTTCTATCATTACTTACTATTCACTGTTGTTACTATTACAGAGCATTACTATTAGAACAGCAAAATTCTAACCAAGGACATTCTGATATCACCCGACTACGTCATCTAAGGGCAAGCAAATATCAAGAGCAATGGCTGGAAGTTGGAATTGCACAAATTCAGAGAGGAGATAAGTAAATTTTTAGAATGAGGTAATTATTAACTCCTGTAATAGGCTACAAAATGATGGGAAGGATTCTCTATTAGTTGCAGTCTTTCAATAAAACCTTGATTGCTGTCTGAAAAACATATTTTAACACTGTGTCAAGCTGTTTTGAGATCTATGGTTTGTGAAACAAGATGGAGTGGATATTGAGGCACTGAAACAAGCATGAAGGAGCATGAGTAAAACATGCACTGACAAGCACTGGAGACTAATTGGGTGGAGGGGGTAGTAGCAATAAGTTGCAAAAGCAGATAAGTAAGGAAAAGATAAGTTGCAGAGGTCATTAAAGATAATGATAGGAAACCTGGACTTCAGTCTCAAATGCCCTTCTATTGCACAGTCTTTGTACCATGTCAGCAAAGGAAAATAATCTTAAGATGGCTGCAGATAGCCATTTGAGGATTTGCTTACAAGAAGGAACATTCCACCTGAAATATTCTTTTAGGGGACTACCCAACAGTTTCCTGGTGTAGATAACAGAAATGACAAAGACATTCCAGGTGAAAATTCTGGATAGAAAAACACCCTTCCCTACCAGCAATTGAGAACTGTGCCAATTCAGCCCTAAATTATATCATTATATTTTCTGTGGAACCAGCTTATGAAGCTGCCATGTTATCATGAAATGTGTTTTATGCCTGGAAAAAACATCGCCAGGGTGGAATGTAACAATACAGCTTGTTTAATGTTAAGGCTAGAGGTACTGATGTATTGGTTATTGATAACTGATAGTGCTTACTTGGACATGGCATTTGCAAAGTCCTCTGAGTTCTTTGACTTCTTCAGCACAGCCCTTCCCTCAGCATCAACACCAAATGTCTCCCTCAGGGAGCAATGCACTGTCCTCAGGACGAAGTGGCACAGCTGTGGTACCTCCAGTTCCACCTAAAAACACACATAGGATGTATTTCTCATTTTTCATTATGAAGTTTCCAGAATCATCCAGTTACAGTTTTGGTAATATGGTCTTCCTTGGGACTGGTAGTGTCAGAATCACTCTGCTAGCAACTATTGGGAAAGATTCCAAAGTACTCTGAATAGCTTAAGGTAACTTGAGGGAGAAGATATGAAAGCAGTTACTTGCTTGGCTAATGGCACAGAGTATAGTATATACACAGTAAACAAGCAGCTTAGGTTCTGAAAATGTATAGGACTGGAAGAACTGTATGAAAACTTGAGTTATTGCACTGATCCGAGTTTAGATTCACAATAGTGTGTGCAAAATAAAATATAATTTCACCAACTACTCCACTTCAGAAAAAAAACAATATTTGTGATGGGAACACCCTGGGCAAGATGGAGGGACACTGGGTCGTTTAATGGCCAATGGGACCTTTTGCTCCTAAAGCCCTGATCATGGCTTCAACTTACCACCAACAGGCTATCAAGTGGTCTTCAAGGCATCAATGAGCTATTTTAGTTCAACTCTAGAATTGTTTGATGGACATGGGTAGACTCAGTCTGGGAGCCAAGGAAAACTACCATGTCTTTCCTCTCTCTCATGTAAAAGTGCAGTCAGATCAGGATTGAAACACACTGGCACAATGGTACAAAGGACCATCCTCAGTGCCTTCTGTCTGGGACAGGGAGGGCATAGTCTTCAGTACTCTGAACATGTGCCTCTTAAAATAATGATCTTTTTTTTGGAAAAGCACTGAAGGTGATCCCCAAATGCTGTCTCCCGTGTTATTCAGTGTACAATCCCAAAGGGTTGTGTGTATTCCTCTTTCCCCACCTTGCAAGTGATCTTTGAACCGCTTCGAGCATCTGTTGTTCCCGTGATCCCACTTGATGTTTCTGCTTCATATGAGTAAACATATTTTCTGAGGGGCTTGAATCTTGTTGCATCTTCTGCAATTAGGAAAACAAGAGTACTTTAATGAGTTGGTAGAACCCTACAACACACACCTAATGTATAACTAAAATGAGTGCCACATAAAAAGGAAGCATAAGTTTTTGTGTTCACTGCTCTGTTTGATGAGACCTGGCAATATGACCCCATCTGGCCTTCAAACAATGCCCCATTAAAGTTAATGACACAAATGGGAGAAAACCTGGAATGTGGAACTGCTTTAAAAATTACCCTATTGCATCTAAATTAAGCCAATCAAATGGTAGTTTTCAAATTGGTAACAAAATAATTCATTTCAGATCAGATTTTTCTACCATTCAAATGCCAGGGCTGATTTCTCAGTCACATGGCTGAGACTGAAAGCATGTAAGAAGCTACTGAATATCTTTCTGCCCCAGACTCTCCTGAAACACAATCTGCTCTAAGTCACTTACTAGGTCAGCAAATTTTACTACAGTAGACTCTTTTTAATGGACGTAAACTGTAGTTACATGAAGAGCATCCAGAACACGGCAAAAACACGAGGTTCTGTGTAAGAATAAGACAGGGTGAAGTATTTGCAGAAGTGTTTATCTTTTTTATTAAAGGAAGACTCAAAACCTAATGAGCCTCCTCAAAGGGATGAATTTCACCAGTGTTTAATCTGTCCCTGTTGCTTTCAGAGGCAATTAATCTGTAATTGTAAAGCCTACAAGCAGGAATGAATGTGGTAACAGACACATAAATAAAAGAATATTTTGGCTCACTGTCAAATACAGGGATTTAAGATCTTCTTTTGGTGTCTGGAATGCATAATGTAGTCCAAACAGTGTTTTCAATTGCAATTCACTCCCAATTGCAGGCATCATTTTCAACTAAATATATGATTGGCAATTTTAAGTGACTGTCCTAGAGCAGTTTAAGTCTATCTGAATCAGAAGTTACTGTTCCTTGTTTAGACTGAGGAGCTCACAGGGTCTGTGATGCTGTTGTGATGCTGAGTGAAAAGCAGTTTCCTAAATTGCTTCTCTGTGGTTATTTGTGACTGTCTGAACATATTAGAATCATGATCTACTTTTATAGAAAAAAAGGTAAATTCTCTTCAGTGTCAACCCACATGCCTGCCATCAGTTGATTTTGCTTGCCTATACATGCCACAAATGTAGCTTACTCTTCTTCTTCCAGAAAATGTTTGTCATGTCAGAGGCCAATGTAGCATTAAGTTGTCATTTATGTCACAGAATTGCATACTTAGAAAGGAGAATATTACTATTAATCTCATATTTCCTCCTTGGACTATCACATTTATAAGCCTGACATACTTTAATAGAGGTTACTTTGATGTAATTGCTAAACACAATTAATATAATTAATACTAGCTATCATAAAGTAATCAGCATCTTACAAACATTTGAAAACTGAATTAAGTTAGGTAATTAACTTTAAAATTAACTGCTATAAAAAAATCAAACACTATCCCTGTCACTTGTGTCTATCTTGGACTATAACACTGCTTAATTGTACATTCTCAGAAATTTTTGCAACACCAGTAATTGCAAATCTAAAGCCAAAGGGCTAATGACTGCTTCCTTTCCTGCTTTTGAACAGAAATAAGAGGAAAAGGAATAGGGAAATGACAAGATTAGAAATGTAAATACCAAATAATTTATTGTATCAAAAATACACAGGATACTGGCAATGAAGCTCAGAAGTCAGGCAGCTGAAATGAACCTAGATGCCTGGAGATGGTGCTAAGGCATCCAACAAGGGGGCAAAAAACCCCCTGAAGATCCGAAGGGACAAAGAACAAACCAACTCATTAGGTACTTTGACCCTATGGTGGAACATTATGTATCTAACCAAGCAGTCAGGGACAGTCAGAGTTCATTACAAAGACAGGGCATGAGGTCAGCATTTCCTGAGTCTTGACTTGCTTTGGGAAACTGCTGTCTTTGCTGACAGAGTTGATGATTTATTCTGCAGGTATTTAGTTAGATGTTCGAGTGCTATTTTGTGGGTTGAGCAGCCAGTGTGAAGGGTAAATGAGAAGTGAGATTCAGCCCATCGTAAAGTGTAAGGTATTTAACCTCACTGATCAACAGGGATTTCTAGATTAAGGAATTTGCACCTGATTAAGAAACTACTGGAAAGTAGTTTCTTAATGGGAGCATTTTAAAGATTTAGAAAGTTATCTCCACTTCTCTGACCTTAGGAAACTTAATATTATTTTAGCCAAATCTTATGGATAACTAAAGACTTCATCATATTGCAATCACTTCTGTTTCAGTTATTTCAGAGGAAGAGTTTTATAGAAAAGGAAAAGTCAAGCTGTGAAAGATGTATGCAGTTAATATAGCAACAGAAGAAAACAAAAGCAGATGCAAGAAATCAGTTACTTGAACATCCTGGATTTCCACTTTCAAGCGTATCTTCTTCTGTAAAGAATAAAAACAAGAATTAAAAGCTAGAAAAGTAGTTTATAGCTATAAAACAAAGGCTATGGAAATATAAATGGAAATACTACATTTTCTTTATAAGACCTTTTTAATTCATACCAACTTTTGACATAGTTTGGCACACTGATGTAAATAATAAAGCTACTATTAACGTCGACACTCCAGAGTAAAATCTAAAGTTACAGTAGCTGCCTTGATACTGTGAACTAAGACCTCAGAATTGGATCTTTAGGTCACTGAATGAAATTGCTTCAACTTAAACTAAGAACGATCAGCCTCTAGATTAACATGCATATTTAAAACCCCTGTATTATCTGAAGAAAGTTTATAAATGATGGGCACAACATGTAGAGGTAGACAGATGGAATGTACTATATAACACAGTTTATTTTAAAATGTCAGCTTCTTTGAGCACACAAAAATACTGCATAACAAATGAATGATTGTATTTTGCTTTTTGCACATTTACAAAAGGACAACTTTGATCGATAATACTACAGTTCTCTGCTGTTATGTCTTTTCTGAATATTGAGAGTTCACTATTTGGAGGAAAAGAACACTGATTGGAAGCCTCTCCAAGTTAATAACGTGTTCCAATCCACCTTAGGTATGTCCCATTTCACTCCTCTATTTACAACAAAATAAAATATAATCTAGTAAATTTTCTGCATTCATTTTATGCTATGTCATTCTTGGGGATATCACATGAATCCCAGCAGTTTCCACAGTATTCTCTGTGGACTTTCCAGGTTTTCATTCTGGAAATTCTAACATTGACCACAACATAGAAACAGATTGTAACTTTAGTTACAGAAAAAGCAATAGCAACAGTAATCCTACTGTTACTATTACTATTGTAATAGTAATGACATTAATAATAGCCATTAGAAACAAGTGCATCCTTTGAAAGTGCACAGCATCAGTCAAAACCAGTATGTTAGTTCAACAAAGGTACATTTATTATGAATCTGATCTGGGTGTAAAATGACCAGCATAATTAGCCCCTAATTGACTTTCCTCTTTAAGGTTCCTGAAATCCTAAGTAACACTTCAGTGCCATTCTAAACAGCAGCTTCTTGGGAAGCAAGGATAGCTCACAATCCTCAGCACCATATTGATCCAGACTGTTGTTTCTGATCTTAGGGAAAAAAACCTCACCTTAACTAGCCTACTTCTTTTACTACTAATACTACTACTAATGACTATGTCTCTTTAACACAAAATTGCATTTAAAATGTCAGTATTGCCTGCCAAATACATTTTGCTTTATTCACATTTGCTGCAAAATAGGGTAGCAACAAGGAAGATAAGTCTCATTGGTATCTCCAAGCTACAGTATGGCCACGAGGGTTTAAAAGGACAGCATTACAGAAAAAACAATTAGGCCAAAATAAATGATGAGAATTCCATAAAAGTTGCAAGATACATGAAATCTGACCAGAAGACATCAGGTGACATTTGTGACTTTTTCTACATTGGGATCCTCCTATAATGGCACAGTCCTACAAGGGAGAGAGATGACATCCTTGCCATGATTGCCCTCCCTGATTCTATAAGCCACTGTCTTGTTCATTTTTGCATTATTGTTGTTTTAATGGGTTCAGAAACAAAGCAGCAAGAAACACTAACAAAAGGCAGCACTTACCTGTGAGAACACCACTGCTGAGCAGCAGCCCAAGCAGCAAGAGCTGCACAGGGCCCATGGTGAGCCCTGAACACTCTTGCTGCTTTGCCTTCTGTTGTTCCTTCCCTCCCCTCTTCACCTCTTCCCTACCGCCTCCGAGGGGGAATGAGCCTTCTGACTTGGACCTCCATTTATATAGTCTGTAGCAAGCAGCTGAGGCAAACGGTTTAGAAAGCTGGGAGCAAACTGCCAAAGGTCCAAAGGTGAGAGTCCCAGATCTTCACGCACTCCAGACCATGTTCTGCTTTGGTTACTGGGAGTCCCTGAAGTCAGAAGACTGAGCATATACTGGAGATAAGTCACTATACTGGAGATAAGTCACTCTTCCAGTTCATTGTGGTCTGTTTTTTTCTTTAACAAGAGTTTTAAAAGCAAAACCCCTCAGATACAGACTCTAACACTGTATTAAAATAAATCTCCCATGTCTACGCAGGAATAATTACAAAGCATAAATTAGAGCTGGAAGGAAGGAATGATCACTGCAGCTTTCAATGTAGAAGTTGAGAGGCTTAAGGGTATGAGCACTTGAAAAATGATAGTGTTGTGCAATTCAGACATCTTCCCTTTACAGGCAGGAGAATAAAAGTTCAAGATTTTTTCCTTTTCTAAAAACAATTTTACATTCACTTGCAATATTCTGGTAAATCAGGCCATGTTCATGTTGAAGGTAAGCTCTGTATAATTATTTTGTTCCTTTATTTTTAGATTAAACTGGTTTGCTAATAATAGCAAAAATATGAAAATAAGATGACACCATTTATCTGAATGAAAAAGACAAAGATATGAAGCAGATAAGCCTAATTAGAAGACAAACAAACAAAAAAATCTTTTAATAAATATGCATATTGGTAAAAAAGACTGATTTTATGTCACGAGACATTCTAGTAATTCGAATTCTCTCTCTTATCTATCAAAGCTAAAGGCGGTAAAACAATTGACTATGGAAATAGTTATGAACATTTTGTTCAGTAAATTTAATTTTTATTTATCTGATCAAATGGACATGTTTTGACATGCCCAAATCAAAATATTTCCTCTTAGCTTGTTGAATCAAAAAATGAAATTTCGGCTTAGCTAAGCAGTAATTTCTTTTCCCTTGAGTTGTTACCATGTTTACCATGCATCCTGGCAGTAATCTTTCAAGTCTCTTATTCCTTCATACTCTTTCTCCCTCAGACTTCATTTTTTGGTTACATTTCCAAGGATGCACTATGATCATGTAACCCCAAACATCAGTTCAACCAAATGGTATGAACTGATGTACAATGGGGGGTACTTCCTACTAAGGGAGACAGAGCAATGAGACTGGTGAAGGGACTAGAGGGAAATTATGAGGAGAGGCTGAGGGAGCTGGGGTTGTTTAGCCTGGAGAAAAGGAGACTCAGGGGGGACCTTCTCACTATCTTCAACTACCTGAAGGGAGGTTGTAGCCAGGTGGGGGCTGGGCTCTTTTTCCAGGCAACCAGTGATAGGACAAAAGGGCCTGGCCTGAAGCTGCTCCAGGGGAGGTTTAGGTTGGATATCAGGAAGCACTTCCTCATGGAAAGGGTGATCAGACATTGGAATGGCCTGCTCAGGGAAGTGGTGGAGGCACCGTCCCTGGAGGTGTTCAAGGAAAGGCTGGAGGTGGCACTTAGTGCCATGGTCTGGAGATGTGGTGATGTTGGTCACAGGCTGGACTTGATGATCTTGGAGGTCTTTTCCAGCCTTAATAATTCTGTGATTCTATGATTTCACAGAGATTTCTTGCAGAAATTTATTTCCTGGATTCATTACTATAGGAGTCATCATCAAGAAACATTTTTCAGATTTCTTCTATTTTAGTTTCTGTCCTTGGCTTATACCAATCATAGATACAACAAAACAACAAATAGGGGATTATTTTATAATTATATCAGTATTATATGATTCTATTATTTTTAATATCCAAAAAAGCAACAAAGATTTTTGTTTCCTGTTGTGTCCCAGCTGCCTCAATATATATTGTGATATGTAACACTGATTTTACTTGGCAGCATGATTCTATCAGAGAGACAGTTTTTGCCCATAGCATTTGATCCCTTTCTGCATTCAAACATCAAGAGATTTTGACTGTTACTTAAAACCTATTTATTTGTTTGCTTTAGCACAGCAGAAAAATAGAGCTCTGGAGTGCACAGAGTTCAGAGGTTTGTTGGGTATTTCCCTGTTTTACCTTTGTCTCCTCCTCTCTGCCTTCAGGTGGTTATCTGGGCTCAAGCTGAGGTTGATTATATTAATATGACGTCACACGGACAGAAGCAGGTACAGAAGTTATGACTCAGCCCATGAGCATGCAGGTAACATGGGTGCACCACTCTACTGTGATAGGTTCTCTTGCTGTATTGACTAGTCAAGGGACAGCATTTTTTTCTCTTCAGGTGGCACAAAATGCTGCTTCCATCTCTTCAGTCATTAAGGAAGTGTGCTTTTAGCTCACTGGAAGAAGTCAATGTTCACATGAGTTAAACCACATAAAGTTCTTATTTCAGCTATTTCTGTGAAATCGTGGGCTTTGACCTCAGGACAGTTTATCTTCTAGACTAGTCTGTTTTAAACCATATTATCTCATTTCATTCTTTGTGTTTCTCAATTACTTTTGGCTAAGTCCCACTCTCTGAGTGCATCTCTTGGAAGTGAAAGGAAGACTTTGGTGAAAGAACCATTCTGAAGCCCAGCGACTGTATCACAAGTCTTACATCTTTGCATCTTTTTCACTCTATATCATAGAATCATAGGCTGGTTTAGGTTGGAAGGGATCTTAAACACCACCTAGTTCCAACTCCTCTGCATGGGCAGGGACACCTTATGAAATGTAGGAAGTATGACAATAATTCTGATGTGCTGAATTAATTTAGTTTGTACAGATAATTTGTGAATATTATGGATATGGAAAACCTCTGACATGATGTGGAAGCTTTAACATTTGTAGAATCAGAGATCTTAATAGATGAGGATGCTCTGACCCTTTACAATGAAGTTAGATCCTATGCATGTGTCCTGTATGTAATGCTACATGTAATTCTGGCTGGGAACATCCTTTCTGATGAATGTGGACTACCACGTAGCCATGATCTGAAGTCTGTAGAACCAGAAAATAGAAAAAGTAAATAATTAACAACTCCTGTGCATGTTTAGACATGTATCTGGGAGTATGAAGTCTGGAAGCTTCAGCTATGTATGTATTGCACATGTGGAATAAATATAAACATAATACTTGTAGCAAGGACCAGGGCTCAGGACTAAGTAAACATATTACTTACTTTTAAACTGCTTAAATTCTTATTATAAGCCATGGCACGTCATACACATAAGTATAAAACTTTTAATGAAAATGGACTTGATGGTCACAGTCACCTATAGAATCTAGAAAAGCTATGGAAACTGAACACAGTAAACTAATGTCAGTGTATAGCTGGAAGTCAGCAGGCAAAAGCATTTTTAATAGCTCCTATTCCACAGCACGTGCTCTGGTGTCCTGTATTTACAGCCCACATGGCATGTCTTGAGGGCCTCCACAGTTCTGTGGAGGGACACTCTCTGATCCCTTTATTTTCAGTATACATGTGTGCACCTTCCCCACATTTCTTCTGTTGTATTAAGGGAATGTCATATGAATATAATTATAAACAGAAATCCCACCTAACACCCAAACTTAAACTGAGACTCTTAAACTGATAGGATTTGGGCTTCACATTTGTTTCTTAGCCATACTGTGCATTAACACTTTATCTTTTGTAGTCTTAGTTGTAGGAGTTCTCCAGGCATTCAGAGCCTAGATTCTAGAAAGAACAATTTATCATTTTTTGTCTTTAGACCTCACTACACTGTTTTCCACAACTTCACAGAGAAAGCTGCATCAAATCACTCATCTGTAATTGAATCCCCTCCTTCCTACACTTGAATTTTCCAGTGAGGAACTGGTTTGGCTGTGTTGGCAATGCCAGCAACGGCGTTGCTAATATTACTACAAATACAGGAAATCCATTAACCTTGAATTATATATTCTCTAAGATATATTATTAAGTTAATATTATCTATTATATCCTATATTCTATATGCTACATTATACATTATAAACCATAGTCTTTTATTTTGCTTGCTTATGCTGACATTTCCTTTTGCTGTCACTGCAGACCGGTCAAATGTTTTGATGGTACTGTTAAGAGTGGGACATGGTAACACCTTCACTGGACATATCCACCAGAAATTTTATCTTGTGCTTGTTGTTGCCTTGTCTTAGGATAAGACCCTCTTCAACTAACCAATCTATATTCTTATAAAGTTTTTAATCTCATTTTCATTCAGTGACTTTTGCAAGACAAAAATACAGATAGTTTATGGACACAATTGTGCTTTGTACTGAGTTGCTTATATTCCAAAGAATTCTTGTGCAGCTTCCCTTCTATCCTTTTCTTCCTTCTCCTTTATTTTTTCCTTCCTTCATTTCACCTTCCTTTCTTACCTTTTTATTTCTTCTTTTCCAAGAAATAGACCCAGTACACAATGTTCACTATTTTTTTTTGCTATTACTCATTTAGGTCAAGGCCCAGCACCTCAGGTTCTTTGGGAGCTCCTTGGAAACATTGGTCTTAGCCTTCTACTGTGTTTCCCAGATCACAGTGTCATCTGTTTAGGTCTTAGCATGTCCCTCATCAGAGAAAAATGGTTGTATTTTCTGGCAAAACACCTATGGTGCTAACTTTAACCCAATGGCAATTGGAGGAAACTGGGTCTCCCAAAGGAGGTGGTTGGAGGTGCATAAACATACACTCTGTTTGTCTAAGAAGTACTGCCAGAAGCCTGCTGAGGCATCAAGAGTAGAAAAATATTTGGCATAAGCCATCTCCTCCAGAATTTCTCTGCTTGTAGGTAGTGGAAAATGTTTCCTTTTTACATATTTATTTAGTTCTTTTGAGTATATTCCTGGGCAATGAGTTTGTCTTCTTTTTGCACTAACAAGAAAATGTACCAGTTCTGTTGAACTCTTCATTCACACTCCCAAAGTATTAAACCTCCCCAATTCCTCCATTTTGTTTTGTCCCTCAGCAGTTCAGTTCAGTTTTGAATTCAGCTGAAGGATTCCTGCAAAGATGTTGCAAACCTCTGCTTTAATCTCTCTCACTGACATGGTGTTGCAAACCTCTGCTTTAATCTCTCTCACTGACATGGTGAAGCACTCAATGTATTTCTAAAACAGCATCTTTTCCATGTTTTTTTTTCTTCCAATTTCATATTTATCCCTATATTCCATTCAAATGTTTCCTTCAAAGCTCACCACTGGAAAATTGATCTGCTACTGTCTCTCTTAGCACTAATAACACTTTCTGGTACAGATGTTCAGTGCATCTGCAGAAAAAGGTAAGGCTAAGAAATAACCCATTCGCTTTCACAATGACAATCCAGGGATTTCCTGTAGAAAAATTACACACTGCTGTTCTAGTAACTTCCATCAAAACACTGGCATTTTTTTTTTCTCTAGGTTGTAATGTTCTAGCATTGCCAGCCTTGCAAAAATATCATATCCCAGTGAAGTGTCATGACACAAGTGGTTCAGTGAACCATGGCTTTTGAGAATTCCAATCTGAAAATCTGTGCACCTTTTTACTTCACCTCTCCCATGGTTTCAACCCTCCATCATCTTCATGCTTCCACAGCTCATGTCTCCACAGGTTTCATGTACACAGGATGCCATCTCTGCCTGCAAAATTTCAACACCTTTCCCAAAATTAATTCACACCACCACTTATGGTGCTTTTCCTCATCTCCACATTTGGCCATTTCTCAGAGACTCAATTTCTTTTCCAGACCTACAAGTTGAGTTCTTCAATGCAGAAACAGTTTCTTTCCTTTTTTTGTTGTTTTCAAATATTTATCTGTCATGTGTTCATTTTCTACAGAACACCATGTTCCTCAAAAAGGCACATTACAATTACTTCACCTTCTACATGTCAATTAAATGGAAGCTTTCAATGTAAGAATTATCATTTACAAAACTACTGCCTTCTGCTGCTCACAAATACACTGAGCACAGTCAAAAACTTTTCCAGTTGTTTTTAGGGCTCGTTTTTCCACTACTCTGAGTAGTTCAGGGTTTTTTAAGCTTTTGAGAGCTGTTCAACAAACACTCAGAGTCTGACAGGTCACCTTCACTCAGTGTCCAAGCTGATCCACCAGTTTGATAGTTTTAACTGATCGGAATTGTGCAACACACATTTCTACACAAGATTACATGGAATTTTGCTGTATCAGCCTTGAGCTTGAATGCACTGTTCATAGAATCACAGAATAGAATCATAGAATGGTTAAGGTTGGAAGGGACCTTAAAGATCATCAGGTTCCAACCCCCTTGCCAGAGCAGGATCACCTAGAGCACATCACACAGGAAGGTGTCCAGGCAGGTTTTGAATGTCTCCAGCAAAGGAGACTCCACAGCCTCTCTGGGCAGCCTGTCCCAGGGCTCTGTCACTCTCACAGGAAAGAAGCTTTTTCTGATGTTTTAGTGGAACCTCCTATGCTCCAGTTTGCACCCACTGCCCCTTGTCCTATCACTGGACATCACTGAACAAAGCCTGGCTCTGTCCTCCTGACACTTGCCTTAACGTATTTGTAAACACAGATGAGGTCACCCCTCAGTCTCCTTTTCTCCAAGCTCAAGAGACCCAGCTCCCTCAGCCTTTCCTCATCAGGGAGATGTTCCACTCCCTTCAGCATCTTTGTGGCTCTGCCCGGGACTCTCTCAAGCACTTCCCTGTCCTTCTTAAACTGAGGGGCCCAGAACTGGACACAATACTCCAGATGCGGCCTCACCAAGGCAGAATAGATGGGGAGGAGAACCTCTCTCAACCTATTAACCACACTCTTTCTAATGCACCCCAGGATGCCACTGGCCTTCTTGGCTACAAGAGCACATTGCTGGCTCATGGTCATCCTCCTGTCCACCAGGATCCCCAGGCCCCTTTCCCTACATTGGTCTCCAGCAGATCAGCCCCCATCCTGTACTGGTACATGGGGTTGCTCTTCCCCAGATGCAAGATTCTACACTTGTCCTTGTTGAATTTCATCAAGTTTCTCCCTGCCCAACTCTCCAGCCTGTCTAGGTCTCACTGAATGGCAGCACAGCTTTCTGGTGTGTCAGCCACTCCTCCCAGTTTAGTGTCATCAGCAAATTTGCTGCTTTAAATACTGAACAACACCGGTCCCAGTACCAACCCCTGAGGGACTCCATTACTCACAGACCTCCAACTAGATTTCGTCCCATTGACCACAACTCTCTGACTTCTTCCTTTCAACCAGTTCCTGATCCACCTCACTACCTGATCATCAAGACCACACTTCCTTCTACGAGGATGCTGTGGGAGACAGTGTCAAATGCTTTACTGAAATCAAGATAAACTACATCTACCACTCTACCATCATCTGTCCACCTAGTTATTTCCTCATAGAAGGCTATAAGGTTGGTCAAACATGACTTCCCCTTGGTAAAACCATGTTGACTGCTCTTAATCACCCCCTCATCCTTGATATGCCTGGAGATAGTGTCAAGAACAAGTTGTTCCATCACCTTTTCAGGGATGGAGGTGAGGCTGGCCTGTCTATAGTTACCCGGGTCCTCCTTCTTGCCCTTTTTGTAGACTGGAGTGACATTTGCTACCCTCCAGTCCTTAGGAACCTCTCCTGTTGCCCATTTCACCAAGCTGCTCATGCTATTGAAGGAAGAAAAAACTAAAAGGAGTCAGTACTTTTAGTGTGACATTACCAGAAACGATAACAAAACGTATGAAGCCACAAGAGTGATAGCAGACATGGCTGTCAGGTGGGAACTGAGCTTCAATCTATATATGGGCCAGGTTATAAATTTCATTACTGGATGATGAACTACATGTGTTAGGCTTGAGGCTCTGAAAAGTTAGAAAGGAAGGGGACATGTAATTCAGCTTATTGGTACTGACATCAAAGGCTTTTCACTTTCTGGTCACCTTTGTAAATATAGCCTTAATGAGCAGTGGGCTCTATTTCCTCCCCAGGGTAAATATGTTTTCAAAATTAGAAACAATATTGTAGTGGCTGTGATTTTAAATTCTAGGAATGGCAAAGGGTCACAGAGATTTGGGAGAAAATCCTGCCTTTTATCTCTCAATTGGCTTTCATTGCATCACTGAAATATCTTCAGCTTACCCATACACCTGAGTATTTTGCTGAATAAAGAGCACAATTCTACTGATGATAACCAAAATCCTTGATTTTTAGAAGAAAAGTTCTCTGAGAAGAAGGGTCTTTCTACCCTCTGTCTTGGCTCTTTTCTGAAATCAATATAGCAGCCTGGATTAACATACAACTGACAGGAATCAAATTAGTATTTTAAAGACAGGTATTTGAGATCTGTTTAATTAATATTACATTGAATATTTATACCCTTACTTCTGTGTAGCAACATTGTGATGCAGGAAAATACTATGTACTTCCTCTTCACAGGAACAAGTCATCTTAAATGTCCTGTAAAATCTTCAGATATTTTTCATGGTTTTTAAGGAAAGCATTTGTCTGTATCACATGAATCTTTCAGTTTACTGGGAAGTTTCCTTTTTCCTGA
Source organism: Apus apus (assembly GCF_020740795.1). Taxonomy (NCBI): domain Eukaryota; kingdom Metazoa; phylum Chordata; class Aves; order Apodiformes; family Apodidae; genus Apus; species Apus apus. The sequence continues at coordinate 112,670,532 of NC_067284.1, read as the reverse complement.
TCTTTGCTAATTTCTTATTACCCCTTTTCTGTCTAGCAAAATTGCAGTGACAAATGCTATCCTCTTCATAAATTGTTTTCATTCCAGAAACCCCTGTTTGAAGTCACCTCATTGTCAGTTCTACTGTACTGTATTTTTAAGGACTTTACATCCCTATAGCATACTTCAAGCTTATCTATGAACTCTTGGTTCTTTTTGAGTGCTCTTTCACTCCTTTAATTCAGTTAAAAATTCAGTTTTTCAATACTAGATACCTCAGTACTTAATGGATAATGGCAAAAATAAAGTATGGGAAGGAAAGGAAGGGAAAGGAAGGGAAAGGAAGGGAAAGGAAGGGAAAGGAAAGGAAAGGAAGGGAAAGGAAAGGAAAGGAAAGGAAAGGAAAGGAAAGGAAAGGAAAGGAAAGGAAAGGAAAGCTATTTTTTCATCTATGCTTTCAGTTGTGAGTCTCTTTGGAGGGTCAGTGAAATATGTATACCTGAATCCACCCCTGCAAGTGGCTACAATAAGAAATTTGCTGCTTTCACCTTGCACTGGGTATATGGAAGTTTTATGATTGGGTTGAAAAGAAAATGTAGCAGCCTTCTAACTAGGATAAGAGTTGTTTGTTTTTATTGCATTGCAGAAGAAGGCTGATCTTGCAAATGAAACCAAACCTCATTTAACTCTAAGATAAGGTATAAACTGCAAAAATAGGTTAAAGTTCATCTCTCAATAGCAGCTGGGGCTCAGAAAAGAAAGGGAACATCCTGTTGTTCAGATGTTATTTAGTTCAGATGTTATTTAGTAACAGGAGGAAAGCTTCCAAAAGTTAATTTTTTTTAAAGTTATTTGAAAACATGCTTAATTGAGTCAAATAAAACATTAAATATTTATTTATTTAGCAAGAATTAAGATTTCTGAATTACACTTTTTTGACCTAAAATCTCAACATATCAACGTACCAATTCTGACACAGTTTAAGGAAAAAGGGCAGGCTTTTCAGGGAAATGTAGTACTAAAAATCATTTTATTTTCAGGAATGAATCGGCTGACAATGGTGGAATTACATTACTCTGTCTGAGGATTTGGCTCAATTCTGAAGCTTCCTCATTGTTCTTATTTGTTGCTCTCAACAGCTACTTCTCTGCTGACTGCTCCACCATTTGCCTTTCTATTCCTTGACCTTGATCTGGTTCCTCTGACCTTCATCCCCTTTTATCTGATATCTCTGTTTTTTCATTGCTACAATTGTACTTAAAGAATTTTATTTATTAGGGTTACTCTTTCATTTCTTATTCCTATTTTCTCTGTTCAAGCACATCATCTATACCCCAGTGTTATCTTTACTTCTTCCTCTCCAGAGTTAGCATTTTGCTCTCGCTTTGGTGTTAGACTGCTGAAATCATCTCTTTAAGCCCTTGTAATCCACTATCCTACCCAAAACTCCCCCGTGAGAACCACCTAGCACATTCTCATCACATACCACTCCAGCTTCTTAAAATGGCCACTTCTGTTACATTAAACAATGCTTAACCTCAGAGTGCTTTCTTGTGTGGCTTCCCAAAGTAACCCTCTGCCCATTTCCCAAGCTCATGAGCCAATGCTTGTGCTCAATTCCCTAATCTAGTGTAGACTTCAGGCCTACAATGTTCAGATGGTAAGATTATCTAAGATGTACTCCCCTGGGATGGTAAGGATTTGGTGGAGGGAGGACATGCATGTAGATGTGAGCAATTCAGAATTGTGGTCCATGCATAGAGGTGGGCAAAAGAGCAAAGCAGTAACACAGCAAAGGAAAAGAATAAAGAATAGTGGGAAATATTATAACAGTATTATAGTAATAGAAGCAATGCACTGTTCTCAACAGTAATAATAGTAATAATAGAAGCAAACAGAGCTATTTATTCAGTACCCATGGTTCCAGTTAAAAGAACATAGAGTGGAAACTGAGGAGGACCAGAGACAGGCAGGCCAGAGCCATGGAAAATACTGCATTCAGAGAGAGACTGAAGAGACTGAAATTGTTTGCTTTGAGGAGGAGATAAGAAGAGCTAAGATAAAGGCAGAGGAAATAATTACAAATATAGAGAAAGATGAAAAGCACTGATAGTCTCCTTTTTTTTGCAATACAATAAGACATTTGGGGGGTGCTTGTGTGGGACTCAGTTGCTAAAATGTAGCCATCCAATTTTATTTTCAGCTCTTGGGGTATCAAGGATATCTGTGTGGGATTGGAGATAAGACAGATCTTACAGGACATATGTACCCTTCTCAGTTAGCAACTCAAGGTCAGAGAAGATAATCCACTGAGTAAAAAATGATACCAGATGCTTTCAGTGAATTTGAAAGTTTCGCAATAAATGTGAATGCAAAACCTAAACTGACTAAATAAAAGTGTTAAACATGATCCACAGATAGCTTTGGAGACCTGTTTGTAGTTTATTCATTTGTGTACCTCTTGGTTTAGCATATCTCCTGGACATCCTATTATAGCCAGACTAGGACCTTATCACAGTAGTGTTTTACAAAAAGAAAGAAAAGAGAGAATACTTTCCTTGGCTGAGCTGGTGATCTAACTGCAAACAGACTGAATCAGGCAGATACATTAACACAATGATACATAAAGTATGTAATTTACATATTTGCCAAAACTTGGACATCTTAAGTCATCTCATACACTAGAGTATCTTGCCTGGTTTTCAGCTGCATCTTCAAAAGGGTAAGATCTCTTCTAGATACCGGACCAGAACTGCCACTGCTTCAGTAACATCAGGAAACTGAAATAGCATCAGACACGATCAGGCATCTGAGGAAACAGGCAGATCTCCACTAATTGTAAAGGAAACTTAGACATCTAGATTACCTGCAGAAACCTACATCACAGCCACCATAGTTTTGAAAGCAGTGTGAGATACTTTTCCTTCAGAATAAGGAAATTCTGTAACTCCTGATAATTTCTAGCATTTTCTTGTGAATCACCTGACATTGCTGGGGAAAGAGTGTTGGTGTTTCTGTATGTCTACTTCATATTTTATGAAAAAACATATTTTAGTCTCAATAATAATTAATGAGACATGATTCTAGAGGGGCTAGAAAACAGATTTGAAAAATTCAATTGTGTTCTCAAATAAAATTTGGTCTCCACAGACTTACACCAATAGACTTTCTTTTTTTCTCTGTATCTTAAGTGAAATAATTCCTGATGCTCTCAAGTAAGAGTGTAGAATGCAGATTAAGGAAGAATGTAAAGTGTAGGATCACATTGCGTGGTGATGAATGGCAGAGATTGAAAGTGGTAAAGCTGGGAATGTAAATCTTCTCCAATTCTTTGATATAGCAGTTAGAAACTCAGATGTTAGCATTTTTATTGTTCAGTTTCATGGAATTAATATCAAGCATAATGCTGAATTTCAGTTATCTGAGATTTATGTTAGGAAAGAGTTTGAAACTTCCCCATGTCTTTACACTTTGGTAAAAAATTATTCTGAAATAAAACATGGGCTTAATATTTCCATCTCAGCTCTTAGCTGAGTCTGTGCTGGAAGCTTTCTCCCTTTAATCACTGCTGATGGACATCTAAGTCAGCCATTGCACAGAAGTAGAATTAGACTGAAACACTAAATGGTCAGCAGTCAAATAGATGACAAACAGGGTACTTTGGATGGGAATTTTTTCCCTAAAGGTAGGGTCTGGAGAGAGAAGATTATGATGGTTACAGGACAGTAGGTCCAGAAAGCTAGAATGTATATTATCTTTGGATGGGGATCTGAATAAAGCTATGTATTTAAAAATAATAAAAAGGGGGAAAATGTCTGAGCAGTGGAAAGGTGGTGTTAAAATAGGGATGGAACAGAAAAGTTAATTTAGGAGACTGAATGGGCCACTCAAATATTAACACATCAAAAGATGCCAAGAAATGCAGATGATAACTTCCATGAAGATAAATTAAGAAACCCCTTACTAAAAAAAGACTGATTTAACAAACAGATTTGGTGTAGTAGAAAGAGAGAAAGAAAGAGATGCAAACTGAAAATATCTGGTGAAGAAGAAGAGAATTAAACTAGTTTGGGGGTAAAAGGATGAAAAGCACACCTGTGTTTGCTTGTACTAAAAATTGAAATGGGCCAAGGATCACTTTCTGGCTCTGAAGCCTAGGGTCATGGTACAGTCCACGTCCATCTAGTTCGGTTCTCTCAGGTCACCAAACAAGGTGCTCAAATGAAATACATGTGTTGGGAATGGTTCCTGATTTAAGTCTGAAGCACTACCTGGCATTATTTGGGAAAGTGCTCATCAAATTCAGTTAAAAACATTCTGTTGACTGTGCTATTTAGCTGTGAGAAAAACTAAGGCCCAGTTGCCATAGTTCTGTTTAGTTTACTAGTGTAGGTGCAGCCTGGGAGAGTAGAGTCCAAGGAGACATGAAGATAATACACAAAGAACTGCAAGATTAAATAGAACGCTGTGATCTCAGGACAGAAAAAAAGCAGGGAGGAAAACCACTGGGATTCTTCTCAACTGCAGGAGAGATCAGGTCTAAAGCCCTGGGAAGCATCTTACCAAGAAATATTTAATAAGCCATCTAAACCATTGTATTTTGCCATCAAAGTGTATCCAGCGAACAGAAGTATGCAATGTTTGCCAAAAGTAAAGACATGAGAAATCTGAGGAAGCCTGAAATCTCTATTAATTTTTAGGTATGATGGCAAACAATGATTCTGCTGATTTCATACTGGAACAGGACTAGATTATGTCAGTTCAGAGAAAACATGCAAGAAAGTGGTGTTATTTCCAGTGATTCGTTGAGTGGAATTTTAGAGATTTTTTTCTTCTAAAGGAGGAGGATAAAGATTTGACAAGGGGAAGAAAACAGGTAGATTACTGATTAGCCAGCATTCCTAGGAAACTGAGAAATGCTCAGCCACCAACAGGCATTTATGAAAAGAGAACTGTTATCAGGGGAAAAAAAAAATCAAATGAAGAGCATGTTCTTTAGTATGTGGAAGAAGAATGTAACTTCTTTCCTGCAATACCACTTTGGCATTTCCACATTAAACAAGAATAAAAACTTGAAAGGAAGAACTTGAAGCCTAACTGAATAAATAGCTATGTCAGAAAATACTATTAAAATAAGCAGAACACTAACAATGAATAAGAAAAAGGAGCAAATCAGCAAAAAAATGTTAGATCTTGGAAGGGTTAAGGGAGAACTGCCAAAACTCCAGAGGGAAAGTATGAGTGTTGTAAAAAAAAAAAAAAAAGAGAGAGAGAGAGAGAGCAAAGGAAGGATAGGAAAAAAAGGTGCTGATGGAAAGATAATGTTCAGCTTGGTCTGAAAATTAAATTCATATCTACCTCTATTCCTACTATCAAAATGTGGGGCACATCCAGGGAGGGAATTGCTATGGAACTTCCTTGTGATACAGAGAGGTATTTAGCAATGATGCCATCAGAGATAGTGAGCTACTCAGCAACACCAGCAAACCTAACAATTTGACTGAATCCTACTGTATCTCCCTGTGGATCTAGCCTGTAGTCAACCCAGAAGAGATTAGAAGGTCACTCAGGAAGGAACTGTACGATCTTAAGAACTAGAACATTAGAAGTAGCATGAATTTCAGTAGTACAAAGGGAAAGGTCATTCATTTGATAGAAGATAGGAGGAACTTCTGCTTTAATTAGAAACTTGTATATTGGAGAAAAAAGAAGAGGAAGGGAAAGATTTAGCTATGCTGTTCATGGGCAGGATAAATGTGAATACTGAGCTGTGGGGTAAGTAGAGAGCAGTTGCCATCTTAGGCTCTATCAGTGAATGCATGTGTACTAGTGATAGGGATGTACTACCTATTTATTACTCATTAGAATATAACAGTAGTTACTGATTATTTTCCCTGCTACTGTTGAGACCTCATGTAGAAATTCTAAGCACTTCTGTTACCCATAATCAGCAAACATGAATTCAAACTAGGTAAGACTGGAAGAACTATTTGAATCAGTACAGGAACAAAAAGTGTTTTTTTCAAGAGGAGACAAAGCAACCTGACACTTCTATCCTAGAAAAGTCTGAGAGCACTATGACTGATCCCTGTAAATCCACAGGAAGAGAGAAGAGCCATACAAGCTTAAGGATGATGTTATTACAGGCCCCCCAAAAAAGCAGTCATAGGTGCCTCAAGGCTAAAGACTGGAAATGATGCATCAGTCTCTGAGCCTTGGAAGAGGAATGGTGGTATCTAAGGGGCCAAAACTAAACATCTTCAGAGCCTAGTTTAATACATTTATGACTAGCATGAGAAACCACAGTTGCTTGTGATGATAGGCAAGACTCTGGTCCTAAGGACTTGACTAGACCTTTCCAGTTTCATGCTTCAGAAATGTTGAACTTTTACTAAGCAGAAATAAAGTAAGAAAATTATGAAAACACTCAGTGGTTACTTCTTTGACAAGATCAGTAGACTAAATATATGGAATTCTTACAGAAAAACTTTTCTGTTTGCATACATTTACACCTAAGGTTAAACATTACCCTGGACATGCAGCCCCTCATTGCAACATCAGATGGTATTTTAACTCAAACACTAAGTGGTTTTTAAAAAACAAAACCACAAAAAAATCCCACTAAAAATCCACACCAAAGATTTCAGGAAAGTTTTACTAAAATAAGAACTCTGTCTAGTATCAATGGCTGACAACTATATAGAAAAACATAGTTTAAAAAACTGTTATGACATAGAAATACTCAGGCCTTGCACTTCTTATGTTTTCTTACTAGATGCATGATTATATCAGGGAATGCATAAACAAAGAGGAAGACAAAAATGAAGATTTTCAAAGGTGCCAGGAGCACTTTATCAACAGAAATTAAGTGCCTATGGGTATTATCCCTTTACATACTCACTCCAGAATCTCTGCAATCAATGATGTACTGAGGGCTACCAGTCTAGGCAAAAATGTGTGCAATCATCATAATAAATCTGAGAGTTCTGCTAGAGCCACTGCTCTACAATTGGATACATTCTTTCTCTGAGGGATTCTTTAAAATCTTTAGTCAAATTTTGCTTTGCATACAGAAATCGGCCTCATCGCACCCGAGACAAAATTCCATGCATTTGCAATGCAAAAGAATATTGAAATAGATCTGATTTTCCACAATGACTGGAACTGGTAGAAAACATCAGTTTTCTAGAGGATATCTAGTTTAGTGTGGCAATGTTATTCTTCTAAACTATTTGATAAGCCCAAGTTAGTCATCCTGCTCTCAAGATCTCTGCCTATACAAAACACCGTTTTTATTAAACCCTTCATAGTATTAATTAATGTAGAGGAATGACATTTAAAATAATTTCCCCTGAACTCTGTAAGAAGGTCTGGAGTAAGTGGTGGAGAAGATTTAAGGAGAGTCATTCCCATGGCTGTAGATTTCAGCCCTGTAAGAAGCTCCCAAGGATCATCCCAACTTTCTTTAGCAAGAGAGGTAGCCACCTCTATAGACAGCCACACCCTGCCAGGTCCCATTTTGCCCTCACTGGATTTTTTCCCCAAAATACTTGCAACTGTTGTGGGTTTTTTTTTCCAACAGTGGGGCTTTTTATTAAGAAAACCAATCTTTTAGACTGCTGTTCATTAGAATAGGCTAGATAATTTCCCCCATTCTGTGGCAAGAAAAGAATTATGAGGAATAGAAGGCATTTCAATGAACTGCTGAATGACAGTAGAACTCATCAAACTCTCCTTGAACTTTGTGTTTCTCTTCTAGTTCAGGCAATGTGAGGCAACGAGCTTCATAAAGTGCTTAACCTTGTAAATTAATGTTGACACTTTACTGGTGGAAAATAATGACTAAGCTCATTTTTGCAGGTAGTCTATTAATCTGTGATGCTGTCATTAGCCGTGATATTTCTTATGAGTATTTTACAGATTCCTCTCCATTGGCTTACAGTGAGCTGCTTGTACCAGCCAAGGAATGATTTCCTAGGGATGTGAGGGGACAGCATGTACATTGTGTTTCACTAGCACAGGCATAAATTCAACTCATGATGTCATGAACATAGTTAATAGACATTCTTAAGTTATATAGTTATTGCTGTTTGATATAGAGTCATAAACAGTTAATAATAGAAAAGATCTGAGCCAAGATTTTGAAAAATGGTGATAATTAAAATGAGGTGCTAACTGTGCCAAAGATGAGTGCATAACTAAGCAATTAAAATGCATACCAGAGTTTTTTTCAGAATCTAGTAGCCTCCATTACATTTTAAAAAGTAAATTAAAAAGTTAGTTAAAATGAAAATAAGGCTACTAGTTTCCAATATGAAATACAGACTCAGGAGCCTAACTTTGTAAAAACATACTTATTGCTACTGAGTGGTACCTTCCATTTTTTGTTTTGGTGAAGGATTTTTAAAGGCAGTAGTAAGATTCTGATCACTAATATATTGAGAAAACTGTTGCATAAATAAGTCCTCAGAGTTCTTGGCTCCAGTGGTGAAATTTCCTCAAGTATCTGAAATTGCTTAAAAGTAATAATTCCTGACATGCCATTTCACTGCATGTAAAATGTGTGTTCTGTGTTTGACTAGGAATTCATGTGAAACCCTGGAGAGAGGCACAGGCTCAGAACAGTTACTTCTTGGACAGAGCATTAGCTGCTTCCAAAGAGTATGTCCAAAAAAAAGTAAGCAGTGCCATCAAAAATGCTTTGCCTTTGAATTTGCATGCATTTTTGTAAAATGCATTGATGCAACTATATACCTTAAAAAAAAAAAATAAATGCACAGCATCTATTATTTCTGCATCAGTAAAGCTGCTAAAGTAACAATTGTACCAATTTGTTACAATCCAAGTACTAATTTTGCTTTTTAACAGTAAAATAGAGGGAATTTTAGATTGCTATCAGAGATGAAAAACAGCTGAGAGAAAGGAGCAAAACCCGCCCCAGAAGCTGGGTGAGAGAATGAGCAGTGAAGTTGCACTGAGGTTTAAAAGTCATCAAGATGTGGTGCTTGGGGACATGGCTCAGTGCTGGACTTGGTCATCTTAAAGGTGTTTTCCAACCTAAGTGATTCTGTGAGCTGTGCCCTGCTCTGGCACTGCTTCAAAGCAGAATGCCCAGGACCAAGTTGAAGATCACCTATATGCACTGCAGTCCTCCCTATACAGACATATGCCAGAACTCAGTCTAGCTCTGGAAGGGGTCAAGGAGCAAAGTGCATGGGATAAAAAGAAGAAAGATCAAAGTGAAGAAACTCAGCATAAACTTGTTAACCTAACAGATAATAGAGGCATTAAAGAGAAGAAACTGACTAAATAATATTTTCTAGATGATTGCCATGATATGGTTGATTGACAAAAGCTGTTTTACTAGATAAAAAAGAGACAGACCCAATGGAAAGAACTTCAAGGGATATCAGGCCAAGGCTCCATTACAGCTGACATGGTCTCATCATCCTTATATGGCATCATCACTACGCTCCATGGAAGCAGACAAAGATATTTTGCATCCTAAAACAACTGGATAACTAAATACCTTATAATGATTTTTCTTATGACAATTTTTGTCAAATATTCTGTAAGCATTACTGAAGTCTCTGGACATCGTTGGCCCTCTGAACTCCAGGCTGTCATTTCACAAAAACCTCATCTGAGGATATGGACAAATCTAAGCCAACAAAAGTGAACGCTGCTTCCATACTGATCCTTTGGTAGCCCAGCTGAAGACAGCAGGTGATGTTTCCAGAGCTGAGGAGTAAGCAAATAATAATTTGAGGAAACTATGTTCAGTATCATGAAAGATGAGGAGAGGCACACAAAAAAATGCACTGTTTTTCAGAAGTATGTCATGAGCATGGGGGCTGCATTGAGCCCCTAGTGAAATAACCTACCATGGACTCACTGTATTCTTAATTGATTCAGTCAGCTCTTCACAAGATTTCCACACTAAACCTCTTCTATCAGGATAAGCTTTGCAAGCCATCTGATATCACACTTCCCATTCTTTTTGCATTTAAAAATTTTTTTTCTCAAATTTTAAGTATATATATTTTAAGTATATATTTCCTCAGTTTCCTCAGTGTCAAGAGTCCTGTGGTCTTCTGGTCAGAGTAAAAATAGATCTCCCCCAGGTTCCAAATACAGCCAGAGTTCATCCACAGATAACCAGTTGCTGGCAGATCAGTCCCATTATGCACCTTATGGCCAAAGAAAATGCTGAATTTTTAGAACTTCATACAGAGGGAACAAAATGAAGATTCCCATTTTTAAATGCCTTTTACTCATGATGAACACACAACATGGAACAGGCACAAATTAAAGGATTAAAATAGATGTGCTATATAAGCCTTTTGGTTCCTCTGACAAGTACTAGCATGATTTTTTTTTATCCTTTTATGTGCAGAGAAGGTCTGAATGTCTGTTTCCAATAAACCAAGTAAGTGCTCTAATCACAGTGTTACAAGTAGAAAAAGGAGTAAAGCAAAGCACAGAAAAAATTCTGTGGGAAATTACTGATTTACCCACCTCACTTCAAAAAACAATTAGGTGTACACTAGATAGTAAGATTTGTCCTTGCCTATGGAGTCTACTCCTGTTTAAGCTGGAAGGGTATTTTTCCACTGAAGTGTGAGTATTTTACTTTCAACTACTTGAAACTTTGTAGTCTTGCAGAGGGACACTCTGTACCAGGAGATTCCACATAATAGCAAGATGCTTTATGTTAAAACAACTCCAGTTTTCTGTTGTTTTTGTTTTCTTCTCTGGATTTACATCCTCAGGCAACATACCTAGTAGGAGAAAACGGGACTTCTAGGCAGAAGTCTCCTGAAGTTAAATCTAAAATTGACCTGGTGACTCATCCTAAACATGCCTACTGATTTCCACTGAATATAAAGATATCTAGGAATGATTTAATCTACCTGTACATCTAACCTAGTTGAACTTTGGTAAATTACTTAAAATAGATGCCTAATGAATGTGTGTTTACAGTTACATAAACTAACCTGAATCCCTGGGTGTTCTTAAACCGTCTAAACTTTAATTATTCTTCCTCATTATACAAAAAGCTATGGAACATGAGATTAAGTTACCACATATATAGATACATAAGTTGGTTTTGTGTATGCTTTTATGTTTCTGTCTCAGTTCCCAGTTCTTTCTAAACCAATAATAAAAGATTTATTCCTTGCATAACTGAATAAAATCTACATTGCCTTTTATAATGTGAAAAGGGATCCTTTACCTGTTTCTCAAGAAAGCAGTGTGAGGGAAATTTTATTGCTTTTATCAATGATAATGATTAATTATAAACAACTAATCAGTTCACGTGAAAAATTCCCACCTCTTAACATAAATTATAAAAGAGAGGATGTCAGCATTTGCTCAAGTTTGATGCCTACAGTATAGAAATCAGAACTGCTCCAAGCTCAGTGTCACAAGCAGACATGTGAATTTCAACTGGCAGTTTTATACATATATATGGTATGTCTTCTTGCAATTGTACAAACTGGGAAAAATATTTTTCCTCCACTAAAAATGATATAGTAATGAGTGCAAAGAAATTTTTTTTCACTGTATATCTCCCTCTCTGAGTTGCAAATGCTTTCAGTCTACGATATGGCAGTGGAAAGGATTAGACAAAAGCTGATTACTTCACAGGCTTATCAGACATCTGTTAAAAGGTTGTTGCTGCAACCTGTGGTTAGGGTCACCAGTCCTCCAATGATAGGCCTAAAAAAACCCAGAAAAAAACAACTTATTTAAAAGGCCTCTCTCTCCTCTTTCTCTGTCTCTCTTTCAAGGCATGAAATATCTTTTCTGCGGCCCTTATAGGCAGGAAGAATGATTTTCAAGACTCTTCTTTGATAAGAGACACTGAAAAATAACATGTAGATTCAACTATTCTATAAGATAATTTTCTCCTTTGCCTTAAGTTAATTAGCAGAGGTGTTCCTTTGCAGCACAGAGAAAATGAACAGAGCATCACACTCAGCCACAGTTACCCTGCATATAGGAAAGATGTCTGCATTCTAAATCAAATGTACAAAACACACTGCTTGCAGTCAACAGTCATCTCTAACTCAAACATACACACAAATGTCAACTGATTGGTAGAGACAGCTAGAAAATGGAAAGTAAATTAATTAAAATCTTCATATTCTCCCATGGTTTTAAATCACAATGTCAAAATTTCATGACACTTTCGTATGTGCTCTACTAACTCCAGTTGTTATTTTTCACTTTCTCTTGGAAAAAGGTGGAATAAAGACTGTACAAAAAGAATCCAGCTCTCACTTACTTAAACATTACAAAATAGCTCATAATCACTATAAAGTCCTGTGCCATTACATATACTGCACCACTCTGCCACTTTTTCTTTATTAATTATTTCCTTTTGAACAGCAATCAGTGAACCCAGATGTCTGAACGTGAGAGATCTTAGCTGTGGCATCTGGATCCTTCACAGATTCCAAAAGTAAGTCTGCTATTGGCATTCAAACTGAGTCACATTCCCTTTCAGTACTCATACTGCCTTTGGCTTGCTGTGTTATTGTGCACTTATTCATAAGCCAGTGTGCTTACATTTTGACTTGGGAATACTCCGTGCACTTTGGAAGAAATCCTATCCCCATTGAAGTCAGTGGGAGTTTTGCCATCAGCTACAAGGGAGCCAGGATTTCATCCTTTGAGTTTTTGTTCAGAGAGAGGAATAGAGGTTGCCTGAGGCAGGCTCTTCAAAAATCTTTCAGCCCTGTAAGCCTTCATTACTTATCCATTTAAAAATCCGCTAAGGGAAGAGGTTAAGCTGAAAAATCCCAATTGCTCCGTCTTTATATTGTGAGCACACTCATAGATCTCTGAGTTGGACAAGGGTTGGCACAGAACATGCTCATATTGAGGCTCCTAACCACTCATGGAATAGGTGACAGCAGGTAAAGATTACTGAAATATAAAGATTTTGACCCAAAATTACAGGCAGGGTCTGTTGAGTTCACAGTTTCTACTAGATCCTTCTTGCTAAAAGCTGTCATATGCCATGTTGCCATGGACCCTCCCAGTGGTGGGTTTGCACTTTTGCTCCCTTCCAACACAATGTGGAAGCCACAAATATTTCTAGTTAAAGATACACCATAAAAAAAAAAAAAAAAAAAAATCTCAGCTCTTTTAAGCTGAGATTCATGTATTTTGTGAGCTTTTAAAAGCCCTTTAAACACAGAAAACTTTTCCTAGAAAACCTTCCACAGATTTAAGAATTTCTTACGAAAAAATTCTAATAGGAAGCAAAGTATTTTGAGAATGGAGCTTGTCTTCTTTAATTTTAAACTATTGTTTTCTCTGAAAAAGGATGAAAAGTGCTGGGAAAACTTTTGTGTACTTTTCAGTGTTCTGGTTATTTTGCCAAAGAAATCTAGGGCAAATTTATTTTAGTTAAACATTTATTTGGTGGCCACTGTTTCTACAAAGAATATTTTGCTATCCTCACCATTAACCCTTTGTTCCTTTGAATGCCAGTAATGCCACACTTTTCATCTACAAAGAGGTGTAAGGATATTTTGTTTGTTATAGCTATATTGCAGATCTAGTTCTCATGGTTCAAAATCTTGGGTTTTGCAGCTTAGTATAATTTAGGTCATGAACCATTCCCACTACTGTACAGTGAATTATAAAATGTATCAGTCCCTATTATCCTAAAGAAAAAAAAAATAAATATGCAAGGTACATGGCTGTATTTATTTTCATCTGGTTGAATGCTTACCCACTAGGAAGAGAGTGAAGGTTTACTCAAACAGCCAAGTTACCAGAGTAATCCTCTATGTGCTCACTTGCAGCTTGCAGCAAATGAAACCTGGGTTAAATTCACATCTCCTTAGGGTTAAGGACATGTATGTTGACAGTTATATCAGCTTAGCTGACATGAAATAACATCTGAAGCCAGAATAAATTGTTCTTTTATCTGTGGTGAACGCTAATGTTTAGGTTTTTTTATTTATTCCTCTTTTAATAAATACAGTATTTTAGTTGTGGATTTCAGAAATGAACCAGCCTTTGGTTACAAACCTTATCATATGTCTGCACTTTACATCAACTGCTCCTCAAAGCTGCAAAAGTTTTGAGTTTTTTGGACTACTGGCATAGTCCAAAGCTCTGTCTGTCTGATATATTTTAGCTTTCCTTTTTGAAGTTACAGAGTATTCTAACTACAGTAACATGTCTGTCATATAGCTTTTCTTACTTTGGCCACTGTCAGCAGTTACCCAGCACTGCTCTTCTATCTTGTCATAGAATCATAGAATCATAGAATCTTAGGGGTTGGAAGGGACCTCGAAAGACCATCTAGTCCAACCCCCACTGCTAGAGCAGGATCACCCAGAGCACATCACACAAGAACGCATCCAGGCGGGTTTTGAATGTCTCCAGTGAAGGAGACTCCACAACCTCCCTGGGCAGCCTGTTCCAGTGCTCTGTCACTCTCATACAAGGTTATTCTTCTGAGTTGGCACATTTTGTTAAACTTGCATTTACTTTTATGCATCTTCTGATCAACCTTTCTCTGGGGATTCACATGAAAACTGTGGGAGAGCTCAGTACTGCCTATTGCTCTTTTCACTGACCCAGAAAGAATAGGTTCTGAGGGAACAATAGAAGGGGTAACAATTGGTCAACACATTCCTGCCAGGAAATAAATTGTCTAAGTGCACAGGGAAACAGCTTCATATTAATTTTCAAAAAATTCCTAACTACGGTACTCTTTCGGAACTGAACTTTGTTTTTGCCACACATTGACAATAAGATTATCAGAAGGAGGACCACAAAGCTGCTTAGATGGCTGGAGCACCTCTCCTATGAAGACAGGGTGAGAGAGATGGGGCTGTTCAGCCTGGAGAAGGGAAGACTCTGGGGAGGAGACCTTAAAGCACCTTGCAGTGCCTGAAGGGGCTACAGGAAAGCTGGGGAAGGGTTTTTTACAAGGGCATGGAGTGATAGGACAAGGGGTAAGAGTTTTAAACTGAAAGAGCTAGATCTAGATATTAGAAGAAATTACGCATTGTGAGGGTGGTGAGACACTGGCACAGGTTGCCCAGAGAAGTTGTGGATGCCCCATCCCTGGAAATGTTCAAGGGCAGAATGGATGGGACTTGAAGCACCCTGGTCTAGTGGGAGGTGTCCCTGCCCATGGCAGGAGAATTGGATCTAGATGATTTTTAATGTCCCTTCAAACCCAAATCATTCTATGGTTCTATAATAAACTGGATGTTTATGTGGTGGCAAAAGGCAAAAACTAGGGAGAAAAAAAACAACTAAAAATTAATAAATAAAAGGTATTCACTGGGTTATTCAGCCATCTATTCTTAACCACTGACCTGGCAAATCTTTCCAAATTCACCTACCCTCAGTACACAGATGTACTTTCTTCCTGGGCATTAATTGTGCTACACCTTCATCAGCAAGTACTGCAGATCAAAAGGAGTGGACATGCAGAGCAAAACTGTTCATGCTGAGGGCTTAATAGCAACACTGTGCACTTGTGCATTTCAGACTCGTGTTGACCTGGTCCCACAGACAATACAAGTTAGGACTGGAGAGCTTAAGGTACACACCTGGTTCAATCTCATTTGGAAGGAATCCAGTTTGTGCACTCCAAGTCAGCTCCAGAATGTCAATCAAAGCAGTTAGAAGGAGGTTTGCTTTAGAAACACATGCTAGATTCAGATTAGGAAGTGAATGCAGTTGCATCTTCAGATCTTTTTAAGTGAATCACTCCTTTTTTGAGTACCTACCTGTATCACCACCACCTTCTCATTCCCCTGTCTGTTCCTCATAATAGAGATATCTAGAATAATAACCTAAAGGAGTGTCTTGTACCTTCTCCTACCCCTGCAGACTGTCAGCTGTCACTGGGGAAGTTTAGTTGACTGTTCTTAATTGCTTTGCTTTTATTTTGTGTATTTTGGAAAGCAAAAGGCTTACAATGTCTCTTCCACTAAAGACATCTAATATTAAGCATCACTTCTCAGAAAGTGGCATTTTAAGCTGAGGTTAATTCAAGGAATCAGAATCTTATCACTATTATTATCATCTCCCTAGAAATTAAAAAGATGGACTAAGGGAGAGTCTGGAATGCCTGACCTGCATTTCCTGGACAATTTTGTTTTAAGTCTCTAGGCTGTTATACACAAGTCTGATGCTTCCTCCAGCTGCACTTTTGGATGAAATTGCCTGTGACTGCTGTACTTTGTATTGAAATAAATGCTGTCCCTGTGTGTTAGAAGTGCTGAGAGATCACGGATTGAGCTGACCTCCCAAAGGAGCTGATGCTGAAATGCCTTGCTTGTAAATCATCAACAGTCTTAAGGAAGAGAGCAGCACTGAGAAGCCAAGATGTTGATGCTTCAGGGAACATGAAACATTTTTGGCACCAAATTCAGTTTTCATTAATATAACAAACACCCAAAAAACCTTAGGCGCCCAAATAAGATTTACATAAATAACTCTAGTGAACTTGTTTGCCTAAAAACCTAACTATATTAAAATTGTTTGCCCAAAGGTCTGTTTCTACCTTACCCTTTGAAATCAAAAACATTGTGTTCAGTTCAATGCACTTCCATGCACACTGTTCTCCACTATCTCCCTGTAAAACATGTATGTCCAAAATAACCAGATAACTTTGAACACTAGGAATTGACAAAATATGAATATTTCTGAAACGTACACCTGGATTGCTTTTATTAAAGAAAGAATAGTGATTTGCTAATACCTTGCATTTCTTTTTCTAACCTAAAACAATTAAAACCAATGAAAACCAAAGGCATTTAAGAATCTTGTGGTACAGAAAGGCACCTAGTGGGAATATAGAAGTTTATTTTTTCTATTTATGCCACTACTTCAAGCAATCCCATTTTTGTCACTTGCACTTTGCTGCTGGGATGTTTTAAGAAATTCTGTTCCAGGCCCAGTTCCCTTAAAAATTGCAACTCTTCACACTATAACTATAGGTCTGCTTATTTGACTTACAAATGCAAAGGGGAAATTTATTAAAATGTTCTCTGTGTATTTTCTCTGCTTTTCCCAGGAGGAGGGAAAAAAGTTTAGGTGAAAACAAATACAATAAAATCGGAATTATTTTAGGTGGTTTTAGTTTTCCAAAAAGTGTAACTATGTACATGTGGCATTACAGTTGGCACATATTAAATTGCTTTTCTAGCCATAAGGTACTTTCTTAGTTTGTTTATATCTGACTTCCATGTCTGAGTAAAATTCAAATATTGCTATAAAACCATTATTAACAGCACTGAAAGACAAATATTTTTCTCCCACTATTAAGGTAAGTTCTTTATGCAAATAAGTTAGAGCATACATTTGCTGTAAAGCAGCAGTTCCTTCTGCTTTCAGGAGTATTTTTACATGACTCACTGCAAATAATTTCTTCGTTTTTCTGTTACTAACTCCATGAGCTCTCTGCCTCAAAGCAGATGCATTTATTGTGCTGTGCAAAGGTTGCAGCCAACAGAGATTTGTCATGTGCAAAGTCCAGGTATCTGGGATCTTAGTAATTAAAGCATGGTATTTCTTGTTGCTTCTTTATAATCCAAATGGGTTCAGGTAGAACAGCTTCTTTACAACTTCTCTGATAAGGACTGGGGTAAACAGGAGGTACAGGCAGACACTGGTTTCGGGCTTGAGTTCATTCACTCACTGATACCAGTTTTAACCTACATGCACAACACTGATAAACAGCAGTAGAGTCAGCACAAATGATAAGACTCCTGCTCCCTGTACAAATACTGCACAGGTCTAGCAGATGAAAAAATTCACAAGGGTGCTTGTCAAAGTTGGTTTTGGCTAAGAACCTACTATACTGTAATTGCATCTACAGATGCAGCTCCTCCAAGTTCATGGAGTAGACTGGAAATAGCAGGAGGTAGTGTTGCAGCCTCTTCAATAAAACTGCGTCTGAACCATTACATCTAGGACAGTTTCACCGTTCTATAATCAAGTAGATGGTAAAAATACGAAGAGGAAAAAAAAAACAAACCACAGAGGGAATTCTGAAATCTAGCAGAAAAATGAGATAAACAAGTGAGCAAGTATGCACTCATCAATAACTTTTAATACACTCCTGACTAAGACAGTACAGAAAACAACTGACTTACGTTCCACTCCCAGATAATGAACTTGGTGTTACCAGGAAACAGTACAAATTTATTAAAATCTCATTATTATTGTGCCCATTTCCCAGATTTCAGAGTTGTCACTGGGATGCCTGCTAATTACCTGCAAGACTGCCACACACTACAGGCAACTGCTACTGAAGCCTTTCTATTTCCAAAGAATAGGCTCCCTGATCTTCTATCAGCTGGTGATACAGCAGGGGTTCTGCCCAGCACTGTTTCCTGGCTCAGGTATCTGCTGAGTTATAAGACTACGATAATGCCCAGCTGGGTTTCAGTTTTGTTTCTGCCCCACTACCCCTTTTCTAGCATCTCACACAGACAGGCTCAGCATATACTCATTTCTTCAGTCCCCAGGTGGGAAGGAAATAAACAAAAAAAAAGAGAGTAACAAAACCTTGGCTCCACCCTGCCAAAGGATCAGGCAACAGACTGCTACTGGAGAGGGTGAAAAGTGAACTACTTACTTCCTCTTCAAGAACCCAGACTTAAGACAGGCAGTTATTTATAATTTCTACATGGAACTGGCAGTTAAGAACAATTGATGCCTGAAGCACTTAAGATTTTTAGCAAAGTAAATACGTTACATTGGATATTTTAGTTCAAAAGCACCTACATGAATGACTATGCTGTTGGCAATAATGCAGTTATTGCAGCTTCAAGTAAGAAGATATTTTTAAGATCAAACTAAATCCTTTTGTTCTGAAAGGGAGGATTTTATAAAATATTTCAGAATACAGAGGCATTTCTGTGACATTACAGGTAGTTTAAGCATGCAATTGAGACAGCTGAATAATGTTTTCAGAGGCTGCATCTTTCAAATTTGGACCACTGAAATTCAGGATATTTCTTTCTTGTACTTGATATGAACTTAGACAAAATGTTATATAAATTTGTGCCATTAACTTTACATTTCCTTCATATTTTTGAGAGAATCTGTGGTGTTTCTTTAGTTGACTTTTTAGTTGTCCTTTTCCCTCACAGAGAAGTTAAATTATTTTAACTATTATAAATAGATATCTTCCATATTTTGAAACCTTGCTACAGTCTACATAAACAATAGCTACTTACTGACACAATGCTATCTTTCTTCCAGTTCTTAAGAAGTATTTGAAGACTTATTAAAATCAGTATAAAAAGTGCTGAGGCCTTCTCTGGCAGCTTTAAAAAAGACCCAAAACAATAACTAAACCATGGTTGGACGAAAGTTATCCCCATATGCTTATTTTAAGGTATGCATTATAATGGTTGACATCTCCTGTTTTCATTAGTTACTGTTGGAGTGGAAAATATTTAGGAATGACCATTCATTATTATCACCTAACATGGTAGAATCATAGAATGGTTTGGGTTGGAAGGTCGTCTACTCAAACCTCTCTGCAGTGTGCAGTGACATCCTCAATTAGATCACATTGCTCAGAGCCTTGTCCAACCTGACCTTCAACACTTCCAGGGAGAGGGCATCCATAACTCTTCTGGACAACCTGTTCCAGTGTCTCACCACCCTCATTGTAAAAAGTTTCTTCCAATATCTAGTCTAAATCTATTCTGTCTCAGTTGAAAACCACTATCCTTCATCCTTTCACTACAGGCCCTGCTAAAATAGTCTGTCTCCATCTTTCTTACAGGCCTCCCTTAAGTATTGAAAGGTCACTATAAGGTTGCCTCAGAGACTTCTCTTCTCCAGGATGAACAACCTGAACTCTCTCAGGCTGTCTTTGTAGGAGAGGTGCTCCAGCTCTCTTATCATTTTTGTGGCCCTCCTCTGGACTCAGTCCAACAAGTCCATGCCTGTCTTGTGCTGAGGACTCCACAGCAGGACGTAGTACTGCAGGTGGGGTCTCACCAGAGTGGAGTAGAGAGGCAGAATTATCTCCCTTGATCTGCTGGCCATGCTTCTTCTAATGCAGCCCAAGGTATGACTGGCCTTCTGGGCACATTGCTGGCTCATGTCCAGCCTCTCATGAACCAAAACCTGCAAGTCCTTCTCCTCAGGGCTTGCTCTCAATCCCTTCACACCCAGCCTGTATTGATACTGGGGATCACCCCGACTCAGGGGCAATATGCTTTTCCAAAATGAAAATAACAATACTTCTAGAAAACTTCTGCCTAGCCTGCAGAATTACTGATGGCCTATCTTTGCATTCCTCGAAACAGATGAAGAACATTAACAGAAAACATTTTATTCCTGATATGGTTAAAACTTCTAAAATTGTCTTTAAGTCTTCCAAAACCAGTTTTCTCCTTGTGTCTTTTTACTTTCCTTATAACCTTCCTTCACTGTTTAACCTCTCAGTTAAACCCCTTCCCATCAGTTTCCCCTTTCTGCATGTGATCCCATTGTATCTGTCCCCCCTTATATTTTCAGTCCTGTGTGACTGTTAGTATTTTAGCTTTCCAGGACCTATTATGCTATTAAAATAATGGTAGCTATCACTAACACTCTCCCACCTAAATTTATAATTAATTGGCTCATGAGTGTAAGATGCAATGAGGATGCTTTAATACTGGCAGAATGATGTCTGTCTTAATAAAAGTACAGTCTGCTTTCTTCTCCTTAAGATATATAGAGATGAGGATGGTCTATTCTGTGGAAGGCAACAGTCACTGCCATGGTTAGATGAAGACAACTTATGTCGAAGACAAAGGGCTGGTAACAAACAGCTTTCTGTGACTGATTCTACTGACTCAGCTTCTCTTGGGGCTCACAGACGTGCCTGCAGTAGTGGCCAGCTTTTATCTGCTGTTTATCAGAGGTGGTTGAAGTTCTCTTTCCAGCCATGTGATAGGCATGTGGGTAGCCTGATGATTGGTGAGGCTCTGAGACACCTGCAGCTGCAAGTGAGGATCAGAAAAGCTGTCATCTCAACAGTTCATGCAGGCTGCTGCCTGTCTTTACCCAGATTTTCAACTGAGCTGATGGAAGCCACTTACTCTTTTTCACCACCTTTCTAAGTTGCTCCTTTAGCATAGGTAGGAGTAGGTTATGGGCAATAAATAAATGCCTGTGCTATGCAGTCATGATATAGTGCAATTCATCTCAAAAATCTGTGGTTTCATAGAATCATAGAATGGTTTGAGTTGGAAGGAGCCTTAAAGATCTCCTAGTTCCAACCCCCCTACAAGGGCAGGGACACCTCCCACTAGACCAGGTTGCTCAGGGCCCCATCCAACCTGGCCTTGAACACTTCCAGGGATGGGGCATCCACAGCTTCCCTGGGCAACCTGTTCCAGTGTCTCACCACCCTTACACTAATGTCTAACCTACATCTCCCCTCTTCCTGTTTTAATCCATTAACCCTTGTCCTCTCACTACAAGCCCTTGCAAAAAAGTCCCTCCCCAGCCTTCCTGTAGCTTCTTCAGGTACTGGAAGGCAACTATAAGGTCTCCCTGGAGCCTTCTCTTCTCCTGACTGAACACCCCCAACTCTCTCAGAGAAGTACTCAGAAACACACTGGACACAACTGAGTTTTCTGTGTTTGCAGAACCTCTGACAACATGATAGAAAAGAAATAACACGATATAGCTGGGGGAAGAAGTATCTGATCATGATGTTTAGGCACTACACAGTCAGAACAGCCACCCACAAGCATTTATTGTCACTCGCTAGAGGTGTTGGCAGTACAGAGATAGTTATTATTGCTTCATGTACAAAAGGCTGCTCCCTCATCTTTTGCCTCATGTTCTTCATTGTCCAAAACCCAACGACGTACTAATTCTAACCTTCCCAGGTTTCAGTATCATCAACTGATTAAATTTGGCTTCTTTCATTATTCTGGCTCTTACACTTAATACTGGCAATTAAATATATGGGCCAAGAAATCTGGCATCAATAGGATAAACTGCATGAATGAGGATTCTGTGATACCTAAGGACAGGGGCATGATGACAATATGTACAATTTTTTTAAGGGAATGCCTGTATTTTTTAGCTCTATGATACCTAATTGTGACAAAATCTAAGTATTGTAATTGATATAAGTATTTAGCAGCTGGAGTCTTGGACCAGTGTTCTTGGTAAGCAAAGTGCAAAAAAATGATAATAGACAGTATCTATATCTCTGACCCAGAAAAAGAAAAATGCAAATTAGCCGTTAACAAGGCCAGGGAAGGCAATGAATGTAATTAACTGCATCATTCATTGCATAGTAATAATCTACAAGCAATAGTAACATTTCAATCTTCAAGACAAATTAGGATTTGCTACTTCTAGATAAACACAATTTCTAGTGTCATTTAGCTTAAATAGTGAGTGTACATGTTTACCAAATTCATGGGACAGTTTCCTAAGTTTTAAGGTGCTGTTCTGCAGACTGAACAATCCTCATTTATTCTGCTTTATCATTAGATCAGGTATACTGTTTATCTTCAGTGATTCACTCCCTCAAATGACCATGACTGACTTCATTTATTGATTGCACGGAAAGGCTGATCTGCGAAGTCACACAGACTAGTGTCATTACCCTTTAGCCTCTTTTCCAGAGACTTCTTTGTGAAGCTTGTCTGCAAAATCTTTTTTTTTTTCTTGAAATTTATCAATACATCCTTACCTTTCAGATTTGTTTGAAGGGTTTCTTTTCACAAGTCACTGTTTTATCAGGCATTAGATCACTCCTGAAATGTCTCAGTCCATGTGGACAAATTTAACTAGCGCACATTGAGTTTCACCATGTCCTGTGAGGGAAAAATAAAGCAATCAGAAGAACTTCAGAAGCATCTATGAATTTCTTATATATTGAGACTTTCCTAGCACAGGAATAATTAAGAGATATCAATCATCAAGACTTCCGCAATCCTGAAGTAGCTAGAAACAAAGATGTTGTGTTGGATCTGCCAATCCCAAAATTGCTTTTAGTTTGATAGAACACAACAGTCACTACCTCACAAGGTACTATCACTTGTGGTGCATTCTATAGGATTTTTTTTTCCTATCCAAGGTGAAACAATGCTTTTGAGACACAATTTAAATGCATCTTGTGGTCTTGTGAGATGAACTGATCTTAAAAAGAATCATTGGTATCAGAGCACTGCCCTACCCCTCATTTAGCACTTCAGTAACATATCCAATTGAACTGCAAGAATAAATAGAATGTTTTGATACATAATAAAACCCTAAACAAAAACAAACAAACAAAGTAATCATTATCAGGGCTTACATGTCTCCACACTTGTGATTTTTAAGGCATCTACAAGAATACTCTTATTCTAAGGCAAGAAATGTAGAAAAAATTTAAGTCTGATGTAGCAGCAGTAAAGACACAAAATATTAGTCTGCTTAAAAAGAACTGAGAAAAGATACCACAAAGACAGTCTGGCATTTGCAATGCTAACTAGGCACATTTTATTTGCTTAAGAGGAAAATCTAAAAAGTCTATACAATCTCAAAACCCATTAAGTTGTGAAGTTTCATGCAACTTCAAAATCTGTATCAGTTCATTATGTCTATTTTGGTCCTGAAATTTTCTGGTTTCACTGGAAGCATAAGAACCAAGAACACAGGCAGATCAGGACTGAGTTCCAAAAGAGTCTCAGAAGTTCACTGCCTCTTTCCTGCTATTTACCCATAGCAACCAGTTCAAAGCTACTATGTTTATAGTCTTGAATACATATTTATATTCTCATTTTTCTTTTGCTGGATATGTACTCCCAGTGGTAAAGAGTTCATGAATAATTTTCTATTTTTTCAACTACTTACATTTTTGCCTTTTAAGGTTTGACTGCTCTTGCTACAATAGATTTCTGATACAACCTTTTCGAGGTATTGCACATTGTGAAATTCTTTGTTGGTGGGGTAATGATAAGAATTATTCAGAGCAAACACTTTAGGGCTCAGATCAATCGATAATGCTCAATTTCAGACCACACTGACCTGCTCAGCTGAAAGATCACCCTGACACAGAACACATGAAAGAAAATGAATCACTTACATGAACTACTATGACCGTTTGAATGCAGTGTGACCCACCAAGCTCCTCCTGCCTGTTCCAGTCCCCTACATTATCCCATGCAACAAAGCAAATCACACTAACAACCTGTCAGCTAAGCTTCAAATTGATTTTTTTGGGGACAAAATGGAAATTGCTTGCTTTCTTCCAACGGGGATGTTGGAACAACAAGGGGACTGCATCCAAACCTTCTACTGTAAAATAGTCCCTGGCCCAAGTTGAGTCTATAATCATGCCCAGGAAGTTTTTAGAAGAGTGTTGCTGGGCTCATGACAGAATGACAGAATCACTTAGGTTGGAAAAGGCCTTCAAGATCATTGAGTCCAACTATTAATGACAAAACCATGCCAAGGAGTACTCTCTATATAAGGTTAGACATTAGGAAGAAATTCTTCACTAGAAGGATGGTAAGGAACTGGAATGGGCTGCCCAGGGAGGTTGTTGATGCCCCATCCCTGGAGGTTTTTAAGGCCAGGCTGGAGGAGGTTTTGTGCAAACCTGATCTAGTGGTTCCCTGCTCATAGCAGGGGGGTTGGAACTTGATGATCTTTAAGGTCTGTTCCAACCTTAATGATTCTATGATTCTATAATAATTCCTTAATGTTAAAACATGGAAGAAGTAATGAAGCATTCCATCTGCTTGTTTATGTCTTGTTTTTAATTGACAAAGTTCTACTCATAGACATTCTATCCATAAACCAGGGGACTTGTAAACCTCATAGAGCATCTCTGTCAAGTGTGAGAGAAACAGGTTTTGCATGATGTCAGTTGAGCTGGTACCAAAAACCTGCTATGCACAAGGCCTGAATGTGTTTCACATGACTTAGATTGCAAGCAAAAGTATATGAAGCAGAAATCTCCAACTGCCCAGAAATACCACTTTGCATGACAGAGAAGGGGAAATTTAAGAGCAGACTGAATGCTGGGAAAAGTGCTTAGCACAAAGTCTAGATCGGGAGGTGTGACTTCAGTAATTTCCTCAATGTAGTCAAGCTCTGGGTCAAGATGGAGTGAATTTCAAATGAAAAATCATGCTACTGAGTACGTTCTGCCTTTCAGTTGTGGTACTATTCACTTCGGAGTCTTGATCCTACAATCAAATTCACAGATGGAAAACTGAATGAAACACTGACAGGCACGTGGACGCACTTGGGCAAGTCGGGCTGTGCAAGCAGATCCTTAAAGCAAAAACTGCTTCTGTAGGATTCTTTGCTTTAGGGGACTTGAGAATCAAAACGATCTGCAGCACACAAAATGAAAAGCCAAATAGATTCTGAAAATCTGCTTTTTAGTTTCCACACAGTAACACATGTAATACTTTTCTTGTTGCTGAAATACATGAAGTGAAAGCCTTGCCCCAGTGAATTCAATAGGAGTTTTGCCACTGACTTCAACAAGGACAAAATTTTATCCAAGTTCTGGTGTGATTTTCAGCCTGTCTTTGCCCCTTTAATACATGTGATGACAAAATCCTGTAGTTCAATTCCAAGGATGGATCACCCCCCTGCAGCAATTAAAATTGCTGTAGTATAACATTTTTTTCCAGAATATTTTCTGAAAGACCAAAGCACAGAAATATTTTTGCTTTAAGATGTATGAATAGATAAAATTTTCTAGAAAAACCAGTTTTAAGAAATTTTAACTCAAAATCTATTTCTAAACTGATCTCTCAATGGATGCAGGTATCTCAGAACAAAGCAAACTTCCTCTACCCAACTTAAGTTAGGATTTGGTCATTCATTAAAAACAGAACCAGTGCTAAAGACACACATATCTGAGAGTCCTAGTATGAAATAACTGAGAGTCCTAGAATGAAAGAACAAGTTTTGCTGAAAGCATGAAAAGCAAGCAAATGTTTTAATGAACATTATGATTGTTTGCTCTGTGATTTCAAATTTCACTCAAAAAGCCAATGACAAATGCCAAAAAATAATTTTAAAGAACTCATTCTGTTTGTAAACAGAGACAAGATGTAAAATATTTAACAAGGTGGACATAATGATTAACATTGAAGCCTAACATTGTAAGGCTTTTAAGAAAAAACAAACATAGGACTAGCTTTAACCCACAGATGTCAGCATCAAAAAGACGCTGAGCACTGCTACAGTGAGAATAGAGATGTTCAGCATTGCTAAATAAGAAGGTCTTTTACAGATTATAAACCTGAACAATGAGATGGAGAAATTTAAGCAAACAAAGCCTTTTTCTTTCCTGAGATTTTTATTTTTTTAATGTTTAAATGAAAATTGTGCATAGAGATTCTAGGTAAGACTACACTCCTCAAACATGAAGCATCCAGTGAACACATGCATAGACAGTGTCTGAGCAAAAAATAACATTTCTTTGCTAAGGGTGTGGGAAGTTTGATTTTTACTTGGTTGTCTAAAATTCACAACCTGGTTTGCTAAGATTTTAATTGAGTATTAATTAAGACCACAAAAGTGCTGTCAGATCTGCATGATCCAAAATGTGTATCTCTGCAGACACTCACTGTATTCAATAAATGCTGCAAGAGGCTGTGACTCTTTCTTCACATACACCTTGTAGGGGTGGGGTCAGAATTTAGTATGGACCATAGAAAAGAACAATGTTAAAAACCTATTAGATCATTCACTTTCTCTCTTCAGAGAAAACTAGATGATTTAACAGGTCGTTTTCCACCTCTTAGTTCTCTGATTTCATGGCTCACAATTCAATTAGCTCATCCACCATTGCTATGTGGAATAGTTTGTTCCACCATACGTCAGAAATATTATTCAACATGTCTAATGACAGAATTGCCACTGCACAGACAACTTCCTTTCCCTCCTCAGAATAAAGTAATCTCCAAATTAAAAAAAGACAATCTGAACTTTTTGATCTGCAGATCTTTAGAATCTTTTGCTGTGCAAAAATCAAATGATTTGAATCTAAAGAATTGAAATTATTAAAGCTCTGTTCTGAAGATAGTTGCTCCTTTTCCTGTGTGGTAATTCAACCTCTACATCAGCCCTACTCTTCCACCACCATGCTAAAGAGCTGAGAAGTTACCCATGCCGTACCTAAGTCTCAGCTTCCTGCTAGTAGCTTTCACACTAGTTTTAGTTCAGAGCAGGAGGTGAACCTCCCTATGATTCCCACTTACCCTGTTTTCATCAGCACTGCAGACCTATTCCACAGTGCACAAAAGAATTCTTTGGAATGAAACTAACTCAAAAAATGGTTTGCAAATTCTAGCAGACATCCAGTACATGTGACTACACTAGAGCAATCTTAAAAATCCTCCCTTAAAAGCTGTTGACTTGGGTATTTAGTCACCAGCATTTAACTTTACAGATCTACTCTGACTGTGCCACAGGAACAGCTACAGTAGATGGAGCTTGATATTCTTTCAACTCACACAGCAGATAAAGGTCACTCAGAAAGGCATCCAGACAGGTCTTGAAACTCTCCAGAGAAGGGGACTCCACAGCCTCTCTGGGCAGCCTGTTCCAGGGCTCTGTCACCCTCACAGTAAAGAAGTTCTTCCACATGTTGAGGTGGAACTTCCTGTGCTCTAGCTTGAATCCCTTGCCCCTTGTCCTATCACAGAGCACAAGTGAATAGAGGTTTTCCCTTCCTTCTTGACACTTATACAAGAAGCAACAATAACTATTGTCACCTGCTGAAAGTATTTTGTATATGCTGTTCCTACCCTCTGCTTTTTTATATGTAAGCTGCTGAGGAAATGACTAATTTCATATAAGTGATAATATTAACATAGTTTAAAAAAAAATACAGTAGTGGTAAGATTGACATATGACCTAGTATAATATTTGAAAAGATATTCTGACTGCATATTGAGTAAATAGATACTGTCAATAGATTGAAAATATTTCAAGAGTTAATTCGGGTTACCTGAAAACACTGAAAGTGGTTTTAGATGGTGTGATTAACGTGACGACCCTTCTAGTGAAACTCTACAGCACATGCAACCCTCATATTTCATGACGGGTCAGATTGAATCCATCCCTCCTGTGCTCCTTCTTTCTACTGAATTAACACAAGCGTAATTTCCAACTCTTCTGCTCAACTTGTGGTTGTTCCTGCCACCTAGTGGTTATCGCTCAACTTAACAGAAACACAAACTAACATTCAGGACACACTTCCAAAGACAAAATAGGAAAAAAAATCTTTTGTTACGACATTACTATTTTGAGTCCCGTTGTTTTTCAAGTTTGCTGGCTGCTACAAAAACCAGCAAACCTTTCGGGTTACCTTCTGAGAAAATTTAAAAAAAAAAAAAAAAAAAGGGAAAAAAAATAAAAATAAAGAAGTGTTACATGGACCTTGGTAGTGTGACAAGCACAAGCACTATCCCAAGGAATTCGGCAGTGCCTTTTAGAAAAGCAAAATGATTATATGCCATAAAAACATTTCTGGCAATCAAAAACCACTGTTGTATTTTCAGGTTTACAGAAGACTCAAGTTAGGGAGAGACTGAACTAAGCCACAGAGTGGGAGTTCCTCTACCCATACACTTTGACATGTCACGTCCTAATCAAATCCCACAAGACACAATTTCAAGCTACATTGTTATGACAGACTGTCCTTCCTAAAAAAAAAATCAAAAGGTGTAGCAATTACCTATTTTAGTAACAGTTTTATGATATTAATATTCAGGAACAATCTCAGCAACACTAAGGGCAGATCCCAAAACAGCTGCAGGGATTAAAAGTAGGATATGCATTGTTTAATTCTGCTTCTTTCCCCATGTGGAATCAAAACACTTATGATCACTACATGATTCTTCGTGAACATTGGGTGCATGGGATTCATTCCAGTCAGCATACAGAGCACAGAATTGGCATCATGAGTGTTCAGCTATTTAGTCACCCAGGAAGAAAACATTAAGGAGGAGACCTTAAATCCTTTTTGTCTGCTGGTGAGATGCTCCCACCCTCTTGTAATCTCTACCTCTTGCTTTCCTTACAGGTAGGTGCTTATCCATCCCCTCCTCCATCATGTCCCCCCATAGGAATTCAGCAAGGCTCCCTTTTATTTTAAAACTCCAACAGGAGAAGATGCTGATAATTCCTCTCCTCTTTTTATATAGTATCCTACTGATTGCAATGCTTCCCCATTTTTTCCCCACTGCTCATATCAAAGCAAATACATATTTACCACCTGCCAAGAATACTTCAGAAAGGCTGCAGACTACTGTTGGTGTTTAGACTGGGAGATGAATGTCCATGTTACCCAAAAGCCTTCTTTGGGTAATATGTTTCGGTATGCCCCTTAGTTTTCACAACAAAGGATAGCTTTGTCATATGCTCCCTCCTCTCAAAATCAGTCTTTTAAGTGTTGGACCTCAGCTGTAGCCATGTTAGCTACTTACTATCTTTCAACACAGGTGTTTACTCACACTATGCTGTGTTCTACCTCCCGGCAGACAGCTGGCAGTAGAGATTCATTTACAACATTTAGTTAAACTGCAGAAGAATAGTTTTACTTTCTTTACACTACATTTAAATCTACAAGGAAACCTCACATGGAAGCATACAGAAAGTAGGCAAACCCAGAAACAGACAAACATCTCTTGCAGAATAAAAATGCTTCATTCCATGAGCACAGAAAGCCTTTTTAGTGAAAAGTATTAGGTTTTCATTAACCATTTTAAGGCATGTACTAGAGTCATAGCAAAATTTTCCTGATGAGAAAACATTTCTGTGTGGACATATTTCAGAACACACGAAATACCACCTTGTTCAGGAGTTTGATACAGACAAACAACTTGAGGCTCACTTCAGGTGATAGGTCTTAAGTCAAAATTTGTTACGAGAGTAAAGCCTTGTGTATCAAAATTCTTTTCCACTTGCATTTTATTTCTGTCAATGGAATATAAATGACTTTACTAGTTTGTTAACCCTCCATACTAGATGAGACACCAAGACTTTAGTTATTTCTTCAGAATAATGACAAGCAAACTTTCAAGCAAGCAAACAAGGAAAAAGAGCAGCTTTTTGTGGGGATAACACAAAATTTGTAAAGATCAATAAAGGGGAAAAGATGAAAACTCAGAGTTGTTTGTACTACTTACACAATAAACAAAGCTGGCAGAACCCCTTGAGAGTTAGTACTAATCAATGTGAAATGTGTACCTTTAGCAATGTTTTGAAACATTTGCAATTCCAATGTAATCACTGAACAGATTTCGCACGATGGCTGCGGTACAGTACAGGGAAGTTCTGGGACATTGCCAAGTGTGCTGTCAATGTGCTTCCTGAACTCTTACGATGGCCTATAGTGACTCTTCATGTCCCAAACATTAATGGAGGAGCTCAGTTCTGGGATCTGGCAGTGCTTCAGGCACACCTGACACTCCAATGCAGGTATCAAGCCTGAGGAAAAATAAATAAATCATACAGCTCTTGTGCTCACCAGAGACCTACCAAAAACCCTGCAGTACATCAGAAATGATGTTATTCTTTCACTGGCTGAAATGATGTAAATAGCAAATACATTCTATAACAAGTGCATGAACAGCAAACAAAGCTCTTCATTGCTTCCAGAATAACGCGAGAGGGAAGGGATGCCATCCAGAGGGACCCTGACAGGCTGGAGAGGTGAGCTCCTGCAAACAGCATCAAGTTCAACAACGCGAAGTGCAAGGCTCTGCCCCGTACACAATCACAGAACCATCCCGGTTGGAAGGGACCTTGAAGATCACCAAGCCCAATCATAACCTAAACCCCCCTGCCATAACCTAACTTACCCGTTCAGTGCTTAAATCAAGTCACTAAGCGCTACATTCACATCTCTTTTAAGCGCTCCCAAGGATGGTGACTCCGCCACCTCCCTGGGCAGCCTGTTCCAGCCACTCTGTCAGTAAACGAACTCTTTCTCATACCCAGTCTAAACCTCCCCTGGCGCAGCTTCAGGCCGCTGCTGCCCTGTCACGATTCACCTGGGAGAAGAGCCCAACTCCCACCTCCCCACAGCCCCCTTCCAGGCAGCTGCACGGAGCCACCAGGCCTCCCCTCAGCCTCCTCTTCTCCCACAGCGGGTCGGGGCAACTCCGCGCGGGCACACACACATCTCTGTCGGGTGGAGAACGCCCCGATAACAGCCCGGAGGAGAAGGCCTTGGGGCCGCTGGTTGACCGGGAGGAGAGGAGCGATATAAACCTACCGGCCCAAGACGCCCTCAGCCCGGGAGGGAGGCGGCTCCGCCACCGGGGCCGTGCCCCGGGAGGGCCCCTCGGCGCCTGCGCGGCGCGGAGCAGCGTGTCCGCCGGGCGCCGCGCCGCCATTTTGTCGGGCTGGGAGCCGGCCGGGGGTACAATGATCGTGGCCGGGCGGTGCCGGCTCTCCCAGGTGGCTGCCGCGCTTGCGAGCGGTAAGGGAGCTGCTGCTGCTGCTGGAGGGCGGCAGGCTTCGCCTTCGGGCCTGGCCTGGGCTGGCCTGGCGGGGGCAGGGCCCTGCCAGCCGTTCGTGCGGGGCGGCCGGGCCCGGCGCCGCGCCCCGCTCCCCTCAGGGAGCGCTGCCCGGGGCGTCAGGCGGCCCCGCCCAGAGGCGCTGCTGCGGAGGCTTTTACCTTGTCCTTCTGCCCCGCATTCGGTTGCATTCGAAAGCCCTTTGGTCGTTGCTGTGAGCTTGTATGGTAGTAGGCCGTGATAGAGCATAGATTTTGACGGCTGAAGCGTTGCAAACAACAGAGGTCTGGCCGCTGTTGCCTAGCAAGTAGGTGGTGTGTTTTCTGTGTCGTGTGCTTCAGGCTGGTGTGGTTTGTTTTCTCTTTAACTGCAGTGAAGAAAGAGTGGTCTTAACGTGGTTTTATTTACGTGGGTTCCGTTTTGTAACTTTGTGTTTTGAAATCTTTACCCTCCATTTAAACCGGGCACGAGGAGCTCGTCCGGGATGTGTTAGGCAGGAGGAGGTTTTTGAGAAGTAGAATTAAAAATTTAGTTTGCCTTTATTTTTCTTAATGACTTTTTATCGCCTTTTCTTGTAGAGAGATGTAGAGTTGTTGGCAAGAGGGCTGAAGTTTTAAAAGGTGTGTTCTGGATGAGTAAGTCCTAACTGATGTGTAGGTGAGTAAAAAGAAAAAAGTAATTTATTTTAACTGTGGAAATGTGACTGTGTGGTGGTTTGGGCCACGGTTTGTTTTGGTTTGTTTATTTGTTTTGAGTAATGGTGTATCTTTTCCTGTGTAAGATGCTCTGATATACAGTAAAAGTGCTCATTTTGTGAGTGTGTGTAAATAGAATGATAGTATTTACTCTGAAGGCAGCTTGTATGATCACTGGCTACTTCATGTATGCCTGTGCTAGAAAGTGTCATGGCAGTTCTGTTGAAGATACTTTTTGCAGGCTGAGGAAAATCTTGCTCTAAAAGCTTGTAGTTGCCACTGAAAGTTTCACTTTCAGTTTAACATAAAAATGCATAAATCAAGCTATGCTTTGGTCAGTCTATCCTTCTGTATTTATCCACTGTCTTTGCATTTGACACGTTGTCTTCCCCTAATTGCGACACTTAGAGCAGCAGATTATGATAGAATTGCTTGGTTAAATTATGGGCGTGCACAGCCTTTTTAAACAATGTGAAAGCACAGATCCATTGACAGATTTGAGTGGAACTGGAAGCTGGTCTTGAAATCAGATTATAGCTGAAGGCCAGAGAAGTATCTGAGGGTCTGAAGATCTGTCAGAATTGGAGTGTTAAGACAGTACAGAACACACCTGGCACAATTGTTTGCTGATTGGCAGTGCAGAAATGTTGGACAGAGATAATATGTTCTGTATGTCCTTGCAATTTATGGAAACTTAAAATACACTACAGCTATACCTGGTACTGTATAGACAGCCAGATTAAGCAGATAGTAAAGCACAGAGCTGTAAGTTGTCATTGATTTGCAAAAGTGATTTACACAGAAAAAGCAGGGTGAGTAGGGGAGGTGTCCTTCCTTGTCCATGTATTAAAAAGAGAGAAACAGACTGGAAATACTTTTGCTGGTGAACTGTCCTTGTCGGTGCAAATTTGGTGCAAATCCAGTAGAGTGAAACACTGAATTTGGTCTCCTTTGAAGACATCTGCCAATAAATGTACTAGATGTAAGTTACATCTGTGAAATGAAAAGAGGTTCTATATTGCATTCATTGCTTCCCACTCTTCAGTTTTCTTTGAGCAGAAATAGTTTTCTTTAAGAAGAAATAAAGTTATATTTCTGATAGCCTGTGTTCTGCATCCCTCCTTGTCTGTATCATTGTGTCTGTCCATCCCTGTGCCCTGTTTTTCTAATATGTTATTCTGGGAACAGCTTTCTGATTACAAATTAATTACAAATGATAAGTGATAAAACAAGAGCAAGTCCAGAGGTACTTTTTTTTTTTTCAGGTATTATCTGAACATGTTTTTACAAAGAGAATCACGTCAAGTGTATCCCCAGTTGCATAAAACATGACATTAAGTGTTTAGTATACATTTTAATCAGAAGTATAATAATACGCTATTAAAGGATTTTGCAAACCAATTTCATGTAAAGAATTAGTTGACAAAGAAAAGATGTGGAAAATTATCAGGCTGATCTTGCCCCTTTTCCTTTGCAGACAGAATGGAATCTCTGACTCCTGCACCAAACACAGTAGATATTAATCTGAAGATAACTGGTATAGAATGCCATCCTGAATGCTTGGTGATAATGTTCCAGGGTCAAGACAAGGCACTGTGTGAGCTTGACTATTACATACTACAAAATGAAATACAACGTGTTTTCAAAGTAAAAGATAATGTTTATGTTGGTGGATCTTGTTTGGTGGAAGACCCAGAAGGAAAATGGTATAGAGGAAGAGTTCTGGAGAAGAGAGAGAATGTCTGTAAGGCTTTTCTTATAGACACTGGGCAAGTGCTAATGGTTGAGGAAACACGTCTTGCTTCTGTTTGTGATGAATTGTTCCAGCTGCCTCCAAAGGTGATTTTGGGTGTTTTTGCAAGCATACTTCCTCTTGAAGAAAAATGGAGTAAAAAAGCCATGAACTATTTTTCATCTCTGGTAGGATTACAGATTACAGGTCATGTGAAAGCTGTTATACCATACCAACTGTTTATTCTGGAAGTGCCAAAGATCATTAGTGATGTTCTTGAATTGCAGTTGGGAAAAATTATTGATGGAGATTCATTTTGTCTTATTGTAGAAACATTAAGAGCATTTCCTCAAGAAATGCTTTGTAAGAGAGTACCACAGTTGTTACAACAGAAGATTGCAGTGAAGGAGTTGCTTACTTGCAGTAATTCTGAGAAACCAACAGATTTTTGTCTAGTTCCAGGTGATCTTTTTCCACATCTACCTATTGGCAGTAACGAAAATGTGAAAGTGACTGTGGCAGTAAGCCCAAATAAATTTTACTGTCAGATACAGAAGTGGCAGAAAGAGCTGGAAGATTTGACAGGGGCTATGCATTTATACTATGAAGCTATCAGTACAGAAAATAATAAAACCTCTGATAGTTTAGGGCTACTCTGTGCTGCCAAAAGGCAGAATGGACAGTGGCATAGAGGAGTGGTAAAACAGCTGCTGTCTGACCGTGTGGAAGTCTGGTTTATGGATCTTGGCAGTATTGAAGCTGTGCCATACAGCAGCATTCAGAAACTCAGAGCCGAGTTCATGGCATTGCCAATGATTTCATTTCCATGTGCGCTGTCTTGTTTTGGTAGTGAGGATGAAACAGCAATAAAATATCAGCTGAAAGAACTTACAGAGGCCCTGATAGGACAAACTTCTGTATATGTCCATGTTGATTTATTCGATAACGTTAAATGCTTGTACTATGTTACACTGCAAAATCAGGAACGTGGAGTTAAGGCTGAGCATCCAGAAAACCTGAATGAGGCAGCTGCAGCATGGGTCTCGTTTTCAGAAAAAAAAATCACAACTATTGCTGTGAACTACAAAGTCTGTGATAAGAGGTATGATTCTCATGATTCTGGAAGTAAACCTACAAAAAGCTGCTTACCTGAATGGGATAGTTCTTTGTCAAGCCACTGCAAAAGAGTAGAAATGCAGATGAATTCCTTCCATACTGCTTTTGTGGTATATGTCATAAATCCATCCGACTTCTGGATTCAAACATGTGAATATCAGAATGAATTTCAGGCCTTGATGAAAAATATTGCAGATGTGTATAATGGATGTGGAGCTGATGAAATGGTCCTTAAAAACCCAGAACCTGGATCACTGTGTTGTGCCCGGTATAGCAAAGACATGCTTTACTATCGGGGTGTTGTCACTGAAGTGCTTAATGTAAAAACTACTGTGTATTTTTTGGACTTGGGAAATACAGATAGAGTACCCTGCTCTGATGTGAAGACATTGCTTCCTGAGTTTTCTGATTTACCAGCTTTAGCTGTTTGTTGTACACTTGCTTGCACGTTCCCTGTTGATGGTGTGTGGGTTAAAAAGGAAATAGATTTCTTCAAAGAAATGGTGTTAAACAGACTATTGTGGCTTCATGTCATTGGAAAGCAAAAAAACAAGTATATTGTTAACATGCACTCTACAAATGGTTTGCAGCTAGGAAGTATTGCCACGTGTATGATTCAAGCTGGATATGCTGAACACTGGCAAAAGACACCAAATTCTGTTCTAAAGCTGACAAGAAGATGTAAAAACCTGAATCCCCACAGATTAAAAAAGAAAAAAACAAATTTGCAGAGCATCTGTAATAGCAAAAATAAGGTGTCTGGAAAGGCAGCAAGATTTCAGAAAGAAAAATCATTAAGCGTGCCTTCAGTGCTGAGAGAATCTGTTGTGCTGTCCTGTTTTGGAGAAGGTGCTGTCTCTAAAAGATGTATATCAGTATGTGAGAAAAAAATATTTTATAAAGAGTATGTGTTTAA
This sequence comes from Apus apus, assembly GCF_020740795.1. Classification (NCBI taxonomy): domain Eukaryota; kingdom Metazoa; phylum Chordata; class Aves; order Apodiformes; family Apodidae; genus Apus; species Apus apus. Next base: position 112,634,592 of record NC_067284.1, on the reverse strand, counting down.
TCCAGGAGCTGTTTTTGAAGTGGTGTGTTCTTACATAGTTTCCCCAGCAGATTTTTCATGTCAGTTGCAAAGCAAACTGCCAGAGCTAAATAAATTAATGGAACAAATTCAGACTTACTATAAAGCACAAGAGAGTCCTTACGAAACTGGTCAGGTTGCCTGTATTGTTAAATATCCCAAAGATGGGAAGTGGTACAGAGCAAGTGTTGTGCAACAAGTATCCACAGATGAAGTTGATGTGGTGTTTGTAGATTATGGTTATCGGGAAAGAGTTTTACTTGAAGATCTTCAAGCAGTTCTTCCAGATTTCCTAGCTCTAGAAAGGCAGGCGTTTCGTTGTGCACTTAAAAATGTACCCTTAGAGACTGACTTGCTTGATGGGTCTCAAGAAATGTGTAGACATTTTGAAGACTTCATTTCTGCTTCTATAGGACCTCTGACTTGCATTATTTATGCTCGTATTCTTCTAAGTCCTGACTGTTTATGCAATATAGTTGACTTGCAGACTCCATTTACTAGTGCAGAGGAATTCCTGGGAGAATGTGGTCTCACCCAGTCTGAATATATTGGTCTCAGAAACCCTTCATCTTTGGGTTCTCTGTGCAGTTTTTGCTACTCATCTTTTAATATAAAAATTGGAAGTGAGGAGGAAGTTTATATAACTCATATACATAGTCCTTCCAAATTCTATTGTCAGCTTAATCGAAACACTGAAACTATAGAGGCATTGATGAGGAAGGTTGGTATCATAAGTAAAATCTCAAATAATGCAAAATACGATACCAGCAAGACACAATTGTGTATAGCCAGGTATTTTGAAGATGGTCTCTTTTATAGAGCTTTGGCTTTTCCTGTGGAATCGACATCCTATGTATGTGCTGACTTTGTGGATTTTGGAAATAAGACTATGGTAGAGAGAGACCAGTTGATGCCTATTCCAGATTTTGCCACTGACTTAATATTCACACCCATGCAAGCTATTAAATGCTGTCTGTCAGATTTTAGGGATGCAAAAATTCCCGCAAGAGTTATTACATGGTTTGAGGAAGCATTCCTTGGTAAACTGCTGAAGGCTGTAATTGTATCCAGAGAATCAGATGGACGGCTTGTTGTGGAGCTGTATGATGAACAGCTCGAAGTTAGTCAGAAAATTAAAGAAAAAGTAGTGGAAGAATTGGCACTGAAAAATGTTAATGGAGGAGTCATACATCACATGAAAGGTGACAAGGAAATCAGTAAAGTACCTGTAAAAAATCCTGAAAGAGTTAAATTGAAAACTGAAGTGAAATGCCCACTAATTTATGAGCATTATGAGACAGATACTGCACAGAAATTTGAAGATGGAGAGCAGACTGCCTGTAGCACCCAGAAGTTTTGTAGTGAGTCCTCAAAACGATTAACTTTACAGGACAGTGAAGAAAAAGGTTTTAGAAATACTATCAGTGGTGTTCTGGAGCACAGAGAGGATCCTGAGGTTGGAGAGCCTGCCTTGCAATTATTCTCTCATCCTGCTTTAAATTCAGAGGAAGTAACTTTAAATGCTCTCTCTGTATCTCATAACGAAAGACTAAATAGTACAGATCAGCACGAAAGGAGTAAGGAAAATACGCCTAAGTTAATTAGTCTTCCTCAACATGCTATTCAGGTGAATTCTGAAGTAACGGGCTATATTTCTCATATGGATAGTCCATCAAGTTTCTATGTTCAGCTTGCAGAGGATGAAAACTTAATCATACAACTAGCAGAAGAATTAAATGAAAGCATGGTCAATATAGGTCATGAAAATTGCTTAGATGAGCTCATGGCCGGGGATCTCATTGTAGCAGAATATGATGCTGATTGTTGTTACTATAGAGCAGTTATTAAAACTCTGAAATCAGGAAACTCTTCTGAGGTTGAGTTCATTGACTATGGCAATGCAGCAGTTGTAAGTCACTCAAAAATCTGCAGGATTCAGGAAAAGTTCTTAACTTTGCCAAGGCTCAGTTTTCATTGTTTCCTTAGCAGAGCAGAAAGTATTCCTGATGAAAACTGGACTAATAAAAGTACTTCCTGTTTTGTAAGTAACAAGCCAGTCACTTGCAAGTTCTTACAGCAACATGGAGAGCAGTGGGAAGTAGATCTAATTTGTGATGGAAAGTCCATGTCTAATGACCTTCTGCAGATAAAAGATAGGACAAGGTGGCAAAACAGACCAATGCATAATGAGAAAAACAGGCAAAACCAGCTTCTGGTTACAAGTTCTAATCCTCAAGACAGAAAGTCTCGGAATGGTCTAGGTGGTCAAAGTAAAACTAAGGCTGTTAGGATGAAAAATATTCCTAAACCACCTTTAAGTATCTCTCCTCAAAATCTAAATTCTGGGCAGGTAGAACAAGCAAAAGTAACAAATATTTCAGAGAGTGGAGAGTTTCATGTACAGTTACATAGAAATTTGCACATGTTACGTGAGTTGAATCTAATGCTTGCCAAAGAAGCACAAAGAAATGATTTACTTAGGGTGGATGACATTAAAGAAGGATTGGAATGCATGACACAATCTGAAAGGACCTTGAAGTGGTATCGATCAAAAGTGGTAGAGAAATTTGTCAGCAGTAATTTAATGCTAGTTTTTTTCATGGATGATGGGAAGTGTGAGATGGTGTCCTTAAGTAGTGCAAAGAAGCTCAGTGACAAGATTAAAAGTATTCCTAAACAAGCTGTGTTTTGTAAATGGGTTTGGTTTAAAAACCTTAAGAAAATTCATTTCGTCCATGTAGTAAATGTACTCCTGGGTTGTGAAATAAGGATCTTGTTTTTGAGGTATTTGGGATCCTCTCATATCTGGGAAGTAGATATTTTAATAGGGGAAGTTCTGCTTCAGGAGTATTTGAACCAGCTCTTCAGTAATTATTCGACTGTTGTTGGAACAGAACAATACAGTGGTGCAAACTATAAGGAGTTTGATACATCATTCAGGAGAAATTCAGTCACGTGGACTCTGCTACAGAGTGGCAGAAGGTATCCTGGGTTTGCCACTGCAGTTACTGATCCTTCAAATTTCTACATCCAGTTTGAAGTCTTATTTAATTACATGGAAAACTTGTCTTTGATGCTCTCTGACCTTAATGACAACTTGCCAGCTTTGCCAGAAGAACTTGTGGCTCCTGGTACTAGCTGCTTGATCAAGTTTGGACAGGAAGCACAGTGGAACAGGGCAGAAATTAGTGAAGTAACAAGGCAGTCTGTTGATCTTAAGTTTATTGATTATGGCTGTCTGAAGAGCATCCCTTACTCTGATATCCATAAACTTAAAGTAATTCCAAAGAGTCTGTCTTTTTTACCTGGGTTGGCACACTCTTGCTCTTTACATGATACAGTTCCTGCCAAGGGGGAATACTGGAGTGCTGAAGCTAAACTTCTGTTTCAGAACTTTCTTAGTAAACCCGGTCTGATGTTTCATTTAAAACACTATGGTTCTGAAATGAAATTAGAGGTTGATGTTCTATGTGAGGAGACCAATCTAGCTCATGCTTTAATTGCGGCTGGTCATGCAGTCTGTTCTGGAGGTACGTGCTGCCTCATTCCAGCTGGCACAGTTGAATCAGAAAAAGCAGATTTGTTCCCTGAGTGTTCGTATTCCAGTTAGTGAGCTTCTCTTTGTGAACCAGATTATAGCAAAATCTCTTAGATTGCAGACAGACAGAAAGCAAATAAAAAAAGTATTTGAAGATTAGGACTATCTGATAACGTTTCAAATAAGGAGGACTGGTAAAGTGGGTGCTGAAACATGATTGACAATCTGAGTACATGTAACACTGACAGAAAAGAAACACTGCAACAGATGGACAATGCTGTGAAGTGGTTTGGTTTTTTTTCAGCATTGTGATGATAATGCAGAGTAAACCTGCTGCCAGAAGCCCTAGTTGAGACTTGTGATTCTGATGTTCCACAGTGTAGAAAGATAGTAAAAAATAGAAGATACGATCAAAATAATTATTTGAATATTAAGTAGATTGCAGCTAGGAAAGTACTTCTTCAGTGCATTTAAAAAATACTTAAATGCATTTAAAAACATAATTTAAAAATGCTGATGTTGGCATATTTGTTTTCCCTGCAATATCTCTTGTATTTATTACAATCATGGTTTTGTCAAACATCTCTGTCAGAGGGCTTTTACAATTTGTGTGTATATAAAACAGAAATGTCTGCTTGATTTGGATGCTCAGAAAACAAAGACCCAGGCATTTTCTTCTTGTTTCTAGTTCCAAAGTTCCTGTGAGAGTATTTTTCCTCCGCTTAGGAGAAAGTTCACAAAGCCAGAAACATGAATACCCCTTGAGGGTAGAGACACCCATTAAGTTGTTTGCAGTTAACTCTCGCTGTAAAGATGCAGTTGACCTGTCCCTAGGTTCTCTTTAGGCGGTGTCTGAGTTTCATCACAGCTGGGGTCAATCACTGCTGAGTGTTCATGTTTCTGGTAAGTAGGAGAGGCTGTACTTTTTATCTAAGTGAAAGAAAATGCCATTTAGAGTTTGGAAATTTAGGTATCTTTTCCTATTTGTTTTTGGGCAAGCGTAATTCTGAGCAAAAACACTACTTTGATTTGGCAAAATTGAATTGAAAACTACAGTTTATGATTTGGTTGTATTTCCTAAGTGTATTTCTGTATCTGTTTTCCTCTGTAATTTTTTTTTTTTTTTAATGTGTGAAAATGATAAGCAGTTGCATTTGTTTGGAATTAAAAATGTTCCTGTGTATACTGATGTATTCAGTATTCTGCTTTTTTGTCATGAATAATAAAATGTTACCTTCTCTGTGTAACTTGCCTTCTGAATCCTGTATATATCCTATATATATCCTGTACCTTCTACTGATTTTGCTGATCTTTTTCTGGCTGGTGGGGGATAACTCTATACTGTTTCCAGAGGGAAATGTGTTCAGGCATCAGCCAGCAGAAACAGTGGATCTGAGAGAAGGAGATTTGTGATCATTAAAGGTTCACGTAGGAAGAGAGGCAGAGAATGAAGAGTTTTCACTGGGGGTACTGGATGGATAGTTCACAAGTTTTTAAATGGCTGGTTAGTTATTGAATGTTTCTGTGGGATGGGAAGCATGGAAGTTCTAGTTTTCAGGGAGTTTAGGTTTCAGTGCTAATCTAGTGTGTGAAGGTTTTTAAACTTAACAATAAAAAGATGGCAAATTAGATATGAGTATGGAGCATGAAGAAGAGCCGTTAGAAACTAACAAAATACCATCTATTCCATAAAAGCAAATTTAAGGATTCAGAAGAGTCTCTGACATTTCTTTTAATTACCCTTCATGTCCACAGAGGATTGTATAGGGATGCCTGGGTGTGCTTTGTTAGTTGCAGACCCAGGTCTGGAGGTAAGCTTCACTGTCCAACAGGCAATTGCACTTCCAGACTGGGATTGGTGTTTGAAAAAGGTATAATAACCTTTTCCCCTCCTCCCCCCTGCCTGAACCTGCCTTTTTGCTGCCCTTGTGCCTTCTTGTCTTTGCCCACACTCTTCCCAAATAAACAACCCATCCCAAATGACTTTTTCTTCATTAGTACTATCTTCCCACCTAGATTTGGTATTTCTGACAGTTTGGCCCCTGTGTGCTATTGCTGTATGTTACCTACGTGTGAGCAGCCTTGTAACCCAAGACTGCCTTCTGATTATTTGGTTAATGCAGCTTACATTTAGTTAACTTTATATACCTCTTAGAGAAAAGTATCTGACTTGATCTTTACTCTTCTACCTAGCTCTAATTTAGCACAATCAGTTTCTTTTGTGCAGTTTCCAATACCAGACCAACAGAATAATCTAGTTTGTGCTCTCACATGGTATCTTCACCTCTGCGTAGCTTTCACTACCATCCCAGCTCCCATCAAAGGCTAAGTACTCCAGCAGGGCCTTTTGCTACATACCTGGTGATCCAGGTGACATTCTTAGCCCTGATGGTGGAGAGAAGAGGCTGGGGGAGGAGCAGATTGTTGCTGTGGTGGCAAGGAATGTTTTAAACTGGAGGAGGTGTCCCTACTCAATTGCATAAGATAATTAGCAAATTTTTAAGACACCTGCTCATATGGCTCTTACAGAAATGTTTACAAGTAAGTATGGAGTGTGTCAGTGATCTTAAATGTTTTGCCACCCAATGTGATCCATCACTGTTGTATCTGATGTTGTACTCCATGCCATAGGTATCACAGGTCTGTGGTTAGCTCAGTTATATTTTAGGTATAAACTATAAGAGGTTCAGTGGAGACACCACAGAGTGTGTATGCTGCAGAAATACGTTGAGGTACATGAAGTCAGGAGGAAAGACTTCCTCCAAAAGTCAAGGAGTTGTTTTTAAGTGAGGGGCAACGCCATCTGCCAGGGCAGAGGTATCACGATACTCTGAGTTATCCTGGAGGAGCAGGGTTCCCCAAAAGTGACAGCCCTGCTACTGTAAAAAGCTTCAGTGGCTGATTTGAGAGTGGGAATAACAGAAGCTGGTCAAGCTGCTCTAGTTACAGCTGGGAATGCTTTTTAGCATTCAGCATGTGTCGCGCAGCAGGAAACACTTGACGTGAGAGGAGTTTGTGATACTAAATTAACTCCTCTTTGGATTCATCTAGAAGGTGTTAGTAAGGTGCCAGCGCCTCTGAAAGACACAGGGCGGTAAGCTCCTGGCAGTTCTCAGGAGGCTTCTCGTTCCTGCTGAATCCTCTGTGAGCTGCACTGACATCTGGTGGCTCTGTGGATGCTGGCGTGGCTCCTAGCAGGCGTTTCCAGGAGTTGCCTCTTCTTAAATTTCCTTTAAGTGATGATATCTCTGCTTTTGTTCTAAGAAAAGGTGAAACGTTTGAATAACAAGAGTGTTGGGGGGAGGCAGGTTGGACATGGTGTTTCAGGGGAGGCCTGATGTAAGAAATTTTTTGGTGGCAAATTCCTGATTTCTGTAGATACATAGATACTGTATTTGCAGACTGGGTATTCAAAAGCACTTAAAAATGTGCATTTCCATTAAAGCCTAGCAAATTCCTACTTCTTGATTATTTAGACACATTTGAAAATCTCTTACTTATTTCTTTTGAAGAATGATTTTTTTTCCCCATACTTATAAGCATTGTGGGAACAGATCCATGAAGACATTTATTCAGTTCTGAACTGACTTTAGGGACAGCTATCTTGATTCCCACAGGTTTAATAAAGTATGTAGGACTGCCAGTTCTAGATCTACATAATAAAGGAATTAAACCTGTGACTGCAGCAGACTTTTTAGTGAGCAGTAACCTTAGGAATCCAACTGGGTGACCCTGAAATATAACCAGACCTAATTCTGTGAATTATTTTACTGCAAATAAGAAGAAATGAGTAAAAGTGGGGTTCAATATTATTTTTTTAAACTTTAAAGGAATACCAAGGTGTTAAGAGAGAAAACACCATTTGACAGACTTTGATTCTGATTAATTCTTTAGTGTTTAATCACCTGATTGAACTAAACACATAATATATGCTCAAGCTCCTTAATTGTGTTCATTTTCTTTTAAGCCATGGAGCCATTGATCTCCTCTAATCTGACATTCCACATAATGTGGAATTTCACTTAATTTTGCATTAAGCCAGTATTCCCTGTTCTGCCTCCAAGGGTTCAAACCTTCATCTCTCATTTCCCACCTTCAAGCTACAAGCTTGCTACTCACCCCCTTGAAGCTATTTTACTGTACAAAAAGTATTAAAGAGCTGTGATATGTCTCTCTTTTCCTAGCCACAGGAGGCAAGTCTAGGAGGTAGACAGTTTCTTGGGCAGGGGGAAACCTATGCTTCAATTTCTCCTCAAAGGCATTCTTACACATTTTTATATGAAACACTTACTGATGAGATAATTCTGGGAGCAGACGCTTGGACTTCCAGAATGCAGTCATGTTCCCTGAGTTTCACACCCACTGTTTTCCCTAATTAATCTTGGATCCTTTTCTGCAAAGTAGGACACCTTCAGCAAGAGAGATCAAATGACTGGTAACTGGGAAGAAAGCACAGACCTGAAAGAAATTAAGAACAAAAATAAGAAAAAAAACCTACAACTTTGGTCTGAAATAGATAATTAGCTTTGCATTTTCTTCACTTTTCTTAGCAATAGTTTATATCCTTTGGTGCTTTAAAGAATAGAGCACATTGGACTATGAGACTCTACGCTCCTAATTTTGTGAGGAGCTATAGGGCTGTGAATGAGTGGATGGAAGAACCTACTTACATAAGTTGTCTAAAGACAGGTGGCATCTCAGGTGTCTCTATTTAGCATTTCTCGTTGGTTGGTTTAGACATTTCTGCCTTTGGACTCATGAGTCATTTAGAGCATATCCTGAAACATCTGCCTCATGCCATGGTGTGGAGTCTGCTGAAAAAGCCAAACTGAAATATTGTCTGAATCTTAGTGTGCCTTCTTCTGTGCTTAATGAAACGTAATGCCTTACAAAAAGTTTACAGAAATAGATGCTGCAAAGGACATGGGCAACATCTGATCTGTGAAATTCCTGCCCCAGGAGCAGAAACCTTTGGGGAATGCCAAGGCTTCCTGTAGACTGTATGGGGGAAAGTCTGACCTCTCAATGTGGGATTTTAAGCAATCTACATATTGGACATTGAGAATTGCAAGGATGAGGATGTATTCTAAGTTTTGCACCTTTCTAGAACTAGGTGCTGTATGTGGAGTGGAAGTAGGGGCTTCTGTCTGTGCAGTCTTTCCCTGAGCTACACATCTACAAATTGCTCATTCAACACAGCAGGCATTCATAAAACACATCCACCAGTTAAGAAGATAATGTTAATTTTTCATACAACGTGCAGTGTTTACATTCCTTGCTCAGCCATTAGGAGTTCCAAAAAAAACTTCCTACTAAGCCCATAGCCACAACCCAGGGAAAGTGGCTACAGACTGCATGGCATTTCAAGACGGGTTTTCCTTCTTTCTGAAGCAAGGCACTTGGGATTCCTTGTGCAAAAGAGGAAAGGGTATGATTTTGTAGCCTAGCTCCTAGAGTACAGAACTAGAGGGATTAAGAGACGTGCTCTAAAACCTTGCTTCTGTGACCTGTTTGCTGTTTTGTCCACAGTAGAATAGTTTCAAGCAGAGGGAACAAAAACCATCCTTATGCCATTATAGCTTGGCAATGGAAGGTGTATCTTTGGACACTATCAAGCTGAAAACAGAACTAATTTTCTAGGTGATTTATCCATTAATCTGTTGATTAGTGTTTGCTCCTTTCTTCTCTGGCAACTCTTAACAAAAAATGGCTAAGAGCACTGCCCTATGATTGATATGAAGTGGTCTCTCCAAGTAGCCTTTTTATAACTGGGGACTGCTAAGGGCTAGAAAGTAGCAACTCCTGCTTTTTCTTGACTTCTAAAGGATGTAGGCTGAAAAAAAGCCCACGCTTGGATTCCAACTGGGTGTATGTGGGAGATAAGCACTGAGGTGCTGAGACTGAAGTTGTTCAGGGCATGCTTGGAAGCAGAGTTCCTAGTGCCTGGGGAATCAGGAAATCAGACAAGGAGGCAGCTAGTAATTGCAGGTGCCTGCAGGTACAGCAGCAGCTGAACAGGGTGTTTTAAATAACAAGTTTGAACCTGGACAGTAAAATTCTGCTTAATGCTTGCTGTAAGATTTTATTAATGTAGTCCGTACACCCTAGTGAATACTCTTAGCTTTCTTCAGAAATATTTAATTGTATTTTAAAAATTAAACTTGGTGGTTTCCAGCAAAAATTGATGCTTTCTCATAGTTGAGAACGGATCAGGAAGATTAGCTATGGACCACATTTGAGCAAACTGGACACACACAAGGCCGAGAGAGGGACACTTGGAGTGGAATAACCCTGTGTCATAGTACAAGCAGGGAACTGACTGCCTAGAAGGCAGCTCTGCAGAAAAAGGAAGGTGTATCCAATATCAGATGTTTGTGCTTCTGATGGACAGTGGGTTGAATATGAGTGAGCAGTGTGTCTGTGTGGTGAGGAGGTCTACCCACATCCTGGGCTGGATTTAATTGTTGTCTTCAGCTACTTAATCTGAAGGTACAGAGAAAACACAGCCAGACTCTTCTCAGGCATGTGCAGTAGAGGTGGAAGCAATGGACACAAGTTGCAGCAAGGGAAATTCCAGTCAGATACAAGAAAAAAACCACATTATTTCTAATGACACTAGCTAAGCACTGCCACTGTTTGCCTGGAGAGGGTGTGGGTTTTCTATTCCTTGGAGATACCAAGCCTTGACTGAACAAAGCCCTGAGCAACCTGCCCTGGCCTTATAATTATCCCTGCTTTGATCATGGGTTGCCCCTCACAGATTACTCCTGCACTTTGAGCAGGCATTGGACCAAATGGCCTTGACACATCCATTCCAACTTATTCTTTGATAACTATTGTTTTCTTGGATTATGCAGAGTGTATTGCAGATAAACCTGACCTAGTTTGAGATGATTCAGTTTGGGAACAGATAGTTTCTCTGTGGTAACTAAGCTTGGTCCCATCTGGGCAGCTGGATTAGTGCTCAATACTAGACTTTATATCATATTCAGGCTAGCTACTTTATAGCAACTCACATACATGCACAATAATACAGCATAGATGTAGTATGTAGTATAGTATTAGACAGACCTAATTACCTCCATGCCACTCTCCAGGAACAAATATCCTTTACGAGAACTATCAATATATAATAGGCCACTAGCATTAAGTGATTTAATGATGACAGACAATATACTAGAGTACCAAAAAGCACTTTTTCTAGTGTATTTCTTTTGAATTCACACATCATCTGATGTAACAGCTTTTTCCCAGCAAGTACCTTATATGGATATATATGATTAGGAGTGCAAATTTAACTGAGCTAAAAGAGCTTATTAATAAACAGGGAACAGTCAGTGAATTGCTTGTTTCATCCAGGCAGTAAGAATTTATGATGAGTTTTTGCCCCTTCCCTCTTATTCTTACACTCTTAAGTATTTTTCACCAAGGAGGTTTTCAATGTAAAAGAATAGACACCTAACATTTCTTCTTGGTACTAATAATCCTAGTTTTGGAGTGGGCCATGTTTGTAGGAGACCTTATATTATACTTTTAATGTATGTGGATGCACACACACCCTCCCCCCCTATAAAAAACAGAGGAAGTTTTATTCAGTTTTTATTTGGAATCTTTCAACGTTAATTTGAAAAAGAAAACCTTTTTGAAATCAGTAAGCTTATTAATGATGATGGTAAGGGTTACTTTTTCACAAAGAAAAAATACTGTTTACTGTCTTTCAAAAAATACTGTATGAAGTATAATATGATGTATAACTAGAAGTAATGAGAGGAAATTAAAAATAATTTAAACTTCCTGACAATGAGTTCTATTAGACTGTAGAGTAAGTTCCCATAGGAAACTGTAGAAGCCTCATTATGTGGCGTATTTAAAACTAGATTAGATGAAATGCCTGGAGGGAGTGAGTTTGGGCTGTTTCCTGTAAGAATAAAGGAGATGACCTCAGAGGTGTATTTTTGCTTCTAGACTATTTTATTCTGTGATGTGGTGTGTTTGAGGAAGTCTCGATCATTCTTATATGTGAATGTTTTGTAGGTGCTCTTGTTTCTACAATACTTTTCTGTAATAGGAGTTTATAGGTCTTCCTATTGATGCCTGTCACACTTTTGTGAGTGAAAATAATAGCTTTTTAAATACAGTATGAGGGATAACTTGACAAAGGTAGAAGTATCCCACAAATGCCTTGATTTTTCTTTTTTGTTTTAGAGTTAAAAATTGATGGTCAAGGTGATGGCCTGTACAACCTTGACTCTTCGTATCCATGGGTGGCCTGAAAGTTACTGTGGTCCTGGTGCTCTCTTCTGTCCCCAGAAATGCTGCCGGCGGTGAGCCCGGCGTGGTGGTGAGCTCAGATTTGTGCGTGCTTGTGGCAGAGCACTTGTGTTCCCCCCCTGCAGCCGGTGCTGGGGGTTGTTAAGCTCCCTGGAGATGGCAGAAGAACCTCTGATGGTCCCATGTTGTTAGGTCAGCCTGAGGCCGGTTCCTGGTGTCACCCCCCGCTGGGCTGTGGCGCTGCCGGCAGACAGGGCGGCCCCTGGTTTTGGGGGGCAGTTTGGGGGCTGCCAGGGGGGACCCTCTGGCAATGAACAGGGTCCCCAGCCAATGTGTGTGGGGGTCTTGGACCAGGTAGAATAATGAGTGAATGACCACCACCTTCCCCCTCGGTTGGGACACCACCTCAGGAAGCTTCTCGAGATTGAGGGACCTCTTCTCTGTTGAGTTATGTATTTCTTCTAGATATATCTTTGAGTGAGCCTTGTCCCTGTTGGGCAAGTGATTCTGGGTACCTGAGGGGGTGGCTCTCCCTTTTGTCTGTGGTATTATTATCCATGTTAAGGTTATCTATGTTAGCACTAGTCAAAAAAGTTTAGGAATTCTTACGTACTTGTGGTGTAGTGCATTAATTTTCCTGACCGACATCCGAATCTTTGGTATTATTTCTGATTTATCAGAGAGTTAAATAGTGTTGCTTGGAATAAATATTCATTCTTAGTCAGCTCATGTGTGTTTTTGGGTGTCTCTCCCATGGTGCTGTGGGGTGATCTCAGGCCATACCTGGGGCTGAGCTTGGATGAGTTTGGATCATTACACGAAAGAGCCTGGAGGTTAAGCTGCTCTGTAGAAGTCCTGATGTATTTGTTGTGACTTTATTTGCCCTCAGTGACTCTATAGCTATTTCATCCAAAGTCGAATAGCCATGAAAGAAGAGGATGCAGAATGGTTACCTTGGCATTAGTGACTGTGTATCTGAGATGGCTGTTCCTTCAGTTTCATAGAAATTCACTGTCCCCTTCACATGGAAATTCTTTAACACCTTTTTGATTTGGTTTTTTGGGAATGGTTTGTTTGGTTTTGGGTTTGTTTGTTGTTTTTTTTTGGGGGGGGGTTTGTTTGTTTTTATTGTTTTTTGTTGGTGGTTTTTTGGGGTTTTTTTTGATCCCTAGCTTAGCCTCCCTTATAAACTCATAAAGCATATATCGTCTCAGTTTTTCTTATTTGTAATGTTTACTTCCACGAGAGGAGACAGTTTCTTCTATAGTGCCTTTAGAAAAGGTTTTGTATTAAAAAAATGGATAAATTCTGCTCTTCATAGCTTTCTGTTTGATTTTTTGCAAGCAGTCAATCTGGATGCAAACTCCTAAAATGGCTAAACAATCAATGGCCTATAAATTTACAGTTCTGCAGATCTACGGATCCACAGCATCTGTTCCAACAAGTTATTATTTGATAGCTGATGCCAAAGGGAGTGTAGACATTCATTTAATTTTGAATCGTTAGATCCGAAGCTGTCCTGGTGATTATGGCATGCTAGGATTTTTGTTCCTGTCAAAACCAATGAACAGTTGTACTAGTGTGAGCTCAGCTGACCAGAGATGCTCAAAACAGATTAACGATGAAGAGCTGCATCATGCTCAAGCATGTTTCACGGCAGATTTAGAGAGAGGGGAAATGAAGTAGTTGCTTGACATATGTAACATTTGCATTAATCTTATAATATAGTTGCAATTCTTTCATCAACAAACTCTAGTTTATAGTACGTGTAAACAATTACTCTATTTTTTATTTTTTTTTACTTGGAACGGACTTTTCTTGGCCAATAATAATGCAAATTCAAGCCTTTAATACACAGTATCTTCCTCACCAGATGGTGTATTGCCATCCACTACAGCACTGCTAAGTGACCAACCATCATGCGTGGCAACTGCCCAAACAGACTTCTTTAAAATTGTGATTAGATTTTGCCACTTCCAGTGATATTGCTAGATGAATTTTCTGAGCTTTGTTCTTTGACCATCTTGAGTCTTCCTCTAATTGCCTTTGTTTGTTTGCTTTTAGCTTAGGGGGTGTCCTATTCCTTATCTCCATATCTGCTGCGAAATTTTCCATTTCTAACAGGAGACACTTGTAGAGTTTTTCAGTTTCTATTACATGTTACCCTGTCAAACCCTTCCCCCCATTTTTCTCCACCTGCTTGGGCTCCTTGGGGATTGATTGTATCAAAACTGAATAACAAGATACTGACCAGAGTAGTGCACTAATTAGAAACCTGGGAGGTACTTCAGAATAGCATCGTATACTCAGTAGATTAGGGAAACTGTTTCTGCAGCCTGTTCTTTCACCATGTTTAATACGTTGAGCAGGTAGCAAAATATTTCAAATTCACCAACATACGATTGGCCACCAGATGGAGACTTTGCATTACCTTTTTGAAACCGAAGATAGAAAAGACAAAAGAAAATAGGAGCACAAGAAGCCATTTGTTTAAAAAAAAAAAAAAAAAAAAAAAAAAAGCGCATTTATTTTTCAGGTCTTTTTTGTAGATAACTCTTGCAGTGAAAGGTTTCCCAAGCTAATCGGAGGAGGCTAAGTCTTAATTCTTTAAAAAACCTGAAAAGCATATAGTATAAGATTTAGCAACATAATGCTGAATTGTTTCATGAAATGATGGAATTTGATAAAATTAAATATGCTCTAGCTGCCTGATTCTTTCTTTCAAGTGTGAGGGAATTGACCAATCTCGAATTATTGTCATTAAAAATGATTATAAAAACTCTTTGGCCTTTAGAATTTGTAGCAGGTTTAAGTAATGTTTATCTCTGTAACACAGTTAGTAGCAAAGACATAGTTGCATGCTTTTCTGTAAGTCTAAGTCCCTAAAAGCAAATACTAATAGGTGATGTCATCTATAACAGTCTGCAAATTTATGGAGGAAATTGGTTTTCCAGGATAGCCATTTATTAATACGGAGGAGAATAATGTTAAATTGGAGCTCCACCATCTTTCTTTTCATTTTTATGCAGTGAAGAGGATGCAGAAAGAGGTGAGGACATGTTACCCTGTAACTAATCTGGCTGCAGAATTTCAGTAATGGGGCAGGAACATAAAACTGTTCTGTTCCTCTCTGATCAGCAGTAGTACCATTTTTAAGCTACAGTGGTTAGTTGAAAAGGGATGATAGGGGAGTAAATGTGGGTGCTGAGTTGTAAGTGAAAAAAGGGAATGAAAAGCTGAAACTGAATGAGGTTATTTAGTTTGTGCAGAAGTTTGGCTGAAAAAATGAGGATGAGGTCATCTTGGATAAGTAAAAAAATCCATATAGCCATTGTTTAAAATGGTGCATGTGAGATTATTGGGTGACAGAGCAATGAAAGCTGCAGACAGGTGAAGAGTGAGGCTGTAGTGGGAATGGGGAGCAGAGGAGTCTCAGGGATTACAGTATTCTTCTACTCTGCACTTAAATGTGCTCAGCTTACTTGTTGATTTATTCCCTGATTATTCCTCATCTTATTTCCCTGATGGGCTTTGGGCAAAAAAAAGGGGTGTCAGCACTATTGGTTCTTCTGACATATCCCCTCAGCAGATACATTTAAAAAACTCTGTATTTGAAAGAAAGAATAAGTGGAGTTTAAGGCTCAAGGCAGGGCCAGTGACATCCACCTTGGGCTTGGGGACAAACATAGTATTTTTCTGTAGCAGTGAGAGGGATTTGTGGAATGGCAGGAGACACTGGTAGAGAAATGGAAATTTGCAGTATTTCAAAAGAAAGAAAAGGAAAGTTAAATAGATAAATTCTAGCAAGTCTCATCCCAAAGAACTTTTATGATAAAATAGTTATCTAGTGCATGGTAGCTGGGTAGTTAAGGAATTTGCTATTGATGTTTATTGGTATGAAACCTGCAGTTACTTGCAGAGCAGTGAATAGGTACCCAGTGAGTTCTGGGGTTATTGCTGCATCTAAGGATGAGGCTGGGTCACATTCACCTCTTGCCTGCTGTTGAAAAGAGCCTTAGGCTGGCGAGGTATGGATGGGCTTTCAGTTTTCAGTACAGAACTGTGGACTTTTTTCTCTGTTATCCACATCAACCTTCTGATTATTGCTTGAAGTGCAGCACAAATTTTGGAAAGGTATTCCATCTTAATTTGAAGTTATCACGTTGCATCTAATGGCTAATGGACCATGTGTCACAGAATTGTGCATCTTTAGTTTTATTATGAATTTGCCTCTTTTAACTTCCAGCCATTGGTGGTCTTTGGTGCTTGGCGGTTTGGCTTTCGAAAGAGTTAGTTATGAATCATTAGAAAAATTAACTAAAGGCTTTTGAGATAAAAACAGAGCTATGTAGTTAATGATAAAACTGTGTGCTTTAGTGCTGTTTGTATATGAGTGATGTGTAGCACTCCAAGGGCATGTTTTCCTGCTTTTATTATTCTTTATCAATTATCTTACAGTGAACCCCTTACGCAGTTAAACATAATTCAACATGGTTAGGAGGAGGAGAATCTAGCCCTTAGAATATCAAAACATTGCCTGATGTCTCTCATATTATTACATGTGAAGAGCAGTTTATTTGGCGCCAGTGTTACTGTGAAATACTAAGTGGGGGAAGGATTATGCTCACACCATAGACTTGATCCACTTACCATATCAGACCTTCTGTGATGATGCAATCCATAGTTCCTCAAGGTGAGGTTTTGACTCCGTAATACTGAGGGGATTGTTACATTATCTGCAGCTTTAAATGGGTACCTTACTCTCTTCCTTTCTTTTTAAATTTACAGGTTTCTGTGTGTTTCAGAGGAAAAGACTTTTAACAGATTCTTTAAAGGGCAGTGAGGTTGGTAGAGCTTATTTAATGATTGCACAGTAGGCTTAAGCCTTAGAAGAGCACTAATTGCAGCAAAATATTAGACCCCTTTTTGAGATTATTTTTTAAAAATGCAGCTTTTGAGATTTGTTGGAATAAATCAGAATAACACAGACTGTCATGGACATTATTTGCATTTGATCAATGCATGTGCTGGCCTAAGCTGGTGAATGATTCAGACTGAAGGTTTCAGCCATTGTCCTTGTTCCTGTAGATATCACAGAGGAGAAGATTAAGAGCATTATAACTTTAACATAAAACTCAGAAATAATATAATGGGAAAAGATAGTCTGCATACAACAAAAGGCAAACCTGCATAGAAATACTTTTATCCAAACATTTGACCTCCAGCTTAGATGGCTTAAAAAGGAGGAAGAAAAACCTGTACCCATTTGTCTTGGTGCAGTAATGTGGAAGTTAACACGTTGAGAAACATTTCTCACTAAATCTGAACTGGATATGCCAATTTATTTTTTATTTTTTTTAAATTAAAATCTGCATTACTCATACCACTCCTGGGATGGCCAACTGACCATCCTGCTGGAAAGTAGTAATGTTTTGCATTTATTCAGCATTCTTAATCTAAAGATCTAGAAATTGGTATTTTCTGATAAATCAGTCATTTCATCATTCAGATATTTCCCTGGCTCTATATTTAAGCAGCACTGAGTTTGAACTGTCTTCAGAGCTCTTCACAGCTCTGTTTCTGGTTGTATCTTGGATTCTGTGTTTTCTGAAGTCTCCTTGACCTGGCTCTTTAAATCCTACAGAAATTCAAACACTAGTTTTGCTGGTAGCATCCTCACAGTAGCTTATGATCTTATCATGCCATCCTCCAGGTGAAGAACCTTTCTCATTTCTCCACTCGCTAGACCATTCATGTCTCTTTACTCAAATATGTAGAATTTCAATTTTTGACACATATACTAGAACTGAGGCTGCAGCAATATAAAGTAAACGAAAGGAAAAAGAATTCTTAAATCTGAATCTCCCCAAAAGTAGTCTCCAGATACAGACATCTGCCCGTTTAAGCTGGCAGAATTTACCTTTCTCTTGTGATGAATTGCCTGGCACTCAATACAGAATTGGTGGCTGTAGAGACCATCTTACTGGCAGGTCAGAGGCACTTAAGGAGAAAGGGGGGTTGAAGGCATAATTTTTGGTGCATATTTCTTTTTCCAGTATTATTAATTAAAATAAAAGTTCCAGTTGCAAAGTGATAGCTCACCTTTTTATTGAAATTTTTATATTCCAATAATGGTACTGTTTGATTCAAGAATTGCAAAGCAAGGGATGTTTTGCAGGAGTCTAGCTAAAAGTACTCAGACAACAACTTCCCAGTTATCCTCTCTGCCCACAAAATTGGATCTGCAGGGATTTGAATTTCTCACTGCATTTCAATCTCTCTTTATTTGAATCCATTATGTATTTTATATTTCTTATTTTGACAAAACAATCACACAGAATAGGAATGACATATTTAAGGCTGATTATAGTAGTGTTTAAAGTGGTATAAAAAAGTGAGATGGTCTGGTTACTAAATCATTCTAATAAAGGACAGCACTGCTTAGTTTATTTTACGGTTTCTTGAACAATAACAACAGTAGCTTCTCCAGTATTTTCATTTTTAGTGAAAGCAACTGTTCTAGAGAATAAGATGGGGAAATATCGGAAGTATTGAAATAATTATATTTGAAATAATGATTTGCAAGTCACTGTTACATAAGAAATGTTTCCTTCTTTTTATGATCTTTTTTTAATATGAAGTATCTATCAAATAAACAGGAAAGGAAAACTGTCTCTTTCTGAGTGGTTTCATTTCCACTGTTTCTTCAGTGTCCCCTCAAGGGTCAGACTCAATAAACAGCTGTGCACTATGTGTGAATAAAATCAATGTTGCAGAACCACATAGCACACGAGCGAAAAAGGGTTTTAATTCTTTTCTCTTTGAGTGTAACTGGGACACTCATGAGTTTAACTTTTCCCATTCCAGTATTTGCACTTTGTGCTTGCACCAAGGAAGAAATCAAAACAAGAAACAGCTGGAGACTTCTCTTTACACTTGACCTGCTATTCACATCAATAATCCTTCAAAACACAAATGTGCTGGCAACTCACACACAATTTTCACTGCGCCCACTTTTGTGTGGAGAAGAAAAGTAACTTCATCATTTCACTTGGGTTAAAAAACATTAGAAATCTGCATGAAACCATTTTCTGGGAAGGCTCTTATGTCGTATAGTGCAAGATGAAGCCTGGCTCACACATTAAGGATAATCTGAGCTATGTTTACCAAGTTATGTGTGTATTTCATTTGTGTGCATTTTTTATTTTTGTTTTTTTTTTTTCTTCTTGGATCATAAAGAGCAAGAACACCTGTTATTAGGCATGAGATGTGAATAACAGCATTTATGCATGGAGAGTTTTGTATCTGAGTTTGTTCTTTCTCAAGGGATGCAAGACACTTCTTGATGGCCCCAAAGAGCTTGGCTAGAGGGACGTGCTTGGCTGCATCAGACTTGGCTGAGCAGGCACCTTCTGAGTGGGAGGAACTGTCTATCTACATTAGTTGTTGATGGAAGTGCCTTTGGTAATGGTGTTGCAAAAAGTGGGACAATGGCAGGTGCTCACATTTGTGTCAGGGATAGCTACAGTATGTTACAAAGCTTTTGGATATTTGGTCTTTTAGCCACGAAGATGGCCATGGGCTCTTGCAAGCACTGAGGAATTTTTACCTGCTTGTTTGAGCTTCCTGAGGGACTGCGACTGTGTACTGTTTGTAAGGACACTGTAGATGTTGTGGGAATTGATCTCAGGGTCCTCCAGATTTCATACAGCTTGTGATAGCATTCAGTGTTAAAATGCATCCCACATGGTCTCCAGTGAGCAGTCATGGAAAAATGTAAGGATAGGAGAAGGGCTTGGATCTGTGTAAGGTGTTGTTGGCAGAGGTAATAAAAAATGTTGACTATATAACCAGTTTATATATAACCTCTACATCACTTCCCAGGTTGTTGCCTGAGGAGGCCTTACTAATGAGGGAAAAGACACAGAGATGGGTGGCTGATGGAATGTTGCAAGTCCTCCCAGATTTACTCTGGGAGATTTCAGAGCTTCAGAGCAGATTCCATATTTCATTCTATGCCAGGCTAGGCTGCAAACATGGGCTGACTGAGTCTTCCTTGATCATCAGATACATCTTCTGGCTGCTTTAAGTTATCCAAAGAAATAGAAACATTTTTACACTGGTCTTCCTGATGTCCTCATAATGGTGCCAGCAAAGTCTTCTCTTCTTCTTCCCTAAGCTCTTATGTAACTAGAAGCAATACTGTTTTTTTAAGGTTCTTGGAAGCTTTTCAGGGGTATTCTGCAAATCAAACAATATGATTTTATTAAAAAAAAACATGTCTAAGTAGTGTGCATTGAATGAGGTTTCCTCTATTGCTTGTTTCAGAAATGAAAACTGGGGAAACGGTGGTTTCACATTCCCTGGTTACAACTTTTAAGTAGAACATATTCATGTTTTCATGCATGTAATGATATATGATGCATTACTTGTCATACACACAAGTTGTAAAATAGAAAAGGTCACCTGGAGACATAAAACTGACTTTTGGGTGCCTCAAGTTAGGATAGATATAGAGGCTATTTAGGATGTAGCCCAGAGTTAGACAGGACAATGAGTTAGTCACTGTCCAGCTTTAGAAGGCTCCACAGTCTGTCTGCAGGCTACGAGGGCTGCTTTTCAGAAGTAGCTCTACATTGAGAGCCAAAGGTGACTAGTTCATATTTTCTGAATCATGATGCTAAATCTAAGCATCTCATTTTCAGGTGTTAGCATATCTTAGGTTGGTTGAGTCTGACCTCCAGCATCTATCAGTGAAAAAACGATGTCCAATTTTATTCATTTATCTATTTAATCCTAACTGGTAAGTTGTTTCCTTGTAGCTTGAGTCTTGGAGGAGGCAAGCACTTTTTGTGTGAATTGTCAGTGGATCACAATAAAATAGCAGGACTCTCACTGCTAGATCTGTCTGCTTCCTAGCAGTGGATGGTCAGGGACAGTTTCTTCTGCACATTGACAGTCTGACAAACGTGATTTTATTTTTTCTTGGCCCTTAAAAGCATCAACATTTTTCTCAAACTTGCTAAAGATGCTGATTCCTGAAGCTCTGTATTGCAAGTTTTTTTTATGAAAACATTCCAGCATCACAGCATCCAGACTTGTGCCTTCAGTTGATAGGCAAGGGACATATTTGCAGGACTGACTGTATAGTGACCTCAGGCTTCCAGCAGCAGCAAAAATGCCTCAGGGCAACTAAAAAGATTTATCATAATGATGTTTGTTTACAGCAACTTTCAGGTACAACAGAGACTGACAGGTACCTTACCACACAGGTTAAACACTAAAGAGCTTAGCAGTAGCAATATAGAAAGACAGGCAGTCTAATATTTACATTGTATTCAAAATTTCTCTCTGCTGGATGATGTTTAGAGTTCCCTAGAGCTGTTTTCCTTGATATACCGAGGTTGCTGTTCAACACACTACTGGGTAGCATTTTAAAGGGCTTTGTTTTTCTCCCTCTGTTATTCCTCAAAGCTGGTCAAAACTTTGCAGAAAGTTAAATGCTTTAAGGAGCATCTGGCTTCATAGATTTGCACTAGTTTTCAGAGGCACTGCCATGATTGTGTGATACAGAGGTAGAATGAGGTAATGAAAATTTGCTACCCACAGTTTGGCTCTTCTTTTTAGCTTGTGTAAAGGAAAGGTAGAGCCCTCACTGGTCAACTGAAGAGTTGGTTAGCTGGAAGGCAGGTTCCAACTAAGAATCTCAGTTTTCCTTTGATATAAGTATCTCTCTTAGGTACCTACATGGCCCATTGCTGCAAAACCTGAATAACTTCAAGAAATATATTTCTCCTCCAAAACTTGTCATGTGAAAGAAATAGACATCTTGGTATCCTTCCTGGACAGACAGCGCTCTCAGATGGATGTCTCAGTCCACAGACCTTTGTGCAAAAGTTGAATTTTATGAGATTGAAATTAAACACTGGATTCCAAGTACAAAGCCATTAAAATCTTTATCTAATACCCCAAGAATGCAGATTTTTGCCTTAAATGCTTGTTCAGGTCTTATGGTAAGATGAATTACTCTGCATATTCTCTGCTACAGAAGGGAGCATCAGCTTCCAGATTAGACTAGGCAGCTGCTTTACGTGCTTCTAAAGATGCATGAGATAAATTTAGATCTAAACACCTTAGCCCCCAAGAGACATGTTTACAGGCACAAATCCCACCGTGGTATTTGGAGGTCTTTTGGCAACTAGCTCAGCTTGCTGGTTGCTGTAAATGCTCAAGCTCCCTTCTTGGAACTACTGATGCTCTCTGGGATGCAGGCCCCTACAAGTTAGGCAGGTTAAGATCATCTGTGAATATAAATCACATACCATAAGACTTCTGAATCTAGATAGAAAATTGTTGGAGTATTTTTCGCTTCCACTATTTACCAGAAATGTTCATGGAAGTTGTTTAAAAATATTTTACAATTGTAAGGTCATTTTTTTGTACTGGTTAATTGAAACACTTGAAGCATCTTAGATTTTAGCTTAGATGAATACAATTCACCTTAAAAATTTTGCTTTATTTACTGCTTTTGCCTGTTTAAACAGTTATCATGTCTATACCTGGAAGTGATACCACTTTTGCTTTTTTTAAATTTTGGGGGTTGAATACTGTTGTGCCTATACAAGTTATTACTGTTCATGAAAAATAAAATACAGCTGTGCATTAACTGCAACACTTCAGAGTTTCTGCTCTCCTAAAGAAAGAAAATAATTTAATTTACAAGGTGGATGATAGGAATAGAAAGAAAAAACACCTCACAAAACTTGTAATGCAAAAGTCAGCATTTTCAGGATTAGTTTGTTTTTATTTAGATGCATATAAGTGTATGAAAAGTTAATGTATATTTTTCTGATAAAACACCCTTGAAATAAACCATGAGCAAAAAGGACACAGAAATGACACCTATAACACCTATGTAATAGTCTCCAAAGGTAAAAAAAAAAATAAATCCAACTGTTGGTCTTACAAATTGGTGGTTGTTTGAAGGCTAGACTGCAAGCCACATTGGGTTGTGCAGCTCTCAAACCACAAAAGAAGGGAGAGTTTTATAGCAGCTGTTACCACGGACATTGATAGAAATCTGAAAAGTGCAAAGGATAAACATAACAAAAAAATAAAATCTTTCCAGATGGCTGTACGGCTTCCTAAAAACATACACTGCCACTGAAGGCTGGCTGGATTGAAAAGATACATCCTCTAAAATAAAAGAGCTGTAGAAGCTGCTGTGTGCTAAAAAAACCCAAAACCCACTACAGCCAACCAACCAACCAAAAAAAAGTGAATTAGAAGATGTTGGAAACTTTCTGTCCTGTCTCTGCAGAAATTAGCCATACAATATATAGTTGCAGATGGGAGGTATGGCCAGGATTGGTGCAGAGATGACAATGTGAGCACCATTCTGAAAAGCATGGAGGAATGGTTAAATGGTAAATGCCATTCAGCTGCATTTTGGTAAAACAAACATAATGTTGGTAGAGTAAGACAAGCAACTAAACCACTGTTGACTAGCAAGTCTGCCTGCTTCTTTTCAGTGCAAGCCTCACCACGCATGCCCATGCCTGTGTCACCTCAAGATTATAGTAATGTAACTGATTTATAGGGGTCTGGTTTTGGTATGTGGTCCCCAGCAAGCAAAAGAAATGAAGCTGGAACTCATGCATGAGAGCTTGTCAGTGTCTGCAGATTGTCGTTTCCTTGAAGAACTGCCTGCTGTTTAAGATGAATGGCAATTCCATATATCATGACACATAGAGAACACCATTAGCAGATATATTTCTGGATGTCAAAGTGCTCCTTATATTACCTTCTACTTTCAGAAACTTTTACCAGTTTGGCTGAAAGTTTCCTGACCCATTTGTCTTCAGGAAGAAAAGAAAAAAGGAGATAATAATCACAACTCTTCCCATATCAAGACTCAAAGGACATTGGGCTGCATTTCACATGCTTTAAAATGAGAATCTGGTTTTCCAATGTTAGACTTAAGACTACTACTGCAATTAGAAAGTTAAAATTAAGCAAGTTTTTTGCTGTTACATAGTCAAGAAGTTGTTCTAAGAGGAAATTTCTTCCAGTCTCCAGCTTCAAATTATTTGTGGCAGATTTATGCCATTTTCCTCTCATGGCAACATTATTCTGTAGATATAAATAGTTGTTATTTTCTTGTTGTTGCAAGGTATTTCTCCCAGTTTGATCATGGGCAGCAGCCAAAGGTGTGTGTGACATTCCAGTGCTAGTAATGCCCTGGGAAAAGAGTGAAACCAGAGCCTGACACCGTAAGAACTGTTATTTCTGAGCATTTAACTGTGATGTTCTAACATTATCAAAATTTTTAGTGCCATAGAGGCACATGTAGAGCAACGAGTGATATTTTTGAAATAACTATCTAAACTTCCACTGCCTGTCAGTATAATTCCACACTCTATTGCTAATTTCAGTCTAAATTGCTTCCTTTCAGGCCTAAAACCATGCAATCTAAATAATATATTAAACATGAAGGATCCAAATGAAGCCTGGCAGTCACTCAAGGTGAGATTACAGGCTGTTTTAAATGAGTGTGTGCCATTTTAGAGGCAGGTGTCTCAAAGGTAATTGCCATCATCTTCTCTTTGGATTATTCCAGAAATCATCAGGAAGATTGTGTTCTTCCATTAGCCTCGACAGCTGGTTCCGCTGGTGCTAGGTTGTCATAAAAAATGTTGTTAGAGTGATACCCTTCTCATGGAGAGCACATGGGTATATGAAATAAATGCTGCTCTGAACCAGGTACTTGCCTGAATGAGTCCTTCCTCCTGTGGGATCTGACAGTCACATGTTATTAAACTTAAAAGAGAAGACACCATCCAGGATGCTGTCCAAGCTACTACAGAACGACTTGGATGCAACATCCAGATATGGCTTCTTGATGTAAAGTCCCTTACAGGAAAATGATACAACAGACATCTCATTTTAGATGAGAGACTGCTTTCTAACCACACTGCCTAGCCAATCAACAGAGTATTAATTTTGTTAAATGATGTAAGACATTTCTATGACTTCATGAGCATACAGACTGCACTCTCAGTATCATTCCACAGCTAAATTATGAAGTTACATCCTGGCTTGGTAAAGTAGTCACATAAAGAACAATTACTTAAACTATTTATAGGGGTTGCTTAGGTGCTCCCTAGCTGTTTTGATTAATTACGCCTCTAGAAAGCCTCCCTCTCCAACATCAGCAATCCTTGTTTATTAAAACCATTACACTCCTTTCTCAGGATCTGCCTGTTGAGCTATAATTTCATTATCTCAGTGACTGGCTCCACTGGGGTGTTTCTGTTGAATGCAAGGAGATTAGCATATTAACCCTTTAGTTTGTGTATTTTACACTGTCTCTGACACAATTATAAATCAGTCATTGTAACTGCACTACATGCAGTAGCTCTAAGCAAAGCAGAATAATCCAAACGTAGCTCTAAGAAGCAAAGCTTAAATTGCTAAAAGTCACAAAATCCAGATAATTTTCTTTCTAGATTACTGAATAACTGTTGAAAGAAATATCAAATCCAGCATCAAGGATTATTAACAGACATTTTTGGTACAGTAAGATTGTATGATTAGAAAACCAGTAACAATCTTTTAAAAATAACTCCCCCTTCACCCTCACAATCTTATGCTCCCTTGCTTCTCTCCAGGGCCAACTCGGGGCTTCTTAACTGTGTGAACAGGATGGAATTTTGCCACTTCATGGGGGAGCAACAAGGATATTTACTTTGTCCTCATTGTTTGTGGTGATGCTTCAGTTGTGTGATGGAGCAAAGAAAGATTTTGGGTGGACAGAGCAGGCAATAAGGGGCTTGAAGAAAATTTTAAGGTTCTGGTATAACAGGGACAACTGGAATAGACTGGTCTAAGGTGCTTTCCCCTCTGTCCCTTCCCTACCAATATCTTTTCTAGAGAGAGCCATCACCCCATAGAAAGGATGCTGATCCAGGCTCAGCATGGACCATGTGCTCAGGACATGGAGACACTACCTGGCTGGGTGTGAGAAGTAAAGACTATAGCTCCCAGGCTTCTCAGCTCCCCAAAGCCTCTTCTTTGCATACAGCTGTTTAATGAAAAAATTCATTCTTGTGTCTCTACCCGTTCGTGTATCTCTTCCTTTATGTGTCCCTTTACCTTCCTCCAGGGTAAGATTTATTTCCATGGGGTGCCCTTTGGGCTCAGTTCCTCATTCTCCAGTCCATAGCAGCATAGGACACAGTCTCCTACTCTTCCTTTGAGACCACCTTCTTTTTTTTTCCCTCATGGCAGGAGGAGGATCTGCTCCAGTCTCCACCCTGGGCACCCAGCAACTCTCATAGGTTTCACCTTTTTCCCAGTCTTCCCATTCTCCTGTCTTCCTTCCTCAGCTTGCACTGAGAGCAGGAGTCAGATAGTGAGGAGGGGGCTGAAGGTGATGCATATTTTTGTCTCCCTTCTCCTGGCTCATGCTCCCAATGTTTTCAGGGAAGCAGAGACAAGACTCAGAAAGTGGGGGCAAGGTAAGCAGGCATCAAAGCAGTGGCTACCCATGGCAGCTGCCTTCCAGCTCTATACCTGAAACCAGCCCTGTTACTAGGCAAAATACCAGAAGAGTTTTTGAAGCAAAATGTAATTAAGGAATGAAGGCAAATGGAAAATTGCATAAATTACTGGAGAGTTTTATCAATATTTTTTTTTTGTCAGATTAGCCTGTTATCTTTATTTGATTTTGTTTTCCTTACGTAACGTAATACAGTAGCTTTATCTCTAGGTTTCAGGAAAGCACTTTCTACAACACTGTGTAGGAACCAGGTGCTGTAGGTAGAGATGATGTTGATTAGTAGAGAATGTGGGGTGGGCTGAAGAGCTGCTGAAAGGGGACTATCTGCAGCAGGAGATACTGGGATGGAGAAGGGCTACTGCTAGTATCAAGGGATCAGACTGTGACAGATCCTGTTTATTTATTAGTGACTCAAATGTAGAGAACTACTTGTTTGATTCTGAAATTCAGAACTGCACTGGGATGTAATGTGGAAAGAGGAGAGTGGGGAGGGAATAATCCAATATCAGAAGGCAGGGAGGATCAGATGACTTAAGCAACTACAATGAAAAGTATGAGATGAAGCTTCAGTTTCAAATTACAATACTGGGCACTCAGAAACCAGTAATAAAAAATTGCTGTAGAAGAGGATTTATACTTTTCAAGACAAAGATAGTTCCTTAGGTGGAAGATAGCTATCAACTGCCAAGGACTTTTCTTGGCTGCAGGTGTTTTCCAATGTAAAAGGCATTGGATAAACCTTATTTGGCCGATAAAAAGATGTTATCTTTTTAACCTAACCGAGTGTCAAAAGGGATGAGTTTCTGCAAATAGTTTTGGAGAACAAATAACCAACAGGAGTAAAGTTCTGAAGTGAAAAGAACGAAATTGATCTTCAGCAAGTTTAGGGATGAGGGGATGGAAAGTGTGTTACTGGAATGGTCTTCCAAATAGCCAACTGGAGAAGGAATCAAAATTGTTTTTGGATGTTACTTGGTGAGCTTCTGAAAGGGATTGCATATCAAAATAAGGGAATTTGAGGAGACTGGAAATTAAATTTGTGATATAAGTCCTTGGACATTTGATGTCTTTGAAACAAGAGTAAGTTACTTGATCTTGCTATGTATTAATGACATCTTTCTGTGCTTATGGTTGCTTGGGGAGACGATTGCGTGAGGACAGCTGCCTTCCTGTGACCTTTGTGCAAAAGAAGAAGCAGCCACTCCCGGTTTTCTTGGAGCCATTATTTGTTCAAGAGACTACAACATGAATCGACAGCTCAAGCTGGAAGGAACTAGTTTTGACCCCCTCTTCCACATTGTAGGATGTGGTCTGCTTTCTTGATTTGTATTATGAGAGCAGGTAGACAGCAGAGATGGAGCTTGAGCCACAGTGAATCTTGAATAAATGCTAAATAACACTACTGCTGTAGGACATTGGTAACACCCTCAGTCTCTTCAGATTCCCTTCAGAGGAATTCCCTACATTGTAACTGTAGGTTTCAGCTTTCTGCTGCAAGTCATGAGGTTCTTTTAGATTGTAGGAAAGGAATTGGTGACCCTTTGTGTGGGGACAGCTTAAGGAAACGTGCAATGGACCTTTCATCTGGTGCCCCATTGCAGAAGCCATATTCAGTAGCACACGTGATCCCTTCTAGTCCTACCTCCCTGTTAAAAATCGATTGAAACTTGTCTTTAATCAGGCAAAAACTTTTCATAGAACTGCATTGAAATTGTAGTTCCCTCTAGTATTTCTTCTTCTGTGAAAGCTCCATGCTCTCTCAAACATTTCTTTTCCCTAAATCAGCAATCCAGTCCCATAAAAAATGTCACAGCATGCAAGTACTTCACATAGTCCCTAAAAATTTTCTCAGGAAGACACATCTCAAGTAATGCTAAAGAAACCTAATAACAAAGGAAGGAATTAAGAGATGGGAATTAAAGAATTTCCATTCCTTTTATCAAATGGCAATGAATAGCTTCTCTTTTCAAAATCTCCACCAAATTTTATTTTGTCAATATATATGTTTTACTTCAGAAAGACTGAATGATAAATAAAAAAGCAGGAATAAAAAAGCAGAAATAATAGAAAGGACAGAATGAAATGCTACTGTTAAAAATAAAATGAAAATATTTTAGTTTTGTTTAAAAAGCAATATTTTAAAAGGACCGAAAATTTAGTGATGTTAAATGTTTCTAAAGAGGCCTATTTTTCACTGGGTTTTTTTGACAACCTGTAATTATCTTTATTTAGTAATAAAACCCCCTCAAATTTAGTTTGAACCAGACACAGACTAGACATGGAAATGGGTAATGAGCATCTAGAATACCAGAGATTAAAGTGATCTAGAAAATGCATTTTAAAGGACAGTCCAAGAAGGTTACACTATTTCAAAAGCGAAAGCATTTTATGATTGCCTTGTTTTGTTTTTCTTCTTACATATTTTAAAGCTAATCTGTACTGGCATCTGTGTATTAACTGAGACTGTTCCCTTTATCTAATTCAGAAACTCTTATGATCATATCCTACTGTTTTTGAAAGACCTTTTTAAATATAGACATAATAAGTTCCCCATAAGCTGAAGAACACTGGTGATTTAAATTTTCCTTTTAGACAGATTTTGAGAATTTAGTGCCACATTGTATTGCAAAAATGTTCTAATAAACATTGTTTCCAGGCCCCAATCTACTGATAGGATCCTGAATGTGACCTCTAATTTTACGTGAAGAAAACCTGCTAACTCTAATTCCCATGGTCAGTATTCCTTATTGTAGTACAGCTTGTGTGAATAAACATTTCCTAATACATGTTCTTGTTCATGAAAGCCTGTAATTTTGAGACCCCTGAAAGCAAAAAAGAGGAGACATCTTTTCATGCTGAAGAAATTATTTTGGACTGTGAGATTTATAGTAAGTTTATCCAAGTATTACAAACAAATCAAGGTCAAGGCCACAGGTATTGTAACTTGACTGTCTGTACTGTTGTGATTACAAGGATTCTTGGCAAGCCTCTGAGCTGATCTAACCAGTGCTCTTCCAGGGTGTTCCTAGGCATGGTCCAGGAGTAAAATTGTGCCAGGGAACATTCCATGTGGGTGATTCAGATGTGGCCTTTGTGTTGGAGAGCAAAGAGGGTTTCCTGTTGTGGACGTGGAGAGGATTGTCATGGGTTATTTAATCAGTATAGACAGAGCCCTATTATCTTGTGCTAGAAGGCTAGAAGACAGGGAGTTTGTCTCATATAAATCATCATGTGCCTACCCATAGAAACAAGTATGTGTAAAATGCTTGAGTAGCAAAGGGTGGTGTAGAAAACATGACCAGGTCAGGTAGAACAACGAGCTCCTGTTTGCAAAGAGTATCACGGTAGAACGTGTCTGTGTGAAAAGAACAAAAAAGTGGGGCTACAGCAAGTGTGATTGCAGATAAAAGTACCAACTGTGTAAAGTTTTGTTTATGTGGGAATAGGGGTGATAGGACATACAGGATTTTAAAGAATGAGCTTTTTTCCAAAGGCAATGGAAGTACTAGAGGAAAAATACAGCAACAAAAAGCTTCCTCACAGTGAGTTCGAATAGACCATGAAATAGTTTTTCAGGGAAAGGGGAGAAAACTGTGCCAACTGCAGATTGTACAACTGTACTGAGTTTGGCTGGGGTTGAGTTAATTTTCTTCATAGTAGCTCCTATGGTGCTATGTTTTTGATTTCTTATGGAAATGAGGGTGATAACACAGAGATGTTTTGGTTATTCAGCACTTACACAGCATCAAGGCCGTTTCTGCCTCTCACTGGGCACCCCCAGCAAGTAGGCTGGGGCTGCACAGGAAGCTGGGAGAGGACACAGCTGAGACAGCCAACCTCAGGTGACCAAAGGGATGTCCCATACCTTATGATTCTGTGCTCAGCAATAAAACTGGAGTGGGGTGATTTTGTCAGGGCTGCCACTGTTTGGGAACAGGCTGTGTGTTGGTTGACTGGTGGTGAGCAATTGGAGTTTTTACATCACTTGTCTTTCCTTCCTGCCTTTTTAAACTGTCTTTATCTCAATCCACATTTTTTTTTTTGTTGTTTTTCCCCTTCTGATTCTCACTCCATCCCACTCTAGGGGAGTGAGGGAGCAGCTGTGTGGTGCTCAGCTGCCTGCCCGGGTTAGACCTCAACAATAACTCAACAGAAAAAGGACTGAAAACTATACTGCCTGGAAAATTCTGTCCTCAGAATCTTGTCTACAGCTGCCAGAGACTGTTAGTATGGTACATTCATATGAAGATGTGAGAAAGATTGAATAAGCTGAGCCTCAGAAAGTTACAAAAACATGGACTAATAGTGTACTCCTAAGCATGTGTTCTGGATCACAAGGAAAACATTAAAATAATCACATTGTATTTATAGAGAGTTTTGATGTTGAGGGATAAACTGCTCAGATTGCACAAGATTAAGAGGTGAGCATGTATTCATCATGAAGTCATAGAACATTAAAATAAAAATTATAGTATGTTATCACAAGGTGTGATATTCCTTCTACAAACATTTTCACCTGCTGTAAATCAGCAGGTTTCTTTTGCAGTGAGAATTCTGTTGGTTTATAAACAGAGGAGAGCTTGGCTTGCTGTTTGTGTTCCATGCTGCCCTTTTAACAGTGTTCAGACTGGAAACATTCATACTCATGTTTTCCTGAATTTTAAGATACTATGGATTGTAAAATAGTTGGCAGCCTGGGAAGTGACATCTATCACTCCTGTTAGCTTAGTGGAAAAGCTGTTTGACCACACAGAATACTTCAGAAAAACAAAATAGGTGCTGTTTTAGAATTCCAATGAGCAGGGGATGATGAGCCGAGTCTTGAGAGGTGCAAAACATGCTTTGCTTTAACTGGAAGAGAATAGGGCAGATTTTGAAAGAAAGAAAAACAGAAAGAGTTTCTCTAGGGCTTATTCCTAAAAGGAGCTGAAAATCTAGGAACTAGTGCTTCAAATTCCCACTGAACTCTTATGGTTCTGTCCTTCCTTTTCTTATATCTTTAAAACAAGTGTACTACCTTGTGCTTCTAAATGTGGAGGCTGTTACTCTTTTTGTCATAATGAAGGATAGTTTTATTTTAAATTCAAAATACTTACTTTTAAAAACCTTAAAATAATTGTGTTTTATCTGACAAAATGAAACTAATAATTTTGTTTGCTGCTAGTATCCTCCAAGCACTAATGTGAACTGAGATATCAATTATTTAGTACTATGCAACACTAATATGGATATGGTGATTTCTCATTAATACTAACAGCCTCAAAACTAATTCTCATTAGTTTGAAATAATTATTTAGCTTCTTAGAAAGTGATTAAATTCAAGCAGAAATACAGAGTGTGTTTACAAAAAAAAGAATTGGTTGACATTACAAAATGTTAATGGCTTTATTCCTTAAAACTTATTATTGGATCAGCCCATACTTTGTAGGAATGTTCTTAAAACTATGGACTGCCATTTTATTTAGTGTAGAAATTGCATCCAACTTGCAAAAGCTTTTTGAGTCTATCAGCTACAAATAAAGCAACAATCACAAAAATAATAAAACCCAAAATAAATCCTAGAATAATGTAATTCAGATTTTAATGAAATAAACCAATTTTTTTGCCCATAATAGAAATAGCTGTTCTTATTTTTCCTTCATATGTATAATGTCATTTAGAATTTGGAAGTAGAGTAACAGAAAGAAATGTTTCACAAATGCAGAGTCCAAAAACTCAGCAGTTGGAAAGGCTAAGACTTCTCCAGCAGACGTGAAATTTAGGTCATGCTGTCTCTGTGTGCCTAGCCTCATCTCACTGTTGGAAAGCTTGAGGCTTTTTGTTGATGGAGAAGCCTTCTTTTGTGTATCTTCACTTATCTTTCATGGTTAAGACTGGGTGCTCAGCAATAATGAAGAGTATTGAGAAGCAAGTGTGAAAATGGAGCGATGAGAAATGTTCTCTCCACGTGATAGCTTCAGTCTTGGATGATGCACGGGGAGCTTAAGTCAGGAGCTCAGGAGCAGATGCATGCATGCCATTAAAGCTCAAATGCCAAAGCATTAAAACTAGAACTGTTCTTTTCCATAAAGGACAGAAGAAAGAGCCCTCTAGCCATAAATTCGCCAGTAAAATGCATGTGCACTGTATCATTTGGCTCGATAAGAAAATGTGGCATGTGGCAAAATTTTAGACAGATAAATGTAATTAACACTGAAAGGCAGATGGCAAAGAAAAGGGACAAGGGAAGGAAAAAAACCACATAAGGATGGGATGCAGTGGCACTCTCTAATATTCCTAGTACATTAGGAATTCCATCTTCATAGAGAACAATATTTAAATGCTTTTGAAACAGAAGAATATGCTGCAGATTTTTTCCAGAATTAGAGCCTAAATTTTCAGAAGAGGGTCAGTGTATATTGGTTTTATGCATTCACTGTTACACATTGTTGTTATTCAAAATATAAATTTCAAGCATCCTGGTGTTAAGAAATGTGCTTAAGAGTGGCAGTTATACCATTTCTTAGAGGTATGATAAGAAGTGTCAGTGCCCTGCATAGCAAATCATGTTTATGTTACAGTAGAAAGTAAACATTTGCATTTCAAACCCACACAAACTGTGGGTAATATGTTAAGGTTGCTCTAAGTCAGCCTTGCAAAAAGTTCTGGAGTCTGCATTCTGAGCAAGGTGACTGTTTCCAAACAACTAACGTGTACTTCATTTCAACCTTAGCAACCTATGGTTAAGAGTGTCAAACAGTCAGTGGTTTCCAGTGCTTGAATGTAATGGAGAGATAATGGCAAGGAGTGCATTAGAAAAAAGGGAGGAGTGAGGTGGAATTAAACTGGGATTTAAAAAAATGGAAAATCAAAGTATGAGTTTTCAGGCCTGTCAAAATGTTTAGTTCTTCTTGTTCAAGCTGCAGATGGTTTGAGTCATCTTGTGCCAGAATTAACTTGGTGACACAGTAAAATAACCTTTCAGAAATACGTTTCCCATATTTTATTCATTGTTGCACTTTAGCTGAACCTATTCTTTGCATGAATAAGGTATTTGAGATCAGATGCCCTCTTAATACTTGCTTGGTAGGAGTGTGACTTGTTAAGAGCTAAGCCTAAGTATGAAGTGAAGGCATGAAATGTTGCTTTTGCTTACAGTGTGTTGTGCATCTTCATCTGTCTATGCAAAATACTTAGGAAGTGTGCTAAAAACGAAAGCCTTGTGTCTACATCATGCAAACAATCTGGAATGCCACCTTCTGTTACATGATAAACGCAGACTCATCTCTAGAGAAGAAAAAACACATATAAAATTCATACAGTTGAACTAGCTATTTAAGACACAAGAGTCTGTTCTACCATTTGGATGGTTCTTCAGATCCCAAAGCACTGGACTCCAATAAAGTAAAAGTGATGGTGTAGCCACTGGAACATTCCCAGAGGTTTAGCAGGTCAAGGTACCAACTAAAAAGCTGGGAGTGAACATCAAAAGTTGTCTGTTGCAGAGGTGGCACATTTTCTTCCTTCTACCAGGAGTTCTTTCTTCCTTCTACCAGGCAGTCGGTTTATGCTGCTGACAAGAGCTGTAGAGGGTCCTGTGAAGAGCAGAGAGCATTAGAGCAGAACTCTGTGCAAATCTGAAAGCTGTCCTTTATATCTGAGAGGCAGATTGGAGCATGTTTTTGACATTGTTTGAATCAATTTTGTTTGCTGTAATGTTGCTCTTGAAAATGGAATCTAGGCTTCTCATAAGGGTGCACATCAAGAACTGAATCTGATTTGAACCCTGAGTATTACTGGTTCAAATGGCTGTTAATGAAATCATACGTGCATGTATGTTTTCACACTGCACACATCTCATTATACAATTAATTAAAAATACAACATTTATCCATTGCAAGCTGCATACCCGTTCAAGTGGTTTCAGTAGAAAGGTTATTCTGAATTTTAACTTAATTTTGGATTTTTTTCTATCGCAAAAAGATTCTCTGTGCTTCAAAGGAAGGATTTTTTTCTAGCAGATGACATCTTTCAAATCAGAAGCAGCATTTTAAGTTCAAGTGCTTCATTTTGGTCTGAGGCAGGTGATTACTTTTATAAATCATCTGCAAAAGGTAATCCTGAAAGCTCTCCATAAGTAATAACCAAGAGTGAAAATTTCTGTCTAGTTTGTGTGTATAATGGGAGGAAAATAGAGTTGAGGGAAATGGAGTTGAGGTTAAATAAGTTCCTTCACCTCTCTAAATGGGCGTTTCTGCTATGGAAATCAAATGAGGGGTGTACATATGGAAAGAGGGCAGGATCTGCTACTAGCTTTGCAAATGCTTCAAGAAATTATGCTGAGCAGCCCAGTCTGTTACAGCTTTTGAACAAAATCTGGAGGAGTGTTCATAACAAGTATAGAGCAATTTACATATTTTTCAGTTGTCAGACATTGAGTGCCACAAACTAACAGGCATGACTGGGTAGTATGGAAATATGCTGCTGAAAAATTGCCCAAGTAGATTTCAGTTCAGCATGTTCTTCCATTATTGTCTGTGAATGTTTGTACAAGTAAACATTTCTTTTAGAGTTGGTGAATTGTACATCTTCACAAAAGGTTTATTTAATCAATGCTGTATTTGTGCCAATGTGGAAGGTAGTTTAGCACAATTAGGTCACATAGTCAAGAAACAGTAATGCTATTTATTGCATGTTGTGGATAGCTATTCATGAAGCTGAGGCAGTGAAGTCTTAGCTTTTGGGCTGATGTAGCCAGCAATTGCAAGTAGATACAGATACGTTTGGGAAGTAATTTCTCTAAAATTTCAGGTAAATTACTTCTCAAATTCTGGAGAATGCTTTATTGTTTTCCCTGTACCGAAATGTTACCAAATTATAAATAAAGTAATTAAAATAATTAGGGTTTGGTCTCATTCAGCTGTTAATTAAGTCAGTATAAGTATGAATAAAGTCATCTGTAATCCTTCTGACCACTTCCTAAGTGAGCATAAAGGTAAAATTTATTTAATTAATAATTTGTTGAGAAAATATTTCAGTTATTGCTCCTTCAACATGAATGTAACAGTCCTCTTTAAAATTTTAGAAGAAATATAGGTAGAAAAGTATTGTGTTACCTGTCATGTATATCTTGGGTGCATTTCAGATTGCATGGAAGTGGAATCTTGACACAGCTGTGGATGTCTAGCCTTATAAAGAACACTCAGCTAATAATTCCCTCAAACCCTGGAGAAACTCCTACCACTATGATATAAAATAGCACTTACACACCAGACGCAGTGGTTTCTCCTTCACTTAAGGTCTCAGTATTTTCAGTTTTCCCTTGTTTCTGCCTGGACTTAGATTAGTGGAAAGATCCAAGAATTCTTAGAAATGCTCACTTTCATGTTGTAGAGATTAATGAGAAACAAAAAGTATTTTTTTTAATCTACAGGATGTTTATCATTAAGAGTGATGAGAAAGTGGATATTACTTCCCTTGAAAAAATTTTAGTGCCCCACCCCCCTTAATCAAGATGAGAAGGCAAGCCCCTATATTTTTTGATTTTTGTTCTTAAGAAATGATGAAAAATTCCATTTGGGAAAACTGCAGTGGAATTTTTCATCTTTCCAGCTATGGCTGTGGAAACATTTTGTCAGCTGGGGGAAAGAGAAACAGACGGGAGCGTTCACCAGAGCATCATCTGGGGAGCCATCATTTTGATTTTTCCTCAAGAAGTGTTAGGAAAATTTTTCCAATTCCAGGTTCCAAACCTACTTTGTTATTCTTGTGGTCGCAGCTGTTCACTCAGAATTCCTCAGACACGCTAAAGGAAGGATGCAGGTTTGGTTTCCTAATAGCACTTTGATTTCTTGCTGTATTAAGTTCTTCCTTGTGCAAGACTCCAACAGCATGCAGTTTTCCTTGTGTTCTCTTCCTTTTTAACCCTTTAACATTCTGTGTTTATGTTGATGCTTTTGATCACCACATTTTGTAGTTCATCCTTTGTAGATACTTCAATTCTCTACTACTGTTCCTTAGATCCTTTTGAACCTTTTCTTACCTTGCAAGGGAAAGAGCTTCACCACAGCAGCCTAAAAATGTTACAGAAGATCATTAAGAATTTTCACTGTCATGAATCATGAAGAATTTAACAGCATTTAAAAGGGGGCAATCTTAAAACTGTTTGCCTACACACTTTAAGTTATTAACTCTCTTCTGA
This sequence comes from Apus apus, assembly GCF_020740795.1. NCBI lineage: Eukaryota > Metazoa > Chordata > Aves > Apodiformes > Apodidae > Apus > Apus apus. Next base: position 112,598,025 of record NC_067284.1, on the reverse strand, counting down.
AATGTTCTTGTAAAATTCAAAATTATAAAAAGTCAGATATATCTATGTCAGATAAAAGGTGATTTATTTAAACGGCAGTTTTTAAAAACTCAGAGACATCTAATTACTTGCAGGTTCCAAAAAGCTTAAGGTTAGTTTCCATATTAAGAGATTTAAACATGTGAGTTAATAAAGTAGAACACAGATATCTTAGCAAAATTGCTTTAAAATTATTTTTCATCTCTGGAAGAACATCTTTTTTATATTGATCAGAGGACTTATTCTGCCCTCATAACAATTATTTTCTTGTTTTAATGTCAGAAATGAAGTTCTAATGGTCTGAATTTATAGTTTCACTGTCAAATCAATGCCTTGTATCTATCAGATATCAAAATGATGACTAAAAATTTGGTGTATTCTACAATGCAATTATTTTGACCAGTAGCTTACTCTTGCTCTTTAATAGCAGCCACTGGTCATATGTGTAGTAATTAAGGGCATAAAAAATTGGACATCTTTCTGAAACACTCGTTTAGGAGCTTGACATTTATCATGCTTGTCTGTATCTGAGAAAATAGTGTATTTGAGAAATGGATACAATTGTTGAGATACAATTCCTTCAGCTATTTTTGAGTTACAGGTTTGTGTTGAAAGAACACTTTTTCTATTGTTTAAAAATATATATAGCTACAATTTTTTTTATTTTGAACAGAACTGCAACAAAAGTGAGAAGCTTGAAACTCAGATCTTCACACACAGAATCTTTGATACAAGGAATCAATGTTTTTCTGGGTGTAAGGGAAAAACAAAAATAAAGTGTCATACATGATTGAAAAAGCTTTTTTTACATGCCTGGCTTAATACAAAGCTCACAGAAAATGTAAATTTTTTCACTAACACTCAACTCATTGAATGAAGAACTTCAAAGTCCAACTGGAACATTTAAAAATCATCTTGTTGTGCAAGGACTCTTCCCTCTCTCCTTTCTTTTTCCTAGCAGAGGAACAAAATACTTGGTAATCTGCTGCTATTTACTTTTAGGTTCCTCACCACTGAAATGTCAAAATATAATACAAGAGAAAGTTTCTAATAATTGTTCTAACTTCTGTTTTTTTAGCATATTTTTTTTCCTAGTGGAGTATGTAGATTATTACTGCTTGAAGTTGCAAAACGTAGCAAGCAGAGCTGTTTTGCGAATCAAATACAATTTTAATTAATCTTTTATTGGATCATGGTATCTTAGGCTCAGAAGGGAGTCTCTCATCAAAAGCAGAGACTGACTGCACAGAATAGCCAATAGCCTGGACAACTGAAGAGCAGGCACTTGCAAGTCTTTGCTGTGTTTGGTTCAAGCTACTGATGTGGATGGGAGCATGTTCATCTAAGGTAAAGGCCATTAGTCTTACTGCTTTGCTTGTGTAGGTGTCTGCCAGTCTTTTCTCTTTCCCCTCTCTTACATAATCTTATCCTGTTCTCATACGAAGTTGCAATATTTTAAAATGTGGAAATGTTCTGTGGGACAGGAAAACATTTTCCAGTCCAGCACTTAAAAGAAAAATTACAGAATATGCATGGTGTCTGCATTAATATTATTTTTGGCACCTTTACATCATATTTCACTCTTCATGGTCATATAGAATAATAAAGTTTAAAGCACCTTAACGTTATAAATCTCATAAATTTTCGAGAGAAGTTAATCATCACTGGGAAAATCATTGTTACACTGTAGAGAGTAGATTTACGTTTAGGAGAAGATTATAATACTTCAGAATTGGATTAATCTCACAAGCTGGACATCTGTAGAACATTGGACATCTATAGAGCATTAAGACATTGTAGAGGTGTGCTTTAGAATGACATGAATCACTTCCTGTAAGTGATATTTAGAATAGAATAGACTGTTTAATTTGGAAAGGATATACAAAGATCATCTCGTGGAAGCCTGTTCCAGTGTCTGATCACTCTCTTGGTACAGAAATGTTTCCTGATGTTCCATCTAAACTCTCCCTGGCACAGCTTTGAGCTGTTCCCATGCATCCTGTCACTGGATCCCAGGGAGAAGAGCTCAGCACCTCCCTCTCCATCTCCCCACCTCAGGAAGCTGCAGAGAGCAATGAGGTCACTCCTCAGCCTCCTTTTCTCCAAATCAGAAAAACCAGAGTCCTTAGCATCTCCTCACAGGACATTCCTTCCAGCCCTCTTAGCAGCTTTTTTGCCCTCCTCTGGACACATGCAAGGACCTTGACATCCTCCTTCAATCATAGAATCATCAAAAGGTGAATGTTGGAAGGGACCTAAAAGATCATCAGGTTCCAATCTCCCTGCCATGAGCGGGGACACCTCCCACCAGACCAGGCTGCACAAGCCTCATCCAACCTGCCCTTGAACACTTCCAGGGAGGGGACATCCACAGCCTCCCTGTAGACAACTTATTCCAGCATCATACTCACTATAACTTTCACGATTTTTCCAGGAACTGAGATTGGTTATGCTGAAATTGTGTATGTAAAGTGAGTTCTGTATGTACAGCTTTGCATCTAATCCACTGAGTATATGTAAACAAATACAGGCTGCCTAGTGTCTACCAGACCTTGACAATGTCCAATAGTCATCTCTCTGCCATTCATGAGTTGCCTCAAGCACGATGTGGCAAGTAATTCTCCGTAGCTTTTTACCCAAGGAATCTGCTGCCTTTTGTGCCAGTAGCCCAAAGATGCAGACACATGTTGCTGGAGTGCATGTGAGGCACATTGCCTTGACTTAGACTGTACGTGCATATTGTTATGAGGATAGATACCCTCTGGAAAGTAATGCAAAAACAATTAATCTATTGCACTAGGGGCTTAGGGCAGGAGCCAGCCAACTGTTGCATATCCATAAAATCACCCAACCTGAAGAAAATATGTCTTAATAATTTAATTACTTTTCTCATCTGAGTGGATATTGTAATTCTGATTACAGAAGCTGAGGATGAACACACTTAAAACTAATAAATACAAAGTGCATTCATCTGAAATGAGCATCATCAGCACTCACAATGAAGTTTCATTTATGGGCATTGTTTCATTAAATGTAACCTCTAGCTTATTACAGACACATAATTTTTCATTTTTTATGCATGATGTCATTCCTTTATTTAAACAGACCATAGTAAATATTTTATGAAACCATTAAAGGAACGAATAATAAATTCTACATGGAAAACGGATCTGTGAAAGTGTCTGGCAACTAAAATACAAACAAACAAATAAACAAAAAGGGTGGAATTATGTTGCAATCTGTCAGAAATTCCCCTGGATTTTTATCTGTGATTTGGCCACTGTTATTCCATTTTTCACTCAGTTGGCTTATTAATATGAGATGTGTAAAATGGTAGAAATATGTAAGCTACCTGGGGGCAGAATATGATGATCTTGCTCTACCTCAGACTTTAAGAGGATGATAATTATATGCTGGGCTTTTTGTTTCCCCCAAAGCCCTGTTTCATGTATTTAATTAGAGATTTTTAACTTTTAAAGCATTTACTGTGCACACTGGCAAGTATTTTTAAGAACCATGTCCTATGTACTGAGGCAATTGTGCAGATTGGCTAAAAGAGTCATTAAGCATCTCTGCTTGCACAAGACTGTCATAATCCAGTCTTCTAGCATGTTTTTATGGCTGCTGGAAAAGGCAGGCTACAGATGGGGTGTTGAACTTGCAGCTTAGCACCTCCTGTGAATCCCATTGATTTCAGCAAGAGCTGGGAGAATTCTTCCATTTGCAAAATCTGGCCCCTCAGAAGATAGCAATTAATCTAATGGCAAACCCAGCAGCCTTTATGCAGGGGGAGCTCACACTGAATTTACTGAGAGCTCAGCACGGTTCTACTGAAATCAAGAGAAAGATGTCCATTGACTTCTTAGAGAGATGGATCAAGTAACCAATTACTAAAGATATGATCCTGCAGGAAGCTGGGCCAATGCTTCTGCACCTCCCAAGGGGATGATTGCAGTGATGGTGGGAAAACTCCATTGGGCTCAGCAGCTTCCAGCAGAAGAGAGATTTGAATCTTAAATAAATGAAAAATCCAAGAGACATTTTCTTCCTACTCCTGAAAAAAACACCCCAAGCCCCCCAGTGACAGGAATCCAAATACACAGATCTGAGTTTCAGTGCTAGTGTGTCATTGCCAGCTATTCCTTTTCAGTTTTGTCCTTGTAGAAGGGAGTAGCTTTGTCAAGGTCATGCCACAAATAAATAATCTCTCCCTTTCGGCAAGGTCTTGGGAAACCAACAGTAATCACGACCTTCTGTAAATTAGGGTTTCTTTCTAAGGAATGGATTCTTATTTCAAATGACCCCTTCCCTCTTTTTTCTTTTTCTTCTGTTTTTAACATCTAAGCGATTCACAAACTTCTCACGTTTCAAGGACATAATTAAGAATGCTGATTACATTGACATCATTCTCAACACTGAAGAATGTTAACAGGAGTGCACTCACTGCTTTTTAAATACTTTTGTCCCTCTACAAATAAACATAATTAAAAGACCTTGAGAAATAAAACAGGGCAAGGTCTCTCCTCAAAAGGTGCCAGGTTGAGGGTGTAGATCTTTATGCATCAAGAAGAGAATGTAGTTGGCAATATATTGTCTTCCAGAGGGAATAACCTGTGTTTATGAGAAGCTTGGGCTTGATGAGAGTAAATGGATGCTGCTCTGATACCATTACTTCTTCAAAGTACACAGTAATCTCTTTTAAATGCAAGTCATGGCTCTCATTAATGCCGTTATTATGAATTACTAAGATCTCCATCCATTAGTTTGGTCACAATGTTCTTAATTAATGGATGACCTATCTTTAAACAGATACCAGATTTTACATAGATTGCTGATAACCTGAGACAAACACAAATGCATAATTAATTTTATTTTTTAATTAATTATCAATATACGATGCTGTGTGGATTCAAAGCCAGAAAGGTACTAATTAGAATTTTGTTTTAATTAGCCTTGCATATGCTAAGTGTATTCTGCAGTGCTCAGTGCAACAGAATCGGTGATCAGGAGGATGGTTTGAAACTCCTGATGAGGTTAGAAATACAGCTCAGTAGTGTCAGTGCTGCTCAAGAAGGAAAATTGCAGAGTTCTGTTTCTGGTTGTGATCCTAGAGCCTTTTCAAACTAGTAAAGAGGTTAAGGAGTGGAGATGTTACTGGAGTGGTCTGCAGCTGCCAAGGAAAGCAAGTACCTTTTCATCTAGCCGTGACTTCATCTACCCCTTGCAAGACATTGCAAGAGCTTCTGTATTTTGCAACTGGTATATAGTGTAATTCTCTAGAAGGAAATCTTGTATCAGCTGAATGCTCCAAGCTGGTCTAAAAACACCTGGATTGTGCTCCTGCATTTAACAGCAATTAGAAGGATTTTGTCTTCCCCAAGTTGCCAACAGCCAGTCCATGGCACGTGATGTAGCACTGAGCATGAGTCTGAGTAACACATCGGAGGACCTTCTTCATTATCTCCAAGGCTTTTTGCTTTTTCTCTTTGTCTCTTGATTTTTTTTTTTTTCCAGATGCTGATAGGAGTCTAAATTATTTATATAGATTGAGAAATGTCACCTTTCTATGCTCTGAGGATCCTGTTTTTTCTATCCCTGAGCTGTTCCTTCTGTTATCTTCCCAGATCTCCACAAAACACATTTTCATGAAATTTTCCCTACTATTTGACAGAGCCAGCATTATGGTCTTGAAAACCATCAGTAAAAGCTAGATTTTTGCCTGTCCTTTCTCCTTCTTGCACCCTCTTCCCACCCTGCTGTGCCAAGCCCTGAGGTGCTTTGTAGCCTGGAGCTGCAGCTGTTGTCGTCAGACCACAGACTAGCCCTTCTCATCCCCTCTTGTGGGGAGAAATGTACTGAAAACTATGAGACTTGGATGCAGATAATGAAAATTGTGTAAGTAGTGATCTTCCTAAGGCCTTTTAAAAAATGAACATTCGTAACTTGAACATACTAAGTAGCTGTGTAGGGGACCACCTGTCCATGCAACATTATTCCAAAAATCTGGAGTATGGAAACAATGACTTAACTTTTCGAGAATAGGAACTTTCTGGGAGCTTTTCAGTTTATTTAGATTTTTTTTTTATTATTCTCTTTTTTCCTCCTGTAGAGCTTCTTCAAGAACTGGCATTCTTTATAATTATTCCAGACAAGTATTGGGTTAGATGTCCTCAGTAGAAAACAAGAAAATGCCATGGTAGCAAAGTGACAGTAGTGAAGAGCTATGTACTTGGAGTTAAAGTAACACACTGTGGCATTCCAATTGAAGATTTCCACTCAGTGCTAAAGTAAGCTTATATTATGGGTGGGAAAAGCAATTTTGGTACAATTTCTCAAACAGTAGTAGTATTGTAAGCTTTTCCATTTGCATTTCCTTTCAGAAGGAAAGCACATATTTGTAAATTTTCTAAGGAAAATGTTGGTAATGACTGAAAGTTGGAAAGAAGAAATTTTGCTTTGGGTGACAGTGTAAATTCTTGGAGCTGAAAATTTTGATTTTACCAGTTTAATGGCTATACTTTGGAATGCGTATGTAAGAAACATCATTACTTTCATATTTACTGTTAAGTAGATTCACCTGTTTTTCTGTAAAGTAGTATTGCAGATACTGAGGATAGCATAGTCCATGTGTATTAAAATTGTATCAGATCAGAGCCAGGGGAAGAAAGGAAGATTATGTTTATTGTAATAGCTTCTGGGGAAAAAAACCCTATGGTCAGACCCAATTCATATGTACCCATTTAAAAATAATCTTACAGTATCTGATTGACCTTAAACAATTTGGTGCAATGTTATACTATAGACCAGAGCAATACTAAATAACCTATTTAGCTGTGGATTGGAATATCATTGCTCATCTGGCACCAGTTTTGCTTGCAGGGTACAACAGCAACTTCCAAGGAAAGCAGCATATTAATTCTAATACAGCAGGGCAGTTCTCTGCTCTCCTGTCAGAGGAGCTGCCTTGAAATCAGAAGGCTTGAATTGCATTACGGGATAGGAAAGTATGGCTCTGCAATCACGTTGCTGCTTCATGTGAGGTATCTTCCTTATGTAGTTCATCTGCTATATACAGAGAGAATGGGAGACAAGTCTTCCCCTTCCCTCTCTGGTGATCTGCACTGAGCTCCAGCCTTCAGATCAGCAAAAGTTTAAGGGCTTGTTTGTTCACTGTTGTCCATGGTGGCTGCGGTATCAAGCCCTAAAGATGTCTTCCTCTTTTGGTTCAAAACCGTGTACGTAGAATCATGGAATGGTTTGAGTTGGAAGGGACCTTAAAGATCATCTAGTTCCAACCCCCTGCATGGGCAGGGACCCCTCCCACTAGACCAGGTTGCTCCAAGCTCCATCCAACCTGCCCTTCAACACTTCCAGGGATGGGGCTTCCATGACTTCCCTGGGCAACCTGGGCCAGTATCTCACCACCCTCATAGTGAAGATTTTCTTCTCAATGTCTAACCTAAATCTCCCTTCTTCCAGTTTAAATCCATTGGTGGCAACCACCTCTGCAGGCAGGCCAGGAGATGATATAGTCTTTGAGCTTGCAGGTTCTCTCTCTACTGAGTGTATGTGTAGGAATGGGGAAAAGGAAGTTCATAACCTGAATTTTGTCTCATCTGTGAATTTTTAGAGAATAATATATGTCAGTGTAACTCATAAGATTGCCATGAACAATATAATGGCCAACTTTGTCAAAACATGTTGAGAAGTTAGTAGTAGACCATATCTGATCTCAGTTACATTGCTATAAATGGAAAGACACATAACTTTTCAGAGGTACAGAGAAGACCACAATCCAGCACTTTATAACTAACATGCCTTGTGCAGATTAACAGCCTGATGTTTGGATTAATAGACAGAATGATACAATGATGCAGTAAAGTCCAAACTATTTTTTATGATTATGCCAATAAAGGCTTGTTTTTAACCCATCCATTATAGGTAAAAGCAGTAGAAATAATTTGCAATTATGAATTATTTACTACATGGAAATAAAATTAAAAAACGAGGGTTGGTTTTGGCTATTTGTTAAGCAGAGGAACCTGTCTTGTTGTATGAAATAGCTGTCCTGTTCAGGTGTCACAATAAATTTATCACCTCCAATAAAATGTAGAAAGTATTGTTTTTCTAATATTAGTGAAAGATGATGTCCATTTAAATTGCATTTTTCATTCTTTTCTAATTGGCTTAAAATCCGGTTTAGCTACAGCTGTTCCACTCATAACTTGTTTAAAGGATTCTAATTCTCACAGATAAATAGGCATCCTGACGTTTTTCATTTTCATCCATCATTAAGTTTCTTATGCCTGAGATTGCTTGTTGCACATTGCCTTTCCAATATGCTATCAACTTCTGAAGTTACTGGGTTCAGATTGGATCCATTTATTTCATTCAGTGTCTTATCTGCCTCTTTTCCCCAGTTTTTTAAGCACTGCTGAGGGTCATATTGAAAAACTAGCTCCAATTCCAACTGAAATCAACCAGGAAATGGCTTTATTTTACTTTTAACTGCGATTGAAATCAAACAGGACTGCATCATTTTATAAAATGGCCATTCACAATGCAGTAGCTTGCATGCTATGTTGAAAGCACCCTAGATTTCCTCTATATGCCTGTTTTTCATGTCACTCATTTAACATCGCTTAAGAAATAGAAAATATTGTGAAAAGTAGGGTGTCATTAAAAAAAAGGCATAGTCTTTGGAAAGGAGACATTTCTGTATACTGGAAAGAAGAAGCATGTGTACTTTAGATGGATAAGAGTAATAGGCTCTGAAGGGCAAAATAAATCAAAAGACTATTCCTTCCAGTAGCACCGAGAGACTGAAAGAGAATGTCAGGCTGCAGAGGCAGCCTGTGTGTTTTGGTGCACTATTTTCAATAAAGGGGAAAACTGAGTAGGAGATTAAGAATTAGAAATTCCTCATACTTTGCTTTTATTTACAAATGCACTTCCCCAAGGACTGCTTTCCCAGGCAATCTGTAATGTTTTCATGCTGCTTTAATCTTTGCTCCTGTTTGCACTGATCCAAGAGAGTCATCGGGGTGACTTTTAAAGCCTGGGACTGGTTTTTGAAGACATAGGCCTTGTTCTAGATTTGTAAATATGTACCTTAATGATTTATTTTACAAGTGTGGAGAGAATGGAGTGATGGCTGCAGGACAGATTTGCCTGATGCTGTGGGACTACTGGAGGTTGGAGGTTCTATTCTGTACTGGACCTGGTTCTTGTACTCTTTTTTTTGTTGTTGTTGTTTTTAGCATCCTGTGGTGGTTGTTGATAAGGGCACCCTATAAGATGTGTGTGGGGCAACTTGTTATTCTTGAAATTTCTGACTTATAAAGATGGGCTGTCCTTTGTCAATGGATTTCTTTTTCTTTCAAATGAGGCTGGAATTAGACGTAGACATATTAGACACATTAGGTCATTCTATTAAAGAGGCTATAAATCAATCAGTTATGTTTTATAGCAGTTCCTGTATCTTCCTCTGTTCCCCCTGTCTTTATCTTCACTTTTTAATGGAACTAATTTTGTTAGAAGGAGATATTAGGAAATTACCTCAATTGTCTTTCCTGAGACTTTCAAGAATGGGAATACTAAAGCAAAAAGCCTTATTTGTAGAACTGATAAATAGATAGATAGAAGGAGTTTTAATATCGGTGGGACAGATCAGGCTCCTTTTATGAAATTTAGAGAGTGAATAATAATTTTAGTGTTGTCTCAGGCTGTTTCCTTGTTAACAGTCCGCTAAGGAATATGGCATTTCCCATCTGCTCATGAAAGAGTCACCAATTCTAGTTCAGAAATGTCACCTGGCTCACTGTGCTCTGTTAAATGTGTGTCCTGGATGCAGACTGGCTCAGGACTCTCCAGTGTGTTCACTATTGGCTTTTTGAAAGATGTTGCATCCTATACATGCTCTGCTCTGTATGCTCTTTCACCAAGTATCTGGGCTGTAAGGATAGAAAGAATATTGACCTGAATTTTTACTGCAATTTATAGCACCCCAGATTTTTGGGCCCTTTCTGTGTATGCTAGCAGGGCACAAGTGTTCTTTCACTGACAGGGTGTCTTTGGCAAGGGCTACTGTCAGCATCCTTGTAGCCTCTTCTTTATGGTCTCTAGCATGCAGACAAAACTAGCAGAGGGCACACAGTCTGTCATCATATCACACATCCTGAGGAACAGAATGGTGGGCCTTCAGGGCTGAATGCAGGAGGTCCAACACCATGTGCCTTATCTCAGATGATTACAGGATGCTTATATTGGCTTCCAGCTCTCTGTGTGAAATGTGTTTAAGTGTGTGTTGGTGATGATAAAGGAGAGGAGGTTGGGGGAGAGTAGTGTGTTTGTCTTTTGTGCATGATTTTCCTTCACTCATCCAATCCTGCCCTTCATAAGCCATGAATTTGCAGACATCTGGCATGAGCTTCTTGACGTCTGGCAGGGGGGTAGCACAGGAAAAGGAAAGATGAACAGAACAAAGCTTGATATTTCATAAGCCGTTTACAGAACATTAAGGAGCATATTTTGTTCCAGCAGATTTTAGAATTTCCTTTGAAATAAAGCTGGAACACAGAAGCAGTGCATTTTAGGTTTTGGAGACTTTAATCCCTTAACTCTTTTCTCCTGATTTATTTGAGTGAATTTCAGATTTTAAATTGCACCTCCTATAATGATTGAATGCACTTTCCATATACGCAGTATTTATGGTGCAGCTGTTGGCAATGTTAATGTGAAAAGCACATCTCCTGAACAGTGTCAAGCTCTTATTGTCACCTTCAGTTCCCTGGGAGATGGGGACAGAATTTTATTTCAGATTAAAAGTGAGAAAACTGTTACCATTCAGGGAAAACATATATTTATGTTTCTGGATGTCTCTAAAGTGACTCAGACAAGGAGACGCATATTTGAGTTATTGTTGCTAGATTTTATTATGCTTGGTGCCTGGGTGGCTATACTATATTTTATGCTGCAAGGTTTAGAGTTGTTTTGGAAGGGAAGAGAAGGAAAGCATTTTTTGGATCCTGATGAGGATGATAATATGTAAATTCTGAGGGCAAAATTCAGAGGTGACGGCATTGGAAATGTAAGCTCGATTTTTCTTACATGACAGTCCTTTAAATTCAGACCTCATCTCTTCTTTCTTTTCCACCTATTTGTACCTGTTTTTTTAATGACTGAAGATGTCAAAATTGGTGAAACGTATACACTAGTAGCTTGTAGGAGATAGGAGTTAAAAGGTGATGACAAAAAAGCTAGACTCAAACCCACTACACATAGGCATCTGACGTGCTAATATGTTTTATGTACCTTATCAGTAAGTCTTCCTAAGGTAAATGTCTAAATTGCCTGTGTGGTCAGTAGACAGAGCAGATGCTTTTGAAGGGCTCCAGAGCGAGAATCTGCCAGTTTCATGTTAGGTACTGAATTATGTAGGTGACTTCTTTCCCTGGAAAGCCTTTGCAGTCCCCTACCTCTCCTTGCAGATATTACGAAACTGATTTTTGAAGGTCTGCCTCATTAGGTCTCTAAACTTTAGGAAAGAGTTTGGTGCAAGGAAGATGAACTGAAACCTACCCTAATTGAGTCTCCCAGGGAGTCGTAGTGAGTACAAGGAGAACATGTAACTGCAAGCCAAGGGTTCCCAAGGAGCTGTTTCTCCTAGCTCAGGCTGTGACACTACAGATAGGGTCACCAGCCCAACAGAAATTCAATTACTAATTCAGGCTCCCAGCTGAAAGCAGGGTCAAAAGCCCAAATATGAAACCTAATTACACACTGAGCATATGCAAAATAGAGCTCCTCCCTTCTTCCCCATCCAACATAACATTATATACACTTTTAATGGTACAGTGGTACTATGTATTAATGCAGCATTTCTAATTAATAGGTGGTACTATAAAGACTTTGTATTTAAAATCGATAGTTATTGATGGAAAAATATGACCCTGTTTTGATGTAATTGTTTTATATCACTGTAAGTAGCAATAATGAAAAATATTAAGAAGGTTAACTTGCACCTCTTCACTGGTGCATGTAGGATGATTTATAGTAGAATCCCTCTTGCTGGAGGGAAGCAAAGGCACAGGAATATAGCACAACATAGGAGAAGACCTATGTGACTTGTTTTGGCTATGCATTTGCTCTGCAAGTCCGTGCAAGCATAAACATTCCCACATGTGTATGTGTGTGCACACACTTCTTACTAGCTTCCAGCTTGGAAGGCAGAGAAGTTGATTGTCAAAGTTGCCTGTTAGTAAAATTGATCATTATCTTTCAATTACCCGAAATTATTTAGTAATGATAGTATCATGGAAAGGGAGAAGTAACGTCTGGGTTGCTAGATATATGTGATAAGGGTCCTCAAATAGAATAGTATGTGCACTGTGGAAAAAAAAGTTTTACCAATATATTTGAATAGTTGTGGAACACCATGGTGCTCTTGCTCCCCAGTGGGTTCCTGGATCAGAATTCATGCCCAAGGAAGTTCCATTTGTGCAAAGCTCTTGTGGATTAGCACAGTATCTAGTTGCTATGGGCTTGTAGACCATCAAGGAAATCTTGACCCTTCTGCTGATACATACTTGTATTTCTTCGTGGCTGCAAGTCTTTCTAGTGTTTTCTACCCTTCTGACCAGCCTTTAAAAAAAGAGCTGGGCCACTTGTGCATCCGTATGTTTTAATAATATAATGAAAAACCCAGAAATGTGCTGTTTGAAATGCATGTGTGTGTGCTTACTGTCAAGTTCTCATTCAGCAGCAACAAAGATATGTGTTCTTGAAGAAGGTATTATCCATTACCTTAAGAGTTAGGCCATGTCTTCGTGTCACAGTACAGGGCTTTGTAATGATACACAAGCTCCCAGTTAGCTGTAATTCGCTGAGAAACAGGGTCTATTAGACTCTCAAAGAACCCTTTTTAGGGGATCTACATGGTTTCTGAGTCCTGAGCTGGCTGTCTCAGGGCTAGCTGACAACCCCTTTGTAGCCATGGTGCACATCTAGTATTTGGATTTAGGTTATCCTTTGTGTGAAAAGACATGACTGAAGGTTAAAAAAAAAAAAATGATTATGAAAATTTTGTTCTCAGACATGTAAAGAATAAGTAGTCTTAGTCTCCAGTAGTCTTAGGGCTCAAGTACAGTCTTTGAAGGAACCTGTCTGTCCTAGTAAAACCAAGGTGTACACAGTGAAAGCTAAACTAGTTATGTAGGCACCCTGATAATCAGTAAGGAGAAAATTATTCGTTCTGTGATAAATTTTAAAGGTAGATGTGCCCTTACTTCTTATTAAAAGTAATTCTCATTTCCTATGCACATAACTAGAAATCCTCAAAAATTACAGAATATGAACTGTGAAGGAAAAACAGTGTCACAAGATCAGCAATGCTGTCTCTGGATACTTATATTTTAGAAGGCCTGTGATCACATTTTAATTGGCTAAACTGAACATCATCATGAAGAAGCTATCTAGACTTTTGAAAGCCTTTTTATTTTTCCCTGGTGGATTTAAACTCGCTTGTATCCAATCCCAGATATTTAATTTAGATAAACTTCGAACTGGTATGAGTGAATTGGACTTTGTATGGAATAGCTAAGGAATTCACTTGACACCGCTAGAAATAAAAAAGAAATAATATAATACTCTATAGATTTTTTCTCCTAACAACAAAATTCCACGCTGGCAATACTGAGCTGTCATTATTAGATTTTTTTTTGTGTGTTTTCCTTTCTTCTGTTATTGAAGTTCTCAGTTTTCTACCAAAACGCCCACAGAAAGGTACATGCCCTGGGTTTTCTTTTAATTCATTATTTCAGGTTATCTCAAGTTTCAGTTTGGATGAGAAAGAATGAAAATAGCCAATGTCAGTTATTTCTTGTAGCAGATGGCTCTCAGAGGAACTTCTATATTGCTCAGCTGCATTTATGGTGTAGGAAAAAAGAAAAAAAAAAGATTAAAATGTCATACAATAAGCCAAAAGCAAAGTTTCATCCAGGGTCAGAAATTATTTATGAATTTAGCATTTAGCACTCAGCAGTGTCCTTCAGCAGCCGCTGTCCAATGTGGTGTGTCATTTCCTGGGGCTAGATGGCACTGCAGTACATAAAATGTGGGTCCCTGCCTCCCGGCACAGGGTTGTGCTCCAGCCCTGGGGAGTGCGGGCAGGCTGCTCTGCTTAGGGAAGGAACAAGCCTTTCCCACATGCAGACCGTTCAGACAGACAAAACGTTAACTCTTCGTGTTCGATTTTTAAGGTTGTTACAAGTTCTTCTTTCACTTGGTGGATGTTATCTTATAGAGAAGTGTGGCAAAGCTGGGTTTTATACATGGAGTATTGTGCACGTGCCACAAGTTGAGTATTGTATGTGCCACATGTACATGAAACCCACATACATTTTCTGTGAGTGTTAGACTGTTTTTTAGCCTGGAGAAAGAGAAAGCAGCAGGAGGAAGTTGTGCCATCCCCTGAGATGGCCTGTGTTTCTGATTCAGGAGATAAAGTCTTTCAGTCAAATCTATCTGGAAGCACAGAAGAGCCTGAGAGGGAGCGGGTGGAAGGTGAGATGCAGGCTGGCACCCTTGCCCATCTCAGACCTGGCATCCCCTATTCCACCTATGGCACCTATGGCAATGCCAGGGTAGCTACTCCTAACTGTGTCTTTCCTGGCTCATGCCTGCTTCTGTGCTGTACTCTGCAGTGTTGTTTGGGGGAACTGATACAGTTGACTAAAAGTCACTGTTTGGCTTGCTTTCCCAAGGGGTTGGGTTGTGCTGCCAGAGGCAGGTTCTGCACAAGCAGCAGTGCTGCTGAATGGGGAAGCGCAGCTCTCGCCTGTCGATGGATGTGCTGGAAAAACCCAGCTACAGACCTCTTTATCTTTAGTCTGTTGCCAGGAGGATACTGGTACAGGTGAAAGAATAAATACTTCTGCCCTCTTTGTTAAATTCTGCTCTTTGGGGTCAAAGCTGCCTCTAACTTTTATGTGTGAAATAGAGTACAGGCAGGTACAAAGCATGGAAACTACCTGGTGGAAAATTTGCCCCTGTGCTAATCTTTCATCCCTTGCAGATTCAACTTGATCAGTGTTTATTGCTGCTCTGGAAAGGTACTGTCCTTTCTCTACCACCCAGTCACACAAAGTTCTGTTAAGAGTTCATTCTGTCATTGGCTGGGCAGGGAGGCTTAAATTCACCACATAATTCAATCAGCACAAATTGGGAGTAACTGAGTTGATGTCTGGAGCACTGAACTTAACTATCGTGTCATGTTGCTTGATCTAAGTCTGCAGGCAGATTAGAAATTCTGGGGTTGGTTCGTCAGTTGTTTTTTTGTTCCCTTTATATTTTCTTAAAGACATTTTAAAGTGTCCTGGAAAAAAAGAAAAAAAAAAAAAAAAGAAGAAAAAAGAAGTCAGCAATAATTTGATTTGACTTTTTAGTACAAAATGGAAATTAAAATTGGCTTATCTGTTGGAAAAAGGCAATATTGCTCACACCTCAGACTTTGCATACATTGCTCATGTTGCTCTTCTCCTGGACTGTGCTCTTGTGCAAGGAGTCTAGAGCCTGGATCTCAGTAAAGACATGACATGAAATATATCCATCTGGTGTCTTGAGCACTGAAACTTGATAGGAGACGTCTGAATTCTTTCAATTTCAATAGGAATTGAGGACACCCAGACCAAGCTGAGTTACTGCAGGTTCTTCAGGAAAAAACAACCATTTCAAAAGATCTTATTAAAATCAAAGAGAAACTGATGAGACTGAAATAAACAACTTGATCTGCTTCTCTTGGCTAACAGAATTACCTTGATTCTTTAGCTGTTGTTATAGATGTTCTTAAAAAGAATATTAAAAAGCAGCTGTCACCTATTTTTTTCCATCAAAATGTATGAATTTTAAGTAGCTCTTGTTATGAAAGTTAGGTCAATATTCTAGGCTGGAATGAAGAAACAAGTCTTTGTAAGGCAGAGGATAATAAGGCTAATTTAAATATGTGGTTCAATTAGGAAAAAAAGCATTTTGATATGTATTTTATTTGCCTGCTAATAAGAAATGACAAGTAGGTAGAGTGTGGCAGAGAGGAAGATCCCTGATGTGTTGTATCCAGTGAGCAACCTATGTACTAAAAATATCAATAACAAAGCCGTTATTTGTGATGAATTGCAGACATTGTTGAAGACACACATCTGCTTTCCTAGTACATCAGAAAACACCACCTCCAGAAAAATCTGATTAGTCCTAGATTTAATACATCAGTAGGTCAGTGCTCAACAAAGTCTTCTCAAGCATGGACACCAGATTGGTTGCCCTTTTAATCTAGGACGTGGGGACAGCAGTATCTGGCATGCAAGATGATTATGGTACATTTTGGAGACAGATTAATTAGTACAAATATCTAAAATGCATGTGATCTATCAAGTGTCTCAAAATCTGGCTCTGCACGTGGAATTCTCTCCGGACACTCAGAAGGGCCTTTTCTCATCTAACAGGCAAACCATCTTTAGCATCCTACTGGAGGAAGCACATTGCAAGCAGGCTTGGGCACCTGAATCGAATAAGTTCTCATTCATTTGTAGATCTTGTAAGTCTCTGATGTGATACAACTTTCAGAACAAAAGCAAAAATTAAATAGTGCAGTGAGGAACTTGTCTATTAGCACAGGAGAGCAGCGGGCCACAAATTATGCAATAAGAAGGGAAGGGAGGGTTAGACCCCGTGACCTCTGGAAGTCACTTCCAACATAAATGATCTATGAGGCTGTAATTATTTCAGCATCAGTAGGTTGGCAGGATGCTTGTTTCTGTGTATGCTTTCCTTAAAAATAAGGAAGATATTCTGACCTCTGTTATGTGTCTGAGTCCATTTGCACTTTGTCATTTGTATTTCAGAAGCAAGTTATGATCACTGCAGCAGCACTCTCTTATTTTTGTTAAAAGATAATGCCAACTCAAAATGCTTCAGTATAATAAACAGCTCAAGGGTGACGGGGAGAACAACTATACAAAACTATGCAGAGTTTGTCCACATTCATAGGAAAGCTCAACAGCCAAGGTGAGAATGCATTTGCTCTAATGCATGGATGCTGTTCTGTGTATTCACTCCTGACTATTTTGGCTCTAAATAAATTTATCCCTAAAAATATTATTGAAGCCAAATGACTGATTTCAGAGCCAAAATCATATGGCAAACAGTAGACTGTAAGCTATCTGGTACTGTTGCAGACCTGGGCACATTTTAAGAGGAAAGTTTTTGTTTGGCAATAGAGCTGAATTGCAGTTGCACTGAAGGGGAGCCTATACCTCTTCTTTCACTCATGTGTGATACAACTGCTGAAGGCAAATTGGCAAGATTTTTAGATTCTTGTTGGGTTAAGAAAAGAGCAGTCAGACCACTTAAACTCATCTCCTTCCTGACAATAGCCTATATAGAGACAAATGGAAGTCCAGCACCTGGGGCAGAAGCAGCAGTACAGGCACAAGATTGACTGGCAGGTGCTTCAGCACTGGTGTGTAATGCTCCCACCTGGTATCCCCTGCTTCTGTGTGGTGTCAGATATCCTCATAAAAATGTTTCTGCATTATCTCTTATCACCTGGAAGGGCATGTGTATGTTTATAGCTGGATGTTGGCACAGGCTGCCAATCAAGTCATCCCATGTTGATGTCATGGTGGACCTTTCCAGCAGTTTCGGATGTTGTTCTGTTGGTTGCTGATCCTCATCACACTCAGGTCTTGTTTGCACTGCCCTACTGTGTCTTGGGCTGCATTAGCAAGAATATATCCTGAAGATCAAGGGATGTCCTTATCCCATTTGGCACTTGTTAGGCCATACCTGGACTTGCATGGCTAGTTGGAGTTTCCCAGTTCAAGAAAGACTCCAAAAATTAAAACAGAACTACTAAAAACCAGCAAGAATATTGGAGGGCTGGTGAACTTGACATATGAAAAAAGGCTGAAGGAATAAGGTTCAACCAAGATGAGTCTTCATGGGAATCTAATGATGGTCTCTCAATACCTGAAATGTGGTAATGTGGAAGATGGAGGCAGTCATTTCACAAGGATGCATAGTGATAGGATGAGAAGAAATGGGCACAGGTTGCTTTAGGAAAAATTCTGTGAGGAGATAAGAGGCAAATTCTTCATCATGGGAACAATTTAATATTGGAGTACTTTGCCCAGAGAAGTGGTGAACTCTCTTGCTGGAAATATTAAAGACTTGGCTTGACAGGGCCCTTAATAAACCAGACTAATCCTGCTTTCAATAGAAGGTTCGACCAGATCATATTTAAAGATTCTCTCCCACTTCTACTATTCTATGATACAATTAGGAAATTTTTTTTCACAGAAAGAGTGGTCAGACACTGGAATAGGCTGCCCAGGGAGGTGGTTGAGTTACCATCCCTGGATGTGTTTAAGGATCATTTGGATGAGATGTTGGTGGATGTGGTTTAGGGGAGAACTTTGCAGAGTAGGGATGATGGTTGGACTTGGTGATCCTAAGGGGCTTTTCCAACCTGAATGGTTCTATGATTCTATGATACTTTTATTCTCTGCATATTCAACTAAAACCTATAATTGCTTGTTGCAGTGAGGAATATCTTTTAGGGAATCATGCGTTTATTCTGCTGTTAGCTGGATGCCACTAGCAACCGACAAAAACTTGTTTTAATTTTGTGACTTCTTTTAATTATTCAGTAACCTTGCAAAATTTCCCATCAGCCCTTTCACTTCTCAAAATTGCTTACATGAACTGGTTGGATTTCACAGATTTATTTTTTTTTACCTGGTACCTTACTACCCAATTAGATAAATAGATAGTGGAAAAATCAATTAAAGCAGAAAAGTTTTAATGTGTTAAACTAGAATTGGTTCTGACCTGGAAGAACTGGGTTATTATCTAAATATTCCCAAGTCTTGGAATTGCTTTCATCTTGTGCTTGAGCTCTGGTTTCACTTTACATCTTAAGAAAATTAATCTAAATTTTATTCTAAAGTAGGAGTTCTTAAGAGTTTGAAGATTGCTATATTTACAACATCAAACAATTTAGAGGCAAAATGAAATTACTGTGCTTCTATTCAGACTTGTGAAATTATGAGGTCATGGAAAGAGAGGGGTTCTCTTGTTAACTATTTCCATAATTAACATTCATTTGGCTACTTGAGGTTTAGCATGCCATTTCATTAAAATAATGCAATTGCAGAGAGAGAAAAAAGTTTTGAAAGAATAATTGGTTTGCATTGTCAATATAACTTAAAATCCCATTAGCCACAAAATTTCAGCATTGTTTTCCTAATGACTCGCATAATTGGATCATCAGATTTCTCTCCTTTAAAAAAAAATAAATAAAATACCCACTTGGTGGTTTTAAAGGTTATAATTTGCATGATTTTTTCCCCCTCAGTGTTACATTTCCACTTCTATTTCCACCAACACTGAAAGGTCAGAGAACTAGCAAGTTAAATGAAACCGTGTCAAGAGCAACTCGAGCTGTTACTTCCCCTTCCCTCTCTTTTTTTTTTTTTAGATACTGACAGCTACTGGCAAATATATTCATGTTACCAGTTTGATTTGGGATACTTGTCTACTTCAATCCATTAAGGCAATTTAGAGCATTCTTCTCGGTCTTCCAGGGTGTTCTTCTCTCTTTTAAATGTGCCTGTGGCAAATTTTGTCACTTCTTTTCAGGAATTCCAGTGCACTCTTTCTTGAGTTGAATGGAGACTGTTTTGGAGACATTGTAAAATATGAAGTGTGACTTAAGATGTGTAGATGGTCATATCAATAAGTATTTTCCAGAGGTACTACATCCATGCAAGTAAACTGGATCTGCCATACATATTCCTAGAAAAATTCCCTTCTCACGTTGGATGTGCCTGTGTTATCACATGAGTCAAACACATTAAAAATCATAGAGAAATCACATTTCTGGACAAGATCTTGGGAGATCATCCAGTACACGCTCTTGCCTCAAGGCATGTTCAACTCTTCCTAAACAGTGCCTGACAGATGGTCAGCTTACTGATTCTTAAAAATCTCCACTGTTGAAAAGTGGTTTATTCAAGGGTTTTAACAATATTTGCCATTCTTTCCTCCTATATCTAACTTAGCTCTCCAGTGATGCATTTTGAGCTAGTTGATTTGTTCCTTTCCTATTTGAATTTGCTCCTGTCATCTATGCAGTAATCTTTTAAAATATTGGAAGACCATCAAAATGCTCTTCAAATGCCAGTTATCTACACATAACAAATGGATTCATTTGGGTATGTCCTCAAAGGCTGTGTGTTATAACCCTCTGATTGTTCCTATCCCTTTAGCTGGTCAGCATCTTTCCTGAAGATATCCTGTGTCTAGACAAAGCACTTGAGGTGAGTGAAATAAACAGAAATTTCATTCCTTTTGTCTTCCCTATGATTCTCTTGTTTATGCCTTCCAGGATGAAGCTTCCCTTTTGTCTTTGAAATAGCCTAGCATCGCTGCCTCGTGCTCAATTTATGATCAACTATGGCCCATGCATCCTTTTTCAGAACTGTTATTCCTCATCCTAGGATTGTGCAGACTGTTACTCTTACCTAAATGGAGAACTTTTGATTTTTTGCCCTTATTCAATTGCATCCCAGTCACTTCAGACTATTTCTCCAATTTATAATAATCAGTTTGAATTCTAACGTTGTCTTCCACATGCTTTTTAGCCTCTCCCAGATTTGAATCATCTGCAAGTATAGGAAGTATATTCCCTATTCCCCTCATGTTTTTATTATTGGAAGGTTCCACAGATCTCAGATCAGTTCTCAGTGCACCTCATTGTTACATCCTAGCAGCTGAACAGTTCCTCTTTATGCATAGTACCCAAATCAGTTCTGTCCCTACCTTATGCTAGTTTCAGGAAAACCCTGGATTGCATAGAAAAATGTCATAAAAGACACTATCAAATGCTTTAATAAAGTAAAGATATTTTTCTTTTCAATACACAGGCCTGTCACCATATCATAGGAGAAGACTAGGTTGCTTTGACATTATTTGTTCTTGACAAATCCACATTGTCTGATTCTTATCCCCTTGCTACCATCCAGATGTTTGAATATTTTAACCAGTATATTTTTGGTAATTTAAATTAGGTTGACTGATCTACACTTCTTTTCACTTAAAAAAAAATAATCAACTTTTATGGCCTTTTTCTGTTTTCTGAAACTTTTCCTGTCTTTACCCCATTCTGAAAATAATTGCTAAGAGCTCAGAGTTCACTTCAGCCAGTTCTCTAAGTACTCTCAGGTGAATTCATCAGGGCCAGCCAGTTAAAAAACATCCAGCTTCTCAAAGTAGAATTAAACCTGTACTTTACCTTTTCCATCCTGAGTTCTTACCCTTTTGTGGTTGATGCTAATTGTGTTGGACATCTAATCACCGCCAGTGTATCAAGTGAAGACGGAAAGAAAAAAAAAAGTACATTCTATTCTTTGGCCATCTGTGCATCATTGAGCTTTCTCATTCTTGGGAACCTATGAAAAGTTTTGGTAATCTCTACTTTGTATAGTGGTAGAATAAGGAAAGAGGTAGAAAGTGCTGTTCATATTTAAATTAATTTTTGGTCTCAAAATGAAGAGTCAAATTTGTGTCCGACACTGATGTGAGATTCATCATACTGATTTTGATGAGTCAAAATTTTTGATACCTAGTTTAAACATGCTCTTCAGGTGTCCCTCTGTAGCCAATGCAAGATAGAAAGTCACTTCAGGGATCAGGATTTCTGCTTTTTCCAGACACCTGTGTTGGATGAAACCCAACCTGACAAGCACACACCATGATACCGTTGCAAGCAGGCATTGGGGGCTGCAATTTGATGAGGATTTGCTGCTGGGAAAGTGTTTATTACATTTGATGGCAACTTGATCACCATGAGGAAATGGCCATTGTTCTAGTTACATCATAACCTTTAAGACTGCATTGCCTTAGCTCTATTATTTTCAGAAGTTCATCCCAATTTATATTCTGATTCTCAAGATGTTTAATTTTGTGCACAGCATTGTGTTTGGCACACTACTGTCTTTATTTTTTTTTTCTGGGGAATCTGAATTATGCAGGGATTTTTCATGAGTGTGTGTATGTATATTGGTCAAAACAATCTGTTTCTGTGCAAGAAAAGAAGTTACCAGCAGCCCGCTTTGTCTTCTGTCTTCCAAAATAACTTTGAAGTCTAGAAGAAAGGTTGTATTTTAGCCACATTTAAAAGGATGATTTTTAAAATAGTTATACATATAGCATGGTACCAGTTTAAGGCAGCTTGATTACTATCATGTAACCAGTGTGGTGACCTAACTGAAGCCTGAGTCTGTTTTACAGGGCTAAATCTTTTTTGTATCACCTGTGTTGTCAGTCCAAACTTCCTCCCTCACTTTCCCCACTGTTGAGGGCTTGTTTATTGCAGCACTCATTCCATCTCTGTCCCCTTAAAGACCATGGCTTCCTCTACATGTCCCTAGAGGCATGATGCACACAGAAGTGTGAATCACTCTCATATGTTTTCTTCATGGTAGATGCCAAGAAAACTGGTGATACTTGAGCTTCTTTCAGGTCTTTTTATTTTCTTTTTTTTTTTTTTTAGATGACATCATGTAGAATCAACATCTTCCTTTCCTTCCTTTTCCTGCTGCTGACTAGAATTTGATGTATGCACTGTGCATTATGCAAGTCTCTGCTCAGCTTTGCTATACCATAATGTGACTGTGTGTGTGTCTGCAGGGATAAGCTCCTGAAAAAATAAAAACAAAGGACTTATTCCTTTTGCACCAATTTGAATGATTATGCTTCACTTGATAAGTCTGGCACATACCTTGGTGTTCAACACAAACTGTCACAATAGCCTGCCTGTAATGCAGATTCCTGCCCCAGCTTCCCGAGGTTTGTGATATGTCTCCTTATTCCATTTGCACTTTCTCATCTGCTCCCCTGATGCCACTGTAATGCAGAGAAGGGGTTCAGGGGGAGGTTCTCCACAGTGTTGAAAAGTATCTTTATCTTGCACTCACTCTGTCTCTTCCTGCTCTCAATTTGCACAATACCTATTTATATATTTCTGCTTATCTCATCTCACCAACTGATGTATCTCACATGCAACTTGTGCAGCCTTATGTGGAGGCTTGTGAATTTAAATATTTGGGGTTTATTTGAACATGATACAGTATAATAACAAGGCTGTTATCTGTTCACTTCTGTGTAGTTCCTTATCAGTGTTTCAGAGGAGCACACTTTTCCTTTGACATGACAGCAAGAATCAGCTGAACTAGTTTCTGGAATGTCTGTAAAGGAAGGTTATTAGCCACAGATTTCCTTCTGGACTGGTGAGCTCATTTCTGTGTTGTTTTTTTTTGTTTGTTTGTTTGCTTCCTAATAAATTCCATCTATTTCAGCCTGTCCCTAAAAAGAAGGCAGCAGAATAGGAATGACTGAACAGATTAATTTAAAAAATGAAGCAGAAAGGACCTGCACAGTATTTCCTTCGTTTGGTTCACATAATTTTAAAGATATTAAAAATGTTCCTTTAGTGAACTTACGTACCTCTTTTAAGCAATCATATGCAATCATAATTTATGGTAATCTTTTATATTATTGGTGACACCATATAAATAGCATTTATATTACTGATATAAAATGTCCATAAATATATCCATGCCGGTAGTAAGATATTACATATAAGGATGATGTAATATTTTTATATTTAAAGTGCAGATGAAGTAGATGAGAAAGATTTTGTCAAAGCACAGGAGTGGGGACCAGGAAAACATTGCTTGAAATTTATTTTCTCTACAGCTTAGTGCAAATAACTTAACTGTTCTGCAGCAGTTCTCTGACATCTGAAAGGGGACAGTAGCTGAGTGTTAGTCCTTGGCCAATGACTTCAACAAGACTACAATTCTATGACTGAAATGTAGGATATCTTTATAGGGGTTTTTTTTTCTGTTGAATTTTCTTCCTTCGTTTATTTCAGTTAGCTAAATAACTACTTGGAGTCAGCTTTCAAGCTTATAGTGAGTTATATTATTTTTTTCTGTTTGTATTTGAACTGGAATCCTGATCAACACAGGAAGAAGGTTCTCCCGTTCAGACTGGAAGTTGTGCATTTGCATGTGGCATTATGGTAATGCCATGTGCCCAATGTCTTTGGAGGTTTGAAGAGCAAATTGGAAGAAGCACCTAGTAGGACAGATTTAAGTTTGCTTTTGCTGCAACTGCGGGCACAGATAAAAAATCAAGTGCTCTGTCTTCTACTCCATGTTCTGTTACTGTAAGACCCGTTTCAAGCATGGTGATGGCTGATTTCCTATGTGAATAAGATGAAAACGTTTACAAAACTGGAATAAATTCACTGGACCTTCTCACAGCAGTCGAGCTACCTTTAAACACAAATTGCTTTTTGGCTCAGTTCTACGAGGTCAGAGGGTTTCCTTGCAGAATAACTCACAATTTTGCTACATTTACTAGACAAAGCATGGATGCACAGCAAAGCCCTGGAACATGCTGTGTTTTTTTTATACCAATGTGCATAATTCATTAATTCTCAGATACAAGCCATCACTTTGTCTAGATACAGTCTGTACAATAGAATGTTTAAAATTGATCCTTTCCCCAGTGCAGAAATTATCCCTTCTTGGAAGAGGTGATAGGCAATGTCTGTGCTCAGAGGCAGAGGTGGTGGCAGACACCCATGGTCCATACTTCTGGTAAGGCAGACTTGTGTTCCCCCCTCGTTAGTGTGAGAATCACTGCCTCAGACTCTGCTGGCATGGTAACAGGGTGACAGCTGCCATTTTAGTTGTCATTTGAGATTTAGCCCAGGAACTTATTGAACTTAAAACCAGAAGTCTGCAGCTTGAGCTGAAGAGAAAGTGTCTGTAGCCAAAAGAGAAGTAGTTTTATATCCCTTCTGAACACTGGGCAGCTGAGACAGGTTTATGGTATTGCCAAAAATAGTTGTAGCCCCAGTCTAAGTGGAACAGATACATGGTGGTGTCAGGCAATCTGGCAGTACTTATCCCTGTGCTTATTGGTGTGGTACTGGGGGAATTGGAAAGGTAAATGCACACTTGGCAGATTGCACCCTTCTAGTAAACCTTGAGTGTACATATGCTAGGAGTAGATTGCGGGACATAGATCTGTCAATTCAGTTCTATTAATCAGCATGCAAACACCCAAACCTTTCAGCAATTAAAAAACTTGCAGAAAGTAATGCTGATAGTGGTGTCTATAACTCAAGAGCAAATAAACAATCATTAAAATTTTTCCACAGTAACAGAATCTGATAGTGACTCACAAGCAGTATGTGAGAATAGATAGTCTAGCTCCCTCCCTAACGGAGAAGGATTTCTGCCAGCTAATAATTTTCTGTTTCATTCAGAAAAAAAGTGCAGGTATCCTGGGTTGCAGGCTGGGTAACTAATGCAAGCTGAATCACCTGTGTTCTAAAAGTTATGCACAGTAGAATGACAATTTCTTTATTTACTGACATAGTCACCCCCACATATGTTTTTGTAGTCCTCGTTGACGTTAATGGGAAATACACAGTGAACATGTAAGGTAGACACAGAATCAGAATCTTTTTTCATCTTTTCATCATTGTCAGGCAGAGGTGGAAAACAGTTCTTATTCCTAGATCTTCACACAGATTAGGACAAAAATATGCTTCTTTTTCTCCCTTCACATATAATCCTGGATGGATGCAGGACATAGGTTATGAAGAGTTACATAAATATTTCTTTTATCTCTGGGAAAAAGTGGGATGGCTCATTCATATCATACCATAGTAATGTATTATTTTTAACAGGAAAGCTGATGTGTACAAGGCATAAGTTACATACTTTTTATTCAGCTGGATTTAAATGACTCCCACTGAAGAGTTTTGAAAAGAGCTGGCTCTGTCTCTGGAGTGTTTTTGTTTGTTTTCCACTGGTCTTGGAAGCCTTAGTCTGAAAAAAATAAAAATGGTTTGTGGAAGAAAATAAATGCACTAATATTTGGGAAAGTTACAGAGGACAATGGTGATAATTATGAGCCTGTTTGCTTGACATTGATTTCAGTAACAACAGTGAAATGGTTGATGCAGTTCAAATTAATAAAGAGTTAAAAGAAGTTACTTTAATTATTGCTAATCAACATCAGCATATGCTAATAGAATGTGTTAATCTAGCTTGCTACACTTTTATGAGATTACAAGTTTGATTGAAAACTCTCTCTAATATAGTTAGACATCTCCAAGGCATTGGATTTGATACAGAACAATGTTTCATTAAGTAGGAAGAATGGTGCAAAACCATTCAATGGATAATAAGTAGGGAAAAAGAGTAAATTATGAGCTTCAAAATAGAGTTGTGTGTTGGGTCTGGCTGGGATGGAGCTGTGCTTTGTATTTGTAGCTAGAAAGGTGTTGATAACACATCCGTTTTTGGGCTACTACTGAGCAGTAGCTCAGGCTGTCTCCCAGCTCTCCCACCAAAGGCCAGTAGGCTAGGGATGAGCTAGAGGTTGGAAGAGACACAGCTGGGACAAGACACGCTGACCAAAGGGATATTCCGTATCATATGATGTCATGCTCAGTAATGAAAGCTAAGAAAAAGGAGGAAGGGGGCATTTGTTATTAAGGCTTTTGTATTCTGAAGCAGCCACTACACGTACTGAGGCCCTGCTTCCCAGCAAGTGACTGAACATCACCTGCTGATGGGAAGTAGAAAATAAGTATTCTTTTTTATGCTTTGCTTCCACGTGCAGCCTTTGCTTTCTTTCATTGAACTGCCTTTATCACAACCCATGAGTTTCTAATCTTAGTGTCTCCTTCTGTCCTGCTTAATGACCAGGAGTGAGAGAGTCGCTTGATGAGCACCTATCACCAGCCATGGTCAACCCCCCACAAGCTGTAAATGGGATTTATTAGGAAGCAGCCATCCTCTCAGAGAAGCCCCATTAGGATCCATTCTTCATTACACATGCATTATCACCATTTGGGAAATACAGAATTGTACTGCTACAGCTTGTGGTTGACAAAAATATAGAGGAAGAGGCAAATAATGAAGAAAATAGGTTACTGAAATGTATGTTCCTTGATTACTTGGAACTACAGCACAGGCAAATTATTTTCCTGTATCGTCCAATACATAGTCAGGGAACTACTGGGGAGAGTCCAGTGCAGGGCAACAAAGATGACTGGGGGACTGGAGCATCTCCCTTTTGAGGAAAGGCTGGAAAAGCTGGGACTATTTATTTAGACTGGACAAGAGGAGCCTGAGGGGAGACCTTATCAGTGCCTACAAGTATCTAAAGGGTGGGTGAAGGAGGATAGAACCAGACTCTTCAGTAGTCCCCAGTGACAGAACGAGAGGCAATGGGCACAAGCTGGAACATGGGAAGTTCCACTGAAATATGAGGGGAAACTTCTTTACAGTGAGGGTGACAGAGCCCTGGGACAGGCTGCCCAGGAAGGGTGTGGAGTCCTCTTCTCTGGAGATATTCAACCCCCCCCCCCCGGATGCAGTCCTGGGTATTGTGTTCTGGGTGATCCTGCTTTAGCAGGGGAGTTGGACTGGATGATCTCTAGAGGTCCCTTCCAGCTATGGCAGTTCTGTGCTTCTGTGAGAGTCACAAGGGCAGGAAAAATAAAAAATAAAAAAAAAGAAGGAAAAAAAAAGAAGCCAGTTTTACATACAGGATTGGATATATGTTCTTGGGAGCAGGGACTGTGAAAAAGATTTATAGGTCATGGGACTTATTCTAAAAAAGGAGCTGCTAAAGATAACACTGTGGCAAAAAGGTTAATGAGACCACTACATGGATTCACAAGAGGATATGAGAAGTTAAGAGAGTTTAAATTACTGTGTTGTTGGGTTCTGCACTGACCCCTCTGTATTAGGATCACTTCTGATATCCAGTGATGAGTGTTATAAAATTGAGGAAGATTGAGAGAAGAGCTATGAGAATGATTAATGAACTGGAAAACATGTTATACTGAAGGACTAAATTAGTTCCATGTATTTAGTTTGTCAAAGAGAAGATTAGGAAGTCAATGTCTGTTTGGTGAGCAATCTGCAAGAGCGCACTCTTCAATCTAACCAGCAAAACATAACTTGAACCTTCATCTAGGACTTAAAGTTAGACAAACCAAGACTGTAAACATGAACATGTCTTTGAAACAAGAATTGCTTGGTTTTAATGCAGCTTACCAAGGGATTCTTCATCTGTGGTAAATTTAAAATCAGGATTGGATTTTGTTTTCTAAATGCTATCTTCCTGTTGAGATATAGCTTTTGATCTGAATCAAGAACTCACACAGGAATAAAATCTGACTTCTGTGATATTGCACAACATTATCTTTTGGCCTCATCCTCTACACATCTGACTCTGAAATGAGTGATTACTTTAAAAGACACTGTAATGAAATAATGCCTGTTGGTAGAAGACTGTAATAAGAATAGTCTGGACAAAATATGGATCTTTTTAAGCCAAAAAAGTGAAATAAATTCATTCCATACTTTTGTTCCAGACACTTCTATTTTTCTGTATTTCTGTGATCTCCATTTGTAATTTCATAGGGTCACTGTTCGATGCTAATGAGTCAGCACCATGGAAACACTCTTCATGGAGATAATGTGTACTTGTTTCACAGAAAGACAGAATGAGAATCTCTGCTTGTTAATAATAGCTTGCATACCCTGAGCTTATCAACACAGAATTGGATTTTTGATTCATATTGGTGGATATATCAACAAGAAGAATGCTGTTGGTGAGGTGTATGCAGAAGCTGGGACTCAATTTTTCTGGTTTCAGTTATCTACTAGTTGGGCATCAATGTAGGCTACTCATTTGAGCTGTTGCAGTGGTCAGGGGTAAGAAACACCCAGTTCTACAAGGTGGTTGATCCCAGTGCCAGTAATGGTAGCTTTTCCCTTGCAGTGCAGAGAGTGTAGATACCATCATATCCACTGGTGCTTCGTTTCATTATGTTGTTAAAGTACTTACTAGTTTGAAAGAGTACTAAGCAAGGCTCAGAAGCATGACTACTGGCTTTCTTCTGTTTTCTTTCTAAATGAAATCAGACTGAAAAAAAGCTTTCCAACAGCCAGCACCTGTGTCTTCCACAGCAGATAAAAGCTATCTTCAAAAAGGTAGAGGCATGTGAATGAGCAGCTCTGCTCTTTGTTTCTTTTGTCTCGACTTACGTTGCTTCTGCCTGAGCAGATTTTTATTATTGAATTTTTAAAAAATATGCCTGCTCTCTACATTCCAAAGACTATTATTGTAGTTTTCACAAATCCTGTGAAGAATTTCTTTCTGGGTAATCTGTGAAACAAAATTAGCCTTGTTTTTTTTTATATGATTGCCTTCTTAATTGGAAAATGTACTGTTTCCAGTAAACAGTAAGATCTCCTGTAATTTCCAAGATTGTGAGCACACTACTAGAAAAAAAAGTTTTTAAAGAAAATTATAAATTTTCAAATAATTTGGTGGCAAGGTTTTTGAGGGACTCTCATGCTTTTATGTTTTCATGTTTCATAAAATAATTCTGAGCTGAAGTGTCTCTGAACTTCACCTCTTGCTTTTGCAAGCTTTTGTATACTAACTGAATACCTGATTTTTTTTTATGAGGGTGACTCCTTCATATTACAAGTTGAAGTGCATTTTACTAAGAAAGTTGTCCCTTTTACTGAAGTATTGTTTTCAGTCAGAAGCTATCTGTCTGCTCTATAAAACATGAAATAATGTTTTGTGTCTCATAGTGGTATAAATATGAGACCAAAACTTTAGTCTCGACTTGGACTGGAAATGTTATATGCAAACATTTTGCTGAATTATTATTTTTTTTTTTTCCCCCCAAGTTCTGCTGTATTAACATAGAATCATAGGATGTCAGGTTGGAAAGGACCTTGAGGGTCATCTGGTTTAGCCTTTCTAGGTAATAATATAGTTTAAATGAGATGGTCCAGCCATGCTTATTAAAAGGTACCTTATACAGATATTTATACAAGGAAGTTTATTTGCAGAAATATCTCTTCTTTACTAATTGCTGCTTTCCTGAAGGTCCTTATCTTTTCCCACCACATCCAAGATGAAGAAGTTTAAAGAGAGAAGAACAAGGAGAAATACAAGGAGGAAAATTATTTGGATAAACACATTTTTTGAACAGCAAAATAAACAGTTTTAACAGACTGAACCCTACAGGGTAGAGACTTAAATATGTCTCCTATAGTGTTTGTCTAGTCTAATACATGTATAGTTGGGCACTTTGAAAAATCCTGAACTGCCTATTTTGATTATTTGGTTTTTGTCTTTATTATCCTCTTACAACTTTCTTTGAATTCACTCTTCCAGCTCTGATCAGAGTATGCATCAACCTTAAAATAAGAGACATACAATTAAGTGGAAAACATTTGTTTGTGTACTAACTGGTTGATCCCCAGGGCAAAGAAACTATTGTTGTAAAATATTACTGAATCTATGGAAAAAGTGAAAAGGATGCAAATTCTGAGGTTATCAGAAACAGTTGATTAGTTTCATTTTGAAGCAATGAATGCTAGAATTTATTTTGGAAATTTGGAAATTGTTCAAGGTAGTAATTGCCTGGACTACAGGAGTAGTTTTTTCTCTTTCAGGTCAGTAGAAAGATGGCCTTGGGTGGCCGTGGCATGGAGACCCAGGCAGACTATGTAAACTTTTCCCTATCTATGCAAGGAGTGTGCTCACAGTCATGCCTATTAATCTTTCATGCCCTTAATCCAGAATAAATTGTACAATGGACATGCCTTAAATTGTAGTGGCCTTGCATTTGAAAATGTGGGATTGGGCAACTGGAATATCTGAGAGGTACTTGTCCCAGATCTGCCTAATTAATGTAAAATCAGCCTCTCATGACATATTTCCTGAAAAATCTTCATCTGAAAATGGTGAATACAACAAATTCTTTTAAATGGAGGAATTACTGAAGTAATCTGTAAATATTCCTTTTCTCTTCCATATATGTTGAGTGATTCTGCAGACTACTGTTCAAATTCTTATAACTCACATGGAATTTTCCGATTCGTAATTGCTGATTTTCCGTTGTATCTAAAAAGTCCCACTGTTACTGATAGCTTATTATCAGTCATGGCTGTATTCTGTGAAGAGAAATGTGGCATTCGTTTACATCTTTCTGATGTGCTGGTCCAAGAACATCATGAGCAGTACAGATGGCATTATTTGCTCCAAAGCTCATCTTCTTGACATGTTCTGGATCTGTGCTCTTTTTTGCTGATGGGTGTCTTTGTGGAAAGGTTATGTTCTGCCAGTGTATTTACAAATGCCCCCTCTGCCTTCACACTCACTAAAAGCTGATGAGCTTGATAAGGCTACTGTGCCCATTTCAGCCCAGTAGTTCTATTCACAGAAGATATTTGCCACTAATGTTTTCCATGGATTTGTGGAACAGTACATGGGGGAGGAACTTTTTTTTTTTTTTTTTTTTTCCTTGTAAGAAAAGAAAGTTAAAAACTTGAGAAGACTGCAGTGGGAAATTAAAATGTTTTTACATTCTGTTCTATGTGATTATCTTTACAGGCTGAGGGAGGTGGGGTTGTTCAGCCTGAAGAAGAGAAGACTCCAGGGGGACCTTATAGTGACCATCCAACACCTGAAAGGATCCTTTAAGAAGGCTGGGGAAGAGCTGTTCACTAGGGCATGTAATGGTAGGATGAGGGGTAATGGTTTCAAGGAAGAGAAGGGTAGATTTAGGTTGGACATTAGGAAAAAATTGAGGGTGGTGAAGCACTGGAACAGGCTGCCTAGAGAGGTGGTGGAGGCCCCATCCCTGGAGACATTCAAGCTCACGCTTGATGAGGCTCTGAGCAATCTGTCCTAGTGTGAGATGTCCCTGCTTGTTGTAGGGAGGCTGGACTAGATGACCTTTAGAGGTCCCTTCCAACCCAAAGCATTCTATGATGCTATGATCTGCACTTGTGTCTTTGTTCTCCAGAAGGTCAAGACAGCAGTATATAAATGGAAAGGCAAGAAGGAAAACCAGAGCAGAACAAGACAGCAAGCTAGAAGGAAAAAAAAATAAATTAAAAAAAAAAGTGCTATGATATGAATCATACTGCAATCAGCTCTGAAAAATTCTTTTTTCCTAACAAATTCATGTTTCTGGGTCTCAGTTTTCCACATTGTGTTGTCTGTCATCTCCCATAACAGGACAAGTATAGTAGCAGAAGGCCTGTTTATATATTGCTTTTTCAAGTTGCATATTAAAATTGGTGGCCACTTGATTTTAAGTGGAAAAAAAATCCATTTCCAATGCAATGGCACATGCTAGAAATCACATGTGGGAATGTGACATGGCACCGGCCAGAAAAAGCACAACTGCAGTTACTGCTTGAAGTTGCACAAGGAGAATCTCTGTCATTCTTTTATGATGGTATCAAAGACATTAGAAATCCTTTCATATACAAGAATCAAAGGATCAAAACCCCCTGGTTCCTGTGTGAATCTACTACACAGAAAAGTGGCTATGTTTAGGAACATCTTATCCTTCA
Source organism: Apus apus (assembly GCF_020740795.1). Classification (NCBI taxonomy): domain Eukaryota; kingdom Metazoa; phylum Chordata; class Aves; order Apodiformes; family Apodidae; genus Apus; species Apus apus. The sequence continues at coordinate 112,565,461 of NC_067284.1, read as the reverse complement.
GTAGTTGCATTTTTAATGGAAATAATGGACCCTGTTTAGTTCTTTGAAAGAACATCTTGAGAAGATCCTTGCCATGAGGAAAATTTCAGGCTGCCTGCTGCCCTGAGAATCCACTTTGCTATTTTGTTCTGCAAAGTCTTTATAACTTTCTTTTTAAAACTTGAGAAACAGATGTGAGGAAGGAAGAACTATCCCCTCATTAATTTGTTTATTTCTTGTCCATCTTTCTCTCAGATCATTGTAACATTTCATGAAACTGTTGTCTACTTCCCACATTTATTTTCAAAACAAGAATGTAGCTACAGGCTCTGGTTAATTAATGGATGCCTAAAATTGTAAGCATACCCTGAACCCATGAAACCTTGGCTTCCAGAGTTTGATTATATTTTGCATCCAGTTTTTCAGTATTGCTGCTAACATCTTGCTATAAATGAAACTGCATTTGAATTGAATTTCTCATTTCACTAATGAGGAAATGTATTTCCTCCCTTCCTTTCTTTTCTCCCTTCCTCCCTTGTCCCACCTTCCCCCCTTCCTTTCTCTCTCTCTCTCTCTCTCTCTCTCTCTGTCTCTCATCTCTATTTTTGGGAAACTCATGACACTCACCATGTGTCAGAGCTAACCCTTCTGGCTGGGGACACATGCCATGGGGGCTTTGAAGAAGCTATGGAAAGACCTTAGGTTGGATGCTGAGCATTCCTGCTGTGCATTCCTGATCCCTCTGGTGCCACAGGAAACTGTCTTTTAAAGACTGAATAGACCTAGATGGGCATGGAGGCGTAGGACACTAGGGATTAACTCAAAGGTAGGGTCAGAGAAATGATAAGGTTTCTAAACCAGACAGATTAAAGAGAAAAGAATAAGATTAAAAGAGAGACACTCTTACAAATCAGTACAGTCAGGAGTGAGGCTGCTGCATTCTCCTCACTGAAAAGCTAACACTGCCTTTATTCAGAAATGTTCAGAAGTAAATAAACAGTGCCTTGAACTCCTCTAGCCTCCTTTCTTATAACCTTATCCTTCTGATACACCCCATGCTATGTCCACCAGGGAGATCTTTGACTCTTTCAAAAGCAAGTGGCTCAATTAGAAAAGAAGCAGCATTTGCCACACAGTCCCCTTCCTATCACAGCCTCCTTTAATCCAATCTAAACTGAAAGTGTTCATTTATAGGTCGGCTCTGTCACAACGGAACACAATGATTATCAATATAAGGACCATGTTTTCAATGCAAGTCAACTGTAGGGTTCACTGTGTACAATTGTCTCTGTGACATTTATGGACATGTTGTCAGTAAGTATTGTTTCCAGGGCTTTATCACCGTTATTGTGGTCCCTTTACTTACCTGGTCCAAAGGGCAGTGGTGCTGAGCTCCTCTTAATGCCTTCTGTCATTTCATTAGTATAACAGGGCTATAATCCAGGAGAAAGCTGATAATAATGCCATGGTAACAGAAATACATATAAATAGAGGGAAGAGTAAATACTGGTAAATCTCAATCAGAAAGTGAATGCTCAGACATATCAGTCACTTTTAAATTTTATGCTTAAGATCTATCAAGTGTCAAACTCAGGGAATTTGGCAAGCTTTTAGATTTAAATTGCAACATTTATTGTGTGTATTAAGTATTCCATAACAGTTACTCCATAGAAACACTGTAAAATCGTATTGCTCTAACCCACAATGACTTTCTCCTGCCTCTAGCCAAGAGGAGGACTTGTCACCATGTAAAGAGCCAAAGAACCAAAGTCTTCCAATCGTTGCTTCAGCTGCTTTTGTGCAAGGTGTGTAATTTCCTCTGCATCTTTCAAATGCTATGCCCATAGTTATAAAAAAACAGAAATAACAACTTCTACTTCATGGCAGCTCATGCCACTAAATAACATGGTCAAAAGGCTTTCACATCTTTTTTAAGAAACTTATGGAAAAATTGGATCAAGGACATGAATGTTTTATTGATGAGCTTCAGACACATGGTAATTTTTTTTGGTCATGGTTTCTTTAACTGATATATAGTTCCCAGGGCTGTTCTATATGCTGTACTTAACAAGTCTTCTCATTCTTTTACCACAACCAGAATAAGTCACACTGCAGTCCCTTTGAGGGTAAGGCTGTAGCCTGAAATGAGACTTGCTCAAATTTTAAAAATATAAAGCCAACAAAATAGTGAACCTGACTGCTTTTTCCCAAACCTTCCCAGGCCCTGGACAAAATATTTTAGTAGAGAAACAAACCAAAGAAAAAAGTAATGGAATTTCCAAATGTGAATATAAAACCATTATTTGTATTTTAGTTTTCCTCTTCCCTGTTTGATGGTTCCTGAAATACCTCTGAATACTGTAGAATGAGGCAATTACTGAGAGAGAGAGAGTAATTCTAAGGAGATTAGATGGGTTAATATCTGATGTAGTTTGAAACACAACAGTGTCATTTTATATCTTTGCTTTCATTATTGTCATTCTTTTAAGGTGGTGCTTAGGTGATGTGGCAATAGCTGCATGATGCAATACGAATGTGTTGGCACACTTCTCTGTTGCTTGATGTCATCTTGCTTCAGGCTCTGGCCCCATGACTGCTGTTCTTTCTGAATGGAAATCTCCTCCTTCATTTCTACAAGAGTTTCTCTGGCTCCAGCAATAACAACAAACATTCCCATGGGTCCACTTTCCATTTCTTAAAAATCTGTCCCTAATTTAATAATTTCTCAGAGTTTGTCTTCTGGCACATGGAAGGATCCAAATTCTAATTCAGATATATTAGTTTAGTTTTTGACAAATGCTGTAGACGTCTAAGTGCAAGATCATGGCCACCCATTCTGTGATCTGTGCTTAGGTCACTGGTCAGGTCACAGTGTCAGTCTTTTGTTGATCACCAACCCAATCCACATGACTCTGTTCCTATATCTACTGAAGAAATGGATGAGGAGGTATTTGAGGACCTTTGAAAAGGAGCTAATTTAGAGACATCCCAGCAAAAAATTAGGTTATTCTTATGTAATTTTAGTCATCAGCAAATTTGGCACCCAGTAGAAGCCATTTGGCTGGACTCCTAAATTGACAGGAAACAACAAATATCTCTAGGGTGCCACAAACAAGTGTCTAACAAAGCTGGGACAAGTAAGATTGTTCCCATGCACGGCTGCAAAGTATTCTTGCTTAATCTTCTTTGTTACAATAGCAAAAAAAGCCCCCTTAAGAGCCACAAGATTTTAATGTTAATTTAAAATTAAAATTATAATTGAAAAAAAAATTTGGAATAAGTTAAAAAAAATTGGTTTTTTATTCTGTGAAAGTTGACAACTTGTGATGTATTGCAAGAATCAGGAGCTGTTGAGAATAAAGCAAAATAATTGACTTTAAACGCACACCTTAGTTCCAGTTTTCCCATTTCTTAATTATGAAATAGATGGTCCAAAAGAAAAACTAGTAGCAGCAAAACTGAGTGAGAAATTACTTAAGAAAAAAGTATGGTTGATAGGTGAGGGAAGTTTTTAAAAGTTGTGTTGGATACCTGAAGAAATGGGGTTTTGCACTGACAAAGGGTATTTTCTTCAGTTAAAAAAGCAATCCTGGCTAAGAGAGAGGTGAAGTCCGTGATAAAAAATAATGGAAAAAATACAGAGCCTGATAGTGATGAATAAAATCAGTATTAGAGAATGGAGAGAACTGATAAAGAAAACTAAAGGAATCAGTTGAAAATCTATGGGTAATAGGGCAAAGATAACAATAAGTTCTTTAAGGAGGAACAAAATGCTTTCAGTATTTTAGAACTATGGATTTTGCTAATCCTTGTAGACAAAATGCAGAATTAAGTAAAAACATCTGTTTTATGAAAGAAGAGTGGAATATTTTCTCTTACTTCTGAGGAAAAGTGCTAAACAGCAACACAGATAAATCACAGTCAAGATTACTTGTTTATGGAGCTGCCTGAATTAGTCCAAATTTTTAGCAATATTGTGAGGAACCTCCAGAAGCCTGAAAAAAAAGAGTCATGGCCCAACATTAACAAATTGTAAGTTCATTGTCCTTAAAAACAACAGGCTAGTTAGCCCAAATCTCACTTAGGAAAAATTTATTGGATTAATGGAACTAAGATTTAGACTAGAATTGATGCCAGTTGACACAACTATGGAATTTTAATACTTTTTTTTTTTTCAAATGATCCTGTGTCTTGATGAGTTCGTAAAGTATTTTACTCAAGCAGTTGTCCTGATGGAACATACCTGGATGGGTTATAGTTTCAGAGGCACTGGGTGCAGCTGGCAGGTGTGCCATGGCATCCATGGGCACAGCATCAGCAAGCAGGCAGGTGTGGTGCCTGAGGTGTTGGAATCACACAGAATCTCAATGTCTAGACGGCTGGATTGTCCCCTGGTGCCCACACTGAGTGGGATTTATCAACCTCGCTAAAGGCATCCAAAAATTAAGATGCCTGAGTTGGAACTAGGTTCCTTTTACTGTCAGCAGAGAAAATAGGCACCTTCCCAAGTGCTTCAGCTGAGCTGAAGCTGAAATGCCTAAGGGTGAGGTGAAACGTCACTGCAAGGTGCTGAATTTCTCTCCATCAGCTATGGGGTACAGAGAGTGAAACTGGAATTAAATCATGTCAACCCAATGTGGTACATAAAGAATATTACCCACCTGGCAAGAGTTTGGAAATGTTCTATTGAAGCATTTCAGGCATTTCAGGTTTTGGAAAAAGTGCTTTGTAGTGTGGAACTGAAGAACTATGATCAATTTTGTTTGTCCAGAAAGGTCAAGAGGTTGCAACCTATGTGTACGTCTGAAGAAGAAGTCTTTGATAGTAGGAGGCTCTTTAATCTTCCATTAAAAAAAAAAAAAAAAGGGACTCACTCCCCTCCTCCCCCCAACATAACATCCAACAGCTGGAAGCTTAAAGTAGCACCAAGTAAGGGCAGAAATTAAAGTGCACATTCTTTACAATGGAGGTAGCTGTATGGATGGAGCTGTGTGACTGTCACAGCTAGTGACTGTTGAAGTTTATCTCAGGATATGGAGGCTTCTCATTGAGTGGTTATCTAAGTGATCTGCTTCTGTGCAAAGACATGAGCTTGGTTAAATTCCTGGGGAGATTTTGTGGCCTGGGATGCACCAAGCAAGAGACTAAATGCTCAAAATTATCCATTCTGGCTTTCAATCCTATGAATTTCAGAACTTGTTTTTATAGGGCAGCAAAGAACCACTGTACATTTATCAGTGTTGCTTCAGTTTCCGGAGAGGCCTGGGAGAAATTATTAACTAAGACAAAATGAAAGGTGAAAAATAGGGGAGAAGATCAAGAGGGAAAATGAAAAATAATTACCTAGAATTTTCACTCCCACTGCCATCCACTTGGTTAAAATAATTTTAATTTGGTTTTGTATGTAAAATTCATATTTTGCTTTATTTCCATCTTACTGTCTGTAAGTTTTGGCAATAAAAAATATATTTTTATTTTTATATATTTTTATTTACCTGATATTTTCTCTTTTTTTTTTTCTTTCCTCTGTCTCTCTTTATTAACTTCCCTCTTTCACCAAAAATAATTTAAAAAAAAGAAGTTTGGGAAGAGAAGACCAGAAAGGGAAGAATATTTTAGGGTTTTTAACCAAAAAAATTTGGCTGGAAATTAAGTTAAAGGCACCTTTTCCTTCATGAAATTACACACAGAGAAGAAACAAAATATAACAATTACATTTTTCAAAACTCAATGAACTTTGAAAAAGTCACAAACAGTCCCAAAAAAATGATACCTGTGTACTTTTTCTTTTTTTCCCACTACTCAGAAAATAATTTACCATAGGCTTATATTCACAAAGGATGAAGTTGTTTCTTTACATCTTTATACAGCAGCAGCTGCTGAAATGCTTTTAGAAACGAGACCGTTTTATAGAACAGCATCTTATAGGAGGCTCTTCTCTTTAGCTAGCTGGGAATGCAGGCAGGCTCCACCCTCTTGGTATTATGTCTAGAACTTTATATATATTTTTTGCTTGCTGTTTACATCCTTTTTTATTACCATGCCTGTTTTTTTCCAGTGCGCAGGTTTGTGGAGCAAGCAGCTGTTCATTTGTTTTGTCAGTAATGGAAAGAAGACTTGAACAGCTGATGACAGGTAATTTGGGCTGATGTTCAAGTTCTTGTAATAGAACTGTGTGGAAAGCTATCACTTCATCTTGCAGTGTCTGTATATGTGTGACAAGACTTTCAGGATGGAAGAAATATGCACTTCACAGGGTAAATAATAAAACATGAGAAAATAGACAGTGGTGTTAAGAATGAGGTATAGAAAAAAGACACCCAGGAAGCCATTTCTGGTGCACAACAAGGCATTTTCTGGTTGTAGGCTGCTGGAATTATTGATAAGTGTTCATGGATGACATATGTTGGCACCTCTTCTATCAGTTCTTAATACAAATCAGGAGCATGCTCAGAACATTTGTATTCCTTTGTTGGAAAATGAGTAATGTTACCTAACTCTGGGATTGCAGGAATTTCTAGGCAAATTTAACAGGCTTACATTTTATCCAGTCGGAGCCTCATTTCCACTTGTCATTCACTCTCTGGAGATTTCTCTTTGGATGTATTTTCTTTGACAGCTCCTGAATGTTTCCAGTAAATCATCCCCATGGATTCATGGCTGTCCTTTCTTCCAGATGTACTTCCTTGTCGGAATTTTTATTTCCATCATCCCTCAAGGGAAGCTGTTCCTTCATGCCTTCCTGGAAATGGCAGTTGTAGTAATTTCAGTTGTCCTTTACTTCTGCCTTGTCTGACCTTGAAAGTACCTTTTTCTGTACCCATCTCTGTCCTCTGCTGCTTTTCTCTGTCACTGGCAACCCTCTTCCTGCCTGTCCTACCCAGAGTTCAGGGAGTTCCCTGTTACCTCTGTTACAGCAGTATTTGGTTCCCCACTGTCACTTTTTAATTCGTCCTGTCAGCTTTCCTACCCCTGCTGGCTTCTAAAGTTTATTTGCTGTAGGCAACAGAGAGTCCACATATGGAGTGCCTGGAGATGCTGTCCTGGCTGCTGCCCATGCCTTCTGTTAGTGTATGTCTCCAGTTGTGCAGTTGTTTCTTAGCTTTCCCATGAAGCTGTGAAAAAGCTCTTTTTCATAGGCATCCCCATACATTTACATTGCAGATGGGGTGTTGGTCATCACTTGTGATGAATAACTCAGTGGTTTTGCTTAGCATCACAAAAAATTAAAATAGAAAACATGTGGTGAGGAATTCAGGTGTTAGTACAATCGTCAGAAGCCATATGCCACACAAGAATGGCAGGAGCTCTTTGTTTCAGGCAAATACAGAGATACTGTAGCATACACTTTAATGGGAGGTAACTATTAAGTATTTGGAGACACAGAAATATATTCTGTAGCTCGTCATGGCACTTGAAAGCTTGCCACTTGCATAGTGAAACAAACTTTGGATGATATCTTGGTACTCCTTAATTATTTGTTCTACTCTTCTCTGTGGCTTCTTTTCAATTTAAGTGGGTTTGGCCTCGTTGTGTTACATGGTATGGATGAAAGGTCATTTTGCGACCTGTTGCATCCCCTGCTTGTCACTAGACTCCTTCTGGTATTGTGTCTCCATGTAGCAATTGGATTAAGAAAGGATCATACACCTTAATGAGCTGGAATAGGGAGATGATACTTGGAATACATAATAGAGGAGAAAAACTTGTCCAGCTGATAAAAAAATGTGGAGATAAAATACAGAGGTACAATTAAAGGCAAGAATGAAAGGTAGGGGAATGTACAATTGGCAAATGCAGAAGTCAGTAATTAATTATTACAATAAAAACCAAATAGCTCAGAAGTGCCAGGCCTGTTTTTATTCTTTGAAGCTTTCCCCTTTGACCACTGTAAATAAAAAATAAATTCTTGGACATTTTTGTCCTTGGTAATATTCAATATGCCAGTTCCTACCATAGCAAGAAGAATTTGTCAATATTCAGGCAAATAATCTGAAGAGTACAAATATTGAAGTTCTTCTAAGTATAAAGGAATATTAAAGCTATGTAAGCACTTTTAAAAATATATATATGTATATATATATATCTGTTGATTTGATGTTGTGTTTTTACTTAATCTTCAGCAACTGGCCCTTTTTATTTTAAACCCCCATGAAGGAGCCTCTAAAATGAAACTCTGTATTTCAGTCCCTGTAAACTGGACTATACAATTAATAGTGCACCCACTGTATTATTTTTGAAGAATGGAGAGTCAGTTATATAGTGTTTGTGAGCTGCACAGGGATTTAGCCACCTACCCTCCTCTCATATTAATGGGACTCACGCTGATAAATTGCCCTCAACAGCACAAGTTTTCACCCTTTGGTCTCAAGCGAGGCCTTCAATTAGAACCTAAAGAAGCAAACACACCCTGCAGTTATGAAAGATGTATGCCTGGGCCTTCAGCATAAAGAGGGAAATATCAAAATAAGGTTATTTGGCAGGAAAAAGTAAACAAAAAAAAGAAAGTTATTTTATAAATGGAAGGCAGGACAGATGGAACTAGAAATCGTGCAGCTGACAGAAGGATCAAAGAAGAACAACTGTTTCCTTGATGCAGGGAAGAGAAAGCAACAACAAAGTGTGCAGGGCAGCGTGTGCTCCTGACATGGCCAGGTCAGGCAGCAGCTTAGAGAGACCTCTGAGCAGAGTGAAAGGGACTGGAGTCAGGAAGAGGGAAACGCATTAATATCTTCAAAAGACACAAAAGAAAAGCTCCTTCCTTCTGAAGTTTGCCAGCTCTTAGGTGCTTTTTACTATTATGAAATATATTCAATTATTTTAATATTAAGGTGCTACTACCAGTGAGGCTGGTGATGTTTATTTTTTAAGGGAAAAAATGGGAAAGAAATCTAGTGACAACATTTTGAGAAAAATGAACCTTCAGGCTAAAGATCTAGAGCATTTGTAAGTATTTGGCAGGGTGGTGGAGAGGGAATCAGAAAAAAAGAGACAGAGAGGGCAAGGGAGAAAGACAAATACATTTTAATCTACATTTAAATTGTTTAAACTCAATTCTGTGATTTTTATAACCTGACTTTGTCAATGCTGGACTTGTATTTTGGTTACAGAAGTCTTACTGTGTTTGGTCTTTTGCATTTGTTGGTTTGTTGGGGTTTTTTTGTTTGTTTGGTTGTTTTTTTTAACATTTAAATGGCAATAGAAATTGTATTAGAGAGCTGAGCAGGCTGGCAAATCCCCAGGTTTTGCAGGTGCTCAGTTCCTGTCCAGGATCCATAACCCAGGACTTGGGTCTGGATGTACTAGCCCAGATGCATGACACCTTCATCCACTGTCCCCCTGGCCATCCTTCTACATGGGAATGGCTGTGGAGCTGGAATCTGCTAGGTTCTTAAATGCTTATTACCAGGAAATAGCAAGATGGTGGCTTTAGCCTGCAAGATTTAATGGGTTTATAAATGGCCCCTAGAGAAACATTTCCTCAAAATACATGTGTTAACCAGTGCTTCACAGCTACATTCTTTTGAAGGGAAAGAGGACTTTTAAAATGGATTTTTAACATTTTTTTCTCAACCCAAATGCTCTTCAAAAGAAAAATTAAAGCTTGAGTGTAGTTACTTCATCCTGTTCCAGAATATTGTTTTGTTTTACTTTTATTTAATGTGTTTAGGCTGGTGGATAGGTACATGATTGTAACATGAACCTGGTTCTCATTGATGAATATGTCTAGAAGAATAAAAGAGTAAGAGAGGGCTAGAGGAATGGATATTAAAGTGAGCAATATATTTCACTGTTCCACTTGCTGTTCCATTAATAGTACCCATGAGAAGACCCATCTTACATTTCATAGCAGTTCTTTTTTTCTCCCATTTCCTTTTCCCTCTTGAGCATCATTTGTAGTAAAGGTAAATTGCTAATATTTTCTATAGTCTTTGACTTGGCAATTCATTATTTACCAGTAACTAAATTTGTGTGTGTGTGTGTGTTTCTGGAGTTTTTCTTGTACTTTTACTGTCTGTAGGCTTGAAGCATAAATTATATATTCATTGACAGCAATGCATTTTACAGCATAAATCTTGCTTCCTTCTGCCAGTGCTCCTTTCAAATGACTCATGGATTATTCAGGGAAAATAATCATTATCTCCCAAGAATTAAAATAAAAATAATCTGTATTGACTGTCAATGCTTTATTGTAATGTTGGATAACAGGATAAATTCAAACGAACATTTTTCGTTTCTTTCTGTCTTGCTAATTTGCAGGTAAGATTACATTTCTGTCATTTTCATCTCCTATGGCTCAAAAATTCTGACTTCTGTGCCTGCCTCCTGTGATACCTCCCAGACTCAGCCACGCACTTCTGCTGAAGTGAATTTAGTGCAGATACAAATTGAACAACATTTGGTCTTTGGAGGAAAAGTACTTTTCACAAAATCCTCTTGTTGCTGAAAGAACAGGGAGGATTTCCACTGACATCAGGAGCAGCTGGAACAGATTTAAGTGTGGGTTTAGCAGTGGTGAGGGAAAAGTGCTCTCGCAATTCCTCCCCAGAGTTGCGTTATCCAGGAGCCCCCTCTTCCAAAGAGAGCTGCAGTACCATGGCTGTGCAACCTTCCTCCCTTGGAGGGCATATTTCACAAAAAGGCTGTTTCCAAGGATATGTATCTGCATAATTATCTCTGGGTGAGCTTGGAAAATCCAAAACTCACACATTTCTACCCAGTCTGTTTCAGATACTTCACAGTTTTGTGGGTGTTGGTACCAAAGTGGTGCGTCGCCTTCTTAGCAATGCAGTAGCTATGGGCTAAGATTTATAATCATACTGGAATCCAAATTGCACACTGATGTTGTGTAATTCAGCTCTAGAACTATGGCCTATGCTGGTATCATATGGCAGTTTGCTATTATGGAAATTACCTCAGGCTGGTGATAATGTTAAATGTCTGCTCATATGTTCAACTTATGTGGGAATGTCTTTTGTTCCCATAACCAAGAACGTACGGAGGAAACCAAGTCTGCTCAACACCTCTCACTAACACTGAACATGGTGCTGTGTGGGTGCCAGTTAGTGTAAGTAATTTAAAAAGAGGGAGTTGGAAGCAGGTTTTAATGAATCCAGTTATCATTTTCCTAACTTTGTTTTATGACTCTCTGCCCAGCTGCAATAGGTAGAACATCATCTAGAAATGCTATATGTAATTTTTCACTGATGCCTTAGCAGTGGAAGATGGACCTTACCCAAAGTTGTGTGCAAAGTGCTGTGAAATGTGGCACTTGAATCTTTCGAGGAAACAGTTTTCACTGAATCTGGATGCTGAAAATCAATTATACGTAGATTGGCTATGAGAGAGACAAGCTGTTCTGTGGATTTAGGCATGACCTGTGTGGTGATGCTTCATCTCCCACTAAACTAAATATTCTTTCAAATGACATATTAATGGGAGGGCATCCAAAATACTTGCTAGGCAAATGAATGTGTAATAGCCAGATGGTTTATTTGGATTTTCAGCAATCCTCAGAGGATCAGAAAAGGGATTTATTTAGGATTCAGTATGTTATGACATGCAGTTACCTTTGTTAAAGTGTCTTGAAATACAGTAGGTTATAATTGTAGATCTCTTCTGTTCTTTTCTTACTCTGCCACATTTGTAAAGCACTGTGGAAAATGTCAGCCAACTTTTTGTAGCATGGTAGGAGCACAGGTGGGGAATGTTAAAGAAATAGGGTTGTAAAAGAGATGGTGAAGCAAATTACCCAATAATCCCTTCCGCTGTTCTTAGACCTATTCAAATCTTTCATCCCACATCAAATTCCTTCTATTCAAAATTTAGCATAAAGACTATAACATGTCTCAGAAGGTGGAATAATACCTTGTGAACCTACCTACATAACTTTTTAATACATTAGATGTATTTTGGGATGTCTTCTCTTTAATGGAACATATTGTGCTGAGACAGAGACTTCTAATACAATACAACACAGGCTTGCTGATGGTGCTTTTAGCTCTGTATGTGCCTGGTCAAATGTCCTCAGCAGCTGGGGGAGTGAGCCACAGATGTTACATTTATACAAAGGTTTGCTTTTCTCTACCTGCTTCCCTAATATACAGATTTATTTTTTTTTTCCTCTGTGAGCATGAATGGCTCCCTTTGACACTACTGTGTATTCTGCGTGGAGGGGAAAAGGAAACTGAGTTTCATCGAGTGTTGGGTTTTGTCTGGAACACATTTCTGCTGGGGAAAATGGAACTGTTTCTGAAGCATTTCAAAAATTCACGTCTTCTGTAGACCAGTAGTGCTGTCACTCTGTGTCCCACTGGCAGAAATAGTGGACCAAAGTGATTCCTATCTAAGATACATTTAGGAAATCAGCAAAACACTTCAAAAGCAAAATGATGACACTAAATTCAGCAGAATTCAGGAAAACCTGAAAACTGGAGGAAAACTCCAAGGCTGCTTGTTGTTGGATTTGTCACAGCTGTTGCTAGTTTTTAGGGGAAAAAGCCACCAAAGTTCTACCACTGGGAATGCACAGCAGGATCACAGATTTACTGTGCGTGGCACTTAGGAAGTCTCTCTCCTGAGTAATTCAGAAAACAACTGCTCACACACTTAGGGTCTCTCTAGAGCCCAGTTTGTTGAGTGAACATACCTGATTGTATTGAATTTACTAAAACTTGTGTAGTGATGTTAAGGGCATGGCAGTGAGAGTGCACTGAAGTAATTCATTCACTTTTCACAACGACAGACAGCTGGATAGTCAATGGAGAAGACAGATCATAGGATTTTCCTCCTACTGACTTGTAAGTCCTAGTCAGAGCGGTGTAAGTCTTGGCTTCTTTCCTTTTGGTTTCATGTACATGACTTAGCTCCTACCGGCAGACTCCTTGCCAGCTATCTGGATGTTCTTGGAACAGAGGAGCTGTCTGCTTGCTCTCCCACAGGCTGGGGATAGCCTAATCCTTAGCTTTTGTAATTGAAGGACAAATCCTTTAATGACTGACTAGGCAGAGGAAGAGCTACAGGTCTGTGCTCAGAAATGTGCTAAGGTTCTACATCCAAGTCTCACAGAAGTGCCAGGTGTTTGCTCTGAGATGCCTTCCTTGTTGGCAGAGCCTGTGGGTTGGCTCTGACATCCCTGTGCTTGCTAACTCTCCCAGTTGTGAACCACATGGTGTCCATGGAGGTATCTGGAGGTTTCAGGTAACACCAGCACTTCCTTACCTGTCTCTGGGCACCTGACTTAAAGCTGTGACTGTGCTGAGCTTCACTGTTTAGACCCTCTGTTGAATGCCTGCCATGTGGTAGGAGACCATCATTTGTTATGACACATTACCCTAATTTTCTATGCAATCACCTCAAGTGCTCCAGTCTATAATCAAGGTTGTCCAGAATATCAGTGGCATGTGTAGTCAAAAAATGTCCACCAATCCTTGAATTGAGAAGTTAGTCTTTCCACCATTTGTCTCTCACTCAATGAGCAATGTCTGCAGGACATGTGAGCCACAGCTCTAAGCCAGATGTCAGTAAAAAGGTGGATTATCCCTGCTTCAGCATCCCTTATTGTGATTCAATTTTCGTACACCATGGCCATTGCTGTGCAACAAGCAGCACTGTCACTGGTCAGCACTTGATTTAAACAAACATTTTGAGACCACAAACTGGAAAGGTGCTTGGTCAAACAGTTGATCAGTGGGTAGATGAAACTGGTAATACAAGCATACTGTACCCTGGGAGTAACACCAGGAAAGCAGATGTGTTTGAAGCCAATTATTTTAATTTGCATGAGTACATAGAAGAAGGATATTTCTGAAAGTGATAGACATTAAAGGTGCTGAGAGAAAATAAAAGCACTTTTTAAACAAAAGGGAATGTTTCAGGGAAGGGGTTGATCATTTTTACTGGTTTAGTCTGGCAGTAAGAAATATAGTACTTGACTTGTCAGGATTTGATCTCAAAATTAATTCAGGAACAAAGTCTCACATGAACCAGTGCAGCTTCTGCTTAAGTGGGGAGTTGTTTTTCCAATTGTTTTAATAGGCGATATGTACTATAAGTGCAGGTCTCCAGAGGTCAATAGAGTTTGCTGCAGCTATCAGGAGAAAACAGGCTTCATGCTGAGCAGAGAAAATGGAAATAGTTTAATATCCGCATTATCATTGTAATGTTTGATGAAAGATTCTGTACACATGCATGTGTATCCAAACATGTGCACACACACATACACACATGCAAAGAGGTATTAATAATATGCTTCAAACAAAACCATATCCTGCATACATGACTTTCCAGTATTTTTAGGAAAGCTACCAAAAATTCCAGCTGAAGAAACCAGAGAGACAGGGGAAAAAAATAAAATAAAAGAAAAAAGGCTTCTGTAAAATAAGCAAAGTTAATTGTAGGATCTTTCAGTTCACACCAAGAATACTTCATGGTATATGGCAAAACTACTGTCAGCCTGAGTAATGGTGTCAGTTCCTGACATCATTCAAGCCTGTGACAAACCTCCCATTTGCTTCCATGGAACCAGAATCACATCCATTATGTTTTTCACATGGCAAACTACACCTACAGCAAAATTAGCTTTCAGAGCCCCGGTCCCTCTCCATTGGATTATCATTATTTACTCTGCTTTATTGTAGTGAAATCTTTAAACAATATATTACCCTTCAAGAGGAAAAAGTTGCATGTATTTCTTTACAATAAATCTGTTGCCTTGCACAATATGATGAGTAGACATCCTGAAGGGGAAAAGTTTTCCCTGGAGCCTAGCCCATCATTAAATAGAGGTTGTTTTAGAGCATCCAGTAAAGTTATTTTCAGGAACTTTTATGGACAGATTGTATTCTTAATAAATCCAATAAAAATCTGTGCAATGACAGTATTTATTTTTTTTTTTCTTATATTGATACCGAAGTCTTTAAAATATAATAGTTACAAATAAAGGTTTATTTTGTGTCCTCCTTTGTTGGTCTGGCAAAAAGTACTATCGAGACAAATTTCAAAAACCAGTCTTCAGTAGTGGAGAGAAGTTTTTATTGTTTGGAAAATACAATATGGTCAGTATTGTTCAAGAGTAAGCATGTGTCTAAATTGGCATAATTGGAACACTACAGATTACCCTGGGAAAGCTGGTCCTGCACCTGGTGTGAACAGAAGCTGTGTCAAATACTTGATGAAATTCTCAGCTGGTTTAAGTAGATGTAATGACCCTGACTTCAACAGATAGCTGGCATGGAGGAGAATTTACTCTGTTAACTTTTTGAAAGCAGCCATTTTATTTATTCTTCGGCTCCGAGCATTTATGTTCCAGCTGGTCTCAAAAATCACAGAACTGCAAGTTGCAAAGACATGCTGGGGGAAAAAAAAAAAGTGGCAGGAAACTTGGCAGGGAATGAAACTCTGAAAACTTGAAGAAGAAACTATGGCAACCTGAATCACTTGTTGGATGAACTGACCAGGATTTTTTGCCAGTGATACCTGGAGGACAAGGGTTTCACCTCAACAGTTCTGTCTTGCAGTAACAGAAACGATTCCCTCTCTTGATTTGACACGTGTGAGATGGCAACACAGACACTGTCCACACACATGCTCTTCAGAGCACCCCAAGTAAAGAAGGACATGGACAAATGGAACAAGTTCAGCAGGGGACACTGTTGTTCAGGAGGCTGGAGCATAAGGTGTGTGAGAAGTGTCTAAGGGAGGTGGGTGGGTTCAGCTGGCAGAGGGGAAGGTTCTGGGGTATCCTCATAGGTCTGTGGCCATAGCAGGAGAAGCAAAGTTCAAAAACTGGAACAAAGACATTCAGATTAGATGTGAGGATTGTTCTTTTCACCATGGGGGCTGTCACAGACTAGGAAAGAGGTTGTTGATCCTCTCTAGAGATATTCAGAACTCAACTGGACAAAGCCCTGCAGCCTGTTCTCATGTGGCTTTGCCTACAGCTAAGGTGACCTCCAGAGTTTCCTCCACACCTGAATTCTTCTGTTTTTCTATGATATTATTCAGTTTACTTAAATTATTCTCCCTTTTCAAAGATAAAAGACAGTTTCAGAAATGGATCCAGCTGTCGATTATATGCTTCAGGGGGCAACATTAGTGGAGAAGCTTCAGCCCTTTTAGCCACCTGGTAAACTCAGGCCTCAAGGTTTGTGAGTTTTTTTTTGTTTTCTACCTTCTGCCTTTGTGTAGCATTGCTGAGCTCATAAAGCAGCTGCTGTGAGTAGTGTGAAAAGTAATTGATGGTTATACTTCATACTGCTTGTAAAATGATTTGGAAATTACTGTAGAGATGTGAGCTGCTTCTTTTTTATCACTTTAGAAAACCTCAAAATGGCAGATCACTAGATAAGCTATATGTGTGTATATATATAAATATACATATATATATATATATAAAAATGCATATACATATATATAAATATATACCTGGATTCTGCCTGTTCAGATAGTCCATGCTACCTTAGAATCTGGTCTTAAAAGTTGTTGACAGCCCATTTTTTCCAGAAGTAATACTAGTGCTACAGTGATAACCTGAGTAAGATGGAGCTCCAGATGCCCGGCTGTTGAAAAGGGTGCAAGGGAAAGCTGAAGAGCTTGAAAGGGAAATCCATAAATATCAGGAAAACACAACCACTAAAAATCCACTAAAGTGCTAGTATATGAACAGGTATAAAAGGGAAGCAGATTATAAGCTTACCTGATAAAGGAAATCCTCTTGCAGGAAGGATGTATGTTGTAACATAAACAGTGTAAGAGGGACCCTCTGCCCTCCTAAATACAGGCTGTGCACGTGGGATTGGCTCTTCCAAGAACACAGTAAGAGTCCTTTATGCATCCCAATTGCCTCAGCTTCTATTCTTTTATTTCTGCTTTTTATACAAGAATGTCCATGTATCTCTCAGGGTGGGCCTAGACTTCTGTTAAACTTTCAAGACCTTTGAAGATGAAAAAGAGTAAGTATTATTATCAAGGATTATTTTAACTACATTTTTGTGGGGTTGAAATACGGTCCAGCAGAAAGCCACATGCCAAAGCCTTAGTACAAAAAGTCAACCAGTGAGTTTTCAGGCAGTACAATGCCAAATTAAAATTATACTTTGCAACAGTAAATTCAGTGTTGATAAATCCGTGTGGATTAAGTGTAGGAAGCTGAAAAAATACACAGCTACCTTTCTCATCCAGATCATTTGCCTTCCTGTTAGGATTTTATTTTCAAAAAAAGCCACACCTGAAATCTGTCTGTGGAGATGTCAACAACTGCATGGGGAAAAAAGTCAGTACTTAGCAGCAGTGAAGTTTGTCCAAGGATTACCACGGTGAATAAAACCAACTTCCCTTTTAAAAGCTGAGTGTACTATTTTGGGAATGTGACCCTTTTTCATGAATAAATGACGTGGTGACATTTACAGATAAAGCAAGATTTAACTGCTATGAAAGGAGATGACAAATGTCAGGATGTCAGTAATGATCTGTGAACATAATGGTCTCTCACCAGAGCACTGAGTAGATATATAATGTAACTGTCACCAGCTAATGCTGCCATGGAAGAAGAAAAGCAAAGTAATATGAGGAAGATCAAAAACCTCTCTGGAACCAACCTTAAAGTCTGATTGATAGGCATTGGCACAACTTAGCTAATAAATTATACTGCTAATGACTTAAACTTTTTACCTTGTGCATATTCCTATTACACACTGTGAAATTCCTGTGTAACTTACCACTGTCCTGTGTCAGAGGATAAAAAAGTGTTGGCTATCAAAATGGCTTTCTGACAGTGTCTTTATCCTGGCTTTACTGCCAGGGCTCGGCTGTCGTGAAGGTCTTGTTGGAGCTGAATGGATTTACAGCCACCAGAGCTCGTTGCTGGAGCCCAGGCTGCTGCAGAGCAGAGCAGGATTTTCCCTCGGCATGAATCGGCTGTGGCAAGGATTGAGACCTCCCACCCACGGCAGGGTTGTCCTTTTCAGGTATTCTCAAGTGTTACATCTCTCAGTTTTCACACCCTGGCAGACCGTACGTAGGCCCAGCCTTGTGATTGCTGTCAAACTCGCCTTGATGGCTTCCTTGGGAAGCCTGGAAATATGGTAGGGGAAAAAAAGCTTGGCATTATTTATTCAGTTGTCTTCTGAAGTTGTCTCAAGCAACTGCCTCCCACTCCCGGGTCCCAAACCAAATCCCTATATGTCTCACACATTGAGTGCTTTCTCCAGCTGACAGTTAAATTGATTCCCATTTACTATTTAAAGTGAGGAGAGTGTCTGGAAATCTGAAGGTTTAAAAATCCCGAGACCTAAGCACAGTGGAGCGTGGAAGGCAGGGAATTTCTTTGCATGAGCTCTGCAGCCTCCTGGCAACTTCACAGCTCTCAGCTGTGCAGTGGGTTTTGCTTTCTTCCTGCTTTGCTTCGATAGTTAGTCGACCTTTTCTCTGAATAGGTTAGCCTGCCACAGGGCTTGCGGTACCCAGAAGACCAAGGATGTTTTCAGAGAGATGGAGAAACTGTGATTGAAAGCCAGACATAGTCAAACTCTAGTGCAATAAGCCAGGAAGCATTTGGCTAGTAGCTTGTTTATGAGAAGAAATGTCATGGACAAAATATAAACATGAATACAATAAAACTGCCAAGATCTGGAGCAGAGTGAAGATGATGCTGAACAGCGAATGGAAGTATTTTTTAGGGAATATTCTGAGTTAAAACTCCTATTAATAGCACATTAGTGCATCTTCAGCATTACTTACATAAATACAGTATTCACAGGATCTTTCAGCCAAATCCACATTACAAAGGAAACTCATCCCAATCTGCTGGATCTTTTGATCTGAACTTTACAGTCATCTATGGCAATGGGGATGGAGATGGCACTTTGGATAAGATGGCCAGCATTGTAGCAGTCATATACTGACATCCAGCAAGGATTCACCTCGATTAACATTATCCATCTAAAAGTTAGATGTCTTCTCTAAGTGAATTCTTTGAAGCTTCCTGTAAAATCAGTGGAGAGATGTAGGCAGTGCAGAGGGCAATTGACCCTATCCTGAGATAAGTATCATAAGATAAATTGTGCCTATTTCTTGCTAGTCACTGTAGAGGGGACCAAGCTCTCCAGAACAGATACCTACTTTTGACATGGCTGTTCTTAGGTGAGACATGTAGAAGGAGGAGGGAGGGAAGAAATGCTGTTCTAATTTCCATGGGATCAGCTGACCTGAAGGGTCAATTGCTTTAACACCACCTTGTTACTGGGCAGCATTAAGCTATTAAACCTGGTTAGGATTTTATAGTGAGGAGTCCTTCAAGCACCACAACTTGCACAGATAGAAGAAAATTAATGCTAAAGAAAAGCACTTTCTAAACCAGAAAATACATAATTAAAAAATGTACAAAAGAAGAAGAATTAAGCAAAAAGCACTTGGGGTATTATGAAAGTGCTGAGCTAATTAATCAATGTCTGTGTGTGTCGCTTTTTAAAAGATGCTCAGTTACAGAGAAGTCACAGATAGTTCTGATGTTGAATCTTGAGATAGTAATTGTGAAACATTCTGTCTTTCTGACAAGAGACACATCATTTGGAGAACTAGAACATTTATTCTGGTAGGAACTGGGGAAAAGCCAGTAGGAATGCTCTCAGGATATAAGGCAAAATGGATTCCTGTTTATATCAGTCTAGCATTCCTGCTGATCCAGTGGGGATCATTAGTGTGTCTGTGTTGCTATGAATGTCCCAGTGACTAAAGGTTATCAGGTAAGGCCATGTTTTGTGGTGTGAAACAGTAATTTCAGAGGCCATATATTCAAATGCTTGTAGTCCAAAAAGCCTGAAAATGTTAAAAGGTAGTTTCTGGGTGAATTAATCAGGCTCTGATTACTGCTTCGGTTTAACTTTTAACCATCCATCTTCAGGGATTTCTAATCTTAACATGTTTCTAACTAGTTAGATGTGTACATTCTGATATTACTGGACTGTTTCTGTTTAAACTACATTGGATTTTTCAATGTAGTTCTTTTAACTTGATTTATTGTAATATTTCTTGGTTACAGTTATTGGACTATTATTTAGCTCTGTTGAGCTGAGAAGCCATTACAAAATGTGCTAAGAGTTCTACCTGGTCACAGAAAATGTAGGAGAGAGTTTTAGTTTTTTATTTCTAAAATACTCTGGTTTTGTCTCTGCTTTTAAGGCCCTTTATACTCATCAGCTAGAGAAGGACATTAGTGGTTATCTCAGCCCTGACTAACAAAGACTGACAACTGCTGACACAACAACCTGCCTTGAATTATTGTTGGGTAGGGGGTGGAATGGGTTGGCTTAACACAAACATGTAATTTCAGTAAACCACCATTTTCCAAAAACGACGTTGATTCAAATTTCCTTTGCTGGCAAGGAGATAGGGTTTTTTTCCAGGACCTCTCTTAAAAAAAGAATGCAAAGGACTGAATAAGAAAACGGTGCTGAAAGGAGGATTACATTATGCATTTTGTGTCAGTCAAATCTTCCATTTTAATTTTTATTCTGAGTTCCACTCAAGTATAAATATGCATACAAATTCTTATCCTTAATTAACTGTGGAGCTTACAGAAAACATTTATTGCTGCCCATTTCTTTCCCATCCCTCCCCTTATCTGCCCTGATAAGAGCTGCATGTTGAGTAGACACTCTATAACCCCGTAATTTGAAGCTCCTACTATAGCATCAATTCTTCTGGATGATACCACACCTTGCCAGTCAAAAATGATTTGAGCTTAAATTGTCAGTTAAAGATGCTCTTCAGTTTTATTGTCCTGAACTTGCAGGCAGTCTATTGGATAGAGTGAATTACTTTGTTGTTGAAAATGCTTGTAATTTTGTGTGAAGGACACAATTGGAATGCACAATATTTTTTCCCCTTTGCATTTCCAACCTGCTCTTCTCCTTTGGTGCCCAAAATTGCTGACATCTAAGCTGATCAATCAAACCCTTTGCAGTTCTGTAAATGCTGAAGCTTAACTGTCTATGCAGCTGTTATTTGACAGTGCTCCATCTGGAAAATAAAATACTAACTTCAAGAGAAGTTCCGCAAGGTTTATATTTCAGAAAAGTCTTGGGTTTTTTCTAGCTTGTCCGTTATATAATAGAGTCCCTTGGGTCAAATTAGAAGGAGATAAACCTTGTCCCTTCATGAATCTCTGGTCCTTGAGTTAGCCAGGTGACAATCACCTCCCAAAACAGGGACATCTAAGCAGTGTGTTGGTGCTGTGCTAATGTGCACAGCCTTCCAAGAAAACATGGGATATGTCCAGAGTATTATACAGGAGGTAGGGAAAGCTGGGGCAGCAATATGGTTTGTAGGATTAAGAGGGTAGATCTTTTCAGCAATGGATCCATTATCTGCTCCTCAGTTCTCCCCAGCTGTCTACCAAGTTTAACTTCATGGAACGCAGGGGCTGAGCTGGTTACCTTGCAAACTGCCATTTTGATCCAGTGCAGCTGGACTACAGAGTGCTCTGTTTATATTAGATTAGTCTCAGTTCAGAAAAAAAAATAAAACACTTGTGTTCCTGAAGTGTTTCCCTTCTTCATACTCTATCCTTGCATTGAAATTATGGCCTTCCCCCTAATTTTATGAATTCAGCTAAACTGCTGATACAACTTGACCTGAACCCATTAAGCAAATGTACCAAACTGAAGAAGGAACACAACATGCATTAATAGTTTGTGATTTGTCTAGAGGTGAATGTGTGCCACTGTCCCTTGCCACAGATAGGGAGAACTGGTCAGATAATTGATGGTCTGGTGGACTGCAGGAAATCATCAGCCAGGGCTGGAGAGAGGCAGCAAATCTCCTGACACTTTATGCTCTGATTGGTCATGCCCAAAAGGTGGAACAGCCAACTTGAACAGATCAGCAAAGTTCTCATTAGCCAAATTTGGAGCTAACCTTTCTGCCTGCTGACTGCAGAGGGCAAAACAGTAATCATAGTGGAAAAGGTGTCTTCAACACTCTAAAAAGAAACTATCAGGCAGTAAACACTGTTGTTGATCAGACACAAAATCTGATACAGGAAATGAAAATATATCAGTGAATCAAATGTCTTCTTTCCCAGGACAAAACACAGAGATGAAACGTAGGTATAAGCAGGAATACTTTACATGGTGTGATGGACATCCCACTGGTTGGTCCTGGTCAATTAAAGATTTTTTTGGCATAATGTGAAGTAGGAAGTTTCTTCAAAGGACCATAAAGGAAACGAGGTACCCAAAACCTTTGTCAGTTTCATAATTCTCAGATTATGTGGAAAATTCCAGCCAGAATGAACTAGCAGGAAAAAGACAATAATAACAAAACAATTTTATGTGTCATACAAGTTGCAACATATTTAAGAGATATTTTTTATATTCTTTAGCTTTGTGATGTGCTTTTGCACTGCATTTTATACAGGGCTTAGTTAAAGAGTGCAATGTCAAGATACAGAAATATACAGCGAATTTTAAGCCTTTTAACCCAAACCACAACATGCATCTAGAATAATAGACCCATTTTTTTTCCTCAGCAGAAATTAGAACTGCTGCATTTAGAGGCACATCCTGTTTATATCAAATATACACTGTTTCCCTTGCAGCTCTTTTATGTTAGTCAATATCTTTTAATGTTATCTGATGGTTTCCTAGGAGATGCCCTAAATGGCCAAACTCACTAGTTTGATGCTGGTGTTGGATAATACCTATATGCACTAAACATCTGTTTTGTTCACTGAATTCTGCTCTGCCCTTTTTCCACTGGTCATTATGTTCCCCCTGTGGGTTTCTAATGGCTGCTAATGAGATAAGAAAAATGCTCCATGTACACTTCCATCTTCTCCAATGGTGTGTGATCAGAAGTCTGTGCTCTTTGTTAGAAGGAATTGCTTCAAAATCATTGTTAGTATTTCTTTGTACAGTAGTTTGAATGCAAATTTTACACTTAAGGACTAAAGTGCCTTTTAAAAATCTGCAAGAAGCAATTAGAAAGAGAAAGATCACCACATTATAGGGTAAAGAGTTCTATTTGTGGAAGGGTGGGCTCAGTGTTGATTCATGTTTTTCAGATGGTACAGTACAGGTTGCATCATTAATAGAAGATTAAGATGCCAAATGGGGAAATTTTACCTTCTGTTTCTGTGTCTTTCACTGTAGGAAATCACCCAGATATGGCTAGAGGTTGATTTTATGTAACATGATGAGCAGATAAAGTGTTCCTCAAATTTAACTGAGCCTGCTGTTACTGTGGGAAGAGGGGCTGGCAACTTGGGTAGTATCCATACAAAGCTATCATTTCTATTCTGTCAAAATCACTTGCCTTTAGAAAGCCTGATTTCATTAGCATGTTCTTTGTCCCTCTTAGCAGTTTTCCTTTTACAGCTGTCACAAAAGCCAATCAGATTATACTGAGGGCAGGAAATAAAAGAAGTCTTTTTACTGTAAATTAATTTAGGCAAGAATAAATTGCATATGCCTAGATTTAGTTCCTACTTTATGAAGTGTGAAATTTTGGCAAGGTAACAGATAAGGACTCTAAGAGCAGGTATTAGCATAACTTTGGTTATAGACTATATTTCTTTTGGCACTCTAGTGGTGGGTATTGAAAATATACTGGCTTATAACCTGTGCCTCATAAATGGCAAACCAAGCTTCCAGCCAAACTGAGGACACAGGCAAAACTGATGTAGGCCTTGGACAGAGAGGCCAAGTTAAGCTTTTATCAGATTCTGTTTGTGCTGCATTTTTCTGGGCTAATTCTAACACAACCACTCAGAATTAATTTAAGTTAATTTTCTCCATATTTAGTCTCCTGCACTATTCAACTCACCAGTGTATGCTCCACTGCCATATCACTAAAGTCTGACATCACTAAAGTCATACAGCTTGCTGTGTTCTCCTACCAATGGCTCTCCAGGCTGAAGCTTGCTTGTGTTCATCTCTTGCTTTGGACCTGAGCATAGGAGGTAAAAAGGAAGCAGGTGCTTTATGCAAATCTGTTTATCTGCTTGATTTGGCTCTGCTTGATTTGGCTCTGCTTGATTTGGCTCTGTGTCACAGTTTCAGAACTTTGTGGGGGGAAAGTATCAGATGGATATTCCTTTAAAAAACTATTTCACTCTGGAGAGTGAGAAAAAGGACAATCCCACAAAAGAGTTGTCCCATTTGGCTGCTAAGGTTGAAAAAATAGCATTTTCAGAAGTCTTTAGTATACAGAAGAATGATGTGGTGAGAGGCTACTCAGTGTCTCAGCTGGCTGGTCCATCTTCCCCCGGGCTGTTTGCAACAAGGGACAGCATGAATTGATAGCAAAGCTCATCAGTGGAGCTGTAGCTTTACTTTTCAGTCCCTGTGACCCATCTGGAGAACAGGTACAGCTGTAATTTTTTCTAATGAGTCTTTCTGTACAGGTGCAGAGAATAATTCTAGAAGAAGTTAAAGCACAGACCTACAGTGCTGTATGATTAGTTTGGCTGAGACTGTTTTGGAATCTATTTAGATCAGAAATCTCGCTCAGTTTTCACTTGTGTAAAATGTATTACTTGTTAGAAATAAGTAGCAGGCACTATATGGATCGGTCATTGTTTCCTCTACAGGTACTAAATAGTTGTATTACCTGGGCAGGTATAATGTGAGTCCCAGTGTCCTTTCACTTTGCCCTGAAATAAAAGGTGAAAGCCCCCATAGCAATTATTACTTGTAACCAAAGTGCCTTGACCTTCTGCAAGGCAATTGGTAATCCAGTTTCCAGTTTTGGCTCCTGTGCATCTCTTAACTATGTCTCTTGATTTTTTTTTAGAGCTAAAACAATCTTCTCTTTTTAAAAACTTCTTCCATTTCTTTGGCTATATGTAATAGTCTAGCTGCTTTTTTACTCTTCCTTTTTTGCCAAGTCCATCTGGGCATTTAAAACCAGTAATTTTGTGTCTTTTCTTGTGCTCTAGATCTTCTGCACTGCCAGTCTCTAACTGACAGTATTTGATCTGTTTTATGATTACCCTTCATCTGTTGCTGGCTCTTTTCCTGAATGCTGGTAATGGCTTTGATCACCTCTTGGCCAGAATCCGTGGCTTCTCATAATCCCTTCTAGAAAGATTCTTTTTCTTCTTTTAATTACTTTTTACCATTACCTGGCTAGCATCCATTGCCTGTTGTCTGGTTTTAATTTTTGCCACTGTGGAAGCTAATAGGACTCTTCTGCATTGGGACATTTAGGAAAGTCAATCCAAATTAAATGTTAAAGTTCACACTTCAGCTGCATTAAATCCCTGTGTAGACAGCCTTGTTAGAAATAAAGAAGACCTTAATTTTGTTTAATTTATTACATACTAGAAACGAATTAAGCTAAGTCAAATTTATCCACTTCAATTTTGAACAGATGTGTCTACACAAGGTTTGTGAGATTCACCAAATCCATTTTAGCTTCATAGCTTTTACTGCTTTTGATTTCCTGAGTTTCTTGTAGACAAGACCTCAGTTTTCTTTCTACAGGAATAATCTTTTTCTTCCAGCCTAATTTTTTTCTCTTTCTCTCCATTTCTTGATATTTGACTGTTGCTCCTCTGCTCTGGTGGTGGCTTTCATTGCTTCCTAACGGGATTTACAGGACACAGTTGTTATTTTATTAATTACCATTATTAATAGCTATATATCTGCATTAAGTTCAGGATCACATTTAGTAGGTGGATGCTGTAGACATGTGCACAGATAGGATGGAGTTCATCTCATATAACCTTACTGGGAAAAAGGCAGGCAGATGGAGTGTACCTTCAACAAGTTTGTAGATTATCAAAACTGAGGGGACTGGGTGGTACACCAGATGGTTGTGCCACCTTCAGACACCTTGACAAGCTGGAGAAATGGGCAGACAGGAATTTAATGAAGTTCAACACAGGGTAATTTCAAGTTCTTCGTCTCGGGTGGCTTAACCCCATGCACTAGGACTTGCTGAGGAATGACTGGCTGGAAAGCAGGTTGCTGAGCAAAACCTTGACATTCCCAGTGGACAGCAGGATGACTATGACCTAGTAAGGCATCCTCACAGCAAAAAGGTTGAGAGGTGATACTTCACAACTATGTAGCACTGGTGAGGAGTGTGTGGAGTACTGTGTCCGATTCCGGACATCAAAAAATGACAGGTGCAGCACAGGGCCACAAACATAAGTAAGGAACTGGAATATCTTTCATATGAGGAGAGACTGAGAGAGGAGAGACTGATGAAGCTCAGGGGCATCTTATCAGTGTGTGTAAATACCTGATGGGAGGCAATAAGGAATAGGGAGCCAGGCTTCTCTCTGTTAGTGTTCAGTGACATGACAGGAAGAAGCAGACAATAAATTAAAATAGATGACATTACACATGAGTGCAAGATTTTTTTAATTTCTAAAACTGTGTTTATTTTTAATTTGGAGTGTGATCAAACACAGGGACAGGTTATCCAGAGAGTTCATGGGAGTATCTGTCCTTGGAAAGTCAAAACCTGACTATGGCTATGATGCTGCTCTAGCTGATCCTGCCTGAGGAGGGAGTTGGACTAGACAATCTCAAGAGGTACTTACCAACCTCAACCAAACTATCATGTACCACCTAACATATTATCATCTAAACAGAGAAGATACAGTTAGAGCACCATCCAGGGCAAGCTGTGCACCCAGTATCACAGTGCATCACTTTCAAACTTGTCCCATTTGCTCAGGCAGCTCCTCTACCTTCCGACTTTTCCTATATTTTAATTAATCCTTCCTGAAGTAACACAAACCTGTAAAACAGTAGCTTGGCACTGAAAAAGGACACCAGAAAACCCAATGTCTACAGTGTGTCACTTCATAAATAATTCATTTTATCCCAGAGAACTGCACGTTCCTGTGTATTATGAAGCTCCAAACACTGGAATCTTAAGCCCACTGCCTTGTTTCCCGCTGTTTCTGCAGGCTGCTGAACTGAAGGGGAGGTTAATGACTTTAAGGCTCTGATCCATGGGTTTATTAAGGCAAGTCTGGTAAGTATGCTGACTTTTAAAACCATTATGAATCCAGCAGCTCCTCATGATGACGATGAAGAATTATCTTCAGAATTTTTTTAATATTTATTGTTTTGGGGGGAGGGGGAGAAACAAGGATGTGAGACCTTTTGTAATGGAAAAAAGATGAACTCATGCTACTCTAACTACCCTTTTGCCATCTGTCAAAATTGCTTCCCGTGAGTCTGTCTCAGCAGCAGACAAATGAACACTCCCATTTAAATCACCTCCTGTCTGATAGGAAGACATTTGCAAGCCAAAAAAGAATCCTCCTCCTTACTTCTCAAAAGTATGGTCTATCTTTCAGATAATACATCCTTTCCCAACCTTGTCAGGTGAGGCAGAGCTTGAAAGCTTTTTAGCACTTACCCTTTTGTATAACAGGTTATCTCAGTAGGAGACTTTGCAGCACTCTTTAACCCCTTTTGTATTCTTATTCTATATCAGAGATGTCTCATTCAAGCTAATACATTCCATGAAGTCTCTCCTTTTTCCACAACATTAATCTCCCATCGACTAGTAATGAGCCTTGGTAGGTTCCTTCCTACAAGCAACTACATTAATCCTTTAAAACTTCTTTAATAATAGTGATCCTAGTAGGAGAGAGTTTAGGAATGTCTGATCCATACATTTAGCCTTAAGGGCTTTTGGGAACCTACAGTTACTCTGCCCTGTTCTTAAAACCCTAGGAAGATGCTACAAATGCCAAGTGCATTGATTTCTGCTAAACTCTCTCTGCATACTGTCTTATATGGTAAATGGGAACCATGCTGCTAAAATCATGCTTTTTCATGCTCATTTCTAGAACTGAACGACTTAAAAAAATATATATTTTAAAAACTAATGCAATCAAATATGAAGTTTTATAGGTTGGTGCATGTTTTAGAATATTTGAAAACACTGCTGGTTCTTTTTGCTGGTTTTCCCCATAAAACATACCAGCACGCCAAGCACTGGCTGCGTGTTTTCCCACATGGGTCTCTGGGAACTCACTCCTTCATTTTAGCAGTCTAGAGAAAACAGGTGCTTTTGGAGGCTTGCAAAGGAAGCTCTTGTTGCTTAAAGTTAGGTACTTAAATGAGATGCCCAAGATCCTACTTATCTAGCAGGCTACTGAAAGCCAACCTTTAGCGGTAGGATGGGGTTAAAGAGAAAAGACCACATCCTACCCCCAAATACCAGTTCTTTCCAATAATCTCATATTTTAGAAACACTTCAGACAACTTTTGACTTCCTATTAGCCTCACTTTCACACTCGTGTCAATTAAAAAGCCAAACCAATCAAATAATAAATGGGGAATCAAAGCTGAAAGTGGAGAAAGAAAGAGCGTTGTGGACCCACAGAAGACAAATGTGCATTCAAGACATTTTCTTTGCATGTCTCTGACATTACAGTCTGCACTCAATTTACTTCAGCTGAACTCTGCATTGCTAAAGGGAGAAAGAATGCCCATCAATTCAACCCACTCATTTCTGTTTCTTTTCAGCATTAACTTTTCAGTGAATTATTTCCTTCTGCTACAACAGCTCTTTCAGATTGTTGTGGTGGGGTTTTTTTGGATCCCTTTTCCTGGGCCCATTGCTTTAGGCCATTTTTATCTTTTCTTTGTTCCTTTGTGACATGCAGTGAAAACCACAATGCAATTAGCATAGTTAGTTACACTCATTCTGCCCTTTGACTTCATTTAAAGCCACTTTTTATGAACCTTGGGGGAAAAAAAAAAAAAGAAAAGAAAAGAAAATCAACCACTCAAAACTGGAAGTGTCTTATGCTTTACAATTTCTTCTGTTCCCTCTGAATGTGTGGAAGTTTGATATCACTAAGGTATATAAACAGACTTCACGTACACGTTACGTATTGTTTGCAGTGAATCAATTTTGTCATAAAAGAAAGTTAAGCTCTCATTGTAGCTTGAACTAGCCTCAATATCATGAAAACCTCCATGAGTTTTTCTCTAAAACTGTAATCTGAACTGAAATCTGCTTCTAAAGCTCCAAAAGGAGTATTGATTGGGAAAGAATGTATGTAAAGGAATTTCAGTTTGTATGAAACCAGTTTTTAATCTATATTACAATAACACTTCCAAGTTGCATATATAGCTTGGAGAAGAAATAACACATAAGCCATTACTGAGACAGTGACATGAATAGAGGGCACAGTACATTAATTAATTAACCATGACAAAAGAATGGCAATGATCTATCTTTGCTCTCAAAGAAGGGCAAGGAGTAAGCCATGGCTGACAAGTGTCAATGGCAAAACTTAAAAGTCTTCAAGAGGCTGACACTAAACATCTGCCCCAGAGTGATTAGAGAGCTTGGGTGCACACCTGAGTGCTCATTGCTCTGCCTTCCTGGTTTGGCCTTTAGAAGGTTCTGATCATTTTTCCTCTTTAAGCACAAGGCATTTGAAGGGTTTTTTTAATTGAGTGCCCCAAATCATTGCTCATTCTTGATCTTCACTTTTTAGCTTGGTCCACTTGAATGTTTTTTTAAAGTAACTTAGATTGCTGAACAAAATGTAAGCCCTTTTGCAATAACTGCAGTCCATTGAGCAACTGATGTCTGGTATAAACTTATAGGATAAAAAGACTAACAAGGGAAAATTAACTTAGAATACTGTTTTCTAGCAACTTCTATTTTTAAATCACTCCTGTGGGGGTTCTCTTTAGAAACAAATAAAGGTAGTTCTAAGGAAATCTAAACAATAATGAATATACATTGTGTATAAGTCAGGTTTTCCTGCACTAATGTTTGAAACTTTAACCTTCTGCATTTTAGAGATTGCATCTCAGAATAGGTAGATGGTCCGTGCTAGAAAACAAGGCTATTTTGTGTCAGGTTTCTGAGGACTGAAGCAATTACAGTTAATGACCTGGATTATTGTTTGATTATTAAACTTCTATTTTTCCACAATATGGTCATCTTATTTACCTGGCTGTGAAACCCCTCTCCATCAGGAAATACAGTAACCTCCCTAGGCATGTGTGACCTGCACATAAAGATAGCAGAAATATGATGCAAATTGTTCTGACTATGCCTTTTTTACAGAGGAGCTCTGTAGTTTTATCATACCAAAGGGTGTGCATGTAGAGCAGGAAAGGTGCTGTCTTCATTTTATGTTGTGGCTCATCTCTCTCTGTAACACAAAATGTACTTTTAAGCACTGTGGCTATTGCCATTTAGGAACAGAATGTGTGGTGATATGTGGTACTGAACCTTAACAAAATAAAAATGTTATCCTCTGTCCTAGTCGATGCAGTGTTTATTGCTCTTTGCTGCACCATTTATGACTTTACACCTCTGAGTCACTGTGTAGATATCCAGTCTGCTTGGCTGCTGCTGAAAATGTGTCTGTGAATTTGGATTTAGGAGATAGCTTTAAATACTAACGTGATGTGATCTAATTTGAAATGGTCCTTACACATTTCTCCACTTGGCTGAAGAAACAACAGCAAAAGCTGTTGCTAATTTTGTTTTTAATTAATTGTGCAGCATGGATTTGTTGACATGGCATGGATAGGGGTCAACTAAATAGATTTGCCTTGGGTTAATAGAAGTTTTCCCATCTCCTCTGTTTCTGATGCTTAAAATATTTCTTAACAACCTGAAGTTTAAGAATGAGTGTATAAAATCCTCATGATCAGCCTGTCAGCTGTTAACCAAGGCTGCCACCACCCTTTGTATTACTCTGCTGTGCAACTCCCCTTACTGGTAGGAGGCCTGTGAAATGCTTGGAAACAATTTTATTAATAAAAGCATTTCAAGTGCTAAACCTCACTTTGTATACATTACAATAATGTCTTTTGGACTTTTCATAGAACACTATATGCTCTCCTCATCCCTGGAGTGGATTTCTTTTACTATTATTACTGTGATGACACACAATTAAGTCAGATTACATTTTTATGGAGAGAGGAGAATAGCTAAGACACACTTCTAAATTATTCATCAATAAGTTACACCAAAAAAACCCGAAAGATAAGAATTTAAAATGTGCTCTCTGTTGGTTTATTTTTTCTTCCTAAAACTAGATAATTTTATAATGGTGTATTGAGCAAATAAGTCTCTCTCTTCCTCCCCATGAGAGAACAAGAGACTTCATTTTACACCACATGTGTTATTGTGCTTATCTGCTGATTACCATATTACTTTGATTTGTATGGTAGATTGTAAACTCTTGTAGGATTATGGAAAGATTTCTTTCCCCAGGCTGAACCAGTGAGATTTTCAGCATCATGAAGCCAGAGATGAGTAGAAAAAAGAAGCAGATTGGTTATTATATCTCTGTATTTTTTACCCACTGGTTCATCTCATTTTTATCACTGCAGAGTCAGCATGAAAGCAAACTAAGTTAATACACCTCCACAACCTTGTCACACCACTAAGTTTTAATGTCTCTTTGTATCCTCAACATGCTTAGTGAAAAATGTGAATTGCTGAAATGGGGTAGCCAGAAAGAAGAGCTAAAGTAGGCATAGGTAGACTTTGATTCAGCTACTTAAAATACTCCCTTTGATTAGGCATGGATGTTATATGATGAAGGAAAATGCTGATTTTCTAAACATCAGAGCTTTGTTACTTATGATGCTTTCTTTCTGATTTTGGATGGGCTCATCCAAATTTGCAAGACAATGTACTTGGTATATTAAGCTACGTACTTCCTTGTAGAAAATACAAGGATTAGCAGTAATGAAGGAGGCAGTTTAGACCAGAAGAAGGAAAAATAACATTCCTATAAAGCTAAAACCCATGAATTTAGCTACTGCATCTCTGTGCTGTGTATGTAACTCAGACAAAAAAAAAAAAATAAATAAAAATTGAATAGACATTAGATATAATTTTAAGATTTGCATGGAGATAATTAAGGCTTTTCTGATATACTGGAAAGCTATAGGGAAACACAGGAATGAACATTCAAGAAAATGACTGCTGACCACTGATGCTGACTGGCATCTGTTTTGAAATCTGCATTCCTCCCATTTTCTGGGAAAAAAAATGTTGGTGACACATTTTTAAACTCAATATGACTGTTGAACAGCAGTGGTATATGAAGGAGACAACTTAATGGTCAGGACTACCCTGCTGCTCTGCTGCTGGGCTCTGAAAGGTCAGAGAAGTGGTTTTATCTCCTGTTTTATGAGATAAAAACAACTACACTCAAGTCCTTTGTAATTGGGAAAAATGGACCTATAATCCTCTATGAAATTCTTGTCAGCTGTATACAGGATTAACTAAAGTAATGGAGAAGAACAGAATAGTAGCTGAAAAGGTGGGGAGTAAAGTGTAGGGATAGATTTACAGGTTTCACAATGCAAAGATGTTGTCAATACAGACAAAAGGAGAATCTTGGTAGAATCTGTGCTGCTCATCACAATTACAAATTACTTGGAAAACAAGTATTTAATGAGGTGACCAAGTTTGCTGGTACTACAGAATTCTTCAAGCTGAAAGAAACTGACAACAAAAGAGTAAACAGGTCCTGTAATTTTGAGTGGTTGGAGACAAAATTCAGTGCTGATAAATGAAAAGTAAAAAATGAGGGAAAGCATAATCCTAACAATTTTTACACTGCCATGGGTTCATAAATGAGGTATAAGTATTTTGGAAAGACATTTAAAGTTACTGTAGTTAGCTCTTTGAAAGGTGCTTAGTGAAAGCTGAAGATGACAGGAACAACAAAGAAAGCATCAAGGACAGAATAACTTTCCCTCTGTATAAAGCCAGGATCACCTCATGTCCTGATTACTGGATGAAGTTCCATTCTTTCTGGCAGAAATATTGTTGAAAAAGACAAGGGCAGCAAAGCTTAGATATGAAGGGGTTTATGAGTGAAGAGCAATTAGACTGGGATTATGGGTCTTTGGGGAGAAAAAAAATGACTGAGGGACAAAGTTATAGAGTATGTATACTGTTGTCAGAGGATGTAGGGAGGAAATAAGGAAAGCTAAGGCCTCCTTGGAACTAAACCTTGCTAGTGAGGTCAAAGACAATAGAAAGGGCTTCTTCAAATACATTGCAGATAGAACTAACACTAAAGGTAATATAGGTCCACTGCTGAATGAGGTGGGTGCCCTGGTGACAGAGGATATAAAGAAGGCAGAGGTGCTGAATGCCTTCTTTGCCTCTGTCTTTACAGGAGCCCCAGATCCCTAAAGCCCCAAAGAAGTCAGGATGAAGGATGAGTTTGCTGTGGTAGATGAGGACTGGGTTAAGGATCAGTAAAGCAATCTGGACATCCATAAATCGATGGGTCTGGATGGAATACTGAGGGAACTTGTGGAGGTCATTGTTAGGCCACTCTCCATCATCTTCGGTAAGTCATGGGCAACAGGAGAGGTGCCTGAGGACTGGAGGATAGCAAATGTCACTCCAGTCTACTTACCGGGGCCCTCCTTCTTGCCCTTCTTGTAAAGACCAGTCAGCCTCACCTCCATCCCTGGAAAGGTGATGGAACAACTTATTCTTGGCTCTATCTCCAGGCATATCAAGGATGAGAGGGTCATTAAGAGCAGTCAACACGGTTTTACTAAGGGGAAGTCATGTTTGACCAACCTTATAGCCTTCTATGAGGAAGTAACTAGGTGGACAGATGATGGTAGAGTAATAGATGTGGTTTATCTTGATTTCAGTAAAGCATTTGACACTGTCTCCCACAGCATCCTTGTAGAAGGAAGTGTGGTCTTGATGATCAGGTAGTGAGGTGGATCATGAACTGGTTGAAAGGAAGAAGTCAGAGAGTTGTGGTCAATGGGACAAAATCTAGTTGGAGGTCTGTGACTAGTGGAGTCCCTCAGGGGTTGGTACTGGGACCAGTACTGTTCAGTATTTTCATCAATGACCTGGATGAGGGAACAGAGTGTGCCTCAGCAAGTTTGCTGATGACACTAAACTGGGAGGAGTGGCTGACACACCAGAAGGCTGTGCTGCCATTCAGTGAGACCTAGACGGGCTGGAGAGCTGGGCAGGGAGAAACTTGATGAAATTCAACAAGGGCAAGTGTAGAGTCTTGCATCTGGGGAAGAACAACCCCATGTACCAGTACAGGCTGGGGGCTGGCTGACCTGCTGGAGAGCAGTGAAGGAGAAAGGGACCTGGGAGTTCTGGTGGACAGAAGGATGACCATGAGCCAGTCCACAGAAGGTGTATTGTGACATTCAAATAAAATTTTCATTAAAGAAAACTAAATTTTAGAAATAACTCATTTAATCTACCTCATTTAAAATAAGAAGACAAGTGAGTTTGTTATTTGTGAGTCGATAAGGATAAGCACTTGGGAAGGAAAAAATCCTTATAGTGCAACAGAGGAGTATTCTGGGATATGTCTTTAAGATCTAAAACTTAGTGTGGAATCACTCGTGCCACATTCACATCCAAGCCCTGCATCTTATCTAGCACTAAATCTGCTTAGAAGGATGGAAGAATCCAGTCCTGAGAATCTTTTTGCCTTCCTTCATCTCTATCTGCAGTTAATTGTTGGCAATTAAAATATTTGTGAAGATATGTTAGAAGTAGATGAGATCAACGATGCCAGTTAGGAGCAGATCAGTACAGTCCCTTATCTGGTGGGGTGGAGGGAACAATACATTGCTAAAAAGAGCTTTCATTCCACCCCCAGTAATAAAGAGAGCAGTGAGGCTGTGATATCTGCTTGTTAGGTTGTAGCAGGTGGGAAAATAATTTTAAATAGCACTTCCCTCCTTCCTATCTTATGGGGGTAGCCGTAGAATCATTGGAGCAACCAGAAAAGTTTTTCCTTCTCTTGGAAATTGTAAAGGTACCCAAAGGTACTAGGCATGAAATACAGGAATGTTACCCAAGTGCTCTACAAATTCTTAAAATGAGACATTGGAGATAAGTTTAAAGATATGGCTGAAGAAGATGAGAGCTTGAGGGAGAAAGAGTGATTTTTTTTTTTTGTCATTTTGACATCAGCCTGAATCTTACATGCAGCATCAAGTTGCCTTTTCTTAGGCTGAGCCTGGAACACATGCATGAGAAGAGCTGGCATGCCCTGAGGTGGATCTGGAGCACTGGCCTGCTTCCCAAGGACTGCCAGAGCTTCTATGCTGAAATTCAAACTTTTTATGGCCTAATGATTTTCCTGCTTTAGTGCCAGCATGTTTTAAGCACTCTGAATATTCTGGCTGCAAGTTAAGATGCTTGTGCAAATATAAGTAATGTCTCTGCCCAAGTATTCCTTACTTTGCAGGGTTAAAAGAACATGTGCATCAACATTTGATGTGTTCTCATGCTGTGGATGTGAAGTCATATAAAATATGGCACCATGTAATGTCTAAAATTTGTTAGATGTACAGAGCTAAGTCAAGCTGAAAGATCTGAATGCAAATTGTGATCTGAATTCTCTCCCAGGAGCAAGAGCTCTGGGTCAGGTGTTCCTGTTCAAGACTATTTCCAAGTGAGTGACTGTGCCTTTTTATAACGCACAAGCCCTGTTACGCTTTGATTTCTTCCTCTCTCCTGGTCTGAATTATGTTACTTTTGTTGATATGAATTCACAACCACTAGCCAATGACCATAAAAGCCATTCTATACCACATATTGACTTGAAAGATTTAGGTCCCCAGTAGAAAAGGATGATGACACTTTATCCACTCAGCCAGACCAGACCCTTGATTTTACATAGCTGTTTTCTCTCTGAGTTTCAGAAGACCTTTTAATATTTCAGAGCCATACCAGTGCTTTCATAAACTTTCCAAAGGGTGAACAGTAGTAGTTGTTTTCCAGCTGCTGCTGAATCTGCTGTGTTTGTTCAGCCCTGAAATGATCTTTTAAGATGTGAAAATAAAATGTTTCACTAGTACTGAGCCATAAACACAAAACTGACCAGGGATGCTATCTGCCCAACAAAAACTACCTATTATGTATTAGAACCATTTTTTCCAGCTTTCTGCACAAGAGACTTGATTCTGATTTAAGGTGTGGGATTTTTGTGGGGTTTTTTTCAGCAGACTAGGTAAAATAATATTTTAAAAGAATAAATGTTAAAAGTTTTCAGATTATAATGGCTGTAGCTTTGCCCTTAATCAAACTATGAAGCTTATTGCAAAGGCTTAAAGGAAATAAAGCCTTTTTTTATCATAGAAAGCAAGCAAGCCTAATTTACTTATTAAAGAAATATACCTCTGAATGATCTAAGCATTTTGACTCAAGTCACAAAGCTGCTTAAGTGTAAGATTGCAAGCTGATCTTCTGATTACTTCTCTAGGTATTTCTTCATTGTACATTATTTATCTGAATGTATGAAAATCATATGCTTCTCTATATGCTGTAGGTACTTTCAGATCTTCTTAATAATGCAAAGCAAATGAGATGCCAGTACAGAGAACTCTAAAATTCAAGCCCTTAATATTTAATGCTAATAGAATTCACAAACTGAGATATGAGCTTTCAGCAAAAATCATACAACTCAAAACATTTTTTCATTCTCTTTCACTTTACTAAGCAATTAGCAGGAAAAACCCCACAACAGATCAAAACTTCATTCTTTAAACTAAGCACTGAACTCAGGCAACTATGGTCCAAAGATCAGACTCCCATAGAAATTTTCAGTTACCACTAAAATTGACTTCCCCAGCCATGTCATGTTCCCCTTGCCCTTTAGGTTTCTGTCTGGGTGGGACTTAAATTCTGAATTTAAACTGGGCTACAGGTGCACTAGGACAAGGAGAGAAGGCAAGCTCAGCTGGATAGATTAACCTGTACTTGTCATCATTGGGAAGTGGTTTTCAAAGTGAACATGGTGGAGAAAATGTAGAAGGTGAAATAGATTAAAATGAAGACTGAGCTGGAAGTAGGGCAGGGATTGTGGTGCTGGATTGGGAGGAATGAGGGTGTTTGGGATTCATGAGAGAGGAAAGTTGAGGTGAATGAGAAAAGTTGAAATATCTCCAGGTATGTTGATGAAGACACATGGATAGGAAGATTATGGATCTGCAGGATCCTAAAGGCTTTGGTTTGGGAGGATAGTTTGGTTTGAGAGCATAGGAATCCTAAACTGGTTGCAGAACAGTTATGTTAAAGACTGGTAATGTTGCACTTCAATCAACAAAAAGGAGGGTAACATAACAACCCTAAATACCTCCTGAATAGTCACCTCCTGTTACCTCACAGAACTATGCTCAGGTATCTGTATTTTTTCCCCCCTCTGATGTCTCCATAGTAGCACAGGCTTTATAGATTAGGCAGGTACTATCATTTAGGCTGTTGTAAAATACTTAGTACTCAAGTCTCAAGGCTGGATACTGTCCACACTGATGAATTCTCCCACAATCTGAAATGGTAAAGACACATGAAAATTACCTTGGCCAAAGTCAAATGTGTCTCTAGCCTTCCAAAGCCTGAACAGTATAGGCTGGTTCCCGTGCTCTGCTGCAGGTAACTATCCTAACATAGCTGTAGAGCACAGAAAATGTATATCTTTAATTTTCATCAAAAATTCATAGTCCATCAGAACTTCTGATGTCTGAATGTGCTTAACACCCTATTCTGGGTTCCACAGCAAGCTCGTAGGTCAAAAGTGCATTAAAATGTGCTGAAGTGTTAACTGGTCCTATACTGCCTTCTGTCAACATTTAAGAAGCTGCTCAAGTCTTGACTTCTGTGGGAGGACTGAAAGAATAATCTTGAAAAGTTCTTCTATTTTAAAGTTTTCCCCTAGTTGGCAAATGGCACCATAACCCAAGAGAAATGTGTGACAGACATGTTATTTCTCTGGGAATTATCTGAGTTTTCATAATTGGTAGCAATTCTAAATATTGTATATAGCAGCTTGATTTATTAGTAGAAGTACTTCCATGCCAGAGAAGGGAAGTGTTTTTTTTTCCTTCAGAAACAGAGCTTTCTGGAACTCACATATGTTTATTTTGAATTATTAAAAAGTTTTATATCCACTGGTACAGAGCAGAATTTCACCTGATAACTTCAGAAAAAGCAACATTCTTAGGTGTGGCTTTATTTACATGCCTGTTGAAAGTTTAATAGCTATTTTTTACTGCTAGAGGCAAAGCTGGAAGAGCAGTGTGAGTATGGTTTTGATGTCATTAATGTTTCCTTTCATGACAGATGCTTCAGCTCTTCCTTCTAATGACCAGCCCATGCTGGGAGCCAGCTCAAGCAATCAGAGACTTTAAAAAACACAC
Source organism: Apus apus (assembly GCF_020740795.1). Lineage (NCBI taxonomy): Eukaryota > Metazoa > Chordata > Aves > Apodiformes > Apodidae > Apus > Apus apus. Next base: position 112,527,308 of record NC_067284.1, on the reverse strand, counting down.
AAGGCATCAATACACACTGAATTTTTCATGTGGATACTTTGCAGTGTTTTTAAAGTCTTCTTATTTCCCTATGCATCCATGTCCAAACACAATCACACAGCATAGGGCTGGAAGCAGTCACAGCCTTATTGTGATAATGGCAGCTCAGCAGTTGCCAAGTACAAGTTAGATAGGGGTAGGCACTAAAGAAATTCTGTTTCACTGTGCCAGCAATGCCAGTCTGTCCCAAAGCCCTTTCTGAGGAGCATTATGTGAAGTTCATCCCTGGATTTTCAAGCATGTTTTCTGTATTTCATTACCTACGACATTGTTAATAGATAATCCTGAGGACTTGGAACATACCAGTAGAAGAAACCTACTTGACAAAATCTTCTAAGGAAAAGCTCTGTCCTGATTGTCTGTCTGTTAAAAAGGAATGCCTTACGAAAAGTAAACTTCACAGTGAAGCTCTTGGAAATCCTACGGAGAGGCTGGAACTCCTCTCCTAATGAAGCTGAACAGATGCCACAGGGGTTTTATTTTTGGGTGATGAATGAGAGGTTAGAAATCCTAAAACACAGGTAGTACAGAGAGAGGCAGCTACCAGAAAGTCTTATGATTGTGCTGTATATTCAATCTCCTATTAGCCTATAACACTCAGGACACCACATTAATTAATGCTAGGTCTGAGAGGGTCCTGGTTAAACCTAAAAACCTACAGAAAGCTGTTCTATTTGGATGCATGGATAGCTTCTGTAGAAAGAAAAAAAAATATCCCAAAAAGACAGATGAACATTATCACATATTTTCTTAGAGATTTGTCAGCAAAGTTAGCTTTCATGCTAGCCATCTGGGGTCTTGGGTTTCTATATGAAAAGAATAGCTCAGCTATGTCTTGAGGCTAATACTGAAAAGGTCATGAGATTCTCTTTCATAAAAAGAGTGAAAGTAAGCTGAGAAGTGCAGGAAAACACAACATTCACTATAAATGATAGAACTGATTTCTTCCATGCATTTCCCTGTGTGTAGAAAATGACATTGAAATATATTTGTATTTCGATTTAGGGAGCAACTTACTTTCTGCCTCTTCACCAGTTTATTATTTATTTCCAAACCTTATTATCTGAAAATGCTATAGCACCCAAAATATGCTAGACCATTTCTAAACACACTCACATAATGGATTTTTTCTACAATGAGCAAAGCAGCCATTTGAAGTTCATTCACTGAGACCCTTTGGCCTTTAGAGCATTTAGTGAAGGGTTTGTTTTGTTTATTTTACAGTTCAGTGGAATGGAAAACAATTTTTCTTAAGCATTACTGGAGGCCATCAAACAGAGAGAAGGAATAATTTTGCTGCTGCTGAATGTTCAGCAGAATTTAAAGGTATCTATTAAAAAAACCCAACACGACAGGTGTAGTGATAAACCTAGATTCCCCTCGTTTTTTGAAAATTGTAATTATACTCATCAGACATAACGATCTACTATTTTCCCCATCTTGCTATTGCTCAGAGTGTAAAGAGAAAAGTTTGCTGATGCTGGGCAGGTTTGATTGTTCCCCGTTTCTTCTTGTTTATTTCCTACCAAAAAAGAAAACAGAACACCTCCTCCCCCCAGAAAAAAAGAAAATCACCCTCAAATCACCAGCCAAATTAAATGGTTTATTTATTCACGAAGTGTGATTTGGATGTGCAGTTTATACATGGAAATGAAGTAATTGAAACCTTACTTTTCTCAGCCTGTTGCCACAGAACTGTGTAGAATCAAATTGGAGAGGCAATAGGAGGTCCTGTTTTCATTCCTTGCTTTGTGTTTTTTTAAAAACTAATTTTCATAAGACATTACAAATATTATTAAGTAGAGGCAGGAAACGGATAAATAAAACTGTTTTGAATAATAATGAGGTAAACTGAGAAATCAAGTGATTGAGGATACAGTCGTTTACTTCATGCAAGTTGAAAGCCTGGTGCCTAAACTCTTAGTGCAGTCAACAGCAGAAGTCTTACCTGCAGAGCAGCTGAGAATCATAGCAAGAAGAAACTTCAGTGAAGTTATTCTGACTTGACAACCATGGAGCCAGAAGCTGCATCAAAATTCCAATTGTGTTAAAAAACAGCCTTCAGAAGGAGTTTGTAGAGCTGAACTGTTGTCTCTCCCTAATACATCCAAGGGAGTGGTATTTGACCTTTAAGGAGGTTTGGAAAAGGACTCTAGAAAACATCAAAGCTCATTTTTGAGTTGAGTTTGGCACATAAGCAATGCAGTCCCATTGAATACTGGCAGGATTTGCTTATTCAGGGATCCCTTTTAGATGCTTAAAATGTTAATGTCTGTCACAACAGAGTGACTCAGGCAAGACAAGTTGGGAACTCAGCCCCCTTTTCCTGCTAATAATATCCAGGCATCAAAGATGGGAAGATTGGTGCTTATCCTGGATGCTCAGACATGCCACGATCGTGACAAGCTGAACAGCCTTCATTCTTTGGAAAGCAGTGACATTCTTTGTTATACTAGCTACAAGGATACTTCTCTGGAGGCAAACCAGAGGATTGAAAACTGCTTTGCCTTATTCCCAGAAGGATACCCAGTCCTGCTGATATGGAATAGATCTGCTGGGGCTGCCTGCTGTGTTTACCCCTTCCTAAAGCCTTGTCAGAACTGAAAATCTTCAGTCAGGCTTCCTCTTTTTTGCTGTCCTTTGGTCTCCTGACTCTCTTGTTGCTGACTAGTTGTAGATCCACCTTCCCCAAGCGCATTTTACAAACTCTACCTTCAGTATTTAAGAATAGGATAGATGGTTTCATTTGGAAGGGACCTACAAAGATCATAGAATCATAGAATCATAGAATCATAGGGGTTGGAAGGGACCTCGAAAGATCATCTAGTCCAACTGCCTGACCAATTCAGGGCTGACCAAAAGTTAAAGCATGTTATTAAAGGGCATTGTCCAAATGCCTCTTAAACACTGGCAGCCTTGGAGCATCAACCATCCTGTCTTGGAAGCCTGTTCCAGTGTCTGATCACTCTCTTGGTACAGAAATGTTTCCTAATGTTCCATCTAAACTCTCCCTGGCACAGCTTTGAGCTGTTCCCATGTGTCCTGCCACTGGATCCCAGGGAGAAGAGCTCAGCACCTCCCTCTCCATGTCTTCTCCTCAGGAAGCTGCAGAGAGCAATGAGGTCACCCCTCAGCCTCCTTTTCTCCAAATCAGAAAAACCAGAGTCCTTAGCATTTCCTCACAGGACACTCCTTCCAGCCCTTTTAGCAGCTCTTTTGCCCTCCTCTGGACACATGCAAGGACCTTGACATCCTTTTAAACTGTACGCCCCAGAGCTCCAGCCAGTGTTCAGGGTGAGGCTGCACCAACACTGAATCCAGCAAGATCATCACCACTTCTGCCCAGCTGCTGCTGCTGGGTTTGGTGCACCCCAGGATGGGGTTTGCCCCATGGCTGTTGGCACACGTGGCTGGCTCATACTGAGCTGCAGTTGACTAGCACCCCGAGATCCCTACCTTGTGCCAAATATATAATCTGTCCTAGGTGCAGCATCTGGCATTTTTTCTTGTCAAATTTCATTCCATTAATCAATGCCCAGTGCTCCAATCTATCTAGATCTCTCTGCAAGGCATTTTGTCAAAGCCAACAGCACCTCCCAGTTTGGTATCATCAGCAAACGTGCTAATGGTGCATTCACCTCCTGCATCCAGATCATTGATAAAAATGTTGAGCAGGACTGGCCCTAGAATTGAGCCCTGAGGAACACCGCTGGTGACAGGTTGCCAGCCAGGTGTAGCCCCATTCACTACAACCTTTGGAGCTCTGCCCTTCAGCCAGTTCTTCAGCCAGCACATTGTGTGCCTTCTCGTTCTACAGCTGGACAACTTGTCCTGAAGGATTCTTTGAGGGACAGTATCAAAAGCCTTAATAAAATCCAGAAAAAAATACATCCACCACCTTCCTGATCTTCATTGGGTGTGTGACCTTATCATAGAAGATGATGAAATTAGTTAGACAGGACTTTCCCTTTGTGAACCCATGCTGACTGTGCCTGATAGTTGCCTTATTCTTTAAATGCCTTTCAATAGTACTCACTGTCATCTTTTCCAAAATATTTTTGCCCCCTCTAAAATTCCTACTGTGTTTTAGTCTGCTGGGTTTTAGAAATGGTCTGTGTTTTGACCCAGGGTGCATTCAAAACCTCTGGCCTGCTCACGTGTTTCATGCTTCATGACACTTGCTAAAAGTCAGGGGTAATGTTGATCTTGACTCTAGCACCTGAAAGGCTTCACTGACAAAGCCACTGTTTTCCAGAGTCCTTTTCCAAACCTCTTTAAAGGTCGAAACCACTAAAGTGTGACTGAGAATTTGCTCTATTCTTTTTAAGAAAAGGCAAATGTAGTGCTTGATACTATGAATATTACATTTTAGATGACTGTTGGCTATTTTGTGACTAGTGACAGTCAATTTTGTCTAGTGGAAGATTTCAAGACATAGAAATTACATCCATCATCAGCTTTCTTAATAGTTAAATGCCTTAAACATGCATTTGCAGCAGTTAAAAAAGAAAAACCCAACACTCAGTTCATTTCTGCTATAATACACGTAGTGTTTTTCCATTTGTTTGTTTATTTTTGTGTTGAAGACAGGTGCTTTTAACAATGCATAAAGTGACATTTTCAGACTCTGGAACTCATTCCCTGCAGCATTAACTGTCTGTGACTATTCAAAGGTGACTTTGTATAGGCTGAGGCTAGTTTTTTGCTACTCTCTAGCCTAGTATTTCTTATTTAATATCATCATTTTCTTTCCCTTGGATTCTTACTTTCTATTTTAAATTATTATAATGTCTTTTGCCTTTTTATTTCCTCTTCCCTGAGCTTGGATTGGTGTTAACTAGGGTTTTCTGGTGCTTCTAGAGCCTTTTGACAGATTGGTTAGACACCTGGATTTCATATTGGAAGGTCATTCTCAGTGGGATTAATCTAGCCTTATTTAAGGCATTTGTAATGGAACAGTCAGACTTTAGACTCAGTGTAGGCTCCTTCCATAGTTAATAAGAGAAATAAGTATCTCCAAAGGGCAATTCATGTGACCTGTCATATACATCTATCTCTGGATGAAAACAATTGTCTCCTGGAAGTGTCTATTTCACTCCTGACAACATAGAATTATGCCACTAGCTCTGGCACAACTACCAGGGCAGATGAATTTTGCTTTGTGTGTCTAGGCTATAATTTTTATATTTTTTTTTACCGTGGTGTGAGAAATGTGACTTTACACTCATTTGGTATCTGTGCAGATTTTTATGGCCTTTATGATATTCTTTTGCAAGTGAAGGATAAAGTACTCAGCTGGGTTTCCTGCTTTCTTTGAAAAGTGAAAACCATTACTTTAAGCGCTTACTTGAAGAAATGAAAAGTCGAAGATGAATGATTCTGTAAGTTATATCTTGAGCTAGAAGACATTATCAAATCTGATTTTTAGTAGACATCCAAGAGCTTTATTTCGTGGGCTTTCTTCAATTTCCAATTAATAATTTTTCTTCCTCCCCTCTCCACTTTCTTGCCACTATATGTAAAAAGATGTGTTAAAAAGAAGGAAAAGCTTGCTTGCTGAACAGGTCCAACCGGACACTTTCATGCCCTGCCCTTAGGAGCCTTGCTGGAAGGCTCAATAATCTAAAACTAGAATATTTGTAAACAAAGCTTAATATATTTACCTGAAAGAGTCATGATTGGCAGGGCAAAAGCAGAGTGAGGCAAAGAGGGAAAAATAGAGCAGGACACTGAGGTCAGCACACTGTTTATATTCCTCTGAGGAAAGGGATAACAGAGTTTAGAGGTCTTTGGTTTCACCCCACAGGCTTTGCTCACAATTGGGAAGAACATCATGTGAATATGTGGTATAACAGATATTCTTGTGGCATAGCTTTTTCTCTTCCCTTCCCCTTCTCCTTTCCCTTCCCCTTTCCCTTCCCCTTCTTCCCTGTCTTCTTCCCACAAAAGTGATTTAGAAGTTCTACTGTTTTCAGATTTCGTAGCTCCATGTGTGTTGTTGGTCATAGGGTTTCCCTGTTTCTTTACCCTCTCCCTGTAGCAGAAATCACTTACCAAAGGCCAGATGTATCAACAGCAAAAAGATCTAAAGGAACAAACTGAAGCTAAGATACTTGAAATAGCAAAACCGTAGACCTTCAGCTAACAAAATAATGAAAGATCCTTCAGACACTTTCAGCAGGGATCGATGCTGCAAGTGAATGTTACATCTCACCTTTCATCTTGGAGGGTGTCAAAATGCTTTGGATATTCAGCAGATCAGTACAAGGAATTGCTTTGTCTATAACTAACACAAAACCACCCATGGGTTTACGTATGTACAGAATGGCAGCACTGAAAAGGTGAAGTGTGGGTAGGCAGAAAAACTGTCTGCTAAAAATTAAGACCACACAGGGCATTAAGCCTACTTAAAACTGGTAGAAAGATCAGACCTTACTGTGTTCAGAGGTAAAGTGCCTGTTTTCCAAGGGTGTTAGTGCTGGTAGCCGGGTTTAGTGATTATAAAGAAAGGATGTGCTACCAAGAGGGATTTTGCTGTTATTTATATCACATTTGCCAAAGAGTGTTCACTGCAAAGTCCAGAATGTTAGCTGAGAATGTGCACTTTTAACCTACAAAAATGGAGAAATCTGAAAATTCTTTACTATGTGAAAAATTGTGTAATGTTTTTCTCCGGAGAAGTTTACACAAAAGACATGGAAATATTTTGACATCAGAGATAGCCCCATTCAGTGCAGGGTGTCTATTTTAATTGTATTTCTCTCAGTAGTTTTCCAGTCTTTCCTGCTTTTTCCTGTCATTTTTGATGCATTAGCCATATTGATGTACTTTTGGCTCTGTCCCAACCAGATCACTCCTTGCCATTAGAAGCCCTTCTTGCTTATTATTCAGCTGGTGTTGAGCTGCATGTTTTATCTTTCCAAGAACATTATTTAATTCCTGAGCCTCTCAATCCCTCGTCGTCTTCAAGACTCCCAGCACAGGGCAAATGAAGGCTCAAACCACAGGTATATTACTCCAGCTCAGCACATTATGGAGGGCAAGCTGAGCTGAGCTCTCAAAGATCTTGATGCCACATAAAGGCAATGTAATTTAGTTCAGCCCTGTTTCAATATGGCATAGATGGACACAAAGTGACCTACATTTGTCTCAGGTTAAAGAGGCACTCAGTTGTTTTCACTCCTCTGCCTGCTCATGTTTGAACTGAAGAAACTTTACTGAAACTTTCAGCTTCATTGAGTGATGTCTTCTTGGTTTTTCTCCACTAGTGATCACATATTTTAAAATATTTGCTAAACTGGCATTATATAAGTGCAGATTGTTGTGAAGCTGGCTTTTAAAATACCACACAAAGATGTGTGCACCGAAGTGACACTCATTAAGGAACTATCTCAAGGTCTGCTATATATATTATATAAAAAACTGGTAGGAGATACTATTTATGGTCAGGATGAATCAAAAAATGGCAACACCCCCTGTAACAAGAAAGACTGGAATAAATAGATTTTTGAAATACTGTGGTTCTAAAATGCTTGATTATATTACATTTTTTTAATAGCTGGAAGTAACTGTAGCACATGATCTCATTTGCTTCAGAATGTACTTCTCCTCTTAAGCTGTTGTCAGCTGGGAAAAGAAGGGAGCCAGATGAAGGACAAATCCTTACAGTGAGACCTGTGTTCAGCAGGCCAGTCCAAAGTCTTTTGTCTTGATGTGAAAGTGAAGTGGGCTTCAATTCAAGCCGTGGATGGTCTGTGCTGACATCTCTAGCTTATGACATTTGCTGCTGCCTTCGTTGCTGTCTATCATGTCTCTGGCAGGATATAATTTGCTACAGCTGGCTCAGGTGCAAAACCACAATGGGCAAAGCTTCATGTCTTTCCTTAGATGTGCCGTTTCTTTGTGTGTCTCATCAAAATCAGGCAAACAAATGTGGAGCAAATAGATGTTCCTGCATATGTCATGCTCTCCAAATCACGTGTGTAGAAACAATCCCTTGCCCAGAGCCCTGCTCGTGCCACCACACACATCAGAGCTCAGCAAGAGAGGGTCTCATTTGCTCTTTTTCTACCTCTTCAAGATGAGGAGAGTGTTAAACACCTACATACTGCTAGAGCTTATTATTTTTTGCCTGAAGTGGGGGTGGAATAAAAGGAATGAGAAAAATTCTTGTAAAGCACAATGAGATGCAAGATTCAGGTAGGAATTTCGGTATGGCTTGATTAAATCAGTCTTTTTGTAATACGAAGGGACATTTTACTGAGAGTGCCATTATTTAAGGGAATGCCAGTTTAAAAAGATGTGCTCTCTCTTCTCTGACATCACAGCTGAAAAACCCCATCTTCAAGTGTATCCAGTAGGGTGGATCCTCAGCTGAAATATACCTGTGTCATTCCAGCTTTACCGGTGTAATCACAGCAATGAATGTTATCTAAGGATTGGGTGGGTAAGAAAAGCAAATTACTTCACTAGTAGGCACATAATGTTGCTCATGCTCTGATCATGACTGATTTCAGCTGACAACCTGAACTAGAGGGATAGAACTTCTGGGCTTAAAAAAAAAAATCATTTATATGAAGAGAAACTTTTCTGCATTCCTTATGTTACATTTGCACATTTAGAGGGGAACCAGAGGGGGAAAACTGCTCTTGTATCTTGTGTAAGTGACTTTAATAATGGAAGTTGCTGGACTATGCTTATTCCAGTGTTAAACTTCCAAGAATGGTGGTGGGTTTATGATTTTCAGTGATCAGTGACCTACATTGAGTTGTCTTTAGCAAAAAAAAAAAAAGGAAAATTTAAAAAAAGATAAATAGCTGCATTGTCTCTTTCGCCACAGCTGACTTTTGAGGGATGCCTAAACCTTACAAAAAGGACAGAAGACTGTGTGGGGATTTTAACTGGCTGCACCAAACACTTCATTTGTCCTGTTTATGCCAAAATGTGGCCCTCATGTATGGGTTGGGTGTTGGGTGCTGTTAAATGGGTGGCATACAGGGTTCTGAAGGCTGATTGAACCATAGACATGCTGGATATGTCCTTGGCAGGCACCATAATACAGGAGTAACGAGTGGTGCAGATCTCTTGCCTGTTGGGATGATGTCTGTGGTTCCCTGAGGTCTGAGCCAGCAGAGCACACAGAAATCTCACTTCCTCCTGTTTACTGCCACAGGCTTGGAAAAGAAACCTGCAATTTTGTTAGCATTCATCCAGCCAGAGGCTGCAACTATCACCAGGACATTCATAGCAGTTGCAATAACAGAAAGCCCCTAAGGGCTCCCCAGTGTTCTTCTATTATGGGCTGTGGTCTGGGCCTCTGACTTCCCTTTGGCCTAGAAAATTTGTGGCAGGGTCCTCCAGGCAGCTGAACTGACACATGTTGGCTGAGACCTGCAACAGGCGTGCCAAGCTCCTTGCAGCGTGTCTGACTATTTGGCTCCCAGCTCATGTTCTCTCACTGTGGGCAGTGCCTACAGCCCATGGATCCATAGCTCAGCTCCCCTGTACATCACCTGCACCAGAGGAGGTGTGCAGAGCAGCATCATTTTTTTACCATGACTTTTTACCAGGGGGTGGAGTGATAGGACAAGGGGTAATGGTTTTAAACTGGAAGAGGGTAGATTTAAGTTAGATGTTAGGAGGAAATTCTTTCCTGTGAGGGTGGTGAGATACTGGCCCAGGTTGCCCAGGGAGATTGTGGCTGCCCCATCCCTGGAGGTTTTCAAGGCCAGGCTGCAGCCTGGTCTGGTGGGAGGTGTCCCTGCTCATAGCAGGGAGGTTGGAACTTGATGATCTTTAAGGTCCCTTCCAACCCAACCCATTCTGTGATTCTGTGATCATGGCCCTTTCTCCATTGTGTGACCAAACAGACTTCATCTTTCCTTCCTCTGTTCCCTTTCTCCTCTGTTCCCTTTCTCCTTACGTCATATTACTCAGTAAGGCGATGTCTGTGGTGAGATGGGTTTCTGTGAGCACTACCACACACAGTCACAGCTTTCCAGCTCAACCCATCTCAATGCATTGCTCTTCCCTTGAGCTCATCCAAGGTCCATATTTGCTCCTGGGAAGGAAGGAAAGAAGTTAATATGGAGTTCAGTTTGGAGGTGGGGTTAAAGAAATGCAGGCCATGAGAAATCAGTGTCAAAACAGTATCTGTTCCTATGAAGCTGAAGTCTCCAATATCCTTGTCTCAAGCTGCAAAGAATCTGTATCTTAAAAGAAAAAAAACCATATTAATAAAGAATGCAGAACTTTTTTTTATTATTATTTCAAGTTTATATTGCTCATCAATGAGACACAGCGAGGTGAAGGACAAGAAGTAGGTAGACAAAAAAAGAAAATAATAGGAAAAAGCAAATGCCTTTGTAGCTGATTGGTTTTATTTCTGACTTTGGAAGGGAGCTCATCTGCTGTTATTGCTAACACAGTCAAAATGAATTCAAAATATTCTGGCACTTGTCTCCATTGTTTTGAAATCTTTAGATGACCCTGTGAGAGGCTGCTTCAGTCAGAAAGGCTATAATTTCCTTTTCTGTATATACCTAACTTTTTAGTAATATTACCTTGTCACTTTTTAATCTATGTGAAGGGTTTTGCTTCATTTTGGTTTTGTTTATTTTGTTTGCTTTTGAAACATATTCTAGCCTTGCTTGCAAAGCTGTGGGGCTGCAGAGACAAGAGAAATGTTTGTCTATTGTCTAAATACTTGAAACTGCAATATAGAAATTCTCACTTCTGCTTCTATGTTGGTTTTTTGTGTGGTTTGGTTTTTTGTGTGGTTTGGTTTTCTATTGGTTTTGCGGTGTTGGGTTTTTTTTTGGTTGTTGTTGTTGGTTTGTTTTTTTTTTATAACGCAGTGCTGTTTGCTGTTATTGGTGCTCTGATGACATTGACACTAGAAGCTGTTGGGGACATCCAGCAATCCTCACTTAAAGCACAGCAATAAGAGAAGATAAAGTGACTTGCCCAGATTAATAAAGCAAATAAGTAGCAGAGATAAGATGAAAGCTCAAGTTTTTAAAATCAAAGTCCAAACCTAAGACATTGTGTAACAAGCTCAACAGTGATGCCAAAGAATTTTAAACTCTGTTGTACTTGAATCTTCCAGGATTATATTGTCCTAATCTTGACTGACAGAAAAATTTGGAAATATGTTAAAGGAAAAAAAAACAAACAAACCCAGCACAGATGTGGTAACTGTGACTTGGTACCAGTAAGACTTTAATCTGTATATATGTAGGAAGATGCTGACTGGGCAAAGCAAAACCTCATTTAATAGTCCCTGAGGATGTTAGAACTTTTTAAGCATTAAAAGACATGCATAAAAACAGAGGACAAGTACCAGTGCTCAAGAATGGAAAGCACTACACATTTTTTTCATGCACAAGGGGCAAAAAGTGTTCTGTGCTTATTTTATTTCACATAAAGGAAAATAATAAACAAATTATGCATATGAAATCCCAAGGGCAGATATTCAATTGCTGCATGTTTACTTTACTGGAGTTAAATTATTTGATACCCATGGAGATTCTGACCCTCAAATGTTAAAATAGACACCAATCTTCCCTTTTCATGAGCAATTACTTCTGTTGGCTAGATCTGGCTTTTAATTTGTAGAGGTATTTGCATTCTTTATCTTTACTTTTTGTTTTTCCATCCAGCTGCTGCTCTGTGATACGTGATGTAAAAAGACTGAAGATTTTTAAGTTGCTCTTACCTATTGCAAGCAATGCAGCTATTTCCTGTTCATGCAGATAAAACATTTTAGTAGACAATTAGATCTGAATTTCAATGCTGAGTAGTTTTCCAGTCTTGTAACCCTATGTTCAAGCTAAATAAAAAACCCAAAACAATTAAAAATACTCTTAAGGGAAAAGTCAGGATTTTTCTAGAGATTTTGTTATATTCCAGATTTTATTTTGTTATATTCCAGATTTTGTTATCTTCCAGATTGTAGGACTGTATATGAAAAGTAACTAGAAACTCAAGAGATTATGAGACATTTTTCTATAGGTTTTTGTGTGTTTCTTCTTCATGTGTCTATTTTAAATGCTGAAAATTATCTAAGTTTTTTACTCTAGGTGGTTCTTCCAGAAAGTTGATACACCTTAACACAAAGGCTGGAGAAATTTGGGGAACATATCCCACACATGAGAAACTATTCCATGAAGTTGTTTAGTGGAAAACTATAAAGATTTGGCAGTCTCTCCAACCTTTAGAATTCAAGCCATGACCTACTGTTTCACTGGATGTTGAAAATAAATGTTAGTTAGTGGTTAACACAGAAAAGTTTGCAGTTTCCCCTTCCTAAGAGAACCTACTGCTCTATATTAATGATAGGGAAGAAGTCTGGAGGAAATCCATGGTAATATTAATTATTTTTAAATGTGCTTAGAGAGATATCACTAGTTTAATATTGTATACCATCTGGATCCAGATTCTCTGGTTTAATATTTTGTACCATCTGGATCCAGATTCACTGCCTGAGAGAATGTTCATAGTTATGAGCTACGTTTTCACTACAAGATTTACACACTTTATTCCTTCACTTTCACGATGCTGTAAAATAATCAAGCTTCCTGCTGAAAAATACAGGCCATATTTGAACCTGAACGAAGTCAATACAAATTCCCAGTGAGCTCTGGATCACATCCCCTGGCCAGACCTTCAGCTGGGGTAAAGATTCTTTCAGTCACCAATGACTCACAGTGCTAAAGGAAGAGAGTTGTTTTTCCTTTTCTGCTGCACAGCTCTGAATGCCACTGACAGCCAGCCCTGCAGAGAGATGGAAACAGAATGCAATCAGATTTCCAAATCTTCCCCTAATGCAGTGTATTTCTTTGGAGCTTTTCACTGTAGGGTACCTCTCAGATGGGGATAAGTAATGCTGTTAGTGCATAATCCAATCACTGATGCAGATTGCTCCTCTGACAACCCTGAGAGGCAGATTTTGGTATTTTTTTATTTATTTTTTTTTTTAACTTTATAAAGCAAAGCAGCTTTTCTGCAGTAAAAAGGGAAAACGGTGTGGCTTAGAGCTTACTAATAGTATAAATAAAGCTTGTTATATGTTGTTGGTATATGAAAAAATTGGAAGCTTGGTTTACCAGAAAATACCAGAAATAGAAGTTAAAAAAATGAAAGGTTTTAGCATTCAGAACAGGGTGCCAGTTTGGTGCTCTCCCCACCCTGGGGCATGGTCCATTCAGCCAGAGATGTGCATTTTTCTTCCTGTTGCAGACTGAACCTGTTTCTGAGATTGCTGAGGTAAAAGTCTCACCCTAGATCTTTTGCTGCCATTGCTGTGCTCTCTCCCTTTTGTCTCTAGCTCTGTGCTTGTTATGGCACTACTGGTAGTGTGGTCTGCACTTCCAGTGCCTGGACTGGGTTTTTCTAGATGTGGTTTCTGTTTTCAGCCCTACATCTAACCTTCAAATTCACATCATCTTCCCTACTTCTATTTCCATCCCATCATGCCTCTGTCTACTCTATTTTGATTGCAGAATTTTTTGGCCATAGGATTTTAACTCCTTTTGAATATATAAGGCTAAGCACTCTGGAGGGCTGTACAATCCTCAAGACCATGTAACAAGCAGAAAATCATGAAGTGTTGTCCCACCCTCCCAGTGTAAGCATCCAGCTTTGGCCTACTGAAGGGATTGTCAAAGTTCTCTCTACAGAGGCAATCGAGACAGGTGAGTTCCCTTGAAGCTCTTGAGATTGTTGCCCGTGAGGTATCCAAGTTAAGAGCACAGTATCACAGAATCACAGAGTCATGCCGGTTGGAAAAGACCTCTAAAATCACCATGTCCAACCATCAACCACCACCCAAAAAAAAACAACAACCAAAAAGAAAGAGCCCACTAGAGCATGTCCTGAAGTGTCTCATCTCCACGTTTTTTAAATACCTCCAGGGATGGCAGCTCCACCAATCTCCCTGGGCAGCCCATTCCAGCACCTGACCACTCTTTCAGTAAATAAATTCTTCCTAATATCTAGTCTAAACCTCCCCTGATGCACCTTCAGGCCATTTCCTCTGGTCATTACATATTTGAGAGAAGAGCCCCAAACCCACCTCCCTACAACATTTCAGGTAGTTGTAGGAGAGCCATGAGGTCTCCCCTCAGCCTCCTCTTCTTCATACTAAACAATCCCAGTTCCTTCATCCTCTCCTCATCTCTAGCTCTCCAGGCTGTCAGAAACATCTGTCTCTACTGCTGAAACTGTGTGCTTGTAAACTGGATCTCTCCCATAAAGAGCAACAAAAAGGCCATCAGAATATATGTATGGTGGTTCCAGTACAACTGATTCACTCAGATGGTGTGATAAATGCATGGTTCCCTCAAAATCTCTCAGGATTCTTTCAAAATGGTGCATCAGTATTTCCCAGTTCCGTTGAGCTGATTTATTTAAAATAGGTTTTTGGCATCTGCTAATGCTTCTAACAAAATGAAATCTGCAGGTGTAATGTAATTCTCAAGCAGATGTCTAAAGTGAAAATTATATTGAGGACATATGGAAATAGCATTATTTACATAACGAGAATAATTTTTAATAACTTAAATGTTTTAATGTGATCATACTCTTTCCATCTAATCTTCTTTCCTTGAGCATTTAGCACGTGACTTTCCTTGTCAATCATACCAACATAAGGCAGATTCAGATCAATACCCAGGCCATCTTCTGCCTTTTGTAGCAATTAGTGCATTGCCAACAAATTAATAATGTTAAAAAAACACGGTGTAATCATGTGAAATTCTTATTTCAGCAAAGGTAAAAAACTAAAAACTAGTATGAAGAGGTACTCAAGAAAGATTACCAGTCCTCTTTGTGTAATTGTTAATTATTGTAACACTATTGGACTGTTTAAACAAATACAGGCATCCTGTTAGCTGTGGTAGTTGCTATAAAAAATTATATGAGAAAGCTTACTGGTTTAGAAGAGTTTATAAATTAGAAGAACAAGTGAAGGTCTGGAAGGAAAACCAGCAGAGAGGGGTGAAAGGATTTGTTTAGGGCTACAGAAGAAGAGACAGCAATAAACCAAATTATTTCTGACCTGGGATTATTCTGGGATGACCAGGCCAGGTGTTTTTCTTTGCTTGTTATATTATCAGTTGCTTTTAGTGGTGCTAAGGAGAGTTCCAGTTTTCTAGGGATGGATTTTGCCATATCTTACACTACTGCCAATCTAGTGGCTTTCCTATTAAGAAAATTGATTAACAGATGATTAGGAAAAGGGAGGTGACCTGGCCTACCTTTTCTTCCCCTATAGATTTCAGTGTAATAAAAAAGCCACTTCTGGCTGATTTCATTAGGCTGGGGTAAATCAGATGCAAAACCAGAAAACCAAGTGTGAAGTCTGTATTCCAAGCTAGAAATTTCCACCATCTCATCTAGGACAGAGCTACTTACAGTTTCAAATGGAGTCAGTGCTTAATGGAGGCAAAGAGGTCAGCAGAGACTGGCTGTTTCTTGTCTTTTCCTTTTTACAGAAACACAGCAAGGATCTCATTTTCTGCTTCTTGCATTGGCTGAAGGGGGCAGGGGGTGTCAAAATGTAGGACTTTCTTAGCAGGTTTGTTAAAGTTTTTGATTCTCTTGATTTATCCTTTTGTAACTATCATGAAAAGTGAAAGTGCTGGCAATTAGAGCTAATAAGCGTTTCATTGCTTGTGACAGTTTATTTCAATTAGCATTGTTGCTGTTTTCTTCTTTAAGAGGAGAAAATGTTCTGGAAATCTTAACACACAGAGCCAAGCTTGAGTTCTGCAGAGCTGGCTGAGAACAGCAGACATAACTTGACCTTTACAAGAAAGGAATATATTATTCTTAAAGGAGCCTTTAGCTCTCTGTTGGTGCTGCTGCATTCATTTATATGTTTCTTTAGAAATTTTTTGCCACCAAGGACCTCTCTATAGGCAGACCTCTCACAGAACAAATGCCATAGTCATTCCTATAGTCTTTCCCAAATGGGTTGTTCTGATACACAGAGGTTACAGAACTAATCAATCAAACTCACCTTCCTCCTTTCCTTTCTTCCTTCTTTCTTTCCTTCATTCCTTGGTTTCTCTCTCCCTCCTTCCTTCACTCCATTCATCTGTCTGTCCACCCTTCTGACCTTCCATCTGCATTCCTCTGTATCTGTTGGGAATTAGGAAACATGGTCAAAGCACTAAATAAGTGGTGAAGTGATGTAAGAAACCTGATTCTCAGAGAGGTGATAAAACATGGAGCTTGAGTGTTGGTAACTGGCAATTGCTTGTGTTAGTTTAACAGTACTAGTTTCAGAAAAGTTCTCCTTCTGAGAGATGAATAAAGGAATCTGAGCATGAAAATCAAAATGTAAATGGAATCAGCCTGATCCTGCAATTGTGAGTCTGTAAGGAAGTGCAGATAGTAGTTCTGGCTCAGGCCAAGTTATCTGCAATGTTTGACAGCAGAAAAGACTGGACTTCTTAAATAAAATTCTAGTCCTGTATGTCACTGCATCCATTCCCTACACTTTAAAAATTATTTGTTTTCATTATCTCTGCTCATTGTTCTGGTTAAATAATATTATTTCATGCTGCTTTATTAAAAGCATATTAGATTTCTCAGCACAGCAAGATTCAGTGCCTTAAAAATCCTGGACTGACTGAGGTTAACGGAAGCCTTGTGAGACTTGTTGCATCCATTTAACAGATTAATAAACTGTACCATGGAAAGCTAAGGCTATTAATATTATTGCTATATTTTTTATTTACATCTCATCAGATCTACCTAGGTATACTATAGCCAATAATTTGACAAAGTTTACAGCAAAGCTCCCCTCAACTAAAAATATGCTTTACAACATGACAGGTAGCATTAAATTTTCTAATGAACAGTATTGTCCCTGTAGACCCAAAGATGTCTTACCAAGTTTCTTTTAACTTCTCTAACAGAAACACTACCTAGCTCACACAGAATTCTTCTTCCCAAGCTAATCATTATTGTTGATTTTCATCAGGAGAGCATTCAGTCTGCCTTCTGAAATAGGAAAATCCCATATGTGTTAATCCATAATATTATTGTAGAATCATAGAATGGTTTGGTTTGGAAGGGATCTTAAAGCTCATCTAGTTCCAATCCCCCTGCATGGGCAGGGACACCTCCCACTAGACCAGGTTGCTCAGGGCCCCATCCAACCTGGTCTTGATGCAGAGTCTGTAAGATAAAGAATGCTGTTGGAAATTGAATGCAATAAACAGCTGAACTGTGGTTATCTTTGCCACAGGATGTTCTGAAGGTCAAACGTATAAATGGGTTTAAAACAGGATCCAGACCTCTAAGGTGACTCTGCCTAAACATTTTTCTTTTTAAAGAGTATATCCAAAAAAAATCAAGGGCGTTTTAAATCTTGAAAGCCAAGTTTGAACAAGAACCAGAACAGCTTGCTTCTCTAAAGCTTAAAGTGGCTACAGAATTGACTACAAAATTGACTACATGAGAGACAACTGAAACTCTCTCTTTGTGAGCACACTCCAAAAACCAATGGGAACTGCTCTGTTCTTCAGTGATGTATGTATTTTGGAAAGACTTTTTTTTTTCTCCTAGCATCATTCACATAGCAAGCAGTAAGTTGATCATCTTGGTCAAATTTTGGTTGACTTTATCTGGGCATCTCTGGATCCCTGCCCCAAAACTGGCTATTTTCTTTTTCCCCATCTACAGCACAGCATAATGACCAAAACTGGGTCGTGTGCCTTTCACACATACTTCTAAACTAGCAAGTAGTTTAGACTTATAGAATCACTTTGACTGGAAAGACCATCAAGTCAGAACATTAGCCCTAGCACTGCCAAATCCTTTAGAAGGCTACTAAAATAGGAGGTGAATTTTCCAGGGTGGTTGGAAGGCTGTGGAAGGTTGCCCTTCAAGTGATCAGAGATTTTGTTTCTTTTTCTTAAAAACTCTGTCCCCCAAGCAAGCCTGAAGCTGTTTTTGTTCCAATCCAACAACTATTAAGCAAACTTCAGGGCTCAGCTCCCAAATTCGTGCAGGATTTGCACAGCTTGGTTTTCTAGATGTAATTAATCAGCTCCTTTTCTCACCAAATCAAAGTCTCTCTGAAACTAAATCTGAAGTATTATTACAAAGCCTATGAAAGGAATAATCTCCTGAAACCTTGTCTGTGAATTTGCCAGATGCTCTCTTGGCTCATGATGACTCCTTCATGCACCTCTTTCTTTCCAGCCATACCCAGTTAAATGTGAAGCTGTCTCTGAGTAACCAGCCATGAACAAGTATAAATGCAACCAAGTTAAACTGCAGACTCACCTGATTGTGTGCACACTAGCCATGCCACACTAAGAAGAAGGTAAAGAACCCCAGAGGAACAGTGTATATTGTGAAAGTCAATTATGATAATTTCAGGTAAATCCTGTTTTAAGACCAGAGTTAATTCAAAGGGTAAAGGGACTGGTAAAAAATAGGAAAAAGGCATGAGCAAATTTTCAGTTTAGCTTTGTCCTATGACTGAGTTGTATGGGTCAAAGAGTATCAGTGACTGACATCCAAAAAATATCTGTGCCTGTGATGAGGCTAATCAGAACTACAGTTAATTTAAATCAACCTTTTGCAGTTTATTCTGGTATCCAGGAGCATGTTTTTCCTCAGATTCTGTAACATTTTCCCGCTTTATCTATGGAGAAGGAATCTACTCATAAGCTTTGGGATAGTGCAACTCGGGATAGTGCAGCTCTGAATAGTGCAGCTGAGCCCTGTTTTCATTTTCTGTGATTATGGTAAAAACAGAATTTCCCTTTACTGAGACATTTCCATATTTCAAAAATATTTTCAAACTAGATAAATGCAAAATGTTGAAGTTACCTGGAGAAGAGACATTCACAACAGTTTGTATTAGAAAACATTGATTAGCCATGATGATAATGACTCACCTTTTTTGAATCTGTCTGGATAATCTCAAATAACACACAAATCACCTCTTTGTCTACATTATCAAGTACAGAGCTGTAATAACTAATTAATTTAAATATTAAATAAAAATGTTAATATCAAAACACAATGAAATAGACTGTTCTGTGCAGACCTTGAAACTTATAGATGGGAATACTTTTATTTAAGTAAAAAAGTAGTAGTTAATTCCAGAAACAGTCCCAAGTGTTTCTCCTGTTGAACACCTCAGAAAAATGATGTTGTACTGAAGCAAATTTCCTTTAAAAAATGTCATGAAAATGTGCTATTTCATCAAAGATATTTCAGTTCTAATCAAATATACTTTGGGAAAGTGTTGGGAGTGCTGATAATGTAGGAGGAGAAAAACACTTGGCTCTTGTGCAATTCCTGGGCTGGGCTACTATTGTAGGATGTAGAAAACCTGCTTTAACAGGTAAAGCATCAGTGAAAAATTGAACCAGGCACATTTGACATCACTGGTCCCAGAAGAAGGCACCACTCACTTGTTTTCCCTGACATTGTAGTACCTGTGTCTAATCAAAACTTCTGGTTTCAGTTAAAAATGCAAGTTGTCCCCTCACTCTGTAGATTAGCAGTACTAACAGACAGCCACAGGGCTTTCATTGGGCACCTCTTAGTTTCCCACTGAAATGCTGTTGCCCTCCTGCTGTATATTTATAAAATCTATAGCTTATGTCTATCTCTGCAAGCCTCTGAAGATAATGAACAAATTTCTGGGTGTCATAGGATTCTATCCAAGTATTTAGACACATAACATATGCTTAAATTGAAGTTAGCTGGTCCATTCACCCTAATCCATAGTAATTTTCTCATAATAATCAGCTTGAATCTTTACTGCCACAGTCTTTTAATTTAAACAAGACCAAATTATTGCTTTTTTTATTTTGTGACAGACTTCAACCTATTTCAAATTTGTCCTCATGTCTTCAGTAGTTTTTTCCTTCTTCCTTAACAATACCTATTGTTCAGATTTCTCCTCTTAGCAATATTTCTAGATCTCCAACCAGTCAACACCACTGCTTTTCTCAGGACTGTTTTAACTTGTCAATTTTACAGGGAACTGTATGAGGCTTTATTGTTAGGGCTTGTTGTGATGGAGTGCACTGGAAGGATAAATGTGTACTTTTATTCAAGCATCGAGTCTGCTGCTTCAATGGAGAGCCAGACATATGGTTTTTAGTGTTATCAATTGATTTCTCTCAAGTTCTGAAAGTAATTGCCCTAAATACTCTCGTAGCATTCATCCTAAAAATAACCAAATGCCATATAAAAGATGCTGACGTTCTCCTGACAAGTGTGATTCATGAGGAGCAGCAGTGTGATGACTGGAAATTTTCCCAGCCAAAGTGATTACAGTGACAACCTCACTATATGGGATCAACTGGCTGAACAGCTGGTTTTACATTTATTCTTTATTTATGCACAGCTGGCAAGTCCTGTCTTTTGGTTAGACAGATGGATGTCTGTTTGTTTGGGGGGGAGATAACACATTTATCATGCATCCGCTGTCATCTCCTGAGACTGTGCATTGCAATAAATATTAAACATAAAGCTTCAAATTATCAGAGAAAAGGGAATTTGAAGTCTCTGGATGTGGTGCAGTCAGGGTTACAGCTTGAAACACTGATTACTGCTGCAGTTCTGCAAGACTTGCTCAAATATTATTAACAGGGACAGGCTGAGATTACTAACAGTAAAGGAGGTGATCTGATGGCATGGGCACAGAAAGGTAGGGGGAAACCAGGGTATGAACTGCCAGGACCTTCAGCTGGTTTTGTGGGGTGCCCCAGGCACCCACCCACCCCTGATGGCACTGCACCCACCTAATAGTTTGGGTTGGAAGGGACCTTTAGAGGTCATCTAGTCCAACTCCCCTGCGATGAACAGGGGCATCTTCAACTAGATCAAGTTGCTTACAGCCCCATCCAACCCCACCTGACATGCTAAGTTCTTTCCCTCGTGTGGCCTGCAGAAACCCAATTAGCCAGTTGAAGTGAGTGATACACTCTCCATGAGTGACAACACCTGTCCCAATATAAATTATTCTCATAGTGGAATGTGTTCTCTCAAATTATGAGCTCTTTGAGGCGCCGTCTTTAGTAACTAATGATTGCCATTCCTGCACTGCAGGTGCCATCACCATGCAAGTAATTTACAGCCTTTCCTATAACTTTAGCAGTAAAATAATGAGACCTGCCTGTAGATAAACCTACAGTTCTCCAGGTCTTCCAGAAATACGGCACTTCTGAAAGCAGCTGGTAAAACTATCTCTTTTTACCTGTGTGTTCACTCAGCACAGCAAAAATGCCTTCATGGTTCATTCTCATTTTATTTAATGCAGGTGGTGAAAACTTGTGAGGTCATGGAGATTTATGCTAGCAGATTTGGCAGCCTTTTAATATTTACTTAGGCTGTAAAATATAATTTGAATTTTGGAAGTATTTGTCATTGTATCTAAGATGGATAAAGGTACATAGCTGTATTTGCTATGTGTGATTTACATTGTTATATGTTGACTTTTCATTTCCTCAAATGTCACAGTTGCGTTCTTGTCTTTCTAACTTTCTCAAAGTATAGAAAGTTAAATATTTTTTTCTCACTGATACCAATCAAATCTTGTTACAGTCTTAGGGTCAGACTGCTTTACCTACCAAGAAATGACTTATTTTTTGAACATGCTTCATGATGCCTTATATTGTCAATGTAGTATGATTCAGCACACCCCAAATTCTCATTGTGTAGCCCATACTCAAGACCTATGTTTATACTATACTAAACTAGCAGTCTGGGGAGTGGCCATAAGCAGAATCTCATCTTATTTCTTCTTTTTCTCCTTTTCCCTCCTGCCTTCCTCCCTTATTTTCAACATGCATATGTCACTTAGGCGTTTCTGAATGCCTAAGAATCTGCAGATTGTGTCTGCAAGTTTTGAACCATAGCCTTAAAGAAGACTTCGTGGTGCTCTTAAAAGATGGTTTAAACACAATCAAGGAGTTTGTTCTTTTCCGCAAAGTATCATTATTTTCCACTTTTTTTCCTTTTTCCGATCTAGTTGTAGAGAAGGTGATGGGTTTATTCAATCCTGAGGCATTAGTTTTTCAATGTTAAGCAATATGTAAATCAGAAAAAAAGTTTGACAATAGTTTGAAGCTTAAAGAGGAGAGATTTAGGTTGGACATTAGGAAGAAGTTCTTTCCTGTGAGGGTAGTGAGATGCTGGCTCAGGTTGCCCAGGGAAGGTGTGGAAGCCCCCTCCCTGGAAGTGTTGAAGGGTAGATTGGATGGGGCTCTGAGCAACCTGATCTAGCAGGAGGTGTCCCTGCCCATGCAGGGGGGTTGGAACTAGATGACATCAAGCTGGGTGGTGCGGTCAATATGCCAGAGGGATGGGATGCCATTCAGAGGGACCTGGACAAGCTGGAGAAGAGGGCCCGCGTGAACCTCATAAGGTTCAACTAGACCAAGTGCAGATTCCTACACCTGCGCCAGGGCAATCAGGGATATGAATACAGGCTGGGGGAAGAGAAGCTAGACAGCAGCCCTGTGGAAAAGGACCTGGGGGTACTAGTGGATCGAAAGCTGGACATGAGCCATCAATGTGCAGTTGCAGCCCAGAAGGCCAGCTGCATCCTGGGGTGCATCAAAAGAAGTGTGGCCAGCAGGTGGAGAGAGGTGATTCTGCCCCTCTGCCCTGGTGAGACCTCACCTGTAGTACTGTGTACAGCTCTGGAGCCCCCAGCACAAGAAGGATGTGGACCTGTTGGACTGTATCCAGAGAAGGGCAATGAGAATGATCAGAGAACTGGAGCTCCTCTCCTATGAAGACAGACTGAGGGAGTTGGGGTTGTTCAGCCTGAAGAAGAGAAGATGCCGGGGGGACCTTATAACACCTTCCAGTGCCTGAAGGGGGCCTATAGGAAGGCTGGAGAAGAGCTGTTCACAAGGGCATGCAACTATAGGACAAGGAGTAATGGTTTTAAGCTACGGAAAGGTAGATATAGGTTGGACTTGAGGAAAAAGTTCTTTAATATGAGGGTGGTGGGTCACTGAAACAGGTTGCCCAGAGAGGAGGTGGAGGCCCCATTCCTGGAGACATTCAAGATCAGGCTTGATGGGGCTCTGAGCAATCTGTTCTAGTTGGAGATATCCCTGCTTATTGTAGGGAGGTTGGACTAGATGACCTTTAGAGGTCCCTTCCAACCCAAGACATTCTATGATTCTATATTGGGGGTGGGGTATTTCCTCTTGTCTGTATGTGTATTTAATGTACATTAATATACCCCTCAAGATACTTCCATTGATTTACACACTATTTTGTTTGAACAAGTCACATTATAAATTATCTAAATCACTCATTTCTAAGTCCTTACTGCTATTAAACATACTTGCCCTCTTTTCATCACCTATAAGCTTTATCAGAGATAGTTTTTTATTGACTTTCAAATCACAGGCAGAAGTATTGAATGGTCATAGGCTTTCATAAAAACAGGTCCAGTGAAACTCATGCCTGGTTTATGCAGGGAGTCACAACTCAGGCATGTAATTGTTGCCAAGGACTATCAAATACTGAGTAGAGCAAATGTACCATTTACTACATCTCTCTGCCTCCTCATCTGTAGACTGTAAAAGTCCTTTGGATGCTGCCTTTACAACATCATGTACAGTACTGTACCCTATTTCTGTGTCTAAATTTGAGTTAAAAGCATTTCTCTTACTAGGTGTAGGCATTGGGAGCTCAGAGTCTTTGGACCCTTTAAATCACTGCTGAAACAGTAACAATTAACAATTAAAGAGCTGATCATATAGCAAGGACAGGCATGTAAGCTATTTCCAGGGAATCTGCCTTCCCATTAGCTGTCATTTAGACTGCACACAGTATTTCACCATTTAAGCAAAGAGGACATGTTTTCAAAACTACTGAAGATTGGCAGTTTCTACAAAATGGAGAGAAATCTCTGACTTTGCTTCTGATAATGAGACCTTTTTATGTAGCTGTCTAAGTACATACTTAAATGCCTCTGAGGTGTTAAAAATTTGGCTGGTATTCAGCCAAAATCAATAAAAAACTCATAAAAAAACTAAGGGAGTATGAAAACAGCTCAAATATTTACAGTACAATGGACTAAGTGTTTTGAAAAGTAAGAATTGCTCTTATACACCTAATCTTTTTTGCACGTGTGATCTGATTTCCCAACAAGCAGCCAAAATATCTGGGATCTAAGAAGCATCTTGGCATAACATTAACAGGTTGTGTTGCTCACAGAGAGCAGAAAACGAAACCTTTACCTGCAGTTCTGCTGCCTTGCAGTCTCTGGTGTGGGCAGAGGTAACATTTGAGAAGCATCTACCCTGGAAAAAAAAATAGAACACTGAAGGCATCTAATGGCAAGGTTGGGAAGTCAAATGACAGATGCCTGAGAAGCTGAACAGCAAGGGAGTTTGAGAGTTCAGACAGCAGATGCGCAGCAAGGCAAAAGGGCTCATCTGAGGAAACACCTGCCATTTTTCATGCACCTGTTTAATTTTTGAACTATAATATTTCTCTGTGTGAGGGGATGCAAGGAGGCAGAACCGAAGCCACAAACCCAAGAGAGTGAGATCTTCAGTTGTTTTTTTTTGTTTGGGACTATCAGAGGAGTTGCCCTCCTGAAATCCTCAGTGTAATCAAATGAAGCAGCTGTTTGCACTGCTGGATCTATTCAGACTGGGAAAAAAAGGGGTAAACACTTCTAATGCAAATATCAGCCTTCCCTGACTACACTTGCTGCAATGATTCTGTTATTTAGCCACTTATGGTGGCAATTGGTGCAGAAAATCTCCAGAGCAAACAAGGCTTTAATTAATAATCAGTTATTTTCTGCAATAAGTAATTGGGAGGAAGCTCAGCTTAATGCTCAGGCTTCAATCTTTATGGTCTGAGAAAGAAAGTGGTTTATTCAACTGCTTTATTAATATTTCCTGTATATCTCTATGGCAAATTTTAGGATAATGCTACATTTCTCACAGCTTTCATAAAGAGAAGGAATAGAAATGTGAAGTGGTACTAATCATGTGTTGCCTTATTGTAAAATCCAGTGACTGAGAATTTTAATGACTTTTCACACTAAATATAAATAATCCCTAAAGGGAAGTTGGCATTGCTTTGAATGCTTGCTTTGCAAGCCCATAAAAAATGGAAGATCGTATCTAGCACATTACAGGAAATTATTTTATTCCTTAAAGCCCAGAGCATTGAGACACAACATTGTAATATAGAAACTATGTCAGTATAAACTCAAAAACACATGTACAAATGTCTCAAAGTTCACAGTATAAAGTAGAAGAGCTTATTCCATACTCAGAAAATATTTCTGTACTGCCTATATAAACAGTAATCAAAAATTATGGCTCCCTACAAGAGAGCTCTCTCTCTCTCTCTCTTTCTCTCTCTGCTGCTGGTGCTCCTGCATCTTCTTTTCTTGCTGGAGAAGAACATTGTTCACTGTGACAGGTTAACTTCTCCTGCCTTCTCAAGTAGCACCAGCTTGGCTGCTCCAAGGTCTTTGTTGACTGCTACTGGGACCCTGGACTCAGCCACCCCATCTGTTGCTTAGTCCAGTTTGGGACCTTTCTGGTTGGGAAGTCATTACCAGCTGAGGAGTGTGGGTTCTGTATTTACATCTTTGTATATCTTTACATATTTGTATGTACTTCACTATTATTATTTATTATTTCATTAAAGTTATTCTATTTTTTTCCCAGCCTTAAAGTCTCTCTCCCTTATTTCGCTTTTATCTTCCCCTGGGAGGACAGTGGGGGATAACAGAGCCTCTGTCACCTGGTTATTGGCTAAAACTGTGACAAATCCTTTTTGTTTACCTGCAGCACTAACCACTAGTTTCTTTGTTGTTTTTTTTTGTTTGTTTGTTTGTTTTTGTTTTGTTTTGTTGGTTTGTTTTTTTCTGGGCCTGTCCCTCTACTAAGTGAAATTAATGAAAATAATTCTGTTTCATTCAAGAGAGCAGTGGATAGGAAAATACCTTTCCCATTTGTATGTTTCCCCTGGTTTATTGTGCCTCTATGAAGTAAAAAGTCCTATGACATTCTTACAGTCTGTAAGTCTTCAGTTTCTTTTATATTGGTTCTACTAATGTACTTGATAAATAAACTTTGAAAAGTGTAACCAAATAGCCAACTAACCATAAAGACACACGAGAGAATGTATGAAATTGTATTAATCTAGACTGACACCTATGCTAAAAATTATTTTCTCTACGTACTATCACATTTTGTCAAAATTTTTAAATATATATAGTATCTCTGTTGTTTTGAAAGCTATGTAGCATTTAATTTTTTTTCCCAGTGGTATCTATTTCTATTTCCATTTCCACTTTCAGTTCACCTTTGGTAACATTTTATACAATATAATAAGTGTTATACCAAGCAACAGCAGTTCAACGTCTCAGATCAGTGTTACTTTAGGTATACACATATCAAGCCAATATTTTTTATCATACAGTTATAAGAGCTATCTAAAAAATATAGCAACAGGTTATCTCCTTTTTGTTCTTCAGTGGGTCGAAAGTGACTTCTCCACCCTTCTTTGTCAAAGCTAAATCATGTGGAATGCAGAGTTCTTCCCATGGAACATACACAAGACTCTTCACTAAATAACATTCATGGCAACTACTCAAAGTAACCGCCTAAACATTCTTATCCTCTTTTAAACATAGAGTAACAGAGTAAATTACTATCAGGTTCTAAGCCAGATTTTAATGCAGATATTTCTCTTTCTTGCTCCCACTCTTACATATTTTCTTTTTTAAAGAGCTGTGTATTTTCAAATCCTCTTCTGTGGTATCTAATTATTCTAGAAGTTCATGGCACATATTTGATATATCCTAAAACATATATCTGCCAGAAATATTCTGGAATAGAAGTCAGAGAATCGTTCAAGCAGATTTTGGGGATAATGTCAAGTTTTCACTCTACTGGTGACAGACTTTGTGTCACTCAGAAGTCTCAGATGTTGAAAGGAGACTGGCCTGAATAGGTGCATGGTTTTCTCTCACAGGCATTCCTAAACAATAACTTTAGTCCTAAATCTGATTGCTATTCCAATACTGGTTTGTGGAGGTGAATTGTGCTCGATCAAAAGCCAACAAGACATTGGGATGCATCAGCTTGACAGCTGCATGTAGAAATGATACTATTACTCATATGCATTGTGTGAAACAGTTCAAACCATAAAGGCCTTAAACATTTATCTGTCAGGGAGGAGCTGGCTTCCTATGATGTAGACGTTAAGTAATGGAGGAAAGGCAGAAACCAAAGCAGCATTCTCAGAGTGATGCTAGATTGTGACCTAGCCCAGCACTGTCATCCTTTACTGTGTAATTCTTCATATGATTAAATAGATCCGGTGAATTGCAACCAAGCAGTAGTTATTTTTCCTCAGAAAAGGAACCCTTGTTGCTGACTTACTTGGAGGTATCGGCAACATTGATGCCAAAAGTTGAGAGGAGTTCTGCTGTGTCATTTTCAAAATCAGAAAATATGCAAGATAGGACAATATACCAAAACTCAGTCACCAGCCTCACAGGCAGAGGCAAGACAACCCAAAGGTTGTATTCTGAAGAGCTGAATGGATGTTCCTTCAGCCCGATGCTTCATTAAAATCTTTCAAGCAGCTTCACTCCTTTGCTGTCTGTGACACCCTTTGTTCTGCCTTTTTTTCATCTTCTGCCACCCATTCCTGTAATAAATGTCTGTCTTTCCACTAACCATCTCCTATGAGGCTACCTCTCTCCTGCCATCATTTTTCTATTAAAGAATTAATATCATTAAAGAATTAAATCGTGGCTTGCTTTACATCAAGCTTGGTTCGTGTTGCTTGTGTGTCATAACAAACCACATCATCTTTTACACATTTTTTCTGTTTAAAACAGAAGTTTGGGAAGTCTAGAAATTCTTTTCAATTTCAATTTTTAAAGATTTAAAATGTATCCCTATTCCTTTGGGGGAGAGATCAAATTTGTATGTGAAATACTGTCTGTGGCTGGTTTGTGGGAACTTCTGTTTGGTTGTTTTGGGGAAAAACAAAAGTGAGAAAAAAAGAAAGGATCCCCCCCAACAGGTCTGATACCTAAAGAACTTCATGGACATGCAGGAGACCTAGGTGAGCAACATCAGCAGTAAGCTACTGACTGTCCTCAGTACTATTAGCTGGAATTATCCAAATCTATATTATTAATTAAAGATTCATTAGACTGTGAAATCACCTAGTATCCCAATGGAATAGGTAAGTTACCTAGAACGGCAGAGATTGGATAAAGTTCCCATCCTAAAGAAAAAGATTTCCACACTTAATTAGTATTACAACTAGACTACTTGCTATTCTGAGAAGTATAGCTCTCTTTTTGTATGTTTTACCAGAAATTCCATCCTGGACCAAAGGATCAGTTTCAATTAATCAACATTTTCCAAAGAAAAATCCCCCAAAGGACATTTAAAACCCATGATAAGACCTTAGTGTTAGTTATTGGCCTGTTCTAATCTTTTTCAGAAGTGTTCTACAGAATATTTAATACACATGAGTATAATTAACACATGAAGCAATCGATGAAGTTTATGTAGGGTACAGATATGATATGAATTCAGCAAGAAATTTTACCCAAGCTCAAAAGTTAACATTGCTTTTGGAATTAATTTCATGCCTTTTATGGTCTTTTATACACTTATTTTTGGATGGTATGAAAATTGCCTTTTGGAAGTGACAGTCTCTCAGCAGTGTCAGGAGAAGTATCTTAGATGACTCCTTCAGAAAAGACATGTAACTTTTAGATTAATTCCACTCTACATAATGACCTGAGAAATGCTTAAAAAGACTCAAAGTAAGAATCCTGCAAAGCGAGGCCTGCAAAGTGGGAACTTCATTTAAAAAAAAAGCACAGGTGAGGAAGAATAAAATGTCCTTATGAAGGGTTTTTAAGGTCATATCTGAAAGATAGTTAAACTACAGTGAAGAATGTACTTGCTAGCTCATTACTCCTATATCTGTAGACAAAGTTTTCTTCCTGAGCCACTTGCATCAGAACAATGAACAAGGCCACCTATATAAATTCTCACCCAATGAAAGCACAAGTAGGGAAGCTTACAGCACATGAAGTGAATGCAGTCAGTAAGAAGAGGAACCTGTCTTTGCAGTCAGTAAGAGATGCTGAAGCTATCTGAAATCTAATAATTCCTCCCGCATTGTTACAGACCAGAATAAAAGGGTCAGAGCTGGGCAGAGTATGACTTCTTGCTTCTGTGTGGGTCACGCTGATCATAATACTTTTATTACCCTGTTGCTGTGGATCATCTAAAATGATCAGTGTGACCATCTGTTTGGTTTCACCTTTGAAAGATACTTAGGGGAGGAAAAGTAGTTACCATCAAAGCTATCTCAAAGAAAATAGATTTTTAAATTATTTTTTCAAACAACTTAATCATCCCACATGCTTGAAAGTGCTTTTAACACAGAAAAATGATCAGTTGTTTATCTTTTTGTCAGCTAAGCATATACTATTGAATACCATTATGTAAATATACATCACTGCATCACAACCATTAAATGTAGCATGTAAATTATAACAAGCAGCCCTCCAACAGGAAATAATTCACTTCTCAGCACTCTCAGCACCTTGTCCACTTAATGTTTACTGAAACTTTCTAACTCTATTATTAACAATCTTCCCTTGTGACTAGAAATACAGGGATGTTCCACCCTCTTTTAGTAACCTGTTTGTTTCCAAAAATAGTCAGAGGCCTGGAGCACCTCTCCTACAAAGACAGGCTGGGGTTGTTCAGCCTGGAGAGGAAAAGGCTCTGCAGAGACCTCATAGCATCTTCCAGTACCTGAAGGAGCTACAGGAAAACTGAGGAGGGGCTGTTTACAAGGGTGTGCAGTGAGAGAATGTGGGGTAATGGCCTTAAACTAAGAGGAGGGTAGATTTAGATTAGCCATTAGGAAGAAGTTCTCTCTACAATGAGAGTGGTGAAGCACTGGAACAGGTTGCCCAGAGAGATGGTGGAGACTCAATCCCTGGAAGCTTTTAAGGTCAGGCTTGACAGGGCTCTGAGCAACCTGATCTAGTTAAAAACGTTCCTGTACACTGCAGGGGGGCTGGACTAGATGACCTTTAAAGGTCCCTTCCAACCGACACATTCTATGACTCTGATTCTAAAGACTCACTCATGTTGCAGGAGAACTCAAGAGGTCTCTACTGAACCTACTGCTCAAAGCAGGGTCAGCAGTGAGATCGGACCATGTTGCTCAAGGATCAGATCTTCCCTGCAATGGTCAAGACTGCAAAACACCTCTGGGTAGCCTGCTTCAGCTTGGCCTGTGCTCTTGAGGAAAAAGTTTTTTCCTTACCTCCAGCTGCACCTCTCTTTTTTCAACTTATGCCTTTTGTCCTCTTACCACAATGCAAATCTTTTAATGTTTGTTTCTTCAATTCAACTTTGTTACCACTAATATAGATGCATATAGATGCATAGATTATGTTTGATGGCTCGGAACACACATATTTACAGCTCACCTACACATATTCTTCAACACTTTAAAAATACTATTTTCTTTTTAATTTCTTTGTTTGACTCTCTCTATGAAGCATAAATGAATCATATACCTGTGAAAAATTAATCTTGCTATTACCTGGAACTTTAATCACTCGGTACAGTGCCTCAGTAAAAATGTACACAGTTCCCAGCAATTGCTTGCAAATGGAACCCCTTACAAGGGAGGATATGGCTATATTACACTGCCTCAAGCTTAAGTGGCATTTTTTTTCTGGTGTAAGTTCACATGAAATTAATTGAGTCTTTATATTAGTAAGTTACCACTCCTTCAAGATCCTAGCCAGTTGTCGGGTGGAAAAACCACTCATTTCAAAGATGTTTCTGAAAATAACTGATCTTGGTTCCTTTAGCTAACTAAACAGCTAAAAAGAGCTATTGACCTCCACCACCTTGGGGATGCTAAATAGCTCTTTATCAAACTGGCAACCTGTCACAAGTGGGTTCCTGCAGAGACCAACACTGTTTAGTATCTGCATAAGTGATCTGGATGATGGGATCAGGTGTTCCCTGATGAAGGTTGCTGATGATACTAAACTGAGTGGGAAATCACAGAATCACTTAGGTTGGGAAAGACCTCCAAGATCATTGAGTCCAACCATTAACCCTGCTCTACCAAGTCTAGCATTAAGCCATGTCCCCAAGTGCCACAACTCTTTTGAAGGCATTGGCTCACAGATGTAATTAGTGTTTTCCCCCCTACTCTCCTAGTCTTCAGCCCATTATGAAGAGGATTCTTTTGTTGGTACTCACTTCTTTTATTGCTCTGCTCTGCCTAGTATCAGACACTCCATTTTTCACTGTGATTTCACAGAGCTCATTTAAATGAAGATATTTTTGTAATTGTTTCCAAAATGGAAAATGTGGGAGGAAAAGTCTAATTTGCTTAGTCAACCAGTTATGCTGCACAGAACAGAGATCAAAACGGGGAATTTTGAATTTAAAATCTGTTAATCCACATTACATCCAAGGTACAAAATTGGGAGATGGATGCATGACAAATCCTAGGTATTAGAAGTACTTTTTCTTGACAGGTGTATTTACTAGTAACCTTAACATCAAAGAACTAAAGTAAAGATAAAACCATACTGTACCATTGTGGTTATTACTGCCCAGTGTTATCGTATTTACTAGTTCTGTGTAATCTGACAGATCTTCTGGAGAAATATGAGTTCATTAATAACCAAAAAATTATAACATTTCTTTAAAAGCCTTATGTTGCAAAATCAAGATTTATCCAGGAAATGTAGGTGTTAACTCCATCATTCCATTGTTGAGAAGTTTAATCTTATTTGTGTGACATATTGTTCAGGTAGGATTAATGTGAGGCAAATTTAGCCATACAAATATCAGCTGTTATGTCACAGCATAGTTTAGGTTAGAAGCAACCTCTTAAGGTCATTGAGTCAAAGCTTCTGCACAGAACTCACAACAGGACATGCAAATCTTTAACCAGTTCGTTCTCAAGTGCCAACAGGGATAGAGCTTTCTCAGCCTCTCTGGGCAGCCTGTGTCATTATTTGACCATCTTCATGCTACTGTTTTTTTTTTTTCCATCTATCTAGTCAGAATTTCCCATGTTTACACTTGCCTGTGCTGCCTCTCATCCTGCTGTTGTAAGATGAAAACACTCTCCCTTTCTGTGTGCTTCAGTTGGGTAGTTGTAAACAGCATGAATGTCCCCTGAGAGCCTTCTCTTTTCCAGGCTGAACAGATGCACCTCTTTCAGCCTCTTCTGGGATGCTGTGTGCTCCACCCCCTTGGTCAGCTTGATGGCCTTCATGGAACTTGCTGAAAGCAAGTTGCATTTTATCTTTTATGTAATGAGGCACCCAAAAAGAACACAGCATATGAAGTTCTTGTGAGGCCATTTCTCCACACTATCCAGGTCCTTCTGACTGGCAGCCTCCACTGTGTTTACCACTCTTCCAGTTTGATGTCATCTGTAAACTTGCTGAGGGTGTCTTCTGTCCCATCACCCAGGCTGCTAACGGAGACACCAAATAGTATTGCTCTCATCTAGTCTAAACAAAGTGTTTGGATTTTGTCTGTGTTTAAGTGAGAAAACTGTCACTCCAAAAAACGTTACTCAATCACAGCTCAAGCTGGCATCTAAAAGCCCCATCACAGAACAGAGGCAATTTAATTTCTGGGGTGCTGGCTGAGATTTTGTTTGTGTAGCAGTAACACTGCCTCAGACTGCAGTAGATGTATATGAGACCAGATTTAAATTGGATTCATGCTGCTTTAACTGACAGAGAAATCTTCCTTTGTTAACTTCTCCTCTGTGGGAAAATCCTTCAGGCTTTGTGTGATCGATGGCCATTTTACTGGTAAGAACACTATGAAAATGAAACCAGTGGTTTACAGCTCTTAACTATTTTATTTTTAGTCCACTCAAGATGTACACAAATAATTTGTAACGTTTGTCTCAATTCATTAGATGTGGTAGTTATAACCTAGTATGTAGGACATTAAAGTTTTCCTGTAATCAGGACTTTGTGTTTCTGAGATGGCAGCTGACTCAGCCACCGGAATAAAACTTCCCTCTGAGTAAATCTCCTTCTGCATGAGCCAATCCATGTATTTGGATGGGAATTAGTGTCTCTTAGATATCAGTACAGAAAGACTGTTTTAATCTATCCCTGACAGATGGCAGGCCAGTCATTGGTCCACCTTGCTGTCATGTCTCTACACTTTGTTTTAAATCTGGTCAATAGCGTTTGCCAGGATAGCTCTCAAATCAGTTCCCAGACCCTGACATTTTGAAATAATAAACCTGGTTTACAAAAGAAATATATTTAGACAAATTAATCAAATGGCTTTCATGGAGAAACATTTTCTAAGGCTTGTTCACTGAGAAATTCAGAATGAGAAATATCATTGCTGACAAAAACCTCAGTAGATGAACAGTTTTGAGATCCAGAATGCTGAGCAAGGATAAAAATCAGAAAAGCAGGATTTTTTTATTATTTTTTTTTACCTGTAGCAAAAGAAGAAAAGGTCACTTGCCAAAAAGACAGCTGAAATGGAATTAGTTTTCAAATTATAAGATTAAACAGTGTTTGCTTGAAGAGAGTGTTATTATAAAGTGTGTAAAGAAAGAGAAGAGATTAAAATGTATGGAAGATCTAATCAGAGCAAAGATAAACTGTGTATCCTATAGGTTATAAAGGCTTCCGTGAGCTTTGTTTGCCAGTAGGGTTTCATAAGCCACAAATGTCTAAAATCTTATTTTTAAATAAGAGGGTTTTTTCTTACGTGCAGGAGGAGCTCACCTCTTTTTTGATTTTTACAGATGATAAAGGAGCAAAGCTGCCTCCAAACAAGGGAAAGAAAAATTACTTAGAGAAATGTCTCAAGCATAAGTTGGGTGTTTTTCAACGTCTAGGCCAGATTCTGCTGCCATTTCAGTTGGTGTAAATCCTCAGTATGTGTGGCTAAGTGTTCCCCTTTGCTATTTACAGAGGAGTTTGTGTGACTATTTGCATTGCTTTTTAATAAAAGAAAGTACTTATCATATGCAAATCCGGCATTTCATGGTAAACAATGTACCCTCTGAACTACGGGGCACCACACCTCCTGCTCTGTGTTGTCAAATGGCTTTCAAAACACATGGCAGGGCTTTCAGCAATATTCAAGTGTATTAACCCTTCAATTCCCGTTTTGTGCTTTCTCAGTAGTATTTGGGCTCTTCAATTGAGTGGCAAAAAGAAAGAAATTAAGTTTAGGTAAAGGAAGGCAAAAGTCTGGCCACGGTGTTCAGTTATGCTGCTAAAACATTTCCATTTCCTCCTGGCTGCTCTCTGTGCAGCCATCCCCTGCCTGCACCTCTGCTTGGTGTGGCTCTGGCTCAAATTCTGAACTTTGCATTTCACATAAAAGGAGGAAGGACTTTTTACAAGGGCTTGTAGTCAGAGGACAAGAAGGAATGGATCAAAACTGGAAGAGGAGAGATTTAGGTTAGACAATTCTTTAGTGTGAGGATGGTGAGACACTGGAACAGATTTCCCAGAGAAGCTGTGGATGTCCCATCCCTGGAAGTGTTCAAGGCCAGGTTGGATGGGGCTCTGAGTAACCTGATCTAGTGGAAGGTGTCCCTGCCAATGGAGGGGGTTGTAACTAGATGATCTTGAAGGTCTTCTCCAACTCAAACCATCATATGATTCTATGATAATACCATTTCTTCAGCCTGCCAAAGTCCCTCTGAAGAGCACTACATCGCCTTCTCCACCCAAGTTTCAGAGGGTACTTTCTGCCCCATTGCCTGAGCCATTAATGGAGGTATTCAACCAACCAAACCACAAACTTACTCTAATTCTTTTATCCTGTCGGTTAAACCCTCCTCACCTTTAGTCTTACAGACTAATGTCCAGCAGCTTTGTGTTTCTGATCTGTGACTGGTTTTGTTTGGGTTTAGGTTTTTTTTATATTTTAAACAGTTTTTTCTAATCTTTTTCATAGACAGTCCAGGCTTTCTAAACCCCTAGATTAACACAGTGCTATTTACATAGATTCATTCTTTTCCTTCTTCTTCTCTTTCTCTTTTTTTCTATGCTCTCCCACAGCATCTTGAGTATTTGGATATGTTTTCTTCTAAGGGAATTTTTAAAATTTTCCAAAGGCACTTCTGAAACATGATTTGTGACTTTAGCGTGTGTTCCTGTCAGTGCAGTTCTTCACAGGGGGGATATGTACAGAAATGAGGGACTGGCATGATTTCCAGATATGCAAATGTCCTCATTTTACTATTTTATTCTCTATATCTACCATCCCAGTTATGTATATTTCATAACTGCTACATGTAGATGTTATATAGTGCAATCCCTTTCAGGAAGAAAAAAAGGTCCTTGAAATACTAGCTACTACCTTTGGGCTTTATGCAGTGCTCCTTCGTCATTTATTAGCTGGGAAAAATTCCCACTAAAATCAAATTTATTTATAGGAGTATGTCAGCTATATTGAGGTACTTGCACATTTCACCTATAACCCTATGAATGTCTATTTTTCAGCCTGAAAAGATAACCCTAAACTCCAAGCAGTCACATTTCACCTTTCTGTGTTTTAAGAGCTACTATATTGATTCCCTTGATATGAACCCAAGTAGCTTGATTGTCACAAACAGTCTTCAGGAAATTTTTTTCCAGATACTCATTTAACCCATTTTTCATTGAGAAGATCTTTCCCAATCCCAAGTGCTGCAGGAAAGGATTCAAAAAGAATGGATAATGTCTTTCAGCAGAGAAGTGTGGAACACGCATTTAATGATCCCTGTAGCTGTGAACTGACACAATAAGAGCCTGTGATATGAGGAGATAAGAAATAAAAGAGCCTGAGATTGCCCGACCCACCATTTTACAGCTGCCTGCTGTTTTATCACCCACCAGTCAGAGCCCAGCAGGTGGCTACCACAGTGGGGCTCAGCAGAGTTTTCCATCTCTCTTGAAGAGGAATATGTGACTTCTTTCCCCATCCTCTCTTCCTCCCAAACCACCTGTGTTTTACAGCCCATATTTAGAACTTGATTTTAGAGTCTGTAGAATATGTGCTACAGGGAAAAAGGTTGTTTTGGCTATTACTGATAAAATCTCCTCTGTTCCTAATTTCTCTGACTTCATCATGCTTTCTCACAGTATCTTAATTACTTGTTTCATCTCCCTCTGCCTTCCATTCATCTATCCAGTTCTTAACAAATGCTGTTCTCAACTTTTATTGAGCTTAGTAGATGTGATTCACATTCAGTGTCATTCATTATCAGCCTAATAAATGCAAAATGATTCACATCATCTATCTTAACTCTGTTCTGCCTTTTGGGCACCACATTTGTCAACTGATCCCTTTTAAGAGTACAGCATTCCTATTCTCTGTTGCACTCAGTGTTCCTCCACTAATAATATTCAAGCACTAATTCACTGATTCTTTTCAGTGGGAGACGAACATTATTGAAGGGTGAGAAAAAGCAAAGGCAGAGAAAGAAATGAAAGTTGAGCACTCAGGACAGAGAAGGAGGAGAGGAAAGAGGTGAGAAGACAGAAGGAGTAAATGATAAGTGAGAACGTAGTACTGCACAAGAGAGGCTATATTAATTTCAGACCTAAGCTGGGAATTCCATGGGATGTTGCAGTTAATCACATAGGCAGACTAGCTTTTTTTTCTTCTAGCTTGGAGATCTCTGGACTGCTCTTCATTGAGACAGAAGGCAGTAGATGTGTTCAAGAGAGCTCAGTTTGTTTAGCCTCTTAAAACCAGGCCTGAAAAGTGACATAACTACTTATTACAAGCAAACTCGGAGCATAAACAACAGGGAGGGGAAATAATTGGTTAAGGCAGAAGATAATGTCACTATGAGAACAAAGAGTTGGGGATCACCAAAGAATAGACTAAAGGCAGAAACTAGATTATTGTTTCTCACTGTTAGAGAATGATGATGTATTAAGATACATACAATATTACCGAGGATGAAGAAAAAATTTTCTTGCTTAGAAATCTTTGTATTTTGGGTCAGGTTTACAATTTTTGGTTCAAATGAGGAATCTCTCCTGCCATTATCACAGATGCTAGTAAAGAGCTAATAAATACTAATTTTTAATGCCTTTTCCCATCTTTTCGGTAAACATCTTGATGTCAGCAGGTCAATTTTTAAGAATTTGTTATAGGTAGAGAGGAGATCAATAAGACCTGTAATGAAAAAAATGTAGGAGTGTTGCAAAGGAGGTACACTGAGGTGTTGTATTATAATCTTCAGATCATCAGAATGTTTCTTTACTGGAAAATATAACTTCAAGGATGCTAAATGATAGAGGCATTTATGTCATAAACAAATATTTCAACAATTCAAGGCGAAGAGGAAGAATGGGTCAATATGTTTCATGTTAGTATTTCCATGAAAATTTCACTTTTTCAGTCTAGTTATAAAAGGAAATGTAGGATGTGAGACCAGGGAAGAAAATT
Organism: Apus apus; assembly: GCF_020740795.1. Taxonomy (NCBI): domain Eukaryota; kingdom Metazoa; phylum Chordata; class Aves; order Apodiformes; family Apodidae; genus Apus; species Apus apus. The sequence continues at coordinate 112,489,758 of NC_067284.1, read as the reverse complement.
TGAGCAAGACATGTTTTTTCAAAAGAATAATGTTAATCTCTCCTGTCAAATAGACAAAGGCTGCCAGCAAGAAAAAGAGAGTAGAGAATGAGTGCATGCTGATGCTTAGTTTAACTACCTTGCATGTTGAAAAATGAGTTCTATTATTTGCAGAAAATAAATAAACCTAGGAGGCCTTAAAAAATAGGAGAATCACTATTCTTCTAATACAAATGTTTTCTGCACTTCACGCCTGCTGCTTGAGAAGAACTCTTGCCAAAGATGTACATGGATCTTATACACAGGGAAATCTTTTCTCTTCTTGAAAGCCTCCCTGCCTGCAATTCCTGAAATTAATAGACAAGAAAAAATAATTTTTAAAAGAGGTAATTCTTAAGATAAGTCAAACTTTCCACAAGCAGTGTCTTCTCTCACAGCAATGATTTATTTCAGCAAGGATAGTAAAGTTTTAAAGCCTTTATAAAGTTTGAAGGCTTGCTCTGCAGAGAGAACAACAAAAAAACCAAACCTGTCTTAGAATCTATCTTGGTGGCTTGGTGTTAATAGTATGTGGATGTAACAGCTGAGTCACTCTCAAGCTCTGTTTTGAAACAGCTAAACTTACCCTTTTTTGAGCATAAACAATGTTAGAGTGACAATTCAGCCACAAGTTTTTTTCCATCGCAGGTGTTATGTTTGGATTTGAGTAGATGGGGCAAAAATTTATCTTTGAGTGGGGGAAGGGAACAGCAGTGCTTTATAAAAATTTTCTCTCAATTCCATCAGTACTTTGCTGACTTGCACTTAACTCAGACCCTCTTTTAGTTTCACATATCTTCCCAGGTTTGTGCTTCTGTCTTATTCCATAGGGCTCTCTCTATGGCAGGCCATAACTTGGGTCATTACATTTCCCTCTGGGCAGTACTGGATGCTTTCTTCTATTTGTCTTATTCAACTGCTGTGAAGTTTGCCCATAGGTAGCAAGACTTTATTACTTTTTTCCCCTAGTGTTTTTATTGTGGGGATTTTTCTTCCCCTTTTTCAGCTGCACCAGGTCAGAGTATCCTGCTAAACTATCAGAATTTCTGTTTCATTGATATCTTTTGGAAGCCTTTTGCATGTATGTGGTTGTTAGAGCATCCACAGCTTTATTCTCAGTCATATGCTGGCTATAATACTTTATATTAATAACACACTATCTATTCAGCTCTCTGCTGCTTGACCCTTGCCTTGAGCTCTGTGTATTTCTGGTAAATATTTTTCCACATATGATCTTGAAGCAAAAATTAAGTTAATGTTCATATTTTTCATAGTATACATTTCCCACTCCTTCCTGTCTATTTAATAGATTTTCCAATTAAAAGGGACCTTCCTGGCCATTTTATCTGACCCCCTGCATTACAAGGCTAAAGAAAGCTGCACAGCAATTGCATGATAATGCAATGACAACAGCCCATCTCTTTTGTCCTTCAGCTTTGGAGAGAGCACGTAGACATGCAGATGTTCATATCTATTCTCATTCACTTGAAAAAAAAGGACATTCAGAATTTAAAAGGCACTTGGAAATAGATATACACTAGAAAGATAATGTTTATGAACAAGATAAGGTATGATATGGACTGTCTCTGAGCCCCCACTCTTTATTTCAACACTTGGGCACAGTCTTTACAGGATGACTTTGTTTTAGCATAAGGTGGTCTGAAGAAGGATGTCTCATAATGCCTCTGGTCCTCCATGCATGGCTGTTAAGCCATTCACACATTCAAAAGAGGCAGCAGCTGAGGAGCACTGGTGTTGCATGCCAATTTCCTTTGTGTTTCAGAACCTAACATTATCATCTTGTGTGGCAAGCATGGCCTAAGATGTGTGTCCTAAAATGATTTCACTGATCTTTATCAGCCCCTGAGGGTAAGGGCAGAGCTGATCAGTTATAGATCTGATTTTGTAAGGAACTTGGACAAGCAGGTTTCTATTCCCATCTCACATAGGGTACAAGCTCAAGCAAATATCCAGAATGATAAAAAATATGTCAATTTATATGTAAATGCCAATACATTAAGAACTCAGGCCTCCAGGTTCCTGCCAAATTGGCAACAAAGGCTGTGCTGTTACATGGTCTGAGTCCCCTTACAGAAAGGAACAACTTCTTTTTGCCAGTTGCAAAAATTATCTGGAACATGTGCTGAATTTGCCAAATTTATTTGTTCAAATTCCAGTTCTGAGGAAAAAAAAAGAGAAAAAGAAAAAGAAAAAGAAAAAGAAAAAGAAAAAGAAAAAGAAAAAGAAAAAGAAAAAGAAAAAGAAAAAGAAAAAGAAAAAGAAAAAGAAAAAGAAAAAGAAAAAAAAGAAAAGAAAAAGAAAAAGAAAAAAAAAGAAAAAGAAAAAGACTGACTTAAAAATCCAGAGACTATTGATAATACAGATTCCATTTTTAAATTAACCGTGGATGAGAATTTTTGCCTTTTGCCTTCTTAGTCTACATGTTTCACAGTTTCCATTACTGAGTCTAGAATTTATTTTTTTTAGACTTACATTCCTGAGTATTCAGTTCTCTTGAAGAGAATTACAAAGTACTGTGGCAAGTGATTAAGTTAAAGTAAAACCTTTGAACCAAATAACATAGAATAAAAACTTATGTACTTGTGTTTAGTTGTTTTTCATAGAGAGTGAATCTGGGAAGGTGTTCAGCTGGTAATTTTGGGAAATTCCATGCTGTGTTCAGAGACTGTGAGAAAGGCAGGCAACCCACATTAAGTTTCCAGTGTAGTGACACATCTAAGAGGAAGACACACTGGAGAGACACTGGAACAGGTTGCCCAGAGAAGCTCTGGATGCCCCATCCCTGGAAGTGTTGAAAAACAGGTTGGATGGGGCTTGGAGCAACCTGGGCTGGTGGGAGGTGTCCCTGCCCATGCAGGGGGTTGGAACTAGATGGTGTTTAAGGTTCCTTCCAACCCAAACTATTCAATGTTTCTATGATTCCATGAAAACAACAGCAGGTAGAGAGTACGCTTCTGTCTTTCTATACATGGAAGTAACAAGCGAATGAAATGTATCAAAGCCTGAAAGATATTGCAAGAAAAAGGAGAATATCAACTGAGACTTTAATTCCTGTTGTTTTTCACTTTGCATAGTATAAATCTTATAATCCAATTGGTTGTTTATTTTGTTGTTGTTTGTTTGATTTATTTTTTTTTTTTTGTGGGGAGTTTTTGTATGCAGTCATTTCAAAGTGAGATTTCTGAAGCCCTCCTAATCATATATTTTGCAAGTTTCTAACATAACTATTTCATTATTTTTATTACTGTTTGAGTCCGACCATTAAGATTAGTGGGACCAGACTACACCAGATTACACTCCAAACAGCTCTGGGATGCCCACTTAGAGGATGTAAAAGGGTCTGCTCAATCTGTAACTGTGATGTCCAAGTTAAAAATAACAGCATACTTAGAGTAGACATACAAAGTAGCATACACTTAGAATTAAACCCTGTTATGCAGGACCACAGCACAGATGGGGAGAGTGAATTGTTACAGACGTCTGTTAAAAGTGTGTGTTTTATAATGTTACTAATGTTACTGTGTCTTACTAATGTTTTATAATAAGTGGGCAGAATGAAGTAACCATACTCCATATCATTCCTGGAATAGAACACTCCAAATTGGAATATATTTCATCCAGCACAGCAATCTGCCGTAATCTTTGGATGGCCAATAGAATAATAAATTGTCAATCCATTAGGAAGAGAGTTGCAGTGAATTGTATCCTAACTAATAACACTAGAATTCATCGAGGCTGAGGCTTATGTGGGATCTGCTTTACTTCTGGATTCCAGTAGGGTAAGTGCATGAGTCTGAGAAGCACAGCTTAATCCTGTTTGATTGTGTATATGTAGATAAAGGGAAAATGCTGCTGGTATCTTGAAAAATGAAATGCTTCATATGCCTTCCAATATCAGTGCTTTTCCTCAGATAGTTCACATTGCCTTTCATAAATGTACCTTTGATTTTATGTTAACTCAATTGCCTGAAAAATACTTTGTTGTAATTTTTTTTCACCCTGGGATATCATGACAAACCATCTTCTGTGTTTATTTTGGAGACATTTGAAGAGCATGGTTGCAAGCAGGAAGTTGCCTCCTTTGCAAGGGGCTTTTTATCCCTCGGCCACAAATTTTCACAAACTTTTTATATTTTTCAGGCTGACATGCTCTGATAAGAGGCCCCATCCTTTAAAGCCATTAGATTTCTTTTTGGGCAGTGGCAAAGTTGAAAATAATCTGTATTTCTGAGATCTTTGTAGGTCATAAGAACGTATCACGAAAGGAGAAAGTTGCAAGATGGTATTATATTGATCAAGCACAGTTCATCCTTGGGGTAACAACCTGCTATTCCCTCCTGCTATTTCCTTCTATTTTTTACACTGTGCCTCAAAGGATATATATTTTTATGTCAGTTATTCACCTGAATTCTATCCACAGCCTTTCTTTCTCCAGTAATTTAAATCCTAAGTTGTGGTGTTTTGTTTTGTGGCTGGGTTTTTGGTGTGTTTTTTTTGTTTGGTGGGTTTTGTTTTGTTTAAATAATTGAGGAATAGAAATCTATTTTATGCATTCAACTTTTTTTAAAGGCTGAAATCCTTATACAGCTGGTCTCCTGGTGTGAGAGAGGTCTATTGCTCTGTTGTGCTGAGAATTTGAGAATTAGAAAGAGCAGAAGCAGAAGAGGAGCAAGAATTATATATGACTCTATTTTCTTGACAGAACTCTTTGAAAAGTAAAAAGAGATTATGTGATTGACTGAAGCAGAAATAGCTTTAGGAAATTTAATACTTTCTTTAAAAAAATTCTAAACCCAAAAGAAAATAAAAATAGTAATGTTTCTAGAAACCATTTACAAACCCAGTAAGTGTTACCAACCTAAGAGCTACAGGCAGCATCAGATGAACTCTGGCTTGTGTGTGGGAACTATCAGAAGTAATTTTTATTTTGTGCTCTTACATGTCCTTAGAAAGCCAAACAGTGACTTCAGCCATACATGGAATGACAGACACTGTTGGAGTAGATAGATTTACTGGGAATTTGTTCATTCCTGCCCATTCTACTAGAATAACTTTAAAAATGCAAAATATTTCTTTGCAGAACGATTTCCAGAACAATTCTTTAAGCAAGAACTGGAGGACACGTGACTATGTCAGTGAGGAATGCAGCCTGGGATATTGGTGGAAAAGCTGAAGAAGCAACCCAGACTGAACCTGGTCCCAAGAATGGAACCAAACTGCTGGAACATGTGAGTCTGTCTATGACTGGAGACAGACTTAACTCTCTGGAGTTAAGCTTTTTTCAGTGATGACCAGTGATAGGACAAGGAGTAATGGATACAAATTGGAGCATAGGAGGTTTAAGGTGAATATCAGAAAAAAATTTTTTACTGTGAGAGTGACAGAGCACTGGAACAGGCTGCCCAGAGAGGTTGTGGAGTCTTCTTCACTGGAGACATTCAAAACCCGCCTGGATGCCTTCCTGTGTGATGTGCTCTGGGTGACCCTGCTCTGGCAGGGGGGTTGGACTAGATGATCTTTCGAGGTCCCTTCCAACCCCTAGGATTCTATGATTCTATGATTCTATGACTCTCTTTGCAGGGAAAAGCACTTCCATGCAGTAATTCATCCTTTCCCAGAACAGAAATCTCACTTGACAGTGAGATTATCTGAAAAGCCTGTTTTTCCCTGTTGGTTGTAAAAAGTCATCATACTTGGCTTAGATAAAAATTTTCATTTTGCAGAGGCTGGCTAAAGGTTTACAACATGTATCCTACTCTGTCCATGTTGAACCTAACACCCAAAGTAGCTCAGGTCCACAGTCCTACACTGCAATGCTTAGCCCTTAGCTCACTGTAACTGAGAAACAGATGGGGGAGTGGTCCTGAAAACCCCAGTTGGGTTTTTAGCTTTTCCATCCTCCCTCTACAACCAGCAACTCTGTTGTAATCACATTTAAGATGGAACAGGGACTTCACTGCCTTATGAATTAAATTATTTATCTCTTTAAAAATATCAGCAGACAAATCTTGAGTTTTAAATGTTGACACTTCTCTTGGGAAGCAGGAAGGGACAGATCAGGAGGCTATGACAGTGCCAATTAATGAGGCCAAGCCTTCAAGTAGGACATTCATTAGGTTATGTGGTTGTCTCTGCAAGCTGTTCAGAAATGCAGTCCAAAGCATATTTAACTGTGGAGCAATCTTTTCCAAATCTTTGAGACTGAATGAAGGAAAAGGAAAATTAAGTGACAGAAATGCAGTACTTTCAAACAGCCTCTCCCCTTCTCTTTGTAGAATAATAGAGAGTCTGAAGCCGACACAGTAGCTGTAGGGTCAGGATGAGTTTTGACCTCTCTTGAGTTTCCCACATTATTAGCAGAGCACTAGGCATGAAGAGAGAAGACATTAATGAAAGGGTGTCCTTTCATTATGTTGTCTCCACTATTACAAACAGATGACTAATAACCTGATTTTGTCCTCAGTTTAGTACATGGAGCAGAAAAAGAACAAGTGAAGTAAAGATGGATAGAGAGTATATACTGAGAACTATGCATGAAAAGAGTGATGGAAAGAAATTAGTGTACAGTGCATTATCTTCTGAATTCTACATTTGGGAAAAGTATTAGTGGGAGATGAGTTTCTATCTTCATTGGCAAAACATGAACTGTAGAAAGGTTTTGCTTTAGAAAGTATGTGGTGTTTCAGGTTATGGAAATATTTCACTGTATCTTACAAGGAACTCAAAGCCATAAGGAACAGGACATGAAATATGTCCCTATACTTAACTTAGTGATCTCAGTTATAAGCCAACAGATATAAATATGGATGCACCATAGGTAAAGATCAGGTGAAACTAACTACCAACAATTCCAGAGGCCATTGCAATGGCAGGGAATCAATTGGATAAAATATATCTAGAGAAGCTTACAGGACACACACATCCTGTACTGCTGAGTCCCAACCAATCCTACCAGGAGGAAATCCCTTATTGACACTAAACCTGAAAATATTTAATCCTGGGCATGTGGGCAAGATATGGTACCCAAGGATACAAGAAATAAAACGTTCACTTTGCTCTATTGCAGATCTACCCAACCAGTTTCTCATTTCTATCTGTCAAACATTTCTGAGGGGAAATGTGGTGTATGTGTGTGTGTGTATATATGTATATATATATAAAGTGATATATATATATATAATAAAGTACATGTAGATATACAGGAAAATTATGTTTATATATAGATATATAAAAATATCTAGACTATAGCAAGCCAACTTTGGGTGCAGGTGGAACAAACAAAGAGAGTACTGCCAGTCTTTATGCCACACAACTCTCATTGTAGTGAGGGTCTTGAGGACTATGAATTTATTCAACAGGAGGAAACTGATACAGTTCTGTCCTCTCAGTAGGCAACAGATGAAGGGAATGAAGTATTCACTGATTCCAAGTCAGATTTCAGTCACTAACTCCCTCCTTTTGCTGACCAAGTGGTGCCAATGCTGCAGGACGGGAGATGAGTGGGAGGAGTGTGGGATAAAGCAATAAAAAAATGGTAAAGCCTTCCTCCACATCCTCACTGGGTTAGGGTGTAGAGCCCAGTCTCCATCCAAAACCATAGCAAAGGTGGTGCAGATGCCATCAGTATTGACTGGATTGAGAAATCTGTCTGTTTTGCCAGGCAGGCAGTTTCAACCCCATTATAACAAAACTGCTTTACTTTTCCAATAATTCTACCCACTCAAAACATGGCTTACCTTCCTGAGCGGAAAGCAGGGTCCTACTCCCACCAGCTCAGAGTCTGTGCTCTCCTAGAGAGTGCCTCAGCTGGGCAGGTCCATGGGGTAGCTTAGGCTGCTAGAACTCTGGATCTTTCACAGGGAAAGATGTGGGCATGGGCTGTGTCCACCACTGTGTCCAACAGGAACTGACTGTGTCCCTGAAAATCACTGGAGGAAAAAAAAATAAAAAAAATAATAATGTCCAAGTGGTTTGCTAGTAGTTCAGCAGATCCCCAGGCTCCTTGTGAGGACTCCCAGCCTGCCATAACAATTATCCCAGTAAAGGCAGTGCCAAAGGATGGGTGAATATACGGGTATTTTGGGGAAGAACACATGGCTCCTACATATTGGCAGGTTGTGGATTAAGGGAGTATAAATTCACAGTCAGAGAAAATGCTTCAAGTCATTAATGAATTTGTTACAATTTTATTTTCATCTGTTTTGTCAATTGCTGTTTTATCAGTTGGGAATGTTTTGAACTATAACTCCCTTAATTTGTTAAGAGAGAAAAGAGGAATATCTTATCTCTGGGGCAAAATACTCTTCTTTCTGTAAGCCTGTTTTCTGGTCAGTCAACAACTTCTGTTTGATTTTTGGCTGCTTGAGACTTATCTATTAATCCTGTGTGGTCCATGGGGAGGCTTTTAATAAATGTTTTAATAAAACATATTCAGTTAGTAGGGTTGGTGTCCATGTGAATTTCAGCATCCTCTAGGGGTGGCCTACAAAAGGATCTGATAGTGATAATTATCACCCTTCCAGAGCTTACTCACCTGGCTTAATTACAACACTTCAAACAGCATCTTGTGTGATTACCTCCAATTTTTCAGTGTTCTTTTTTTTTTTTTAGATTCTTTATAGAAACATTTATCAATATTTCCTTGTGAATAAATCTGCATTCTTGACATAATTCTTTGTAAAAAATATGATGGATTGTATAATCGGTGCAGGAAAGAGACACACCCACAATCTGGCTAGATCAAATTGGAGAGGAAAAGTACTTCCTAAACATTGCTGGTGTAATAAGTTCTATGCTGTCACCTCCCCTTATGGCATATGGGGACAGCCTGCTCCTGTGCCTTTAAGACTTCCTTTAAGACTTAAAGACTTCAATGTTTGACACAGAATTCTTTGGAACTTACTGAGTTCTCAGTAATCGATCTTTTAGCAATTAAACATCTCACTGTGGATGGTTTTGAACTAATTTCAATCAGTTTTATGTGAAACTGTGGTTTTCTACTTGAGGACTTTGTTTCTCTTTCATTTAGGGAGAGATAAGACATTGACATTGGTTGGTTGGTTGAAAGAGGCCCAAAATGTTAAAACAAAACTGAACAAATGCTGATAAAAAATTGTGCAGAAATGAAACAAAACCTCTTGTGTTTCACCTGGTTTGCTCAAAATGTTGTTTGTATCCTTCTCTGGCACCTGGTAGTGACTCAGATCTCATTCCAAGGTTGTGGAAAGCCTCATGAACCTTAACAGACCTATCAGTAAATGTGTCCTCAGTTTAGGGTTCATAACAGAGCCAATCTTGTGCACAACTGTTTTTGGAGTACAAGAATGAAGGAAGGTTCTCTGACCTTTATTTTATTTATTAAAAAGATCAATCATTGTCCTGGTTTTTTTAACGGTGTGTTCAGGAAAAAACTTTCCTAACCAGATTCTAGGTCAGGTATATACTTTGTCTTCTGAATATGGGATATTGATTATTCCTCTTCTGAGCTGCAGAGACTTCCAGGTAGCTACAGGAGGATGTCTTCCCACAAGGAGTGCTCCATTCACTTGGACTGAAGGAGTTTTTATTTATAACACACTATAAAAGCATGTGTTCATTTATTTGCAATTCCCAAAACTGAGTGTTTCTTAAAACAGGTAACATGGAGTATGGAAGACAGTGAGATATGCCCCTTTGGTGGTCATCCAGCCATCTTGCCTCTTCATCCCAGTGATGATGGCAATTGCAAGTTTACCTTAATAAATATAAAGTACTTGGGCATCCCTCAAAATAAAAAAATAAAACAAACAAACAAACAAACAAATAATGTGCAAAAAGCTATCATTACTGATAACGTGGCCTTCCTGAATACTTGCTCTGCATCAGAAGTAATGCATTGAAAAAAGATGTTCTAAAATTTGGCTCAATGCAAGAATTAATTAGCTATTTTAATCAGTTTCTGGTCCAGGAGAACACCTGAGGGTTCCAGGCAGGACCACTCACTAGAGGCTGGTGAAGAAGTTCCCTATAGGCTTAATTGGAAACATTTTGCTAACTCACTGCTGTTTGCCCATTATGCTCAGGTTTAAAAAACAGAACAGGAAAGCTGTCAAAACAAACACTTTTATATCCAAGCCAGTCACTTTATTTTAGAGTGAGGCTACTCAGGAGGACAGAGTTCATGACCCCATAATCAAAGGTAGCGAACAGAAAAAAACCTAATTGTTTATTTTCCCTTATCCCTCCAGTACTGAGCCTCAGTCAGGATGTCACTTTGGAGACTTTTATCTCCTATTAAACAAACAAAAAAATCAAAGTGGGGAGTCCCTTTATAGTTGGCAGGGAATTTTTTCTACTCTTCAAGATGTAGCATAATCTCTGGCCTGATCTATTCCCAATTCATATTTGGATTAGTAACAAAGTCAAATGATGTAGGAGTTTGCCCTTGATATGATGCACTGGGGGGGCTGACTTGGGCAATTTCCATTTATCCTAATGGAAATTATGTTAATAAATCACCCACACATCAGTGGGGAAATAGATAATTTAGTCTATCAAATACTTAATATTCCAGTATCACAAACTCAAACCTCATATTTTAATATTTGAAGAGTTAATTATTCTTAAACACACAGAACATGAGTGTTTTGTTCACTGATTCCCAGTTTGATGTAGTATTTGTTGGGAGACAGGCTGGGTTTGCTTTTGTTTCCTTTTCTTTAATGAAACTGTTGAAAGATCTTGTACAGGACCCCTCTGAAAGTCTGGAGGACTCTAGCTACAACAGTATTAATAAAAGACAGAGGGCTAGTGAGTCTTCCCAGGGACTGCAGTTTAATTTTCCATGCTGTTAAATAGCTGGAAGGGTTTCTGGCATGCTGGAAGCTTGTGCCACCTTGCACCTACCAAATAATTGGTGAGTTTATTTCAAGAGTTACTGCGAGCCTGAATTGTATGGGTGCAAACATTTACTTTATTATTTTTTTGTAAGGACAATAGAGTTTAATAAAATTGACTCAGGCTATTCCTTGACAGGTGAACGATCTGGAGAAAGTTGAATTTTAGCAACACAGACACAGTTTCTTTGCCTGTTGCTTTCCAGAACCTATGCAGTTTCAATGCTTTGCAAGACTGGGTATATCCTGTTGCCATTAATCACATGCCTTCATCTGAGAACCTTTTAGAGAGGCTGAAAGTGTCTTAGCAGAATAAATAGAAATAGGAATAAAGCAGTAGTTCTTACAGGCTCTTCACTCTGCTTGATCTCCTTCCCAAACCCTAAAATGACCAATTCGTGATAAATGTCATGGGTGAATGAAGTGGGTACTTTTCTTTAGGCATAAAACTGAGCAAAGCAATTTATTTCAGTCCCTCACCCAAGAGGCATAGAAGGACTGAATTCTGTGCAACTGATGGATAGACAAACCTTCTTTTAAATGAGTTTCTTGAATTTGTGCTCTAGATGAACCATAAAGATAATACTTCTTACTTGTGTACACCAAGAGCCGTGGTTACTTTCAAATCAGTAAAGAAGAAATAATTGTTTCTGTGTTACCCCCCAAAGTAATTTATTCTCTACTTTGCCCATTTTAGCAAAACTTTAAATTATGTGAAGGTTTGGCTGCCAGTCATGGCCTGGGCAGTTGTGGTTTTGTACTCTAGGGAATCCATCTGGTGTTGCTGCTAATTTATTTGTTAATACTTTACTCTCTACAGGGACTAAATATTTAATGTTTCTAACTTGCTCTATCTTGAGCAGCTTCAGGCTTTTAATTTTAATATTATTTTTTACATATACTGCAGCAAAAGAAAGTAAACTTCTAAATAAGGTTGGTTTTGTTTTTTTTTTCCCTCCCCTTTTTTCCCCTTTGTGGTTCTCTGAAAGGTTAGGTTTGACAATAGGAATGTAGTCACAGATACTCTAGGCAACAAATGAGAAATGTTCTTTTGTGACCTTAATGTTGGCAAGTGATAATAACCAGTGAACCATGAAATACTGCTGCAATATTGTTCATGACTTTTCTGTTTTTTAAGATTAATTTTATGTTCTGAAATGAAGTGACAATCATTTATTATTCTGTTTTACACAACTTCCACAGGGAAGCAAATATAAAAAGCTTAATTTTCTACTCCACTTGCAGCAGTGTTCCTAGTGAAGAATCAGATATATGTTTAAATATTCCTTGTTTAATGTGTATAGTATAATCCTTTTGTTTAAGCTTAGTAAAAAATGTCTGGTTTAGGAGAATCAGCTAATGGTTACAAGTCAAATTTACTTTTCTCTCCTAATTATTAATAAACTATGGGTGTGAACTTTGCAAGAATATTTTGAACTACTGCTTTCTGATAACACATCATACTTCCCTAAAAACAATTTTTCCCTTTTCTTCAAACTGTGGTCTCTTTAAAATTTAGCAGACGGGAATTTAGCCACCAAAAAGTTCTTGCTGTCAGCAATTGGTCTTCTGCAAGTAGGTTAGAATAACGTTATCATCAGAGGAAGCATATATCATTCTCATATCAAACCTAGTTCACCTTTCCACATACACCATTTTCCTCCATAGGCTGTTGGTGAGCAAACAATTTTAGGGCTTGATAGTGCAAGTCTTCCCCATCTTGAGTAGCACTTACCCACATCAATGCTTCTCTTGACTTCAGTAATATTGATGCTCTGAAATATATCAGGTGAGTAAAGCCAGGAAAAAGAAAAGCCTTTAATTTCAAGGTCAAACGGATGAGGGGAAATAGATTGCAATCTTTTTAAAGCCAATGTGGTCTGATTTTTTTCTTCAAAACATGTGTGTGGTTATATATTAGGATATAATTATTTAACTGATTAGTGGCTTGATTCTCAGAGGAGCTGAATGCTAATCATTTTCGTTTAGGTTAAATTCCTCAGTAAGGTATTTCAAGAAAATAAGCACTGGCCAGGGATTGTTTAACTGGAATGGGATCCATTCAGAATGCAATGGGTACCCCTTCTTCTGGAAAACTGTTTCCAAATCTGGGTCCATAAAATGATATGATGGATCTTTTGTTTGACCAACTCAGTTAAAGCAGGCTGGTTTCAAGAAGGGTTGGATGGATTAAAAGAGAAATTTCTGCACTTTTGAACAGCAGACCAGAACCAGCAGATCAGAACTTAAGCACAGGATTAGGTGCCTGGCATCAAAAACTGCCAGCAGAAAACTAGTGATCTATGTACACCCTGAGTTAGAGGCTGAAGGGCCCCAAGGGGCTGTTGTGCACTCCTATGGAACACGATGCTCCTAGTGTCTCTCACACTGACTAGTATTAACTGGTAAATCAAACAATTGCTAATCATGCTGGAGTCTTAAAATAAACAGATTAAAAAGAAATCTCTGTGTTAATATTCGGATAAGTAGCCTAAACTCCAAGGTGATGAGCTGCAGCATGACTCAGTTGGGTTCCAGCTGTTCACACATTGCAGGCTGTTGTTTCCTGGTTTAACAATAATCCCTTTTCTGGAGTGTTCTGATTAGATAATTGTTTAAAGCAAGAGTAAAATTTTAGGTTCACTACTATTAGTTACCCAGGTCTCAGCTGCCAGGAATTAGATACAGTGCTGCTGCCACTAGATGTGCAATAAATAGTGTTTGTGTTAAGAGTCAGAGATTACTTTTGTTCAAGACAGCTCTGCTCATTATAACTCTATTTGAAGAGCCTTCTTGAAGATTCAGAGCAAAGCCCAAGCTAAGACTAAATATAAAGCCAGCATCCTAGTGGGATTTAAAACAAATAGAAGATAAAGGACCATTCTTTTATCTACTGGCCACAACTTGAAGTGGATAATTTACTGAATTGCATTTCATTTCCTTGTGATGTAGTACATGACATTCAAGCAAGATTAGGTGCTGGGATTCAAAAGCAAACAAACAGACGTCTGTGGGTGCTCAGTGGATATTTATACAGTTCTTTAAAACATGTTTTATGCAAGGAAATTCAAAAGAAGGCTCTATGCTGTTATCCAGAAAACAGTTTAATGGTGTGATCATGGATTATGCAATCATGACATGCAGTGGCTATATCTGAACTACTCAGTTACAAGTATGTAATCCACTAATTCTTCCAGAGAGGAGGTGTATACAAGAGTGATTAGTAAATGTATTGTCTGTATAAAGAATACAGAATTTTACTCTAAAGTTGATAAAATTTGCATAGATAGAAATATGATAGGACAGCTTTGGACGCTGACAGCACAGAAAGAGACACTAATAAATAAGAAAGGAAGTACTAGCTTATCTGTCTGCATTTTCCTGTATCTATGAAGATAATTCTATCCCTTGTTTCTGTATCTTACAGCAATTTTTGTTGGTGTAAAAGCTCCCAGGTGTTCAGCATAGGGTTTGTGCCCAGTGGAACTATTTGTTTCAAGGGAAACTTTCAGGTTAAAGTCAGATGTGAGGTAGTTTTGTCCCAAAGTGTTTTAAGTCTTCAGGTAGGTTCTCATATGCCTTTAGTCCATTCAAGTTCACTTCAGGGCCCCATGTCCATTTCAGAGGCGGGTCTAAACCTGCAGCTGTTGAGTCAAAACTTTCATCCTGCAGTGCTGCATAACAGCCATCCATATCCATGATCCCCTAACTGATACAGATTTCAGCAGGAATTTTGGACATGTAGTCATATATGGTAACAATCTTTAGTTGCAGGATATTTACAAAAGACACAGATCTCATTTGAGTGGATGGCCAAGATCCTGCACAAGTTTATAAAAGAAAATATAGTACCTTTTTTATTTGAAAATCCACTTCTTTTTTACTGGTTGTAACCAGATCAGCACTGTACATTCTCTGTATGAAAAATCCCACTCCCAGCAAGCAAGAGATGAAAAATAATTTGAAGGATCGATTTTCTGTTCCAATTTTAATGATTCATATAGATTTTTTCCAGTACATAAAGAAGTTGTACCTAGACCTGAACAAAAAGCAAAGTCAAATCAGGAAATTATTGCATTTCCTCAGCTAGAGATAATTTTCTTTTCCTTCTCCTAGGAAGCAAGAAGTTATATTTTGCTGGAAATAAACAGATTTCTACAAGTGGCAAATGAAACTTGTTTGTCACAGCAGAGGGCAGAGCTGAAGGTCAGAGCAGAAACTCTGGTTGCTGTGACACATTTTCATGAGCTGGATCATCTCTCTGTGATTGACAAAGCTGACACTTGCAAGAAAGGGAGTGAAGGCAGAGGGGCAGCAGATTTTTTCATGGTTCTGGGGAGGAGGGGAAAGTAAAAGAGGGACTGACAGTAATACCCTCTAAGCATGAATTTAACATCATAAAAAGTAAATAGCTGTCTAAGTGGCAGAGCCCGAGGTTGAGCCCTCAGAGGGGCAGGTAGAGGAGCAGATGCTTTCCAATGGACTTTAATCAGCTGCTGCCCTAGTGGCTTTTCTCTAACACCTGCTGTGGTTCAGGGCCTTTGGTTTTTAATGGCACTGCAAGGGAATTAAAGAGGTGTATTGTATCTGGGAGTGAAAGAGGAATTTTTGCCATTAAAATAAATATATTAACAAGGGATGTTGCAGTCAGGTTCACTGTAAGATGAAACAATCCAGACTAAAATCCCAGTGTATCTTGAAATCATCAAACACTATCTTGAAAGGTCAGTCCCTTTGAGTTTCTTTGATTTCACAGTGAGACTTTCATTTCTTCTTCTAGTGATACATCTACCTTGGGCATAGGAGAATCAGCAGGTATCTTCTATTTCAGCATCATTATGTAGGCTTTTTTTGACATAGCAGTTGTGTGTGCAAGCTGAAGCAATACAATCTAGAACAAAGTACGAAATGTTTGCTGAATATCTGTTTGTAAAACTAATCAGAGAGCAGGAGTCAGTGTCTCATTGTCTGCATGAATGCCTGTGGATGCCAGGTCTGCCAGT
The DNA here is from genome assembly GCF_020740795.1 of Apus apus. NCBI lineage: Eukaryota > Metazoa > Chordata > Aves > Apodiformes > Apodidae > Apus > Apus apus. Next base: position 112,473,842 of record NC_067284.1, on the reverse strand, counting down.
TCCATTGTTGTCCTATTTAATTCCTTCCCACTATGATTTTTATTAATAAGCTTTGTTGCTTTCAGGCTTAAATTTTTGCTTTTTCAAGGATATCAAGGAAGAAGGACTATGCAGTGTTGCAAGGAGAGGTGGTTGTTGATTTCTTCTCCTGATATTTTTTTTCTATAGTCATTATTACTTGGATGACCTTTTCTGCTCTATCTTGAGTTCTGAATGGGTAATTCTCTGGGAGAGAGGAGATTATAAAAGTCTACATTTGTGGAGGGTTTGGGGCTATTTTTGAGATCCACACGTGTCATGACCTGGGCAGGGCAACCCAGAGAGATTCAGATTGGACCCCCTTGCTTTCTAAACTATTTCTCAGAGAGGAGCCCAGGAGCAGCTGGATCCAACCTTAGCCCAGACCTGAACCTTCCAGGGAGAGTGATTAAAAAAATCACAATCCCAGGAAATGCTCAACCACCCAATACCCCTGGATTGGACTGAAGTGAAATGATGCTCACTGTCTGTATTTGAATATTAGGTTTAATTAAAACTACATAGGGAATACTGACACTTCAATTACTCTCTCAGGCTGTGTGATCATAAAGGCTGATTATTTAGATCACAAGAGTCACAATATTTACATGTTCAAACTACAGGACCTGAGAAAAAATCATGGTTAGGCCTTGTGTTACTTCATGATTTTAGGAAGGGAGAAAATAAGAGAAGAAAAGTTGGAGAGCTGGGTAACAGAAAATAAAAAATCCTGGATGCAGCGTTGCTCCAGCCAACAGGGGAGAGAGTTGGTGTCAGTGAGGCTCCCCAGGCCCACCACTACAACCCCCTGTTCTATAGTCCTGGCTTCCTTGTGTCCCAGGATGAGCAAGGTGTTTGAGTCAGAAGACTGAGCAGCCTTGGTGGACCTCTGACCCGTGGTTGTTGTTGTTGTCTCAATCGCTGTACATGGAGCCCACAGGCCATATGCAGGCCAGCATAGCTGTCTCCATCCTCTCAGGCAGGCCTTTTGGGATGCAAATAACAATTTCTTGGAGGGGCTGCAGTGGGGTTATGAAACCATTTCCCACAAGTGTGGGTCCTGAGGGCCACTCCCTCACAACATGGCAGGAGGGGACAAGGAAAGGGAGTGAAAACTGAGATGTTTCTCAACATTTGTATGAGTTCCACGCAGTCAGTGGGCTTCAAAGTCTCTCACACATTTTCTGCTCTTTCAGCTGAGTGCAGAGCTTGTTCAACTCAACACATGCATACTTTTGACTTCAGTGAGCTTTGAATCAGACCAATGTACTTTTCAGTTTGATTCCTTTCTAGGTTATAACCTTTCTGTTGTTTTGTTTTGTTATGCTCATCCAATTTTTTTTGTCACTGTTATTTATGATTATTTATGAGCCCTATGAAACAGCAATTTCAGCAAAATAAGAATAACTACTTAGACTGGGAACTAGTTGTCTGGTGCAAATTGAGTTGGGGAATAATCTTCTACTGCTGTTCACCAATCTCAGACTCTTCCCATAACTCTTAATAAGGTCTCAAATCTGGCAAGGAGGGATACCCTTGGGAGACCTTTAATGATCTGACAGTACCAAACGTGTAGAGGACAAGTAGGATGCTTAGTTTCCAAACATGTAAAATACAAAGCATTACTGAGTCTTGTCAAGTTGCAGAATTTACATTCTATAAATAAGCATAATGAAGCATTGAAATGGAGGTGGAGAATCTGAAAACTCTTTATTATAAAGGCAAATATTTCTTTGCATCATTAACCCAAAATTTCACAAAATGACACTAGAGCAGGAAACGTGCAAGTCAGAGGGTTGCAATAAGGGGATGAAAGGTCAGGACTTTGTTGCTATATTTACTTAAATTTTGGCTTTGTAGGGACAAGAATCAGCTCCTATATCATGAAGGAACTCCAGATTTGCTTATATATCAGAGTTTATGGGTTTTTTTTCTCCACTTCTCAATTTACTTAAACAACGTACTTGACAATGTAATCTGAGGGCTGCCCTAGTGTATCATACTTTTCAATTGCCTTTTTCCTTTTTTTTATTTTCTTTTTTTTTTTTCTTTTTTTAAAAAAATTGATGAAGACCTTGTTTTGTCATCATTTAGGCTTCTTTTTGTCAGGATAGAGCTTTTGCATGTTTCTCAGACAGCTTCTCTTTGCAAATCTGCTTCTTCGTTGCAATTTTGATAGCCATAAAATAGAATTTCTAAAATTGGAGAACAAGCTGATATGCTTCATCCAGCAGAGCTGCAGGCTATTTTTCATGATTGCACATATATCGTGTTGATTATGATGAAGTAAAAAAAAATTAAATAGGAAAAAAATAAAGGAAGGGTGGCAGGGAGGGAGGAAAACAATAGTCTTCTGCCTCTGCAGCCTGGAAAAAGCTCCTGAAAGAGATTAAAGTTGAACATGTGTTACAAAATTGTCATTATTCTGAGTTACACTGAGGTGGGTGAGTATTTTTCTTTTTTTACTGTTTAGTTGCTTTGATATTTGTTTAAAAAAAAAATAAAATTGATATCATATCATTAAATAAAGACTATTTCAAAGCATATGATTATTTGTGCATATTCAAATTATTATGGAAAATGACTCCTGTGTAAGTATTACAACTGTAGCTTACTAAATAGTACCTGCCATTCAGAGCTCCCCCCGTTATAATGGTTCAATAAGATGGTAACATGCACATCACTGCAGACAGGTACAAAAAGGGAAAGATGTGTTTTAAGTAAACTAGAGGCAGAATAAACAAAAGAATAGAGAACTTCTGGCTTTCAAGACAAGGACATTTCTATTTGTTAAATGGATAGATGTCTTTTTTTGGGGACTTAATTTCCTTTGGGATTATCATTTAAAGTGATTTATGCAGATCCCACAAACAAACAACTGTATAACCACAGTTCCTTTTGGTCTTTATGTTGGTAGAGGTTTGTGTCTACAGGTTTGTCCAAAGCAAGCAAGGTTGACTGCAAGCTACAGTAAAAACTATGCATCCTAATTTCCTGGGGTTCAGAGAAGAACATTTTATGGAACTGGATTCAGCTGCAACATTTGCCATTTTTTCTTTATTCCATCAAATTATTTAATTTCTCCAACCTTTATTTGTTCCAGTTAGCATCTATCAAAAAAGGTTTCCCACTGCCTCTTGTGTTCAAGAGAACTCTATAAAAGCTATCAACTGTGGTTGCTGGAGAAGAGGGACCCAAAGAAGATATTGGGAAGTTTGAATTTCTGTTAAGAGTTTTTAAAATAGATTTCACTTGCTACATTAATATGACTCAGTTTTTAAAGTGATTCCATTAAACTGCATTACATTCAACAGCCAACATCCATTTTGATAATAAAAACACATTAGGTTTAATTAGTTTCCTGCCAAAAGTGAAATAAAATAAAGAGAAACAAGTCCACTTTTATTCTTCTTGGGAGCTTCACAAATGCACTTCAGCTAATCCACATTCAAGTCACACCTTTAGTTAAGTCAGGTTCATTTTCCTGATTGCCCCTATTTAGACAGGTCTTTGGAAATGGGCTCCAGTTGCAAAACTCAGGTTAGCATGTGAATGTAAATGAGTGAACTCTAAGCCTACTATTGGGATCCTGCCTGGGTCAGCCCAACTTAACTTTGCCCAGTTAACCTCTTTTACCCTTCAGCAGCAATGCCTTTAACATCATTTTACTGCTATTAATGCTGCCCCTTTCTTTAACTTTTTGAGCAAAAAGACATTGGGCTCCTCTGAGGTAAAGCCCAGCAGTGGCTAATAGCAAGGCTAGTGGCACTGCTGCTGGGGAAAATAGCAGTGACAGCAAGAAACACAGATAAAATTGACACTGAGACTCTGACACAGTAAAGATTAGTTTCCCGTGAAAATTACTCCCTCATGTAAGCCAGCAGTGAGACCAGGGGGGTCCTGCCACCCACACCCCCCACAGAAAGAGAAACCAGGGAATTTCATTCACATTAAAAAAAAAAAAAAAAGTAAAAAAGTGAAGCTGGTTGTCTACCTCCACCTCCCAGCGGTTCAAATCTGGCATTTCAAAGCCTTTTTCTTCATTGCACCAGGCACTTCCTCTCACAAACTCCTCTGAACTTTCTGCCAGGCAAACATGTGCTCTGGAAGTGTCTGTCACCAAGGCAAGACACCTCTTTACCTGCTCTCAGTCCTGGCTCAGCCTTTGTTCCTGGTGTCCTTGTGCAGTGTGTTCAAGGGCATGGATTTCTGAGAGAAGAGACCACCTGTAGAAGAAAAAAGACCTGGGACCCTGCAAGAGAGGGTCTGAGACTGGTTGTGCAAGGAATTGCATGGGGATAGGCAAGAAATAGCATGAGGATCCATCTTGGCTTGAAAAGGGAAGTAGATTAAGGGTACAAAAGGATTTTGTGTTTCCCATGAGAAATGGAGGAAGGGGCATTGCTGCTGGTGATCTGAGGAATCATTAGATTTTTGGTTGAGAAAGGGATTTTATTCCCATTTCTGGCCTGCAAGAATTCAGGTTGAAAAGGGAACAGATGACTTCAGATGTGCTTTCCTGAGATAAAGAGGGCTGACCTCAGAAACTGAGATTGCCTTCTGTTTTAAATTATTCTCAGTTCCTCTGACGAAGTGTAGACTTCTTAGACCTACCATGTGAATCAGACCCAAGCAGTGCCCATTTGTCTTCATTTTAATACAAAAGGGTTTTAGGATGACTAGCTGGGATCCAGGCACAGACACTTTGCAGGAGGTGACTCACACTGCCTGTTATTAACTCTGGACACTTGGCAAGATCTAACCTATTCCCAAACTTGCTCAGGGCACAAGAATAGAAACAGTGTAATGACACACACACATAAGGTTACACAAATATAGGATTATCTACCAACATGATTGCAGCTCTGTAGGCTAAAGCTGTGGGAAAGCCCACAGGGCATGTCAACACCATGTTGTATGACCTGCTGTGAAGGTACAGCCTTCAGGCTCTGTTTGGTGTTGGATATGGTCCAGACCTGTGGTGACACCACTAATACTCCTTGCATTAATGTTGCTTTGGACTAGTGTCAAATGCTCCTTTCTGAAGAGCATCTTTATTTGTCCTGAGGTGTCCAGTTCATGGTAGCAAGTCTGAAAAAATAACGTGTAACTCCAGGAGAAATGAGGTTATTATGAGATGAGACTGAGAAGCTTGTGATAGAGTTGAGAGTCTGAAAAATGTATAATCAGTAATTATTTCCTATTCTGATGGCCTAGAAGCTGACTCTTTTAAAAATAAATCCAATGATGTAGCTGATATATTTTGATGCTAATATTAAATGTCATTCTGGCTCAAAATACAAAACACAATAGGATAGTAAAAACCTGTCCAAACATCTTTGTGTTACAGTAATATACATAACTGCTTTCAGAGAGAGAATGTATGCAGTTTAGTCTCTGGAGCCTACAGCATGGCCTAGTCAAGCTGAATGAGTTACATAAATAATACAGATAAATGCAAGCACGGATAGAGATGCATTACCTGGTCGCTCTCAGGGGTAAGGCAGCTGGATTTTGACACTGATCTTTAAATTTCTTTTTTCTCAGGCAACAGTCTAATTACATGCATTTTATTCAGCTCATTGGTGGATTTACTATTACATTTCTTATTCCTTTCATATAGTCTCAGAATTCCAGGTTATTTCACTACCCATTTTATACTGACTTATAAAGAAAAGTTTGCTTTTGCTGTTACTGTTTCCTTCACTGGATTTAGCCCTCTGAATTGCACACTGAGAGTTACAGAAATCTTGGGAGAAGAAGCTGATTTATAGAATATGTGGACAAAAATAACATTAATGCACTGATAAAGAGAAGATGTAAAGCAAAGCTAAAGGAAATCTTGAGAGATTTTCCTAGCTAAAATGCCATTAACTATGGTGGAAATTGCATCATAAATTTAATCTACAAGAAAGCCATTAAGAGTTTCTTCTTGAATTGGAAAATTTTAAATAAGTTTCCTGGCATTTTACATTACTTTCAGTGGTTGAACCTTGACAGATTTGAAAGCAAGATTTGGGCAGAAGGACCATATTTTTTAAAAATAAGTTCTGAAATCCTGAGTACTAAACGTGACTTCTGCTCTGGCTCAGTCATATACTTCATAAGCAGAAATAATTTAATATCTTTCTGCTTACACAGAACAGAGACAAAACTTCTAATTTTTTATCTCCTTTTGTAGATCTCTTTTATCTATGTTATAAACTCTTCAAGCAAGGAGTATTTTTGACTATCAGTTTTTATAATATATATCTACCTTTGGTAGACCCTGGACATGATTCCACAATAATAAAAATAATCACAAAAGACGACTTCAAAAGTTTCAGATTTTTCTGAAGCAACAGATTATGGGATCTCATCTGTGAGTGTTGTTAATATAAAGATTTAATCATTGTGTGAAGTGTTTGTCTATGAGCATATAAAATGTGCACGTTTGTTAAAATGTCTATGTACATGTAGCTTTCCAGTTCTTATGAAGAAAATCTGAAAATATGGCTTCTTTGCCCCCCAGAGACTCAAAAATCAGAATGAATTTGAAACAATTATTACCTAAATATAAATTTCCAGGTCACACAAGTTTACAGCACATCCCATTCTCTGTGGCCCCTGTACCAGTTCAGAGTACAACCTCTCTTAATTAACATCTAGTAGCCAAGTCTGTCTTCTTGTTCTTACTTAAATCAGTGAGGAAGACTAGAATACACAGAGAAATCAGGACAAATTGGATTTTTTTGCATTTCTTTCTCCAGGAAGATTTATAGCTCAGTAATGTTCCTCTCACAGAAGAGCTGAATTTGCCTTTTCCCAGACCATACATACTTGTTTTCCACTTACTGGAGTGTTTTCCGCAGGGAAATTAAATGATGGTTTTCATGGCAATAGTTTTGTGATAATTTATACATATGTGTGCATATATATATAGTGTATATATATATATGCAATTTATGTGGAAAAAAAAAAATAAAATCTTAACAGCTTTTCATTTTAACTATGATACCAAACAGATGTAGGCATTAAGCTGGTTACTCTTTGGTGTTTGAACTTTGATCTGTGAGAATAAACTTATAACAGTTGCTGTTTCCTCTTCCTGATGCAGTGATTTAACATCTTGGGAAATGTTTGTTTGTGAAATGATGTTCTTAGCTACCTAGAAGTGATAACTTGAAATAAGACAACACAGGGGACATTCCTGCCTGTTCATTGAAATGCATTATGTAAACAAAATAATTTAGTTGAAATATAGACGTTTAGGATAAACAGTGATTTTTTAATTTTTTTTTTTTTTAATGCCTGCAATATGTGGCCTTGCTCCCTTTTAGCTTAGCAGAACATGTGTCATGAAGAAGGGAGTGGATATGAAGGAATGACAGTGAAATCACAGGTTAGGAGTAGTGAAGTTAAAGGTAGTTTGGAATTGATAGTTCTCATATCTAGGCTCTAATCCTTGGGGAAAAAATTATCCATATGTACTTTCTACCAAAAAGGAACAGCATTTCAGGCAGTGGCCTTTATTTTTTTTCTTTATAAATTCTTAGGATGGGCCCACCTGTTTAAATAGATTTCAGCTGTCCATGAAGATTTTTCTAAGCCTTAACTTGATACCTTCATCAATATATCAATTTTTAGCACTTCTCCAAAGGGTTAATGGCTTCTCCATTCTGGCTTTAGAAGTGCCAATGTCTCTTTGACAAGACAAAAGAGATTCATTTCATGGCCAGGAAATGAAAGTCTTTACTGAACGTGAATGAAATTTTTAAGTAGGAAGTTGATATTCAACTACTAAGAAATCATTTACGTATTGTGAGTGAAGGACTCTATGAGGAGTCACAGGGCACAGTTCAAATCTTATTACATAACCTTTTATGCACTGAAAGTATATGTTTCATACAAATAGACACTCTGAGAAGCTGTCTTTAAACACTTAATATGAAAACAATAAGTGAACCTCACTCTTGATGGAGAACAGGCACAGTGAGATCCAATTAACTTTTGGGTGATAGTAGCTTTGGCTTGCTGGGGCTGAGGGACAGTGTGATAACAATACAGAGAATGGCTCTCAGAGGAGCTTTTGGCTTATTATCATTTTGAGGATTTGAGGAGAGAGAAAAGAAAAGACATAGTGCAGGCCATGGCCATTATTCAGTACCACCATCAGCATAGATATTCCCTTTCAGTCATCTTGGAGGAGTTCTTATTCTTCTTTAAAACTAGTTTCACCTGAAAGAGAAGGAGATCCAGGGCTTGATCTCCAGAAAGATGTGCATGTAATTTCAGGAATAAAAAGGGTATCTGCTTCAGCAGTTTATACAGACCTGGCCATGTGGTTGCTTTGTCAGTGGGGTTAACTGCATCTGGAATTACAAGAGGCCCATGCCCAGCCACCCTACATGTACATGTAGCACACGTATATTTGTATACATTCATAAAAGAACAAGTGTAAAGTGCATATTTATAATATCTGTGACTGTATATTTATACCTCTGTGGGTGATTCAGAGTTCTTGCTCCTGTCTCACCTTTATGCCATTATGGTTTTGTCAGCAATAATATTTAGGTCCTAACTCACTTGCATCTATATAGGAAACACTTTCCAATAAGGGGCTAATGCCAGCTTGTGTATAAAGCTACCTGATAAACTATCTTCTGGTCATCAGTCTTTTTTAGCTGTTTCCTCTGTAATAGTCATTGGGTGCTTCAAATTAGACTAAATGTTCTTCAAACAGAATTAATGTTTGCTTCCAGATTTGTCCAGTTCTTGTAAAACAAGTCTTTATTGTAAAATTAAGGCTTAACTTGAATGACAGGGGCTTTTATGTAGCAAAGTATCTCAGAAAATTTACATCAGCACTGAGATCACTTGCTTAGACTATGGATTTTCTCCCTGAAATTATACAACTATATACTAGTCCATTTCAATAACTCAGATGTGTGAACACTAAGCTGTGAAGCAGACAATAGAGATCTCATAGAGGCAAAAATGAGAATCCCTAACAGTGTCTCTGAGGTGTTAAAAAGAGATTTTCATTGATGACATACATGTTGTTCTACAGATAAAGTGCTGATATCTCTTCCGTTGTACTTCAAGTTTGTAGGTTTTAATTCCCCTGTCAGTCTTGTCTTCAAACCACTCTTTGATGTAAATTCAACTGAATAAGAACAAATTTGTGGTCCAAACTGTGTATCACTGCACTCAAATTTGCATGAATTGAACTTGTATGAAGAAATACCCAAAGGTGTGAGGCCACCCAGTAACTGTATGTAAAATTATGAGCTTACAGTCTCTTTTTGTTACTGCAAAATGGATTCTGGTACAGAAGTAGGTAGAAGCCTCAGATTATTTTTTTTAAGAAAGGTGAAAAAATTAGTCAGCAATGAAGGACAACAGAAAGAGAATAAGACTTTTATCCAAGATCCTGCTTATTTTAGGGAGCTGAAGTGATCCTTGTCAAGTGGTTGGTTAATTTTGTTAGTTGTTATAATTAAATTAAAACCTAGTAGAAAGTTAAAGTAATCCATTTTACAAGCTAAGCTACCTAATGTTTATGCCTATTTTTGTATCATTAATAGATATCCTCAAGTTTTTCACAGAGTCTTTAGACTCTTCAACATATCAGTGATTGATAGAAGTTCAATAATATATAATAATATATAATAATATATAATAATATATAATAATATAGATTATTCAACAGCATCAGACCAAACCTGGAAGATCAGAATGTCTCACTGACAGCTTTTTCCATGTGTTAAATTGATTCTTTCTCCATTGAGTTGGTTTTCTGTGGCCTTGCCATTTTCTAAAAATACTGCACATTCCAGCTGCTTGAAGCAAAATCTCAGTCCCAGTGGAGTAAATTTTTGCATTTTTAGCAGCCTATTGTAAGGGTTTATATCAAAGACTTTCAGGAGGTTCCAATAAACTATTTTAAGTGGCTCTTCTTTACTTGCTCTTTTGTTAATGCAGTAAAATAATTCCAACATAGATGGGGCAAGACTTGCTTTTCTCCAACCTGAACTGCTTAATCCCTGCTAACTGCTATTCATGTGTGCAGTTTGGATACTCTGTCTTTAATTTCAGTGATTTTACCAGGTACTGGCAAAAGTCTTCTCATTTCTGTTGCTAGAATCAATTCCTTTCTTGTTCTAGGTACCTCATTTGCTACTTAGCAGTCTTATGCAATACAGCTGATTTCTATGAGCAGCTGCTTGTGGTTATTGTCTCAAAAGACAATGCTTCATGTTTATTTCAGCTACTACCTACCCTCTGGAGAGACTTGGTCCTCACATCTAAATTAAGATAAGTGTGACTGTTTAAGTTGACAGTTGTTTATGGAAATAATTGTTGAAGTGTTCGCAGGTCCTAACTCAGATTTAGGTTCTGCTGTTGCATGTCAAAGGTCTCTGTGGAAAGACTTTCTAATGTCTAAGGCTAGGTTCAGACCTTGAGGCTTAGGTGGACTCTATTACTAGCTCTGGTAAAGTCTTACTGTACAATATTCAGTAGTTCAATTTATCTTGCTGTGTCTTCCTTCCCTTATAAGTAACATCTTAATCACCTTATTTACCAATGAGCTGTCAAACCCTCTGGTTATAAGGGTTAATATAGGATCTCTCTTTCTCTCTTCTGGATAGTTTGTTGGTGCTCAGAGCTGATGTTCCTGCAGTAGGGGAGAGTTTAAACTGAAGTGCATCTGATTTAGGGTGGTATTTTATGAGCTGAGTCCAGCCCTAATCTAGCTTTCCACATTGGTGTTCAGTAATTTCTAAATGGCAGAGATTAATAGGGTTTTCATTTGTGTAATTCTTATGAGAATTTTCCTCTCAACACCATTTGTGGAGTTTCTTAACATATTAATTCTGTTCCAGTTTTCCTCATGAAGCTGTTCCTTTTTTTATAAACCAGATCCTCTAGGTCACATAAAAAAATAAACGGCTAGAAACAGGGAGCCCCTCTTGTGATAATGAAAAAATCATCAACAATACATACTTTCATCTTTGTGTAAGATGGAAAAATAAAGCTAATTACTTACTTTATATACTGTGAGTATTTTTCAGGCAGTCAGAGGGGTAAGTGCCAGTGAATTTTAGTTATAAAGGTTAGAAGACAAACTGAACAACAGTAAAGTAAATTTAGAAAGAGCTCTAAAGACTAAGTGCTAGCCTCACTGAATCTGCCTTTACTGCTTACTACCTAACATTTTATATATCTTTGAGTGACGATTTAACTACAGTGTTAAAAACCTATATAAATACTCCTCTTTTTTATGTAAAGCACCTTTCCACTGTTACAGCATAAAGAGGAGTTTGAATGCATACCTTCTATGCAAGGTTTGCTAAAGATTTGCTTGTATTTTATTCAAATGTTGAGTATGTTTGTTCCAGGCTTTTCCCCTGTGAGTTCTAATGTTTTTTATTTTCTCAGTACAATGCATATATTAGTGCCTTGGTCTAGTGAAAGCAGCAGAGGGTTGAGCTACTGAAATACCTGTATTCTAGCTCTAAGTGTGACTTGCTTGGGAAAGGAATTTTTGTAATGCAATTGTGGATCACCAGATGGCACTCTCGCAGGCAGTATATCAAGTCAGAAACTTTGTAAAAAGCAAAAAGTGTATATAATTCTCTTTACACTTCTGCTTTTTGTAATCTTACCAGGTCACACTATTCTATTGCCATCATTTCAATACTGCCTCACAAATTTATTTTCAAGCTTCTGGTCCTGCTCTCTGTTCAAATCTAGTAGGTGTTTTACATATTTGTCTTAAGTCTATGACTTTCACAGCTCCTCTTAACTCTCTTCCCATTACCTGAAACTTGACATTTTTCAAATTAAATAGAAAGCTCTTTTTATTCCCTTTTTTCCCCCTCTGGCTCAGAATGCCATCAGGCTTTCTTTGTCTTCATATGGGCATTAAAGTTGTACATTTTTCCTTCCTTTCCTTCCTTTCCTTCCTCATTTCTGGTTGCTTTTGGTTTCTCTTTAGACAAATACTGGACCAAAACTCACATCAGGATGAGTTTTGAGTACCACACATTGATTTCTCTAAGTCAAACTTGAGAGAACTGAGTGCAAGGCTGTGTGATGGGGACGTGGCGGAAGAAGACCAGTCATACCAGCCCCGTGCTAAAGTGCAGTTTGGCACTCTGTTTTCTTGTTTAGCAGGAGCAATACAACTAGCAACGAACTGCTAGAGCTGCTGTCTCTAACAGGTGAATACGTGACTGTACCAGATCAAAGATAGAGTAATTTTCTTCAGAGCAGCCTATTCAGTGCTGTGCTTTGGGACTACAACCATGTTGCTAATACACCAGTGGTTCTGCTGCTGCTGGGCAGCTCTTGCTCAGCGTTGAGGTTTCTCTTTTTCCTGCTCAGTCTGCCCAGTGAGTAGGCTGTGGGTACACATGAAACTGGGAGGGGGCACAGCAAGGAGGTGTTGTCCCAAATGTTTTGGTTTAACCCTGGTCAGGAACTCAGCACCACAGAGACACTTGTTCACTCTCCCCGGGTGGGATGGGGGAGGGAATCAGAAGGGTAAAAGTGAGAGAAGGGATGGGTTGAGATAAAGGCAGTTGGGTAGGTAAAGCAAAAGCCACGTGTCAAGCAAAGCAAACCGAGGAATTCGTTCACTACTTCCCGTCAACAGGCAGGGATTCAGCCATCTCCAGGGGAGCAGGGCTACATCATGTGTAACAGTTACTTGGGAAGACAAATGCCATCACTCCGAGTGTCCCCCCCCCATTCCTTCTTCTCCCCCCAGCTTTATATGCTGAGCATGATGTCATATGATATGGAATATCCCTCTGGTCAGATGGGGTCAGCTGTTCCAGCTGTGTCCCTTCCCAAGGCCTTGTGCACCCCCAGCCTGCTCACTGGTAGGGTGGGGTGAGCAGCAGAAAGGACCTTGACTCTGTGCAAGCCCTGTTCAGCAGTAACAAAAACATCTCTGCATTATCATCACTGTTTTCAGCACAAATCCAAAACAGCCCCAAATTAGCTACTATGAAGAAAATTAACTCTATTTCAGCCAAAATCAGCACACGAAGCAGTATTCCGTGCCATAGAATGCAATAAAAATGAAGGGAATGGAGTTCTGGGAGATGTGGCTGGGCTTGCTCTACTTATGGGTGGTAGTAACTGCTTTTCCTCTTCCTGTTCTTTGCTCAGTCCCACTGGGGTAGGGGGTGAGTGAGCAGCTGTGTGGTGCTTACCTGCTGGCTGGGGTTAACCCACCACAGTGATACAACACCTGCAGCTGGGTGATGAACATCAGGATCAGGCCTGGGCTGGTTGGAGAAGGCATTGTCATGCAGGTGAGAACATATCCCTGAGTAACTGAGGTATTGGCCTAGTTTTAGAGGGGTGAATATCATCTCTATTACCTCAGACTTGTCAGGTATGTACTTCTTGTATCCTTGTTCTGGATTATATAAAATACAGTCCTTGTGTTTTCACTCTGATCAGCTCTTCTGTGGGTTCATTGCTCCTAACCCTCCCCACCCTGTTACAGTGGCTGCTGTTCAGTGACACCTTTCTTGATGCCCATATTTCCCCACAAATATCCCTGTGCTGTTCTTCAATATTGTCCTCTATTTGTGGAACAGGCTTTGGTTGGTCACTTCTTTCCTCCCTGTCAGAGAGTCTGTCAGTCTTCATCTTTGCTTTGACAGGCCCTCTCTGCAGTGATAAATTTCCCCCATTAGAAGTTACTGCAGAGCCTGCAATTCCATATAATAGTATGCAAACAACACATCACCTTCTACAACATTCTCTGAGCCATTTCCCCTTCAATGGCCATTTCCTTACATTTCCACAGCAATGCATGTTGTTTAGTCCGTGCCACTCCTCTCAGCTGCAAAGAGCTAAATCCACATGTAAGTCTTCGAAAATTCAGGGGTGCCTTGCCAAGTCTTAGATTGTCTTTCACTCTAATCAGCTCAATAAATCTGATTACGCATCTTTCAAATAAATAATGACTGGTTTTGCCTGAAGCTTTTACTGTTTTTCAATCTGTATCCATCAGCTGAAATGCTACGTGCACTCAACAATTGTTATTCCATCATTAGGAATTCTATTATTGCTGCCTACAATAATAATCCTTTGAATGATACGGATGTAAAAGACTCTACTCACACTGAGCAGTTAAACTGTAAGACAGCATTAATTAAAAAAACAGTGTCATTATGATGAGAAGTTGTATATCTGATATTTTCTTATTCCTATTCTAAACATGTTTGGAAAATGTTCTAGGTCTAAGTTCAAGTAAATTTTCCAAAATTAATGAGACTATGAAAAATAACTTCACTATCCTCATCTAAAAGTTATAGTCTCTACAAAAATTTAGAAGTTTGCTAAGTTAAAAAAATTACTTATTATATAATTATTTTTTTTCCCCAGTTTTTCAAAATATCAAGTTTGAGTTAATTCAGATTAAGCTGTTCCACCTGTAACTGCTGTATATATCCAGAGCTGAGGTGAGTGAAATAATGTGGACACACCTGGACTTAGACATCTCTGTCAGCTAATGATCAGAATCACTGTTGTGATGTTTTTTTTTTAATTTTACATTCACACACAAGAGCGTGTGTCTTCCTGGTATTATTACCAAAGCACACTACCAACAAAATTGGTGTTACTGGCATGGCAAAGACAGATGTTTTACAATCTTGTCATGTTTAGTAGGTGAAAAAGAATGTGTCTTTTGTCAGTTTAGGTCTTGACTCCAGAAAACCGTAAGTTCCTAAACTTTTCAGTACTGCATATATTTGTGCAGCACCTGACTTGGTGGGCACGTGGGTGGGAAGAGAATGACTTTACCCTGGGGAGTAGAGTGAGAGTAAAAGAGTCATGAGAGTGGCATGTATAACGTGTCACTGAGAAATTGGCTTGAAACATTTGCCATTTTACTCTTCTATCCAGATTTGGTAGTCCTGGGAGCTCTGATTGTCTCGTCCAACAGGCATCATAAATTGTTTAGGGAAGTGCCTCTTGCTAGGGATATTGTCAGGCTCTAGAGCAACTGAGACCAGCTGGGCACAAAGAATTCCTGATGAGATGTATAACTAGTGCTAGTCTTGGTTGGGGCTCTTATGTGTTATAAAAATTATAAATGATATTAGAAAATGTGAAGTCAATGAGAGTAATTGTATTTACAAGGATCTCTGAATCACACCTGTAGATGGGAGATCTGCAAAGCACTGCTGCACTTAGGGGGAACCAGGCACTAAATCAGCAACGCAGCCCTGTGCTGTAGTGCATGGTGTTTTTGGAAGCATGAAACTTGTGTAAAATGTAAACCTGGTGCCTGGAGACCTGTTATTAATAAAGACCAATGGTCTTTTTTTTTCCTTTCCCTTTTTTTTTTTTATTTTCCCAGATATCAGAGGCATTGATTCTAAGAGTCTGGGTAAAATCCAAACTGGCAGATACTTATCCGAGGCATACAAATAATTCCTAATGACATGCAGACTTAGTGGTAACTCTAAATGAAAGCAGGCAGATAAAAGAGACATTTATTTGCATTTTATTAATGAAATATTGAGATAAGAGAATAAGTCTGGATCGCTACTGCTTTTTAAGCACAGGGCTCTTGCAAGCCCATATTCTAACCTTGTTTTTGAATATCCCTGGAGATAAAACTGTAAGCATGACTGGACAACAAGCAAACTCTACAGCAAGAGAAGCAAAGAGCTTGGCCCTGCATTATCCTTCAGGGCAAAAAAAATTGATCCTTTCTGCCATGTATGAAAGGCAAGTATGTAAAAACTACTGTTGCCCTGGTATGCTATGGTTTCTGAAGAGGGTAGGAATCTATCCAAATGGATTGTCATTCTAGGGTGTTTTATTGTGTCTGGCCTCAGTGAAGAAGCAGAAACATAGACATAAATTCTACTGAACAGCTAGACTGTTTAGATATTCATATCCTATACATTTTTAATGTATAGACCAACTTACTGAATTTAAGATTCACTGAAAGATACGTTCCTCATTGGGAAATGCAAAATAGCAACCAAAGAGAGGAGTGGAGACTTTAACATCTCATTGATAATGAGCTGTTTACCAACTAAATGCAAGAAATGGCACCTACTGTAACAAAAAGCCACTTACCTACTGAAAGGAAATACCATTTTTCTGTAAATAAGAAGGTAACCTGTCAGTCTCCTAGTCAGGAAAAAAAACACGGGCAAAACAAAGGCATTTTGGGGAAAAAAGTGACTTCCAGATTTGGCACAGAGCCTACAGAAGGCTGCTGCTCTTCTGAGCCAACAGGTGGAGATAAGGGAGGAGAGCCAGAGGAGATAAAATGACAAATCTGTATTTTACAAATGGAATCCCTCCCTTCATATGTCCCCTGTGTAAACACCTACCCCTGGATTTACCCAAAGATATCTAGGTGCTAATGGAGATAAGCAGCCCCATCTAAGCTCTGAATTATCACTCTAATTCGCCTTCAGAAGTGCACTTATCTACTGACTTATCTTCAAGAGAGCTTCAGATGATTTGTTTAGATATAGAAATGGGATCAGCTCACACATGCAGACATGGACATTTAGGGATCTATGTTAAGAAACGTAGGTCAACACTGAAACACAGATGTCATCAGTAGGTGAGCACAGGCATGCAAAGGGCCAGAGCTCCAATTATAGACAATAGAAGTCTAATTAATATAGCCTGTAGATTTTGGAGGCAAGCTCAGTTCACTCTAAAGTAGATATGAATTAATTTGCTCATGTCAGGGCCTGTTGCAGTCTGAGTTGGTAACTTCCACCCTGCAGCAGCTGATTAATCTTATGCAGGTTCTGTGTTGTATCTATCAACTACGTAAAGATGTCTCAGATGCTACAGGTGATCTCAAATAGCAAGATGTGTCTGATTTTATGCAACTGAGCTGTGCCCCCACAGGCTGGCAGGCTGAGGTGAGGCCCCAAGTGTGCTTCTGGGCACCTTCATTTAAATGTCCTTAACCTTGAACTGAATTCTTGGTCTCCCCTTGCTCAGCTGAATCCCATCCAGAGAGCTTGTCTCAAGAATTTTGCCCTCAAATCTTGCTTTCACAAAGAGCAGTCTGGAAGTCTTGAAATGCTTCAGTAGAGCTGAAAACCCATAAGACTCTCTGGATTCCAGCTTTAGGGCTTTGAGTTTCTGAAACAGGCGAGGGTCTGTGAAGGTACAGATAACCCCTCACTGCTGGACGTGTTGACCCAGACCTCAGCCAGAGGTCTGCTCATTTAAATAGGATTTTGCACTTCAATAAAGTGAGCACTCAGAGTAAAAAAAAAAAAAAAAAGAAAAATGCTCATAAAAGTCATAGTGGTATTAAGGTAGGAAACTGAGTGAGAAAGCATCTGTTTCTCTGATTCTTCTTAAGAGTGAAGGTGCTGGCACATATGGGGTTGTCATAAATTAAAGAGACTTTCCCAGTGGCAGTTCTAGCTGTTCTGCAACAAGCTTGTGTACCCTAGGACTGCACAGTGGCAGTACTTGGCCTCCCAAAACCAGAACTGTCAGAAAAAACACCTGCTATTCATCAAAGAACCACTGAATCCATGAAGTCTTGGGATTCCGTTCTCCATATGATTTGGAATTTTTCTGTTCTTTCTTAGGAAAAAAAATAAAATTCCCACTAGCTTTAGTTTTCAGTGGGGACAGAGACCTTCTCTTAGTCACAAAGGTTTCCCTTTGTCTTAGAAGGAAAGTATTAGGAAAGCTACTTTGCTACTGCTGCTTCATCTATATCTGCCCTGCCTTCTGTACTGTACATCCTAGCTCTAAACTTACTTAGAAATACATACATACATAAGTAATGCAGAAAAGACAGCAACATGACTGAAAGCTGGAGCACAGACAAGACAATTGGTTTCACTGTATCTTTGTCTGCTATGGTGCATTAATCTTGCAAAAGGAAAATGTTATTAATGGCAATTTGAAAGAAAGAAGTAGGTTACTTTCAAACTGATTTATTTCTCCAGGCAGCAGCACTGGATGCTAGTGCATTTGCAGCTACAGTTCAAGGACAAATAATGTATGCAACTGCTAGCAAGCCATGTAGCCAGCCATACCTTCAGGCTTGATAGACAAATGTCCATTTATCATGACTTCTATTTTCAAAATAGCTTCTTTGTACTTCCAACATCTGTTGACAGAACCCTAAGTACAGGAATTATGCTAAATCTTTGCTCTGACTGCTGTGCTTTTGGGATATGATCTATTGCAGAAATATCAAGTCGAAATTGGATCAGGAAAGCAGGCTTGCAATTGTGAGCTATCAAGACGATGTAGTGTTGTTACACAGTATAGTTTCAGAAAATATAGTGGCAAAAAAGATTGTTGTGGCTATTTTTAAGCTGTGAGGATATAAAAGTAAAGGCTTGCAAGGCTCCTTTTTCCAATATTACAATTTGAGATTTTGTGTTGACCAAAGAAAATATATTTAAAGGGGATGAAAAAAAGTATTTTTTAGGATAATGACTTATAAGAATGGTTATTTAAACTAGAAGATCAATACTTGGGGTTATTTTTTCTTCTGATACAAAGATCCTGAAAGGGACAGTGCATACTTTGCCAATGTTAGCACAGTAATGGAGCCATTAGAGTAAATCACTACATTTGCTTCACCAAATACCCATGTAAATGATTGTGTTAGCATCTAGTCTATCAGCTTAATAATATTCATTATGAAACTGCATCTTTCAACTCCTACCCAGCTAAAAGGAGGCCTGGCAAAGGAGATTTTGTGGAGCTCTGCATCAGCAGATCCCATAGCAGGATTGGTATGTGTAACTGAGGGAACTGGGTTGTCACTGGAAGCAGAGATTGACCAGTATAGTGTGTTTCTGAAAGCAGGGTTGACTGAATCAAAGCCACTGTTTATATACTGGTACATCTTCTACTTTATTTTGCAGTGGTCCAAGCACATAATCACAGCGAGGGCTCACAAAAAGCTGTTTATTTATGACATGGATATGGAGAAGGTTGAGGTACTCAGTGACTTTTTTGTTTAAGTTTCACTGGCAAAGGCTCTGGCCACACCACCCAAGTCACGGAAGGCAAAGTCAGGGACTGGGAGAAGAGCAGGTCTGAGACCATCAAAAGAACCTGAAAGTGCACAAGTTCATGGGACCTGATGAGATCCATCCATGGCTCCTGAGGGAACTGGCCAGTGAAGTTGCAGAGCTGGTTTCCATCATATTTGAAAAGTCATGGCAGTCTGGTGAAGTTCCCACTGACTGGAAAAGGGGAAATATAACCCCCATTTTCAAAAAGGGAGAAAAGGAAGCTCCAGGGAATTACAGCAAGTCAGTCTCACCTCTGTGCCCAGCAAGATCATGGAGCAGATCCTCCTGAAGGCTCTGCTAAGGCACATGGAAAATGTGGAAGTGGTTGATGGGAACTAACATGGCTTTACCAAGAGCAAATCCTGCCTGATAAATTTGGTAGTCTTTTATGCTGGGGTCACAGTGTTGGTGGACAAGGAGAAAGCAACTGATGTCATCTATCTGGACTTGAGCAAAGCATTCAACAATGTCCCACATGACATCCTGGTCTCTAAATTTGAAAGATACAGATTCAGTGGAATTCAAGTCCTCACCACCTCCAGTTCCTCACCACCCTTATAGTGAAGAATTTCTTCCTAATATCTAACTCAAATCTCCCCTCTCTCAGTTTAAAACCATTACCTCTTGTCCTATCACTGTCTTCTCTGATGAAAAGCCCCTGATTTTTAAGGTCCTTTCCAACCCAAACCATTCTAGGATTCTATGATTTCAATCTGTTCTGACATCTTTTCTTCGTGCTTGAAAGAGGAATGTGATGTTCTATGTACATGAGAATTCAGTTTAAATATAACTAAAGCTATAATGAAAATCATAAAAGAAATTTAAAGCTCCCCACAGAGTCACTCTTAAGATAAAATCATACTAAATTTTAGTCAGGACCTGCCTTGCTGATAATCCAGAATGTCATTTCACAGTAGAGTAAGTAAAATAGAACAATTCTTAACCCAATTTACATTTGAGAGGACATGTGTTAGATCTGCTCTTAAAACTTGGCCCATTCCCACTCAAAATGCTCTTCAGTCTGTTATAAATTGTCTCAACACCACAGTCCCTGTTTTTCTTTGTGTATCTACAGAGACAGGATAAAGTCTATTCAGGATTTTCCAGTTCTGAATCTATCCAAATCTTTCCCTGGAAGTCAGAGGTTCCAAGGAAGCTTTCTCCAGATCAGCCTTTGGGCTGTGAAAATGATCCCTCACCCCACATGATGGCTCTCACATCTGGATATCTCCACTTTAGGAGATTCTGCATTAATCTCTCCTTGGACAATGCAGCAGGAAAGCTGAAAATACAGCAAAGGGATGCATTTTTAATTGCAGTCATCTGGTTTACTGTGAATATCTTTTCTGGACAATATCATAATCTCACTTTAGATTAGATTAATTGAGTGTCTGACATAAAATGAAGTTCCTGAGCTGAAAATGGAAAGGAATCCTCAAAGGAATTTGTAATTTGACAGAGATGCATTTTACCATGGCATTTATTTCTTCCTGTAGTCCACTCAGTTTGGGCGAGGATTTTACACCATATGCTCCAATGCTGCTTCAAAATTTTTGGGTTTTGGAGAAAAAAGTATTAGGATTCTAGATAACTGGGGTAGACATTTCATTATCCTGTCACACATATTGAGGGACGTGATCTTGAAAGGATGACATACAGACTCTGAATAGTCTCTGCCATCATAACTTCATTAAATGCAAACAGGGCTTGGGCGGGATCCTCATCAGTGTAAGGAAAGTTTTGAAAATAAGGTCGGAAAGCAACTGTGCAAAAGTATGTTGTAGTAGTTAAAGAAGAATGAGAGGAGAGCTTAGCCTTTATAAGATCTAAGTCCTTTTCTGTCCCTTCGTTTTCCTTAACAGTATTTTAACCTGAGCATATTTTTCTTAGTTATAGGAGCTGTGCTTTAGAAAAAATAATCACTGAAACATATACCTCACATCTAATTCCCTAGTTTAACAGTATGATTTCTGCAGTTATGCATCTATCCTCTTCTTTCAGTGATTACTTAGTGGGGAAAGAAACAGCAATCTGGTTTATTCTGGAAACAGCAGGTAGTTTTATCTATTTTTACTGCAGATCATTTCCCAGGACACTATGATTCTTATATTTTTAATCAAACGTGTGAATCGAAAACTGTGGTGTGACCTTTGGAAAAGACACTGCAGGACGTCGGCTGAAGCTGTGAATAGTTTAAGCACAAACAGGAAGTTGACTTGGCTGTTCTGTAACAAAAGACTGTGGTAATTTATGGAGTAGGAGTCGCAGTTTCAAAACATTTTTAATTGCTACATTTGATCTGCTATGCAGTATTGTGTGACAACAGCTAAGAATGAAATGTCAGTGCCCATGTTCCAGCATAAATTTGTACAGTGTGAAAGCCAAGAGCCCTGTTGATTCCAGCTTGTATTTTTCTAAGTGTTTCAGATTAGCCTGAGTTATTTTCAGGTTTAATAGAGAAGGAAGAGGCCCTGAGTCTTGCAAAGCATTTAAGTAGACACACAACTTTGTTCTAATTTAGTCTACTTAGGATGAAAAGAAATGTTAATATCTAGGGGAAATAAAATGTGAAGGGATTTCACAGTGACCTGGGTACCTGGGATAGGTCTCTTTGATAAACAGATCACTTTAAGGATGGAAATGTATGATAACCCATTCTCTTTGCTCTTATTTCATTATTATGGTAGCTTAGACCTATGCAAAATTCCAGAAGTTTCACTTAGAGGAGTGGGATTACACAGGTACCTAGGAGTGCCTAACTTCTCTAACTTGAAGAAAAATAGCCCTGTTGTACATATTTTGTAAGGGATTATTTAAGGAAGAAATCAGAACTACAATTACAAGCTCAAAGTCTCATCAAAGTTTTATAGAGGCTAGACTTATTTCCATGGCATACCTTTCAAAATCTCTCACTTATTTGCTTCCTTAGAGGACAATATACCATCTCAGCAGCTCCAGGCTGCTTCTTGCTGATGTCTATGATATGTACTGTGGGCATCCAAGTCTTCCCATAAACCATGGGAATGAAATGTAAATCCCTGTGAGCAAACTCCTGAGTGATTTCCAGAGATAACAACTGATCATTAAGGGGACCAGCAATGGCTGATCCTGTTAGTAATATTTATGCATTTGACATAAGGATATGCTGTTATCAACAAGGAACTAATTTGGTCCAGACATATTGTGTTATAATTTTCTTAAACAAGAAGGAAATTTTGAATACAAAGTCATTAACTACAGAGAAGATCGCTCCTTTGTGGCTATCACAGAATCATAGAATAGAATCATTAAGGTTGGAAAAGACCTTCAAGATCACCAAGTCCAGCTGTCAGCACTACACCCCCTAACCACTAAACCATCTCCTGAAGCACCACATCCAGCTGTTTTTTGAACACCTCCAGGGACGGTGTCTCCACCATCTCCATGGACAGCCTGTTCCAAGGCCTCACCACTCTTTCAGTGAATACATTTTTCCTAATACCCATTCTGAACCTCCCCTGGCACAACTTGACCACATTTCCTCTTGTCCTATAGTTTAGTCACTAGGGAGAAAAGGCCAGCACCTGCCTCACTATGACTTCCTTTCAGACAGTTGTAGAGAGTGATAAGGTCTCCCCTCAGCCTCCTTTACTCCACGCTAAACAGCCCCAGCTCCCTCAGCCTCTCCTTGTAAGATCTGTTCTCCAGATCCCTAATCAGCCTAGTCACCCTTCCCTGCACCCTCTCCAGCACCTCAATGTTCTTCCTATACTGCGGTGGCCTTTGTACTACACAAACTTTTATGTTCCTTCATCAACCAGAAGCTACATTCTGAAAGGAACACTGGAAAATACATGTGAACATCAAATATGTGGGTATTTATGCACTTATGTATACTTGTCATCCTCCAGTTTCCCAGAGGAGCACAGCACTTTCCTGAATCAAAGCTAAGTCTTTACTTATTTTTCCTGATGTCTTTTACAAAGAATGGCTTTTGCAAAAAACAAAACAAAACAACAAACAATAGGTTTTGCTTTATTGACAGTGCTTGATCCCACATTATCAGTGAGTAAATAACAAGAGCTTAGGCAAGAAGGTTTGCCAAGGGGAACCTGTGCAAGGCAAGACTGTAGATAGAACCGGAAGGTTTTATCACTGAGTGGAAATTGCTGAGCTTTCAAAAGGCAAAATTTACTTTGAATGCATTACTTGGAACTTAAGATCCTTTCCATAGATATTCCACTAACACTTAAATGAAAGAGTTCAACCTAATGATTCTTTCTTGTTTGGTTGGTTGGGTTTTTTATTTGGTTGGTTTTTGTATTATGCCTTAAAATCCATTACAAATGCACAGTTTTACCTGTCAATGTTTTGCAACTAATAAAACTGGAAAGCTCTATCTCTTTATTATGTACTCTGCTCTATGATCTCTGTAATCAAAACATCTAGTTTCTGGAATATCTGTTTAAAACCTTTGCAAATCAGTTAAAAATGGTGGAAGTTATTTGCTTACGATATTATCAGCATGACATGTCTTAGGGCATCTTGCATGTGAATATTCTGTAATAGTGACTCGTGATAAGTTTGTGACAACAATTTCATACATTTTTCAAACCTGGAGAGAAGATTTTTTGTGGTTTCTTCCATACTTGATCTTAAGGACAGATCTGAAGGCTATATTGGACACTTTCACTCTCTGGAAGGAGAAAAAGATAGTGAAGAAAACTGACAGTCGACAAAATGAAATGAACTACTTAGTAATTTTCATCTCATGAGTAATTGTCACAATGCTGAGAAAAGCCTTTTCTCCAGATGAGTAAGTGTAAAACAATGCACCTGCATTTTTTTTTTTTACCATGAAAAGTCACAGTAATAATTGCATACGTTGTCAGTATCCAGGATTCTCATTTTCAAACTCCTGACTGCAGTGAAAATTTTAATATAAGAAGTAAAATAGAGAAAGAAATGCAAAATAGAGACCCAGATCTTTGACTGTCCCTTCCTTTTAAAGGGATCACTGCTAAGTCAGGGTTATTGCTTTTTTTTTGCTGTGCTCATTTTGAAGGGGAATTGTGATGACTTGTGGCTTAAGACTGCTTCTCAGAAACTGCATGGAGCTAGAAATGAGAGTCTGGAGAGCAAGCAATGATAAGCCCAGAACTACTCCTCTAAGAGCCACTGGCTAAATGTACATTGAGTGCAGTGGGGCATAGTCAGTCCTCATCATAGTAGGTGGTTTTTTTGTTGTTCTTTTCTGCCTTGAAGGGTTCAAAATCAGAAGGCAGAGGTTTTAATTGAAGTGCCTTCTGTGTAGATGTCCTTACCATTACAGTTGTATCCATTTACTTCAGAACCTTGCTTATTCTTCCATGATAATTTAATTTAATTTAATTTAATTTAATTTAATTTTTTTTATTATTTTTTTTTTTCCTTATCTTCTCTTTGGTCCTTTTTTCTGTCCTGAGTTCTTTGCCCTCTAGGTAAAGCACTGTGTGATACTGGTCAAGCAGTCAGAATTGCTGAATCAGAATGAAAGGTCTGTTCAGGAAAGCCATATACACTCTTACAATTGAATTCTGATAAGGTTTGTTATTGGAAATTAAGGCAAGATCTGCCTAAGAGCTATGGCTGCTTTTGTTAGCCACGGAAGTACTTCAGACTGGATTCTGAAAACACTACCAAAAAAACAGTTTATGTTACTTAATCCTATAAAAGTAGCAAAGGCCAAGTAACAGGAGAGGCAAAATGTATCAGAGTTGGCTGGACAATTTGTCATTAAAAAGCATTTCTAAATAATTTCATTTTCAGATAGCTGATTTGCCAAAGTTTGAAAGAACCAATTTAGCTCCTGTTAAATACTGGACTTCAGGTCTGGGAGAGGTTTACCAAACTTGATGACAATGGACTCAAAGGATCCAAAGCTTCCCATCAGCCTCCTGCACAGTCAGGAGCCTTCAAGCCACGATTGCCTTTGCTGAAGCAGAGGTTCCCAAGTGATGCTCCTGACTGTAGTAGTGATGTTTGAGGTGTGGATTTCCTATAGCTGGAGTGTACCCTGGCTGTGAAATACTCAGCTCTATTTAACTTACCGAAAACTCCTACCATTTGTGAAAGTACAATTAACATTTTATGAATAGTTGAGAGACTGGGAATACCTGAAAAGCATAAGTTCAAGGTTGATTTTAGAGAACAAGCCCAATGAAACCTGATTCTTTTTTTAAATTAAAAATAAAATAAAAAACCAAACCCACAAAAAAATCCAAAACTAAACACCACACAAACCCCCCCAAAACTCCTGAAAACTACAAAATATTCTTTTTTTGTTATAACTTGGGATACATTTGTTAAAAAAATTGAAATGTCTCACTGAACAGAAATTTTGTATTTCAACCATTTCAAGAACATAGAACTCACAGAGGGATTAGACTCTTTGTGAATAATAGTGTGAGACTAAGAGCAGACAGAACTACTTCTGTGTGCAGTCAGATCTGCCGCATTAAGTCCTTGAGTACCTCCCATCACAGCTGGATGCTGCTGATTTGTTAGACACTATAGAATTTGAAAAGATGACTTCTTACAACAATTGGTTGAACCATCCAGTCCCTTAGTGAAATTCCTTTTCAAAGAATGCTCCATCTCTATACCACTGTTTCTAAATGTGTTGTTTATATTAAGAAATTTATAACACTGACATTTAGCATTTGGCAGTGAAATATAATGTTCTTTAGGTTAATTATCCTTCCTACACACAGTGAAAAGTACTATAAGATATAGTCTATAGAACAGCTGGGACATTTTTGTGTGGGATATCAAAAATCTAAGTCTTCTGTGAGTAATGTGAACAACACTGAGTGTGGGAAATGCTTTATGATGTAGAATGATGTGTTAAATTAGGTGCTCCATATATATACCTTATAATCCCTCAGCCCCATTACAGCCTGTTCCTCATTACTGACTGTGCTTTATACATAAGGAGAGATTCAACACTTGCAAAAGAACTTCAAGTGGTCAGGGCCTTATGGATTGGATCCAGCTCCATTGAAATAATAGGAGCGACTTCCATTGACTTCACTAGGATTTGGATTGAGGCCCTCAGTAAGTAATTTAAGTTCACCAAAACTGCACAGATTGGAGAAAAGTTCTTGAAGCATGCCTAAGTCCCAACAGGTGAAGATTTGTTATGAAAGCTTTCTGCATGACTCTAAGTAAGTTAAGAGCCTGACTATATGATTCTTCCCTGAACAAACCCCCCCAGATTTACAGATGCTAAATAAAGAAGAAAAAAAAGGTAAATATTGAAATACACAGTGGAACAAGTCATGTTGTTAACCTTTGGTTTGGTTTGGTTTTTAATATAACACATGATTTCTAGATGTGTTTAAAAAAGTGTAACATGGAGGATGGGTCTCCTTACTGTGTGGTTTTAGAAACATGAATGACAGGAGGTAGACAACCAAATATTGCAACCCTTAGACAGAAATGAGAGAGGAACAGTTATAGTTCTCTTGTTTTGAGGGTCTCACATAGGTCTTCCTTTCCTCCACTGATGGCCCCTTTCTCATGCGACTCCTTCATGTTTGACTCCTTTCTTTCTGCCACTACCAGCTACAACTCATTTTCAGTCTGAAAACCAAGGTAAACCAGGAATTCTTACAAAATTACTACAGGATTAGCATTTCTGTTTTGCATCATTTTTTACCCTTAGAAATACACAAATGGGTTTGACCCATTCCTTTGTACTGACTTCCTGTCTTCTGAAGTAGATAATGGGGTAAAGTCATGCAATGCCCAGTTTTACACCAGTCATTTGTAGTAACATGAAGGGTACCACAACATCTAGACCCACTCCTGGAACTGCTTTCCTGCCTTCACTTCATTTCTTCTATTTAATTGTGAACAAGATCTAGGAAAGAGAGACGATAACTGCTAAATGTCCTAAAGAAAGCAGGCTATTTTTATGTGCCAACAGTCTCTTTTAGAATAATGATGACTCCCTTTTGAAGAGGAAACAGCAAGAAAGGTAAAGATATTAAAAGTCTTACTTATCAGAAATACCTAAATGGGATAGCACACTACAAACTGGTGAAATATTAGACTGTTGCTCTAAATCTACATTTTTGAAAGCTAGGATAAAAATTCAGTACTGAAGCACTTGACTAGAAAATTCAAACAATTATTTACTGGTTGGTACAAGGGTGAAAATGTATTTTTTAAAATATAATGAGTGAAATATCATTTGCTTTTTTATGTAGTAGAGGTAAAGGAAGATATATACAATCACCTGAATGTTCTGACAGGTTTTGAGTATAGTGGGTTTGCATTTTCACAGAGAACAGTTACTTTGTGAAGGACATAACACCCCTCAGAATGGTGGAGACTAACTGATGGCTCTTTGAAGATCTGCCTAGAGGAACAATGAGATCTGCTTTGCCCATTAGACACCAACTTCCCTAAAAATCAGATAAATACCTTCCACCAAGGCATCTGATCTAACTCTGAAGTCAGTAAACAATGGCACCTCAGAAGAACTCTGCATAAATTCTATATATTACTGTATATTGAACAAGTCAAGTGATGCTGTGTACAGGACTGTCTAACCTGCAATTTACAAAACTGATGTAGCATAAAAACTGGTTCTTTGAGGTTTGTTTGGGTTTTGTTTGTTTGGTTGTTGTTGGGTTTGTTTTGTTTCTTTTATTTTGTTTTTCAGTTCTGACCTAGTTTATTAACACTGTATAGATCAGGGTCTAGACCCAGCTGGGTTTTGTGGCTGTTCTCCATGCCTTCCTTTACTTAGAAATACATTATCCAGGGATATCAATTAAACTCAGCTCTGCTGAAGGATGATATCAATCAGGAGAGACAGAGCCACCTTATCACCCCTTGTTGTAGACAGTGTTGTGCTGTCCCTATGTCTTGTTCTCCCCATCATCATGTTAAGCCATGCCACCTGTCATGGGAAAAGGACAGATAGGTGTCCAGAATCAGGAGAGGCAGATAGCTGTCCCCCTTGCTCATTCTCAAGGCCACTGCAAAACACACTGCCAGTGCTTTCCTTTATCTCTTGACTTTTCTCTAGAGTACCTGAACCTGCAGCCAAATCTTACAGCCATTTCTTAGACTTGTACTCGTGTTGTCTGGGGCTTCCTTCCTCAGCGACACCCTCACCCTGCCACAGAATTAGTAGAAAATGGTCTTTCACCCTTAGAGATGGGACATAAATGGATTGTGGTGGTACAGGGGAAGAATAGGAGGGGGTAATAGTAAAGATGCAGGCAATAACTGAAGAAAACAGACTTGCTGTAACATATAGAAATACTTTGCTGGTGTTAAGTGTAAAATAACGCCTTGTTCTTAAATGTAAACATATGACTATCAGAGGTGGACTGAGATTCTAAAAGACCTCCAGGCCATGCTCAGCTGTCATCCAAAGATGTACTGTCCCCTCCACTCCTGCTACGACCAGAATCTTGAGGTGCTCTGGTTGTGCAAGAACAAACACAGGGATCAACACAAATGTCCTGCACAAGTCATACAGGAGTGGATTGAGAACAGGTATCTTATTGGCTTTGAGGGCTCCTTATTAATGAAAAAAATGTGAAGTGCTTTGTGTATGTGTTTGTCCTGTTTTATTTTCAAGAGAGCAGGCCCAGATTACAATAAAAAAGGCAACAAATACAGCTTCAGCCTGTCTCAGCTACTTTTTATTTTCTTTTTCTCTCCCAAAGGGGGAGTTAATGTCATCTTAATACTATATAAAAAGACACAATGAACCAGGGAATTTTCCTCATTAAAATGTTCTGCAGTTTAAAGAAAGGGAAATAATGGATGCTGTTAAAATGAAAGTCTCCTTGAATACTTTACATAACAAACACTTCGTGGGCTTGTCTTTTCTATCTTTTCTAAAAGATTTAAAAGATTTTAATGGTGATCATTTGCTGTAAGACTCAGTGGGCCACGTGTCTGTGCACACAGTCCCACAGGGCCAACAGCCATTCTGAGCTCTGCAATGAGAAAGTCATGACAGAACCTTTACCTTCCAGTCCCTGTGCTCCAAAATTGCAAGTAATTCACAGAACACATGCAATCCCATCCCCAACTCCATATCCAAGGTGTTTTGGGGATTGCATGGGAAAAAGAACAGTTTCAAAGGGCATTTAGTTCATATACATAATTTTTGCGGTCTTGACACGTAGAATCAATCATGGAATCGTAGAATGGTGTAAGTTGGAAGGGACCTTAAAGATCATGTAGTTAAACCCCCCTCCATGGGCAGGGACACCTCCCACTAGATCAGGTTGCTCAGAGCCCCATCCAACCTTGTCTTGAATGTTTCCAGAAATGGAGCTTCCACAACTCTGTGCCGGTGTCTCACCACCCTCACAGTGAAGAATTTTCCCCTAATGTCTGACCTAAATCTCCCCTCTTCCAATTTTGAACCATTACCCCTTGTCCTATCCCTACCTTGTCTGGTGAAAAGCCCCTCCTCAGCTTTCCTATAGCCCCTTCAAACACTGGAAGGTTGCTATAAGGTCTCCCTGGAGCCTTCTATTTCCCAGGCTGAACAGCCCTAACTCAGCCTGTCCTACTAGCAGAGGTGCTCCAGCCCTCAGATCATCTTCATGGCCCTCTTCTGGAGGGCATTTGTGTGTATCCATATTCTCAGAGGAGAATCACACAGCTCCTCCAGCTCCTTAGCAAAGGAAAGTGTTACAGCTTGACACTGTTCTCTACAGAACTGGTGCTCTCCTCTCAACAAAGGCTGGCGTGGCTGAGCAGGCCCCAATGTACAATGTCAGTTCACTGGCTAGAAAGGTTGTCATGCATCGCTGGTGTCTACAGTGTTGGGATTCAAAGTGTCACATTATCTCTAATGGCATTAATAGCCAAGGGCTCCTCGGGCTGGAGGGAAGTGAAATGTGAGGCTGTGTCACCGTCACTTGTGACAGCGCAAGGTTTGCCTGCTGTGCAAAAACACAGGTTATCAGCTCAAACCTGCTATAGAAAATGCAGATATTTAAGAAAATATATGATTTATATATACACAAAAGAAATAGGAAAAAAAATCCAGCTCTGCTTTTCTTTTCTCTGAGAGCTGTGGAGTATAATGACATTTCTTTATGTTCCATTTTTTGGAGGGGCAATAGAAACCTACACAACTGTGACTCATCTTAAGAAGTTTTTGGTGCTGAAGCCCTTTCTACCAGGATGCCTTTCTCAGAGACAACACTACTTTGCCCTTTTCACAAGGGCCAGCAGCACAAACAGGTAGCACAGAAGTAAAAAAACAAGAGCTGAAAAGAAGTCATTTGATAATTTGATTTTATTTTTGGTTTTGCTTACAAATGCATAAAATTCTGCTTTCTTGAGTAAAACCAGTCCAATATAGGCCTTTATAGTTTAGTACCCTCTCTCCAGCACTGGCCAATACTGAATAGTGAAAATAATCTTAGGACATGATTTACACACACACACACACACACACACACACACACACACACACACACTTATGTAGATATGCAACATCTTTGAAATTTCCCACATCTGGCATCCCATCTGGGTGATGATCAGCAACTCAAGGTCTTTCACAACTGGAGAAGTGTCTTTTCACCAAAGGGTTTGATTGTGAAAATACCAATGACTTTGCATGAAAGATGTGATCAGTAGAGACAAGAGGCAGTGCTGGTGTATCCTGCGTGAAAATTAGAAAGTGAATGGAGAGTAATGATAATGAATTCATAGTACAGTTATAGAAGTGAGTGCATTTCTAGAGCACTCACTCATGGAGCTGGTGGGCAGGCAAAACCATCCATCAGTTCTTCACTGTAGGAAGTAAGAAAATTTCCAGCTGGTGGTAAAGATGTTCACAGACTCTACTGAACTGTAAATTTCTCTTTTCTATATTGGACAGAAAGCTGGAGGAACATGTGACTAAGCAATGTCTCGAATCGGATGCCAGGAAGAGTTCATTTTTTATACTCTGCTCCCTTGGCCTTTTTAAATTGGGAAGGAATCCCAGAGGTATCCAGCCATGTAATCTGCAGCAGAGAAATTGCTATGATCCCCAAGACAAAGCTTAAAGCACGAGATGTGAAGATGAACTCCTTTCCTTCCACACTCACAGGGCTATTTCTGAGTCAAGCTGCACTTCTGCAGGCAGGAGCTGTGAAGGATTCAAGGCACAAGAACTGCCACCTCAACTGCTTATAGCAGCCCTCAGGAAGCAGTTACCTGTGTCCAAGGATGCTAGTCTTTCCAGGATGGCCTCCTTTCTCATTATCCTAGCTCCTCAGAGGGAAAATTAGCAAGCAGAACACACGGGTTTACAGTAACATATTTGACTGATTTTAGCCTATTTAAAATAAGCGAAAAGAAGAGGTATCCAGTGTGTGACCTTTGCATTTGAATAAGTTACACCCTGGTGAGTCAGAGAATGGAAAATATACGTAAACTGGGGTCTTAAGGCTTGCTTTGAAGCTGGGAGTGCCCAGTTATTTGTCTTTGCATAGGATTTTTTTCTTCTCTTCCCCCCCCTACCCCTTGCTCTTGCATGTGTATCTTTGTACGGAGACCTCAGAATTCAACCTGAGTTTTCATAAGTTTCTCAGAGGGAGGCATGGGCTGTTGCTGTGGTTTCTTCATCTCTGCCAGGCCAGGGTCATTCCTGATGGCAGCATGAACTGCACATGGCTAAGTGTGAGCTCAGCACCCACATCAGAGGGTAGCTGGGACTGGACTCTGAGCTGCCATGGGAACAGCAGCTTCCTCAGCCTCCTTAGAGTGGATGGACAAGGATTTAGCCTATTAAGCCTAAAATAATGGAATAGAGGCTGTGCACCTTTATGGAAGATAAATATGGGCAGAACAAATAATTCATTTCCCTCTTTCAAGTTCTAAAAATTGTATGAATGGCCCTTGCAGGATACTAATCTCCCCAGGCTGCAGTTTGAATACTAAGACAGATATCCTCTTTTTGGTCAGTTCACTATTTTCCTCTACTATTTATTTAAAAGGTAATCATCCAAATATATAATTCTGGGTTTTTAAGGTCCCTCTGTTGTTTAACAGGAAGTTCCTTTCTGGTATCTTCAGTTGAGCAAAACGGCAGTTCCACATAAAGAGCTCATTTCAGGACTCACAACTTAGGGGAACTCAGGAACCACTCAGAAAATTCACTGATCTGATTTAAGAGTCACTCTAAAAAAAATAAACCAGAAACCTTTTCAGGCATTGCAAAAGGAGAAGTCTTACATTGTTGGGCTGTGGTGTTCTGGTCCCTTCAGAAATGCTAGTGCTCCTTGGGATGGCTTATGGTGAAGACTTTTTCCTGAGGAAGAATGTGAACAAGGCATATTTTGGCTCTTGACAGCACAAGATCTACCTACTGTGTTAAACACAGGTTACTTGTCCAAACTCAAAATAGAAAATACTGATATTTTGGAAAAAAAGCTGGGTTAAAAAGTTGTCATGTTTCCAGATTCTAACTAGAATCTAATTCTAAAAATTAAAAAATTAAAAAATTTGGCAGCATCTAGCTACCCAGCTGTGACTCATATTTGTAACACAGTGGATGCTTGTCTAGTATGCTTTCTATTCAGAAGGTAATGTATTTTCTGACTGTCCAAGATTATTGCAAATCAAAGTCTTGTGCTAGAATATATTAACTTAATTTTTAAAAATAATATTTTTCATACAGAAATTTATTTTATTTAGCCAAATCCACATGCAATATAATTTAAAAAGGTAACATATTTGAAATACAGAAGCAGACTATATTTTTTAGAAGATGTGAATTGTCTGTTCTCTGGTTTAATTGCTCTTAGGAACAGGCATTAAATGATAGGTTCCATATGATGAATTTAGATTGACAGTAAAGCTTGAAGTTCTGTTTTATTGTGGTCAGCTCTTCTGTCAAACTTCTGTTTCAAAGTGTCAGAAACCAGACTGCTCAGCACTTAGCAGAAGGCTCCAGTCTGTATTTTTATACATAAAATCTTAAGCTATGTAGGCTCCCATTTTGAAGACCATCAGACTTGTCGGGCTTGTCTGTCCTTGTGGCTCTGAGCTTTTCTTCTGAAACAAGCCAACAGGAGAACATGGAGATGAAAATCTATCCCCTGTTAATAATTTCACTGGAAATGTAGTGATGAGAATAAGGAAAAAAAAATTGTTCAATCTCCTTTTAAAACTTACAATGTTGTATCATCAAAGGTTGAAAAATAATAAGATACTCTATTAGAAGCAGAGATGTATATTCAGACTTGGCTACATATCTAAACATTCCCTTCACATTTCATCATTTGCTAAGGACAATGTATTTTAGAAACATCCATCTGCAATAAAAAAATTACTTTGCTTTCTTTCAAATTCCAAAATGACTAACAGGATTTTTTTTTGTTTCCATTCCCAGTCTCTTCTTCACAGCAATCTTCAGCACAGTTTGTGTTCATGTAAAGGAAACAGCTATTAGCTAAAATAAACACCTTTGAATGGTATTATCATAAGGGAAGGAGGAACTGAGTTCCAGAGCAGCTTCCAAAGTGGGGAATGAAAACTCCCTGACTTAACTGTTTTTTGGAAGAGGCTTGATACTGAATTCCTCATTTGTCCTTTGGCACAGCTGCATAAGCCAGAAAGCAAGTAATAGAATGGAACGTAAGGTTTTCTTCAGTTTTGTGCTACATTCAAGTATTCCTATTTCCTTTAAAACTTTCTGGTGTGGAAATCATACTTCAAATATTTGATGACTGGGAGATCGGAGCATCTCCCTTTGAGGAAAGGCTGGGAGATCTGAGGCTCTTTAGCCTGGAGTAGAGAAGCCTGAGGGGAGACCTTATCAATACCTACAAGTATCTAAAGGGTGGGTGCAGGAGGATGGAGCCAGACTCTGCTTAGTCGTTCCCAGTGACAGGACCAGGGGCAATGGGCACAAGCTGGAACATGGGAAGTGCCATTGAAATATGAGGGAAAACTTCTTTACAGTGAGGGTGACAGAGCCCTGGGACAGGCTGCCCAGGGAGGGTGTGGAGTCTGGAGATATTCAAACCCCCCCGGCATGCAGTCCTGGGTAATGTGCTCTGGGTGATCCTGCTTTAGCAGGGGAGTTGGACTGGATGATCTCTAGAGCTCCTTTCCAGCTCTTGACAATTCTGTGATTTATTAACTCACATGTTTAAAGACTGTGGTAGTCTTGAAATTCTAAAACACCTGGACTGACACAGTACAGTTTTGATCTTCCATGTATCTGTATCGTATAATACCAGTTTTACATTTCTCTCTTAGAATAATAGTCTCAGAGTAAAAACAAACCCAGGTCTAGTGATCCAGGGAATGAATCTGTAGCATATTTTAGCTGTTATTCCCAAGCTGCAGGTAAAAGGACATAAACTATAGGCATGCACTGCCCACTGATTTAGACATTTTTAACATGGCTTTCTGAAAACAAACAAAAAAACAAATAAAAGAACAACCTCAAGGAAAACATTTCTGTATGGGAAAAGTTTCTTTAAAAATTTGTTGGTGATGATTTCACCAGGTGCAAAACTCATGTGGAATTATCAAATAGATCTTGCTAGGGATGGGAAAGTAATACAGGTCTCAGAAAACTGATGCTGTCTGTGGCCCTCCATGGAGTCTGTTATGCTTAAAATCTTGTGTGTGAACAAAGAGGACACATTGATTGTTTAAAAGAAATCTTAACTGCCTCATAAAAAAAAAAAAAAAAAGGTCTTTATTCAGATCTAATTATAAAAAAAGAAGGAACACTTTAATACTGAAAAAGTCTTGATAATAATGATACATTTAAGATTGTTATGTAAGTATTTCTCGGGTTGTATCCCTTTTCCTGGAGTCATGCTCACCCTTCCATTCCCTTCTGGGTGCTTAGCTTTGTGATTAGGATCCACTTAAGGTTATTTTTATATGTTTGCTAGCACTGCTGTACACCTTGCTTTTTCTTCATCGCTCTACAACTCTACACTGATTTTATTATATATGGTGGCTTTTCTATCTGTCTATCTATCTATCTATCTATCTATCTATCTATCTATCTATCTATCTATCTATCTATCTATCTATCATCTCTCTATCTCTTTTTTTTACTCCTAAGACTAATGTGGTTCAGCTCCAGACCTGCATTTCTTTAGTTGACCATTGGTGGTTTGTTTATAGCAATGGGATTTCTAGTGCCAAACCTGTGCCAAGCTTTCTCAGTCCTTCATTTACTCTTGTACACTATATCCTCTGAGAGTCAGAAATACCTTGTTCTGAACGGAATAACCACTTGTTACGCATATCTGTATGATAACATGATTGTACCAAAAAATAATGAGAAAAGACACACAAAACTAAACAAAATAACCATAGCCACTTGGTCGGAAGAAAAAAGTGTTGTTACAGTGAAGAGTCAATGCAACATTATCCCAACAAGTCCTGAGACCTTGCAAATTCAGTAGAGAGCCTATGGCTGTTATTAGCAAAAGCAATACTGGATTTTTGGGCTGTAGGTTTCCAGGCCTTTCAGCATTCAGTCTGTGCACCTCACTGCTCTTGTTCTGTTTTGCCTTTATCATACCTCCAGGAAACAGGAATGCATTGTTGTTCTATTATCCCCCCTACTGAAATGCTTTGTAGGTTACATTACTTTCTAAAGGTTAAACACAAAGCTTGGTGAATTAAAATCGGGTGTGACACGCTCATATATTTTTACATGAAATGAACTGAGCATTTTGCTGTCACCATAGATCCTGATTCTGAAACTTAACAATTAGCTATTCATTTTTAAGCTGTGCTTTTCCTCTTTATTTTAACATTGCTTTAAATTTGACATGAAAGGTTTTAATGAAGGTGTGAAATACTTGGCAGTTAAATCTAGCATATGCTATAACACCTGTTAATTTCAACTGTTCATTTTAAGCTGTTACTCTATTCTTGGCATTTAGTCCAATTCACACTGTGATTCTTAGTTTGAAAGAAAAAAAAAAAAAACAACCAAGCTGCTTATATATTCCCTTCTAAAGCAACTTTTACTTAATATTTTGTATTTCTGCCATTTTTTTTTAACATTGTGCATTTGTAAGGAAAGTCTGTTAAAACCAGGATTGCAACCTCATGCCACAAAAGATTAAACTGCAAGGTGAGAAAATATGGAAGTTAATGATTGAAGATTTATCTTGAATTTTCCTAGGAAGCTTGATAAGCTGAAATTCTTGGAGCCTCCTGGCAGTCTTCATCCATTTAAATTTGATTTAAACATAGGCCTGATTTTAATGTTTAGATATTGCTGACATAGAAAAATTACTTTTTTTGCACTACAATTTTAACTACAGATATGTGAATATATTACAGTATGTAAAGCTTTATCTTAATCTGAGATGATGGTGAGCATTATGCTCATTGCAGTGTTCATTCTGGTGGTGGACAGCAGTAGCTGGATTAGTTGTGTTAAGAATTCCAGGACTGTTCCAGTCAAAATCAGTGAACATTTCAGATAGAGCAGAGATCTAATATTCAAAGCTGATTCATAAGGATGCTTCAACTGCATTTTATAGAGTAGCCTAAATTGGTATCTCTCTTTTCTGTGTATATCAAGTGCTTCCATTATTCCGTGAGTATAATGCCAAAAAATGTGCCACTGTTAAAACAGCTCTATAATTAAGTGTGAACATGATGGGAAGGTGATAGTATATCAAACAGGGCTGATAGACCCTAAATACATAAGTAGCATCATAACAGATTTCTCCTTAAGGTGGCTATGACTTTTAAATTCCACAGTTGAAACATCTAGGGCATTAATGATCCAAAATTCCAGGTGTTTCCATTTCTCAGACTACAGGGACATAAGACATTATCTTTTCAACCGCTTCATTAAAGACATCAGTACATACTAGC
This sequence comes from Apus apus, assembly GCF_020740795.1. Lineage (NCBI taxonomy): Eukaryota > Metazoa > Chordata > Aves > Apodiformes > Apodidae > Apus > Apus apus. Next base: position 112,436,907 of record NC_067284.1, on the reverse strand, counting down.
TGTTGAGACTAGAATCTGGGATAGTAACATGCACACACATTACATAATCTTAGTAAAACAGGTTTGGAAAAGAACTCATGTCAGTCCCCTCATTTTAAGGCAAAAGCAACAACACTTGTAAGTAATTTCACAGATTATTGAAGACAGGGACACTCTATATAGCTAAAAAAAAATAATGCAGCAGATAATCTATGTTTAATGGATAAGAGACCTGGCTTCCTCAAGGAAAGGATATGTATTCTTGATAGATTTACTGTCTGTACTTCTCAATAAGTAACATATTGCACGTCAGGAACATTTTCTCCTTTTTATTTAGGTGGTTATTTTTTCCTTGTAGATGGTTAATTTATGCATGATATGCACATATGTGTGTGTCTTAAATTGTCAACTCTAGAATTATTTACTGCACTAGCAATACTCTGGGTATAGCCACTCTAACCTAGCAATTTTCAAAGAACTCTGCTGCAAAAGCTTCAGTTATATTTTGGAAACAAAAGGAGTGGTGAACACCAGCTTTGTTTCAAACTATGGTCCATGCTGAGAGACAGGGCTCATTGCACATTGGGACCCTGGATGTTGCTTTACCTTGAAAACAAAAGAGACACCATGCAAATTCAATTCCCTGAGTGTCCCAAACTACCATATCAAATCTCCTTTTAAAATAACCACAATTCCAGTCTGATGATAGGTTTCACAAATCAAAGTTCTCAGATTTCATTACTAATGAAATTTGTCGTCTAGTTTTGGCAGCTGTGATTGCCACGCAAGTGTGAGCCACTAATTAGATTGATTGTCTATTTGATGCCTGCTGAATAGCTCAAGAAAACCCTCTGTATTCCTGACTCCATGATAAAACGTTCCTGACTTCATGATTGCTGATTGATGCTCAGAAAATCTGATTACTGTCTTGAATAGCCAAGTAATGGCTCTGTCAGCTTTCCAAGGATATAGTTATTCACCTGACATGGTTGACAGGGTAAGATCCTACATTTAGTGTTGACTATTACATGTTTAAAGGTTTTTTAGTAAAATGTTCATGATACCTCTCTGAGGTATGAAGAGTAGATGTTTAGATGTGGGTCCAAGATCTGCAGGATAACCCTCAAGTGTCTACTTTCTTTCTGACCTTGGACCTGGAGCAAGTCCAGGAGATTTAGGAACCACCTCAAACAAATTCTCTGATTGGCCATTACAGCAAGAGACACTTCTAGTAACACACAATTCAGAAATCAGGTTATTTGTGAAAGAGAACACTTGAGTTTTTTAGAACCATCTTCTGCAGTGAGTTCCAAGACAAGATGTAATGCTATATGAGCTTCAAAGACCTTAAAACTGTTGGCTTGGGCTGTTAGATGCTCCACAAATTTACTGCTGCCTGATACTTTGATCTTACACTAGTTTGTAAAAGTGAATATCCCACCCTTGGACATGTATTCTGTATGTGTATCTTATGAGTTCATAAGTTAGCTTTGTACTGGCTTCTGTAACTGTGAGGTGATATTTAGGTCAGACACCAGAAAGAAATTCTTCACCATGAGGGTGAGAAGGCACTGGCACAGGTTCCACAGGGAGGTTGTGGCTGCCCCCTCCCTGGCAGTGTTCAAGGGCAGGTTGGATGGGGCTTGTGCAGCCTGGTCTGGTGAGAGGTGTCCCTGCTTATGGCAGGGAGGTTGGAACCTGATGATCTTTAAGGTCCCTTCCAACCTTCATCATTCTGTGATTCTATGGTTTAATGTTTCAGTTAACAGAGGAAGCAGTGATTTGGTTCAGTGTAGAGGTAAAATTGTGTTATGTCAATATTTATATTAAGAGATACAATCTAATAATGATAATCTGATTGTTTGAAGTGTATAAACCTCACTATTACTCTTCAGAAAGTAAGGAGACTGATGACATTGCACTTATTTCAAGTCTGATCCTGATATATTTGGCAGAGGTAATCCTACCCACTAACCAGATCCTGTCCCATTTGACTTCCAGTTTGACTTCACAGGCAGAGGGTGATAAGACTGAGGAGATGAGAATGCAGAGATAAGCAACAGAGCTTCTCCCTCTGGAAGTGGCTCAGTTATTGATTCACTATGTAAACCTGAGCAAGCTGTTTAACCTTTAGTATTTTCATTTCCCATGTGCCAAACTGGATATCCTTGGTGCAGCACTGCAAATGGAAGTTGCCATGTAATTACTAACCACCTTTCCTGCTCTTATACTTGCCACCAACATAATTTTGGATGGCTTCAGTACATTGTTGAAAACCAGCACCTTGTTAAAAGATTATTGCATGATGCTTTGATGGCTTGTAGAGTGTCAGTGACTATGAAATGCTATTGAAAGCATACTTGGTTGATATTAGTGACATTTTCTTTGACTTTATTGGATTTATTTTAAAAGCCATTAACTTCAAGAAAATGAATCAAGTAACAAGACTATATTATGCCTTACAATAATGTATAAACAATTTTATGCAAATTAATTAACATACCAAAGATCAAGGAGCTGAAATAGTGCAACCTTTGGAATAAATCCATTGCAATAATATTGTTAATAGCAAAACAAATTTCAAGTCCTCATTGACCTTTTAACTCTTTATTGCATATATGGTAAGACTATTGAATGAAAAAATGTTGATATTTAGAATTTATTACAACAGAGAGCCAGTTAGATGTAAAGCCCAGGGTACTTTAAAAAGGCTGATTATATACATTGATTGATGATTGGCTTCAGAATAGTTTTCCTTCCGTAGGTGAGAAATCTGACGGTATTTGACCCTGCTCACTCAATCAAAATGTTAATGCAACAGAAAGCAAGGCTGCCTGCAGATTCAACAAGTCAGGAGAGAATCTAAATTATGCACCCTTTGTCTCTGATGTACATTTATGAATAAAATTTCTTGTTTCTCCCCCTCCATCCTCTCTGCCAGTGCCAAAACCCAAATACATTTTTGTCATGTTACCATGAAACGGGAAATTTTGAGGGAATAAAAAACTGGTTTAATTGTTTAGTATTTCACTTGAGCTGGAAATATATCTGTCCTCCAATATACTATTTTCTGAAATAGCTTCAGGTATAATAAATACATATGGTTAAAATGCTTTCTGCTCACAATTAAAAAAAAACACACACCCAAAAAAAACCCCAAAAACATTGCTCAAAAATATACTTCTTGAATATTCAACATGATTAAGTTACTTACAACTGTTTTCTTAGGTCTTTTTTTTCCCCCGTCCCTTTCCTTGCCTTTTTCACTGCTGCTCCTACTTACAGACAAGTTAATGTAACTGTAAATCCTGTCTTTCCAGGAACAGAAGTTTTAACTTTCTGACTGAAGCATTTGTGAAGATGGAAGATATCCTTTTAATCAAGATAGGAAGCAGAGTGAAGAAGTTAAAATTGAACAGGAGTACAGTAAAAGTGTCTCCTAAAGTAAATATTGGCTGGTGACAGATTTTTAGCTTCCTACGAACCCTGAGGGATGCACCAGCCATAGCCAGTAGTTTTATCTGATGTGACTATTTTCTGTACTTGGTCATGATTTGTATGCTTTTCCCATTATGCAGCTTTTTGGCTTGTATTTCTGGACCCCACAGGAGAGCATAAAATCAAATTCAGCTTCTGTTATGAAGAAATTCTAATTTTCCAGGCTGTAGATTTGCTTGGGGGAATTTCAGTTCAGGGTGCTTTGCCTATACCTTTTCATAACCTATAAATTTGTCTTCTAAGATGTCTGTTAAAAACACCTAAACAAACCATTTGATCATCCCAGCAATTTCTGCTTCTGCTGTCCTTCAGCGAGGTAGAACAGTAAGACAACTTGAAACTTCAGTATGCCAACAGTGGTCACAGAGGGATATTGGGCTAGATAAACAGCTGGCTATGAGCTACAGCTCCTACTGGCTTCCTTCCATCCAAAACTAGGGACAGTGTCACACCACTGATCATCTGAACTAGCCCCAGTTTGGGGCTACAAGGAAACTGCAGACAGCACAAGCCACAGCTCATCTCCCTACACCCAGGCTTCAGAAAAAGTCATTTCAGCTCGACTAATTCAATGAAGACAAAACTATCTCATGAAGAGAGCTTGAAACAGAACAAAAAGACATACAGGAGAAAAGTGCCATATTTGGCAGTGCCTGTTGATGAAAGCTAGTCAAGATTTTTCCAGCATAACAGGTTGCCAGAAGAAAATGTCAATTTAACAACACTTAAATGTTTTTCAAGAATTTAGCAATTTCATTTAAACCTTGATGGGAAAATTACCAAAATGAAACATTTTGATAAGGTCAAACCAGTTCATTTTGACATTTATTTTATATTATCATTTAATGTATAATAAAAGTAAAAAAGATGAAACCCTTTTTCCAGCTTTATCAGAAGAGCAGATTTCTACCTTATCAAAATGTAATGCTTCAGCACAGCTGAAACCATTTGTTTTTTTTGAAGATTTTGCCTTGTATGAAAACCTTAGATTTTGACTTTTGTTCCCTTTTAGAAATGAATATACATTTAAAGTCTGAATTTTGTACGCAAAGAAGTTCCGTTTGGAAGACAGTTCTAACATTGTGTTCTCCTTTTGATCTTGTAATGTATTATTTCTGAATCATATGAACAGTTGAACTGCTCCTGACAGCAGATTATGGAGTTGCATTAGACCTAAAGGGTGGGATTTAGTGTTTGGTTAAGATACCTAGATGTGTAAGTTGTCGTTTCAAACTGAGTTCCACGAGATGTGTGGAATTTAAATGTAAATATTAATAAATAAGTAATAAGACTATTAGACTTCAAGATTCTCAAAATACAGAGTCCCATATGATTACTAGGGGCAGGGATGAGTAGCTATATGTACCAAAATCACGATGTGGCTTGAAAGATAATTAACAATAAGCAGATCTTTAATTTGGAATTGTCAGGAGGTTCTATAGGTAGCAGCTACCTAAGGCAGGTATCTTCTTTGACAAAGCTATTTTAACTTTATATTGCATGAGGTTTTAAATTCACTAGATCTAGATCTCTGCCATAACACTAAATGTTAGCAATGTGCAGGCTACTGCTTTCATATAATTCAATTAATAGACTCTAAAGTTTCAGCCAGACAACATGTTTCCTGCAAAATAATTTTTTAATTACACTTGACTTTTCCTTTATTTTTAAGCTTATTAATATGTTGCAGTAGAAGTTCAGGGTACAAAGCAGAGATCTCAGTCTGTAGTTCAGCCTCATGTGCAACAACAGTATCATGGTGATGAGCGCAAACTGTTTTCAATTCTGGCCCATTAGTTTTTCTTGTTTACACAGGGGTGATCTTGAAAACATGGCTCTGCTGTATATACTGCATAAAACTGCAAATCTGAACATGTTCCTCAAACTTGCACAAAATATAGCAGCTCCTATTTCAAAAGCACACATTTTCTTCCCTATTGTAGGATTCAGGTTTTGAAAGTCATTGTCCTCCAGAGGTATGTAAGGAAAGAAACAGAAGGCAAGAGCTATTATTTTCTTGTTGTGTTTTTTTGTTTGTTTGTTTTTGTTTTCCCTTCCCCTTTTTCTTTTCCTTTTTTTCTGAACTGTGAGTTAGAGGAATGCTGCTAGCTGTTCTGTGCATCCACAGCAACAAGGATCAAGTAACTGTCAATGGCTACTGGTGCAGCAGATACAAGGTTCTGCTTCTTTAGAAGTGTCAATATCCAGTGAGAAATCCCAGTGTCTCCTCCAGCTCACTGACATTCCCAGGAGACCAGAGGAGACTATTTCATTTAAAACAAACCCCTCCATGATTTATTTCATTGTTTCATCTAAGTAGAGGAAAAGGTGCATTCTGATTTCTCAGAAAGCCATACCCTGAAGTTCAGGTAGTGACAAAGTAATAAAACCACTTTGTTTTGTTTTTGTCAGATTCCATCTTTACGATTTTGTTGTTTTTTTTTTTTCCACCTAAATCTTTTGTGGTTTGTACTGCAAGCAGCAGAACTGGAGTGGTACAGCATGAAAAATCATATGGAGTTGCTTGTGATGTCCAGTCATGCCTCACTGGGTACAGCACACTCTGTTAGGAGGAGGATGTATTGTATGACAAATTATGCATCTGGATCACTAGATGTGTGCCTGAACAGGTAGAATTGCAAAATTCATCTGATGCTTTTTGAAAGAGCAGATGTCTGGAAAAACTTTTTTTTTTTTTTTTTTTCCCCTTTCTAACAAGAGCAGAATGAATATTGAGAGGGGAAAAAAACCCACACAAAAATGAGACAAAAAAAACCCCATAAGCAGTTCATTCTGTTCTTGAGCTGGAAAGTTAATCGAGAGGTAGGACTGTGCTACATTTTTCACCTTCTGAAGGATGATGTGGAATGGATATAAGATAGACTGGAAAAGAAGAAAGATAATCAGGTGATAAGTTATAATTCTCCTCATGAACCTTCAGCTTTTCAGTGTTGTTTTTTGGTAGATTTGTTACATAGGTATCAACGAGATGGACCACTACAGAAACAAGACAAGTACTGTGTGGTGTATCTCAGGCTGTGGCTCTATTTGTGGCTACTCTAGATGAGTTAGGAGCCACAGACATTCTAAGACAAGACTCAACACCTCTAAGCCTCTGCTGCTTTGTCATTGTCTCATTTTTTAAACTGAATCTAATACATTTGTTAAATGTATTGCTAATACAATAGTATTTTAGGACTACTTTGCACAAGTACAACTGTAATAAGAGGGGATCTCAGGACCCTGAGGTTTAGGACATTAAAAAGACTCATTGCTGTAAGGTAAAAGTAGCCACTGGTAGGCTAGAATTTCAGGTCAAATTATAGTTATGTGTCATTTGCTTGCAAAAGAAAAAAAAATTGACAGCAAAAGGAATTAAAAGTTCTCTTTACTTTTAATATTTTCTGTTCTGTTAAGCTCACAGGAGTCCCTGCTTGATATAGCTAAAGAATATATCCCCATTATTGAATAGCTCTTGTTAAACTTGCTTCTAATTTCTTCCCATCTACACACAAACCTCTCTCACATGACCTTCTTGACGGAACAACCTAGGCTAACTGGCTAGGCTGGGTTCTGCTGCTTCTTGAGCTGCCAGCCTACCATGAAGACAGCACACAGTCTAATAGCTTCCAGCTGGACTGGTGGGATCTTTAATGATTAATTGGGAAAGAATAGTAGATGACATCTCTGTCATTTGACTTCAGACACTTCAAGTCAGCAGATGTCCATGCTTACATCCTAGATGAACTGACATGCTAACATCAGGCTTCATGTGAGACTTCTATGTAACCTGATTTCCAAAAAAAAAGGCAACCCACATGTGTGCTCTAGATTTGAATCAAGGCTTGACAAAGCATTCAAGTTGAGACTAGGATCCTGGGGTGCATCTCAGCAAACTCCAGCAATGAAATACAAATTCATCTGCCAAGCATCCTCAATGTGCAGTTGAGACATAGAGTATGAGTATGGTTTTGCAGCACAGACATTTACATGGAACCAAGAAAGGCTAATTCGGCTGTGAAAGCCTGAAAACAAACAACTGTGTTACCTCTGGAACGAACACCTATGGTTAAAAGGATTCAAGGGTCACATTTGTTGTCTTTTTGTTATTGTTTTCTTTTCTTTTTGAAGGGAGAAAAGAGTTTAAGGCAACCTGAGATCTTGCCATTGAAGCCTGATTCTATCTCCTGTTAGATAAAGTAAAATAAATGAACATAAACAAAGGCAGAAAAGAACAGTAAAGATAAAAAGTAGGTTCTACCTCTGGGGCTGATTTTTGCTTCTGACTTTGCTGCGGGAGAAGCAGATTATGCACACTGAGGTCTGACACGCTGGGTTTCTAGGCCACACAAACAGGTGTTTCCTTCAACTCTGGTCACAGGGTAGCAGCACTTGAACAGGTGAGCTTGATTCTAAGAAAACAAAGAGTACTGGCTGAAGGGATAGGTGAACAGAAATACACGGCAGAAGGAAGACTGTGTAAAAGGGTGGAGTCTTATGTTACAGGTGACGTTCAATATTCAGCAGCAGCAGTGGAGGTGTTGCAGCACCTAGTTCTCTTCCTCTGTCCTTTTCCTGTCAGGAAGCATTTCATGACCTGCCTGATGAAGTCAGAGTGGTGTTGTGGAAGATCCCAGAAATCTGCAAGACAAGAACAACAGCGCTGGCAATAAAAGTTGCTTCTTCCAGCCTAATTCAGTCTCAGTAACTCACAAATACAGTCCAAGGTAGGGTAGTGGTCTCACCTTATTTAAGTCAAAAGAATTTAAATAATTCCAGCTGTAAATATTTTCTCCCATTTCTAGAATCTTTCTGTTCATTATTGTAGCAGCCCTTAACATTATCAGGGGCTTGGATGTCCTCTGATGACAGTTTTCTTCCTCTGAATGTTTTGTTTATTTGAACTGTTTATATAATACTTTCTCTGCACACACCCTATGGGCTAATCTAGATTTTCATGTCTTTAGGTACCTTACGGCTTTATCACCACTGCAAAATTTAGCTCAGAAAGGTACACTAGGATGATGTGATGAGAAGTTCAGGGTATCTGATCAACAGGGTAGATCAATTAGCAGTGGAGGGTTTGCAGCCACACAAGGGCTGTGCCCCTCCTCGTGCTGCTTTCTGCTTCCGTGTCATATTTGAGCTCACTGTGGCACTACACTCACATCAGGGCTGTTTGGATGGGAGGATGAGCTTTGAGAAAATCCAAAGTCCAGTTCCATTAGTTGGGAAAGCTTTCTATACCTCAGCCTTTGCACTAGGTGGTAAGGGGAAAAGCAGCACAGTTTCAGTAGAGCCAGTGAAGGTCAGATGCACAACACAGAGGATGCTTGGAGCAAGGAGAGATCTTTCTCTCCAGATAAAGCAAGAGGATTTTGCTGTTAAATCAGGGAAATAATTTCTCATTTTGTAGGTGAAAATTCGAGTTTTCTTCATACCTGTCTTGCAGACTGAGAAGCTTTTACAGCTGCAAATTAGCATATGATCATTTGAGCTAAGGGGTTACAGGTGAATGGGTGCTAACATGATTCTCTTCTCTCTCTTCAGTGCCCCAAGGCTGCTGTGCTTGAAAATCTGTTAGCCACTTAAGTGGACTGGCTGGTGACTTACATGTTGGGTTTCTGACAGCATTATTACCAAGTAGATTGTGCTAGAATAAGGATTAAATATAGCAGGACTGATCTCTGATCCAGGAGGAAAAAAGAAAGGAACAAGAGGTCCAAGAATCACACAATCAAAAAAAGGGAAGAAAATAGGCAGAAGAACAGATTCAATCTTGCAATCTGTAATGGAGCTTTATAAATGAGAGTTATGAATGTAAGTATAGAAATACATAGCATGTCAGGTGCCAGTAGATGTTCTTAATGAGTACGTAGTTAAGCACTGTGTTTTGTCAGACCAAAACCAAATTCTTGTGATGCACTAAAATGGATTTTTGTGCATAGATGTTTACAAGCAACTTTTAAGAAGTGGCTATACTTGTCTTTTGTAGAGTAAGAAGTGAGATGAATTGTGACATTTAGCATTCACAAGGAAAAAAAAGAGGTTAAAATGAAGCTAAATTGGCAACCCTGATTTTTATTTAAGCTATCTTTACAAAAGCATGAGTCCTACTAAGACAAGAGGGAAACTAAGCTGAATTTGAAACTAGCATATGGTTCATTGTTTCCCATCCAAATGAAGTTGGAGTGGAGCTTCAACTTGTCAAATTATGTTATAGAGGACATTCAAGATTCTATTATATTCTTATTAACTGTCCAGAACTTAATGAGCTCAATAGAGATAGATTGCTTAATAAGGCCCCTCAAAGTGTATTTTTTCTGTCAGGAGATGGGGAACTAATTTGACCGATCTTGCTGTCCAGGAGTTCAATTTTTTAATCACCTAGATGTGTGAAAAAAAAACCCTTTCTCAAGAACATCTACAGGAATCAGATTTTTCTCAGTTATATAATTTATATACTTTCAGTAATTACACTCCATTTACTGGGTCATGGGAACTGACATTTAACTTTGAAGTGAAATGAATAATAACGAATTCACCTCTAATAGTTTCCCCGTTATTTTTGACCTTGCAAAATTTGATTGCAATTTATATTTTGTTGCATTAATTTACATATTGTCTTAATACATACCTATTTTAGGCAGAATAGAAAATCAAAATCAGGTAAAAAGAACTCAAGTGTTGCCTCTGTTCTACTAAGTTCACTAACATGACCTTAATTAACCACTTATAGTCTGGCCAGGAGTGCTTCAGTTTATCAACATGAAAAGGAAGACTATGTACCTGAACTCACCCTGAGGGCCTTCCTGAAACTTGTAGATCAACCAAATTTGCAAATTTGCATTTGTGGGAAAATCTGTATGGATCGTGTTTCAAAATGAATTATGACATCAGAAAGTTGCATCCAAAGTACTGTGCACGTTCCTCCTCCCATGACAGAGAACAAAGACTCTTTCCTGGAATCAAAGGGGTTACTGGTTACTTAGAAAAAATTAAAAAAAAAACCCAACCCTAAAAATTCCAGTGGTCAAAACATCATTCTGAATCACTTTTAAGCTAACACTTATTTACAATAATAAACTACTGTGTGGTTCATTTACAGCATTTGTAATTATTTTGCTATTGCCAAAGCCCACTGCTTTCACCTTCTCTAAGTAATGTCGTAAATTTCTGCTTGTCACAGGAACTACATCATGTTTAGTTTCATCTCAAAAGTCTATTTTTGTCTTAACTCTGAGGTGAATCCTCTTTTCTTCTTTTCAGCACTCCATGGTAAGACTCCTTCACTCATGACATTGTTATAACTTTGAAAAGATGACTGGATGTTGAAAAAAATACTAATCCTATAGCTATTTTTTCTAATCTATGCTAGAAAGTTTAAAATTGTCTATCAATCAAGCAGGTCAAGGCTTGAAGGATATTCTGCTTTTCAAACTCCTGATTTTATCACTTTTGCATTTCTCTATGGCCCAGAAAAGACCAAAGCTGCCATATTGCACAGCATATAAAATCAGGCGCCCCAAAACACTCCACTGTGGAAGTGCCAGGGGGTAACCAAAGCATCTTTGGAAAAAGGCAAAACATTTCACTAGGCACTTATGATAACTATCCACTGGAACAAAGTCCTTAAGGACAAACGTGACAAGGTGTCCAACAGACGACTGTCAAAACTCGAGGTTCAATTGCTTATTGTCAGAGTCTAATTTTCTCTTACATTATCTGCTATACTATCTAATCAAGCACTAATGGCACAGCAAGTGCTCCCCCCACACACTTAAAGAGCTTTTTGTGCTCTCTAGCCTCTCACAAGAGAGCTTTCAAGCCATATTTCTCATGCATTTGCTATTTCCCCAAACCATTTGTCTTCCATCAGTTTAAATCTTTTGGTTTTTCACCATTGCGATGAAAGATTGAACACGTTACCAAGTTACTTTTACTTTTTGTTGGATTTTTAGTTGTTTGTTTGGGTTTTTTTCCCCCCTGAAATTGTTATTACTGACAGTAGCAAGAGAAATATTTTTAGTGGAGATTTTAGAGGTAAGATACTTTGCCTGGCAACACAACAGGAGAATCCCCAAGTGGGATTAATGTTTCATTCTACTATGTACTTTACAAACATAGTATGAGACAGTTCTTGCACCAAAGAGTTTCAAGCAACAAAAATCCAACAAAAAAAAAAAGGCAAAGAATGAAAGAAATGAAAGCAAGGTGCTCTGTTTTTAACAGGGAGCTTTTTGGCAGAAAAATTAAAGAGTCAGTGAGAATTTTGTAAAGATAAATGCTCTGATTATAAATAATACACATTTGAGTAACAAACTGTTAATTTTTTATTGTAAAGACACTAACATGGAACCTTCTAATTGTGGTACCAAAAAATGAAGAGTGAGTCTTCAAGGTGGAAGTAATAACTTATAGTAATAATTGTAATTATAACTCATTTAAATAATTGTTTGGATGTATTTAGTGCCTAGAAGGGTAATGAGGACAACTTGACATTCTTCCTTTTTTTAAAAAAAAAATAAATTTGTTTCAGATATGTGGAATATAAACCATGGAGGAGGATTCAAGCCTGATTTGGATAGGGACGCAGAAAATAATAAAGTGATTTAGAAGTGTGATTTGTTTAGACTGTAAAAGAGAGCATTAATAGATTGCTAGTTCTTTAATGAAAAAAAAACCCAAAAAACAAAAAAACACACAAAAAATATCTCATTTTTATAAAGCTGAAAATAACTGCTTGTTTTCCAAGGTTCAGGGAGAGGAAAATAATCTGTTTAATGAACCACAAATATGGTCGAGCATTGGATCAGACTGCATGAGAGTGATAACAGAAACTGTGTGAAGAGATTTTTTTCAAGAAAAAGTTAAGCAACCATCTGTTTGGGTTGTTATGGTATTATTGACACTGTCTTAAAAAAGTTATTGACTTGACTTCTTCACAGCTCTCTGATTCTCTGATTGTATTTCTTTGCCAGAGAAAGGAACATTTGGATGAGTGGAAAAGCTGAGGGCAGTGGTAGCAGGAAGGCTAATACAGAGACCAAATGCTGATCGGATATCCCAGCATAAGTGATTAGTTCTACAGACGGAATGAGGTTTCATAGAACTGTAGAATCATAGTCACAGGGGTTGGAAGGGACCTCTGAAGATCATTGAGTCCAAGCCCCCTGTTGCAGCAGGAACATCTAGGGCAGATCACACAGGAACATGGCCAGGCGGGTCTGGAAAGTCTGCAGAGAAGGAGACTCCAAAGCCTCTCTGGGCAGCCTGTCCCAGGTCTTCATCACCCTCACAGTAAAGAAGTTTTTCCTCATGTTGAGGTGGAACTTCCTGTGTTGTCACTTGGTGTCGTTTCTCCTCGTCCTGTCACAGGGCACCACTGAAAAGAGACTGTCCCATTCTTGACACCCACTCTTCAGATATTTATGGACATTAACAAGGTCCCCTCTCAATCTTCTTTTCTCAAGATTAAACAGCCCCAGGTCTCTCAGCATTTCCTCATATGACAGATGTTCCAGTTCCTTAATCATCCTTGTAGCCTCTCTTGGACTCTTTCCAGCCTATCCCTGTCCCTCTTGAACTGGGGAGCCCAGAACTGGACACAACACTCCAGATGTGGTCTTAAGAGGGCAAAGTAGAGTGAGAGGAGAACCTCCCCTGACCTGCTGGACACACTGTTCTTAGTACATCCCAGGATACTGTAGGCTCTCTTGGCCAAAAAGGCAAAATTGCTGCCCCGTGGATAACTTGTTGATCAGCAGGACCCCAACGTCCTTCTCCATGGGGTTGCTTTCCATGAAGGAAACTTGCCTGCTTTTTCTAGAAGAGTTTCCCAAGTGACTTTAATAATTAATGGAAAAGGACCTGCTTGAGGCTGCACTTTGCTCATACAAGTCTCATCCAAATGCATACTATGATATGTCCAGTGGGAAAACTGTTTCAGCATAAAATGCTTCACTTCTCTTTAAGTCTGACCAATGCAGATGTAGGACAGTTGCGCTGCTTTGGGTGTGTGTGGTAAGTTTTTGGTAGCAGGGGGCTTCTGTAAGAAAATGCTAGAAGCTTCCTCTGTGTTTGATTCAACCAATTCCAGCCGGCTCAAAGATGGACCTGCCACTGGCCAAGACTGAGCCCATCAGTGGTGGTGGTAGCACCTCTGTGATAACATATTTAAGAACGGGGAAAACTGCTGTGCAACAGCAACTGAAGCTCCTGGGAAGTTCATGGGGGGACTGTCTAGCATGGGAGGGACCCCACATTGGAGCAGGGGAAGAGTGTGAAGAGGAAGGAGCAGCAGCTACAAGGTGTGATGAACTGATTGCAACCCTGATTCCCTATCCTTCTGTGCCACTTGGGGAAAGGAGGTAGATAAATTGGGAGTGACGCTGAGCCCAAGAAGAAGGGATGTGGGGGAAAGATTTTTTAAGATTTTTAAGATTTATGATTTTAAGATTGTATTTCTCATTAGCCTACTCTGACCTTTGATTGACAACACATACATTTCCCCAGTAGCTGGTGAATAATCTCTTTGTCCTTATCTTGACCCACAAGCCTTTAATTATAACTTTCTCCCTCTGTCCTGTTGAGGGGAGGTAGAGTGGTAGAGTGGCTTGGTGGGTGCCTTACGTCAAGGCAGGGTCAGTGCAACACACGTGCACAGAAGTTCCTTCAAGCAGTAAATAATTCTTTTAACAAGGTTGTTAGAGCTGAGCCCTTAAACTGACCAATCTTTTGCAGAGCTCAGAACAGGTGTCTTCAACAGACTTTATATAATTGATTAGTTAGTGTTAGTCATAACTACAGGAACTAGGAGTTTAAAGTTTCTGGAGAAAATCATGTAGATAAGGGAGTTTTCAAGTGAAAGTCTGTCAGTTTTGAAGTCTGCAAGTACATTCTACCAAGCTTTTAAAACATAAATTCCGTGTTAGACCAATGGTAATGGAATGCTTCTATTATTTCTACAAAGTTGCCTCAGTGTGAAAACCTGAGACAGTTTGGGATCATCTAATCATCCATTTTGAAATTCTGAAAAGGTGGGGCTGCATGCATTCCCAAATGGGTTGTCAGAAAGACCTCAAAGTTTTTCATTGTGCTGAAGCAACGGTGATCTTAGCCTTACTGTCTTTCTCTGACTAATGTTGCTCCCAAAGAGATTTCAAGGTCCAGAAAAGACATGGATATAATTGGAAGGTTGTAAGGAAAAATTGTATCCTTCCATACTGCACCTCCAGAGAAGGAGTGTGGTCTGCAGAGTTTAGTAGTCAGCTGAAGTTATTTAGGTTTCATCTGAACTGAATAGGAAAAGACCAGTTAACATAAAAGAATGTATGTCTGATAATCACGGAGCCAGTTTGAAGGCTCTTTTATCTGGGTCTGTGGATTCCTGTATCTGTGTGCTGCTGAGGAGATAGTTAGAATTCTGATTACAGAATAAAGCACCTACAGAAAGTGCTGTATGCAAATGTTAGAGAGCATGGGTCAAAGTTTTATGCTTCCTGGGACTGCCTAGCATATTAACAGGTCTAGGGAAAAAATGACTGTGGTTAAAAATTAATAGCACACTGACAAATATGATTTAAACCTATCCAAATCTAAATCAGTCAGCCCTAGTAAAATCTTCAAATACTTAAGAGGTAACCCATAGCCAGTGGTGTCAAAAAGTGCAGTGAGGGTTGAGAAATTAATCTGCATTTCTCTCACAGTTTTGTCCTTGTGTGAAAAGTAAAGTGAGGGATTTTGCTGCCCTTGTGTCTTTTATTTAACCTCCATTAGCACTGCATCTAGTAAAATGCTACTGTGTTAAATACACATTACTTTTTGGAAAAACAATTTGGATAGCAAATAATATGTAAAGAGCTGACTGAATTCTTTCTCCTCATTTAGTTAAGATACATCTCCTTTTCCCTCTGTCAAGCATTTGTTGCTTTGCACTTCCTTATGTTCATGAGAAAGTTGGATAAATTATTTTCAGACACTGGACTAATTGTAAATTGATTGCTCCATCTCACTGGCATTCATGGTATAGCTGGATAGTCTAAATACCATTGCAATGTTTCTGTTTAGTAAATAGGTGACAGAAACTTCCATAACTGGAGAGCAGCAAAGGAGTTATAGTTATTTACAGAGAAAATGTTGGGAAGTTTTAAAAACCTTTCCCCTACTCAGCTGCTGCCCAGATGTTAATCAATCATCTGACCTTATGCAATACAGCAAACCAATCTTGATTAAATTATTAGTGAAAGTCCTTTCTGAAATGACTCAGCCACCTCCATGTATGAAAAACCATGGATGGGACTGTGTAATACAAAGATTGCAGTGATAAATCAGGCTGTGGAATGAATGGCAACATCCATATCTGGCTCTGGATCCAAAATGTCATCTATTTTGCTATTTTTTCGTGTGGTAGCACCCCATATGTGTTAAGTACTTTGCTTTCAGGAACAGCAGACAGAGATTGTGTTTAAAGAAGTTCAAGTCTAGGACAAGCTAATAGAAAAAAAAAAAAAGATTCAGGAGAAAAGAAGCAACAGTAGGTGATTCATACAAATATCAGCTGGACACTTTACTGCAGAAGTGTTGGGGCTTTTTTAGAAGAATTTTAAGTATGGAAAGGTGAGAGGTGCTTACTGGCAACTTCAAACCACTTCAGTTGCCCTAGAAGTTCATGTCACTGGCTGATTCATAGTAATCTTAGCCTGCAATCATAGCCCATTCCCAGTTGCTCTGTTACTATTCAGCAGTGGCAGACTGGGAATCATTGGCTTCTGTCTTGAGTTCTGGGCTTCCCAGTTCAAGAGGAACAGGCATCTATTTGAGAGAGTCCAGCAGAGGCTATGAGGATGATGAAGGGACTGGAACACCTGCCTTATGAGGAAAAGCTGAGAGACCTGGAGCTGTTCAGTCTGGAGAGGAGAAGTCTGAGGGGGATTGGGGTCTAATTGATGTCTATAAATACATGAGGGCATCAAGAAGGCAGGGACAACCTCTTTTCACTTGTGCCCTGTGATAGGACATGGGACAATGGATTCAAACTCGAGCACAGGAAGTTCCACCTCAACATGAGGAAGAACTTCTTCACTGTGAGGGTTACAGAGCACTGGAACAGGCTGCCCAGAGAGGTTGTGGAGTCTCCTCTGGAGACTTTTAAAACTTGTCTGGATGCCTTTCTGAGAGATCTGCCCTAGATTTTTTTGGTCCTGCTCTGGAAGGGGGATTGGACTCAATGATCTTTGGAGGTGCTTTGCAATCCCTAATATTCTGTGATTCTGTAATTCTGTGAGCCTCAGGAAGGTGTATTTCAGTTCTACCCTGTCTTGGACATGTCCATTAGCTGCATCCACACCTACATTAGAGATTTGTTTTGGAGCTGTGCCACAGTTTTGAAGTATCTCAGCAACCTCCATTTTCTCTGCCTTGGTTTGATTAGCAAAGTAATTTTGATTTTCTTCTGTCAGAAGAAACTAAATGAGAAATTACTCTCCACATGGTCAATTAATGTTTGCTGTCCCTTAATGGAGAACAGAGGGAAGGAATAATGACCAGTCATTGAGACAGCTTTGAAATATCCAGTGGGGATGTGTGGTCCAAAGGACCAGAGTAAATCTGTCTGAGGAACACCCTTGAATCCCTCTGAATTACTTCCTAACATAAGCATATCCTTTCTGTGTCCAATATGGCTTCAACTGGCTGGTTCACCTAATGCATGAATTAAATTAATAGTGTTTAATGAAGATGGAGAGATAGCAAAGATGCATAATTTACTGATATAAAGTGCTTTGAGAACTTTGGACATTAGCCCTGTAAAATGGTAAAATATTACCATATGAAAAAAATGCCTTATTGAAATATCTCAAGGTAAATAACTTAAATGTTTTAACCTTAAGTATTCAAAAGCACTTTGTATTGCTTAATAAATAAAGAAGTAAAAAGAAGGAAAGAAGGAGAGCAAGTAAGCAACTGCATTGCCTCTGGCAATTCCAGGGTTAGGCAAAGAAAGAGTGTGCAAAGAAATCTCATTATAACAAGAATTAATATTTGCATTTTTAGTGTTTCTTTTGTTGAGTGTTATGTTTGAAAGGAAGGGAATCTATCAGTATTAGATATCTAATTTAGAAATTTAATTTAAATCGGTTTTCCTTTTCAGTTCACCCATTTTTATTGGATTTTATAATAGCATAAACATGCATGAAAAAAAGAGTAAAAATGGGTAATTATATGCACAATTATTTTTTAAATACAGTAACAGTAACAAGGATGAGCTGAAAAGTACTTATACACTATTCTAGTCTCAGGGTATAGGTCACACATTAGGAACAGTCAGAGGATTAATGTTAGCAAACAAAAGATACCTCTTTATAGATAACAAAGAGAGAGAGAGAGAGAGAAAGATGGTGTGTGCATGTATATATATATATATATATATATATTTATATTTATATATATCTGTATATACATGCTTACCAAAGAAGGTAAGCTTGGCTTCTTGCTCCCTTTCCTAAAATTATAGTGAATACAGCATCAGCACGTTACAGATCTTCCCCTCCACCCACCACAGATACACAGAAGAGGCCCCGAACTGGCAGCCTGCAGGTTCCAGGGCCAAAATAATTGTTTTGGTTTGACCTGAAGAGCAAATATTTATGCAGCTGTAAGAGAAAATGTGCTGCCAAAGTGTCACATTTACACTTACCTGATCTAGCTGATCCCATGAAAGCTCTGAAGGCCCAGATGAGACTGTACTTGGCATTTCTCTTCTTATAGCTGTGCTGGTTTGGTGTGATGCCATTTTGGTAGTGGGAGAAGGGCCACAGACATGGCCAGTGAAAGAAGCTGATGAAAGGTCCACTGGCTCAAAAATTCCGGCCACACTTCCGGCCAAGGCCACCAGAGACAATGGATATGCCTCTGCAATTAACATATTAAATAAGGGGAAACAAACTGATAGAAGACCTCAGGGCAGAGGACAGGAGGAAGTGGAGAGCAGAGGTGAGAGCAATACTGGAGCAGAGATACCAAGGTTAGTGAGGAAGGAGGGAGAGGAGGTGCCTGAGGAGAGGTTCCCATGCAGCCCATAGTGGGATGGCAGATTGTCCCTCTGCAGCCTATGGAGGAGCATGGTGGAGCAGCCTGTGAAGGACCACGGTGGAGCACATGTGGACCTGCCGACTGTGGACCATGGTGGAGCAGATGTGGACCAGCAGCCATGGAGGACCCCATGCCAGGGGAGGTGACTGCTCCTGAAGCAGCCCATGATTCTGTGGGAAGCCCACACTGGCCTGTTCCTGATGGACTGCACCTTGTGGGAAGGACACACATCAGAAAGGTTTTGAAGGGGTCTCTCCCATGGGAGGGACCCCGCCATGAAACAGGGAAGGACTATGAGGAATCCTTCTTCCCGTGGAGAAGGAATGGCAGAAAACAACAATATGTGACAAACTGACTCTTAACCCCATGCCCTGTTCCCCTGTGCCACTGGGGGGAAAGAGTCAGAGAAATTGGGAACAAAGTAATTTGGGCCAAGAAGAAGGGAGAGGTGGGGTAAGGTATTTAAGCTCTGGTTTTTGTTTTGCCTTTGTCCTGTTTATAGCTGATTAGAGGTATATTAAATTTACTTTTTTTTCACCAAGTTGAATCTGCTTTGCATGTGACCATAGTTGTTGAGTGAATCCTCCTTGTCTTTGTCTTGATCCACGAGCTTCTCATTGTTTTTTGTCATCCTGATCCTACAGTGGAGGTTGGGGTGAGAGAGTGGCCACATGGTTCCTCGTCATCTGGGTCTAAACCGTAACAATAGCAATAACAATTCTTATAATTTTCCATGGACTGGATAAAAAAGCCCAACAATTTTAAAGTGTGCATCCAACCTTTAGACATACTAGGGAAACAGAGAAGAGACTGAGAAGGAACCAGATAAAGTAGGAGTCCATTTAAAACCTAAGGATGAGGACTGGCTTTAAGCCAGAACTTGGCATTCTTCACTTTTATACCTTCTTGTAGAAAACAACAAAAAATCTTTACTGACTCAAGAACTGACCCTTTTACTTGTTCTCTTCCTAGACTTTTACCTTACCAAGATTGTTCATAATTTAAAAGTTTTCTTTAGGACATCAAAATGTCTTTTATTCCATCAAAAGCTCAGTCCCATCAAATAGGTTTCCTTTTGTGTGGTGCTCTTGTTCTCAAGAAGCTGACTCCTTATTTTCTGAATGAGATGAGAAGGAGAGGAAAGAAGAGTAAAAGCAACATGGAGGGACAAGACGAAAGAAAAAAGTAAAGGAGATGATAATAGACATTATTTCTCTTTGTATAGAGATGTTTGCCCTAGGGTTACAGACCTCCTTTTACTATCCCACTCTCAAAGAACACATGACATGGAAAAGAAAGCCACTGCCATTGACAGGTCACCTCCCAAAGTGCACAACAAGGTCACATAATAGCTTGTAACATATTTATAGATATTTTCAAAGGAAATTAGATTACATAGAAAAGATTATTCTTATATCCGACTGCACCTCAGAATACACAGAAGGCTATGGAGATGCTGATTATTTTTGAAATTTTTGAAACTGTATTAATTTAATTCACAGCTCTAGTCTGCAGAAGCAAAAAACCCAAAATAGAACTTTTTTTTTCCTTCTTTGCTCATTCCATTCCAAGGGTCATAAATTGCCTAAGCATTCACTTGCAGCCAGGTGTAGCCTAAGACCTTCAATGCATTTCCAACGATTTTTGCTTAGCTTGAAT
Organism: Apus apus; assembly: GCF_020740795.1. Taxonomy (NCBI): domain Eukaryota; kingdom Metazoa; phylum Chordata; class Aves; order Apodiformes; family Apodidae; genus Apus; species Apus apus. The sequence continues at coordinate 112,416,681 of NC_067284.1, read as the reverse complement.
ATTAATGAATGATGCACTGAAATTTTCCTTATGATGTGCAGCGAGGAAATTTTCAAGGATAAAAGTTGCTCTGGGTCTTTATCCTAAGGTGTTTTTCTGTTGGTTTGAGGTCGTGTGTCACTTCCTGTAGTGCCCTCAAAAATGTGTTACCTTGCTAAGTGATACCTGTTCTTAATGAAATCTCTTAAGCTACTCTGAAGCATCCTAGCAAGAATACAGAAATAATATGTAATACAAATTGGGCTACAAACATATTTCATCTCCATTCCTTATTTTGTTTAAATTTGAATTGTCTTCTTGTGATGGTGATATTTATTTCTAATATGTAGTGTTATAAAATATCTCTGGATAACAAATAAAAATAGACATTAGAAGTTAATTAAATATATTCTGAATGACAGTTCACAGAGTCTTTATATTTTGAACTTTCCTTACATTCTAACAATTTTGGTAGGAACAAGTGCAAGATGTCATTCTCAAGTGAGAAAAGAGGATGGGGGAGAACAGGCTGAAATAACACTACGAAAATGGATTTGGGGACTATAGTGGATCAAATACTGAATTTTATTTAACAAGTTAGAAAGAAATCAAATATCATACTAGGGATATAAGAACATAAGTACTATCTCCAAAGCTCCTGAATAAATCTTTTCACTTTTCTCAGGAGAGGGGACAGTTCCATCAGGGTTTTCTGCGTGCTTCTGTAACTTCAGTTAATAGGGTCTCTTAAGAAGTTTTAAGAGTAATTTTTCTGGTTAAATCAGGTATTTCGTCTATTCCTCACTGTTATAGAAGCTTTCATGATGTTATTTTCAGTTGCCACAATTTTTTATGTACTCCTATTTATTTTCTTATGCTTAAGTGAGTCTTAATTTTTTTGTTGCACTAATTTTGTCTGCAGAGACCTAGTGTTAGTTTTAGACACAGTTCTGTATCTGATTCAATACTCACATGAACTTGCTTCTTAGTGTCCTGTTCTCTCTTTCCCTCTCTTGGCTTCAATATGTATGGTGGGAAATGTATGTTATAAAAAAAAAGTTCTCCTTGTAAGCAGAAGCTCATGCATAGATTTGCCTCAAAAAAGACTAATTAAAACTTACAAACTGCTTTAACAGTGAACTTTAAATTCATGTTTTGATGAAAATCTGCTTGCATAACCACAAGAATATTTTCCCATAATCTACAAATGCCAGTGTACTGTTCTTTTGGGCCTCAGGAAATGAAGACCAGTTGATGCTATTTTATCGTTGGAGTCAAAGATACATAAGATTTATTATATGTTCCCAGATGATATAATGAGGCACACTATCACCTCTTAAGCCTTTGGATTTGCTAATGGCAGAACAGATGGAGTTGTTAACTCTCTGAGGAGCTATGTAACACTTTTAAGATTGGCTTTGAGTTTTCCCAGAGAGAAAGATATATATATATACACTCAACCTTTTGCTACTTGTACAATCACTTGACTATCTCTCTTAAGAGAGAAACTGCTATTAAATCCTTGTCTGGGTTAGATCAGATTCAAGCCCACTATTTATAATGCATATGCATGCTTCATAACAGATTTCTTCCCTTTCTGAAATAATTGGGTGGTTGATGTCAAGAAGAGATGACACATGCCAGGTCTTCTTACTCACCAGAGTCCCCTGAAAACTTTCAACCCAAACTTCTTTAACAAGGAGTTCTATAATCTAGACTTAATGAGGTGAACAGTCTTTTGGTAAAAGAATCATATCTGTAGATACTGATACTTTTGCAATGGTGAAAACAGTGGGTATATAAATAGAAAATGTTATGGCTTGTAGTTATGTTTATTTTAATTACCAAATAGTGCCATGGCTTCCTTTCTGGCCATAAAAGCAAATGGCAAAATGACAGCACATTTATTTGACTGATTTCTCTTAGCCTCTAAAACAGAGTGGCTACATGCAAAGTCTCTAATGAGAATGCTACTTGGCCCAAGGTGCCTTTTCAAATACACCTGTTATTTGAAAGTGTTTGTTGGCCTGGCTTATAATACTTTGAATATTTGCCAAGTATAGATGAGGAGTTTAAATGCAAGAGCCTGTCCTCTCACATTAATATGCTCTTCTGAGACACCGAGTTGGATGAAAATTTGGTTAGTTGGCTGGGTATGGAACTAGAAATAATCTGCCTTTGACACTGAATGAGATACCTGGGTCTTGTTAAATAGTTTAGTTATTAAATTCTTCTGACATGTTGATTTCATTGTTTGGAATGTGTTTATCTTGAAATGACATCTGCAGGCTTGACTGTTTCACACCACAGGTTTTGTTATGATACTTTAAGATGCTTTAAAAACAATGAGATATCCCAATGCTCTTTGGAAGATATGACTATATATAGATTTAAATGAATATGTAAATTACATAGGTTAAATTGAATTATAGAAGGACCTTTTTTAATCCTGGATACTTGTCTCTTTGCCTAAGCAAATCTTTAGCATCTGCTGCTCACTCGCTCTGCCAGACCAAGGAATTCGTGGATATAAAATGAGTAACAAAGTGATTCCTTTGTATTACTACCATTCTGGATTTCTACTGTTATGAATTCCTTAATTTTGTTAACAAACTTCCTATAGCCATTAGAATTAACTGAACAAATATGAAAGCTGTTACCCAGCCTGAACACAATCCCACTATAATTTGAGACATTCAACACTGCTGTGTTCTTCTGTCCTCTTTTGCAAAACACAGTGAAATCCCAACTGTTGCCCTACCTTTTATACTGCTATTATTTGCTGATGCTGGATTGCAGACAAAGGAATAATCTCTAATATGGATTCAAAGTACACCTAAGCTACTTTTAAAGTTATCTTCTTTCACCTTTAAAAGGCCAGTTCTCTAAATGACATTTTGACATAGTTAATATGTTTTAGGTAAAGGGCAAAAAGATTTTTATTGATATTTAATTGAAAAATTCTTCAAGGATCTTCTATTGACAGAAGGCCAGCCCAGATCTGCATTCTGTTTCTGTAGTGAATTCTATAGCTTCTACAGCTTCAAATGCAATAATTCTCATCATTTTGAAGGGTTATCTCACTTTCTGACTGCTGAAATTTATTGTGAATATTCACTGGGAGCAACAATATCAAAGCTACACTTACTTTCCTGTCTACAGCAAACCTATTGGATTTGTGTTCTTTTTCAATGAAAATGTGGACTTAAAAGGTGAGTCCAACCTATGAATAAAGTTTTCTAAGAATTGAGGAGCCACAAATGCACAATGAACGTGGTTTAAATAGTCTGTATTAGTTGTGTTGAGATCGGTGGAATTTACACTGTCCTCTGCCAAAGCAGCCAGCATTGGGAGTCACTGGGATTTCTTTTGTCAAAGAAATTATTTTTGCTCTTCAAAAAATGCAGTTCCAGTTGCTACATTTCTCTTGATACATGCAGTGTTTTCCTAGTAGGTGTATAGTTCTGACATGATTTCTGAGTTGTACTGGTTTGTTGGTTTGCTGGTGGGTTTTTTGTTGGTGTGTGGTTTTTCTTTTTTCTTTGCTTTGTTTTGGTGGTGTTGGTTTTTTTTTGGTTGGTTGGTTGGTTGGTTGTTTTTGTGTCTGTGTGTGTTTTGTTGTTGTTTGTTTGCGGTTTTTGTGTTTGCTTTTTGTTTGTTTGTTGTAATTTGGTTTGGTTTTGGTGTCCTGGCAAAAGTTAACTGAAGAATTTTAGTTTAAGCCCAGCCAACCACAGCCAAAGAGGTTGCATTTTGCTGGTGTACTTCACAAATGTGAAGAAAAGATGAGTGTGTTATTCACTTGAAGTGATGTTTCTTTTGTTCCTTTCTGCAGTGTGCACATACTGCTGCTCAGCTTCATTCCTCACCTTCAGAATAAGAGAAATATGATTACTTTTCTCTTTGTTATTAATCTATAAACATTCCATCCACCAGAAAGCTTCCCAATAACCCAGTGCAGCACCTTTGCACTCCACCTGCCATTTGAAGAAGCTTCTTTGTATTGTCTCATATGCACATTCCCTGAGATATTAGCATTGTTCAGCGAAATGTTATATTGGAGTGTCTAGAGCCCTCTTTAACTATTTTATTTATTTCAAAAGGAGAGCACAAATGTAGAATTCTATATTTTTGTGGCCCAGCAACTAGTGAAATCAAGTGGAAAAAGAAACAGCATTCTGGTCCCCACTTCCAACCCTATGTTAAACATTTTTACCTTACGAAACTTTTTAATTAAAAGATCAGAAATCGCTCATTCTTCTGAGCATGTGAATTCTGTAGGTTTTGATTATATTTAACATTGAGGGGAAGGGTTCCAGAACAGGGTTGTTCAGAACAGCTGTTGTTTTTCACATTATCCTGAGAACGGCTGGCTCAATTCTGTTTTCCCAGTTCCTGGGCAAGTGTTCCAGACATCCTCCTAATGCTCGGAGAGCATATGGCAGCACCACCAAGAGCAGCAGCTTTTTCAGAAATCAGCACTCTTGCTCTTTCTGCATAATAAAGACATGAAAATGCAATGTGTAGTTTCAGATTTTGAATCTTTTACAAACGTGTGTGGGGATTAAGTTCAGCTTCTGGCCACCTATAAATCAGGCATCTGGTCTAAGCAGGTCAGCAGACTTCTCTTTATAGTGAGCGCTGAGAGTTAAATGCCATCAGAACTCAGTCCATCCCATCTTAAAATAGGAGGTTAAAAGAGATGGAACAAATGATCTACTATAAATTTTTATCTCTCCAAGATGTAGCCTAGACAATTCACTGTAATTTTAAAACCAGCCTTCAAACAACTAAAGTTAAGAAAGATGAGTCTCACTTTTACAGGGATTGAATAACAGGAATATGTACTTTAGGGTACTGTTAGGCTGGGGTGATATAAAATTTTTTTAATGTTTGCATAATGTATGAAGTTGTTTGTTTTTTTCTACATTTCTCTCTTCCTTATGATTTCAAGGTATTGTACAGTCTAGAGATGCTGGAAATGTGGTCACTTGGAGGCTACTGCAGACTGTGTGAGACTATCATGTGCTCAAGACATTTTACCTTAATTCATTAATAAGGAAAATTGGATTTTCTGAATAAAAAGTACTTGTTGTTTTCATTGTGGCTAACTGAATAGGTATATAATTGTCAGGATCTCAATTATCTTTTTTAAGTTTGTGGTTTTAATCATCTGCAAAAGCTGCAATGTATTTTAATTGTGACCTGATATAGACTAAAGAGTCCAGATGTTTCAGCTGCTTTTTGTATGTGTGTGTGTGATTTTGAACTGCAATATTGCATCATCAACATTTCTAACAGTTACATGCTAGGTAATAAGAAATTATTTACAAGAACACTTTGTCTTCTGTATCACCAGACTGTTTTATAGGCTGCATGTCAGCAGTCAGAGCTGTGTGCTTTTCAAAGTGTCAGTACTTGCTATGATTGGGAAGTGTCAAAATCTCTGTCAGAGTCAACAGGAAGCTGAAGTTGTTTTTTGAACTCCTAATGCTCCTTTGAAGTTAATTGCTTAAGTGAAAACTTAGAAAAAGCAATTGCTATTGTAAGCATCTTTTCAACTCATGTAATATGTTTTTATTGGCATGGCTGAGCTGAAATTTTTGTGTTCTGGATTTAAGTGCAGTTTCTCCTTCAAAAAGTGTCTGCTTTTTCTTTTTTTTTTTTTGGTATTGAGCTCACTGCTCAATAAAGAAGGGTATTAGCACGTACACATTACTGTGAAATCTTACTTTCCCATTATACTCAACCAGCCACTCCATTTCTTTTAGGATTGACTTTTCTGATAACAGATGTACCAAGTGATGAGACACCCAAAGCCACATATTCTGCTAGATTCTACCTGATAATTGTTGTTAAGACTTTTGTACTTTTGTTTATTTTTTCTACAAATTTTTCATTGCTTTGTTTTTTCTGAAACATTTTTGGATTATGAAGATATACAGTCATGACCATCAGTGTTCCATTCTTTTATTAGAATTGAGGAAATATATTATGCTTTCCACCCCCCACCCCCCCCCCCCCCCCAGTTCTTTTTCAGCTTTCCAGTATTTAATCCAGAAACTTTGGTAGGATGGGCTAACAATTTATGCATTGAAATTCAGCTTTAGGTTAAGATACTTAAACTTATTTGTTCACATAAGGTGCATAAATATCTGCCTTCATGAGAATCACCAAGGCTGGAAAAGACCTTTAACATCATCAAGTCCAACTAACATTTAAGCACCCGTTACAGTTAACAGAAATAGCTGATGTAGTCTTTGGAGTCTAGAAAGCTGATTATCACAAGCTACATCTATCTGAGCAACTTAAACAGAGAGAAGGTGTGGGCTCAGGTACTGGATGCTAGTCATCCACACCGTGAAATTGTCCTTGGTCTGGTTTTAGCTTATTCCAGACAGAGCTCATTTGAATGGTTCCCAGGCATGTTTTAAACATAACGTAGATCAGAGACTATTTGCAACAGGTAATTTGGGCGATGTCAACTTGTTTTGGACACAGAAAGTAATAAGGACACAATTATACCACAGTAGCTGAGCTCTGGGTCTGTACAGTTCAGGTTTGCTTAAGGGTTTGATTTCCTTACCCACAGATAGAGGTTTACTGCCACCTGAGATGTTCTATCAAGCCTTGTCTAGCCCCTGGTGGTCTCTCTAAAAGGACATGGAAGACCCCTCATTTCTCTGCTGTATCTGTGAGCAGTCTGTAGATGTTTCATATAACTGAGTATACATCAAATCATACTAGATGTTTATGTGAGGCCAAATGAATCAATACCTACATGTCATCTGTAGGGTGAGCTGAAAAGCTGCCTGGGGTCTATTAACTGTACTGTCAGGAGAGTCTTGTATGGCACCAGGTTACTGAGTTTAATCAATCAAATGTGTTGTAGGAATGTTAAATTTTATCTCAGGCTTTGATACAATTTAGGTCAGTTTACAGTTAGGTCTATAATTAAAGCTCCCTTTTCAGGAAAGGAATATATTTTTGTAGGGTACTTTGAAGGCCATTTTGAGTTGTATGTTTTGGGATGAGATGACTTGCATTTACAAGTACTCTTCCTGTCCAATAAGCACAAAGAGACTTAATGTAACTAAATCAGAAATAGGTGCCCATATTGTAGATATGCAAAGTTATTAGTCTCCACTAATGCATTTCATTATAATGACTTCTCTTTCCAGGGGTATAAATAGCTGTTTGTTTTGCTAGTGTACCACATCACCTTTCATAGTATTCATGTAGCCAGATATTGTTTATATATACGTAGATCTCCCACTTGCTTTGAGGATTCAGCTGACCTACCACAGCTACTCATGACCACCTCTGATGACAAGGTCAATTGTTTGCAAGTCTTGCCATTTCCGTGCAGCTTCTTCTTTTTTTTATATATGTATTTGGCCACAGTTTTCCACTTCTGTGACAGCATGTGAGCATTGTGCTTGTGCCTCTTTCAATCCTTGGACATGTTCCAACTTCTGTACTGACTGCAGTGGCTCTGTTGCCAGCTGCTCTAACAGAGGTGTAATCATAAACTGGTTGTTATACTGTCGACTTGGGTTTGTCGCTTTTTGCTAATGTCAGCGTGGGGTTGAATTGGAAGGTTTCTGGCAGTTTCTGGCCCTTTTAAACATGCAATGATCCTGTCTCTTCTCATTTCTTCATGTAAGGGAGGAAATGTGTTGGGTTGCACTGAGCTCTCTACAGCTGGTTGAGAGTCTTATTTAGTTTAAATCAAGCCTGTGCTCTTTTGCTATCTTATGGGAAAGTGAGTCTCAAATATATGAAGCTTTGGATTCTTCTTACTTTTTTCTGTCTTCAGTTAACAATTCCAACAATTCATTGTCTACTGTTTCTATTGTGTAAACCTTTCTTGTAGCATCCAGGATTCCTGTTCAGCTCATAAGAAGCTCAAGTCTGATGAAGCTGAGAAATGCTTGAGAACAATATTTATTTTAAAGATTGCTTCCTTAAATTTTGGCAGTTTGGAGACATTCCACAAGAGCCTTTCTGTCCAAGCTTTGGTCTCAGCTTCTCACAGGTCTCTATCCTGTATTTTAAACCAGAAACTGGTATTGGTTACATCTCTTTTCTTTCTGTCTTTGTCATTTTCCTCCATTTAACTTCCTCACAAATGGAAAAGGTCAGGAACCATCATCCTCCTGTTCCTTCCTCTCAGCCTTGAGGAGGCAATTAAAATCATGTGTTCCCTGTAATCCCTTTGCATCTTTGCTTTAAAAAGAACAGTAGTTCTTCCTTCTGCAGTGTTGCTCTCCCCACCTCCCCATTAGTGAGTAAAATAGGCCTCCTTGAATCTCCTGTGCCATCTCTTATGTATTGAAATTCCCATCCTGTATGTATGGAAGTAATTCCTGATATTTGTAATATTATATTTTACTCCTCACCACCTAATATTTTTAAGTTTCTATGACTGGCTGTATTTTTCTGTTGAATGTATTATACATGTACATATGTCTACACAGTAAAAACCTGAACTGATTTGTGACTGGAAACAGGTGTGGGTTTCCTATGGTGAACAGTGTAAGTGTAACAGTAGCCCAACTTAATAACCCTGAAGATGACAGGCACTTTGCCAGGTTCACTATGTAATGTCCACCATCACATTGACTATCCCAAATTGTTCCCCCCTTATTTTTTTTTCTTTTTTGTAAGAATACAAATTCTTATTTGTATTCTTAACACCTGATGGTGCCTAAAGCTATCATAAAATCATAGTACTTGGACAAGGGCTTTGGAGACAGTGGATGTTGCTGGTTGTATGCTGGGCATGTATCTCCCACATGGAAAACAGCACCCCTGGTTCTTCACATACCACTTTACATATGAGAGGCTACAGGCTGTGAATACCCATGGCATTCCTATTTCCTGGTATTTCAATAGTATCTTTTGATTTTTAAGTTTCTACCGTGTAAGCCTTACTTTTATTTTGACCTTTTTCAGAGCCAAGGCCACACCATCTTCCACCTAATTAGCTATTTCTTCGGAGGTATTTTGTGAGCATGTATCATTTCTCAGCTTTAGATTCTGAGCCTGATTTGATGAGCTAATGATCCTATTAGTAGACTCAGCATGTTAGTGACATTTTCAGAAATAGTACGTAGGAAAAGATTGGGAGATAGGTTGTGTTTCTTACACATTACTCATTTTCCTGCTCCGTCCTTCCAAAGAATCTGCATGGTGACATTTTGAGGATAAATAGAATAAAAATATTTTATAACTAGGTGGCAACATTCTGCTGATTCTGAGTTTGTGTGGGTAAACTGCTCTTGGGGTCAGAACATCTTCCTTCATTCCTAATTACCTACAAGGTTTTTTTTATTGTCTGCAACATTTTGCTGTATTTGTTTTCATTTGAAATAAATGGTGGCCAGAAATATCTTTTCTGTTTCTTATTATACCAATTTTATATCCTCCTTTTTGTTAAAAAGTCAGACTCTGACTTTAGCAGCTAAGCTGTGGCTTGAGCAGCTAAGGGCTCAATTGATATTCAGGGATAGGTTTCCAGATTTGAACTATTAGTTCTGCAATTAGAAGGAAACAGTTTCCTGCAGAAGATAGGAGACAGCAGCTACAGGGAGTGGAAAGATCTGGAGATATGTTTTACTGCTTTGATAAGGGCTGTGATTTTAATCCCTCTTCTACCAAGCTGGACAGACTAATTCCACTTCTGAGTAGCCCTGGGTATATAGAGTGGGTATAATACTCAGTGGGGTAGTGCATGTGGGCAGAGCTGACAAGGAAAGTTTGGTGTGGTGTTCTCATGCTTAGCAGATACGAAATCTAGCAGTTGGATATTTCCATTTTAATAATACCTATCTACTATTTACTGCTGTTACCACTGCTATCAGAAAACCTAGTAAGTAACAATAATTAATATTAAGTCCTTGCATTCACTGTTTCATCTGGGTATGACTTCTCATAATTGCTACAGTGATTAAAAGCAGTGGGAAGAGTACTGTTAAGTTTAATATTCACCACACAGATTTTCACAAGAAAAGTAAACTGCATGTGTGTAAATCTAACTTAGACCAAAGCATGAGTGAATTTGGAAATCTCTACCAGTATTTTCAAGTGCCCAGCAATACTGACTGAGGAAAGGACATGCAGCTTATCATAAACCATCTTTCCATGTGTCTAATGTGGTGGTGATTTGAGCATAGTGTCAAAGCATCACAAAAATTGGTATTAAGATTATTCTCTTTCAACTCCAAGAGATTAAGTTCCTGGCATAACTGTCTGTACTTATTAATCTTGTATTTTAAATTCAGTATTCTCATCAAACAAAAAAAATCAAATGTAAGATAAAGCATTTCCCCCTTCTTTTTACAATGACCCTATTTAGACATTTCAAAGTAATGATTGAAAAGTACCATAATCTTTTAATGGTCTTGATCTCTTAGAAGACCTCATCTGGTCTAAAATTATATTTTTCTCCTTTCTGTACTCTTTACATCTTAAACAGCACTGCTACATTTGTAGAGTTGTGTTCAGTCTTCTCTCCACACAGCTTGTCATATCTACTCTCATATGACTGACCATGTACCCCATCTTTTGTCCTTCTACCTTGCATATCCTCTGTGTTTCTTTACCGTCTCATGAGCAAACAGGTGTCCACTTAAAAAAGAAGATAAAACAACCACAACAAAAAACAAGCCTGTAAACAACCCACACTTCTCCAAGTTATAATTTGGATTCCTGATACACCCTTATTTTTTGCACTGAGACTTAGTGATGAATTCTCTGTTTAGTCAAAATAGTCTCCTGATATATCTAGTTGTACTTCAAGATTATACATTTGATGCTTTGTTTGTTTATTTATTGATATTACAAATATGCAAGGAATTTCAAAAGCTTATAATCAAATTATGTTTATCTGCTTTTATCTCATTATCTATTAATGTCTTCTGCAATACTTCTGCAAGACCTTATGAAATTAAAGAAAGATGAAATAATGTTTAGCAAATTAATACAAATGTTAGGTGTCTAATAAAAAAAGTGAAGCAAGTGTCCTTTCTTTAATCATTAGTCTTCCTTCTATATCAGTGCTTTTCAGTCAATGGAAATGAGAAAGAGGAAGGATCATAGAGACTCATCTACTTGTATGAACAAAGATTTCAATACTCATGCAAGTCAGCCCAACATCTACTGTTTTAGAGAGGGTGGATAAGCAAATAAGCAACAGTGATCCTGGGACTATTTATGTGGTCATAAAACTTACCCGTCATGTTTTGCTCAGGTCTAGGATAGAATCCACAAGTATCATTCTTCTGAATTCAGCACAGACCACTCATTGTAAACTGTTGTTAGGATGGACTGTGTGATCCTCAGCATGCTTGTGCTCCAAGTGGGGAAGAGTAAAGAAGTTGTAAATGTAGCTCTGAGGAAGTACAATATATCTGAAGACACTGATTAGGTATCAGGCAGCTTAGATAACTTTGGCTCAGCTGGATATGCCTGCATGCAGAATCTGTTTTGATGACTTTCTCAGGCATAGTATATGTTAAGGGGCACTGGGAATGCAACAAGTTCAAGTCTAAGAGCAGAACTTTCTCAAACACGGATTTTAATTTGCAGGAAATTTTAAATGAATGTTAGTTTCTTGTTCAGATGTCTAGTGGTAGGTCTTGGCTACTGTAGCTGCTTAAGGCAATTGATGTTACTAAGCTGATGATACTGTCGTTGTCCATCGGGAAGTTTGTAAGGACTCAGCTCTTGACCTTGAGCCATATGAATCTGATTGGAATGCTTTATATTCTTTGGGATCCCTATCCCTGTGGCCTATCTACCAGGGATTAAAAAAAGGTTCCCTGCTTATTTGACTAGCTGTACACATTGACAGCTGCCGACAGACAAATATCTTATCAGTGGTCTAAACAGTGTGATTGTTTAAACAGAGAAAAATGGATTGCACTTGGTGGGTTTATCAGGTGTTTCAAACTAAGCTCTCAACACTTCAGAAATAGATCTGACTCTTTCACAAAACTTATATGCAGTAATTGGAGATGTTAATTGTAATTTCCCATTTCCCACCTCATTTCAGTTCTGTTTTGGTCCGTTAAGATTTTGAGATCAGACATAAAGACAAACTATAATGTCAGGTTTTGGATACTGCTAATGAAAAGAAAGGATCATACAGAAAACTGTTTCAGTCTCACAAAGCCAGGAATATCTCATTATCATGGGAAACATAAATTTGAGCCTGGGTGTTCTACAAACTAAGCAAGGTTAAACAGTTTCAAACCCAGATTATGGAGCATGTCCATAAGCATTCCCATAAAATTTCTGTTTTCAGACAGGTGTTACAATGATTCAGATTTTCTTTCAGTGATGAATTAAAAAAAAATAAAATATTGAAATTATTGGAGTGTCACCATTTGATTCAGGTCCGACAACAATGCTCTAGATCCCCTCCCCCTCCCACCCAGGTAGGGAAGGAGAGAGAGACTTGACTGGATTGAAAACTAAACTACACAGCTTTAATTAAACACTAATGATATAAGAAAATATAATAAGCAGTTATAAAAACATTCCTCTGTCTTATCAGCTCTAGCTAGAGCACACTGTTGCTAGTTGAAAGAAAGCTCACTGAAGGAAAAAAAAATCAGTAAAAGGAAAATTGGTTTCATCTTGGCTCAAACCAGGACATGAAGCATACAGATGTCTTCTAGTTTGGCCTGCTTCATTCAAAATCTCTTGGTTTTGTGTCACAACCAGGGAGTAGCAGTATTATGGATATGCCATAACTCCCCAAAAAATTTACTGTATCATCATCTACAAGTGCTTTAATGCCCATGTCAAAACTGCTGCCTCCACCCAAACACCTACAGTTTACTAGGAAAATTGCCACATACCAGATCAAGTTATGAATAGAAGATCCCTCTCACTACAACTTCTTTCTTACAACAGAGTGATGAACAGTGAGGTATTGGAAAAAGTGCCAGAAAACAGGCTTTGAAACAGAATTCTACCAAAACCACGAAAATGACTGTCTCATCCCTTCAAACCAAACTCTCAGTGATAGTAGGTGTTCCCAATCTGTTGTCCTGACATCTGTGCTATGCAGTCATGAAACGTGGTACGTTACTGTAACAGCCTGTTGCTTTCTGTTATGAAAACAAATGAGCTTGAGTTTATGTCATTTGCTTAAAATTATCCTCAAAGTGTTAGTCCTGTGATATGCTTTTGTTTGGAAGTGTTCTCACTGTTTCTCAGATGTTTGCAGCAAGCTATTGATTTTCTGTTCATTTGCTTTGTTTTGTTTTTCCCAGTGAGGTTTCATAGAGAAGTAAAATTCAGGTGATCATATGGTCTGTCTATCTATTCTTCCTATTTGACCTTCCATTTTTTTTTAACTTGTCCACCAAGTTCTATGAACTTTGACACTGACACAGTCTTTTCAAAGATACTCTGTTCCTAGACACTGTGAAAACAGACAGCTAAGTACCTGGGAGAGAAGGTACAGCAGTCTGCAGGATGACCTCAGCCCTGATTAAACAGTAGCCAATACACATAGAACCACATTATGAAAACTAGAACAATTAGATAAATTTTATGTGGAAGTAAGATCTTCCTAGATAACACCAGAGACAACTCCATAGGAAATAAAAATCTGTTTTTTATTTTGTTCATGCAGCTGCTGGTTTTCAGTTTTTAAAAAGATTGTCTCTCTGCTTAAAACACATTTTAGATGAGCATTTCACCATTATTTTTTAAAATACCGAGCCCTACTTTTCTCTTTTTACATTCTCACTCTGTTTTCTTTTTCGTCTCCTCAAGAAACTTAGAAATACTCAGCTCACACTTGATACCTGGCTGTGGAGCTACATGAGTCAGAATGAAGTTTCCTTTACAGTTTCTGGCTTCTACAGTATCTGCACTTTTACATTCACTTGCCTTCTCTCCATTAGCACTAAGGGATCTGTTTTGGAGATTAACTTTGCTATCTGATGTCCTGCTTTCTATAAACAACCCTGAATCACCTTTACGAGAGCTGTTCCATGCTGTGAACTTAAGCTTTGCAATCTGGACAGATACTCACTTTCTAAGTCTCAACCAAAGTTGTCAAGTTAATAGCATTTAATTAATGGACACAAAGTCCTTTGATCTTGCACTAAGTTGACTTTTTTCTAGACCATGAATTCATAACGGAGAGCCAGGAAAATGGAGGAAAAAAAAATAAAGGAAAAGAAGAAAGGTAAGGTCAGTCACCTTGCTCAGTGCAAGTGCTAACCCAAAAGCAGGTAGAGTGCATCTTCATACACAACATCCCAAGACACTCCACTCAACAGGCCAGCCTATCTGATGAAATACAATGCTGTCCTGAATTCTAATATGGTAGCTGTACTTCTGAGTCTCTTGTTTATGCTTCAGAACTTGAGGGCTACAGAAGGATCTACATGATTTGTTAGTCATGTGTAGGAAAAAGAACGTGCAGACATCCTCATCCATACATTGGTTCTGTCACTGCAGTCACATTGAGAGAAGAAGCTCAATGTGTGTGAAAAGGTTTGACATAAACTGCAGAATAACGAGTGAAATACCCATAATAAAAATATTTTTACCTTAACCAAGCATCAAAACACCTACAGAGGGGATGGACTTTTATATGCCCTAGAGGTGGGATGCACAAACTGTCACGTTTTCATTGTAGCCAACACACATCCCACCTAACCAAACTTGGATAGAAGCAGCTGTTCCCAAACCACCATTGTGACATAATTCAATTCTATTTCTGAAGTCATTACTCTAGGCCTGTTGCTACAACAACATAACACTCTCTGTTGCTTATGCATATGTCTCAGAAACAATTAGAGAAGTACAACTATCCCAAAATTGACTTTAATTAGGTTAGTTAAAAAATCAGTCTCTAATCCCATACATCAGGGGGAAGTGGGTGATAAATCTTTTCTTGAATAAATTATTCCAGGCAAAAGTATTTTGATGCAACCATATTTCCCTTACTTTTATTGCTGTTGACCTTTTAGTCGTAAGAAAAAAAAGGAAGTGAAATCAACAACTCTATTCCTCCCACTTGAGAATGTGAAATAATCACATTTAACCAGGAAGTCTGAAAAGGAAAGTGGATATTTCCTTGTTAAACACCTTGGCTCTCCTTCTGAATATTTTAAAATGTTCAGATAGATCTAGAGTTTTAGGTTCTTACTGCATTTTTTTTTTTTTTTTTCTCCTGGTATTACAGTGCTTAGTAAAGTAGGAATTCACTACAGGATGCACCTGATTATACCAACCTGTCTCCCTACAAAAATGTATATAATTTGCTATGTTCTTGTTTATTTATGTTTCATATTACCATTTCTTTTTTCTTTTTTGTGGGTAGAAAAAGCCATCATTCAAAAATAATTACTAAGAGAAAAGCTCACTACAACACACCTGAAGTACATTTTAGTGAGTTTAAAAGGAACCCAAGCCCAACTAACAGTTTATCTACTTTTCTTTTAATTTTTTACATATAATAACAATTATTATAGTAACTGCAGCAATTAAATATACTGCTCATGCTGCATCACTTTTCTATACGTTCTTCTTCAATGTCTGGAAAAGTCAGAACTGTAGCATTTGAAACAATTGTAAAATGATAGCATTAAGTGCTAAATGCTCCCCTGCTCAGTAATTTCTCTAAAATAAGTTTAGTTGAAGGTCTTCACAAAAAAATGGGGTAATTCCTAAATAGCCCTCAGTGAAACTGATTCATGCACATGGGTGATAAAACTGTTTCCTCAGCTGAAAGTCAGTGGCTCTGAGCTCTGTCTCACCTTGTAGATGTAATGCCCATCCAAGGAGATACGGGTTCAGCCTACCCAAGTTCAGTGCACGTCATAAAACAGAATAAATGCAGTAGTTCTTGACAGCAGCATGGATGATCCATTTTGTCAGAATTTTGACATTTTTGGGGACTCCAAAATAAGGACTGGTTCAAAAGTCTGGTGACCCCAGAAATTGATCTGACACTGCGAGAGCAGTCAGCTGTGCTGGATCCTGAAGAGCACTATCAGAGCAAGCTTGCCTTCACACCATTCACATATTTTCTGTTCTCACATGAAGCCAAGGCCTCTGGGAAGCCTAACTTAATTTATGGTGTTCCCAGAATGGCCTGGATAAAAGTTGAAGTACCTCACCTGTGACAAAATCGCTTCTCTAAACTGGAAGAGACCCATGCACCATCACCACACCTAATCACTTTGAACTCAGCACTGAAATCAGATTCTTCAGCAGAACGTCTGGTGGGAAATGGCATAGCTTCTCAAAGCTACTCTTTATAGCTTCTCAAATATATTTGTGATTGAGTATGAGCAACCTTTGAAGAAAGCAATTCCTTAGATACAATTGAACACTTTTCCAGTTTCTTTGAAGTCTGAGTCCTTTTGTTGAGGGCATGAAGGCCATCTGTCAGTTTGTGCAGAGTCCTGTAAGAACCTGAGCAGATGGAAAAATCTGTTTGACATGGAAATCCTATTTGGATCAGTTCCTTTAAGGCACATGATTTCAGAAAGTGTATAGAAGATTAGGACTTATATACAAGACCACCTGAGACTGCTCTTTTTAGAGCTGGATACATGGCATGTGTCCTTCATAGGTTTTACAAACACTAGGGACACACCTGAGTAGGAGACTTGTTGTTAAGTTCTAGCTGAACTAGCTGGTTTGGAATTATTTTGAGACATGGGCATTAGGATTCTTCCTTTCTCTCTCCTCGTGGTTTGCTCTTATCTAATTTAGGCACCAACCACTCAACTTGGTAGTTTCCATGTATTTTACGACTAGTTGTCCTGCTCTGCTCATGCACTGTGTTGGGAGGCTGGGCAGGTGTTTTGGGACTGTGTGTACCCTTTACTCTCAGAGGAACCAGAACTGAATGTCTAACATCTAGAGAAGTAAATTTACATGTTTTTGTTTTTGTTTGTTTTTGTTTTTGTTTTTTTCTCCTACCTTTGTGACAGAGAATGAAAAACATCTGGAATTCAACTACCACAAAACTGTTACAGTTCCCTGACTGTCCCTAAGACAGACCCATGATGATATATGAGTATGCCACTATTTTGCAACTTACGTAGTCTTAATTTTATTTTCTTATTAAAGAGCCAGTTAAGCTTAATGAGCAGTAAGTCCCTTTGGTTTTGGTACTTAGGAGTGAATAAAGCGGTCCTGTGTCTGCCTGACCTCCCATGATGACTACTAGGAGGGCAGCAAAGATGATGTGGGCTTCTGTAAGTTCTTACTGGATTGTTGATTCACACAATTCATGTTCTGTTCTCCTGGAGATGTAGGAGGGTTAAGAGCAGGGCATTTAAATGTTGTTGACTGTCTATTTAAGCAAGTAATATATTTCAGTACAACCTCACTAGATCAAAGCAACTAAGGCTACAGGCCTTAGTGGCCCGTCTGATTGAAACACGTATAAGGATTGGACTAAGTTTAGTTTGAGCCCTTGGACAAAATGTCCACAAACTTTGGTTCAAAACATTGTAAAGGACAATGGATTGGCTTGGGTCTTCATGCTCCCATTAAGGGTTGAAATATATTTATTGTGCAGCTCAAACAGATCTTCTGTGTCCTCGGGAAGGATGTTTGGTCCTGCACACCAAGGAAACAATACAATAAGTGTGACCACTGGAGATTTGTTTCAAAACTACATTATTTCTTCATCCCAAAAGCTAATATAGATGCAGGTTTTGACAAATAGACTTCAGTTACTAATCTAGAAAGAGCTGAATAAGCTGAGATTCTCTCAGGATCACCACAAAAATATGGCTCCCCTTGACAACTTTTCCAACACAGGTATTCCTGGTCAGAGCACAGTAATTTCTGGCACTTTGTAAATGAGACTTAACATAGACTCATGGTTTACACTGAAGTCACTCTGAACGGGAGAATAATGTTGGAGGTGAAAATAATAGGTGACAGAGGTGTAAATGAGTAAATGAGTGCCCGTTTCTTCCAAGCTGAACGTACTGGAAGAATTCAACATTTGTCAGTAGCTTTATCTTGACAGATTTTTTAAAATCATTTTTCTGAAAGCTTATTCTGCTGTGTCTTTGAGGGTCTGTTTTCCTTCCTAGAGCACTCAAGCTGAATAGTGCCCTTTGGCAGAAGAGTTTTACACTAAGTGCAATCTACATGGATAGAATACAAACCTTGGTTAACTTGCTCCATCAAAGCAAACCAAGAAGCAATTTTTTAAAGAATTAAGTTATCTTATTTTTTAATTATTTTCTATGCTGTACATAATGATTCATTGCAAATCTACAAAAA
This sequence comes from Apus apus, assembly GCF_020740795.1. Lineage (NCBI taxonomy): Eukaryota > Metazoa > Chordata > Aves > Apodiformes > Apodidae > Apus > Apus apus. Next base: position 112,398,414 of record NC_067284.1, on the reverse strand, counting down.
TATTTGAAAACAGCTGGCTTCTAAAGAGAAAAAATATGCTATCTAAGTGTACTAAACACTAAAAGGCTTTTTACCAGTTGAACTTGAGTTTGAAGAGAGATAACAAGTTTGAAGGCAACAAAGAAACACAGGGAATCAGGGTTTCTGGGTCAGTTTGATGTGGTAGTAAGCCAGCAGCATTCAGGGATAATTTTGAGTGAGTGGTTTTCGTATGCAGTAATGAGGTGGAATCCATAATGGCCATAGCTAAAGTTTTGAGACCACTCAGTGCTGTAAAGTGAGGTAAAAGAAGAAAAACCTCCTGTTGTTGAAAGGCCAAGAAGGTTCTTCACAAAGCTGGAACAACTTAACACACATGGAATATTTCATTGCTCTCAGTGATGAGCTTTATAACACAATTAGAGCCCTTTTATCTATACTCATTGTGAAAAGTCTTTACACATCAAATAGCAAAACTGCCTTTACTTTTCATGATTGTCTACAATTTGATCATTTTGTCCAAATGTCCAATTTATTTTTAGAAACAGATCTGTGGCTTTGGTTTTCCACAAGTTACTAGTATTGAATGGTGCTGTACAGGAGGAACAAAACTGCCAGGACTTCTGGAGTAAAATAAAAAAGAGAATTTCACTCTTATTCTAGGGATGCAGTTACTCATGCTGTTCTTGCAGAGAACAGGTAACTTTCTGAAAATAAGGAATATTTTGCACATGAGAAGAAAGGTGAAGTCAGTGTGGGTCCCTAAGCAGCCGCCTTAACTCATTACAGGATTTATTCCAAGCTTGTAGAAGGCTGTGGATGTCTCTTGGTGACCTGGAGCTTTGAACTCAGCAGATGCAGAAGGAATTATGGTGCAAAGTGAGATTTGCCCTGACAGACTGAGCTTTGACTTTGCATCCATTCTTTTTAGTTGAAAGCAATTTATGTGACAATTTAAAAGATGCTGCAATTGTGAATAACAACAGCAGTAACTTTGGTGAATAAACATTTCCTTTCTTTCAATAGATACAAACTGTTGCATTTATTTCCCTTATTTCTGAGCCTTGATTATCCTCAATGTCCTACTCTAGCTTCACACTGGTATGGGAACCACAATTGAAATCCACCATGGCAGAATGACACAAAACTTAAATATGCTGTGTGGACTTCAGCCTGCATCCCTACTGCTGATACTTTTTTTACTCAATGACTCTTACATTAAACTTTGTTCTGTTTACTATTCCCCTTTAGATCACTGAAACAAAGCTATTTTATTACCTTATCAAAAATCTTTAGCTCAATATATTAAACAAAATATATCTGTCCTCTTGCTCAAAAACCTGTTTCGTAAGTATAGAAACAAAATGAACTTCAGTTTGTGTATTAATCTCTTGAAGGTGCTTTACACTTTTCTGAATCATTTATTTCTTTGTTGTAAATACTCAGTTTTGTGAGATATAAAGCTTAATGCTACTGAGTATACTGACTGAAGGCATTTGAGATTGTCAAATAGATCAGTATCTGGTATGTGGAAAATAATAATTCAAGGTTCAGATATTGTCACTTCTAACTTAGTAAGAATGATTGTAAGTGCCACTTGGCTCATTAATACAAAATTCAGAGTCCAGCCTTGAAGGCTTAGTTGAGGCAAAGCTGAATGTACCACTTAAGACAGTCAAGTCCAAAAATAATAACCAAGAATGACCTTGGTCCAAAAGACACCTAAAAATCACCAGTCAGTTTCAAGTTTGGCAGGAAATGTTTGTTAACATGAATTTCATTCACATTAACAAAACAGTCTTGTCAGTGCACTTTCTGTACATGTTGGCAATTTGATTTCCATTTCCACCTTCAGGGGACATTAATTACCTGTAAAAGAGTGATATTGAAGCACTTGCTTGGGGAAGTCACATGTAGTTTCTGTCAAGCAAATACTAAAGATTTCTGAGAACAAGAACTGGAACCCAAGTCTATTCAGTCCTTGCCAAACACTGGTACCAATAAAGCTCAGAGTAAAAGTGACTCTTGTATTTGCTACATGGCTAATAAATGGTCATATGAAAGTTGGTGGCTTTACCATTTCCTTTGCCATTTCTGACAGTGCTTTTAAAAGATTGAGATCTACCTGGCTAGGTATTTATTTGTGGGAAAATATGAAAGTTACAAGTACAACCTGCAGTCAGCCTTACCCCATGGAAAAGTAGAGTTCAGAGGCATGGTTATCTATACATGATTTTTTCAGTGATGACCAGTGATAGGACAAGGAGTAATGGATACAAATTGGAGCATAGGAGGTTTAAGGTGAATATCAGAAAATTTTTTTTTACTGTGAGAGTGACAGAGCACTGGAACAGGCTGCCCAGACAGGTTGTGGATTCTTCTTCACTGGAGACATTCAAAACCCGCCTGGACACGTTCCTGTGTGATGTGCTCTGGGTGACCCTTCTCTGGCAGGGGGGTTGGACTAGATGATCTTTCGAGGTCCCTTCCAACCCCTAGGATTCTATGATTCTGTGATTCTATGGTTTCTGTTTAGGTCCTTCAAAAAAGTGAAAATCCCCTTTAGCTTACAGTTACTCTAGATACCTGATCAGCTCCAGCTGGGGCCAAGTATTCAATGTTCAAGTATTCTGACATGTAATTCAGAGATACATCAGTAGATGCTGTGAATCTTGAGTTAAATACCTATTCTGCAATCGAAATGCATCTTTCAGCTCTTTACATGTGGCATGATGGCTACATTGAAAAACTGCTGATGTCATCTCCAGACCGGCTCAACTACGAAGTTTAGGCTTGAATTTAGAATCTGCAATTCTTCACAAACATTTTGAGAACAAGTTTTGTAAAAGGAGGGGCCATTAGCTTAGTTTTTTTTAGTGCTGTCATTTTTCATGATGTTTGTACAGGTTGCTGCATTGTTTTGCTGTGAATTTTGCAATGAGTAATAGAAACAACAACAGGAAATCTCTGGCCATTATTTTGTTCTTGTGCTGTGAATAATTATCTTTTACCATGTGCATCAGACATGTAGGGTCACAGAGCTCTCACAAGCAATAATATGGCATCATAAAATGCCCAATGGCATTGTGGTGGGCAGTCCCCAAAGATACTTTCTATCAGAGTGCTCTCAAAAATGGTTGAGAGGTGATTTGCTTACTGGAGAATCTGAATACGTTGTTAACTCCCTTTCAATATTCATAGAATTTTCAACAAATGAAACATTCAGAAAAGAGTTCTGAAAGATTTTGAAAGTATCTCAAAAATGCATCATGGGACAACTGTTAAGTTCAGTGCAACCAGAAGAAATTTACACTGGATAAAGTTCTGTTCCTGTGTCTCCCGACCCAATATTCCTGCTGGTCACTAAGAAGATCTAATAAGCAAAGTGAGAATAGTGTCACTGAGATTGTCATTCTCCTCTTCCTGGGGCAAACTGATGGTGAGAAGAGCTGAAAATTGCATGAAGGATTTTTTTGTGTGTTTATACCTTTTTTTTTCTTATTCTTTTTTGTTTGTTTGCTTTTTTCCTTTCCTGTTTCAGCTTTCTTCAGGGTCTAAGCTTGGAAAGTTGATGAAATCTACTAGACAAATAAAAGAAGAGCTAGAGCCCCAGAAGGAAGTGTTGATGACACATGAGAACTAAAATGCTAAGTGACTTTAAACAGCAATCCAAGTACTCGTGCTGCGTCCAGAGGGGGTGATCACAGAAAAGGAATCTCCTTTTCTGCTGGAGGTAAAATGTTCTGATGATGATGCTGGTGAGAAGGAGCATAGACTTTGTCATAATGGATCAGGCAATAACTACATTGCTTCTCATTTGTTGAATCTTGCATTTTTGCTGCCCACAGAAGTGACCAATGTCTGATGCTTGAGAGGAAATTGAAGAAAAACCCTTAATGCACTTAGCTAGCTGTGAGGAATAGAAAGTAGAGAAGGAGATCTCTTCTTAACCCCTGCAGCTATCGATTTACCCTCGTAGGTGTAGCAATAGATTACTTTCACATTTATATTGTTGTTATTACTCATAAAATTATTCAGCCCTTTAAAATATTTCAAAGATATTTGACTTAATACTCTCCTGCTGGAGTTAATTCCAAGGGATGATGGCATGCTGTGAAAAGCATTCACTTTCATGATTTTTGTTGTACTTTTGCCTTCCATTTATTTCATTGCACATCCCTTATTGATTCATCATGGCATAGGGTTAAAAGTATGGTCTTATCATTCTGCACTTCACAAAAAGAAATAGAAAGAACAGATGATTCTGTTCTCCTACATGACATAAAATTCAAGGTGTTTTCTTTTGGTGTGTAGAGTTCAGTGTCTCTGTTTTTCTGCATCTGCAAACAGAAAAGATAATGAAGGCAAAAAATGTTCCATGATAAAAGATGATGTTGCCTGCAGATGCATTCAGGATTTATGTGGTACATTCTGCATATACTGTTTCCCTGTATATACTTTTATTATCAATAGGTTGACTAATTTCTGAAGAAGTTTCAGGAACACCTGAACCATTAAAACTGAAAACCATCCCCACTTATCAAGTAGTTTTTAATTGATACTGCTCATCTCCAAGTTCAAGTTCTTCTCCAGAGTTTCACATGCAAATAAGAATGGGAAATAACTACATTTTTAGAGTCAGAAGGGAACATGTTGTTTATCCTGCCATACGTGCAGCTTCATCAAGAGATTCCTATTTTTATATCAAGCTATACATTGTGAAGGATCTGGAATCCTGCTAAACCTGTTTCATTGAATCAATTAGAGACAAATACATTTATCTCCATGAATGCTGGCCTGAGATTCTTTTGGCATATTTTCTGATTACATACAAGACTGTCTTGATTCATAGTTGAGAACACACTGTCTAATATAATATGGGAATAAAAGCTAAGAAATATGTACCCAAACACACTGATGCATTCTTACAGGAACACTCTAATAGAATATGTAAACCTCCAGTCGGTGAGAATTCCCAGAAATGTACATGCCCATATTTTAATATTAACATATACAATCTTAATTAACCTTTAGCAAAAGTAGCTGATGAAGCTACTTTGCTGTGAAATCAAATCCTGAGTGTCTCTATTGATTCACTTAAACGTAGATTATATTTTTTCCTTCTTCCATTTCTAAATCAAAGGTAAATTGTATTTACCCACTAACTTTATCCTTGTGGCAACTGTCTTGTAAGAATGGAAGTTGTGTTGTAGGTTTTACCCTGAAGGTCAGTGTGGTCAGTCAAACAGACTGCCTCCAGATGAGCTCCAGCTTCAAGGATCCTTCTGTCTGACCTGCTAGTCTTTCCCCAGGACATGACAATTTGAGCTACAAATGCAGTGGGGACAAGTTCCTGTACTTCCTTCAATGCTGAAACCTGTCTGCTGCTGCAACAGGACAATGAGAAAGGGAAGACTCAAAGGAGGTAGAAAGGGTTTTAATTGAAGCTTCTTGTTGCTTCTTGACTCCTCACCTTGTCTCTGCATTTGAGAGGCCTGGCAGTGTGGCAAAAGGAGCAGCAGGAGAGAGATGACTGAGCATCCCTGCTCCTCACTCTTGGCTGCTGCCTTCCTGTACAGGCTCCTAAAGCCCAGACACTTCAGTTTGTGTCCTTCATATTCTCATCACCCTTAAGGTCTGCAAACCTGCAGTTAGGTGCATCTAAGCAACTTAGTGTACACCAGAAACAAAATTTTTCTCTGCCTATCTCTTCTGAATGTGTTTATTCACCAGTCATTTGCAGAGCACCTCTAAACACCTTCCAAGAGGATTTGGGTCTGCACAAAAGGGAAATGGAAGTGTAATTTTTTTCTAAAAAGAGTACAGAAAGTGTTGATGCAGGTTTTCAGAGATCTGGGTTTCCTTTGACAGGGCCTCTTTAAATAAGGAGGTTTTGTACATTTGATCAGTGTTTCCAGATGTTCATCCAGGTGTGCATTTTTCTGTTTAAGCAATAGAAGGGTCCCTATTGCTAGCCAGTCCCTGCAATCAGATCAGTGCTCCATCTGCTGCTGTGTAGTAGCCTGGTATTTTTAAAGCATCCAGTCATTAAGTAGGTGAGCAAGGTTCAATTCCATTTTCTGCCTGAAGAAGTGTATTACCTGTGTCCCATTGGAATGTGTGATGTTCATAAAAAGGTGAAGAGGTTCATGCTGTAATTCTCTTTTTGAAGCTGTGTCAATGTCTATAAAGGATTTCAAGTTTCCCTGGCCTGAAAAAAGAAAGAGCATAGTGGTGGAACTGCACCACAGTGCTGAGTATTGTTACCCCATAGAAAGGGGACTGATTGTGAGGAATTTTTTTTTATATCCAATCATTGCTTAATTTGACCACAAGAATGGCCCTGGGATTTACTTTTTCTAAATGATAAGTGATTAATATCTTTGTGTTGCCTCTGTATAAGGTGTGCTGGACATTACTTTGAGGTTGTTGTACGCCCTGTCCACTGCAGTGGGTACATGCGTGCCCACCTGAGGGGAGTGAAGCTGGATGCCACAGGACCATGTCATTAACACTGACTGTTGCAATACTAAAGCTTTTAGACATGTAAGTATTTGACTGGATCCAGTCAGTGATGTTTTTTCAATATCTGACCTTTTTATTTCTTGCTGCTTCAATCTCTGCTGAAGATGGTCTAATTTGTGATGTTATGCTTTGTTTGCTATCTCCATCCTACAGGAAATAGCAATTTTCAAGTTTATTTATTTATTTATTTTTCAATTAGAACTTTCCCAGCAATAATTCTGGCTCCTATTTCATCAAGAGATTCAGAAGTTGGTAGCATGACTCACTTTTCCTATTCAGCTTCCACAATGTCATGATAATGACACTTTCTAAATCTAAACACCTGCCTGTCCTCTGCAGTACCAAAAGCACTTCTGTTTTCCATTCCTGTAATTTCATTTTGTTTGAGTCTTTTCTTCTTTTCTCTTAAACCACAGTCATAAAATCTGCATTTTCTTCCTGCAATCTTTTTATTTCACACCAATGCACATCCAACAGGTTCCCTCCTTCTGTGCAAATAGTACCTCTAATTGATAGTGAGAATCTGCCCTCTACTTGCTTTTGTCTGTCTCTAATGTAAATCTCATACATATAAATACATATGGTTTTGTTTTCTGCATTACAGATGTGCCAAAACCCAAAGCAATCAGTTTCATCTCTGGAGACATCCAATCATGTTTTCAACAACTGGGGAGTTGGTAACAGCTGGAGATAGAAGTAATACTGATGGGTCAGGCTATTCACTCCTTCCCCATCATCAGATTGTTCTCAACAATATATTTTTATCCATTATCAGACTCATTTTTAAATGTAGATTCTTTTCATTCTACTTTATTTTAAAAGAGTGAGAGACAAATTACTACTTTGTGGCAGAATAACTCTCTTGGAGTCTAAGGCAGTTCTGGCTTTTAGATTTACTTTGTTGAGTGTACAGACTGAGATGGAGTGCATTTCATTTTTGTAAAGGACTAAAATATGGGTAATTTGAAATCTAAGCTGAAGTGGGAACTGGTCCAAAAATGCTAACAAATTAGTGAATTTTCAGGTTCTGAAAAATGCAGGATGACTTTCTGAAAGACCTGGGACCTTTGGTTATAACTTCCATACTCTCAACAAGATAACTACAAACAGGCTGAATACTCAGCTGTTATAAATCCAGTATCCCTGCTGAGAGTGCTGCTTGGCCAATTTACACCAACTTAAAATCCATCCTTTTGATCTGGCCATGTGTTTTATAGTGATAAGCATCACAAAATAGGACTAGATTCTCAGAAAATCTCTTTTTCTCTTTTACGTCCAGAAGTATGAATAAGCAAGCAAATGTTTTCAGACATTACCAACTCTGACAATGATGGCTGGTATTTCCTAACTACAAGAAATTACACTGTAATTAATTCTTAATCAGCTCTTGAATTGAGAAATTATGAATTCAAAATTATTCAGAAAAATTGTGGGGGCAAGAGTATTAAAACAGGTATTGAGAATGTATCTTGTATTCTTAAATTTAGCCTATAAAATGTTATACATTAAGAATATATTTTTTTTCTGATTTTATTGGGTTCAAATCAGAATAAGGCATAACTAGAAATGGAGGAACAAATCAAAAGGATGTTGGAGGAGCAACAAAGCTGATTAAAGACAAAATGAGAAAACCAATACCTAGGTAAACAGACAGATACCCCTGCTATTGTATGGCATTCAACAGAATGAGGTATCCTTAAAAAAATTTAGTTTTGTCATTATTAATTAAGTTTTGCATGAAGAGAAGAAAGAAAAAAAAATTACCTCAGCAAAAGCCAGGCAGCTACATGAAGGTGCACTGGTGGTCTCCAAGATTTTACACCAAGAAAACAGACAAATAATTTAGATCAGAACAAAAAGAATATCCGGGATAAAGGAGAAATAAAAAGAAGGGTATTACTGTGAATTATCTGACTGTATTTTTTTGGTAATTAACTTGGCATACATGCCTCAGTTTTGTGAAACCAAATTAATTTCGGGTGTTCTCAACTAAGCCACCATTAAGGAGGAAACACCAGAAAACAGAATACCTCAAATACTTGCCTAACTGAGAGGCAGGGTTCTGATCAGCAGCCAAGCGTGGGCTTTTGAACAGGGGAAACTGCAGTGTCACTGCACAGTCCTGCTTCTCTCTCTTCATGATTGGATACACGATGTTTTACCGATAATCTCTCACATCAGCACTCTGAAGTCCTGGGTGTTGAGCTGGGGTCTTGTATATAGTGCTGCTGTGGTGACAAGCTTGCTGCAGGTGTTGGAGAAACATGCAGTTTGCTAAAGTGTAGTGTAGTTGGATTCTATGAGGCAGATTTTGGGATAGAATAATCATATCAGTGTAAGGTTAAAAAATAACTCAGTGAGCCAAGTGCCCAAGAAGCTGGACACAACATTTGCTCATTTGAATGGAAATTACTAGAAACCTAAATAGATAAATGGGTCCTAGTTCCCCAATATAGTCTCAGGGCAAAATTGTATAATACACATTAGGTAATGTTGTGGGAAGACAGTTTGGTTTTAAAGTAAAAATCAAGACCCTCTGTATTAAAAACCCCTGACTATTATTTTGTAACAGCATGGGCAAAAAAGAGACCAGGAATTGGTTGAGAGGGAGGAGTGAGTACTGCACAACGATGGCAGTGTTCATCCTTCACTGATTCAACCTGTTCCACTTGCTCTTCCCTGACGATCATTTAACGTGCAACAGTGACTATATTAAGAATTTTTACTATTCCCTACAAAGTCACCCTGGAGGAATGGCATAGCAGACCTGCTAAGATTCTCAGCTTCCATCTTTTAAGCTTCATCTTAATTAGCTGGTGGAGTGAATGAAATTATTTTGCCATTCCCATGCCCCAGCTTGACAAACTGGGACTTGGCACTAGCTCACTATAAGACACTCTATCCAGCTCTAGATAGTATGTGTTAATGATGCTATTAGTAACACATTGCTGAATGTTAACATGTAAGAGCTTGTAGTTTCATCTCTCTATGGAAGTGACTTGATTAATGTTAGAGAGAACTTTTTAACAAAGGTATAATTTCTGTGACACTATTTTATATTGTCAAAGAAAGAGGGATAATCTTTACATTGACTATGATAATGTTTAATTAAACAGGTTGCGCCAGGCTTCCTCCTCCCCTTGTCTACTCACCCACATGTGTTGTTTGGGTTTTGGTGGGATTTTTGTTTGCTTGGTTGTTGTTGTTTTGTTTTGGTGGTGTTTTGTTTTTGGTTTTGTTTTTGTAAAAAGGATGCTAAGATTTGAGGTGTCATTGGTCAACTTAGTCACCTCCAGCATCCCATGTTAGGCTGCTGGATACTTAGCAGTATAGTAGTTGCAGTAAGCCCAGTCAGTGTCACTTCAAGAGACTGTTTCTGAAGAACTAGTGTTTTTATATGAAAACTAATTGGAATAACTAAGACAGATCTTCTAATGGGAATAGTGACACAATGGGGACACATTCATCAGAAAAGTAGCAGTTAGGGTGTTTTTTTGGAAGGGGAGACTGTTAACGATTAAATGGCAATCCTACTAATTAAAAGTCAAAAGTAGATAAATAAGAGAGAACTCCCATGGTAATTGCCAAATTTATATATTTAGAGAAACCTAGCACATCATAAATATTAAATGGGGCTATTATCTGAAGTGTGTCTGTGCCAGGGATCCATAAATAAAGACCCTGGGGACTAATCACTAGAAATTTTCGTTATTTATTTCCTTCCACCTTTTAACCAACAGAAGAGTTATGTCTTCTTTTCAGTGTAAACCACAAAAGAAACATGCTTATTTTTCATTTTATTAATCTTTTGGGGAGGAGAAAAGAAAGAGTAATGCAGTAGGAAAGTATGAAAAAGCAAGTTCTCAACCATGAGAAAACCTTTCAAGAAAAATCTTGACTTCTCTTTTCTTCTGAGCATGAACCTCCTATTAAGTACAATAGTTGTATGTCAATGTGTAGCTTCATTGACTTCAATTAAGCTATCTCAGATACCTGCCTTGCTCAGAGAGCAACCACAGACTTTTAAAACATCATCCAACGTAGAAATGAGGCAAGAGTGGTAAATCAGGTCGTTTGTGTAATTTTAATTGTCAGTCCTACCTTGCACCTTATGCAATAATTTATGCAAAACAGTTACCAAAAGGTCTTTTTAGAGCCTTTGGTATCGCTACTGATATTAATGGAGCTGTTTTATGCCCATTTTTACAAGATTGAATGTGTGTTATGTGCACAATTTTATGCATAGTTGGCTTCACTGAGCCAGGTTGCTGAGGCATGAAGACAGATCTTGCACTGTGCAGAGCCTAGGAGTGTTGTCGTCTTGGCTCACTCAATATAGCTCAAAACTACACTCACTGAAGAGATTGGGAAAGTAGATCCTGGCTACATGGGGTTAACTCTTCAGTCTTCTGGGAAATTAGAAGAGAGGATGATGTGAGCAATGCATCAGTATGGAACCTGTAAAGAAGTTTCATTTATTGAAAACTGCAAGTTGGTTTGGAAATCTCCTTCGTGAATTGTGCCATGGACAAGTCAGACCATTGCATACTGATTATTCTTGGAATTATTTTGCCAAAGATTATTCTTGAGCTGCCATAAAAAGGACAAAGTGTGAGAGAGATTCAGCAGCTTGACCCTGGCTTTTGGCAAAGAAACACAGGTACTGACAATTGGCAGTGTTTCCCTTTGTATCCCTGCTGTCAGTCCTACAGTAGACCTCTGAGGCTTTTTGACAACTGAAAAAGGTTCATACTTTTCCTTGTATTGGCTATTATACGAAAGCTCTAGTTCTAAACAGTTAAAATCCAGCTAAGAAGTACCAAGAATTATTTGAGGTGAGTACTAGCCAGCTATTGCTGGTATGCTAAGCCCTCAGATCTGTTTGAAGCATGCCAAGCAGAGATGCTGCAAAATCATTCACACAATTGCACAGAGTTTTTAGGCAGAAGTGATATTCTGCAAGCTGAGATCCTGACTCCTTTTTGAATTCCAGTAGTTTTGAAAGGATAAAAGCCCTGTGAGTTGGTGAAGTCATCCATCCAATATGTGAGGACACAAGTATAACTAGGACCCCTGACCCCTCCCTTCTTCCTCACTTAGAAACTTTTCTCTGTAACTATGGGTATAGTGCAGTCGTGGAATACTATTGCTATTAAATGAAAAATGAGCATTTAGAGGAAAGCACAAAAATGAAAGTAACAATTAAATCTTCATATAACTTTAGGTTGTATTGTAAGTGCTTAGCTGAAAAATTCATCTTTAACTCATGGCCCGCAGCAATCACATCTGTTATATTTTAGGAACAGAAAGCTAATGAGGTGGAATCTGGAGTACTGAGCTTAATTGGGCTTGTTTTGATTAAGTGTATGTGCTGGGAATATTTTACACACTAGTATAAATTGCAAAACAGTCAACACAAGCCACAAAATTTGCAAAATCCGCTGTAGGTAATGTTAGAGAAAGGACTGTTTCCAATAAACAATAAATGGCCAAAGAAAATATCTGAGATTTTGATGCAAAAAGTGTGATTTAATTTGCCTAATTAGTGGCTTTTTATGGTGTAAGTGCATTTCTCTCTCTTGTTAACACACATGCAAACGCACACACAGTGTCACACACAGTGTACAATTGTAACAGCTTGTCTTTGTGCTGGGGAGATAAATTCTGACAGGCAAAGGCATTTAAAACTACATCATCTTTATATAAGCATGAAAATTTGATGTATCCTTCATATATTACATATTTAGCAGAACGAATAATATTTTACAGCAGTTTTAAAAATATGTGTTTCATGGAGGTGTGTGGATGTGCAGTTTTCCTCCTGCCTACCCTTATCACTTTGGGCCATATTCTTAGATAATATAAACCTGCATAACTCAGTCGACTCCAGTGCACTTTGCTGATCTACTCAATTTAGATCTGATCTCTCAAGTCCCCATGTGTATTCATAACTTGGGAGGTGGAAAAAAATATGAGTAGTGTATTTTAACAACATTAAAAATGGTTTCAAATGGATTTTCTCTACATTAAAAAATACAAGCTGGATGTCTGGTATTCTGCTGTCATCCATAACTAGAAACAGATGCTGACTCTTCAAAGTAAATTGAATGATAAGTGCTTCTTTTTAGATAGTACTAAAAACCACATCAACAACAACAAAAAATTGTCCAGTACTTTCATCAGTAGCTCTTCAAACAACTTAGAAGATTACAGTGCTGACATCTTTACAGCACTCATATATGTCAAGATACTTTCTAGAACTCAGGTATGGCTGTCTCATGTTGAGCCTGTTCAGCTGGTAAGTATTTCTCCCTTAACCCTAAAACCAAATTAAAAATTTAGTCTGAGATTATTATATATTTATTTATTTTAATTTAAGAGGGATTCAGTTAGCAGGTTCTTCAAGCCCTTTAAGATCCCAGTTTTGATCAATGAAGGTTTCACTATAATTGACTAAAACTTAATAATCCCTTGAGAGCTAGTAACTTCATTTTGGCTGCTTACTGGTTTTATACATTTCAAAGCCTTTAGCCTGGGATACAGTTATTACTAAGTAAAGGAGACATTCCTTCAGATAAATCTAAATAATTCTTAATATTCCCAGTATTCATGCTGGCTCTTCTGTTCCACAGCTCACTAGAAGGTAATAGGGCTAAGTGCACTGAACATGGGAAACACACTGAGTTTAACAACAACTGCTTTGCAGCCCTTTAGGAAAATTATTAATGTTTTAACATGTTGGATGATATTCTGTCAAACTGAAAAACCCACTGCTGAATTGCAGCTCCTTCCACTGGAGGAGAGTGGTATTTAAACACACACAGGATCACAGAATGGTTTGGGTTGGAAAGGACCTTAAAGATCATGTAGTTCCAACCCCGAGACCTCCTATATACTGCTAATGCAGGTTAAGGGACTGACTGAGCTAACAGGAAGGCAAAGTACAATATCTCAGGTTAGGTCTTGCTGGAGCAAAATCCTTCACTCCTTTAAAAAAAAATCTATCTAATGGCCACAGTTATTCAGGGCTTTGGCTTTACACTTCGTTCAGAACAGTGCACTGCTAGTTGCTTTGTGACCCCTAACTATATTGTCTGATTGGTTCAATAATGACTCTGAGGAATGAGAGCCACCTACCCTATTATCAGCTCCACCTCCTGGGGTTTCCCTTAAAGGGACTTCCATTCAAGTCTGGTCTAGAGTAACACATGCAATTACACTAGGAAGAATGGAAATGTGAAGGGGGCAGCCACTGCAGCTTCAGGTCATGAGATGATTGCTGGCTGTGATTAGGAAGAAATCCCCTCCTCTTAAATGAAGTATAATAGTGTTCATATCTAAGGATTCAGGACTGGCCATTGTTAAAGACAGGATATTCCCTGTGACAGTTCATAGTCTCTTGATTTCCCTCCTCTTCCCTTTTCAAAATGCAGCAAAGGAAAAGAAATTTTTTTACCTTTTCAGTGAAAAAAAAATGGGGCAAAAAGGAGATAAATTGTACTACTCTGCTACCCACAATTCTGCTACAGCTTTTTGACTGAAAAGTAATTTTGATTGTCTCTTTTTTTTTCTTTTTTCTTTTTTTTTTCTGTCATAATCAGAGTTTAATGTTTCTAATATTTCATGTAAAATTTCTGAATTAGTTTCACTATATTAAGCCTACTAAATATAACTTCATTTTTAAGCATGTTGCTCTTGTGAAAGACTGTGGTCTCTAAGGATTGTCTGTCAGTCATCTCATAAAATAAAGGTTATTATTATTATCAGTTACGAACAATAGCAGATGACTTCAAGTTGAAGAAAGGTCAAGAGACTAATCACTGATATGCTCTCAACAGCTATCTTTTCTAGTCAGGACTTAAGCAATTGTTAAAGGCATATTTTTTTCAGCTTTAAAATTTATCTTGTTTTTCCTCATTGTCTTTATATGTGCACACAAATCCATCTCAGTTTAAGTCTTTCTGTATCTGCCAAGTTTAACTTGAGCAAATGAACACAAGAACATAAGCATTCCAGAATCTGGAATGGGAATAATGGTTCCTTCATGCATTGTATATCAGAGGGCAGTAAGTTGATGGGGACTCACTTTTCCTGTTAATAACTACCACATTTGAGGCAACAATGAGCAAATATCAATTCTCCAGCATGGTTCTTAAGCCAAGACTCTGTTACTTTGTTTCTGCTGGAATGCCTCTTCCATCCACCCCACTTAAGATCATGGGATACACTGGGACCTTTGTTTTGGAGTTCTTGCACTATACAACTAGACCAGGTTTTCTGGAGATACATCCTTTCTCTTTTGATCTTGCCCCATATAACTATCAGTAATGTATGAGGCTGCACAGGTCTGGGAGACTGAACAGAGCTGATGGGTTGTGCTGCCTCTGCTCAAACTTCAGTTCAAGTGTGAGAAGTTTATATAGGTCAGCAGTGTTTTCCTTCAAACTGAAGATCTTGGCCATGCTTGGAATATGTAATGCAGGTGGAGAGACAGCCCAGCCGACTCAGAGAACAGTTCAACCAATGGCTGGCATCAGCTGAATCCCTTCATTGTTTCTGAATGCTTTGTTGAAACTACTGAACAAGTCATTGTTGGTAAATGACTGTCTGAAATAGTCTATTTGTTCACTATAGATTGAAAGTAAATTATGAAAGCAAGAGAAAAAGCATGTGAAATTGATTTCATTTAAAAATAACCTTCCAGTAAGCCTCATGTCTCACTCAAATAACCTTTGTAACTAATTATAGTGGAGCCTTAAAATAAAGCACTTCTAGGCTGAAGGGTTTTAGAAGTCATCAAAATTGTCCAGTGCTCAATATAGCCAAAATCCTATATGCTATTATGTACTTGTGCCAGCAGTGTTGCCTGCAAGTTAAATCCATGGAGCTATGAGAGGAACAAGAGGCAAACATTGGTATCATCAAATGTTATATTGATATCCAAGGACATTATGGCAGGCTGGGATATCAATAATTTCTAAGTGCTTGCTTCTTTTGGCTTTGTATTAAATTCTGAGTGATTGTAATAATTGGTGGTTTTAATACTTTTTCAGGTCTGGTAGCATATCCAGAAATTCAGTTTCACTCACTGTCTGGCCATACTACTCTTTTTTTCCTCTCTGCACCTTAAAATGTTAGAAGTATGCTTTCACATTTGTTGGCTACTGTCCTTTCTGAAGCAGATTTTCAGTTCCAAAAGGTTTATCTGTCCCCCACTCCATTTGTCTTAGTTCAGAGAGCTTCTTAGATCCCTAGGAGTCTGGATTTGAAGACTGTTTACATGAAAGGCACTTGTCATTCTTTCAAAAAGAGCCTAAATTCCTTCCTCCACCCTCTCACAGATGATCTGTGTCTTGCTTCTACATGCCTGAGTCTCTGCTTTTGTTGATGTTCCTCCTTTATGCTAAATACGGTATCCCAAATTAATTGTTGGTTTTGTTTTGTTGGTTTTTTTAACTTTCAGGATACTAAATGCTCCATGCACATTGTTGTAGGGAAAATTTTGTTTGGTGACCTTCACCATATACTACAAGGTCTATCTGTTTACTTACTCAGGCTTTCCTCAAATCAATAGCTCCCAACTGCAGACCATGCACCATTAGTGATTCATGGAGCAGTTGCTGAAGGTCCGTAGAGAACTGCTAAGCAAAACACAGGTTTCTCTGCATTTCCAGCTGCTGTCTTACATTAAAAACAATCTACAATTATATTAAACACTTTCTGAGTGCCACTATTCAAAGATGGCAATTGCTGCTGTTACACAATGCTCATACCAACTTCTGAAGTGTTCTGCATGTTGACTAATAGGAGGTGAAAGTGGGAGTCAAGGGGTTGAAATGTGACCAACACCCTGGAAAAGTCTGAGAACACTTGCTCTTTACAACCTCTGAGCCTGAGATATACTGCTCTGGTTGGGCTGTATGGAATACCTTTTTAAGTCAAATCAGTTTTATGATTTCTAAACTCTGATGGCTTTAATTTGCTGTAAATCTTTCCAGAGATTATGATACTTTGTACAGCATAACTATAAATATGTTATATGACAGCCTCATTAATCAGGCTACATTTTAAAAGCATTAGCCTTTTTCCCCTCTGTTGAATCCATGGCTTACCTTTCCTCAATTATAATTACCATTTATTCAAAGCAATTTTTTTTTATATATATATTTATTTTTTTTTTGCAAACTAGGGAGTAACACTGGGCCTGATCTGGACCTTCATCATCCTCCAGTTGATGTCTCCCAGTATTTCAGTGGTTTTTGAAAACCTGGCTCTACATTAGTATGTCGCAAGTGGACACTATTTTAAGCCTAAAGTGATCAATCTCTGTAAAGCTTGCTCTTGATATTTAGAACTTTGAGGTACCTGGCTCTGAGAATGGAATGTGAATTTGTCACCTTTGTTTTCCTTGAGAAAAGTGGATGAACCGAACAGGAAGTTTAAACATCAGCCTAGTGGAAAAGATGCCATTTAAAACTGGTCAGCAGCTAGAAACCTTTCCCTTTCTACTCTGTCCCCACTTCAGACTAGCAGGAATTCTTGTCATTTGTGTTTTGACCAGTGGGAGGTAAAGATACCAGAAGTAAACCCAATCTTGAGTCAAGATTTGGGCAAAGCAAATCTTAAGGAGAAGTTATGACTAGCACCTGGCCAAGTACATGTTTTTTCTGTGCTATGCTATGTATGGATACCATGCATCCACAGGGAAACACTGAGCTGCCCTTTTAACACACGAAAGTTAATAATCCCTCTTTCTCACTACAGGTCTTCAACTCAGAAACAATACTGATTGGAACAGGATTATAAGGCTGTTGACTTCTGGTATATTGTTGTCTCCATTACTTTGGATATCCTTCTTTTGCACTGTTGGACGTGTCCTACCTCAAAAACTGGGAGCTGACCTTCCTTCAAACACTTTCCTATGACTGCCCAGAGGGTGGCAACAGCCTTCCAGAATTCACTGAGAAAGAGTCATGGAGAAGCACATCTTACTGCAGCATCAAGAAGCAGGTGCTGTGCTTCTACATGCCCTAGTGAAATGTGCAGATGAGCAAATCCTGGAAAGAACAAAATCACTCATCTATGATGGTTTTGCAAAGTGGATGCTCACATGCACACTGAAGTACTGCAGGTGTTGAAATAAAGAACAGAATCTCTCAGACAAAACATGAAAATCTCCTTTTAAAAGAGAGAGCAGTCACTTCATGACAAATATCAGACAAATTACATTTTAGGATTACCTAATTTTCTCCAATGACTAAAAGAAGAACTGCAGGATAACTTGAGTAACCAGTTTCAATGTCTGCATCTACAGGATGTCTACACCTTGTTGATTTCAGTGCTGGGGGAATTCAATCTGAGGTTAAATCCCCTGCCTTTAGTTGTCTGCAGATACACTATAACTCCTTCACAGCTAATAGAGAGCAAGGGCTTGCTTCAACTAGTCACACAGCTACATCTGAGACAACCCCAAATAATTTAAGGCCTCCAAGATAAAGTGGCAGATATGAGAAGGGAATTAGAGAAAATATCCCCATCTTGGGCTAGTAACAGCTCGAGCTACCTAGAGTCTCCTCAACCATCTCTGTAAACAACAGTGTTTAAACTGTTGAATTTCACCTCCCAGCACACGTTTAGACTGTTCCACTTGGACTTGAATTTAAATGTTACTAGTTTATGCAAGATCCTATGGAGGAAGTTGGATGAGATGGACCTCATACAAAAAGTGTGAAGGTCCATGTCAGTTTTGCAATGAGGTATGTCCTCTTTGCAGATACCAACAATATTCATGTCCTGTGAATTTCTCCTTCTCTAATGAGTATGGAGAGATATGGAACTACTGGAGAGAGTCCAAAAAAAAGGCCATGAATTTTAGGGCTAATTAAGAGCCTGGAAAATCTCTCAAGTACAGAAAGGCTGAAAGAGCTGGGACTCTTTAGTCTGGAGAGGGTAAATGATGAAGCTACATTCCACATTCTTCACTGGGTATTTTTTTCCCTATCTATTTTAAAATACAGCTTAACTTTTGTGTGTGTGTTTGTGTGTTTGTCTATCTGTTTGCATTTTCTTTCAAGAGAAAATCTGTCCAAGGAGGAAAATGTGCTGAACACTTGTTCAGTAATCAAGGCAACTGGCATATCAGTTATACCAGAGCCATCTTTCCTCCCATTTTGGAGGATTTTTCCTCCCATTTCTTTCATTTTTACATCATGAATGTGTAATCTAAACCAACAAAGATAGTTGAACTAAAAGAAAAAAAGGCTTTTAACGAAAATTCAGGAATTTCCTGAACACCAGCACAGTGGTACACATTATCATCAAATATAAAATCTCAATGCATAAAGATAGTTTGGATCATGTTTTGCTCCACAGATAGGACAGTATAGCCTAACATTTGGCCAAATTGCCTTGTAACTACAAATTCAGATTTGATTTTTTCCATTTGCCCATTTGTTCTGGATAAATTGAAGCCAAAGATCCTTCCTTCCTAACATTTTCTGTAACAAATTCAATTTGTAGTGCTGTGTAATAACGGACTGACCATAAATGGTGCAAATCTGCCTGTAATTGGCAAGCAAATACTGTCTGAATTTGATTATGTTTATTCTTATAGAGCTCAGGTCTTGCAAAGACACACATTGTGTATGTGAGTGTTCAGGGCATTCAAATATCTGCAGGACTGTGGACTAGTAAAGCATGAAGCTTCCTTGACTGATCAGTGAAATTAAAAAGCAAAGGTATGTCCTGTAGTCAGTTCAAGGTAGTATAGGCAAAATTTAATTTTGCTACTCCCAGGACAAAGAGTTGGGACTGAGTCATGCTCATGCCATGGTAGCAGGTGAAGCAAAAGTGGTGAAAGAAAGAGATGGGGAAGAATGCTTCAGAATTAGTTTTTTCTGCTTCCATTGCTTCCAGAGGGAAAGCAGGACTGTGACTTTGCCTTCAGGAGCCCTCTATGTAACTCCTTTAAACATATTGCTCCACTCACAGCTCCAGACTTCTTTTGGTTGCAGTTGGTGGCACTTTCCACTGGTGGCAATGACAAAAAATAAAGTAGTTTCTTGGGACTTCAATAAAATAAACATTAGGACTATGGGATTTATTTTTTCAATTTTTGTTTGTATTTTTTTCCCCCTACCTACCTTACTCATGTGTAGATTAACTGTCTTTAAGTGTCCAGGATCCACACACACAAAACAGCTTGGGCTCCCTATGAGTTCAAATAGCAAGGATGTCCTACAAACAAAGAAAAGAAAGTCAGTGATTTTACAGCAGACCACTATGCAGCCAGAGAAGGAAGTGAAGCAGCTTGCTACAGCATCCCAGGAATTAGCCTTGGGTAATGAAATATCTAACTCAACATGCATAAGCAAGTGCTTGTCTAACTAAATTAGCTAATAAGTCTGATATTGGCTGCTGAGTTTGTATGTAAATATGTATTCATACATTTTACCATGCAACTCCCAGCTGATTTTGGTAGGGAACTCTGTGGAGAGAACATTGGCAGGCTACCTCTCTGACTGAGCAGGGCTGTGGGAGGCTTAAGTGTGTTCTGGGTAATGTAGTCTGATTTCTGTTTTAATGGACTGAATAACTAGAACAGGCACTTATGTTAAATGGCCCGACTGAGAGCTCAGCAGCCCATCGAGATGAGAGAGTTTAAGACAAAAGTAATAGTCTATAAGAGCTTAAATCCATTGTTCCAAATGAGAATATAATGTCTAGTACCAGAGCACAAGAAAGCAGGTGGGATATTCCTTTCTGTATCTGATCCTGCAGGTGATTTGCTGTGTGATCTTGCACAAATTCAGACAATATTTAAGGGTGCTTATTTAAATGTTCATAAACCAGTTGTATTGTAAATTATTTGCCTCTTGGGAAGCCATGAAAGGAGAGATTCTGAAGCTTAGCTAATGTTCTCAAAGTGCTTTAAGATTACTGGAGGAGTGATATTCAGTAAATATAACATTTAGAGAATTAAGCTTGATCTATCTCAAGTAATTCAGGACGATTTCTATTGAGGCTCACTGAGTTGTGATGGCACAACATTAGCATGAGTGAGATCAATTTGCATTCCATTGTTAGGAAGGAAAAACATACCTCTCCCCAGCTTTATGTGTTGGGTTGTTGTTAATGCCATTGAGCTAGGTATGGAGATAATTTCAGGTGAACACTGTTTCATACCCACATTACAGAGGAAAATGTCTGCACAAGAAGGTGCAACTGTTTGCAAAGCTGTGAAGGACATTTGACCAATGATGACATGCCTGAACATGGCTATGGATTTAAATCATTCAGGATGTCATAAGAAAGAGAAAAGTCTAGTAATTTGTAAACTTGCTGCTCTACATCAGTGATAAATCAAGGTAATATTATTTTTTAAGAAAAATGCTTTAGTTTCATGTTGCTTAAAGACTCAGGATAGAGGAAAAATGACCAAAAGGCTCTGCATTTGCAATAAGTGGGATGAACATTTTCTTTAATATTATTTTAGACATTTTTCTCCAAAGCTTTCAGATTTCAGTCACTAACACATTGAGTCTGGGGAGAAATCGATTTTAAGAAACAGCAATATAGCAGCTCAGTCAAAAGTGAATGGAATTCAAGACCATTCAGGGTAGTATAAAGCTTCTAAAATATAAACATTTTAGAAAAATGCTGAAGGGAGTTTCTCATTTTCCTCCCTTTTGGTACATGCAGTTTATGTTCTTCTGACAGACAGAAACTAAAACAGACTAATAGAATTTAGTGAAAAGATGATGTGGTGAAGTACTTTTTTTTCTCTCTTCTTTTGGGAGCAAAAAGAGAGGGTTAGCTTTCAAGTTGGAATCATAACATCATTGGGGTTAAGAGGAGAGGTAGTTCAAAGACATGCAGCTCCAAAGGAACTGAACTTTGCCATATGGTTTGCAGTGAACAGGGAGCCTTGCTATGTATACATCTAGGCACCTAAATAGGCTGGTGCTTCATCTTCAGCAAGTCAGTGGGAATCTACAAGTCGGTGAAGAAAGCTACAGGGTCATCCACTCTGCTTAAAATAAACATAATTTTTCTATAGGGAAATAACAAGAAATGTGAGCTGCTTTCTACTGATAGATCTTTAGAAGAAGGTTCCCTTGAAAAATGATAGGATGCATCATCCATTCATCACCCCCTCGTCACATTTTCCTTAAGGAGGGTGAGGGGCTCCCTCCCCCTCCGTCATATCTCTCATGTCAGGTGGAATGCTTGGACCACCAAGTCAGAGCTCAGAGAAAGAACATTACTTTCAACAGAAAGAGACAGACTGATGCTCTGGAGCCTGTTGTCTGAAGCGTCATTAAACATCTGAATCAAAACTGCCTGATTCCTCCTGATTTCACAGTATGGATGACCACCTGCAAGTGTACTTTGACCCTGTGTAACTTTTCAGTACAGGAATAGCCTCAAGTCTACTCCAAGAATTAAGTGGGTTTATTTCCAAAACTGGTATTTCTGCACATGTGTGTATACAAGCACATTTCAGGGTATGGTTAATGTGTGGTGACATGTCAGTGCTTACAGAGTCAGACAGTATTGGAGAACAGGTGGGCAGACTCGCTGTTAGAACTGTTAGGGTCTAGGTTCCTAAGAACAACTTGTGCAAATATAAATGACCTGAGCTCCTGATTCAGTAAAATACTCCTTGAACTTAAATTTCAATCCAAGTGCTGTGGACTTTGCTTTCCTGAAGAGAACAGAACCACCTTCCCAGCTGGGAACAGAAACCTGTATCACTCACATATTTTTTTTAAATGCCAGAATATCTCAGCCCCAAAAAACAAATTAATTGTGTAAGAGCATTTCTGCCTATTGGTAGGTAAAGCATGAAAACTTAAAAGCTTTCAGATAGGATCTGAACAGATATTTCTGGAATGAATGCTTTTCTCATTGGGCACAAAAGAGCAATGATAGCCTTGTTTTGGGAGACAGAGGGGATGAAACAAAAGAAAAAAACAAACCTGGGCTAGATGCATAAACACGGAGAATAGTCCTAGCAGCCCCCAGCCACTCAAAGTTAAGTATCTACTCTTCTGGGTTTATGTATTAACTTGCTCTTTAACATTTCTTCCATGGCTCCATGTTTTGTTATCGATACATTTTCAGGTCTTTCTCACTCTCCTTTCATTGAAGAGCCTTGTGTGGTGTTAGGAGCAGTATTACCTCACAGAGGGTTGTCATAACCTTGCTTCCAGTGCAACCAATGGACACAGAAAGGTGCAGCATCAAGATGTGGTGAAAGCACAAGTGTCTCACTCCTGTAGGGCAACACGGAGTGTGTAACACATGGAAGGACACTGGATGGAAAAAAAGTAGCACTTTTTATTTATTGCTCAAAACATGACAGTTCTGTCTGCATGGGGCTCAAAGGACTGTCTACAAGGAATAGATATGCTCCATATCACTAGCTTCAGAAGTTCTTTATTCATAGTTCAAATTTTGCTTTGAAACAGCTGCTCAAGTGATGGAGCCTGGACCATACCTTCTGTTGTTTTCCTATTTGTTTGCATCCTGCCAATTTCACACATAACACACATGTCATCAACAGCAGTGTTGTGTCCTTATGATGGTGAAAAGACATGCTTGTGCAGACTTTATTTCTGTCTCTGGAAACAGGCAGGAGCTTACGACAACATCTATACCAGTAAACTGAAAAGTGGGAAAACACTTTTTTGACCCTGAGGCCCCCAGGCACTGTCAGCTGCAAACATCCTACCGAGCACTCAGCTTCCAAAACCATAAGGTTGTGTGTCAGTTGCCTAATGGGAATTGTCCTTATGGGAATTGCCCTTCCTTGGTTCTGACCCCCTGAGTATCCCTGGGAGCTCCTTGGGAGAGTGCTAACTTGATTCTGGAAAAAAGGTTCACCAAGAACTGTTTAAGAAATCAACAGCATGTGTGACTGTGACTATGTCTAAACCCTGACACTGTTTCACTTGCATAAACGTGCCTTGATGCTCTTTTATGGGTTTCAGGTGTTAGTATTTGTTGTCTTCATATCTCACTATCAAGCTCAAGTTCTGTAGTCAAGGGTTTGGAGGTTGGGAGGGCAGGAAATTGTTGCAAGGCTAAGATCAACTATCTCAGTACATTCTTGGGATAACACAAAGTACACAAAAGAACATGCAAATATGGCACATTCTGCATGAAGAATATAATATCCAAATGTTTGGGCTAGGGCTTGTATTACAGAATTTATTTTTCAACACGGATACAAGAAAAAAAGGAAAGAAGTGAACAACCCAAAGCTCTTAAAATGTATGATATGTTTGTATAAAAATCCACAAGTTAATTTTCTATTTATATTCACTTTTCTTGAATGAACAAGTACTTTTTCATGTATAGGAAAAGTTTCCACGTTATAGATTCCTTTCTGCTTATGTGAAATGGCAATGAATATTACAGCACTACTTTGGAAGGAGAGATACTTAATTTTTCTTAAACAGACTGTATAGAAGTCCACTGTGACCATGAAACCTTTTTGGAAGAGCAGCTAAAATGGAGGAAAATACTTCAATGTAGTATAATGTTCTGTTCACTGATAATAGGTGACTTGTACTTGATCGTAGCCTTGGATTTCTATTCACATTATGGTTACACAGAATGAAAAGCACTGGAAAGTTGTAGATAATTTTGGTTCAATTATATGTTAGAAATTTTAATTTCTGAAGCTAAATTGAATACAAAAGATAAGAGTATAGCTGGCTTTATTTCTTCTACTGAAAAACTTAAAAAAATCCATCTGTCCAAATGCTAGAAAGGAAATTACACCTTTTAGCTATTAAATTGAACATCTCATGGAGACATCGAGTGAGAGAGTGGGAATGTGCACTGAACAGTGTTAACAGTCTTCACATGTAGATTGTTCATGGGAGGGTTGTTTTCACTTAACTGGCTTAGGAGGACAGGAAAAGCAAGCAGCAGTTAGCTTTTAAAGGATGAAGAACTGGCTTCTTTCATGTTTAACGTCCTTTTGTTTCATGCTGTAAATTTTACGTAGACTTTAATAGCCAAATAACAATTCTCTTGAATGGACCCATAGTGCTGTATCCTATAAACAGATCAAGACAGAAATGTCATCTTCACTAGCACACAATTTAAAGGTATGTCTATGCTGCAGAGTGACATTTAGTTAGATACCCTCAGATGTGCTCACGCAGAGATAGCTCCAAAGCCAGGAACAGGATCTGCTTGAACCAAGGAGTGCTGTTGATGAGCAGGGCTTCTTCCCTCAGGCACAATCTCACGCCAGCACCACTGTCATTCATCATGCTGGCACCTCTGACAAAAAGCTGCACTGCCTGCTGTGGGCACACTGGTACATGCAGAGCCTTGAGCACCAGGTTCCTCAGTAACTGCCTGAAGCACCAGTGCTGTGCTGTGAGCTCAGGAGTGAGGCTGCTCCTCCAGGACATCAGCAGAGCTGGAGCTGAAGAGGAAGGTGCAAGACAGCATATGGCTTCAAAACAAACAAACAAACAAGAACTCCAGAAAACAGATGGGAGAAACCCAAGTGGGATGAGCATGAGCAGGATGATGTGGAGCAGGCTAGAGCAGCAGCTTTGCTGTGAGTGTTTGTCAGCTGTGTAACTAAGGCACTACAGAAAAGAAAGAGGTGAAGGAAGTTAATGCTTCTTGGAGGGATTTGGGAATAACTACTGCACCAGGTCTGCTAAGCTGGAAAATACTGGATGTATATTTTGTCATTCATCTCTGAAACTGACCTCCAAGTGAACGGATATGAATTTCCACCATTTCAAAGCTGAACTCAATAGGAAGAGACTGTGCTCCACTCTGTCATTCAGCTCTACCACCCCTCAGCTGAGTAGCTCCATAACCACTTAATGTTATGACAAGAAAAAGAGTTTGGCTTAAGAACAGCAAAATTCATTTCTGCATTAAAAGCCCAATCTAAATTTGGATATTGTAAATCTTAATCTCTTTTTTTTTTCTCTCATGCTGTAAAAGAAAGTGTTGGGACTCCCTACCTGTACACTGAATGGTGGTGCTGTGTACCAAAAAACAATGCAGGTCTGGATTGCCCACTTTCCCTTGGATACAGATTTTTTTTTAGCCCATCTCCATGAATTTACAAATGCAAATGTGATTTAATAAAAGACAGTGGGTGTTTGCATGAAGCAGAGAGAGATGAGGGTGGAGGGTGGATAATTCTAATCAAACTACTCACACCTTGCCCTCCTTGACATGCAATACCACTTTAAACAGCAGTGATCTAATAGAGAAAAGAGCTACTGTACTTACCCACTCAATAATTTGCATAATTTTGAAGAGCTGAAAATGTCACTGCTGTTTTATGATAATTGTTGGGAAATGATTAGCTATAGCATTTATACATATTCTAGGAAAAAAAAAAAAAGTATTTTACCATTCTCTCTTTAATATTAATAAGGATTAATTAAATGAAAAATAAAATCACCTTGGAGGACAAACATTATATATGAAATAATAGGTGTCATATACAGGCATGTGAGTTATCCATCTGTATGTTGTAGCTTGTCGTGTCTGGGAAAGACTTAAAAAAACCAAACTCTTGACTGCCCCTCATGCAATTTCAAATGCAAATTTTCACAATAGGAATAGCTGAAAATCATCCATTGTTTTCTTCCCTTTCTGCCTTGTAGTTGTGATTAGAATATTCCAAAATTATGTCTCCCTGAATTGAAACATTTTTTAATTCTGCTGGAGGTACATGAGCTGCTCATCTCTTGTTCACCGTTCTTCTTCCAGCTAAACCCTTTGGTAACATGATTGAGACATCAGTTCAAGTTAACAGAATATAGTCCTCACAGCTCCCTGAATTTAAGAAGATCTGTTGTAAAGATACATTAAGTGTAGCTCCAAAACAAATGCTTGGGGGAGCGTGATTTCCTAGAAGTCCCTGTCCAGCATCCTGTCATTTTCTGTTTCTTTCTCAGACTCCTCTTTTTCTTATACTGTGATAATAGTACAGCTGAGATTTAAGGTGGTCATTTTTACGATACTCATGAAAGGCTAGACTGTAGCTTCTTTGCCCAGCTCCATCTGGGAACCTGGCCATGAATTCCAGTCTCTCTTAGAGTTTTCAGTCTCTGTGTGATGTCAATGATGTGTTTCTTCTGATGGATAACAAACCCTGCTTTGACAGTCTGTGCAGAATGGAAAGCTTATTAATTGGTTTCCTCCCAGTTTACTGTAACTACTCAGTTACACTTACAGTCTAGAAAGGAGAGGAGCAAAGAAATGGCAATTACTGTTATATAGATGAAGATTAAAATTTTAGGAATATCTTCTTTATCCAGCACAATTTTACAGAAGATGAAGTATCGCATACTCCCTTTCAAAGAAACATGACTTCTATCTAGAATCAAAGAATCACAGAAGGGTAGGGGCTGGAAGGGACCTCTGGAGATCACCTAGTCCAACTCCCTGCTAGAACATGATCCCTTTACCCTCAGAGTAAAGAAGATTTTCTCATATTGAAGTTAAACTTCCTGTTTACCAGTTTGTGACCATTACTCCTTGTTCTGTCACTGCAGTGATACAATAAGTGTTCCATAATGTCACCTATATTCTCTAGAAAGCTCTTCATAGGTATTTATGTTTGTTTAGTCAGGAAAATGTTGTCAGAAATATCTAAAACTTTACTGTTTTAAAGGAGTGTTTAGTTTTATTCCTTAGTAGAGAATAAACCTAAACAATTATTGCCTTTTTTGAAATGTGGGTGAGATAATAAAGGGTAGCCTGGACTGGCAGAACCAACACAGTGACCACTTAGAGTCACTCCATCTGTTGTAATAAAATGCTACTGTCGACAACAACTTAGAGGACTGACCACTGTTTCATATAGAATGGCCAGAATTTCAGTAATAGTTCCATAAGTCATACTGGCAGGATTTGCTAGGAGTAGAGCTGATGATGCCATCACAAATCTCAGAGTGAAAGACACGTTTCTCACCTTCACTGGAAAAGTTTGCAAAGGCTTATTATGATACAGAAATGTGTGTGGTTTTAATGCAGTGTGTCAGGTTGTCTGTATTTATCTGGCCTACTAGTGTAGCCATCCCAGTGTGGCTCTCCACCCACATGAACTGACCCTATGTCTCACAATTTTTGTCTACTATATTTGCTATCACTAGAAAACATTAGATAATGTAGCATATATAGACTTTTCACTCACAAACTCAGATATTCAGTTTGGTTTACTGTTTTTTTTCAGGGCCCTATTTTTTTTTTCCTCAAAAATCAGATGAGAGCATCCCTTTTTAGAAAAACATCTACTCTTTTAAGGTTTCATAGCTCTGGTGAGTTATCCAATGTTTAATTAACCTTACTGCTAGGGAAATGCAGGTTTTTTTGCTATTTCAAGGTTGAATTTGTCTAGCTTCAATTTCCAGCAAATTTCCAATTTGATCTTGTTAGGTCTTTGTCTGCAAGACTGAAAGACCTCCAGTAACAAGTATTTGTTCCTCGTGTCAGTACCTATTCACAGTGATCAGGACACCTCTCAACCTTTGTATTCAATGAAGTGAGCTCTTTAAGCTTCACATCATAAGACTTTTTTCCAGCCTCTGAACAGATTTTTTTGTTCAGTTGGCTGTTTTTATTGTTTCCACTAATCTGATCAAGGGGAGAGAGTTAGTCTCTAAGATTGAGAAGATACAGCCACTATCACCCCCGCTTTCGCTTCTACTGCCATTTCATGACAGCTAAAAGGGATACTCCAAAATGAACCCTCTAAAATTTTATCTAGTGGAAAGGTACTCAGATAAATGAGTACATTCATTTGACATTGAGTGCTGAAGTGCATACAAAAGCGGCAGGTCCAAACTCTCACATTACTGAGATACCTTCAGACCGTCAGTACCACCAGTGCCTAATTTCAAAGCTAGATTGTGTGCACATTTTCCATATGACTCATAAACACTTTATTTTTCTGTTATTAACATTTTTGAAACAATGTTTTTGCCAGGCTTTCCCTGTCAGGATTTTTTACTTAGTATTTCATGCTGCAACTGACTTATTAAGAAAGGTTTTGCAAGTACTGGAAGTCCTGAACTTTCCACTTTTTATATACATGGACAGTATATCTATAATTTGTTTTTCTTTCCAAAATACCCAGAGCAGATCTTTTATATCTCCTGAGAATGACTGGTTCAGAATGAAAAAATAATGTCTATTGATAACAGTTATGTGCTAATTCATTAAGGTCTGCTGTTACCTGAGTGCTAATTAAAAGGAAAAATAGTTGAAGGATAAAGTAGGGCTTGCAAGCATATCACACATAGGTTCTTTCCTAATATATTTCCTGTCTATCACACTTATTACTGCAGGGTGGGCAGACAGGTTAATTATGTACTTGCAGGAGAACTGATACAGAGGATATTACAATCTCAAAAGCAAACACTTATAATCATTTTATCTAAACATAAGACAACATCACCTTGATGAAGGTCTACATTTAGTGAACATTTTAAGGCAACAGTCACTGCACTCTCAAAGAAGATACCTGATAGAGTATCCATCAGTAGAAACCAACCGGTAGTATATTGTACATGTTGCAAGAACATAAAAAATTAATATGCTGGCATGTGGAAAAAAAGATTTATTTTATCATGAAGACTTATGACTGGGATTCACAAAAAGCTGTTTCAGTTTTCAAGTTAATTCATTTCCAGATTTCTTGTGTGCAGACCTTTCATTGTCACATACCTAGTGTGTCATACAACATGGGGAGATTCTATCAACGGACAACTAATGTGTCTGATTACATGACTGCCACATGTATATATGTGTCCTGGTGCCTGGATGTGTGCTCCAGATATGTAAGATACTCACAGCTGGGAATGTGTTTCCAGTGAGGTTACACTATGAGAGGGATCCTGTTAAAAAACACACGTGCTCCTGCTGTTGTGTAGCACACCATTTCTTGCCTGGTGTGGGATAGGCAAATGCATCAGCAGATCACAGATCTGGGTCTTTCTCTAGTAAATCTTTTTGCAAGATCTGGAGAATGCTGCTGTGCTGAACACAAATTAGTTGTCTGACTCCTGGAAGGGGCTGTCTTGGAGAGATGCAAGAAGACCTAGTCTCATGCAGAATTTTTGACTTGGTAGGTGAAGACGTAGCTGCAGTCAAATTATAGAGATCTTTATGGATCTTATTTAGAAAGAAATTCTAAAACTTAGGTCCATGAAGTCCTGACATCTGGATTTTTCTTGAATTCTTGTTTTGAGGATTTTTTTCCCACAGTTCACCTGTTTTTCTTTTTCAAATGGGCTGCATTATTATTCATGTTTCTCCTTCGTTTGCCTGAAATATGTAAAATTCACCCATTTTATATTAGTCATTCTGTACTTTGTGTTTCTTCTTTACTTACTACAATCAAACCCAGGCAGTAATGAAACAATAATACTTAGATATCCCATCACTTTTTTTCAACAAGAATGCATCATAATACATTTCAGCTCCCTCAAATCTACAGAAGAATTTATTTCCTAACTGTTGGGTTTACACCAACTTTTCGTAAAGGTCCAGCAGAAAAAAAGGCTGTGCTCAAGTATTAGTTCCCCCACATGAAGCTGGGCTTGGCACAGGAATTAAATATTCATCAACTAAATTATTCAAGGAGTAATTGTTGGTATTTGTTGAATAATGTATTCTGTTCATGGTGTTTGAATACGACAAGAATGAGTTGAATAAATTATATGATGAAGCAGCAAAATCACTGACTTGCTTTTGTTGAATGGCATCTGACCTAAGCTAAATGTATTTTAATACAACCATAGCATAAAAGAACAAAAAAATGTTTTCCTTTCTGACAAAGAATCTGGCTTTAGGTATGTATTGTGATGATCCTTAAGGTGTACAACAGATGTTGAGAATTGATAACTAGAACAAAATATGCTGCACAGTAATTTTCAGACCACACAAAACACAGTATTTCTTCCCTCCAGAAAACATTTATTCTATTGCTACTAGAAAACACCCTAGTAAGTGGGCCATAATGATTGTAAAAGTAACTGAAGTTCTGCTTATTCAGGATTACAGTTTATGTGTTGTTCACAATCAGCTATTTTTCTCCCTTGCGGACCTGCTGAAATCACATTCTTCCCTACAGGAACAAATACTGCATGACCGAAAAAATGCACACACTTTCATTTAAGAGTAGTACTGAACACAAGAGAAAATCCCCAAGAAAAAAACCCAATTTTAAGCAGTGAGCTGTTTCACCTAAGGAACCTATGAACCAGGATTCCTGGTCTGAATAAATAATGTGGACAAAGAGCATGTTGAAGTTGGCAGTCCTTCCATTCGATACTGACTTGCATAATGACAAATATGATCCCAATAGAAAAGGTCTAGCACTTCAGTTCAAGCTTCTTCAATTTGGGTGGGAGGGATTTTTAAAAGGAACAACTATACAAAACTTAACAAAAACAAGCTTAACAAAATTTAATATTGTCATTGTCTCAAGACTAATATTAATAGAGGCAATGTCTTAATTTTGAAAGGCTGCTAAATACTCGACTCATGCAAAGGAATTTCTGGTCATTCTGATGCACTGACCTGCTCTCTATCTTGGTTAAACTACAAGTGAACGTCCACCTGTACAGAGCATTGGACCAATCCAATGTAGTCAATAAAATTGCCACATGCCCCACCTTTAACAGTTGCCTGGAAACTAGAACAGAGGGTGATATGAATTCCGTGGGTCCTGCACGCACCATTCATAACTTATTTGATAGTTACGACAGAGGTTTTAAACAATCTTTTCATAGTCACATCATAATTCATATTGACTATTTCCTACTTCTGTAATCACAAATGACCTTAAAACACGGAGTTGAGGCCATGCAATGTGTTAAAATTAGCCAAGAAGGTGCATACCTGTGTGGACAAGCAGCACATAACTTTGTCCCCTTTGACTACTTCTTCATCCAGAAGTACAGCTACTCCCAGTGTCCTTCAGTATCAGTTAAAGGAGATTCACATCTCATTTAAACTGATAAGAAATCAGTAAAACTGATATAAATGAGCTTAAATTAAGCTCATGCTTACAAAGATCATGTATCCCAGAAATGGGCTCTATTTAAGCCCTTACTTAAGTGTTTTGTTACCTGGGTCCTAAAAAAGCAACTGTGGTTTTATAGAAAATCATAATCTCATTCCGGAATTTATTTCTTGTAAATATTGTTATCAGTACTGATTGTGTGAACACAAATGTTGGTTTCTTCCAACACTTCTTCCCTGCCCTCCCATCACTGCAAATATCTTACTAATTACTGGGAACTCCAGTTGCTGACTTCAGCCTTGATTGGTATGACATTCCAATGCTGTCACAAAACCAAGGTGAAGACTTCACCTGGGGAAAGAAGCACACAAATATTGCATGCAGTCAAAAGAAGAAGAAGAATGCTGAGAAAAGTAAGGCAGTCTAGTCTCAGAAACAATTAGGTTTCAGAGCTTTTGATGCAATCCAGAAGGTTATTTAACTTGTACTTAGTTTACTGAGAGAGAAAATAAACTGTACCTGCATCTTGCTTCTTTTTTTTTCAAAATGCAACTTCTTTGTTGCTTCTTGCAGAATCCATGAATCACAGAGAAAGAATATTACTACCTCCATTATTTGGCACATTCATAGAACGATGCTATCAGAACTGACTTCTGCATCATGTTATTGTCTTGCTGAAATAGCAGTAGTCACCAGGAACATGCTACCAGGCTAGTGCAAAAGGGGCTTCTTGACTTTAAAAACCCTTTTCCTTTCTTGGACTGTTGTGCTGAAAGGGAAGGTGTTTTATTTGTTTGGTTTTGTGGTTTTTTTTCATTTTCTTACTCATCTAATAAATAAAAATCTTACACTGCTTCTTTTTTAGACTTGAATTAGGCTGTGACAATGTTGTTTGTTCTTTTTTTTCTGGAATAAATTCACCTGTAAAAAAAGGTTTCTAACAATGTAGCTGGGAATGCACACTCTAACTTGTAGAACTGTTGGTTTTCTAATCTGCTTGGATAAGAGCACAGTAAAGACTCTTTTACCCTTGATTTACATTGTTGAAATCCAACAGATTGCTTGTATTTTGCTGTTATAAATAAATACTAAATATGTTCTCAGAAAGAGAATGTGAGTTAGCCACATTGGAAAAGAAAACATGATAAACACTTATGCCTCTGATGAGACTATGATAAGTGGAAGGAAGAGCTAAAGGAGAAAGAACAGTAAATAAAAAGAAATAATGAGAATATTATTGTGAAAAAAATAGTAATTAGGAAATTTATTCTCAGTCACATACTAATTGGTAGCCATATACTTGGAAGAAGAAAGCTTATAGAGTTTAGCTTCCACTGCATCTTCTAAAATCACCATACAGAGACATATATGTGCTAGGTCCCATAATACAAAAGCAGTCTTTAAACTATCTATTCCTTCTCTCTACTTTGCAACCACATCTGGTTCTTTGGAAATATGCATAACATTTACATAACGAGACTTAAGCCCTAATATGTCAGGGAATACTTCAACAAGCTTTCCTTCTAAACAGTTATTATAGACAAAGAGTGAAGGAAAAAAAGATAACGAAATCATGGGCCTGTGCTTTGACAATACACCTGCATGACCAAAGCTATCTCCTGGCATTTAGCTTACGGTTTTTCTGCAACTCTTACTGTTGTCCTAATATCAATATTTGTTTTTTTCACTCTCTAGGTTGTTAATTTTCTTTTAATAAAACCACAAGTAATACTTGTGTATATTGTATAAGCCAGACTATGCTAACACAAGTACAATGCTGGCTAGCTTCTATTGCCAACAAGAGTAGTGTTCAGTATCTGTCCCCTGACTCCTGGAAGTAGAAAAATATGGCAATCTAACAAAAATTGCAGGGATTCACACTGTGTCTCTGTCTGAAGTTCATACAGGGCTATGGAACCCTACAGAGAAGTTCACCTAAAACTCTGCTGGATCTTAGACACTTGGAGAGAAGAAATGAATAGTCTTTTAAACTTTTTTTTTCCTGTCTGTCTCCTGTTGATCCTGCTCATTTCTCATAAAACACTGCATTTGAAATGGATGTTTCATATGCCACAAGCATCACTTTCTGCTATAATCTTTCCCTGTGACCTCATGAGAACAAGGAAAAGGATAGAAGGATCTTTTTTTTAAAAAGGAGTTTGATTTATGACACTTTGTTACAGATTTGGTTCTCAGCAAAGAAGAAATTGCTACAAATGCTACAGGCTTGAAATTTCTGAGATTTTGTGCAGGTGAATTATACTCCTCTTGAAGTCTAAAACCAGACATGCTCCTCTCTCCTAAGAATATCTGGCTGGTGTATATGCTGGCATAGCTTCATGGACTTAATTTGGCCATTGCTTTCAGTTTTCATCACATGACAAATTCATTTATACCAATTGTTGCCCAACAAAATGCTGTAATACCTGCAAGTATTTCTCTCCAAATGCAAAAAAATATTTTCATGATAGTTATGACCATATTTACTGGTTTAAAAGCACTCATATGAGAGAAATTCTGTTTGTTGGAACATTAGTCAAATGTGAGAGTTCCCTGAGTACGCATACAATCATGTATTCAGACAAACATTGATGCCACGTGTGCTTGTTTGACCTTTATGAAAGTTTCCTGTGGGCTGAGAATTGGAAGAAGAAAGAAGAGGGGTTTTGGCAGAGAAATAGCAAGTATGACTTTCTCTGCAAAGTCTACAGGAAAATGAGCAGCTGTTGTGGAGGAAGTAAATGACAATATGCAAAACAACATGGATGTTCTTCTACATGTGGTACTTCTTCAAAACTGAGGATGAGCCTGCTTATTGATCCCTGTTACTGAACGCAGCCAGGAAAGAGAAGGAGTATTTAGGCTATGTTCCTTGTTCTTACATCACTAAATGAAAGGGCAAAAGAGGTTGTAGTGCTTCAGTATGTTATTAACAGCACCAACAGAAAGCTCCACAAAATCCATAGAAATACACAAAGAACCCTGCATACACTCAAGAAGCTCAGGTGTTTATTTTCTATTTTACTTACAACAGAAGTGCCTTGACTGATCAGTACCAATATTAGTATGTTGCAATATTTAGTTAAGTTGGCCACATGCACAGAACTGCTGAGGTACTTGACAGTTAGATGGTGTGGAGAAACCTTGTGACACAGACAAAACAGTTGGATAGTGGACAGAGAGGAAGGGACAGGAAAGAGTACAGTAGCAGAGAAGTATTAGCCTTATATGGCACTTTGGTGACAAATGCACCTTCAAGACAATGAACAACCTGAAAGATATTATCTGAAAAGTCATGGTAGTGTTAGAACCATGGTAGAGAAATTGGGATTGAAGCAGAAGCAGGAAGAGAAGAAAACATCCGCCAAGCAGAGGGAAAAAAAATTTTCTGGAAACATAAAGAAGTCATCTTTTGTAGTGGTTCATTTAGGCCATGAACATGACTACATACTGTGTATTTTTTTTATTTTTATTTTTTCTAATCTCACTGGAAAACAAACAAACATAACAAAAAAAGGCTCACTTCATTTTATACAAACTAGTCCAATACATAAATTCAATACTTCATCACTTAATTAATGAGGTTTCTAACTCTCCCAAGTTCTCTAAATCCTAACTCACAACTCATAAATCTTAATTCATGATTGGTAACTCATGCATCTGTGAGCAAAATAGTTACCTAGGTGGCAGTGAGAGTACTCATCCTTCCTCCTCCGTACCCATGGGTGTCCCCTGTATCACACCATGAAGCATGAAAGCCTCTGCAGTCCAGCTGCTGTCGGATCTGCCTTAAAACCTTTTGGGTAAACTGACCTATTTATACCTTCCAGCCTGGATGTTTGGGCTTCAACATTTCCATTAGTTAGCAGATTCTGAGAAAACTGCCAGACAAACAATATGCAAAGATTATGGCTGCAGGAGATAGAAAACTTCAGTGGTAAGGGCAGCATTATGGCCACTAGACCTTTCTGGCCACTATGTCCTGCCTACATGTTGCACTGTCTTTGACCTAATGGTGCTGCTCCTAGCAGGCATCAGGCCCAACTCTGACTGTGTGTTAGCCAAAGTCTGAGCAGGAGAGGAGTGAACAGTCATATTTGCATCATGTGTCTGTGCTCCTAACCATATCTCTAGGTCTTCAAAGTACAGGTGAAGAGATAAAAAGTCTGTTCAAACCCTATCATTTGGTGACTACAGTGGACAATGGTAGGAATGCCTGTGTCTTTCCTGGAACTGCAGTTCTATATTCTCAAGGAAAGGTATTTGGTGAAAGGAAATGTTCATTTCCAACATTTACTCATAGAGCTGCATTCATTTATGTACATTCAATCACCATGTAAGTCTAGGAGACAGAGCAAATTCTAGGGAACATATAAAATGCACAAAGGACTTAGAGTCCCACAGTCTTTTAGCAGAAAACAGTTTTCAGTTCTTCAGGGATAACATAAGTCATGAGAGAGAGGTTTGGAGACCTTGTCTGCTGCTTTCATCAGATGAGGAAAAAAGAAGAGGAAAAGAAAAAAAGAGGAAAGAAAAAGAGGGAAAAGGGAAAAAAAGGAAAAAGGAAATATTTACAGTGGTTTTGTGTTCTTTACTCCTGGTTTTCATATTTTTACAGTCTCCATCTCTGCTGTGCTCCTTAGATCAAACAGCATTAATTAACATCTCTGCCTTCTTATAAAAATTGCATCAGTCAAAAAGTGAGACGATGAAACAAGCTCTGGCAGGAACTTCCAGTACATTTCCACCGATGTCACTTTCAAGGCCATAGTTTCAATATTCTCATGGCCTCTTCAGCCACCTAAATGAAACTCCAGTTTTTAGTATGGTATGAACATAGCAGAGGATGCAATCTTCTTTTCAGAAATGCATCACAGTGTTAGTAAGTGTATACTGAAAACTGTGGGAAAAGAGCCTTTAACTGGTCCCTCAGTGAGCCCAGTCATTAAAAATCCTGTATTCCAGTCATAGATGAAAGGTGGTAGAAAGTATTTTATTTATCATTCGTTTGCTATGCTCATCTTTATTATTTTCAAAATTCATCCCCATTTTTGGTTGTAGAGCATTAAGTCCTGATCATCTCTGAAAATTCCAGAGAAGGTAATCAGTCACACAAGGCAAGTATTGACTGGTTGCCATGAACAGCTCTCAGAAAACCCTTATTCTACAGGTTTGTCTGACATTTGTTTGTACCAAAGAAGCAAAGGAAGACTACCAGCTGTGTGGACAATACCTTTAAAGGAAAAAAATAAAAGTGAAGGGAATGAATGATTTCCAGGCTATTTTTTCTGTCATTGAAATAAAGTAAAATTTGCATATTGTCAGTCATGTTGATCGAGGGGTAATTTGCCTGCAATCCTTCAGCAGACGACAGGAAACATGAAAGGCATGTAGGTAAAACCTCAGCACATCATATGCACAAGACTCCACTGTACACATGTGTGAGCACAAATCACCCCTGACCTCAAAGGGATCTGGAGCATCTTTCACTTGATCTTTGCAGTTTTTCTCATTATATCTCCTTCCCGTAGGAGTGAAATTGCAACAGTTCAATACCAAGTGCAGCCTTTTCAAACTCTCTGGGTATCACAGAGAGGTGCTGTTTGGGCTCTGAGTGCATCACCAGCTCTGCAGCCTCTTCCCTCCCCCTCCTGGCAGTTTGGCTGCTGGCATTTCAGGGATGCTCTGAAGGGGTGCAGCTGTGTAACCTTGCACAAGCATGTAGTCCAAATTCCTAATGTGAACCATTCTCTAGAAGAGTCTATCACTCTAGCTTGCATGGGGAAAAATTAAGAGCCAGATAAACTGATGGGCTATAATAATTTCTTAAACCTGGATGCACGAGAACACCATTAAAAGTCAGACAATTACTCCTCTTCAGCACACCTGAAACTGATTGAAAGTAACTTCAGAAAGCAACCTTTTTAATGTTAGTAATTGTAGGGAAAAAAAATTGAAAAAGAAGGAGATATATGCCCAGAAATTCCAAGTGATTCTCTTAATAGACCTTGGAAGATATATTACTGGTTTGGAATATGGGAAGGAAAGACTGTGGTTAGTAGAAAAGTCAGACATTTTTTTTCGAAAGATGAATATCATTACCCATCCAGTCCTATTCCATGGCCTGATTTGTTTGGGGTTTAAGATCAAGTGCAAATTTTGATGCCTCCCCAAAACCAAATTTGTCAAAGTTTCTTATACAATTACTCTAACTTTCTTGAGTATAGAAAAGTCATAAGAAAGAAAGGATGTGAATCTTGTTGTGTCTTTTGTGCTTGTCTTTAACCACTTAGTCTTAGTGGATAACATGCAGGGATGTAATCTCCATTAGATACCTATTTCATTCCTATTTAGACCTTTCAATGAAATGTGTGGTTTTGTTCTTTCACGTGGCCTAAATATAATGCAGAATACTTTACCTGGATGTGCAGATCCGTACTTGATATCAAGGTTTGTCCCCAGTTTAGTGTAAGCAGAAATGCTTTCAGTCACGTTTCCTCTGCCACAAAGACTGCACTGGGTTTTAAGGTCTCCATGGCACAAAAACCGGTTATATGATTCCTGTAGATTCTATCCACCCAGACACCACTGTTCTTAAACATACCATATTGATAAGTATAAAAGAAGTTGGAAATGAGAAAATAATATTGCAGGGAAAGAGTTGTTCTTTTGCAACCAGTTAAAAAACTCATCTATAAGAATATCACGTGTCCAAAACCAAAAGGAAGGAAAAAAAAAAAAAATCACATTTAATAATGAGTATTTGTTCAAAATTAATCTTTAGATCACACAGTATATAAGGGAATGTGGACATATATTAATTTCTAAGCTCAGTGGAAACAGTGACATTTCAGATATCAGTACATCAAAACCACTAGTAATTCTGGTAATTTTTAAGCAAATAGTGAATATGTTGTTGTACAACTTTTTGTGAGGTATTCTCATTCCTGTGATAATTGAATCTGCTGCAATAGAATATGAGAGGTAAAAAAAAAAAAAAAAGGATAATTTAATGTTTATGGCTTGCTTGAATACATCTCCAGGTAGACTGTTTATGGGAAAAAAACTAAATGAAAACTACACTCTGAAATAAATATCAGGTATTTTCAGAGCAATGGGGACCATATCCATGTGAATCCTTCTGATTGCCACCTAGAATTCCCAGATAACTGGAGGATCTCCTAGGAGATATTCCTTGTCTCATAGTTCAGAAAAATACTGCATAGCTGTGAAACAATAGATAAGAGCATCTTGCAAAAGCAAGTAGGATCTTCAGCATGCTGTGACAATATTTGTATTCCTTCAGAATTTAATTAACTTTTCAGAGTGTCACAAAGAAAATTATGTATTTAGGAAAAACTGGGGGGTGGGGAAGGTGGTGGAAAGTTAATCCTACTGTACTCCACTAAAAGACTTAGAATTAATGCTTGGATTTGGTACACAAGCAAAATAGTTAGCTTTTCTGGTATGTGAGAAACAAAGGTCAGCAGTCTTACATCTTTGTAATTAGATTAAATATCAGTATTATTTTTAAAAGTAATATGCTAAATGTGAGATTTAAGAGGAATAAGCTATTCTGAATATATAACTTGTTTTTCTCATCATTCCAGAAAAATACTGGAGAAAATCCCAGAAGTCAGTAAAAGAGATTTTTACTTGAATGCTGTATATATTTGGGTGCTTAGTTTACATACTTGTATTGATAAATAACTTTTAATGAAGGATTACACGTAGAGACTGTTCCAAATCTAATACTGAACTCAAACAAATGCAGATGATGCAAACAGAAACTCAGCAAGTAATGGGAATGAGACAGTAAGATCAGATCAGTTTTTCTGCAAATGCTGATGTCAGTTATGATTCCCAATGTATGTCAACAGTGAAAAGTGTGAGACTGCAAGTAGTGCAATCTTGATGCAGGTTTTGTAATACTCTGGTGCTGTGCTTGCAATGATCCCTGACTGGAAAATTATGGATGAGCTATTATAGAAGTCAGGTTGTTTGCATGGACATGTCAGTAGTAAATTGACTCCAATTTTCACTAGCAGAAAGCTAATGGGATAGTAATTTCTGTGCACCATATGGGCACATGAATATTTTCTAATTTTGTTCCATGAATATTATCTGTACCTTTTTTGTGTGAGCACAGTGTTATAATTATTAGTGCTGCTTCTGGCTGAAATAAACAAAATATGATTATTGGAAGGTTAAATGAGAAAAAAGACAATGGCACCCTCTCTGCACTGGAAATTATGCCAATGAATCAGAAGGGACTGTGACACCTACATTTTAAAAAATATGTTATCTGTGAAGCATTGCAAATCAGGAGGCAGATAGTTTGGTGTGCATTCAGGTGGAATGGTCTAGAGAAGGAGCTGAAACTAGACTCCATTTTAGGAAAATGTGTCTGCTCCTTTGACACAGCCAGTTTAACAAGAACCCATTTTTGAGCACTTTTCTGCACACCCCACATCTTCATTGGAAACTCCTTACCACAGACCCATATGACTTCTGCTATTCGTTGTGGAATGTAACATCCTGAAATCTATCAGCTAGCAAAATCACAAACAAAAACCCACCAGAAAACAAACAAGCAAGGAAACAACATTGAAAACTGGTTCCGCTTTGAAACCTAAAAAAGGGGCCAGATGTAATATAAAAAAAAAAAAAACACAGATATAAGGGGCACAAATTTTGGAAAAGGTATAAAGTAAGTGCCAGATACTCCACAAGGCAACATAAACCAACATAAATAGCAGTAAGACATAATGCAAAGAGGAAAGCAAAGCAGCTCTTATTCGAAACCCTTTATGCACTTGTTTAAATCTCATTGGCCTCAGTAGTAAATGATTAAATTCGCTTAAGGAAGATGCTGTTACTAATATACTTAAAGTTCAGTTCATGCTTAAAGGCTTTGCTGAGCCTAGGGAAGCCTTAGGAAGTCCTCAGAGCAAAGATGTCTGGTCTGTTCAAGGCAGTGTTATTCAGACTTACAGTTAAAGACAATAAAGATCTCATAGAGGTCACTTGATCACAAATGCATCAAGATTACACTTGTAATAGCATATCCATCTTAAAGCAAATTTAAAAATGTATTTTTAAAATGAATTGCATTTAAAACTCATTTTAAAAGAAGAATTTATAATAAACAAAAAATAATTTATACACCCTCTACTTAATAACATCTTATATGCTTTAATAATTTAAACTACTTATCAATGGGAAAGTCTTCTGTGTATACTTCAATTATTGCTTTTACTATATTTTTTTCTCTTCTTTCATGTAGCTTGCCACATGTATTCAATGCGTCTCCAGTGCCTATTATCACTGCTCCTCTTGTACAATAAACTTCTTCTCTGTGAGAATATGACCTTGATGTTGTAGAGAGAGGAAAAAAAAAAAAAGGGCTTTTAAAGAATAGCACAATTAAAATCTAATACCTCTGTTTAGGATTTGATTTCATTACTATTCATAAGACCAGGCAACACTATTTGAGTCATGAGTTCTCATGCAACTAAAATGTTCATTTCAAAAGGAGTCATTACCAAAATAATTTTTATTCCTCTCTCTGCCCTATTGATTTTCAGTCAGTGTGGAGCTCTCTTTATTGACTTTGCAAAGGTCTCTGTCAAATATTCATGGTATTGTTGTGATTATAACTATTGTTGATGAGGGTCCATTTGGAACAGGTAGATTTAAACACAGGGTAGGGAGAGGTGGGTATTAGCAAAGCCATGTGCTGAACCTGTCTTTGTATCTGCCGTGTGCAGAGGTAACATTAAATGGGCAGGGAAGGCAGTATAATCTGCAGGACTGTCACTCAGGAGCATGAAGTTGATCCTCCACCACTGATTAACTCTGGGCAAGTCACTTAGCTTGAATGTTTGTTTACCCATCTGTAAATGAGAATAATAATTGTCTACTTTGGTTATGGCTCTCAATCAATTAATTTTTTCTAAGAGCAACAGACAAAAAGCCTCGCTCACGTGAAGTGGAAAGCAACATATAACTCAGCCCTAAGTTTGTCTTCAGTGGTTTGCATTGGCATGGACATTCACCCTTTTGAAATGGTCTCTCTCTTGGTTTAAAATTTCTGTTCTCTTAATCAGTGAACATATTTCCTATCTGATTTCCCTTTCTGATATCAAATAAGCAAGTCTCAAAAAAACCCAAGAATACCAGTTAGTAAAACAAGGTCAAAGACTTGAATTTACTGGAAGCTTCAAATACCTTTAACAAAAAGTGAATAAAATTGTCTGTGAATTACAGACCACGTACAGGGAGCAAAGCAGAAAACAAATACACACTGAATTTGATAAACATCAACTTTAACAGAGAAGTTATTTGTGAACTGAACATCTACAATGAATGGAAAAAGGAATATTAAAACTAAGGATCTCAGAAATCAGAAAGTGATGCAAATAATGGATAAAACACAAGGTATCAAAAATTAAAATGAGTCCAACCTTGCAAATAACATGAATATGATTAATAAGAAAATTTAGCTATATGTAGAAAACAAACAAGGAGAAAGAAATTGTAAATATGGTCTAAACCTTAAACAAGTACCTCATTATTCTCTAAAAAGGAAGATGTGGAACAAGGAAAACACAAAGGGGTTGTCTAATTGAGACAAATATGTCAAGAAGAAATGTATATGAATTACTGCACCCAAGGTAAATGAAATCTCGAGTGCAAATTGTAAAACTGATAAACACCATTGCAGAATGCTGAAATAAGTGGTACACTGGATTACTTGTAAATTTTTATCAGTATCCATCATGCTGAGGATAGAAAGCTTGATTTGAGAACTGTATAAATGATAAATATTTACAGAGAGCAGGTGAGAGTAATTGAAGTAGGCACTAACCTGCCAACCTACCCTCAGCCATATGCAAAACTAGCAGGTTTCATGGGAAAGAGTAAATAGAAACATTGAGATATATAAAAAGGGAAAAAATGCAATGCAGAACAACATGACAGACTGACATGATTGCTTTTGCTTGTTAAAATAATTGATTTTCTAGACAAAGATATTGAAAAATATCTATCATATTTTCAGTGAAGCATAAGAAATTGATGTTGTGTAATAGACTAGTTGTTATACTGGATTAGGGTAGTAGAAATTGAAAGGTGGACTAGGAACTGATTAAAGAGGAAATGATAAGAGGTTGTTCAGGAATACACAGAAGTGACTTGAGGGGATTTCTTCTCAAAAAAATATTTTTGGGATCAGACTCTGCTAGTATCTGCTTTAATGACTTTGCTGTAAGAATGTGGTAATAAATTGAGCATAGAACATCATTGGAAGACATAAGCAGTGCAGATGATGAGAAGTAAAACATAGAGAACACACAAAGACAGTTGTCATAAGACAATTAATAATGTAAGACAGTATGATAAATGTAGTGACCACTAACAAGAACTGCCAGCATGAACAATGACTGTTGAATGAAGGTGGTACTTTTAGGTCATAGTCTGGTTGATGTGCACCACTAATCTCATGTAAGAGCAAACAGTGCAAATGGAATATTATAACTTATCAGTCAAGAGATACTTAGTGGTGATGGGCAAGTGTTCAAGCAGAGCAAAGCTAAGACTTTTTCAGAGTCTAACTGTAGATGACTCATTATCCAGAAGTATGAACTCAGTGGAAGAAACATGAAGCTTTCACCTCTGCCTTCAGCTTTGAAATCATGGAGCCACTTTCCTTTTTTCTTACTACTGAGAAGTTACATAAAAATAGGAAAAAGTCTAGTTATCAGGCTGCCCAGCAGAACTCAGAATTAGCTGGCTGATAAGGTGGTTTGGATATCTTTATCTGTAAGCCTGTTCTTCATGGTATTAAAGAGTTTATTCAGGACATTATTTAGGAACTTGGTTATCTGATGGTCTCTGTCAGACTTTAAGTTGCATAAGCCACGAAGAATAAGGTTGCCCTACTTTGGCATTTCCCTCTATATAATGTTGTTATTATTAGTTGGCAAATTAACACAAAGTATTAAATTCTTGTTAAATATTTTTTCTTAATTTGAGGGTTTAGCACTGAAATCCTCTTCCTAACTGATCGTTTGAGCTTAGCTAAAATTAATGTTGTCAGGATTAGCATCTGATTGATAATTTGACACTACCCATTCATGACATTTCACTGGGGTTACTTCATTTTGGGTTCAGTGGCACTTTCACAAAGTGAAGAGTTTAAAATTATTTCTGAAGTCTCAGCTAAAGAAAAATCAATTAGCTGCTGAGGAAGAAAATATACAAGCCAAACATGCTGTAATAAGCATTGAAATACTTAGAAACAAATGGAAAGTATGCACTACTATACACTTTAAGCTGATGTCAACAGTCTTAGCAGTGGAAAAACAGCTTAATTTATTGAAGTAAACAGCTGAAAATCTTCTGCCTCCTAAAGAGCATTAAATACAGCTTGTCTGGGGGAAAAAAAATGAAAAAATAAACATGTTGTCTCTACTAAGCAATCAACTACTGTTTCTCTACAGATGAGAAAAGTGTACTTTTCCAATGATCACTAAGTTGTACCACAGCATAATCTGAAGGTTCAACACTGCACTATTTGCTTGATTATTTCAAGTGGATCAGTGGAGCTCCTTTTTTGAAACATGGGCAGATCCTACAAGCTGCTGCTTTGTATCCACTGACCCAGTGGGAAGGTTGGTACAACCTTGAAGAATCTTGGTCCTTAAGAATAATATTTTTGCCAACTCAGATGAGATAAGAGAGGAAATAAAAGAAGACTGTGAGAAAACAGATTTTTTTTTTTAAAACAGCCCTGTAATTGCTGGATGTCCTCTCCTAGTATTATGAAATCCCAAAGAAAAAAGAACTCTTAGCATATATAAAGCTTGCAAAGTTTTAATAATTATATTTTTGCCTGGAGTAGTAATATAATACTATATTATTGTCTATAGGATGATTTAAACTCCATATTCACATTCTTCATTAATTTTTCTGCAGTTTTGGGTTAATTAATCTAAACCTCTATTTACATATTACAGAACTACCTTAATTTTATTTCTTTTAAATTATAGAGGATTTTTTCAACATGGTGGGAGTTTGCATGTAATGAAAATGCTGGCAGTAGCAGAAGTCCCTGTAGGAGTTTTATTTAAAAGTTAGAATGCTTTAAATCCTCTGATATTTTGTACTCTGAACATCATTAAATGCAAAGCTGATGT
This sequence comes from Apus apus, assembly GCF_020740795.1. NCBI lineage: Eukaryota > Metazoa > Chordata > Aves > Apodiformes > Apodidae > Apus > Apus apus. Next base: position 112,353,681 of record NC_067284.1, on the reverse strand, counting down.
ATCTGTTTCTGATAAAAATACCAAGAAGGATTAAAAAAACCAAGATTTTTTTATTCCAATTTTATGTGTGGATTTGTTTCTGTTGTTTTTTTTCTTCAATGATGGGAAAAAAATGTGTATTGCAAAATCCTCAAAGCATTTTCCCCTTTATCTCTTTTTTCAATCTAACATCCTAGAAATCATTACACAGCTTGTGTCTATAAAGGTGTCTGCCTGTCTGTCCCTCCAATCTTTTATAAAGTTTAATCCTGTTGATTGAGTTCTACAAGGAAAGTAAACATCTCAAATCTATGTAGTTCCCCCAAGTTTAATTAAATTTAGCAGCTGAGGAGAGCAGAGGAATCTCTCACATTCAGCCACTCAGAAAAATGCTTCAGGAGAGTTATTTCTTCTTAGACAGTAGGCAATCCTCTCAACATTCAGCCACTATAAGTGTCTGAAACTGTGGAAAATCTTCAATCAAATCCAATACATTCTTAAACATGAAAGTCAATAACATATGAGATGTCAAACTACAGGAAATTTTTTTCTTAATTCTTATATTCCTAGTTTTACGAGTTCCCATTGTCATCTCTGTTATCCCAGTGTAATCTGAAGAAGGGGGAATCCTAACACCTGTGCCATCTTTTCAGTTTTACATTTTTTTCTGAAACCTTCAGCTTAAGGTGAATGTGTGTTTCAAGACATTAGGCAAGGCAAATGAATCACAGAATTACACAGAATCCAAATGCTTTCAGGTTCCTCAGTTCCTGCCACACAGTTCTGCTATTACTACTCTTCAGTGCCATCAACAAGTTGTTCTATTGGGACTGATCTTTAAGATCCCTTCCAGCCTTAACCATATGAATCAATCTATGATTCTATGGTTCTATGACTGGCTATGTGAGCCAGAAGGCAGTTTGCAAAGATAAAACCACACCATGGAGATGAGTGCTGCATGGGGTTTAGAAGCCAACCCGAACAAAGGTGAAGCAGCAGCTGCATGGTTTAGTAAGAAACACTTAGAAGACACGACCAACCAAACAGAAAAAACCCCAACATCTATCAGAAGAGGGGACAGAGCCTTTGAACACAATGTATAAAATTTTAGTCTTTAAAAGAAATTTTAAAAAGAGGAAAATGAACAGTCAGTCCATCAGCAGCACAGAAATGCATGAATTTAAAAACAACTGAATATACCAGGCTAGTCAAGTCTAAATGGAAATACTCAGAATTTACCTTGGGCTGATGCCACAGGCATTAGCATCTAAATAAGAGACTCCGAAACAGAGCAGGAGTTTAAAGCTGGTTTAGTGCTGCCAGAAGTCACCCTGTGACACCAGCACCCAGGCCAGGTTGGGTTGAACCTCCTCCCCTGGAACACTGGGGAAAATGACACCCAGCCAGTGAGACCCAGGGGCAGAAAGCAGGGAGCCAGGGGGGTGTGTCTGTGTTCTCTCAGGAGATGCATGGGCATTGGGGTTTCAGGGAAGAGCATGGACACACATGGATCACCCACATCTCCCATGGGAGGGAGATGTGACAAAGTTCTGCACCCCCAAAGAGAGGGATGCTGGAAACCCCCATGTCCTGTGAGGTGTGTGTGGGGTGTCTACCTAACAGTATAAGTGAACATGTAGATATGGAATTGTAAATTGTGGAAATAGTTGCAAAAGTATGTTTAGAAACTAACCCACATATATTAATATCCTGTAGATATCTAGTATTATGGTTTGTATGTTGCATTGTTGGTATTGATCCTGACTGTATAGTTCACTGATTGCCAATTAATTACATGCCATTAATAATTCAATAAACTGCTTTGATCCTGATTTGATTTAGACAATGTGGATTTTCCCCTGTTATGTTAGCATAAAGGAGATTAGTCTTGATTAGTTTTGCTAAGTGTGCAAAAATGTATATAAGAGATCCTGACTGAAATACACATTCATTCTACTTTTCAATTGCTCAATGTAAATGAAAAACTACCTTGCCAGAGTGATTAATTTCTTCCTAATTATATCATTACTTTGCTATGCAATATAGGTAAAACAATCCTTGAAGCCAGAAATATTTTTTTAAATATAATTAATTGACCTAGTACCTAAGGTTGAATCAAGTAATTATTTTATTGATTATAAATCCAATACATGCTGAAATGAGCCTTAGATTTTCATGGCTAGGATCTCATAATCCTACACTATAATGAAAAATCAATGTAATTTCCTTCTTTTCAAATAGGACAAACAATGAATGAGTTTTTGGGACCCACACTTTCCACTTAAAGGTTGGAAAAAACACCTCTTCCCAGTCCAGTGCACCTCTGCCAGAAATCTAGAAAAGTAACTGTAGATAATCAGTGCTTCTTCCCAGCTCTGAAGAAAAGCCCTTTGTAAGTTGTTAATGCAATATATTTATATCATCAGCCTTTACACACCACACTCATCTGACTGTATTATTTGCTATACTCCACTCTACAATCAGTGCAGAGAGACAAATGTATCCAGAAGACATCTGAAATGCTGCAGCTGTTCTCCCTGTAAGGAGTTGTATGACCTGGACACTGACTCCTGAAGGAGCAAGGGAAGTCTGACTGGCCACTTCTGTGGCTGTCTGTAGTAGCATTCAAAATTTCAGAAACACAGCAGCAAATTTTGATGGTCTGTTTGTTACTGAATCAATGTATCCTCTCACATTGTACAGTGTTAAATGTACAATTTCTTCTGTTAAAAGGGATGGAGGACAAGAAATAGCAAAAAAAAGTTAGCATGTTTGTGTTAAAGATAAGTGATGGGATGAGATGCAAAAAGTGGAATGATATTAAGATACACATGGAAAAGATGCTGAGATGCTCAGAAGACTGAATTTTTGGAGCTTCATGTATGGAGAACATTTCTAACTCTGTTTTATCTCTGACAAGTTCTTTCATCATCTGTAGATCAGCTGCTGAGAAAATGTGGTTGTTTTAGAAGGATTATGAATTTCAGAAGTACACATGCTTCTGCTCTGACAAAGGGCACTGCTCCCAAGGGATAAGGCAGCGGAGGCACAGGAAATGCTTCTCTCTTCACTTTTGCAAGGATTTGTTTACCTTCCAAACTGTCAGAAAATACTACCTGCTTTCTAATTTCTAGTTCTCCAGCATGTGCTCTATATGATTGGTGGAGCACATATACCTGCTGATGCTGCAACATAATGGCCTAGGAACTTAACCTTGGCATTTGGGACATATGCAAGGAGAGCTCTAAAAGGTGAAAAGCAAGATCAGTACAACTGGGAACCCATTAAGCCATGCTCAGGACCAGTTGTTCTGAGGGAGTAGGTACATTTAGCATTTAACATTTGGCAGGATAACTGATGAATAAGTCAGCAGTAATCAACAACTTATGCCTTGATATTAGCTGGGGTTTTGACATGGGCTTGCTTGATGCAAGCTGTAGTAAGAGCACAGCCAGGAAGCCAAGGGAAATGAATGTTCTCCTCTACCTGGACCTATCTGAAGTACTGTGTCCAGGGGCTTCCAAGGGTAAGCATCTGGGTGAAAAAAGAATACATAGAAGTACAATACAACAAGACTGGTAGATCTGTCTCTACATCCAGCGTTATTAATCAATGTCATCAAAAGCTTGGGCAGAGGAGCATGGATACCCAGCATAAGGTGTTGTGCTAGATGCAGCTCTTGACACGTAAATGCAGCTCCCAAGTCACAGATACTTCATGGTTGGTGATATTGGGGTTGGATGTGCAATTTATACACAGATAGGTGAATAAACTGATTCTTGGACTTTGGAAAAAAACAGGTAATTTAGGATTGCTGTGGTAGGGAAGGGCAGTAGTGACCCCAAGTTACCCTCAACCTTGGTCCACACACTAAAGTTTCAGGACTCCTGAGACAAATTGCTGTATTCTGACTGTGAAGCACACTTACATTTCTCCCTCTGTCCTGGCCCCATTTCTTCAGTGCACTCAGATAGATGTGTGGGATGTGTCTTCTTTGCAGGGAGGACGTGCACCTTAGGAATTCCTGAAGGCTGGCTGCTCCTCATGTTGAACAAACTAGTAGAAAGCTGTTGCGTGGAACGAAGTTGTTACTGATACTGATTATTTTTTCTTCACAGAAAAACATACTGATTTCTAGACAATTTTCTGTTCAAAAAGCTGTACAAGCTGGGATCTATTTATTAGAGAGGTATTCTGGAACAGTCATATGTCAGAGACATTTCATCAAGTGAGTTCTGCTGAAGGATATGAAGTGTCTGTAAATTGTCATTCATGTCCTGCACATGAACACTTCTTCACCTACATAATTTTTTCCCCGTTGCTACTGAAAAGATAGCAGTTGAAGCTCCTGGAAACATTTGGTGCATTTAATGACAGTGTTAGTAATAATGTGAGATTTAAGTGATTACAGTCTCTCAGTCACACCAACTGAAGTTCACAATTAGGCCTTGCCAAAAGTTCCTTCCCCATAAAATCAGTTATGCCATGAATTTCAAATACATCTGGTACATGACAGATTAAGTAAAGTAGAACCAACATGTAGGCTCAGTGGTTGAGTGCTTTTATGGGGTATAAGTGAAAGGTAAATACTGCTGCATATATAGAAAAAAATAAATGCACCTCCTCAGTGTGAGTCTACTGGTTCACCCCAACAGTGATAAAAAAAGGGCCACATCAGTTCTTCCAATAGTTGCTCACTTCTTCACCCTGGTTTTAGATTGCTGAGGAGCACAGAGCTGTGGCTGTCAACCATTATGAAAAATAAATGTGACTGAAATAGGAGTAACACCTCACTTTGTCTGCAGGTGTAGAGTCCCACTGCACAATGCCAGAAATGGTCAATATCAACACCCAAGCTGATATTCAAATAATATATTTGAAACCTACATATATAAAACTTAATTTTAGCAGGAATAATTTAAGTTGTGAGATACCAACAGACAGCCCAAGAATAGTTCTTTTAGTGTAATGATTGCTGTTTGGGAATTTGTATTTCAAATCCTCAAAAACCTTTTTAATGCAAAAAAAATATTTCATGTTCTTGTTATTAAATGCTTGGTTATTTTTAGTGCATTAAATTGTATATAAGAAACTTCACTTCCTAGCTTATATCCAATATATATTAGTTTTAGTATATTCAGGCTAGCCATGATGTTAAATTTTAGTTTTCCAAGGAAAAAGACCTGGGGTGCTGATTGATGAGCAACTCAACATGAGCTGGCTGTGTGCACTTGCAGCCCAGAAAGCCAACGCTGTCCTGGGCTGCATCAAAAGAAGCATGGCCAGCAGGTCAAGGATAGGATTCTCCCCCTCGACTGCTCTCTTGTGAGACTCCCCTGGAATACTGTGTCCAGCTCTGGTGTCCCCAACACAAGAAGATGTTGGAGCTAGTCCAGATGAGGGCCACAAAGATGATCAGAGACCTGGAGCACCTCTACTGTGAAGACAGGCTGATGGAGTTGGGGCTGTTCAGCCTGGGGAAAAGAAGGCTCTGGGGAGATCTTATAACAACTTTCCAGTACCCAAGAGGGCTACTGGAAAGCTGGGGGTGGGGGGTGGGACTTTGGACAGGAGCATGGAGTGATAGGATACGGGTTAATGGTTTAACTGGGAAGAGGTGAGATTTAGATCAGACATTACGAGGAAATTCTTTGCCATAAGGGTGATGAGACACTGGCACAGGTTGCCCAGGGAAGCTGTGGCTGCCCCATCCCTGGAAGTGTTCAAGGCCAGGTTGAATGGGGCTCTGAGAAAACAGAAAAATAGAAAAAAGGAAGTTGTACGTGATGATTAGCTTGTGCAGGAATGAGAAGCAGATGTGGAACTGAGCAGAGTGCTGTTCATTATAGGGTCCTCTTATCCATTGCTTATGAATTTATTTAAAGTTTCAGGATGAAGATAAACAGCCTGGGTGAATGTTTCTGTCAGTATATTTGGTACACAAATCACAATTTGTCTTCACCTATGAAACTTTAATTGAGAGGATAAAAAAAAATATATCCTTAAAAACATTGCAAAGCCTTTTGGTGATTGTATGCAGACTTGGTGTCATAGATTCCTCTACAATGCCCATGAAATTCGCTGGCATGATATGACACAGCAGTGCAGTCTGTTTGCTATAAAGGATGAAGAAAGCAAGCTGGTATTATATATCAGTGGGAAAGGCTGGAGGGGGTCCACAGAAGGGTCACAAGGATGATCAGGGGACTGGAGGACCTGCCATATGAGGAGAGGCTGAGAAAACTGGGTTTGTCCAGCCTTGAGAAGAGAAGGCTTTGGGGAGACCTTATTACAGTGTTCCAGTGCTTAAAGGGTGGCTACCAAGAAAATGGAGACTCCCTATTTACAAGGAGTCACATGGAAAAGAAAAGGGGTCATGGGCACAAGTTACTCCTGGGGAGATTCCAATTGGACACAAGAGGTGAACTTTTCACCATGAAGACAGTAAAACATTGGAATAGTCTCCCAAGGGAAGTGGTGGATTCCCCCACACTGGGCAATTTTAAGTCTCAGCTGGACAGGGTGCTGAGCCATCTCATATAGACTATAGTACTACCTAGAAAGGTTGGACCAGATGATCCTTGAGGTCCCTTCCAGCCTGGCATTTTGTGATTCAGAGAAGTTTGGATCCAGTGGAATAAATTATGTATAATAAGAAATACAAAAATCCTCATAAGATTTCCTTGTATAAGTGGAATAAACATTGGCTGAAATAAGGCATTGTCATTTAGTATGGTCCTGCTCTGGCACATAATGAGAATCTCTATGCATGCAATGAATCCCAATATATCTTCACAGATTAATAAGATAATTTATGCACAATAGATTTTGCAAAAAATAGAATCAGTAATTTTCTCGAGTAACTCTTCTAACAGAGTTCCTTTCCATTTAGACAGCTCTGAGAAGCAATGTTTGTGTGGACAAGCCATACGTATTTATGTTCTGGTCATGAAGCACTCCCAAACAGGGGCCATGTGGAGTTACTTCTGTTGGAAACCTAGTTTGTAGCACTAAGCATAAGAAAACTATTTCTCTATATATTTTAAAGGGAAATAAATAATTTAAATCTGTTCAGAATGCCTGAAAGAGGAGGATGAGTTAATATTCACAAGATTCTTCTATTTTGCAGTGGAAATGAAGCTAGACACCATTGATAACCACTTTGTAGAAACTACTGAGGCACTCTAAATTGGGAAGTAATTTAAGGCTTTTCTATTAAGGAAATAATGCAGTAAGTAATTGCTTTAATTTTAAATCAAGAAATAAGCTTCTGACTGTTACATGTGCAAAAGGAAAAGAAATTAGAATTTTATTGGAAGAATTAGCAAAAGCATTAAAAGAAAGAGCTTATTCCTTTCAAATAAATTAAGGAAACAACAACATTTTAAAAGACTGAAGGTCTGATAAATTGGATGTAGTATTTATCTTTTTTCTTTCCCCTTCTCCTATTTTATTGCTGAAAGCAGCTAAATGGATGTGATACTTCTTCACATAAGCCGATGTTTCCAGTCTTCAAGGTTTAAAGTTAGAGATGTAAATCTGTATTTAAGCACCTGAACAGAATCTTCTGATACTCAAAAAACCCCACTAAGATCCTTGAAAAAGCAGTCTGCTCCTGTTAGGTGGTTAAAAACACATTTAGAAACCTACATTTAAAAAGGAAAAACGTAGTGTTCTAAGCAAGAAGGACAAGAAAACAAGAATCCTCTCTAGGTGCAACATGTTAGCAAAGAAGAGGGGATCAAGCAAAGAGTTGATCTGGTGCTTAACAAGGAGAGAGAGCTATCTATAGGTGATGCAAAGAAAAGCCAAAGAATTTACTGCATCTTTTGCTTCAGCCTTCACTGACAATAGCAGTGTTCATCAGACAGCTCATTACGTCACCATCAATGAAAAGGGGCAAAAACTCGGGCCAGAAGAGCAGTTAGAGGAGCCAATTACAGAGCAACTGGATATGTTTGAACTGTCTGAGCTTGATGAAATTCACTTTATGGTACTGACTAAACAGTCTCAGGGTCAGCAACTTTGTGAACTCGTAAGGACTAGTGAGGCTTCAGAAGCCTGGAAAAGGAAAATGTATTGTCTATTTTTAATGGCTATAAGGAGTAACCTAGAGGCTGACCTTCAGTTCCTGTGAAAATACTGGAATAAATAATTGAACTACTTGTATACAGCTGGTACATACTTATAAGGAGATGAAGAACAGCCAAGAACAAATCATGTCATATCTATTCAGCTTCCTTCTGTGGGAAGTTAAGAGCTCTCCTGAAAAAAAAAAGAAAAAAGAGAGAAGAAACAGTGATCATGTGGCCAAACTTCAGCAGGTGTCTCTTAAACAAGCTAAGGAAATATAGCACTGCTGGAAGGGAAGAATATCCTACTGGGGGAGTAGCTATTAAGGTTCACTGCCAAGTTGGAATGATGCCCTAAGTGGAATTTCTCAGGGTCTGCCTTCAGTCTGCTACCACTCCATATTTCCCTTAATTATTTCAAAAGCATGAAGTGTATACTTATTTAATTACTAATCAGCACCAAGCTAGGAGGGGTGGCACTAAGATTTGAGGGAAGGACTGGAATACAAAATGGTCTTGACAAACCAGCAAAAAAAAGATGAAGAAAACCCAAAAAATTGAGACAGTTCCAATAGGATGGAAACAAAATGTTTCTATCCAAGTGTAGCAGAAACAGGACTGCACAACAATGGGAACCAAGCTGTGGACCAAGGGTGACCATAGGACAGTGGCCTGGCTGACCTGGTTGTAGTTCTGCAATATGAAAGTAGGGTCAGATCTGGGCAGTAACAGCCTCCACTGACAGTTTGGTGGGCATCAGACAAGTTCAAAATGTCTGAGGTCAGTGTGGGAAGTCAAGTGAATAAATTAAGATGAGCAGGGATCAGGGCAGGATGCAGACCTGCCTACACCACGCCAGGCAAGGATTGGGGCCAACACTTACGCGGTGCTCCTGGGCCAAAGGTTCGAGACCTGAAGAGGCTGCTCAGAGCAATTTTTACCTACTAATGCACTTAAAGTCTGGGCAGAAAACTTGACCTATTGAAGGCACTGAGACTGCTTTCTTTAGGAATAAACAAATCTTAAAAGAGGGATGATAACTTGTTTTCAACAACCTAAACAACAAATGAGTAGAAGGAAAAGAGACAAATGAGCTTTCTCTATGTCCTCTGTACAATCAGAAACAATGAACCTAACTGAAGTAAAGGAAAATTAGTTCAAATGTGAGGGAAGCCTTTTCTTACTATAAAACAAGAAATACTGAAGGGTTTTTGCAGAGTAAAATCTCTCTCACCCATCTGGGCTGTTCTAAGTATAGCTGATCATGGCTTGAGACATGAAAATGGATTGAATGACCTTTAAGTCCCTTATAATTCTATTTTCTCTGATTCACTAACAATGTTGATGAGCATACTCAGTGGAATATATATCTACAAGTAATCAGCGGGATGATTTGTAGAATAAGGTACTAATGTAAGACTATAACCCTTTAGTTCTGAGTGATTCAAGTAAACAGAAATAGAATTTACATTTTATACTATAATTAGAAGTCATCTAGAAGAGCTGATATTTATTAAATTATAAGATGTAATTATTGATACTGAAATATCTACTTCTATCTACATGATTTGAAAATATGCATTCATGCTTTTCCAGTGTTTTCTGTAAAAGCCTTCAAGATCATAAGTAGCTCCAGTCTGAGCAGAAGACATCTTGTTTTGTCATGTGAAGCTAAATACTGTACAGATTGCAGTTATGTCTTTAAAGGCAACGCAGGGCCTGATTCAAACAGATTGGGTTAATCATTTGTGGATTATTTTAAACTGATTGGCTCTGCTTGCTCAGCTTTGTCGACTTGACTGAATTTAATACTGTTAACATTTCTATTTGCAATTTTAAACTCTGTCTTTTTCTCTAATTTGTTCTTACTGTAACTTCATTGAAGAGCAGCTAGTGATGCCCATAGCTTGATACAGATACTAGGATGAGAGTTGCATCACAAAATACAAAGCAGTGTATGAAGTGTACTCAGCTGGTATAAAACAGTCTCAGAGGCTGGAAAACCCTGATCAACTAAACTGCAGCTTCTTATTGATTCTTTTATTATCTAGTTCAGTCCATTTTTGTGGCAGACATACACTTCCCCAGGGAAGATCATACTACACATTAGCAACGGTATGTAGGCAGGATCCTCTTTATTGCATGGTCATCCTCCAGCAGAAACAAAACCAGTGATGTTATTGTCAATTACCTCTGCATGTCCAAAACAGACATCAAAGCTAAACTGGAAATATTTCAGCTGACCATTTATGAGAGGACTTTGGGGCTGTCTGAGTAATTCTGCAAACTCTGTGAAATATACTACCTAGTGTTTGCTCAGTTGCCTAAAAATATGTATCTAGTACCATGGAAGATGCTCTAGACTGTCTCTGCTGGTCTTCAGATGCCAGTCCAGGTGACTATAACCCTCATGCAATTCCTGTTACATGTGTACAAGCTTCATGTAGATCTGAGCCCTAGAAGCATGTCTTTTGGAAGGTAAATCAAGTGCTATACTAGTACTGTCTTAATCACCCAAGTGTCATTTTGTTTCCAGCCTCCATGACAATATGAAAGCAGACACACATGCTAGGAGATCATAGGAGACAGGTTCAGCTGTTTAAAGATAAACCTGTAGTGCTGTTGGTGACCCTCTATGGTATCAAAGAGATGCACATAGGTTGGTAAGATGATTGCATCCATCTGGTCTGGCATCTAGAATGCGGCTTTACATAGCAAACATCTAAAGTTAGATTCTAGCTTCCTCATCTAGAAGAAATGTTGGAAATGTATTGAGAATTCCAAGTTGAGGGTATTCCACAGTAAACCCAACTTTGTTTTATAGTTCCCACCTATCAGATAATCCCAGTAGAAACAGCCAGGCTCACAACTCCAGTTTCCTTTCCTATTTTATTCCTAGTCAAAATATATTTGGGTTTTGTTTGGGTTTTTTTGTTAGTCTGTTCTCTCTATAGGAACCATGGAGGAACCACAATTCATTAGAAGGAACAGGAGAGTCTAGAGAAGGCAGACTATTCTTGCAACCTTGCTTTTTCTTTCCTGAGAATCTGCCTGCAGATGATATATAAAGTATGTATTGCATACAATATGAAAATATTGCAGAAAGAGATGTGGTTATAGCCCATCTCAGTGTCTACTGACATATCTAGACTCCCTTCAAACACTGATAACAGCATGCTTGTGACAACAGTTTTCATAAGCAGCCTTGTATAACTACCAGTTTACAATACGCTTGGTTACACTGAAAAATATTTCAGTCACTTGTGTTACGTATCTACTTCCATCTTCCTGTTACTGGGATACTGTTTGCTGTGCACAGAATGAGCTTCATCTCCTCTAAATGTAGGTCTCTCTAGATGCTTAAATATGTAATAATTACCTTGGACTCTCTCTGTGTTATTGGAGAGAAAACAGCCTCACTTGGACAAGTTTCATCTGCCCTCTTATAGGTGTCCGTTTTGAGTTGAGACAGATCTTTTGAAGTGTCTGTTTTTCTCCCTTATTAAGAAAGGCCAGAGAACAAACTCAGAAGTAGAATCCTGCAATTATTAATGAATCTATTGCACCATAAGTGCCTCTAACCACTTGGATGCAAAGCAGAAGAAACTATTTTAAAGTGCCAGAAAAGTTCTTAAAGGTCACCTAAATCTTCCTCTCATGATTCCGCTGTGTTCAAAGCACCTCGACATCCTGGTGGCTCCTGCTGTCCTGGGCATCCCTATGAATTACTATGGAAGGATCTGGATAGAAACAGGCTCTATATTATCTGTCTGTTTTGAAATAGTCTAGAACTCTGGGAGGCAGACCCACATGTTCCTACATGGGAGAAGATTAGAATTGGCCCTTAACAAGTACTGTATTTCATTCTTCCTACAGAGCACCAAAATTATCACATAGGAAGTAAAAGATTGCATGTGTCAAAAATAATGGTGGAACTTCATGTTTGGCATTTATCTAAGGTTTTTACCTACATTTGATAGACTGTGCTAACCCTTATAATAAAGCTGAGTTTTTCTTAGCAAATAAAGAGGGAAAGAGTGAAATTCACTGTGCATGAACGTGACATTTTCATTTCTATTTAAAGTTTCTTTACAAAGCAGAGCTCCGGAGGTGCTCCTTCATTTATAACCTTTTTGTGTGACTCTGGAAAACCTTGTATAAACAATCATCGTGGAAGATAAATGAATGCTCTCCTCATCTCCATTAATCCTGAAATGCCATTACCATGGTTCACAAATATGGACATAGTCAAAGCGTTATTCATTAAAACATTGGTTAACAAGAAACAAGATAGAGGTTAAGACAGTATTGCAACGTAGAGAAAATATTACCAACCGTGCTGCCAGCAAAGATTGAAAAGGATTCCCTTATGCTTGGCTTAGGAGGCTACTAATAATACAGGAACTCCCTAGAGATACCTACTGAAGCAGGGCCATGACCCATCTCTGTAGGAGATGATTCACCACCATCCTTCCTTTGTGGCTCTGCAGCAAGATGAACAGCTTTAGGTTACAGGGGAGCTCTGCAGGTAGAGCTGAATCCACTTTACTTTTGGACTGCCTTAGCCACAGCAGGAAGCCAATCCTTCCCCTTCCTACTCTATTAAGCAGATAATTTAAAGTGGCATCCTACAGCATCTCAAGTTAATTGAAAGTGTTAAATGAAAAATGATTGACAGGGCCAATCCTTGATTTTATATAACTTGCACAAGCTTGTTGGAGATGTTCTAATAATTTTCCTCTCCAAAGACTTTATATTTCACTAGGTTTCATGCAGGAACAAAAGTATCCAAGTTGTATGCTGATCTCTTTCAGTTATTTTGGAAACAATAATGAAACCGTAAGTGCAAGATTGCTGAAATTATTAAATCGCTATCATTCAGAGGCAGGATGTCTAGAGCCATCAGCTCTGCTTGAGGCCCTATAGCAAACTGTATAAAGCATCTGAAAAATTGACCTTGATGTTTTGCAGCTAAAATACTTCAAGCTGATAAACAAGCACAAAGAGATAAATATGCCACATAAACTATACCAGTGATGCTGTGCTACGAGAAGTTACATTTTCAGTGGTGCAATCAGATCATCATCTCTTGCTTAAGAGTAAGATGATACTGACCTATAATTACTCAAAGTTAAATAACTAAAGAAATATTTTCAGTTTCATCAGGACTTCTGTGGGTTTCATCATTTCATTCAGAGCCTGAACAGAGAATGATCACAATATAAAGTTCTTTCATTTTGAGGTGTAACTTTGGTCTAGGACGTATTCCCTTTACATGGAATGGAAAACAGTTGTGGAACAAGACTAGTTACCTGTGGGAAGACACTTTTTAAATACTACCACTGAATGGATTTACGTGCCAGCCTTTGGGCTACCAAATTTGGTGAAGTGAATCTTTAAGTATTACAGAAGACTGCATTGTAGCCTAGGCTAGACAGCTATTTGAAGAAGCAAGTTGGTGTAATTAAATGATCTCAGAGCTATTACCTTAGTCTCCATGTAGTCTGGAAAAAGGCAGAAATATGCAAACAATTGGTTCTTTTTGCTAAAAAAGAAAAAGAAAAAGCATTATGTCAAGCTACATAGATTCTCTAGGGCATGGGGAATGCATGCTGCACAGTGATGGATGGGGAAGAATATGCTGCAAGAGAGTCCTTTGGAAAAAATACCAGTTTTCCATCTATTTCTTGTTTTTGCAGGGAGAAAAAAAGAAAAAAAAGGAGATTACAGTTCTTTATACACATTTCTTACAAAGGTATCCTTGCCTGCCTGTGGAGACTGGAATAATTATTAACAATAATTATTTAATTAGCTGTGGATATTCGGAAACAGACATGGTAATGATAGACCCTGCATCTTTACCCATGGGTAAGGTATATAAGGTTCTGTAAAAAGAAAAGGAATACAGGCTTCCCTGATTATTTAAAGTGTTTCAGAAGCTTTGGGGTCATCACATTACTGATTGAGATTCAGCTCTCATTTTATAAAGCTTCCTCAGTGCATTTTTGGCACAATTGTAATATTTTAAGGCAATTTTCTACTGAAATCTTTCTAATCAGAAACTCTGGTGAGAATCCCAAATGGAAAAAGAAATCTCAGCCACTATATTTTTAAAGCATAGTGCCATTCAGAATCTAATCACCTTTTCACATTTTCATACAAAACGGATTAATGTGTCCCTGTCTTTATTACATTTTCAACACTTGTCATTTACGATTAAGCCAACACTATGAAGATGTATTACACAGCAGCATAAATGGTCACATTAAAACAGAGTATATATGTGCCTGAGAAGTTAAAAGCAGCTTGATTTGTGATACTTTTACATTAGATGTAATGTATCTAAAAATATTTTACACAACTCCAGAGTCAACAACCTGAGGGGAAATATAAATAAATAGACAGTTACAGAAAGGCGAGAGAGCTGGAGGAAAGTGTTAATTGAATCAATCACAGAGACATGTGGTGATGTGATAGAGTGCTGTGAAGAAAGCCAGATGCAGTTTCTTATGGATAACAGCTCAAATCAGAGCCACACAATTGGAAGCACCTGCTCAAGAGGCCCAGTGTGAGAACGCAGAGGTTGTTATGCAGCAGGACTGATGTGTGCTGGGAAGGATTCTGGACAAATGTTACTTTGTGCCCCCCTTAAATTATCCCTGACTCTCTTCTGAAACTATTTTCCTCATTAATCACAGCGTTACCTCTATATGCAATTTATCTTGCTTCAGCTTGCCCTGCTACACAGTCCAGAGAATGCAGCCTTTCAATATATAAAGGGAGCTTATAAGAAAGACAGAGAGATGTATTTTACCAAGGCCTGTAATGACAGGACAAGGGGCAATGGCTTTAAACTCAAAGAGGGTAGGTTTAGATTGGATATAAAGTTAATTTCACAGGACTGCTAGGTTACATAAGAAAGAAGTTTGTGGGTTTTTGTAATAAGATCCGTGAATCACTGGCACAGGTTGCCCACAGAATTTGTGGATGCCCCCTCCCTGGAAGTGTTCAAGGCCAGATCGAATAGGGTTTAGAGCAACCTGGTCTAGTGGAAGGTGTCCCTGCCCATGCATGGGGTTGGACTGGATGATCTTCAAAGTCCCTTTCAACCTAAAGCATTATAGGATTCTGTGTGGTTATCACCTCCATACATACCTTGTTCCACTGCTATTGTTTCAGCCCTACTCCAGATTCCCATTGGTTTCACTGGTCATGTAGTTTGTTCCTATTTTGAGACCTTTACTTGTGTTTCCAAAATATAACTTGAAGCTTACCCTGAGATGGGTAAGAGAGCAAGACATTCTTTTGGTTATTTTTTTTTTTTCATTCACTATTTTTTTTCCTTACAGCAAATAAACCCATCAAAATTTCTGTGTTTAGGAGGTAACAGACTTTAAAAATGGATGAGGCAGCAAAATTTTTTGTTTCTTTTCTAACTCATGACTAACTCATCTCATAGAACCCTATGCAAATATGTCTAAATATTTCTATCAAGGAAGTTGTAAAGAAAGGTAACCTAGTTCCATAAAAGTCTGTGTACATCTTGCCATCTGTTTTTGGAAGCAAGGTTACTACTTAGACATTAACTATGTCATACATGAAAGGGTGCAGCTGCCAACTTAAAAGCCAGCACACTAACAGTTCTACCAGACAATCATTATATGGTTGTACATCACTTCTACTAAAGCTGCAGCTTGGAAATAGTGTTAAAACATCTTTTTCCTGCCTTTCCTGTAGTCTACTGCAAGTACAGGGGGTGTATCAGTGTGGATTATATGGTGGACTCTGCTCAATGGCCTTGGTGCTGGTAGAGCGTTGTCCCCATATAAGAGATATCCAGATGGAGACTGCAGGAGAGGGGGCCAGGCCAGCCTGAAGCAGCAGTTTCAAATCTCTTTGACTTCAGATTTTTAGGGTGTCTAGTGTTTCAGTTTACAGTGCCCATTCATGGGAAAGGCAAGTGAAGTGACTCCAAGGACAGCTCACCTTCCCTTCCCAGCGCTGCAGTCAGTGTGGCCCCATCTGAGCGTCAGTCTCCTCACAGCAGCCAGCAGACTCCTTGCACTCCATGCATATACGAATCTCAGCCAGCTAAGCATTTCATCTTGTCCCCCTCTCATTTATCTCACTGGTACTGAATTATTATCTCTCCCAAGATTCTCAGCTGTGTCCCCATTTTTCATTCATCTTCAGCGTGTTTATTGTCTGGCTCCTTGCTTCTGCTGATACCATCGGCTGCCACCACGCTCCGTGCTATGCAGTGCAGAGATTATTCACATCTGAACTGCTTGCTCTGTGTACAGGCAATCTCTCCATGTAAATAAGAATACCTTTACAGCCTTTTGATAAACACTGCTCCCCTCTCCCCCCCACTTTGTATGCTTCTTTTCCATTTATCTCTGAAGAGAGAAAAATTCTTGCCAGTAACAGAGATCATTCCAAATGCTTCTGTGGGAGACTTGCTTCTCTGCTTTGGGATGATTTGGGGTAATTTTTTCCTCTTGGATAGTTTGTTTCTGAGGCTGTTTCCAAGGGCTGTTTCATGCTTAGTGAGAATTTGGATGAGAGTGTAGTTACAGTTTGGGTTTTTTCTTCTGAAGAAGGGAACACAGGGTTAGCTGTCTATGGGGAATTATGAGAACAAGATTATAAATCTCACTGCTTTAAATTATTCTAAAAGCCATGGCCCACAAGGTGTAACTGGCAGGGAAGTGTACAGTTTGTCAGTGCAGCTCAATAATTATCTAGTCAGAACTCCCGAATGAACTCTTCCCAGTAATTTTTTTCAGTCCTAGACAGCTCTCCAGCTATTTTATTTCAGCTTAACCATTGTGAAGTAGTCATGATTTTGTGTAGCATTCTCAGTTTTCCAGACAAATAATACATTTTATTTTACCCACTAATATTAACAGGGGCCAGGGTATTCCTTTTTTTTTAAATTATTACTATTATTATTATTATTTTGAAGAAACAAGAGTGATTGAGTGCTAAAATTGTTTTGTATAGTACAATATATGGCATCCTGAAGTACCCCACTCCCTCATTTTTTTATTCATATGATACATGAAAAATGGCATAAATGTATTTCATTGTGTCACCTAGAATCTGTGTAGCCAGCAATAATGAATATGCTTTACTCTTCAGCTCAGTAGAGTTTCATTTCTTCCTGACAAGAATATTTGACAAGCAGACCCTGCATTGGCAATGTTGTTTATTTTCATAGGCATGTAAATTATCTTGACAGCCTCATAAACATAAATTGGCAGGCATACTGTCCCACAGCAATGCTTGTTAAAATACACTAATGGAATATAATAAATAAATTATTCTAGTGTATTTATAATATGCTAGTATGCCATTACATCCTGCAAAAGTTACACAGTGCAGGATAAACTGCTCTATATTTCTTACAGTTTACAATAACTTGTTGGTCAGGTATTTAGTGCAGCTAACGATGATGAAAAATGCATAGATTCCTGCTCAGGGATGTATTCAACCCCAAAAAAAGGCAAATATTAACTTACCTAGCCTGCAATACTTAGGGTTTTTTTTACCACTTTGGGCACATGAATTTCATTTGGCACAGCTGTGCAAGAGGTAGGTGGAGGAAAACACAGGTCTATTGAAATACCTAATTGATTGGTTGACAACTGTTTTTTGGGCTGGATACAAAAATACCCATAGATGTGTGGAGAGTACCTGGCAAATAGATGGAGCTTTGGAAGTCCAGAAAAAATGGATGCTAATTATTGATGGATGGTCCAGGTCAATGACACATTAGAATTGATTCAGCTGTTTTTGCTGCTTGTTCCAGGTTCCCCATAGAAGCCATCAGCAGTTTGAAGTTGCCCTGGATACAAAAGAAAGAAGCTACAGACTGGTCTTTGATGTCTTTGAAGCCAAAACAAGTTAAGGACACAAACATCACCTGAGACTGCAAGTCCGTGTCCACAGGATAGGTATCAGCCCTTGCTCAGGGTGGCCTTTAATCCTCAGAAATTCACTCTCTCCAGGCTGCTTTCATTGCCACTGGAAGAAAGAAGAGCTTTTGGGGTAAGAACTATTTCACCTAATTTATAACATGATAAATCACGGTCTCTGGGAGCCTATCTCTCTCTGTTAAGGAAGCCTAGCTGACTAGCTTAGATTTCGATAACACATTTTTAGCAAGTTAAAGTTAGGGAGAATTCATTTCACCTAGACAGTTTGGAAACTGGAGAAATATTCCCCTCAATGTTTTCCCTCATTATATAATCACCATTTTATGAATCAACTGTAAATAACAAGCAGCATTTAATCTTCTCCCTGGAGTAATTAATATTATGATAAGTGAAACAACTCCAGAGCACTTGGCTACCTCCTATCTCCTTGACACCTGTCAAGCTGGTGTCACTGCCAGTATCTCGTAGAGACTGCATGGCTTGCTTTGTCAGACTTGATAAGAATTCATCTTTGTATTTTTCTCTGAAACACCAAAATGTTCAGTCCTGATATGAGAAGAGGTTCAAAAAGGTCGTTAAATTTCTCCAAATTCTTGAGCCTTGGTCTGAGTCATGAGTACTGATTGGAGCTGTCTAATTAATATCAGGTCCCAAAAACTTCTGAGAACAACTCCAGTGGTCAGCAACAAGTCTGCCCAAAGAAACACTCCAGAAATACCCTTTAGCTCTTGACTTGCTTTTTTTCAAGGCAGACAAAGGTGCTACCAGGTAAAATTTACACGATTAAAATCTGGTTCTAAATGCTCAACACAGAACTTTATTGTTGTGGTTTCATCTTGGGCTGGATTCAATGGAAAGTTCCCCTAACCAAAAATGACTGTACAATATGGCTCATAATTTCCTTATTTTCTTACCCTTTTCTTTGCTGAAATAAATATTTATTGAGCTCAACAGGGGGGACAAAAAATCCCTGACATTCTCTGTCTGCTACTTTATGTATGAGCTTTCCTATGTCTCATTTCTCCATGACAACCTCATTTGACAGGCAGTCCCTGCTTTGGCAATGTTGTATCATATTTTCTTAGGCATGTAAATTCTGTTGACAGTCTCATAAACACAAATTGGCAGGGATACTGTCCCAAAGCAATGCTTATTAAAATACGCTAATGGAATAGGATAAATGCATTATTTTCAAACGCAAGCAGAAAATGCACACAGGTTCATATGGTATTTCTGCCATGGATTGATGGAAATTACAGTGAGGGACAGCTAAGAAAATGTCCAAGTTTGTGATTCAGGTTCTGTAGCAAGCACTGCAAATTTATCAGCACCCCCAGTTGCTGCTGGAGCTTTTTGCTCCAGTCCCAGTGCTAACAAAGACACAGCCAGACTTCTGCATGATGCTTCACACCTTTCTAATCTGTAGTTGATGCCCTGTTCTCCCCCAGCATCTCTCTAATGCTTTTCCTAACCCTGAAAAAATCACAGATCCTGATCCCTGTGAGCTGCACAGTGGCTGAGTGTTCTCCTCCCTTGACAACTGTCTCATCTGCTTTTGTGTTGTTGCAGTAGAAAAGAGGCTGGTGACAAACCCTGGGAGTAAAACACAGCAGTGTGGGAGCAGAAAAGGGGGATGGGGGGTGAAACTGGCAGGAAATTTCCAATTTCCATGAGCTGTAATTCCTTCTTTGCAGTACTTTAGGGATGGCAAAACCAGACTGCAGAAATTGTTCTTATGACACGAGTAAGCTTTAGGGAAAAGCAGTAAATTTGTTATCAATTATGCAGTACCACAGGATATTTTAAAAATTTAAAAGCTGTTATAAAATTTGGGGGTTTTGTTGCTTAATATATATAAGTATTATAATAAAATAAACATTATTACTATTAATAATCAATACTTCTATCCAACTACAGGTAATTCATAGAATGGTTTGGGTTGGAAGGGACCTAGAAGATCATCTTGTTCCAATTCCCCCTGCAAGGGCAGGGACACCTTCCACCAGACCAGGTTGCACAAAGCCCTCTCCAACCTGGCCTTGAAAAAGAATTCAGTTTGTGTATTGGAATTATAGAAAAAGTTTTAAAAATAGGTCTATTAAAAATTTCCCAAACTTGAGAATTATCTGGAAATTAGAAAAATGAAAGCCCAGAAAACTCTTGTGACTTTTTCTTCACCATATATTACCAAACCTCAGAATGTCAACAAAATTTTACATTTTTATAATACTTCAGAAAATTCTACAGTAATGCCTTTTAATTCCCTTTTTCTACCCATGTTTTGAATGTAGATGAATGAAGGTAACTTCAGTGGTGATAAAGGTTTTGAAGCCTTTCTAAAGAAAGATGTTTGTGCAAAAAAGGCTTTCTTAAGAAGGAGAAACAAAAAGAGTGCTGGTAAGCAGAGGTGAAAATTAATCAGCTTCCAGTTTATAGATGTTCTCATTTTATTAGGGATGGATGAAGTAATTTCTATCAGAGAGGTCTTGGAAGACTTAGTAATTTGTCTGTAACAAAATGCTATAAGAACTGAAGCTGTAGAAGTAACATTTTCAGTAGAACTTAGGAATTAAAAAGCAATTTAAAATTGGACTTAAGGTCTTAAGAACCAAATTTTCAAAGTTGAGGACAGACACTTGCAAAGTTTGTTGGAAGTGTTAAGTAAGTAGGTTAGTTAGTTAAAACCAGAGCAAACAGAACACTGATGAGCTTAAAATGCTGCTTAGGCAGAATTGAAGTGTGACTTTCAGAACATTTCATTAAAACATCCCCTGACCCTGAACATTTGAGATGTACCATCCATCTATATTTCTACATAAGTGCTCAGGTGGAAGACATTTGCCTTCAAGCTAGTGAACCCAGGTGACCACTATAGGCAGTGGTCAGAAACAGGTACTTTCAGGATGCAATTAATCAGATTGACTTTCAGATCCCATCTTTAGAACAAGGTAAATTTCACCCTTGAAAAGTCCTTTTTCTCTTAGTCAATCATAAAGACTCTAAATAACTGTACCATTGTAGATATCTACATCTGGGAAGACAATTTGGTCATTGTATATAGTGGAAGAAAAGACCAGACTGTGGTGCAGAAGCAAAGGCTAACTCTGTGGATTGTCAATGCAGCCATGCCAGGAGGCAGAGGAGTATGGGCTCCATTTCCAGTGCAGCTTGAGAATCACTGACTATGTAATGGACATGGTGGGGCAGGGACACAGCCCAGGGAGAGTCTTGGAGAATGAGGTGCAGGGAAGAAGAGTCTCTCGGTTTATCATCCCCTATGGAGCAGGGATCCCCAAAGCAGGCCATTCTTGTTGGTTTTTTTTGGTAATTGTTATTTAAACACGTAGTATCACAGAATGGTTTGAGTTGGAAGGGACCTTAAAGATCATCTAGTTTCAATCCCCCCTGCACAGGCAGGGACACCTCCCACCAGACCAGGTTGCTCCAAGCCCCATCCAACCTGCCCTTCAACACTGCCAGGGATGGGGCAGCCACAGCTTCCCTGGGCAACCTGGGCCAGGGTCTCACCACCCTCACATTAAAGAATTTCTTCCTAATATTTAATCTACATCTACCCTCTTCCGGTTTGAAACCATTACCTCTTATCCTATTAAAATGCACAACTCCCATGACAAAGATCAGACAACTGAATTTTTTCTCTCCCCTGCTCTTCCTAGTGATATGTTGAATTGTCTGATTTTTAATGGTGCAAAACTTTCCAGCTGTCCAAGCTGATGCTTTATTCCCAGACTTGGACTATGGATATTATTACTTTTGGGTTAAAAATTTCTGTAACTCCAAGACAACATATAATTATTTATATGTGTGTACACAGGCATAATCTAAATGTAAAATTAGCATTAATTAAAATTTTCCCACATACTTGACTCGTAATTATTCTTCAGCTATAAGAAATAAATATAATTAGGGCAAGTGAGAATCGTGGGACAGGAATAGTACGAGTTGGAGAAGACTAGCAGAACATAGGTTAAGAAGAGGGGAGAAGTAGGGTTATTTTTACTTCAGAAAGAAATTAAGTTTGTTTCCTCATGACATTTATTCCACCGGTAATTTTCAGGTTGTTTTTGGGTTTTTTTTATGTGGCACTTTAGAATGCTTTTGATAGTAACTTTAAAAATATAAATTCTTTAAGTATGTCTGAATAAAAATCATGGAAAGAAGAGAACGTGTGTGAAGTGCAACTACTGATATAATGTGTAGGAGCAAGTATTATTTAATTTGCAGAAATTGTTAAGAAATACCCCACAGAGTTCGTAAGACATTTCACTGCTGGTTTTAATCTGTATCAATAAGATGGAGGAATGATGTAATTAGTACTTCCACTTTGTAAAGGCAGTAGAAGAGGATGAAAGTAGGCATGAGAAGGATAAAGTAGGAATGCAGAAGCTAAAGATACAAAGGAATGTAAAGTCAACATTTTTTATGTGTCTATATAATTTCCTGAAGTTAGAGCATTTTGCTGACTATTGCTTTGAAATAAAATTTTTGTGAAGTGCTCATAGCAGGGCAGAACTCCCTTGCTTTAATGTGTCTTAAAATCTGAAAGATAAGGTTTGTAGAGAGAAGCAATAACTTTTATTAAACTAGCTGATACAGTTATAAAAAGAGACCAGTTTCCAGGGCACAAGAAAAAGGTTTGTATGCCTGAAGCATGTCTGGTTTTGAAACTACAAAGTTGAGTTAATAAAAGAACCTTCTTCTCCCTAAACCTTCTCTCTCTGTATCCTTGAACACCATCCTCAATGATCCTATTACTTGAAAATATGAAAAACTTCGTCTGGTTCAAGAAATATCCCTCCTATCAGATTTCTGAATTTGGTCATGAAGACTGTTGTCCTGGTTTGAGCCAGGATGAAGCCAGTTTTCCTTTTTACTATTTTTTTTTTTTCTTTCAGTGAGCTTTCTTTTAACTAAGAACATTCTGATCTAGCTAGGCTAATAAGATATTGGAATGTTTTTCTAACTGCTGGGGCTTCAAGGTCACCCCTCCACTCCGCCGGCTCAGACACTACGGGGAGATCTGTGACCCCCCCGTAGGAGGCTGAGTTAGACAGACAGCAAAACTGGCCAGAGATATTCCATTCCATGTATCTACATAAGCTCAGAGGAAGGTCAGAGATCACAGAAGACAACTTCCTTCCTTCTTCTTCTTCCCTTCTCTTCCGTCCATGGCCGGCATCCGGGGAGGACTCCGTCCATCCAGCACCGTCGACCCTTAGGCTTGAGCTCTCCTGACCCTCATCACTCTCCGCTTTCTCCAGCAGCAGCTCCGGGATGTCTCGGAACTGCTCCAGCTCAGGGGAGTGTGGTGGGAGTTGCTGTTGGTGGGGGGAGGTGAGAGGCTTTTGCTCGTACCTGAACATATCTGTATATAATTGTATATATTTTCTTATATCATTAGTGTTTAATTAAAGCTGTGTAGTTTAGTTTTCAATCCAGCCAAGTCTCTCTCTTTTTCTCTCTCTCCTTCCCTACCTGGGTGGGAGGGGGAGGGGATCGAGAGCGTTGTTGTTGGACCTGAGTCAAACAGCGACAACTGTCCAAGTTGAAGAGAAGGACAGAATGAGGGACAATTAGTCATAAGCCTGTATGTAACTCCCGGAGAGACCATGGTTCTGCATTTTTCTAATGCCCATACAAAATTTCCTCTGAGTTTTGGATGGAGGAGATGATTTTCAAAGGCAGGAATAGGAGTGCCAATCTCATGTTTTCAAAAAGAGCTGGAAAACTGTGGAGTCTTTCAAAAATCTTCTCCTAAATTTCACATTAGAAAATTCATTAAGTTCTGTGTCATTATTCACCCTGTTACAGATCACTGGAAGCAACTGAGAGAATAATTTTTTGTTTTATTAGTCGGATAAAAGGTAGATTAAGTGAAAAATACTCTTGGTATACCATGAAATTATTTTTAAGCATCCTCCTTAAAACACAGGCTTAACACCCTTAGATCTATTATTTTATCTTTTAGAATCTGACTTTCTTTGAAATCCTTATTAATATATTATTTCAGAAAAATTTCATACCACAAGAAACTTTGGATCTGTAACTGCTGGTTGTTATTTGCTCCCTGTTTCGACTGAAGCATATCATAAATGATAGGACTTCTGCTGGATGATTCCTGAAGCTAGAAAGAAATATTTTCCACTGTTTGATATTTAGCTTAGATTGTGGGAAGTGTTTTGTTTGGGTTTTTTTTTTTTTTGCACCAGTGCTCTTGTACCTTTTCAGATAGACCACCAAAAAGTTCACGTTAGCTGGACTACAGTGATGTTCCTAATGTTGTTAATGTGCAGGGTGTCTAATCGACGTGCTCAGGTATCTAAAATTAATGTGATTGTTAGAACTGGAGTCAGAGGAAATTTTTCCATTAGGTTCTGTTAGCCAACTGCTAGGGCTTCATTTCCTTTCAAAGAGGTATTTGGTTTTCCCAAGACTGTTCAGAAATATGTAACAAGGTCACTGCTTTTGAAAGGTGATGGGACATTGTCAATGCTCTCCTTGCATCTCTATATTGCTATCTGGTTTTGGCTTTTGATCTTTTCCAATCAGGACAAATCTAAGTAGTATTTTAAGATCTGGTTTTAGCACATGTGTAAGACATGATCTGTCTTACACATTATTTACTGTCAACAGTAAACAGCAATTGGAAAGTCTGAAGGGACACAGGAAAGTGCAAGACCTCTTCCAGACCAATATTTCTGCATTTCTTCAATAATACAGATGTAAATGTAGGTGTATATATGAACACATTCCCCATTTTTAGATCCAAAACATTTGCTGAATTTAGTGTGAATAGTTTCAGTCACATCAAAGCAGTATTTTAAGTGGATAAATGGTTCACCAAAACATTCACTTAGCTCTACAAGGAAGTTCAAATAGTTAATGAAATGGTTTAATAAATAAAAAAAGAAAAAAGAAAAAAAAAGAAGCTAATATACATTTAGCTAATCCTCCTACACTATAATTAACATGAAAAATGGTGGAGTCTTTTCCACTCCTCAGCAAAGATTAAATAGCTGAATGTCAGTATTGAGGAAACACAACACTTAATTTCATTATTTAACACAATGTCCATGCAGTACACTGAGTAGAGAAATGTGAATCAGCACAAATAATTAAAATTTTAGAAACAGCCACTGTCAAAATAAATAAAAAACCCTCTGTTTTTTTTTGTTTGTTTTGTTGTTGTTGTTGTTTATTGTTCTCCCACAATACCTTATTTATTTATTTATTTATTTATTTATTTGTTTATTTATTTATTGGGATTCTCCTTTTTAATGTTTCTCTCCAAAAAGGCAACCCCCTGCATGTAAGTATGAACTGGTAAGAACTTCTCCACTGATACTGCACAGGCTGATGTAGGAGATAAACTGTAACTGAAGACCTCCTTCTTCTTTTCTTTTGGGTGCCAGCTTGTACAAATCAAGGTATTTGTCAGAACATTGAACCTAACAGCTCAAATACACTCTGGCAGGGTTTAGCTTAATCTCCCCAATCAGAGACAATAAGCATGACCCTGCAGACACATGCAGACTGTGCATTCAGTACATCATTGCCCTCAGCCAAGCAGACACAAGGCTGCTCTCACCTGGTCTTGTCAGGGACTGCTGGACTCTCAGACCACTCCTTGATGGCAGATGCTTTTTAGGTCGTGTAGTGTCTCCAGAAAAAGTGGGAAGTTCTTAAAATACTTCACTGCCTGCTGATATAAACCCAGTTTCTATGAGTTCTGAATGTATTTTTGTGGTGGGTCGATCCTGGCTGGACCCCGGGTGCCCACCAAAGCTTCTCTATCACTCTCTCTCCTCAGCTGGACAAAGGAGAGAAATAATAAAAGGCTCATGGGTCAAGATGTGAGCAGGGAGATTATTCAGCAGTTACCCTCACATGCAAAGGAGATTCAACCTGAGGAAATTAGTTTAATTTATTTCCAATCAAGTCAGAGCAGGATAATGAGAAATAAAACCAAATCTTGAAAAAAGCCTTCCCCAAACCCCTCCCTTCTTCCCAGGGTTAACTTCACTCCCCATTTCTCTATTCCCTCCCCACAGTAGCACAGGAGGATGGGGAATGGGTGTTGTGGCCAGTTCATCACACATTGTCTCTGTGTTCCTGAACTTCTCTTTCCAAGTGTGGTCTGCATTTTGGTTTTTTTCATCACTGTTACCCAAGTGCTCCGCCCTCACCCCTAGCACTGTGGAGATGGAATATGATTCTCTCAAACATTGAAATATATGCTACAGTTTTAAAAGAAAACCATAAGACTGACACTTTGAAGAACATACAGAACTGGGGAGAAAAGTTTCAGTATAACAAGATCTCCAAATCTTGTGCTCAGAAATATGAGATCTAGATAACAGCCTATCCCACACCGTGAATAGCAGTGAAGGAGTATGACTGTGCCCCAAAGGGGCAATTTAACCCTGTTTTCCTAAAAAGTGCAGCATTTAAGTACTCAGGAAGTGTGTTTCCATCTGGAGTCAAACTGCTTGATAAAGATTGCCACAGAATAAGCAAAGTAAAGGTAAGGTAAAGCAGATTTCCTATCAGGAAGTGCAGTCCACTCAGAAATACATTCAGAGACATTTCAAGCTTCATAACATATTGCTGTCTCAGACATTACAGTAAACAGTCCATTAACAGTTTTGCACAATGAATGCTGACCTCCACGTATTTATTTACTTGTATTTTCCAATATTTCAAATAGAAACTCTGGTTCTGGACCTCTCATCTCTGAGGCAGCACAATGTTCTGAAGCTTGAAATGACTCATTTTGCTTTGTTTCATCTTATTTTACACTGCATAATATTGACTCATTTTGTATCCCCCTAAGACAAATTCTCAAGGAGCTGTGTTCCTAAGTTGCTTTTTTTAATGCTCCAGTTTATCTTCTCCTTTCTGTGCCAGGGAGGGTCAGTGTAATTTTTAATGGATGTATAGAGTTAAGATTTTTTTAAATAATATGTTTTTGTAAGATGAAGAAGAGAAAAAAAAGGAATCTGTCCATCCTTCTGTCTGTCTGTCTTTCTGTCAGTCTATCTATCTATCTATTTATCTATCTATCTATCTATCTATCTATCTATCTATCTATCTATCATCTATCCATCCATCCGTCCATCCATCCATCCATCCATCCATCCATCCATCCATCCATCCATCCAAAAATAAATTAGTATAGGGGCATTTCACCAGGACTATGAAATGAAAGAGGGGTTGATGTACCACTGATAAACCCATGGCCTACCTATTGATAACTCTTACCTCCAGCCAGTGGAAGGGCAAAAAGTCCACACTGATGGGACTATACCACATCTCTTGCAGAATAGATCTGATGCAAAATTGTTTTATTTGGTGGCTTTATGTGGCAGGCAAATGTACCAACCACAGAGTTAGATTCAGCTCAGTAGAAAAGTGCTGAAGTCTAGACCTTAAAATTAGATGCAAAGTAGATTGATTGTTAGACTACTTCTGGTTGAAGTCCAAATTCAGAAAACTGTCCCTATTCTAGGAAGAACTTTCCCAAGTCAATAAGCATGAAAGTTATTGCAGTCTGACCTCCATTGAAATGTTTGCGAATGAGGTCACAATCATAAATAATAATGTCCAAAAAAAGATGTTTATGTCAGAAAAAAATCCCAGGGAAAAATCAAAGATTTTAGTTAAAATGACAAAGTTTATGATATTAATGCAACATCACTTGTCACAGAACGGAAACAGAAAAAAAAATGTGAAAAGAAGACTGGCAGAGTTAAGTGTCCTTCAATAGTTGGTCTGACAAACGGAAATGTTCTGTCCTAAAACTTAGTGTATTATTTAGAGGAAAAAAGAAAGAAGAAAAAAGAAAAACAGGACTGTTCTAAGATGTACAAACCCCATAAATGAGGAATCCATTCTGGAGATCCAAACCTGTTATTGTATTGCTTGCTAAAAACTAAGATTTCTTTAAATACAGCCTTAGGTGAAGTCTATCCAAAGGCAGGGTTATAAATGTGTGGTTTGCTGAGAAAGAGGAATCATCATGGAGTATAAAAGTCTCTAATGTTGTCAGTATAATGGAAGGAAAAACCCCAGGCTGGCTGAGAGTGCAGTTTTAGACACATGCTTTACACAAACTGACTGATGCTGCTCTTTCAAAGAAATCAGTCTGAAGCTTTGCAAATCACTCTGGGCCAGATTCCGCTATTCAGTCCTTGTCCTGTTTGTATTGCAGAGAAAAACTGCATTTCTCTGCAGATAAAAAAATTCACTCTGATAATTATGCCCTGAAATTACAGTGTGAGTCAGCATGAGAAGGCTGCTAGAATGCATCCTCCTAAAACTGAGCAACCCAGAACTTCAGGGACTCATAACATACAAAGTTAAAGTACAAATGTTTTCATTTTGTTTTTTGTGGGGTTTTTTTGTTTGTTTCTTTCTTTCTTTGTTGCTGCTTTTTTTTTTGCTTATTTTTTTTCCCCTTTGAATACTTTCTCCTGAAATATAAAAGTACTGATTCGTTCAAATTCCTGCAGTGACTTGCTGCTGTCATTGACAACACCAAACCATAACCTTAATAGTTATTTACATCATTTGCTGTGTGCTGTGTTTTTATAGTTGCATTTGGCTCAAGGCAAAGTGATGTAAGGTATTCATGGGCATAAGGGAGTGTAAAAGAGAGAAAGTTTGATCAATAGGACACCTTTGTTGTTGGTAAACATTGTCAGAAAATGATCAGTGTCAGTGCCCAAAGCCAGATAAAACTAATAATATGAGTGGCAAGCTTCCTGAGAGCATTTGGAGTATTTATGTGGCATTCCAAAAGGAAGACCTGTAAACAAGACCAGAACAAAAATACAATTTTATTGATATCTACCTGATTTATGTTTACAGCATGTGTTGATAATAACCCTATTTGTCAGAGAGTCCATCATGAATACTAATTTAGTGTTACTGAGTCAAAATCAAACAAGTGAGCTTTATGTGGTGGTGTTCTCTATGCATTTTCATGTAGTTGTATTGACAGTGACCTGAGTATAGAAACCACAGGATGTTCACCAAGCTCAGAATGTTTTCTGATTAGTTTATAGGTGCATCATGTCCATAAATGGAGCTCAAGGTCTATGAAGAAAGCCTTCTCATCTCTTTCATGAAACATGAATAAAGATTATTTTTATTATCTTATGGCATGCTTTTATTGCACAAACTTACTTTTCAAAGAAGAACATCTCAAAATCCCAGAAGATCAGGTCTGCAAGAAGTTGTTACATTTTGAACTTGCTTTCATTTTAACTTGAAACATAGGAGATATTAAGATGTTTCCTGTGATTAAGTTACAGGGAAATAAATAGTAATTTGTTTAATACCAGAATGGCCTGATCAGAAGAGTTTTCCATAATACACAAAAATTTTATATTTAAACTTTATTGCTTAATGTGTGACAACAATATGAGTGAAATTAAATGTTTCAGCATAAATTAAATAGATCTGTAATTGTTCATGTATAATTTTGATAAAATTGATATAGTCCTCCGAAAAAGCATTCAGTTTTTACTAATCAGCACATTTCAACTCAGAAAAAACCTACTAGCACTGTTCCAAGAATGGATAAATGTAATTAAACTGTCTGAGAAAAACCTGAATTAAGTGGCAACATGATGTGCCTAAGCAGTAAGATCCAAAAGCTCAGCTGGCATAAATCTGTTTAGTGAAGTCTGAACAATCTCTTCTAGCTCAGCTCTAGGAAATCTACTTCTTTGTTCTGGCTACAGAATAAACTCACTTTAATTCTAAAAATCTTAAAAAAAAAAATAGTGGTATCTATGCAAAATAAATGGTGTCATAAAAACAGGAGTGCAAAACTTCCCATTACTTTGCCACTAATGAAAGCCCTTTGGAGTGGACTAGATCCTGACTGTGTCCTGCCCATGTGAAATAGTTCCAGCCACGCCCAGTCATGGTTATATGAGACTGGTTAGGGGTATCCCAACATGGCATAACACTGGGAAAGCCATTCCTGCTGCTGGGTATGTTGAGGCAGGATTCTTAACTCCTGCTCTTTACTGCTGCTAGCACTTGCAAAAGTATCATGGATGGTGTTGGCCTCTCTCGATAAGACTTGATGTGATACCATTCTCCTTACACAAATGTGTGCAAATGGAGCTGATCAAGAGCTCACTTGACTGTCAGAAACATGTTATTCTTGACACCTCCTTCCCTTGGATTTTGATTTTTATACAGTCCTGTGTTAAAAAATCAACTGGAAAAGTTGTCTCTGATTTCAGTGAGCTTTTGCAGCCATGTGAGGACTGTGGTCTGTCACCACTTTTGAAACTTCTATTGATCCCAAAATGCAGAGGGCTAAAAGGTTATTTCTGTATGTGTGGTGTAATGCTCATTTATCTGTCAGTCACTGTTAGAATTGCAACAATTATTCAGCTTATCACAGGGTTTCACAGTTCCCATAAAATACTCAGGATATACAATAATACCTGTAGATATGTATATTTCTTATTTTTCAGAATTAATTCTTATGAGTTGACAAAGTTCCATTGTGGCCATTTTGTTGAAGCTGCTGAGGCGAGGAACACCAGGGAAAGGCATTGTGCTGGTGGACCCCTTCTGCAGCAGCTAAACCACAAGAAAACCCTCAGAAAAACTGAGGAAGAGAATGTGAGAGAGAAAGAGAAACGGAGAGAGTGGGAGGGAGTCAGTCCTAGCTCTTGTCCCTGGGTGTGGAGTGAAAGCTTCTGGGGAGCAGCAGCTCTGACTCACCATGGGTGGAGGCAAAGGGATGGTGGTCTGACCCCCCTCAGGTAGAAGAGCAGCCCCTGAGGAGCGCTGGCATTGGACTTTGGAGGTCCCTTCCAACCCCTCAGATTCTGTGATTCTGTGATTCCATAAACAAATAAACAAAACAAAAATCAACTAACCGAGTATCCGCTCTAAGGAGAAATGCAAGAACACCAGTATAGAGAAGACTGAGAATCACATTGCTGATATCATTATTAATTTACAGGATGGCATTTTGTCCTTGATTCATTTTTTTTACCCATTTCTGTATGTACGGCTTCCCTGGAAGTGCTGAACTGCATTGAAATTGATTCCCCTGCAATTGCAAGGTCAGAATTCAATGCTTTGCTAAATGTCTGCAGTTCCCACTGACTTCATTTGGAGCTTGTAGCACCCAAAGGTTTTGGAAAACAGCCTCCTGGTCTAAAATGGCCAGAGAAACAGTGCAATGTGATAAATCTCCCTCTGACTGAGCCAAACTCTGTGCTGGAGTGGTAGGTCTGAGGGAAAAAACAAGGGAATAAACTCCATTCTTTACCATGGAAATGCACAGCTCAAGCTTTCAGGCAAATTAATCAGGTGATAGTTGGTAATTGGTAGAGTAATTCTGGAAAAGGCAGGTGCCTAAAGCATCTGTTGCTAAATCTCAGCATCACACAAGGTTGGTTTTTTTTTGCTGGCGTAAATGCAAGTAAAAGCAGCAGTTGTGTGTGGAAGATTCTTAGCTGGATTTCAAAGCCAAACAGTCTTCCTGGTAATCACACTGGTTTTGTAATGTGGACCATGTCACTGCTAGTGAAGAGTAATTATCTAAATAAAGTAACCCTCTTTAATCCAAGTGAAAACCTAAAACTGCAGATAGTGACATCTGGTGGCACCTAAAAATGTCACCTTTGAAAGTAATCGTTTCTTGGTGCAAAATGAAGATTGGCAGATTGGCAGTTTTATGGTCTGGCACTTTTCCAGCTGGAGTTAGTAGTAGTTTTGTTCAGTGATGAAACTAGTGTATCAATGAACCTCTCCTTCCTCACCTCAGCCAGAGATGTCTATGAAACCTCACTTCACATACAGCTATGGCATGGTGTCCGCCTCATCTCTATGTTGAGGGAATGGACTGAACATCCAGGTGCTTCTCTGGGACTCTTTATGTTCCCTCTGGGTAGTGCACAAAATGCATCATGCAAATGTCACTTACTCATATGGTGATTCACATGAGAGATGCTACCATCTATGAAGAAATAAGTGTGGATACAAACGAACTTTGGCAGTATGACATATGACACCTTGACAGCCTGGAGATATACATCAGGTGTGTTCAATTAATAATAATAATAACAATAATACTACTACTAATAATAATCTTAATTATCTCAGCGCTGTTCAAGTCCAGCCAAGGATTTAATTCCATTTTCTCTCAGCTGATCCTAATAACTCTGCTATAGTTTCTAGAATCCCCTCTGTGTAACCTCTGCTCTGCCCCTGTTGCAGAAATGTTTTTCTCCTCTGCTTCCTTCTTTTTTTCAGCTGCATAAGTGGTTTATGGGGTGTTTTCCCTGCAGGCCCTGATACAGACTCTCTGATTGGTGTCACGGCAGAAAAACAAACTATAGCATAGGAGAGACAAAGAATACTGTAGCTGCTGCTAGCACATTGCTCTCCCAAAAAAGACTTTGATGAGATTGCAGCTGGTGTCCAAGTTGAAGAACCAGAACAACTCAAACCTGTTTTCCTGCATGTCTCCATTTTTATTTTTATTTTCTGTTAGCCAAGATAGTAGACAAGGGCTTGATTGTCTTGATATGGAAGTGAATAAATATTTTTCAGTCTGAAACATTCAACTTGCTTTCCCAGAAATAAGCATCATCTTACTCCTCTGCATTTCAAGTCATATTTCTTTGTAAGAGAAACTTCTAACATAAAAAAACAAGTGTGAATTGCAGTAATAGCCTCTTCAGCTTAAAACACTCCACCACGTTTGAGATGAAGTATTGGCACCTACAGATGACATTTTTGTAGTAATATTATTTCTATTACATGACCTGAAGAGATGAACAGGACTTTTGGGACCCTACTGAGGGAACTTCTAGCATAGAAACATACGCAAATATGCTGAGTCTCAGGCCACTGTGGTGTTACTCTCCTGTTTTCCCTGAGGAACAGGCTGGTGCTTTCTTTTCTGAGGACTTCCCAGAAAGCACCACATGCAGCTAAACATGAAACACGAGTGCATGCATGTGGGTGTGCACCCACACAGCCAAAGAAGGGTCCATGCCTGTATATAAAGGAATAATAACATTGAAACCTATGAGTAATTCCCCTATGAATTGCCAGCTGCTCTCTTAGAAAAACAGTTTGTTTACTGACTATAAAAATATAAAATTTAATACATTTGGGGTTTGTACATCATTAACTTGCAAACAAACAAATGTGTAGGTAGCCTTACCCCCTGTCTTGCTGCTAAACAAACGCAACACTTGGACATTTTTCAGCTTGCTTTACTTTCCTGCACTTAACGCAGCTTCCTCACCTCTGATCCTCTCTCAGACATGGTTTCTTAGTCTCCAAGGGATAATGCTGTTACGCAGTGTGCATCTCCTGGAGCTGGCAAAGCTGGAGGAGAATGGCAGATTCTCAGTTCTTTTATAAACACTTCACAACTCTGCCAGTGAGCAAACAGTGAGGAGCCTACACAGCGAGCAGAAGGGCAGGTTTTGAGTTAATAGCTGACTGATCCTCAGATTTAGGTGAAAGCAGCAACATGTGAGTTTGTGTCCAAATGGCAACAACACTGGGACAGGAAACAAATATTTTAGTCCTGCTTCAAGAAAGCCACTGAGTCATCCAGGCAATCCTTAATGCCTATATTTATAATTTCCTCACTCATCTATGCTCTGATTGACTCAGTTCTTGGAGGATGTGTGTGTTCAATCTGCCAGGCAAAGCACTTAAGGCGAAAATTTCCTTTGGAAGTTCAGAACCGTGAACTGTCACAGCTGAATTCTGGGCATCTCTGGGCTCTTGTAGCTGAATTTCTTTTCCCTGTTCTCAGCACATGTGGGTAGAGAGCTCTCCAGACTAAACCTGTTTTTCCTTCAGTATTTCTTTTCTTCTTTTGAGGAGCTCACAAGGTAAATATTACAGTATCGAGCATATAGATTAACAGTAAAAAAATTAGATGGTTTTGCCTCAACAAAACCTTCCTGTAAAAGATAGAATACTGTTAGATAAATTAAGGGCTTTAACTGATATATGAAAACCGCCAGAAAAACTGGAAGTTTATTTCCCAATAAAAAAAATTAAAACTGAAACAGGTTATAAGAGAATGCCTGTGGAAAATCTGTCTTAAGGAATGCTCTGTAACGGTACCCCCCTCTCCCCTTTATCTAAGCATCTGTTTGTCAGCATTGCCTCAGATGACCCTATATTTTGGCCTTTACAAGTGCACTCATAAATTTAGCAAGTATCATGAGTAGGTTCATAATTCAGGGTACATTTACAGTCCCCTCTTGTGTATTACTTAACATGCAAATACTTTGGCTTGGAAGTAAAGTTATAGCACCATGGTTGGCTTGTGATCCCAGTCAGAGATATTTTTGGCAAATGAAATGAATCCAGATGGTGATTAGCAAAAAAAAAGGGCCCTTTTCCTTTCCCCCTGCTGACAAGAAAACCAAAGTTCATTGTACTATTAAATGGATTACAATCCCAATTCCTGAGTTCCTGCTCGGAACAGGCAAGAAGGGGAGCTGCCTCAGCAAAAATGTAGCTCTTGGATAAGCTGTTCAGTGATTTTCATTTTTGCCTTCAGGCATGAGAGATTGAAGAATTTACCTTCTTGAAATTGGAAGCAAACACCTGCCAGTTGGGTATTAGGGGCTTGCACAGTAATGGCAGCAAGGATGAAACAACAGAGGGAAAAAAAATACACAAAGACATGTGAGTTGTGTGACTACTTAGAAAAGTTTCTGCAAATCTTTCTTTGGATAGTTTTAATTCTGGATGGGAGTGGGGTGGAAGTATTTTGCAAAAGACCCTGGACTGGCTTTCAAAAGGCTTGTATGTACTTTCTTTATTAGTTACAGATTTCTTCTTTCAATTTTGGTACAGGACTTCAGATGAGGTACAAAAGAGCACATGGGAGCTTAAATTGCAACTTAAACAGAAATTAGGCACAAACATCAAAAGACGAGATCCCAAATCTCTTCACAGGATTCTGATGAAGTAAATGATCTTTGAGTCTGAGAAAGTTGTACTGTGTATCAAGCTTACAGCCCTGCAGCCCAAAGGTATTGATGTTTTCATCACAAAAAAAACCCACAACAAAACAGTTAGCAGCATGAAGCTCAGCCATTGAACATGCCTGGAGGTGCTATCACTTGCCTCAGGCTGTTTAGGATTCACAGACTAGGTATTTTTAATTCCCAGAAAGCTTGTGAGGCACAATTGGCCAAGCTGAGAAAAAACATAGGTTGTGTGGGACATTAATGTCCTCTGCAATAAGAAAGGCTTGATGCTAAAAGTCATAAACGAACACTGCCAACGTAGTAAAACAAGCTTGATAAATCTGAGAAGCATGCATTTAAAATTTCTCATCACAAGTGGCAGTAACAAATGGTATATGTCTGTCTTCTGCCTGTTCTTACATTGTCATGTGGACATACCAGTTTTGTAAAAAACACAATGCCAAGGCAGAAGTGCCTACACAACTGTGGCTTGGGATGTTGCAGAAAGGAGAGAGCTAATGAAAGCTCAAAGGACTGAGTTTGGACTAGGCAGGCAGAGACCCAACAAGCAGAGAATACATCCAGGGAGCAGCAGCATAAGAGAACTAGCTTTGGTAAGAGCAGACCCATGAACAAGCCCTCAAAACCAGAGATGGTGGCACAGAATATGAGCAGCTTAAGAACCTCTGAAAATTGCTGGACAGAGAACACGAAAAAACTCCTCCTTGAAGGACACAGCGGTCTGCATCTTTGTTTCTAAGACATCCTCTTAAGTCTCACCAACACCTACCTGTCTATTCAAATAAAGAAAATCTACCATCATAAATTACTTATTTTGTGTTCAAACACAACAATGTTTACATGATTATGGTCTGCATGTAGAGAACCCTGGTTTTCTTTGACATACCTGTTTTAGGAGGGGGTTAATTCACAATATCTGAATATTTGTTATGTTTTGAAAAGTGCTGCATGCAGGGTGGGGCAGGAGTGAGAAGAGAGAGAAAACAGCAGGAAGTCCAAAGCCAGAGATGTAAATGTTTGCAACAGTTTCATAAATGAAAAAATGAGAAGATGGATGTACGTAGTGAGTCTGCCATGGGATGCTCTTGTTTCCCAGACAGAGCAAACAGGAACAATTTCTTATAAAGGACAGGTAAATTCAAAGCGAGATAAATCAAGCTTCATTTGGGAGAGGTTTCTGAATATATTTTGCACAAATAAGAAATCTGAATTAATGGGAATTTCCAAAAGCATTTCAGTACTTTGGAAGGTAAGGATTTATGTAATTGCTAAGTATCATCTTTTCTTTTGCAAACCAATATTTCCTCCTGATTTGATAGATTAAAGATGCTTCTATGAAATCTTGACTGGTGTCAAAGTGAGTTTAGGGTGTTCTGGCAAACTTGTTTCTTTGTCAGATTAACAAATATGACAGACTGAAGTGGAATGACTCTTCTTGTACCAGGAGAGTCCCAAGAGTTGGGAAACACTACTCACAGACTCTGACAGTTACAATACAATAAACCAATTTCCTGCTATAAACTTCAACATCTGTTCTTTAGGTAAGAGGTAAAGAAAATCATGGTGCTCAAGAAAATAGCACTACAGTCATTGCAGAGGCTCCATTCAGGAATGACTCTGGGACTAGAGGCAGGACTGGAACATGCATGATATTGGACCTTCTGTGACAAGGATCTGACACTGCAGCACTTCTTTCAGGTCCTAAATTAATCTACTTTCTGACCCTGTATTATGTACATTCATAGGATCAATTGATGCTAGATCAGGTTCTGCACAGTACAGTACATCGCCCTCTCCCCTTAGGTCTTAACTCACCTTGAAAATTCTATCCAAATTTTAAATTTCTCTATGATATTATGGAATCATAGAATGTCTTGGGTTGGAAGGGACATATAAAGGTCATTTAGTCCAACCCCTCTACAATAAGCAGGGACATCCCCAACTAGAACAGATTGCTCAGAGCCCTATCAAACCTGACCTTGAATGTCTGCAGGGATGGGGCCTCCACCACCTCTCTAGGCAACCTGTTCCAGTGATCCACCACCCTCATATTAAAGAACTTTTTCCTAATATTCAGGCATTTCTGGTGAGCTGCACAGTTCCAGACTTTAGGCAGTCAGGCAAACCTGCACTTTATTTGCTAGCAATAAGACATTGCTGTTTGCCATTTGGTGGGTAGTAGCTCCTTCAAAGAGAAGACAGTTTAGAACTAGTTCATTTTGGCTACCACCATATTAAAAGGACATCTGCATATGGTCATGTCTTTTGAGATAATTAGGAAAGTCACAGATTTGAGTGGTTATGTTAAAGTTTTGTAAATAAATGTTTTGTAAATGTTTGCCAATTTCTAGGAAGCTTTATCTGAAAAGCTGTCTTGTGGTGCCCTCCGAGAGTCCTGAAGTTCTGGTCCTTTAAGGGTATAATTTCAGTATTGTAGCCCATAACAATGTGATACATGATTTTTTTGAGAGAACTACTTATGACTAGAAGGAATTTCTGGGCTGACATTTTCCCCAGTGGCTCAAGATCTTCAATACTACACTGGAGACCTTCCTTCAGTGCAGATGTTTGCCTATCAAAACTGTTCTGTTAAAAATCTATAGACAAATTTCTATTCACAATTTATTGCATTAGATGTGATAAAAAAAAAGAAAAAAGAAAAAAAAAAAAACACCCCGGATCCTAATTTAACAAGCTTTTGCAACTAATAATCAATGCAAGCAAATAAAATTATTTAACTAAGATGGAATGAGTGCTTACTGTGGAACAATATATCACTAATGATTGGAACAGGTGCACAAAGTGTCTTAATAAATCAGTAGCCTGGAAAACACATCAATTACTTTGAAGGTTAATGGATTTTTTTTGTTTCATCTCCAAAAACCATGAAGATATTTTCCTGAATACTTCAAACTATTCAAGAACAAACCAAACCAACAACCTTGATAAAAAAACTGAGAGTGGTTTATAAAGCAGAATAAAGTAATAGTGACACAAAAATAATCAGAATGCATTTATGACTGGAACAGTTGTAGCATTATATGTCTTGAACTATTGCTAAGAGACTAAAAAGAAGGAATTGGAGTTACATCCTCTGTTTCACTTGAAACTAATTCAGGTCATGAATTTTCATCAGAAACATTCTTTAGGGAAACTTAACATTTTTTTGGGAAACTCTCTAGTGGCAAAGACCTCTAAAAACCAGAATGTGAATCTTGTCAAAATATGACGTAGTGAATAATCTGATACTGAGATACTTGTCTGCAATCTAGCAGACCCTGGAATTTTGACATTAATTTCCCAATCAATAAAGTGGAAGCATACAAGTTTTTGAGGAGTTTTGATTTGATTTCAGAAGAGTAAAAATTTAAATCTTCTTGAACAGGCTAAGTACCTGTTTTCCCAACTACACACTTATACTTTTGTCATACAGTCTCCAAGGGATATATGCAGTCACAATAGCACAAGCTGGATAAGGATTTATAAGTATGATTACAGGAATATTTTTACATGCTTTTAAAAATCCAACAATAGGGACATGGAACTTAAATAAATACATGAACCTACAAAATCAAGTCAATGTAAGAGGGGTTAGATGCCCTGCAGTTCTGAGAAACAGGTTGCTTAAAAGTTTATGGTTGTAATTTGGGGCATCCACTTCCACTGCAAGTTGAATATAAAATCTTTTTAAAAAGATTAGAAAAACAACTAGTACGCAACAGATATTTACATAAAATTTAAAATAAAGAAAATATAGTTACAATCACCAAGAGTGAAGCAAAGTGAGAGAAAAAAGTGAAATATTCAGTAATTTAATGTATTTTAATAGAGGGAACTCTTGTTTTGCTTTCTCTTTCAGAATGCTCTTGAACTTTCAGAGGGCCTGAAGAATAGGAGAATTTAAATAGTTCACTTGGAAAGTTAGAGAGTTGAAAGTTTCAGGCACAAAAACAATTTTTAAAATTAAAATTATGACTGTGTGTAGGCAAATTCCATAATGGAAAATTATTTGTGAAATTATTGCAAGAAGCTATTTATTTTCTTTACTATCTGAAAAGGAAAATTTACCTATGTATGTTTTTAACATGCACTGTGTGGAATTTTGACAAAATTCTGTACAGCTCACCTTTGAGTTTGTTTTCCCTTCACAGTTTGTTCTACCTTTGAATATTTTGTTATTAACTATGCTCGGATGTAAATTCCTTTGACTCAATGTAGTATTTCAGGTTTATAGAGGCAGATGCAAGTAAATCAGCATCAGAGATTCAAATACCAGTTCTTAAGAAAGGAAGGGACTGGGGGTGGAGACAGAAACAGCAATACCTGTCCCTCTTGGATTTCTCCATCCTCTCACCTTCTGGATTCTTACTGTCTAGAAGAATATTAGTTTTTCCTTGCTCTGAATATATCAGAAATTATTTTAACTTCTGCATGGTTCATGAATTATTTTATCTAGGGAGTTTAGTTCGCCCAGTGATGGAAAGGGTCTATTTTAATTCCCTGCAGTCCAGACTGGACCCT
Organism: Apus apus; assembly: GCF_020740795.1. Taxonomy (NCBI): domain Eukaryota; kingdom Metazoa; phylum Chordata; class Aves; order Apodiformes; family Apodidae; genus Apus; species Apus apus. Next base: position 112,314,135 of record NC_067284.1, on the reverse strand, counting down.
TTGAAATGCACCATTGGGCTCCTCTGGGCATCCTACAGATGGCAGCAGCAATCGTGCCATATGTTCTCTGTGGCAATCCATGACAATAGCGGGACAAATTAAAAATAGCTTTGTCATTTTGAAAGATATATTTAGTACAGAGTGTTTTTCTAGCAAAAGAGCAGGGATAAAGTGCATCTGGAGGCAGAAAATCAGACAACTTTACAGCAGGAGTGGCAGAGATATATGGTGCTTCCATATAATACAGCCTAATTTAGAGAAAAGAAATTGACCTGTTAGACAAAGCCTGAATATGTGACTATGATTCATACAGGGGCAAGTGTGGATCAAAGAGATAGACAGAGGACTAGAACAAAAATCCCTCAGTTTCTTCCTATCTCATCTGATGAAAATTCAATTCATTCTTGTCATTTTCTAATAAACAAACCCAAAGCTAAAAGTTAACTAGAGTCCATTGTACAACACAACATATTTATTACAAACTGTCATTTCAAGTGAGGTATCTCAAATAATGGGTAAGTTAATAATAAGCTTTCTTACTGAAACCCTGCAGCCCACAGTCCAGTTCCAGAGTCTGATCATCATGCACAAAGAAACAACCTTCAGACTCCATCACTTCTGATCTTGTGTGAGCCCAACAGCCTTCTTTTCCGTATTACCCCGTAGTTAGTATTCATGTAATCTTGCTTTCTTACTCTCAAGATAAACAAGCAATTGACAGTCCCTTCATTTTCAGCCAGGCTTACAATTTAAAAAGCTGCAACCACTTTCACAGATGTAATTAGCAACATGTGGGAATTCTGGATACAGCCCTCTGCCGTGGCTGTAACAGTGAAGCAAATGTGTCTAGTCTGCAGACAGAGGTGATGGAAAGTCCTGCTTGAGCTGTCTCTAGCTAATTTGGGTTTCAATAACGTGAAAGAGACCTCTGTGCAGTTGCATCAACCAAAAAATCATTCTCATGACCTTGCTGTGTCAACCTTGTTATCATTTGTACTCAAATGCAAAGGGCTGTCCTCCTGTTCTCAAATTCAGACCTATTGCTGATGCCAACTGTATCTCTGTGGAGTCAATACCACTCTTTGAAAGCCCTGATGGTGGATCTGCTATGGATCATCAACCAAAGGCAGTAGGTGTTCACAACACATGGACTATGCACCTCTACAGTACAGGTTTTAAACCAGCTACTCCTGCACAAAACCTGTCAGTAGCAGAGGAGTGGAATTCCTCATATGGAAATTTAGAAAGATATAAAACTCAGTTGTCCCTCTGTGTTTTTCTTTGATTCACACTGAGTTAAAATATGAACTGAAAATTTCAATTTTATGTTAATCTGCAGATGTTCACCATGCCTTTCCCTGGCTGCTTAAGGCAACCAAAGTTTCCTCTTTGTGGGGATATCAGATCACAGTGATCATCTTCTGATTAATTAATGGACTGAGAGCTTTACAGCTCTAAATTTGTTGGATTTTTCTCAACCTTTGAATTACTTTTGTGACTTTTCTTCTCTGTGCCAACTTCACATTATTTTCAAAGAATAGTCTCACCAGACATGTATGAAATATTAAAGTTTCTGTTTAGGCAATGCCCTACGGGGGATGAAAAGATAATATTTTCCTTATTTTAAATATTCTCCTTATAACAAGACCAGATGGATCTTCTTGCCTTGGCATTTTAACTCTGGAAAATCAAAATTTGTCTACTGTGAACTCAAATTATTTTTCAAGAATCACAGCCTACTACAATAAATAACCCATTTAATAAAGAACCTGTGCCTTTTTTTTTGTTCCATTTTGGGTGTGCATGTATAAAAGAGAAGTTCAATACATTAGGGGAAAAATAAGGGAGCTTTTGCTTTTTATTCAGAAAGACACTACATTGCAGAATATACATTCAGCTCTTAACAAATCAGTAGATTGACAGTCACAAGGAATAAATGAAAAACTAAAAATACCTGGTTGGCTGACAAAGGACAACTGAGAATGAAGAAATTATACATAATATTAAAAATAGCTCAATTGTAAATACCTGTTGAATTATTATTTTATTTTTTTTTAGTGAAGACAGATATTTACTTAGTAGTATGAAAATTAAAGGAGCAAAATTGTGATTGAATGTTTGAAAATATATATTCTATCAATGTGAGATGCTGTAGAACATTTTCTAAAGGAAGATTTGTCTCTTGGGACATTTTAAGCCTAGACTGGAAAAAATATTTGGATGGAAATAATCTTGCTTGGGTAGAGATCTGGACCAGATGGTCTCATTAGTTCAGTAAATAAATAATGTAATGAGTCTATAATACCATGATATATTGAGTAAGCAAATGCCATTTTTCATTACCAATTTTCTAAAGATACTTTTTGGAAGCAAATGGTCACTTTGGATGTAAAACATAACTCAGCTCAAACTTTAAAGGAACTTTAATAAGAAAATAATTCTGTTTTTCAGGATTTTTTACTAGATATGAATTTAAAATATGTTTCTATCTCTTAGTCTTAGACCATCTTGGGAATTTTTTGTATAGCATAGCCTATGATAAACCCATTTCAGTGCAAAAAAATGCAAAGCTCATTTTCTAGGACTTTACCTGCTCTTTTCTATAAAATACTACAGAAACACATTGATTTAACTAGTATTTGAATCCAGCCATAAATTCACTTTAAAAAAACCCAACAAAACTGTAGACTCTAGACATAATGAACCCTTTAGAAAAAACCAATAGGTTTATTCATTCACCAGAAAAATACATTAAAATAACATTCAAGTTGTGATTCAAAACAAAAGATGCGAACAAATTTTGTTAAAAGTAATACTTACCATATGGTGTACAACACACTGACACAACAGAGTACATTTAAAAAGTAGTTAAGGGACACCCTGTAGTGCCTAGGTGTAGGGTGACATCTGGTAACATTTCTTTCTTGACTCAGAGTTTAATTTCATTTGACTTTGTGTGACAATCCTCTTTTTCGTGTACTGAACTAACCTCCTGTTTCGGTAGGGGGAACGAAACACACCAAAATGGAGTCAGTTCAGAAAACAGTTTAAAAATAAACAGATGAACACAGAGTTTTCATATAAACTAAGATTTATTTTCCCCACCTTCGTTGAGATGATATACCCACTGAACAGCAGCAGAAGGTTTGTTGTCCCTCAGTCTTTTGCAAAACATTGGAATAGTTATTTGGAATTTAAACATATTTCTTACTTTCCTGTTAGCCCACAACCTAATACCCAAGTGCTAGATCACTTTTCATGGTTCTCATTGTTATTGAGGAGTTTTTCCTTTGTGCTAGATGTGCAGTTGTCTGTCTAACTGCATCACTGCAGGTTTTGTTTCCATACTCCCTACCAGACATATGTTGCCTTGCTCTTTCCCCTGGTAGTTGGCCAAAAGGCATCTGAGTGTTTCGTCAAACAAGTTGAAGCCTTAAGTTGCACTAGGGGAGGCTTAGATTGGATATTAGGAAAAATACATCTTTACTGAAAGGGTTTTCAGGCACTGGTACAGGCTGCTGAGGGAAGTGGTTGACTCACCATCTCTGGAGTTATGTAGAAGAGGCGCTGAGGGACATGGTTTAGTGGTGGACTTGTCAATATGTTAGATTAACAGTAGGACTTGATGCTCTTAAAGATCTTTTCTAACCAAACAAATTCTATGATTCTATGGTTCTGACATGTCCTGGAGAGAACTTGTTAAAAAATGTTCACATAATTATTGTATAATTTTGACATTGAGCTGGTATTAATACAGTCCTCAAAGATGACCCTTCAACATCACTCCTTCAGTGACTGTATTTCTACTGCTTAAGTATAAATGTTGTGGCTTTTTATCTGAACTGGTCTCTGGCTTTTCCATGTACTGCTTTTATCTTGTACATTAACTCCTCAGCCTCACTGAACTTAGATCCCCACACTGTCCCTATCTGTCTTCTTCTTCTGTCTTTAATTCAGTCCCTGCTTGTTTCACCTCTAATAATATCTAACTAAGGGCTAACACTAATTTCCAGCCAATCCTTATCTAAACTAATCCAACTTATTTATCTACAGTCCCTTTCTCCCTTCTTACTTTACATTCTCTATAAGCCTAAAGGTTTAGCAGAAAGGGAGGTTTCTGCTGATGGAAGATGTCCCTCAGTTGGACTATTTATTCCAAACATTTCATGTTATATTATCAAATCTCCAATTTACCACACTTCAATTTAAGTAGCTGGCATTCAAATATGTGTGTATTTCCCTAATAAAACAAGATAGTTTGGAGTTATAATATTTATTTTATTGGCTAAATGATAGAGCATATAAACCAAATCTTTCTGAGTTAGAAAAAATACCCACCTAGCCCGGTTTTCTGTATTTGAAAATGGCTCAATAACAGAGGTTGATTGAACAATAACAAACAATCACATATACTTAAGATAAATGCTTCTTTTTGGTATTCAGTCATTAGGGACAGAAATTACATCTGTACCATGTTTTACCACCACATCTATTCCCAATGAAACTGTGTGACCTTTTGGAACTTGTTTATTCTTCTGGTCCTAAAGCAATCTATGGCAATGGCTTCCACAATTGAATCCTGCACTGTTTGAAAAGCACTGACTTTTGTTTGCTTTAAGCTCTCTGCCTAACAGTACATTGGATTGTCCTTAAGTTTTGTGTTGTGTCAAGCAGCGAATACAGTTCTGTGCAGCACATCACTCTGATAGATGTCTTCCTCATATTGCTGGCAAACTGAGCTCTAGTCTATTAGCTGTCTCCTTTTACAAAAGCCGTTGCATATTCCTGATTATCTTTCTTTCCTTTCTCTTCACCTTTCCTATTTATATCTTATTTCAGATAGTTGTACCAGAACAGTACATATTATGCAAGATGCAGGTGCACCATAAGATTTATACAGAATACAGTGATGATCTGTGCTTTGCTGAGTGTTTAATGTATTACTGTCACCAATATCAGTAGCATTGCAAAGTGATTGCTGCTGTGATTTAACAGAAATGAGAATGTGAATACAGAAGAGAATATGAAATAAATATTGTCACAGACATGATACTTGCAAGCACTCAGTGTAGCATTTCCACTTAACCTCACCTGTCTCTAATACAGCTCTGTATATAACCTGTGTGTTACCAACCTAAGCTCTTCTCTTTAAAAATTTATATTTTATGTAAAAAACTTCTCTGGGAGACATTCAGGACCCGCCTGGCTGCAGTCCTGTGTAATGTGCTCTGGGTGATCCTGATTTAGCTGGAGGGTTGGACTAGATGATCTCTAGAGGTGCCTTCTAACTCTGACAGTTCTGTGATTCTTTGAAATCCGGAAGAAAAAAAAAAAAAAAAAGTGCAAATTAGTTGTTGCTTAATGCCTGATTACCAAGATCATAACAAACTGAAATTGCACATCAGTGTAAATTGTACAGCAAATCCTTAGCTGCAGCTTAAATTTTTAGGTCTGCAACCTATTCTACTGCTGATTTTTGCAAGGAATTTAACAGACACAAGCTTAATTTTCCTATATCTAAAATGGAAATTTTACTGTATATTTAGGAGGGGTCTTATACCAGTTGCTTTTTACCTGAGTTTTCTATTTTCCTTGATAATATGAAGGGTCAAAAATCTTTACTGGGTCACATTAGCCCTCAAGTCCTGGTATAGCATGCTTGTTCTGTATGTCCCTATTAAGTACCAAAATCTATACCCAAGAGGTAGCCTGCAAAATCTCATTTAAGACAGAAAGTACAGCAGCCAAAACAGGCTGATCTCCCGTTTGACCTCAGCAGTTCAGTGCATTTTTACATTGTGCACTCAGTCAGCTCTTTAGCTAAGTTTACCCAGCTGAACCTGGAAGAGTGGTGTTCTAGGCACTACACCCTCATAATACAAGTGTAGTGAGTCTGACCCACTTAGCTAAATCACATTTGTACTCTGATTTAACACTTTGATGCCACACTCACTGTCAGGCAACTCTCACCATCAAAGGTTCTCCTGTGCTGAGTCTCTCACTTACTAGCCAGTTTTGGCAAGACACTGGCACTTAGCACCTCCACTGTTTTCAGAAAAATCACTGGGAATCTTCAATACACTTGAAATTCAGGGTTTTTTCTCTACTGAGATACCTATATATGAATGTAAGAACAGACATTTAGACTTCTTCACCTGCAGTTTTGAAAGGATTAAATTAACTGGGTGCCCACTTTAAGTAGAACATAAATTAGAACTGCAAAACTAGCTTCTTGGTTTGTGAGTCCTTTGTGAGACTGATTTTTTTTTCTTTTATTAGTAGAGCATATTGTCAGAACTTAGCTTACAAAAAATAACAGATAATTAAAGTATGCTCATTCACAGGAAGCCTAAATTTGACCCTGTTTTTATGAACTGACAAGCCACCTAGGCAGCTACTGTGCCTCAGGTGGTGCTATTGTATTCCTAATAATACTTACTGTCAATTAAAAAAAGAGAAAAAATAGAAGTTGCTAACATAACTATTACAATGAAATGAAAAGTCTTTCCCACAATAGCAATGAAACAATGAAAAGGTCACAGACTGTCTTTCATTACATCTTTTAAAATATGATTTTCAAAGCACAACGAATATAAATATTCATTTTGTTCTTAAGCAAACTCCCAGATCCCTGCAGAGGTGTTGTAATGACATACTGGTTTGGTGTAATATTTCTTCAAAGCAATTGGCAGGAGTCAGTTTCACTCATTTCATGAGTGTTATATCTGCATTTCTTCACAGAAAACTTGGATTTTTAAAAGAGGTTGTGTCAATGGTGAGGCGTCCAAAGTCCTCCTATTATCTTTAATTTTGCATTTTGCATTCGAGCTCTGTATTCTTTTAGTATTTCAAACATCATAATTTGCAAATCTGTTGGGTTTTTTGAGTTTGAGGTTGATTTTTTAATTATTTTTTTTTTTTTGGCTGGTTGTTTGTGGGTTTTTTGGTTTGGGTTTGGGCTTGTTTTCTGTTTTCTGTTTGTTTTTTTTTTAATCCTGAGAACCACAACATTTGTCTATACACATTGGAGGGGTCAAACACAACAAAGAAGCATACAGAGGTGGAAACATGAATGGGTAACCTGGAAGGAACAGCTAAACATTGTCCAAGTGTCCAAAGATCAAGTTAGGAAAGCTAAAGTCCAAAAAGAATTCAATCTGGCCAGGAATGTCAAAGACAAGAAGGTCTTCCATAAGTACCTGGGTGACAAATGCAAGGCTGGGGAAAATGTGGGCCTCGTGCTCCTTGAGGTGGGGGACCTGATTACACAGGACATGGGAAATGCTGAGGTGCTGGACACTATTTTTGCCTCAGTCTTTACTAGAAAGACTAGCAAGGCTTTCAGGAATCCCAGATCCCAGAAACCGAGGGGAACTGAAAGGATTAGGTCAGGGAATACTTAAGCAAGTGGAATATATGTAAGTCCGTGGGCACTGGTAGGATGTACTCACTAGTGCTGAGGGACCTGGCAGATGTTGCACGGCTACTCCAATAATCTTTGATTGATCACAGCAACTGAGGGAAGTGTCCAAAGACTGGAGGAAAGTAAATGTCACTTCTACCTTCAAGAAGGGCATAAAGAAACACCCAAAGAAATATAGACTGCTTAGCCTCCCCTTAATCCTTGGGAATGTGATGGAGCAGCTAATCCTGGAATAATTTCCAGGCACATTATGGACAAGCAATTCATTAGGAGTGGTCAGCAGGGCTTCACCAATGGTCTTGATGGGGCAGAGTGTACTCTCAGCGAGTTGGTTGATGACACAAAACAGGGGGAGGGGAGTAACTGATTTAATTACTGATCTCTTGGGCTGAATCCAGCTCCGTCCATTTTATGTATCTTAGAATTAGCAGTCTAGACTGATCAGAACCAGTCCAGGTGAAAGCCTAATCTAATCTTGCATCTGGAAAGTTTCATATTGATAATGGAAACAGCTCTCCAGGTTATTCACTGCCCAAACAAAAGAAAATAAAAGAAAACAAAAAAGAGCTATTTTATCAGGAGGTGGCTATTTGAATAGTTTTGGAATAGACCATATTTAAAGCATGACTGAGGCCAAATTCTCCTCCTTTCTTAAACTACTAGAGCATCTTTGGCATTCAAACTGGAAGATGTCAGGGACTGCCATGAGGAATTCAGAATTACCATCTGCATAGGACAAACCACCAAAACTCAGAAAAAATCTGTGGCACAAGGTGATTTGTATGTAGGCTGAATTCAAAGGCACATCTATCCCACCTCAAAAACTGTGCTCGTTGGCTTGCTTTGGAACTGCCCTGAAACCCAAACAAGTTTTGGTGGAGTTTCAGCAGAAAGCCTTTTCTGAGAGTTGTGAAGGGAAACAAGAATCCCTCCTCCAATTAAAATTATGGGCGATTTATTCCAACATCAGGAAAACAGAGTTCACAGGAAGCTTTGTTACATAAGTATAGAGCAAATATTTAGTATTTTCTTCTCTCCCCAGATATTTATCTAATTACATATTTTCCCCTCTGCAAGTGGAACACATTAACAATTTTTGTTTATGTATATCATGCTGCAGCTGATGCATATTCTAAAGAATGAGAGCCAAGCCTACCTGAGTTTCAGGCCCAATGTTTTCAAAAGAGATACATCATGGACAAATCAGAACTTTTCTGAAGCATTCCCATATCTGCCCCTTTCTGTACTGAGTGCAATGCTGGTGTTGCACATGGAAGCACTTTTGTTTACAACTCTGCTGTTACTCATGGCAGAAGCTGTAGTAACATTCAAGGTCATGACTCGTAACAGGGAAGATCAAATTTTCCTGCAGTTCCTTTACCAGTGTCTGCCAGTAAGTCCCATTAGTTATTTTAGTGTTTCAGAAGCTCTCTCCCTTTCTAAGCATGAAGAAAAAATACCTCAGTCCTTTACAGGCCTTTCTTCTTCCTGCTTCCTCTGAGATCTCTCAGACTTCACACGGCTGATGATATCTTTCTCAGACTAGCAGACATATATCTCTAAGTAAAACTGCCAGCAGCAAATGTCAACTATTTTCTTTTATCAATACTAAGATGGTCCCTAACAGCTTGGTTAGTTTCTTGGTTCCTAGCTGTAGCTGAGAGCTGCAGCAGTTAATGATAATGACTTACGTTTGCCTAGTACCTTTCATCTAGCAGCATCTAGTAGGATCCAAAAGTGTTTTATCTGATTGACAAAACGTGTAGAGGGAGCTCTGTGCCTACCATTGAAATACAACCAGAGAGGAGAACTCTGCAACTAAGTGAAACTGCAGAAAAAAAAATCACATAGACACCTCATACCTTCCTCTGCTGTGATAGCTGGAAAATATTAATGCTATCATGGGCTCCAAAGAGGTGGTTCATGCAGTAATTTTATCCTGTTATAGCATCTCTTCATCATTCCTAAAGGAACAAAAGCCACTTAGGGGCAGGAGATGTGAGGTTGAAAGAGAGGGGAGAAAGCAAAAGACTAGTATCAAGGGAAACTCAGTAGAGCAACGGGGGGATCTTGCTTCCACACAGCATTGGCAAGATGCCACTGTAATACAACATCTAGATCTGGGATCTAAAATCTAAGAGAAAGATTAAAGCAGTGTAAAGTATTCTAGTCGTGATGACAAAAATGGTCAGATAAGGTTATTTTTTTTTTTTTAACTATCATTATTGACATTTGTGAAGGTGATAATAAAGGAGAAGCACATTAGTAGTAGTTATGACTGTCAGAGAGTCAAGACACAATGCAGAGGAGATGTAGTGGATATTCAAAATATCATTTAAAAGGAGCAGGAAGCTGTGACAAATGCAGTAGTAGAAACAAAAGGTGAGTAAAATTACAAAGTCCAACATCTTTTGGGTATCTACAGAAGAAATAATTCCTGGTAATCTTTGGGAACTCAGCTCTAAGTGTGAGAGGAGAGGAAAGGCTCTTGGGTAAATATGATGGTTGTGGGTCACTAATGCCATGTACCCTTGTAAAGATCAAGTGATTTCTTATGCTACATCTGGGAAAGTAGTAGTAATGTAGAATGTGATTGCCTAGGACACTGCTGAGGCCATTCCTGTAAAGATTTCCCAGTGTATGCGCAGGAAAGGAAACTGTGCACTGATGGTCCAACAGGACTTTAAAGGGAGCATATGGGCTCCTCTATGGGGAAACAGAATTTATTTTGCCTATCTTATTGAGGTGAGGTCTGAGAATAGATGAGCTTTGTTTAAAAAATGGAGAAAGAAGGAAACAACTAGGAGAAATAAATGTTTAAGTTACATGGATGCAAGTTGATGAAGAAATTGCAGGCTCAGAATCAGAAAAAATGTTTCTAAAAATATAGTAGCAGCTGAAAAAAAATTCAGATCAAGCAAAAGCATTTCTGAAAGGACAATATCATGTAGCCATTGACCTTAACAGAGCCTGAATTCAGTAGTTCAGGATGTCACTCCCAATAGTCATTACTAATACTGCTGTTATGGAAATATGAACTGATCACCATGAGACACAGAGACCAGACACAAAGAAATTATCAGAGAGTTCCAAGTAGCCACATGTCAACTGGTAATCATTAAGTCTCTTGGACCCTGACCTTTGCCCACAGCAAATGCAAGGCTCCGTGACAAGTGAAGTCTTGTTTTGTTGTCATACTAGCCACAAGCTGACTCCTTCATTAGATACAGCCATGCCTCTCAAAAGTAGCTGCAGTCACAGACCCGCAGCAGTTTTTCAAAACACCAGAACACAGGAGTTGCAGTGGGTGGAACTAGAGTACAAGAAAACTAAAATAATTTAGAAGGTAAATGTCAGTTTTAACAACTCTCCTATTTAAAAAATAAAAGTTGAAAACACTCATTTTCAAACTGTCTACTTTTATCCTGCTGAGATTTTGAAATTGAAGGCCTTTTTATTTAATTTTTTGGTAAAACAGACTGAGAATTTTAAAAAGCTCAAACTAAATTTATATTTATGCTGTCTAAATGAAGTTCCTAATAATAGTATTTATAATAATAATTCTGTTGAATTACTTGAGATTTGCTGGAATTTCTGGACTTTTTTAGTGTGAATCAGAACTAGAAAAATATTTTGGTTCTGAGAAAAATGTCATGGGACAGCAAAAAACTCATGACCGTCTTTAATCTACCTTGTTCTGAAGTGACTATTAAACTACTTAATTGAAACACTAGCATTTAACACCCTGCTTGCTATGATATAAAGAAATACAGAAATCCCAGGGCAAGTTTGAACAAGCTGTTTTTTCATTTACAGTGACAGAATCATAGAATCACATAATCATAGAATCCTAGAATGCCAGGTTGGAAGGGACCTCAAGGATCATTTAGTCACACCTTTCCAGGTACTGCTATAGTTCATATGAGATGGCTCAGCATCCTTTCCAGCTGAGACTTAAAACTGTCCAATGTGGGGGAATCCACCACTTCCCTTGGGAGACTATTCCAGTGTTTCATTGTCCTCATGGTGAAAATTTACCTCTTGTTTCCAATCAGAATCTCCCCAGGAGCAACTTGTGCCCATTACTCTTTCTTTTCGATGTGACTCCTTGTAAATAAGGAGTCTCTGTCTTCTTTGTAGCCACCCTTTAAGCACTGGAACAAGGTCTCCCCTGAGCCTTCTCTTCTTGAGGCTGGACAAACCCAGTTTTCTCAGCCTTTCCTCATATGGCAGGTCCTCCAGCCCTCTAATCATCCCTGTGACCCTTCTCTGGACCCTCTCCAGCCTGTCCCATCCTTTTCATAGAACAGGGACTGAAACTGAAGGCAATATTCCAGGTGTGTATTGCTCCACACACTCCAAGTGCCAAGTAGAGCAGGACGATGACTTCTTTATCTCTATTGGTGATGCCCTTGTTGATGCAGCCCAGCATCCTGTTGGCTTTCTTTGCCCAGCAGCACACTATTCACTCGTGTGGAGCCTGTTATTCACCAAGACTCCAGGTCCCTTTCCACAGGGCTGCTCTTCAGCCAGGTGGATCCATCTGAACCGTGCTCCTGGTTTATGTGTTCCCAGGTGCAAGACCTTACACTGCTCTCCATTGAACTTCATAAAGTTCCTGCTAGCCCACTCCTCTAGTTTGTCTAGGTCATCCTGGAGGGTGGCTCTCCCTTCTGGAGTGTCAAACTCTCCACCCATCTTGGTGTCATCAACACATAAATCTGTGGGGTTTTTAACCTGAATTAGCTTCTCTGATGTTGTTCACGATGTGACACCAAACAGTGATTTCACTGTTTTTTCTGGGAGTGAGATGAGTGATAATCAGTGAGGCTTAGGGAATGTACCAGCAATTTTTGATGCCAAAATAAATCCTGGTGGAACTAGAACCTCAGACTTACTCTGAAATTGTTTCCTCCCACTGCTGCTTACCTATCCTTCTAGCTTTTTTATCTGTTTCAGTTTTATTTGCTTGAAAGTGTTCCTCAGCAGGACTGAGTCATATGCAATATTCATAAGTACATCTTGTCTTTAAACACAAAGTTTTGTTTCCATTAGGGGGAAAAAATAGGAGCTGGGAATACTCGTGACCATGAACAGTTGTTATTTCTGAAAAGCACTTCTTTCACTGAATAAGACAATCAGTTATTATAAACCAAAACATCTATCTACAATTTATTTTGTTTTCAGGTTAAATGAGAGAAAGCCTTTGCCCAGCTAGTATTTTCACAGTGTATAAGTGCACATGGGTCACTTGCAATCGTTCTTGGGACTTCAGAAACTTACAGTCAATACATTTTTTTTCCCCAATTCATGGATTTTATTTAATAAATGGAAATTGTTTTAGATTCAAGACAGGGAACTCTGCTTTAACCAGCATGGGGAAAAAAAGCCCCAAACATTAACTCTTCAATCCATCTCCATTTGGCACATTTCAAAATGAAGGTAGACAGAATTTTTTGATGCTTTTGCTAATTTGAAGATTAAATGTGGAACATGAGTCCTCTGTAGGTACAGTTCTTGTTTCCTTGCAATATATTCCTGTTCATTGTTAAGGCTGAGTATAAGGTAATTTCAGAATAACAAAGGGCTGTTTATATACAAGCTAAATAATTATTTTATTCTCTCCTGTATTTAACAAACACCAGCTTGAGTGATTGCATTCTGCCTATCTAATTTCCACCTATGCTTATAATAAGAAAGAATTTGATCTTTATCTTGCTTGTTCAAGTGTACATCAGTATAGCAGTGTTTCCATCTGCTCATGCAGTTAGGCAAAAAAGTGAATGTGTTGTACAGGATATTAAAAAAATAATAATAAAAAGCTCTTTTTTTCCCCTATTTTTTGGACATTTACCTGAGAGGTGGTTATCTTTCAATGGCAGGTGATTCACTCCTAATTGTATGAATGAGGAAGGTGTACAAATACACTCACCCCTTCATTGGTGCTATCACCAGTATAGCTTTCAATTACAGTAAATAGAAAGATATGTTAAAATTAAAATAATTTTTTAATATACTTTCAAAATAAAAGTCTTATATCTACAATGGGGACATTTTCCTGAAGTCTTTGGCCTGTGAGTCTGATCACAGCTGCCTGAAATGCCTCACCTGCTACATCCTTAAATAATTCAGAGAGGCAGTTGCATCTACTCTTGTGCTGTGTATCTGTGTGCAGTTACAGTTGCCACAACCTACCTTAAAGCAATTGAGATAATTTCCAAAGGCACAGGGTGAAGCACAGTTCAAAGAGACCTCCTCTGACTTACTCCTTTTTCCCTTCCCATTAGCTTGGCTGTAAGTAAACGTGACTTGAGTTAGACATGAGGGGACAAACTGTCTGATGGTCTTTCCTGGGGGGGACACAGACATTGATCTGTGACAGTTCAAGTCATACACATTTTTTAGACCTTAAAACAATGCAGTCTTGTTTCACTCATCTGGCTACACCCAGTGCACTGACAATCCTTTTTCTCCTTATAATAGAGCTAATTGCAACTGGAAATGACAACTTCAGAGTTAAGTTAGTGTAATATTGTGTCATTTATTTTTTGTGAGAACAATGTTAATTAACACATCACTTTTCACCATGGTGGAAAAATACTGTTATTAATTTCATTAAAACTTTGATCCATGATGTTGGCTGAATACAAAAGGTGTGTCCTTTCTGATGCTGATTATTTGACAAAAGATTAAATGGAAAAGAGAGTTCTCTATATTTTTATTAAGATTCTTGGAAACTGACCCGGATTTTGACTGGAAGATTCATTAATATTCATTTGCATAAAATTGCCTTAATTTTAGTGATAATTACTTCAGTTACCAACTGTGTGATTGATGGGACTTGTGTCTTCTCTCTGAAGGAGATGAGCTAAATAAGAAAGTAGAAACTTGCCATTCATGCATGATATTTTTAGCTGCCTTTAATTACAAGCTAGCTAAATAAGCATGCAAACCTTGCTATGATTGATAGGATCTCTATGTTGTAGTGATTGTTTTTTCTTGAAGTTAGAAGGTGCTTGAATCAACTGAGTTCTAAAATTAACTGGAAGCTGCATCCCAAAGAAGTCTCAGTTCTTACTTAAATTAGCGATGAAGAAGAAACACTTAAATACTTCAGCTGCTCTAAATGCATATACACACACCCCCTCTCACACATCCACACAATCATCTTCATAATAATCTGCAAAGATGCCACTTAGATGGACTTTATGTATCCCAACTAGCTAGGAAGAAATTATCCTTTCCTGCAAAAAAACTCCCTGTGTTTCCAAGTCTCCTTTTTCACTGGGATGAAACACGACCTTCTAAACTTCATAGCAAGGAAAACCAAAACATATGAGCCACACTCACATCTGTTTTCATCATTATGCCAGGCAGTCAATATCCCTGCTTTGGCATTGTCCCATGTTGCAGAGCAGTGCTTGAACAGACTAGTCTAAACCGCATAACCCTTCTCTTGCATCTTCCCTTCTCAGTTATGTCTTCTCTAGAACAAGTGCTCAATAAAAGGAAATCAGCTGGCCTTTCTACTGTTTTGGTTTTTTTTTTTCAGTACCAAAAGTTATTGGTCTAGAAGAGAAAAAAATAGCTTTTCTCTTAGACTCTCACCAGAAACTCTACCATGTTTCTGAGGGAAGTATTGAAATTAATGAATACCCCTTCATGATATTGTACAGAGATGGAGTGAATGTATGATGCTTTTATTATCATTTGTTAGGCTCAGTCATTGCACAGAAGGGGTTTTACAAAAGCACACTGAAACCTACAGACTGTTGTATTCTAGGAAGATGAAATAATCTTTTATATTAATAGATTTTGCTGTAACAATTTTCTTGCTGATCGGGATAATTTCTCATTATTCACTCATCATTTCAAAACACACCATACTGTTCACAAAGTCCAATCTAAATTTGTATTGCGAGTAGAGCTAGAGAGGGGATTAGAACTTCAAAAGAATGATTTCTTAATCCAGGATGACCGATATTTTTCTTCAGTTATTTTAAGGGAAATATCCCCAAATCATGATATTTAATAGCATTTTTAAAATTGTCTTTCTCAGTCATTCTGTGAATACTTCTCTGTGAGATCCTTGACTGACATTTTGGTGGCTGGAACACATATTTGGCCAATTCCCTTGCGTATGTGTTGGGAGTGGGGTTGCTTCCTACCAAATTGCTCACGTTGTGCTGTAGTTCTTCTTTCTCTGGATGTGTTCAGTATCAGAGCTGGGAGGATGACTGTAAAAGCACCCTGGTTTTTACCATAGTATGGTTTTACCCCAGAATCTTTGAAAATACAAGTAACCAACTACATTAAACCCATTCAAACCTGGTCTAGATGAGTGGTACAGTATCAGAGAGCATTGCAACATTAACATTTTCTGTCCAGTAAGAACCACAGGTTGATGAAAACACTCTGGAAACCTTGTACAACAGGGAAGAGATGAAATAGCCTGTTTACCCTCTCTGAATGGAAGAGCTGAAAGTATCCTGTCATAGTGGTGAGAAGTGATTGATGTATACAGCACAGACAGTTCAGAGACAACACAGACTGTATTGTGCAGCTTCCTTTATGCCACTTGCTTTCTACTGATTGCCATGTATTAATTGTTATTATTATGCAGTGATGAATTTTTATTTTCTTTCATTTAAATAAATAATCAATGTATCGTTTTTAGTAGTTTGCAAGCTATTTGTTGCTTTTAGAAGCCCAGTTTATTCTTGAAACATTTATTTTCTACAATTTTAATTTGTTAAACAATTAAATAAAATATTACCTTACTAATAGCCTCAAAACCAAGAGTAATTAACAACGAAGTTTGTTTACAAGCTGATTTATCACAGTAAATACCAGCTTGGCATTCAACTGCAAGAGCAATAATGGCATTTTTGTATCCATTACTTCTCTGCCTATCACTTGCCTGTACAATTTCAGGTGTATTTAGTAATGCTCAGTAGAACGGTGCCAATTTATTTCAGCTGCAAATCTGGCCCTAAATATCTTCTGTTGACTCATACATATGTCTCAGTCCTTTGAAAGCCAGAGACTCAGCTGTCAATGAAACCTGAAGCCAAGTGTTACAGACATTTTATACTTCTTGGGTAGCAGCCACCCATGTGGAAATACCAGGTTTTGAGCAGGTACACAACGGAAGGTTTCTGAGGATGTCTGGACAGCTTCTGAAAATTTCCAGATCCTCCTTAGACTATCAACTTCAGAACCTTCTGTCGTCCTGTTGCTAACATTTGTTTGAACTGGGAAAAATAAGACAGAACGTGTGGTCTACAAAGAGTGAGGAGAGGAATTCCATCAATATGAGCCTAAAGAGATTTCAAAGGTATATCTGAATCTCCTCAATTAATTAGTTTTCCTCTCTGGACCATTTTTAACCCAGTCAACATAAGGGCATGTCTAAGAATTTATATTTGCTAGTGGATTTAAATGGCTAAATTAAGCAGTAGAATTGGAAACAATTCTGAGAGAAATTTCACAGTAACAACATTGACCTCACCTGTGGGGTTTTTTTTCTAATGTGACAATGTAAAGACTGGTAAAATTGCTGTAGTGGATACTGAAAAATAGTGCTTTCTCAGTACATGTCAAGAACAAAGGAAATTTGCTGCTTTTTTGGTTTCCAAGCATCTACCAGAATAGTTTGTGTAGCCATAGATGAAGCTTTTCTCCTTCCTGCTGGCTGTCTGTAAGGAAAAAGGTGGTTTCTGGTATAATAATGCATCTGGCTATGAGCTGGAGAGAGACCAGTTTGCCCTCTGCATGGTCTATAGCTTGGACTTGATGATCTCAGAGGTCTTTTCCAGCCTTAATAATTCTGTGATTCTGTAATTCCCAGGCGTGTTCTCACAAGTTTGAGAAGCAAGGCCTTACCTGACATTTTCATTTGTCTCCTCTTAATTATGACAAATGAACATTATAGATACATCTGAATTAACAAATCTGCTAAACATCTAAACTAAATAGTCTGAAGACAGCTATAATAAATATGCATAGGCAACTTTAGAAATTGTTCCAGTAAGGGTTTCATTGGCTTGACTGAGATAACACCTACTGAGGAGAAGCTGGTACTGGATAGGATAGCCACAATGTGAAAGTTTGGTTTCCTTCACTATGTGAAGGAAAAAAAATATACATTTTCGGCTGTTAAAGCTTCATAATGTGTCTGGTCTACCTTTCCTACAGACAAGACACTCTACTGATCTTTAAGTAATGGATTTCATTATCTGGCTGAGTTTTCTCATCTTGTACAAACATGAACATGCTGCATTCCACCATTGGCAGCAAGAAGGTGAAAAGTGCTGTAGGAAACTAAATGAACTTTTTCATGCGTATTATCTGACAAGCATTTTCACAGAATCACAAAAGACATGAGATGGGAAGGGACCTCTGGACATTGTGTAGTCCAACCTCATGGTCAGCTAAACCTCAATATGTCCAGTTGGGTTTTGACTATCTGGAAGAATGGAGACTACACAATCTCTCTGGGCTATCTGTTCCAGAACTTGACTCTCACAGTAAAAAGTGTTTGCTTGTGTCTGTGGGTGGTTGCACAAAGAAACATTGTTTGCTTTGTCATGTCCTCTAGCTTCATTTGATGAATCCTAGTTCTCATTCTAGAAGAGAAAGTGAGCAGTCATTTCCTACCATCCTCTTATCCACTGTGAATCTTTTAGAAACTCTCCCACCAGGTTCCCCCAAGTCATCTTCTTTCCAGCGTGATTACACTTAGACTATTCAACTGCATCTTGTAGAGAATGTGTTCCATAGAGTTTTTGTCCTTTGCACTTTTTCCATTTCTAGCAGATACCAGACACACTACTTCAGTAATTAACAAATAATTAATGCATAAAGTGGAAAATTTTGTTCTATATACATATATTAATAATTATTGTAGTTTAATTTGTCTTTTTGAATGCTTGCAAACACTGATCTGACACCCTTCTCATTGATTATAACCCTGGGTATAAGTTACAAAAAGCTGGTATGAACATGTAAAACTACAGCTTGTCCTCAAGGCCAGGCTGGATGGGGTTTTGAGCAACCTGTTCTGGTGGGACTTGTCCCTGCACGTGGCAGGGGGATTGGAACTAAATGATCTTTAAGATGACTTCCAACCCAAACCATTCCATGATCTATCAATGCCCATAGTCATGGACTGAAGACATGAAAATGTTCTTGCTAGTAGAAACAATCATGTTTGAACAAATACATCTGGACATACGTGCACATCACATATACACACATATGCACCAAATCTAAAATCAATAACACATGATTTGATTCTAGAATACTAATAAGTTCAACAACAGTATGATACTCCAGAAATATGTAGAAGAAATACCTCTTTTTTCTATTTCTTTTTCATAATATTTCTCTTTTTTCCCTCTGTCCTGATATAACAACAGAATGCACGAAACAGAACGATTCCTAACTAAGTTATTTGGTTTCTTTAGTCACCATAGTGCCTGCATAAGGTGCTCTGCTGACTGCAAACTGTATTCATGAAGCAGTTAAAATCCATAACCTCTTTTCTCAGCACTGCCCTAGCATTTCTACTGCTAAGGGAGAGACAAAACCCCACAGTCCTCAAATGTTGTGTTGGTCTTTATACCTGACAATGGGTCAGCTAAGAAATCTATTTCATACCTTCTCACCCTCTGATCTTTGATATTTTTCTCTGTAAAGTGTGATGAAAATGATTAAGATCTAAGAGAAAAAGAAGCAATTAGATCGAAACCAAGTGTCAGTCTAAGTGAAGAGGGAATATATTCGTATATTTTTCAGCTGAGGAAAACAGCCTTGATACCTCACACAACTGTAATATTATATTTCTAGAGATCTCTTCTTCTTAAGGCAAGCATGCCTGAGGTGCTTGGTTAATTATTCTGCTGGATCAGAAAGCCTGAGGTGAGCATGGGTTCTTGTGTACTCATTCATCTCTAATTATTAGATTCCGAGTTGGATGCCAACTAATTCTGCCTGTGTACAAATTTCTCCAAACAGATTTGAGCTCTAACACTATATAAAAAAACACAAGGAACACATAAATAAACTGTCAACCATATGCAAATCAGCAGCCCAGGGGAGTAAGAAGACCAAAACTAGTAACACCACAACATGAAGAGCAAGTTTTAACTGAGCAGTCAGACTGGAATTCTGCAGCTAAATTGATGAATGCCTTAGGAAAGTCAGAAACCAGTGAAGCAGACTACAGTGTTCTGCATAATGCTGCATATACCCTTAAACTTTGAGGTCTAGTTGCTAAAGCTACATTCAACAGCAAAATAAAAAGAAGTTACACAATACAAAGGGGTAATCTTGCTGTGGGGAGATGCTCCACATACCAATGGAGAACAGTTTTGCAAGTCACCACTGTAGGTAAAGCAGCAGGGTTACCTGTTCATTAGAAATGAAGATGAGTCTGTGGAGTTCCATATGTGCAGTTGTAATCACTGCTGGCTGAGCAGGCACATTCCCTCTTCCAGAGACTAAATAACAAACAAACAAGAAAACGAACAGACGAACAAACCAGAATAAAAACACATGTCCTGGTTTATTCTCCCTCATATTTTGATACTTAACTCATACTTAACCTATTCAATATCTATTAACACAGATTCCCTGTATGGTCCAGGGAGAAAGATGAGTTATTGAAAAAATCAGTTGTGTTCATGTAGGACCTTGATCACCCTCTAGAAAGGATCTCTCACCAGGACTGTAGGAGATAATAAATGTGACCATTCACCTTGCATTGTCTGCCTCAATGCTTAAAATTAATACACATGCATTCAGAATGTAGGCGACAATTTCAAGAGAACATCTGCACTCATTTATTTATTTAGAATTAACCAAGACATTGCTTTACTTTTTCACTGATAAGACTATTGACACTATAAAGACTTGCTTAGAATGATAATCAGGCACTATACCTAAGTCCATCAGCAAGAGTAACAGGTTTTAAGAATGAGGTACAGTACCAACACCACTGCTTAATGTGAATTGGAATTGTGGAATTACTTAGATAAAAGCAGCAAATGTGGATGACATGGGATTTATTTCTGTTTCACCATTAAACTGAAGGATCTAGTTAAAGATGTCCCTGCTCATGGCAGGGGGTTTGGGCTAGATGACCTTTAAAGATCCTTTCCAGCCCAAACTATTTTGTGATTCTATGACTCTCTGGTTCTATAGTTTCATTATTCTACCTGATGGAGCACAATTAGTTGATAATTTGGTCTTAAAGTCTTAAGTAAAATGGAAAAAGCACTGTTTCTCAGCTTGTAAGTCTTTATATAAAACTTAATACAATCGAGAGGAATCTTGTCCCAAATTAGATTTTTTGATTTTTTTTTTTTTTTTTTTTTTTTTTTTTTTAAATATGGGAAAACCAGAATTCAGTCCTAGTGTAGCTGGAATGTCACATCACATTTTACTGGTGCACATTCCTTATGGAAATACCATGGAAGATTCCTACAGGAACCACCTGAACCCTAGCCTGCAATTTGTGTTGCAATTAAAATCTTGCTGGGAAAAAAACAAACAACAATACCCCCCCCCCCAATAAAACAAACAAAAAAAATCCCAAACAGAAACAAACAAGCAAAGAAAACCACATAACAAACAAAAGGGGAAAAAAAGTGTAAAATGTTACCAGGTTCAAATTCTCTCCTGAAAAGTTGAAACCAAGTACTATGCACCAATGGGGCTGAAAGTCTCTAGCCATAGTATCCACATCTGAGTGTCTGTTAGTACCTGCTAAACTAAAACAAAGGGATAAGGATAATCAGAGCAATAAGCATTAAAAGCCATGCACTTTTCTGTCTTCATGAATACACAGGGGTGATTTCACCTGAAATATTTCAAGTAGCAGTTGGATATAATTGCTATCATAAACCTTTCAACAAGTAAAAATGTCAGTCTGTGCTAAATAGAAAAATAACTGCTTTATATATAAATATGAATGTCTGTATACATACAGAAATTTATGAGGGGAAAGATAGTTTCTAGCAGCTCTGCTTTGACTAACTTTATGGAAAGTTGATGGATATTGGTGTAGTTACACTGATTTACATCTGATAAGAACCTGTTATTCTGTTCTATTCCATTCTGCTGTAACACATACATAGAAAACATGTACAGAATAACATTTACTATCTTCACAAATATCTTATTCATCCACAGTAAAAAAGCTCTCACCTGTCAAGATCAGATTTCTTATCACAGATTTTCAGAGTATGAAAATAACTATGCAACTTAATGTATTTTTCTCACTGAATCAGTAGCCATAGAACAATTTTTATCATCTGTCTGTGTGAAGAAAATCTCTTCTCCCCTGGACCATGACCTCAGCCCAGGCACCATTGTACAGTTCCCTTTGATGAGTGAGACTCCAAATGAGAAGTGCTGGAGGCTGTGTTGATGAAGTTTGCACTCTGGAAGTAATTTATGAGTCTTTCTGTATGTAGTAAAGGGCAAAGAATAATGAAATGTAATGTTGTTGTGGTTCATTCATTTCTATATGTTTTCCTAGGCTCAGAAAGAACTTTTAAGAAAAGGATAATCCTTGCATCTGAAGAAATGAAGCATTGCAAACAGCTAAAGCAACTAGAAACAACTTTTAACAGAACTGTTACGAACTGAAACAGAAAACACGTTATTTTTCCTCTCAGACTTTAACCCTGTCACACTGAAACATGGTAAGTAGTGATTAAAGCTTCAGGTGACGACAGGGAAGATGAAGAACACTCCCATTTGTTTCTCCTGCAAGTCACATCTTCTCACTATGTCTCTTTTTCACATTTTTAATTTTAGGGGCAGTGAAACAGGCACCATTTTCGAAGTACTTTGAGATCTCTAAATGGAAACCGGATCATTAGAGCTACATATTGTTATTGTTTTATTCCTTTCTAATACTTCCCAATTTTTCATTGTCCAAGGGATCAATTTTTTCTTTTTTTCCTAACTCCACTCACCATCATCTAACTCTGTCCACAGATTCTTCTTGTAATAAAAAAATATTGGTTGGATAAAAATATTGTTAGCATGAAAGGCTTAGCAAAAAAATGAGGGGAAATTTATGTGTTGATATATTTATATGTTTCTGCTCATCCATACATAAGTAATTGTATTCTAAATAAATTATATTTTATCTATATTTGAAGATTATTTTTTTATGAACATGGAATATTTTCCATTATATTTCAATTTGGCTGATAGACCATAGTAAATAAAAAGCACTAACAAAGTAAAATGAGAACCTTTTCTGGTTTACATGGACCCATTAAAGAAAAAGCTCTAATATTTACCTTTTTTGTTCAAAGGACTAAACATATTCATTTTCTAAAAGTCTGAAGGCTTTGTTACCATCATAGTTCAAATGAATTTTTCTTAGGTCTAGATCAAGATTTTGGAAATGTTAGATTTCTGTTTCATGCTAAATTTTCTCTCTGACTTGGGCTTCAATGAATCAAGAATGTAAAGGTGGAAAAAAAACAGAGAAGAAAAAAATTGTATGGCAAATCCAAGTGTAGACTGCAGTAACAGGAGAGAAAATACCAAGTGTTATACCTAGTGTTGGAGCATTCAGCATTTGCCTGAATTAAACCTGTAGCTTCAAGCCTTCTGGCTTGAGATCTCAGTAAGGTTCAAGTTTCCAATACGCCCCAACTGTCACTGGTGTCCTGGGACTCCCATCAGGTATATCAGGACTGATTGTCAGCTAGAAGGTCTGTGTGAGGTTCAGGGCATCTGGAGGAATTCAGTGCTAAAGCAACACCATTTGGAGCTGCACTGACTCTCATTTTTTTATAACACTCCCCAGAATGCGACATCCTGATGAACACGGCTCTGGCCACCTTCACCTCGATGCAGAGCTCACACTTTCGAAAAATCTGTTTGCTAAAATTTTACATGGATTGTACTCATGTATTCTACCAGTATTTCACATGGCTGGGAAATTGTTGTAGACCAAATATAACAGAAATAGGGCACAGAGAGGCAAAATCTGCAGTAGTTTGAGCTGAAGATGAGTGAGTAGCTCAAAGTGCAAATAAATGCAGTGGTATCTTCTGTAAAAACCATGTTAAAAATATCAGTTCTGAAAGTCTTGCTTTCATTTTACTAGTGTAATATAATATGCAGAAGCACCATACTTTTAGTGTATGTAATCTTACCTGTGCTACTATATATGTTTTTATTATGCTGTTTTAAATGTTATTTTCTGCTTTTATTTCAGAAATACAGTAACTATAAAATATCCTCTTAGACATACTTCTGAGAATTCATCTGGTTAGTGTTTCTGCATGCCTAGATGTGACAAAGACTAACTAGGATCATCCCTACAATTCACATTGTTTCAGATCAGCAAAGTCAGAAAGAAAGAAACTCATCCACTGAACAAATAGGAGCTCTGCTTTTGAACTACTCATTGTCCTTGCCACTGTAATTGTAGTTTCCCTCTTCTTTCTGCAGTTCCTTTTCTTATTTGTCTCCCTGTGATTTCCACCCACTTAGCAAGGTCATGGCATGTGGCTTGTAGCAGAATTGGAAATTGAAGACCCAAACTTTGAAGGATCAGAGTGAATAAGGTACCCAGACAGGGTAAAAGACCTTTTTATCCTACTGTTTCCTTTAAGAGTATCCTTTAAATTTTCTCTCAGTAGCTTTTCACTGTATGCAGATAAAGTTAGCTGCTTTCCATGATTGTCCCTGAAAGGAAATACTGGAAAAAAGGATGTTTAATCTTGTGTGAGGAAACAGAAAACTTTTGCAGAAGGTGACATAGGGCTTGTTCAGGTGAAAAATGCATTAAACTCTTGAAAAAGGAAAAGCTGAGGAAGGTAGCAGCAAGCAGTTTTAAAACAAAACTGTAACCTTATCTAATACTATGAAAATGGTCTTTCTGTCCAGCATCCAGGCAAAGAGAATTTTAGCCTCTGAGGACAACACCAACATTCAGGAATCTGGGCTCCAACTACTGCTCTACAGTTTCAACCTAATCTACAAGTTCCATCAAGTCTCTTTATATTTCATCAGTCCCATCATACACCGTGTCTAAATAAAAATGAGCAACAAGGCTACCAGCAGGTAACAGGAATGAGATGTGTTTTATACAGAGAACTGGCAAAGGAAAAGGTAAAAGAGTGTATGTAGAGCAAACATGACAGCAGTCAGGCAGAGGAATTTCATGTGAGTTTTTTTGATCCTAAAAAAAATTCACATGAGTTTTTCTGAGCCTTTTGAAAATTGGTGGTTAAACTTCTCTGGGACATTGAAAAAAGAAAGATAAGTATTTGTCCTTCTTCCTAAGTTAAAGTTTTTAATACTTAAGGGGGAAAAATTGTTTTTATAAAGTGGGTTGAGTAGCAGTCATTAGTAAAGAGAATACTTTGGTGTGTTGCAGTGTGTTCCTGCTTTGCCAAGCAGGAGAAAGGAAAGTTACACATTTCAAGCATTGCTCTAGAGTTCAAGGACTTCTGCAGTCCCTTACATTATATAGCTAATGTATCAGGCTTATAACACACATTTCTTATCACTACTCAGTTCATAAATACCATTTTTTTTCTTGTTTTCTTGATAACCTTAGATTCATGAGTTTTTTAGATAGTTAACTTTTTTTATAGGAATTCAATACAGGTTGCTTATCACCTTAATACAAGAGTCCCCTCAGCTGAAAATTAATTTGAAGGAGATTGTCAGTCTCTTTTCCCCTGTTCACCTGTTTGTAAATGATAAAGCAAATAAACAGCTCTTTAAGTACCTGCGTCTAGCACTTCATTCACTTGAAAGGCTTTATGTGCCTAAGCACAATATCACACATCTATGATTATGCACGATTTTCATCTAATACATTCTTCCCACTGTGAAATTCAGTTGTTCTTCCCAATTTAATGCACAGTTTGTTTTGCACGTAGAAAAGAGTATATGCTGAGCAGTATCCTGTCTGACTCACAGTTATAAAATCTCAGTCTGCACCGAATCACAGAAGCTGTTTTAAAGATCCATTGTCTGTCTCCTGTTTCAAATGATTAAAACCTAATTTACTTTAGCAAAGATTCTGGCATATTGACTGACTAGGAGATACTGAGCCCATGAACACTGCAGGAGCCCAAGTGGGAGTATTCTCGGTCTCTCTTAGTCACTATAAACAAAGGTTGTTGGCCAAGAAGAAAGCAAACTGGAAGAGGGGAGATTTATGTCAGACATTAGGAGGAAATTCTTCACTATGAGGGTGATGAGAAACTGGCACAGGTTGCCCAGGGAAGTTGTGAAAACCCCATCACTTGAAGTGTTCAAGGCCAGGTTGGATGGGGCTTGGAGAAACCTGGTCTGGTGGAGGTGTACTTGGCCATGGTAGGGGGTTGACTTAGTGATCTTTAAGGTGCCTTCCAACCCAAACCATTCTATGACTCTATGATTCTATATATATATATTAAATATGCCTTTTTTGGATCTCAAAGGCATTAGACAAAATCTGGCAGTGAATAATGTTGATTAGTTGTATGAAAAGAAACTTTTAAATAAAACTACCTGGCTGCACATATAGGCTATTTTATTGTAGGTAAGGAACTGGGAATCACTGAAAGTATTTCTGAAGTAATCAATTGTTTGAAAATTTGTTTCAGAAAAGAAGTTATTTGCTATCTACCATTCCTGTCCTATTTTAAAAGAGCTACTCAACGATTTAGTGTGGGTTAGAGGACAAGGTTTTCTAGAAAACATGCATAACATATGTTAGCATAATAATATAAAAAAACCCCAAGATTGCAAGAATTTTGATTAATTAAAAGAAGAATCCTTATATAGAAAAGAAATCCATGGGTAAAAAAAAAATATATATAAAAAAATAAATTTGTGGTATCAATTTACTGGCAATAGCAACTGAATTTTAAAAGTTTTTAAAGCATGCATGTAGATTGGTGGGCCCTGGCCTCAGGTTTAGCAAAGTAAATAAAGTATAAGAAATTACAGAACTTGACATGAAAAATTGGATGAAACAGATGACCTTTGAGTACAAGTAATTAAGGATAGGTTGTTTATATGGGCAGGGACAAGGCTGGAGGAAGTTGGGGGTCAAAGTGAATCAGGGAAAAAGAACCATGGAAAACCAGAGGACTGGAGATTGAGGGGGAGTGTGAGCAAGTGTCAGTATGTTTGCCTCTTCAGTCTCTGCACCTGTTCATTGCAGTCAGTTATGAACTCTATTCCTATCTATTTTCTGTGTCAATGTGGTCTCTTGTTTGTATGTGTGTGTGTGTGCAGGTGTGTGCATGTTCTGCTAGCACACTTTGAGCTGTGCTATGCAGCTAGATTCTGGAAAGATCCAAGGTGAGAGCCAGAACTGGATGAAGAGGCCCAGGATCTGGGCACAGGGTCTGGATGGAGTTGTATTTGGGCCAGAGCCCACAGGATCCTCAGCTGTCTGTGAGGTGCCTGTAAATTAAGGGAGTCCAGCACATGTGTGCTTGTCAAGTTCATCAGTGAACTTCAAGTCTAGGTAGCCAGAAAGGAAGACCTGGATTGGATCATTTGTATTGTTCAGGACTTAGGGAGGTATCTGCTATGTGTGCATTTCCACTGTATATGTGAGCATTTACACCCCAGTAACACAGCCTCTGCTCTGCTTTTGCCTGCACCTACGAGTGGGCATAAGCAGCAGATCCACATGTCTCCAAGTGAGACAGTAGTAATTGCTTGGATCCTAAAATACAGTGGAACCAACCTTCCTTAACAAACTTTCAAGTATGAAAAATTTACTTAATGTTCCAGTTTATAATTTGCATGGGGCTGATAACGGATAAATTGTTGCGTAATATTTATATAATGTGCTGTTTTCTTCAGAAGAGAATATAAAGATGATGAACTACATGTAAATACAGAATAATATGTACATCCATATCACAGAAAGGAAAAGAAAAAACAGCTTAGAGAAGTCTGCAAAATTAATCCCAAACTCTATTTCTGTGTAATAGATTCATTTTTAAGCACAGGTGTCAGGGATTTAATTCTCAGGAAAGGCAGACAGAATAAACTAACAGAGTTGAACTAAAAATAAAATTTCACCTTTCTTGTACTAGTGATACATATTTATACATACAGGGAAAACTGTATACAAGAAGCAGATTGTGATATCTAATAATTATATTTATAAATATGTCAATAAATATGCAATACTTGGCCATATGAGTGAGGATTATGGATTGTGAAAGTAATGGTGAAAGAACATTTTTTGCATTATACTTTAATTAGCTTAAAGCCCCCTCTGTATATTAAAATCATCCTGAGGGGTTTTTGTTATGTTTACCCAGACTTTGAAACAAAACACATTTGCAAGGCTTTGAAGACTGATTTGTTTGGGTTTTTTTCAGAATTAATGTTAAATAAACAAAATATTAAAAAAAAAAAAAAAAAAAGCAGGTAATATTGAGAACCCAGCCCACACTTGTCCAGAAGGGAAAGTTCCTGTTAATTACAGGAAATGACATTAAAATCTTTGTTGTTGCATTTTGTTAGACTCCCACCTCAACTAACTTTGTCAGTCCAGAGAGGACAGGGTTCATATAGATTTGACTGCAACTGCCTTGCTTTTTGTGCTTTTGACTTTTGTTATGGATGTTGGATTTTGCTGACATAGACAAGTATCCTCACAATAGATTTAAAAAAACAGAATTACTTTCTCAGAGATATCAGTTGGTTAAACTCTGCAAATGTTTTCATATTCATAAAGGTCTTGGGAGCTATGGTCTGGTTTTCTAACAACAAGAAGTTTTGATAAGTTTTACATTTTTAATACAATGTTGAGAAAGGTTTGTGCAGTTGGTCTTCCCCTATCTCAAGGCTTTTTTAACTTTTATAATATATGTATTACAAGTATTCCCTTCTGTAAATGTGTAAGGTATACTATCCTTGTGGTATTATTGATGAAATGCTTTCCCCTTTTCCTTTTACTGTATTAAATTCTCCCCAAGGTATTTTCAAGAAGGTGTTCAGGGTAGATCTGTCTTTCTGTAAAGACAAGCAGGCACAGAATTACCATTGAGAAGTAAAGGGATTTCACCCTTTCTGTGTTAGCATTGTTCCCACCATAGCTGGTACAGTTTCTCTTTTCAGCCTTCCCTCTTTGGAGCAGGGCTGCAACATTCCTAGATTGTATTTATATCTTTCTCTCTCTCCAATTTTTTTAATAAGTAAGTATGTAACACTCCAAAAGTATCATCATCCCAACAAGTGACTGCAACATATGGAAGATAACATTCTATATCTATGACCTCTAAAAAAACTATCCCAGTTCCAGAGGTCTGTGCTTTGAAGTTGATTATCTAAGGCTACTTTCGTGCTGCTACTCTCATAAACAAATAACTACTCCCTACACTCCTGGGGTATACTTAAAAAAATAAAAAATAATTTTAAAATCTCCATAATTGAACTAATGAATGTTTCTTGTTTTAAATAACTTACTAGATTACCTCTTCCAAAATATCTAGTAGATTACAGAAAATAAAACACAATGCACAGGTACTGGATGGGACAAAAGCTGAATATAAGCATGTTGCCTGCTTTGGGATTCACCAGTGAACTGTTACTTTCCTTATGGTAGCTACAGCTAAGTAATTGATCAATGAATACTGCTGAGTAAATAAACAGAAAATGCTGTGTGAGCTGATGGGGAAGAAAATGCCCGAGGAAAAGTCCATTCTTTAGTATCAAAACCTACCAGGAACTGCTGTTTTACTGATCTATGCTTGTGCATCTCTGAAATTCTAGCTGGGCAAAGCAATTTTGATGTCTGTATTGTCATAAATAAAGATTGTTTTTTTTCCCCACTGCTATTTGTTTCCCTCCACTGTCCCTTTTGAAATGTCTAAAGACCATACTAGGAAGGGAATATGATCTAATAGTTAGTTGATCAGAAGATAAGGTGCATCTGGTTTCCCTGTGCAACAGAAAAGGTTTTTTAAAGTGCAAAGTCTTAAATCAGCTATTTCTATCATTCCCTGCTGCAGCTCTATACAGAAATCAATAAGATTTAGGTTTTAAGGGGTAGATTTGCAATAATAGTTGCCATCCCACCTAGTCCCAATACTGAAGGCCCATAAATGAGACCAGTCTCACATCTTGGCCCATGTGAGATTACTGAAAAGGATAAGGGTTACTCCTTTGTCAGTCACAAAAGCAGATGTCCCTGCCATGCTCAGATTGCAATTAGCACTCTTCAGAGAGAGGCTAGAGAAACCAATAGGAAATAGTTTACATTACCTGTACTAAAGCATTTGAGTGCAAGTTTTAGATCTTAAAGGAGATATGATGAGTGTGTCAGAACTGTGTGCCAAATCACTACTAAGGTAAATGAAAACATTAGGTCAGCTATTCAGACTGGTATTAAAATAAGAGGATACCTTCAACACTTGAGTAAACTGAGTGTCTTTTTGTTTTCCAATGCATAGACCAAATACATGTTTGGAGTGGAGTACAGCTCTGTGTGAATACTAAATCACAGACTGTAAACAGAGGTCAAGTTGAGAGATAATGCTGGAATTCAAGATATATTTCTCTATGTGTCATATTCAAGCACCGATTTCTTGTCACAAGGTGCCAGAAGCTGTCGTGCATTTACTGATTTGTTCTGTGCATTTCTAGAACTGGAGCTTGTAGATTAGCTATAATATAGCTGTGGGTAACAGTTCAGGGAAGTAAAAAATATTGTAAAGCTACTTTTAAAGTCTTAACTGTGGAGGCTGAAAGATACAGGCAGGGAAAGATAATTTCCCTATGATATTCAAATTGCTGCAAACTTCCAGATTTAATTTGCAGCCACCGTACTATAAGAGACTAATAATCTCTCCCCTGTAACATAGAAGCAAACAGATGGACAGATTTTGCCTCAAAGATTGGTAGAATTCTATTAATTTCCAAGGATAAATTCATTAAAAGAATGTATTAATTTCTGCAGTTTTATTTATTAATACTAACCTACCTGTTCCATGGGCAGATATAAATATTTCACTTGTCAGAATACAAGTCTAGCTTCATTTGCAACTCTTTTTGTATCACTGTCCTACTTTTTGCATAGTCTGCTTGACAAAAAGTTTCTATGCCTTGCCTACCTGAATTTTATAACTAAAACCTTTGGGACTAATTAAGATTTTTATAGTAAAATAATGAGAGAGATTTTCTGTCTCTCTATTTTTTCCTTAGTTTTATGCCTTGGGTTATTCTAGGGGCCTCCATAGTCAGATTCAATTTATAGAAGCATATTTGTTGCTCATCTGCATTATTAGAGCATAGTACAACAACAACAACAACAACAACAGCAAAGATCTTGACAAGTTCTAATATTTTCTCTTAAGCTAAATAATTCCCCAGCTTCTTTCTGTGTAAGACTCATAAAACAAAACATGTGCTAATTAATGTAGGAAAAATGTGATTGTTCTGAAAATATTTTAAATTAACTGAAGGATACTTTTTATAGTAGGGAAACTTAATCTGGCAAGAAGAAGCTGGTAGAGCAGGTTAGACCAAAGCACAGAACTCTGCTGCATCTGCCATAATTATTCATGAAGCCATCAGCCAGGCAGGCTATATCTGATTATAATTCTTGCACATGTCAGTGACAGGGAACATTCAGGTTTTATCCTTCAAGATGCTGTCAAGGGCAGAAGTAGGTACAACTCCAGAGCCAGCAGGAAGCTTCCAGGCTCTTTGTTACTCAAGGAAATTCCTGCCAAAACCAAGCATCAGCAGAGTTCAGGACCGAAGGGTTAGAGTCACCACAGACATCTGACAGACCCAGAAGGAAAAGTTGAGTTCAAGTCTTCTAATTTCTGGGAGAAGTCTTAGTTATGAGATAATAACTGTCACATCCAGGCCCAAATGTAGGTCCTCTTCTGTGTGCTTGGACTTAACTCTAGGTTTCACAGCTCACGTGGAGGATGCTCTGGTTTTATCAGTAAGTGAAAGGACCCAAAACCCACTCTCTGGCTCTGTGAGCAAGAGCTTCATGTCCATGCAACTTGCCTTTCTTCCTGTGAAAGGTGCACCTCACACAGGATGCCTTTCACAAGAGTCCCATTAGAGGTAACACCTTAACCTGAACTCTGTCCAGGAGAGTCCTGGCTGACCCGGGCCAGGATAACACCACAGCATGCACTAACAACTAAAGAAATCTGCATGACTGTAGGAATATTGCTTCCCTTAATTTACAACTGGAAAAATAGCTGATGATGGATGTGGCAGCACCAGTGTCTGACTGTCTGTTCACTGTTGTTGAGATAGCAAGTTAAGCAGAAACCCTCTGCTGCAGGCTTTGCTCTCCTCAGTGTTTCCAGTCTCTCAGTCTCCACAGCCACATGAGGACCATGCTGATTCTTGGCTTGTGTGCAATACATCTATTACAACCTGGGCTCACCCTTCCATCAGCAAACCCACCATTTCAATGAGCAGTCACTGAGCTGAGGAGTAAGCTCAGTCTTTCCTTCGATTTGTATGAATTGTCTGCTCATGGCTTGGACCACTCATGGTTGTATGTTTTGCTGGGTGAAAAAAAATGTCTGGCTGACTGAGCCCAAAGAGTTGAGGTGAATGGAGTTCAATCCAGTTGGCAGCCAGCTGGAACACAAATGGTGTTCCACAGGGCTCTGTACTGGGGCCAGTCCTCTTTAATATGTTTATCAGTGATCTGGATCATCAATGATGGGATCGAGTGACCCTCAGTAAGTTTGCAGATGACACCAAGTTGGGTGGGAGCATTGAACTGCACGAAGGTTGGAAGGCTCCCAATGAATTAAAAGGATTCAAGTGATACATACATGCTTAGTGTTGTTAGACTTTTTAAAGTGTGAGATAAAAGGTTTCTCTCAAGACATGTTTACTATGCACTAGGTTAAGGTACATTACTTCGTTATTGCAGCAGATTGAGAACATGCATATGGGAATTTACAGCATCTAACTTGGTGCTTAGTAATTTGCTAAAATACAATAATTACTAGACTTAATCCTTAAAGTCCTCCTTTAAATCAACACCCTCCCACACCCTGGCTGCATCTGTGCAATCATTTTTACAAGTGTGGGTGCCAGCACTTTCCAAGGGCATTAGGAACTCCCATAATTAGACCCTTTAGTACAGTGCAAACCCCACTACATTATTCTCCAAAATCATGGTAACTCCTTTGTCTTTTCACTAGTCTCCAGCTATCTGTCTGTCTATTCTTTTGTCATTTTTTTTTTCATTTCTTTTACAGGACATTAATCCCTGTATGATGATGTCATTTTCTTTGCTGCCTAAGCATTCATCTGAGCAGTCTCTCTCGCTGTTCCTTGTGCTCCCTCCCATAGGAACTGTGGTATTCATCACACTCAATTGTATGATGCTGTTGTGATACAAATGCTCAGTGGGGAATAAACTAAGACCAACAGAAACATCTTCAGTAAAAGTCATACTTCCAGAGGTGCAAAGTTAGTTCCTTACTGTGCAATCAAACCCTCAGCAGGAGTCTGCTGCTAATTATGACATTTTTCAGCAAGATGCTTGCAGACAGGTCATTGGAAATATATGTACTTCAGATCATTTTAATAGAAGTCATATAGTATGCACAGAAGGGTTTGCTTTCTTAGCCCTACGGAGTTTCAGCTGAAAAAGCCATTTAACATTTTATAGTAAAACCCTTTATAAAGCACAAAATAGAAAACTCAGACATATTCTCAAATGATTAGTGCAATATACGAGAATAGCAAAGCTTGGCTCTTAAATGTTCTCTCTAGTCCATTGAAGCACTTGCAGAAATAATTCCACTGACTTCAGAGTTATGGGTCATGTGTTTGAAGTTTAGCACATCATCAAGTGTTCTGTTGGATCAAGGCCCTTGAATGTTTTAGTTCATAAATGTATTTATTTAGAAAAAATACACCTTTGTATAGATATGCCATAGCATAAAGACAAAAAATTTAGAGACAGTGCAGGATCATGTTCATTTAATTTGTTTCTCAGTTTAAGTTTCCTAATTAGGGAATAAATCTAAAATAGATGCTGTATTTTCCACTCTAAAAAATGGAGAAAAGTCAGTGCCTTTTGAAAGTTACCAGAAACGATTTTCTTAAGTAAGCTACATAGACTTGAACATAACTGATCCTTTTTGGTTTTCAAAAGTCTTTCTACTGATTAAAGAGGATCAGGCTAAGAAAACAGTCATCTAAAATGGAGGTGAGGGTTATATGCCTAAATCTGTAAGGGAAAACTGTAAGAAAAATCAGTTGGTTTGTGTGAAACAAAAGAATAATGACAAAAGTAGAAATAAAATTTAAGAATTTTCTCAATTCCTAAATAGTTCATTTTAATTTTTTTTCTATAAATTTTGAATGTTAAGATAGCAAAACCTCAGGGTCAGACTTTGCTATTCCAAGGAAATCATAGAATCATAGAACTATTCAAGTTGGAAAAGCCCCTTGGGATCACCAAGTCCAACCATCATCCCTACTCTACAAAGTTCTCCCCTAAACCACATTCACCAGCACCACATCCAAATGACCCTTAAAAACATCCAGGGATGGTGACTCAGCCACCTCTCTGGGCAGCCTATTCCAGTGTCTGACCACTCTTGCTGTGAAAACATTTTTCCTAATGTCCAGTCTAAACCTCCCCTGTTGCAGCTTGAAGCCCTTCCCTCTTGCTCTGTCGCTAATTACCTGTGAGATGAGACCAGCGCCAACCTCTCTACAATGACCTTTCAGGTAGTTGTAGAGACTGATGAGGTCTCCCCTCAACCTCCTCTTTCTCAAACTAAACATCCCCAGCTCCTTCAAGTGTTCTTCATAAGATTGATTCCCTAGGCCCTTCATTGCCCTCCTCTGTACTGGCTCCAGCACCTCAATATCTCTCTTGAATTGAGGTGCCCAAAACCGGACACAACACTCCAGGTGTGGCTTCACCAGTGCTGAGTACAGGGGGACAATCACCTCTCTATGCATAGATGTTTTATGGAATATAAATATATAAATATATGTGGAATATAAATATCTAAATGCATAGATGTTTTATGGAATTTGTGTTTCCTCTTCATTGGCATCCACATTTTCTCTCTTTTGGGGACCTGTGTGGCTGTAAAATTCTCATGCTGCACCTTTTGAGAGTGGAATAAAGAGTGCCCCAGCCTGTGAAACCAGACCATTGATGGGCATGGGGATAGAAGGCAGGAGAATCATCTTTTCATGATGTGGCAAAGTAATTAAACAAATCTGCAATCAGCCATTAAGCAAAGCAGTTAGGGCTTACAGGCACTTTTTTCCTGTTAGGTTGGTTGTTTGTGGCTTGTTTTTTTAAAGTGAACAGAAAGCTTATAAATGACTGATAAAAAGCTTATCACCAAGAAATTCCAGGCAGAACCTGAATCAGAAATTGCAAGAAATACCTTGAGAAAGCCTTTCAAAATTTCTAGTCTATTTTTGTGGAAAGATTGTTCCCAAGTGCATTTTCCTTTATGTTGATGGCCAATTTCCTTGAAAACAATGATTAGCCAGCTACAGAAGCTGGCTCATATCATACTTTCAGTCACAGCTGGGGCCTGACAGGCTGAATAATCACTGACAGGTGAAAGATCTGATAAACCCCCTGTTAATTTGTAGGTTTATGGAGCCTTTCATCTGATAATCTCTTTTTCATGTATACTAAATGAATAACACAACATCTATGAAGGTGAGAGGTTAGCACAAGTAGAATTTACTTTTCTCTCTGGCTAAGTAGAGGTTGCATGTAATGCTTGGAAAAATACTTTAGTGATTTAGGAATTTTCATGTCATTTTAGGAGTGAACAACTTTTGCAGCTGTGTGAAATGGTGTACCTAACTCATTTTCAATGCAGGTAAATATATAGCCTTGAAGGCATTTTTGACACTTCCACAGGATGTAGAAAGATGGGATTTTTTAACCCATAACTTCAAGGCAAATTATATGAACAGGATATATTCACACAGCCTACTGTTTCTGATGAAGCTATTTTTTCAGCAGATACACTAGCAAATAA
The DNA here is from genome assembly GCF_020740795.1 of Apus apus. Lineage (NCBI taxonomy): Eukaryota > Metazoa > Chordata > Aves > Apodiformes > Apodidae > Apus > Apus apus. Next base: position 112,278,687 of record NC_067284.1, on the reverse strand, counting down.
AAAAAAGGAGTGCATGGTAGAATTTTCTTAAAGCACTTGTTTTGGGGTGAGTGGGAATACCCTATACATAAGAAAAAGAGAAAATATGTCACTTTGCTGCTGTGCTGATAACCTGTCCTCCATAGTGCAAGTAATATTTAAATGTATTTGAAAGATAATAATAATTAAAGACATAAACAACAGGAAAAATATTATAAAAATATAACAAAGGTTTATGAGAATAGATGGTGTCATAGTAACTTGATATCTTTCTGTGATAAGATAACTGATTTTCTAGTTAAAGGACAAACAGTTGATCTAATCTATCTGGTTTTCAGTAAATAATTTGATATGATGTCAGATAGAAAATTACTAGTTAAAGTGGATAACATAGGGATTAGACCTAAAAATGTCATATGAATAAAAGACTGGCCAAGAGAGGAAAAAAAAATTATTATTAGCAGGGGACATTTGAGAATGGGGAAAGGTTACTTATGGTTTCTTCAAAGACTGATCTTGGGATTAATTTTATTAAATATATTAATTAAGGACCTTGTGCAAAATAGGTATGAACTACTGAAATGCATAGTTGAAAAGATGTTGAGAGGCATCATATGTGTATTGGGGATGTGAAACTATACAGGAGAAACTGAAAAACCTAGACTTAGAGAATAGTGGCAAATTTAATATATCTGTATTCATGGTCATGCCCTTTTACACTACTAACAGGATTTTCTGCTTTACTTGGATGCCAGCTTTTGGAAATGAGTTAGGAGGAGAAATATCTGAATGTATCAGTTGATCCCAAAATAATGTGAAAATGGAAGTGTCTGACTCAAAATATGTAAGGTATATCCAAAGGAATTAAGGTAATATTCCTTCCTTTACCTGGAAGAAAGAAGGACTGCAAGAATAATCAAGTGAAAGGAGGGTCCATTTTATGACTCAGAACAGAAAGAGCTAAGTCCATTTAGCCATAAAAAAGAAGACTAAGAAAGGCTGTTATTGTTGTGTGAGAAATTATACTAAAGATTATGTGTATGTTAGAGAACATAGACATAAATTTGCAATGAGACATTAAGACTGATAATCAGAAAAGTGTTTTTTTAGCCATATATAAGCTGAGATTCTGCAACAACCTTTCAAAGTGGTGAGTATGGAAAAAAGTTCTGGTTTTAAGCTACGTGGAAATAGTACGTGATATAGCTGAAAAAAAAAAGCAGAGGCTTGGACTTGAAGACTTAGAAGGTGCCTTCTGATTCTCTCTTTCATTATTTCTGTAAATGAATTATGTTAATTGAATTCAGAAAGCTCATTTTTTTACGAACAATATCCACACGTACATTTCATATACAGTTATATTTACTATTAGATTTACTGTATACTGCAGCTGTAGGCAGATGGAATATGTCATTCTCAGGGTCCTGTAATAATCATAACTGAGCTAAAAATTTGACCTAAAAGTCTGATTCTCCTTTAATCTATTTGATTTTTTTTTTTTGTTAAGATATTTTAATCCCTTTAACATTGTGGATATTCACTGCAGTAAAAGAATCCCATTTCAGACTTCTTGACTCACATTTCTTTCTCCAACTGCTATATTCAGCTGAGTCCATAATATGTATATCTATGTGTATGTATATACATTTCAGCCTTAAGCAGAGCATACATTTTAAATTGGTTTACCAGATTATTTCTCCAGAGACATATTCCCTGGGTTTTTGATTTTTTTATTCTTTCTGTTTCTTCTGCTGGTAGTTATAGACTGCACAACATTAGCCAGCCTGGAGGTGCAAGTGCACCTCAGAGGACTAGCCTTATTTATTTTTTATAGTATAATTGGTGATTTTGAATAATGTATGTGATGGCTAGGTAATGAGAGGAAAAACAATGTCTAAACATGACTTGGTACCACTTTCTATAATATCTGTGATTTGACAGCATTCCATACTAGGTTGGCTTCACAGGACAAGATAACTGTTACATTATTTTCTGTAAGTAAATGTCATTCAGCCCATTGCCCCAGCTCAGAAAGAGAATATGCATATGCAGAATTGAATCTGCATTGTTTCATTTGAGATACACATATAAAAACTATGTACAGTTAAAATACAGCTGAAACTTTTTTTGAGATTCTTTATCAGAAGGGGAAAAATAAAAGTCCCTGTGAAAAGGACAAGAATTGAAACCCATTCTTTACTAAAAAGGTAGTGTATTTTAAAGGTTGGAATTATGACTGGCTCTCTCCTTCAATTCTGAGGTTTTATAGGAGATGTGGTGTGACCTGCAGTTAAAATGCTCTCACGCTGTAGCATCAAATTTTGTTTTTCTCTCTAGTCCTACACACAGTGTGGTGATGCATGGGATCCTCTTTGCTTTATACCAGATTGACTTTTAGCTGTTCTTTGACTTGGAATTTGACCTTGAGCAGCAGGTCAGGTCATACAGTGTCTAACTGAAGACAGCAAGATAACTTTTACCTTCCTGGCCTGGAGGGGCCTCTGTAAGCAGCCAGTCTTTAAAATAGATTCATTTTTTAACAAATATAATCTGTAAAATATTCAAGTTGGTTTTCTTTCACACTGTCATCTGTACCTATAGAAAAGGGATTGTATAAGAAGTACACAGTATGTTTTTGTTACATTTTTTTGGTTACAGCTTGCAGGTCGCTGAAGGGAAAAATGAACAAAGTGATGGATTTATTTATGTGTGAAATGGATACATAACAAGGGAACTAGAAAACCTTTTACACTTCCAGAAATCAGAACTCCCAACCCACCATACAATACTCCATTCCAATTTCATTCAACTGTGATGGAGTGAAAAATTCCATAGCATTGGATTGTACTTAATTATCACAGGTAAATAAAATTACAAAGTTTAGTAATACCCAAAAAATGTGTGGTGTTATGCAAGAACTTAAAATTACATGCTCTCTAAAGAAAAACTATTGTATTACAGATGCTCACTAAAGCTTTCAAACCAAGCAATAAAATCTCACATTTAAGAGTTTTAAGTTTTGATTGTGAAAGAATAGAAACAAAACCACCATTATTGTCAAGACCAAACAGTAGAACAGACTCAAGCTGAATTTTTAAGTGGTTTTTGAATGCATTTCTTATGGTAATGATATTTATATAAACAGAAGACATAATATTTGCATTTTCCATGTGCAGCTAAAATATTAATAACAAATTCAGAGCAAAGGAATGTCCGTTAATATATGGACACATGGAAACAGACATGCACAACCCATTGAGACATTCCAGTCAATGAAAGAACAGGAAAAGACAGATGCTCATTCTCCTGCATCCATCCAGCTAAAGCTATGTATCTCCCCTCTTATCAAGGGTACCACCAGGCAAAGCTTATCCATGGAAAGATTTGAGTGCAGGAAAAGACAAACTCTTCAAGCACAAATTAAAAGGTCAAAGTGCTAATGGGTAGATAGAAAGATTTAATCAATGGGTCATCAGAAACATTCATATTTTACCCTGCACTGAATGTTCTTGTCTTCCAGCATGATGGCAGTGACTTCTTGGCCAGCACAGCCATTTCACACAGAGCACCAGCTGATCAATATGCATTGCACGAGCAGACACTGGACTGGAGCACAGAATACTCTGAATAGCTCCCACTCTGTGTTGTTGAAAAGATTAAGCAAATCCATGAGCAGAAAATATGTATTCTGGATGGTGCAGATCTGATGCACTTTGGTCCTTTGTGGTCCCTGCTGTGAAATTCTAGGACCCCTCAAGATTATCCACTGAACTGCAAAATAGATCCATGCTTTTTCAAGCTGATACAAGGCAGTGAAAAAACAGCTATTGACTTCTGCCAGCAGAAGCTATACATATCCACTTGACAGAAATGAACCAAATAGCTAAAAGCATGTGGCTGTAACCAATATAAAGAAAATGCAATAGTGCAAGGTTCTGAAATTCAGACTTGTATCTTAAAAGTGTTGAAATTTGTCACCTAAGCGACAATCGCGTTCTGTAAAAATTACATCTGCTTTTTAAACTTGTGGGCATCCCATTCTCAAATGGTGGGCACACACAAAGACACCTGAATGCTGACAGTTATCTCACAGGTGAGAAATCCATTTCAGTTCCTTGACTAAGCTGTGAAACATGAAAACCACAGCAAGGAACTTCCACGTAAATAACCCTTTCTGTATTTGCACTGTGCCAGGACATGCAGTCCACCCAAAAGACAAGTAGTGAAGGCACCATCTGGAACCTTATGCTTGAGGAACTTTGAACATGAAAGCTGTTGAGTTAAATTCCTATTCTGCAGCTTTCACTCATATTTTAGGGGAATGTAGTTTTTGTATTTTGGTTATTCTAGTCAGGATTTTCTCTCTGTTTTCTGTTAAAATTGTCAGTTTGTAATGACAATTTCATAATTAATTCCTGAAGGCTGTGAATCTGACTTCTACATTCCAGGTGAATGTCATGATCACTTTTCTTTTTTTCTCCAGCCCAGTCTTCACAGGATTCTTCCTTTATGTATGAAACAACCCCTGAAAGTTTTACCTGGACCTGGACTTTCACTGGGTTTCAGGGATGACAGGCTGAGATTATGGAAGAAAACTGTCACCGTTTGACTGAGGTCCGACAACAATGCTCTCGATCCCCTCCCCTGACCACCCAGGTAGGGAAGGAGAGAGAGAAAAAGAGAGACTTGGCTGGATTTAAAACTAAACTGCACAGCTTTAATTAAAACACTAATGAATCATACAAGAAAATATATACAATTATATACAGATATATTCAGATATGGGCAAAAGCCTCTCACCTCCCCCCACCCCCAGCAACTCCCACAGCACTCCCCTGAACTGGGAAGAGTCCCGAGAAATCCCGGAGCTGCTGCTGGAGAAAGCAGAGAGTTATGAGGGTCAGGAGAGCTCGAGCCTAAGGGTCGACGGTGATGGATGAGCAGAGTCCTCCCCGGACACCGGCCATGGACCGAAGAGAGGGGAGAAGAAGGAGGAAGCTGTCTTCTAAGATCTCTGTCCTTCCTTTGAGCTTACGTAGATATATGGAATGGAATATCTTTGGCCAATTTTGCTGTCTGTCTAACTCAGCCTCCCACGGGGGGGGTCAGAGATCTCCCCATAGTGTCTGAGCCGGCGGAGTGAAGGTGTAACCTTGAAACCTCAGTAGTTAGAAAAACATTCCACTGTCTTATCAGCCTAGCAGAACACACAGTTGCTAGTTAAAAGAAAGCTTACTGAGGGAAAAAAAAATCAGTGAAAAGAAAAATTGGCTTAATCCTGGCTCAAACCAGGACAAAAACTTAAGTAATGTTTACTAAATAAACAGAGACCACAGCTGGCTCAAGACATCCCTGAGAAACAAACAGTTGGAGGATGGGAGAGTACACAGGTGAAGCATCACGTGTAAATGCTCTCTCTTTTACAGCCTGCTGATTTTGGTCAGTGTCAGAGTAGAAAACTGAGTAGATTGACTCGTGGTCTGACTCTGTGTGGCCACTTCTGTATTCTGAAGATTAAGGAGGCAGTTTGACCAAGATCGTGGGGTTGTGACACGTAGATGTGGTGCTGAGGGATATGGTTTAGTTGTGGACTTGACAGGACTAGGTTAATGGTTGGACTTGATGATCTTGAAGATCTTTTCCAACCAATGATTCTGTGATTGCATAAACTGATTTTCTGAGTGTCAAAATCTTGGCAACTATGAGCACATCATCTCAGTTCTTCTGGACCTTCATCTTTTCCAGCTGTCTGTTCAAAGGCATTGACCAGAGTTCTCAAACAACTAGGCAACAAGACTACTGAAGGAAGCTGAAGTGAACCAAACAGAACATTGCATAATTAAAATTGTTTTTCTAGAGCATGACCAGAAACACTGATAAAGCTTACAGAAAGCTTTTATTGGAAAGAGAAAATTTAGAGGTGAAGAGACGTAATTTGTAACTTAACACATAGTGTTTTATTCCCAGAGCTCTGACACTGTAAAAGCTTTTTATGAATAAATGCTGAAAAGTTTACACTGCCCTTTTTACCTTTCCAGTACCTGGATAATTTTGGCTAAGGGCCTGGAGGATAAACTATAATTTATTATGTTCTGATATCTTGGATAGATAGAGTGCTTTGTTACTCGGCTTAGTTGTTTTTCACTCTTTTTTCACAGAAGACAAAGGGAAGATTGGCTTCTTTCCTGTAACAACTTTTGGAAGAAAAAGTTGTTTTTCTCAAGGTTTGATTTGATTTCCTAGTCAGTCAATGCTTTGATTTCCTAGTCAGATGCCAAATTATTAATTGAACTTGATAACTTGTTTCATGTTCATTCATGATGAAAGTATGTTTGATATTAATAAATACCAAAGCTTTGTGTGAAATTTAATTTTTATCACAATCTCCAAGTGTTGTTATACAGGATGCTTACCTTGATTAATAAATTCATGGGCTAATATAGCTCACTTTTCCATGTCTACAAGAGAGGGATAATAACACTTATCTTTGTGACAAATTAGATAAGCAGCTTAATTTATTAAAGTTTGTAAACTGCTCTGAGATCGTCCAATAAAAGTTGCTGTGCAAGGAGCAAAGTAAGAGCAGCCATATCACAAAGGAAACTAAACTTTTAATTTTGCCAGAGTTCCCTTGGTGAAAAGATAACTCTTTAATAAGATTAAGGGTATGTTTGAGATTGGCAAGTTTATAACAAATCCTCAATGGATACAACCAGGCAAAGCTGTTTGGCATAACTTTTTGCAATGGCATTTGTAAAAGTAATTGGATATTACAAGACTGTGTATAGTGGAGAAATGCATTTGGGAGTTCTAAGTTGTGAATCATATGTCATATTTTATTACATAGACATGAATGTTGCTGCTGTTGTGGCATTTGAATGGGTTTTCTTTCAGATGATTTATTTGCATATGCACAATATTTGACTAGCATTATGCTTATTTATTGATACTCATTACAGCTATTTGATCATATGGTAACATGAAGAGATAGTTGCAACACTGTGATTTAAATGTGGTTTTTTTTTCCTATTTAAGGTAACTCTGGTATGTCAGAACATTTGTAATCAATTTTTAAAGGACATAAAGGCTCAAGAGGATACTGTTGAACTTAGGATGATAAAGCTAAAAGAGTATACCTCTAATTGATTATTAGTTTTCTCTATATTGATGGATGGAAACAGCTGAGCTGTCTGTTTTCTCATAAGAAGGAGAGGCAGGTTTCATTTGAAAAGAACCCTCATTATCTGAGATTACCTAATATGTGTTTTGATTGAATAATTCTGTGTTATCCAATAGAGAACAATAGCCCTAGAATAGCAAGACTGCATCCATTCATGTTTTGACAGTTTTCTGTAGATTTTTTTTCAAACCTCAGCTTAAAATTGAAAGAAACAATTTAAATTGTGGTGGAACGTGGTGAATTGTACAGCTTTTAATTAGTTGACACCTACATTTACTTAAGAAGAAGCATGGAATATTTTCAAGCAGTGTTATACCTGAAAATTGCCTTGTACAAAAGAGAAAATATAAGATCCACAAAGTCAAGAATGACCCAAAGCTGTATTATTTACACATAACTATCTTCAGTATATCTTATATGTCTTAAATATGGTTGCACCTGTACCATGGTCAAAAGTTATTCAGTGTAGGGAAATAACAAACCAGCAGGATTACAACACTCATATTATTAGTGGCAGTCCTGGTGCTAATAGTCATACAAATATTACTGGTTTAGTAGGAATCCAATCCAGGATTTAGGAATAGCTATGCAACTCAGTCTTGTCCTCAGAAGCAGTCAGCACCTTCAGGGTCAGCTGATTTGGGCCCACATTGGATTGAATCCTAGCTCTCTCTGACACAGCTTTGAGCAGCAGTTTTTGTTCCTGTTCCTGGGGTCAGGTGCCCCATCTGCCTGGCTTAGATGCTCCTCCTGATGTGAAGTGTTGGGGTGAGGGTGAGGTGGCTGCTTGTCTCACTTCTTCATCAATCTTTCCTCTGTCAGAATTGTAGAAGGCCTTTTTGCCCTGTTAGTCTAGACACCAGAAGCCTGAATATCTTCTTACACTCTGCTAGCATAAAATGACCTCAAAATGTTCTTAAATTACAGTGAGCCATATATTTACTCCCTGTTTAAGGCTCTTTATAAGGCTTGGTGCCAGAGTAATGTTGAATGTAAATCAGAGGCAATATAAATCAGGGTCCATTTAACATACTACGCAGAGTGGAAATTAGAAAGTTTAGAAATAAGGAACAGTCTTTTTTTCTCTTTTACGAGACTCTCATACCAATTTAATATTCTGATCACTAATGTGTGGCATCATTCACCCCCTGTTATTAAGGGAATATATTATGTCCTCAACATAATTTTTTCTTGTTCCTAAGTTTGAACTATTTCAGACTTTCTGAATCATGTTAATTTTGCAGGAAAAAAAAAAAAAAAGATTACACCTATTTTAATAAAATTACAGAATTACTTTAAAAGAGGAAAATAATTAGGATGACAGAAGGGAATTTCTGAACTTCCAGCCACTGTTTGTTACTATCCATCTGACAGCATTACTCACTCACAATAAATGCAGCCTGAGTTATAAGCTCATGTTTTATGGTGTGACTTGAAGGCAGACTGCAGTTTGCTCTTTAGTCTTTTGTTATTAACAGCCTTGTTAATCTAGCTGGATAATTGAACAAAGAAGCTTAGATATGGATGACAATGGGAGAGATGCTCTTTTTCCATGGTATGTTAGACACACATCAAAACTTAACACTGTCCCACGACACCAGCTGATTGTAAGTGGATCTAAATACAGTATTTTTTCTATCTAGTTATTCTAACTGGATTCCTAGAGCTAATTGCCAGGCTTTCATTCCTCTGAGGGATTCTACAGCCCATGCCCCTTAAGCCTTGCATCACATGTTTACCCTCCATCCTTCCAGTAATTGACAACAGCTTCTTCACAAAACCTGTGGGGTTTTCTCAGCTTGGCATCTTAAAAGAGTAAACAAAGTACTCAGAAATAAAAAGTACTTAAAAATGGGATTTTCTGACAACTGATGCTCTTTAGAAGTCATTCGAACATGAGGTCGAGTCTTTAAAAATGCAAGAAAATAAAGCACTTTCACAAGTAATTCCTTATGTCTGATTTTACCTTTACTTTTAGTACGATAGATCACTGTTGAAACTGGGAAGAGTTTTATTATTCTGTCTCTCTTTTTTACATGGGGGCAATACATCTTCTTGTAACTAAGAATGATGGTACAGTGTTGGCTCCTGCTGTCTTGATTTTGGTCTCTTATTAAAGTATCCAGCATCTTTTTTTAATTGTTTGCCTTTTATGTCTCATAATGATTCATCACTTGTTCTGATGCTCGATTCCAGTAAGACAAATTCCCCCAGGCAGTGCCCTGTAATTGTTGTTTCAGGATTTGTTCCATTTAAATATGAATGCTGATCACCATCAACCATAAGTCAACTTCCAAGTGCAAAAATTTTCTCAAGTGCTTTTGAGGAGAAAGACAGACTGAAGAGACAGATCTGTTCCATTACATCACATAAAGCTTAGGGAAAAAAAAAAAGGTTTTTGATAGATACAAATCACTTACTAGCATCTACCTTCAAAACATAAAGAGTATATATATTTTTTTTATTTTTTATAAAGTGGTTTTATTCCTTGACAAAATTTGGCAAAAATGTTTTGTCATCATTTTCATGGCCCTTATATGCCTGGTTGGTTGCCTGCATTTTTTCCCATTTCAAGATAAAGTCTTTTTCCTATTTTAAGTGAGATATTAAAAGCTCCTTAGTTTATAATCATTTCCTAACACATAACCTCACCTTCACTGCAAGTCAGGCCCATTTATCTCCAACAGATATGGGAAACATTTTCTTACATTCCTCTTTCTAGTGCTGTTACATATTTAAATCTGTTATCATGTTTACACTTAGTATTTTCCACTCCAGTCTTTTAATCTGCTCTCTTCTGGTGCCTTGTCTTGCTTTGCCATCAAATTCTGATTCTGCAGACTAGTAAAGACCTAAGGAAATTTCAGGTCAGCTGTTTAAATAATCAAGTTTCTAGCACCCTCTCTTCCAAAAGTATAAAAGAGACAAAAGAACACTAATAACAGACTTCTGCATCTTCAAGTCATAGATTTCCCAGGACTTCAAAATATTATTTTCTGAAACCAGAGGCTGCTTGTGTGCTTCAGTACATTAAGCTCTTTCTTATTATGCTGAATTCAGCCTGCTTGCAAGCTGTCCTGTTATTTCACAATCAGTTCAGCTGTCACAGAAAGCACATATAGGCAACTTCCCTGCTGTTTATATCATCCGTATTTTACATCTGAACAGTCTTTTTATAATTTGGCCATTACTTTGATAATCAATATTACTCTGTATTTTTTAATCAGAAAAGATACTGAAGGAGTTAACTTATGCAAATATAAGTTCAGTGAACTCAGACAGAAGGCCAAGTAACTCTTAGATTTCTTTCAGGTGTGTTGGTGATTTCATATCATTCATTTGGTTCCATTCTTTATTCTTTGTTTCCTACTAATTCAAATAACTCAACCACTATTCTTTTCCATACGTCTATGCAGTGAAAGTGAAAGGAGATTATGCAGATTGTGAAACAACCCTTCAATATTTTTCTTCCTCTAATACTGTTTTTTCAAACTCAAATCAGCTGCAGCTTATCTTTTTTTCCAGCTAACTTATGTCTGTCTAGTGTAATTATGAACAGGGGTGTCATATCAGAATCTTCTTTTCATAGCACAGAAACGTCTACTGACCCTGACTATGATTAGAAAGAAATTTGTTTTAGGAGTCATCCCAAATGGGTCTTGGGATAGAGAATAATTGTCCCTGTATACCAAGAGGCTGAGTTATTATTTCCTCCCTTACTTAAGTCTGTACATAGATAATTTTACTCCATAAATCATGACTTTTTTTCCTCCATCTTCTGTCTCCTTTGTCATGTCTGTCTGTATTATTGCTTTTTATTTACACTTTTTTTTTTTTTGCTAGAACATATGTATTTTTTTTAATAATAGAAGTATCTTTATCTGTTGCAAGCAGAATCTAGATGACAATCCAGATGGCAATACCAAGTTATCTTCAGACCAATACATCATACTCAAATAAAATAACTATACAACAACATGGACCAAATACTGCTGGGAAATTTAGTGACACATTTATCAGCACTAACTTTGGTCCCCGATAGTTTTTATATAAGGAGGACAGTCATACACTTCTTTTCAGCTCAAATATTATTGATAATAAGGTCTTGATTGCCTTACAACCTTTTATTATTCAGCCATGTTAGAGGAACTCATTTACAAGAAGCAGTTATAGCCTGGGAATCCTTTGGTCTCCTAGTTTTGCTCTTCACCATTTGAACAGTGTTTGGTTGTGCAATATTGTCTCTGCTCTTCCAACTTAGCTAATGGTCAGCAAGAGTGTATGAATGATTGTTAATTCAGTTATACCAAAATGATTCAGATATCAAAATAGAGAATGCTGTACCTACAGAAAAGAAAGAGACAGAAAGGAGAGAAAAGTATTGTTCTTTTTTGGCTCCATATCTAATGGACAGTATTGCAACTACAGACTGCATCGATCATGTGTGATTTCTCTCATGACAAATTTTATTAGCATAAGTAACTTTTTTATGCTGCTCTTGCTTTCTTACCTCTGGCTACATTCAAAGCACTCAGCTCCCAGCTCTTCCTGTTAACATCACACCAGTTCTTATCCTGTGTTTCCTCATCTGACCAGGTTGTTCAAGGCTTTATCTAGTCTCATCTTGGCAAATCTCCAAGAATGGAGACTGCACAACACCTCTGGGCAGTCTGCTCCACTGCTTACTCTAACACTGCACCTCTCCTCCCAATGTCACTCCAGAAATGTGCTGCATTTCCCCTTTGTCTGAGGTAGGTAGCATACACCAGGAGAACAAAGGCACCTTACAAAACCACTAATGAGGGTGTACAGTAGAAGAGCAATAAATCTGCATTATGCATTTGGGCTGGGATCTGACCTTACAGGAGTATAGGAAAAGGTTTATCTGATCCCCAGAGTGCCATGGTCACAGCTGGAAATGAAGGCTTGAAAAATAAACTTTATGATAGCTACTAATATTACAAATTGTGGCACTATGGAATAAATCACTAGAGCCACGAAACACAACATACGGTTCCCTGTTTTCAGCCAAATGATTTATTCATGAATGTTCATAATTCAAATGAATTGGTCATGAATATTCATGGATACTCCTTTATAACGAGATATTGTAAGGAAATCTAGGCTAATTACAACAGAGGCACTTTACTAGCATTCTCATAGTGGCACTGGGAACATTTTGGAAGTTGGAATTCCTTACTGGAATCCCAGCTGTAACTACTTCTTGTGATTGAATGTGTACAGAGGTCAACAAAGCAAATCTGTAGTAATGCTTGGATGTGTTCTGCTGGCATCTACCCAGCCTATTTGTAGAATCCACACCATTAAACCATGAATATTACATAACTCACTGCCAGTAAAAGAGTAGACACTCATGCAGAGCAAACCTCAGGCACAAGTCAGTCAAGTGGCTTTTGGGCTACATTCCAGTAGGCACAAGAGGTCAATTTCTGCTCACTGTTACATTAGTGCAAACTCACTGATTTCAATTAAGTTTCTTTGGTCTGACTACAAGTCAAATTTGGCCCTGTCTACAGACTCATAAGTCACAAACTGGCAAATTTTGTTTTTTTTTTCCAGTAACAGCACTGAGAAACAAATTATACCATGATTTCTTACTTATTTCCAGTGACACAGGCTCAGGTTAAAAAAGTCAGAAATCTGGCATTTATTTTTTTCTTGTTTTGTCAGAAACATCAGCAGGAAAGGATGATTTTTTTCTCTCTGTTCCTCTCACACTTCAAAAAAAAAAAGACACAGCCTATATAGAATTGTCTGCAAACACATATACAAAGATCTGGAAGGGAGTTGCAGCTTTTTCATTGGTGACAAGGAAAAAACAAGTATGAAACAAACATAAAACGTGGATCTTTGTTCATCTAGAAAATGACAAGCAAGTAAGTTCCTTAGGGAGTTCTTAACTCATAAATTCTAAGCTTCTAAGCTTATATGAGATAATTCTGATTTGGTGTCCTGAATATCATAAACCACATAATTTTCCTCAATAATTTTAACAAGACCAGATTTTCTGATAAACTGAATTTAAAGACACAAGTGAGGAGGTGTTTCTCTTAAGATTGACATCTATGAGTCATATACATATATATGATCTAGGCATCTCAGGTATATGCACTGCCAGGATATAGTATAAGATTTGTAAAGATGGGCCTCCAACACAAGAAGGACCTGGAGCTGTTGAAGCAAGTCCAGATGAGGGCCATGAAAATGATCAGAGGGCTGCAGCACCTCTCCTATGAAAACAGGCTGAAAGAGTTGGGGTGTTCAGCCTGGAGAAGAGAAGGCTCCAGGGGGACCTTAGAGCACCTTCCAGTGCCAGAAGGGGCTCCAGTAAAGATGGGGAGGGACTTTTGACAAGGGCATGGAGTGATGCTAGGATGAAAGGAAATGGTTTTAAACTGAAAGAGGGGAGACTTAGTTTATATATTAGGAAGAAATTATTCACTCTGGGAGTGCTGAGACACTGGAACAAGTTTTCCAGGATGATTTTGGATGACCCCTCCCTGAAAGTGTTCAAGGCCAGGCTGGATGGGGATTTGAGCAATGTGGTCTAGAGAGAGGTGTCCCTGCCCATGGCAGAGGGTTTGGAACTGAACTATCTTTAACGTCCCTTCCAAACCAAACCATTCTAGAACTGCCACTTTGAATTCCAGTGGACAAACTTTGACCTGTTTTGGAGACTGGTTGACAGAGTCCCTTGGGAGGCAGTCCTGAAGGGCAAAGGAGTCCAGGAAGGCTGGGCATTTTTCAAGAAGGAAGTCTTAAAGGCACAGGAACAGGCCACGCCCCTGTGCCAAAAGACGAACTGGTGGGGAAGAAGACCAGCCTGGCTAAATAAAGAGATTTGACTGCTACTCAGGGAAAAAAGAAGAGTACAAGACCTTTGGAAAAAGGGGCAGACCACTCATGATGACTACAAGGATGTCGTGAAGCTGTGCTGGGAGATAATCAGGAGGGCCACAGCCCAACTTGAAATAAACCGGGCTGCAACTGTCAAAGATGAGAAGAAATGCTTCTATAAATATATTAACAAAAAAAGGATGACTAAGGAGAACCAGGGATGAGGAAAAGGCTCAAGTACTTAATGCCTTCTTTGACTTAGTCTTTAGTAGTAGGTTCAGTTGTTCCCTGGATGTCCAGTCCCCTGATCTGGAAGACAGGGATGGGGAGCAGTTTGAAACCCCCATGATCCAAGAGGAGATGGTTAATGACTTGCTGCATCACTTGGACATTCAGAAGTCTATGGGGCAGATAGAATACACCCAAGGGTATTAAGAAAGCAGGCAGGAGTGCTCATCAAGCCACTTTCCATCATTTACCAGCAGTCCTGGGTAACCAGGGAGGTCCCAGTAGACTGGAGATTGGCAAATGTGATGCCCATCCACAAGAAGGGCCAAAAGGAGGATCCAGGGAACTACAGGCCAGGGAAGGTTATGGAGCAGATCATCTTGGGAGCCATTATGCATCGTATGCAGGAAAACCGGTCAGCATGGGTTCGTGAAAGGCAGGTCCTGCTTGACAAGCCTGATCTCCATCTATGACATGGTGACCTATTTAGTGGATGAGGGAAGGGCTCTGCATGTCATTTGCCTGGGCCTTAGTAAGACTTTGAACTCATTTCCCGCAGCATTCTCCTGGAGAAACTGGCTAAATATGGCTTAGACAGGTGTATGCTTTGCTGGGTAAAAAACTGGCTGGATGACCAGTCCCAAAGAGTTGTAGTGAATGGAGTCAAACCCAGCTGTCACAGGGCTCAGTATTGAGGCCAGTTCTCCTTGGTATCTTCATCAATGATCTGCGTGAGGGGATTGAAGGCACCCTCAACAAATCTGCAGATGGTAATCTGTTGGGAGGCAGTGTTGATCTGCCTGAGGTACAGAAGGCTCTCTGGACAGGCTGGATTGATGAGCTAAGGACACTTGGGTCACAACAGGCCCAGACAATGCTACAGGCTTGGGGATGAGTGGCTGGAAAGCTGCCCTGTGGAAAAGGACCTGTGGGCACTCACGGACAGCCAAATGAACATGAGCCAGCAGGGTGCCCAGGTAGCCAAGAAGGCCAAAAACATCATGGCCTGCATCAGGAATAGTGTAACCAGCAGGACCAGGGAAGCGATCGTGCTCACTACAAGAAAGACATTGAGATGCTGGAGTGGGTCCAGAGAAGGGCAAAGGAGCTGGTGAAGGGTCTTATGAGGAGTGTCTGAGGGAACTGGGGTTGTTTATCCTGGAGAAAAGGAGGCTAAGAGGAGACCTTATTGCTCTCTACAACTGCCTGAAAAGAGGTTTTAGTGAAGTAGGTGTCTGTCTCACAATTAACAAGCAATAGGACGAGAGGTAATGGCCTCAAGTTGCAGCAGGGAAGGTTTAGATAAGATATTAGAAAAAAATGTCTTCACTGGAAGGATAATTAAACACTGGAATAGGCTGCCCAGGGAGGTGGTTGAGTCTCCATCCCTGGAGGTGTTTAAGAAACATTTTGATGTTTTGCTTAGGAATATGGTTCAAGCATTGGAATGGGTAGCATTAAGTTAATAGTTGGTAGGGGGAGGTTATGGTTGGACTCAATGATTTTAAAGGTCTTTTCCAACCTGAATGTGTCTGTGATTCTGTAATTCTATGATTCTATGAATATTAAGTGTTTCTGGATAACTAGAAAGTCCAAATGTAGAAGTCAGTGCTTACAATGTCTTACATGCAGAGGCTTAATTTCCTCAGGGTTTTCTCCAGGAAAAAGATCCCCCCCAGGAAAATCCAGCATTTCCTCCAGCAAATTGCTCAAATATTCATTTCACTGTTACAAAGTGAGTCTCAGCTCTGATACAAATTTTTTTGGCTTCAGCTTTCTTCCAGAGCTGGCAGAAAATTTTGGGAAAAATAACCAAAACCCAACAACCAACAAAACAAACTTTAAGAAGAAGCAGTAATTCATGCAGGAAATGTTTCCACTTTTCCTGTATTTGTTAATAAATATCCTTACTTGGTTATTGCCTCCTGTTATGACTTTGTTCACTTTGTCCCCATGTGGCTAAATGAATTGTGATTATTTCACCTTGTGACTTTCTCTTGGATAAGCTGCTGATGGAGCCTTGTAAGCTTTTTATGAACAGAAATTTTTTAGGTCATACATTATGTCTGCAGGTTTTTTCTCTGAACCTCCCAAACTTTCACAAGTTAGTGAAACATCAACACTGGAAATAAACACTATTTTTTCCTACTAGTGCTGTAACCAAAGGTAAATACTGTTTCTCTCAAGAAACTTTTACTTTTTTCTTATAACGTTTTGTGCAACGTTTAAATTCCTTACGTTTTTGTGACAGCCTCAGTCATTTTCAAAGCTTTTATTTTCTAGAACAAGTTGTGTAGGAAAGTCTTTGTTTCCAAGGTATATGATGATATATTTGACCCCCCTCAGATTAACAGGGTTTGCTGAGCAGCATAACATTGTACTGCTAGCAAACTATTTATACATCTTTTTTTTGTGTTAGCTTTACACTTAATCAGTTATGATTTTATATTTTACCTGCAGATCATGGATAAAATATATTGCATATAAGTACTCAGGGAGATGGTCTTCTGGGACACTTGACCTATCCTCTTCTGAATAGCATTTTTTTCTTAGTGGTAGTTCTGGGTTATTAGCCAGTTTTTAACTAATGTATTAAATGCAAATTCTTGTGTATAAATCAGGACAAAAGTAATAGAAAATGCCTTGGCAATTTGGGTCAGGTCCAATAAGTTAAGTTCCTTACCTAATAACAAGATTATTGTTATGTAGTTGTGAGGAAAGAACAGTTATAAGAAACAATCAGGTGAAACAGATCCCCATTCCTTAACTTCTCAAAGTTTTGAAGGCACAAAATGGAAGTGAACTTTGGATGGTGAGGGTGCATGTTAAAAAAAGCACTAAAGGCACTGAAAAAAAGTGAAAAACAAAACTGAACAGAAGATAAAAGAGTACAATCAACGTAAGCACAGCAGGACAGACTTTGAGTGCCTTGGATAAGAAAAGGGTGCTCTTATTCCAAGCTTGTGGAATGGCAGTTTTACTCTTTGCTTGATTTATATTGTGCCCCTTCTATGGAATCAATTGCTTCAATGCTGGCAAGAGCTCTGCGCTGCTCCATTAAATGTAAGGCCCACTGTGCTACAGGGCACTGATTAGCATGGATGGCAACAGACAAGAAAGCCTGAAAATTCATTGCAGCCATGTTTTTAAAAACTATCAAGTTGTAACTTAACAAAAAGCCCAATTAGTGCCCAGATATCTTGTTGTTTTTTTTTGTTGTGGGTTTGTTTTTTTTTTTTCTCTCTAGTTGTGGCATCACCATTGTTAAAATATATTGAAACTAATGTATAATTCCCAGAGTGTAAAATGATATTACAAAATAAATATTCTAAATTAACTGTTCTCTATCCTGTATTTGCAAACCAAGATGTGCAAATGCACTATTGTATGGATGACAAATGAAGATCAGCTTGAATTTGTGAAGCTATTATTATATATACCCTGCAAATGAATAATGAAATAACATTTCTCCACCCACATGTGTATGATCTATTTCTGATGTGTTAAAATTAGTAATTTCTATTATTCTTTTTAATTTTCCCCCTAATAGACCATTCTTGATATTTGGATGCATTTAATTAGAACCATTAATGCATCCTTTTTATACCACAGGAAACAAAAAAGAGGTTTGGCTTTTTAATATTTTTTTTACTCCTTGAAAGAATATTTCTAAGTAAGTGTTAGTGTTGGGATCCACTGAAACATGATCTTACAGGTCTTTAAGTGAAGACATGTAAAGTGTAAATTTATCACACTTCTATGAAATGATAGCTCTGGACTGTGATATTTTTCATGTTATTTTTTTATGTTTTCATTACTTAAAATTTAATTTTTGGTAAAATTTTGCATGTAATGGTTTTGATGTGTGCAAGTTTTTTGTTCAGCAGGAGTGATCTCTCTCTGCAGGCAGTAGGAATGAGTACAGATTTCTAAAGACCCATATTACAAAACCATTCCATTTAGCATTAATGTTTGCAAGCAAAAAGGTTATTTGCACAGTTCACTTTGGAATCTGAACATACTCATGGACAGTGTGATCACACATTCTGTGTTGGACTACCTGGAGAGTAATACCAGTTCTTCTCTTTTGGTCACTGCTGGCCTGTGTTACATGATTTTAAAAGGATGCCGGGGAGCAGCAAGTAGCATGACTGCACACTTATCCTGTCTAGTCTGGATGCCTTTGAACTTGACTGATTTTCCTGTAAGGAGAGCAAAATTGTGATTGACTTGCTCTCTATAAAACTGTATGAAGTTCAGGAAGTTGCCAGGCTGAGAGTAAGACTGAACCTGCTTTGTGAGGAAGCAATGGAGAGGTGAAGATGGCTTCAAAGTTTTGCCTAGAGTGATCTCATGGAGAACATCTGAGTTTCTGATTTCAAAACTATATTCTATCTTTTGTTCCAGTAAAAAGTAGCAGTGGAAATCCCAGGCTTTGCAGCCATTTTTTTCCCCTATAATTTCTTTAATGAAATAGTTCATGCAGGTCCTCTCAGACTTCTGCATTTGGTGGGTGCTTCCACTGGCACATTTACAGTTCACAAACATTGTGAAGCAATAGTGCATGAGTGCTATTATGAATGTCAGAGATTGTTGTAAATATCACTTTTGTTACTTCATTGGTTGGAAGAATAAGAAAAAACATTTTCAACAAGGCATATTTAAGGCAGTCACCAGGAAAAAATAATTCTACTGTGAAGAGAGTGAAACACAGGAACAGCTTATCTCAGAATTTTGTAATGCTACTTGCAAACAGTTGGGAATGTAAAAGGCAGGAATGACAATAGGTAAAGCTGATCCTGCCATGAGGGAACAAGATAACTTAGAGCCCAGGATGTATCCTGTGGTTCTGTAGACATGACAAGGACCTGAATGTATTTTAGACCATCCTGTTAAATAACAGTAGGCAATTACAGGTGGTTAGGAAAAATTCAGATATTCACTTTCATTGCAGTTAGTAAAAATTTAAACATTCTGTTCCAAAGGATTCAGGTAAAATACAACAGAAAGTGGGATGAGCAGAGATGCAAGTCAAATCAAAGCTGGTCCCTCTGCCTTGAGACTGTGCTGGAACACACTTATCATTTTCCTCACAGAGCTCATCTCACTGCTAATGAGCGTGTTCACTCAAAGCCAGGAATACATGATTTATCTTAAATAACTACCCTCTCATAAAAGCCAGGCATTTCATCCAAGCAGCAGCACACTGTGAAGGTGTCATCGTGTGCCTCTGAGACATTACTTCTTGGGTGGTGACATCACCATAAAAAGCCTTTATTTATCAACAACAAGGAGTAACATTCTCTTTTCAGGTTGGTGCTCTTAGGCATTATGAAGAATTTGCATGTCAGATCCTTTCCTCTTCCCCTCTCCCAGCAGCTATTACAGTGTTTCACTGTAAAAGGACTTTGGTTTAATATGAAAGCTTGAAGAGTGCAGCTAAGGTGACACTGCAGATGCTATCACCTTTATTTGGCCTGAGTTGTGTCTTCCCTGACTAAGTATATTTGCTCTTACTCCCTTTAAGTATCATAGCAGGGGACCAAATAAAAGCAGAATAAGGTGCTTCTTTTGGTGTTAAACTTGTCCTTTCACACTGTTCTCCCTCTTGCTTATTTTAGTTTTGGTACTGCTAAAGGCGATTAGTCTGCAACATTTAATTCAAAAGTTCAAACTGAAGCCATTGCAGGATGTTTTATTGTGTTTCTCATTTCATTAATCTTTCTTTATCATCTATTTACTGGATATGAATTGTAAGAAGCACTGTGCCACATTTGCGTGCTTCAGAAAAACAGTCTGCATGTTCAGGCAGCATATGGCAAATGTATAAATGGTTATGAATAAATCATGAATCATCACAATTATTAATAACTGATAAAGTCCTGAAAAAGCCTTTAGCTGAGCAATCTGAAGGAAGAAGAGAGTGCAAAATGCCTTGGAGAAATGTGTCTTCACTTAAGAAGTGAGCGCTCCCACTGCCTTGAACACTGGATTTAGCAGGAGACTGTGTGGAGCCAGTTATCAAAATGGTTTGAGCAGCAGGGACTTCAGCAGAGCTTATGTTCTCCTGGAATCTAATGAGAGAAGAGGTGGTGAGAGGAAGACAGAGGGATAGATTGCTCAAGGGATTTGTAATGGGAACATCAAGATAACACTTGCCAATTTAATTGCACTTTTCATCATATGATCTCAGAGTGCTTTTCTCATAGATTCATCGTTTTTATGGCCAGAAGGGACCATTAGATCATCCAGCCTGACCTCCTGTTTAATGCAAGATTTCATCCAGTTATCTCTGCACAGAATCCAATATCTTGAATGCTTTGAAACCTGTGTAAGTATAATTCTGTGCCTCTCATCCATGTTGAGGAGAACGTGCTAAGGAGAGGTCTTAATTAAATGGCATAATTTTGGTGCATAAATATTAAATGCATAAAGATTTAGGATGAAAGTGAATATTCAGGACATAACCCTATGTGAAGGTCTTACTGTTGAAGGGTCTACTGAGATGCACCTTTTTCTTTTCCCCTGACAATCATCTGTTCACACACTTCCAACTTTTAAACTAGTACATACGTATATATTAACACATCTCACACCTTGAAGAAACGATGCTTCTCTTCTGCATTTGATAGGGCAAACGATTTTACTTTTCCATTCTTTTACTGTGTTCTGAGGGCCTGGAGAACCTGCTCAGTAAGGAGGAAGTACTGAAGTGACTTTTTAGCAGGAAAGAGCATTAGCATGACTCTGGTTCAAAGACATATGGTATCCTCTCTTCCTCCCCTACCCCACCATAGAATCATAGAATCATAGAATCATCCTGGTTGGAAGGGACCTTGAAGATCATCAAGTCCAACCATAACCTAAATCCCCCTACCATAACCTAATTTACCAGTTCAGTGCTTAAATCATGTCACTAAGCACTTTAGCTATATTTCTTTTAAACGCTTCCCGGAATGGTGACTTCACCACCTCCCTGGGCAGCCTGTTCCACTGTCCAACCCCTCTTTTGGTAAAGAAATTCTTTCTAATATCCAGTCTAAACCTCCCCTGGTGCAGCTTCAGGCCATTTCCTCTTGTCCTGACATTACTCATTTGGGAGAAGAAGCCAACTCCCACCTCCCTACAACCTCCTTTCAGGTATTTGTAGAGAGCAATGAGGTCTCCCTTCAGCCTCCTCTTCTTCAAACTAAATAATCCCAGTTCCCTCAGTCTTTTCTCATAGGACTTTTTTCCAGACCTTTCACCAGCTCGGTAGCTCTCGACTGGACATGCTCCAGCAACTCGACATCCCTCTCATGAGGGGCCCAGAACTGGACACAGCACTCAAGGTGTTGCCTCACCAATGCCAAGTACAGGGGCATGATCACCTCTCTACTCCTGCTGGCCACACTAATCCTGATACAAACCAGGATGCTGACGGCCTTCTTGGCCACCTGGGCACACTGCTGGCTCATGTTAAGAGGCTTATTCTGCAACTATATTTATTTGCTCTGTGGCTAAACAAAAAAAATTCAGTTTCCATTTTCAGAGATCTAAAAGTTGTAGTCACAAATATAAGAAATTAATTGTCCCCACATTTCTTCTCCAGTTATGATCAGTTGCAGCCAATATGCCTTTTAGTCCCATTACCATTACTGCTTAAGTTACTACAGGCTGCACCACAACCAGCACTTCCTTGCTTCTGCTGCCACTTCCCAGAGATGACTGATTTGGACACAGAGACAAGGTAACACAGCTTTATGTATTTTGGAAGGGACTATTCCCCAGCTCTCCTGTTTTCAAGGTGATCAGAGCAGATCTGCCAATTTGCTCAGGGAATTAGACAGTTTCTTTCACCTCTATGTTTCTTCATGAGACACACACCTTAGCCAGCTGGGGCAAGAAAATATGTCCATGTAATGAGACTTACGAGGTGACTTAGTCCTGATGTTGTATGACCCAGGCAGAGGCATTTGTTTGATGCTGAAATGAAGATTTCTGAAAACAGATGGTATAATTTGTCTTCTGGTGGCTCATCTATATTATGGGAAAGGAGTATATACAAATTTCTTCCCTCTCTTTTGCTCCTGCCAGATGTTGCAATCCATCACCAACAATCAATATCTACAGTATTGGATTTTTTTCTCTCATCTCACAGAAAATTTTCTAGCATAGTATTAAAAACTTGGGTTGATCCAGACTCCTGCACATTTTTGAGGGTTAGGACAATCTCACTCTGAGAGGATCCCTGTAACAGGCAAAAGAGGGAGAAAAGAACCATGCTCTCAGCTGGCTGCACTTGATAATTCTATTCCATCTTACATCTAGATAATCAGAATGCAGTGAAGGGTCACCAAAGTGGTTAAGAGTATGGAATTTATCCTATGTGAGGAGAACATGACACCAAGCTGAGTGGTGCAGTTGATACACTTGAGGGAAAGGGTACCATTGACAGGGAATTGACAGGCCCATAGAAGTGGGCTAGTGGTGTGAACATCTTGAAGTTCAACAAGGTCAAGTGGAAGGTCCTTCACGGAGAACAGGGAAATTAACTGTACCAGTGCAGGCTGGGGGATGGACAGATCGAGAACAGCTCAGAAGAGAAGGATATGAGGATACTGGTGGGTGAAGAAACAGACAAGAGCCGGCAACATGTGCTCATAGCCCAGAAAGCAAATCATCCTGGAGTACACAAAAAGAAGATCCAGATGGCCAGCAGATCAAGGGAGGTGATTCTGCCCTTCTACTCTGTTATTATGAGACCTCACCTGGAGTACTGCACCTGGTAGGGTCATAAATACATGGGCTTGTGGTCAAATACAATTAAAAGATCACAGGTTTTCAGATGGGTTGCAGTAGCTGACTACACGCAGGCTCTGAACCCAATCCAGTGGCGAAGCAAAACACAGGTTCAATTTTGCTTACTAAAGTTTGCCTATAGAGTAAACAGAGAGTTTTCAAATTTTCAGTTTCCATAGCTTCTGTTGACAGGCAGTTAAGTCATTATTTTGTAGCAACTCAGGTTTTTTCTGTCATATCCTCATACCCTAACTACAGAATAAAAAGCTGATCTATAAATCCTGTTTTACTTGACACCTGTTTTGCCACATTTCATGGGCAAAGGCCTAGTTGGGAAGTTCTTTTTTATCTATGTGTCTTGATTTAGAGATAAAAAAAAAAAAGATAGTGTCTAACCATTCTAACTTATTTGCCATTACACTACATTGCTGTGACGTTGCTGTAATAGAATCACTCTGGTATTTTTATAAGTGAGAAAGACAAAGATCAGTGAAACTCCTTGTGTTATATTTAAGGTAAAGACCTGAAGCACTCAAAAGAACTAACCAAAGATCTGTAGTGCAAAACTTCTAAGATTTGCAGAATTCAGGAAAATTGTTACCAGCATTTTAACCTTTGAATTGAACATATGGTTGCCAGCTTCAACGATACTGCCCGTGCTCTATTTTACAGCAGATATATTTTTCCTGCTGAAGGTTCCTTATTGTCCTATGCAACCCCTTAATCAAACATATGTTCTCATTATGCAGTTTGTTTCCCACATAGTTTCTCTTCTCTAAGAGAATAACACCTCTCTTACCTGAGTGAAATTTTTCATTAAAATAATGAGCCATGTAACACCTTGAATGGTGCAATTAACCAAAGATCGCAGAACACCTTATAAATTAGATTTTCAACATGCTACAAGCAAGAATTTTTTAATACCCTTATTCCCATTTCCTTGGAGGTCTGGACTGAAACCAACTAGAGTTTGCTCAATTTCCTACTTTAAAAAACTGTGCATAAGCAATTCCCTGATGAGGCCCCAGTGGCTGCCACTGATCACTGACTGCATATAGATCCTAGGTGTCTTAATCTAGAAAGAAGTTTCATCTGCTGCTCTGCCAGGCACGTGTAATACGTAACTTGGATCTTCTACTGGTACCTCTCCTTCAGCTGTTACCCACAGGCCATATGAATGGTACAACTAAGGAAGTATTAAACCTGCAAGACCTACAGTAGGTGACATCCACCTCTGTGACATCCCAGTCCCATTTTGAGGAAAATGGTCCCTTTCTTGGGGGCTGTGCTGCAGAGCCATGGTCAAACCCATGAATTTTGTTTGACTTCAGGTGTCAAGAGAATCCAGCTGAAAAAGAAAAATAATCTTTTGTATCTTTTCATGGAGTACTTGAAAACCAGACTCATTTATCTCATACATATTTATTAATTTTAAAAGCTTTTTGGAAGTCATTTGACATTTCATTTAACACACTTGTATTATTATCCTTGAATGATTATTTGGAGCATTAAAAAAACTCCTCTAACAGTTATAGAGGCATAATTAGGATTATACCAAAGTAATTCCATATATGAAGTAAAATCTTATGTGGATGTAAATAACATGTGAATACATGTGTAAAGATGTATATAGCATGCATGTGTGTATACTTGTATTATCAGTCTTGAGCTATTATGTCTTAATTAATATTCTGGAACTCTGCATTCCATAACAATAATCACATGAATATGCATGGTCATTTATCAAGAAACTTTGACTTTTGGGACAGGAGACATCTACAGAAAATCTGACTTTTACATCCTCTTTATAATCAGTAAAAATAAACCTGCAATTTTAGGAGCAGGGGGAAACCTTCCCAAGTCACATTCTTTACACGAGTCTTGCATTTAATCTGTCCGCTTCCTTGGACAATTCTACTTTTACTTTAAGAAAGTCTACATAACTAATTGAGAAAAAGATGTCTATTCTGTAAGTCAAAGTCCTTTTCTGAATGTCAATTTGCCTGTTTTCCAGTCCTGTTGGGAAGTCCATAGAGGTGAAGATCTTTCAGGATCAAAGCCACATCGACAATAGCTGTGGACTTCAAAGTGGAGTTAGTAAAAAACATGTTGGTATCAGTCTTCTTGTAAAAAGAAATGCTTCACATCAGACACTTTTCAAAGGAGTATTCCTATTTCTGTGAAAAGTCCCTATGAAGGTTTAAAGTCAAAACAAGAGAAAGAGGAAGTGAGACAAATAAAGTATAATTTGGTAGAGGAGACAGGAAAATAAAGACTAAAGTGAGGTAAAAAAAAAAAAAGTTAGTAAAGAAATCATGTCAACATCCCCAAAGGCAGGATGTCTGAATCAAATTTCTGAGAAAAAATACAAAGATTGTTGGGTTTTTTGGTGTCTCTATAATGTCATCTTAAAGGACTGTAAAATATTTGAGTCTCCTAGTGGTAACAGCGATAATAAATTTTCATTCAAATATAAGATGCTTTCAATTAAAACCATCTAGCATTTTTTAGGCTAAACTCTTTGAATCTTTTTAAACAAAGCATTTATTTTGTAACTCTTTTAGTTTTAAACAGAAAAAAAAATAAAACTGACAGATAAGAAAACAGAAACTTTCTGCAACATCTACAAAAATAAAACAAAAAAACATGCACATTTGGAAGGCCATCCACTAACATCATTATCTACTCAGCTACTTTCACTGGCACATAACTCTAAAAAAAACGGAACCTGTTTTGTATTAATGTCACCATCCTGTCTTTTCCCAGATAGCTAGTGCTATCCAAAATAGATGTATGTGCTTGAAAGATTAGTCCTGGTTTTATATGCATAATGTATCAACATCATTGCACAGCTCCAAGCGTAGTTAATTTTTATTTAAAATGAAGAAGCATAATGAAGACTGTGTGCTGGAAATATCATAAGGAACTGTTTGTATATATTACCCACTTTCAATTTCTATGATTTATGTGATGGAAATCGTAAGCATGCTGTGAAAAGTGAAGCTCAAAACTTGGAACTTATGAAGCTGAATACCACAAAGGACTTCAGCATCTGAGAAATTATTTGATTTTACTGTTATGAAGGTGAAAGAAAAAAGTTGTCCTAAGTTTATGCTTGAAATTTACTAGAACTTCTTTAGATTTCCTTATTTTCACATCAAAATCACAATAGAAATCTGACAACTTTAAGAGTAACCTTAGCACACAATACTACTTTGATTATTCAGAAATTCTTTTCTAAACAAATCTAGATTATGGAATGCATCTATAATCAGAATACTCCTCTGCATATGATTAATTTCCTAAAAGACTCATATTTAAAAGGGGTATATAATTAAAACTAAGTATTATCCTTGGCCATGAAGAAATGGTCTTATCAGAGCTGCATATTGCTGACTGAAGCATTACATGGGTCTGTTGGGAGTATCGTTAAAGTATTAACATCTCTGGTTATATCTATACTAACCAATGCTACATGTTATACACCATTTTTGATTTGTATATTCCTAAGGGATGAAAGCTTTATAGTGCATACAGCTATGAGTAAACACTCCTCCATGTTGCAGTGCTAGTATTAGCTGGCCTCTACAAAACAGTCAGGACTGACTGTGAAATGTGTTTTGTGATTTATTTATTTTTTTTGTCCTTACAGAGGTTTAGCTATAGCTCAGATATGTTTTTTTGTTTTTTTGTTTTTTTAATAAAGATCATAAATCATAGAGTGATAGATTGGTTTGGGTTGGATCACAACCTTCAAAGATTGTTCTACCCCCTTGCTGTGAACAGAGTCATCTTTCACCAGATCAGGTTGCACAAAGCCCCATTCAACCTGATCTTGAATACTTCCAGAGCTGAACCATCCACAACCCCTCTCTAGGCAACCTAATCCCATGCCTAATCATCCTCATTGTATAACATTTCTTGCTTATGAGCAATCTAAATCTACCATATTTTAGTTGCAAACTTTAGGGGCAAACTGGTGTTCCTTGTCATGCCACTACAGTTCCTGGGAAAAACTATCTCCATCTTTCTTATGAACTGCCTTTCTATAATGGAAGGCTGCAGTAAGGTCTCCTCTGAGCAGTCTCTTCTTCAGGTTGAACAACCTCAACTCTCTCAGCCTTTCTTCACAGGAGAGGTGTTCCATCCCCCTGATCATCTTTGTGTCTCTCCTCTGAAGTTACTCCAACAGGTCCATATCTTCCTAGTGCTGGGAGTCCCAGAGCTGGGTGCAGTAGTCCACTCCAGGTGGGGTATTAGAAGAGCAGAATAGAGGGGAACAGTCACCTCCCTTGACCTGCTGGCCAAAATTCTTTTTGTGCAGCCCAGGATGCAGCTGGCTCCCCGGGCTGTGAGTGCACATTGCCACCTCATGTCCAATTTTTCACTCACCAGTACCTCCAAGTCCTTTTCCTCAGGGCTGCTCTTGATCCCTTCTTCCCCCAGTCTCTACTGATACAGCTGATTGCCTTAACTCAGATGCAGGACCTTGCACTCGGCCTTCAAGAGGAAGCCCTTCATACTGATGAACTTCCTCATTGCTATGAGGAAAAGCCAAGGAAAACAAAATACCAGAGCCAAACTGTGTTCTCCAGCCTCATGGCTTGCATTTGCATGGCAAGTTTAACCCCCATGTCATAAAATTAATAGTAGACATGAAAAATTGAAACTGAAAGTCTCTAGCAGAATGTCTTCATGTAGGGCAGCCTTTAGCAAACACAAGGTTTTAGACTCATCATGGGAGACACTGAATGAAGGTCCAGGGTTTGTATCAGACAGGTAATCAGATTAGCTGAACCTTTCCAAGCTCAAAAATATTTAAAACCTGCTCAGTGAGGACCATCTACCAGATGAACTGAAAAAGGCAGGCTTCTCACAGAAGATCATTTAAGGTAACAGAAGATGTACAGAAGTTGAATTAAATTTCCTCAGGAAAACGTGCACCTGACATTTCAGCGTGTGTTTCACCAAATATAACAATTAGAGGCAATATAATCTCAGCTGGTATAACACAGCACAGCCCCACAGAAATCAGTGGAGCTACAGTGATTTATAGCAACTGACGATCTCATCCTGTATTTTTACATTAATAAGCTCAGAAAAGCTACTTCCTCACAAATAGGAAAGCTAATTGTCTGACCCTTCAGCCTCACCTCTCTTTAGAGCTGTCTTGGGGATTTACAGAGGAGAGTTATGAGAAACAGCCCGTTTCAGGACAGGGTTAGCTGAACCTCTGCACCACTCAGGTTTCTCTGAGCATGACTAGGCTATCCAAGGGGGGGTGCTGGCAGAGCAGCTGAGCTGTCTCAGTTACTGGAGCTGTTGTATTTCATATTACAGCCATGAGACAGCTCAAGAGCTGAACTTCAGTATCTGTGTGCAGGTTGGTCCTGGGAGTTCATGGGGAATTATCATTGACCTTCCTTGTCACAGCATGGAAACTGCAATCCTTAGACAGGGTCATGCTCTTCTTTTTAAATAGTTTTTCACTTTGTGGGCTGGACTGAATGGTTTCTGAGCAGTTATGTTTTATTCCACTCAAAAAACTTCAGCTGGTGGGTTTGACCACGTTCTTTCCTAAAACCAAACACTCCTCTTTAGCGTTTGGTAACATATATCATCAGAAAACATAGATTATTAAACAGTGGTGCATACCTTTTATATTCTGTCTCAACATCCATCTTGTAGTAATTCACAGCTAATCTTATGTTTCACTACAAGTCAAATGAGATAAATTTTCCTCTTAAATTACTGGGGCAGAACTAAATCAATCTGCATCGCCTTAGCCAGCACAGATCCTGCTGTGTCTTTGGGTCTTTCAGTCTTGTTCCCTTTTTTTCACCCTACCTTGAGTGCTCCCCAGGAGAGTGGGCTGGAGCCATTAAGACTGTTATCTCGAGTATTGCCTCTTAATGACCCTTAAGTGTAAGCTGTTAGGCACCAATTAGAAAGGCCTACTCCCTCTTTCTCTAAGTGGGTAGGTTCTATTAACTTGACAAATCCTCAAGGTGAAATATCTATTGGGTACAGATTAAAGTTGTTTACGAGTTTTTTTTCTTCCCAGAAGCAGCTGATTCAGCAAGACCAACATGGTTATGAAGAATATATTGCTTTTGAAAAACACCCAGTGAAATTCTGCCAGAGCTTAATGAAACTGCTCGCTTTTCTGCTGATGCATTCAGTGGGGAAACCTGACTTCCTTTGCCACGTGCAGGAATCCGGGAATCACACCATGAGTACTGCCAGAAAGTCTCAGTGCTTTACCGACATGGAGCTGATCACCTTTTTTTAGTCTGGTCGAGCAGTGCTGAAGAGTGTATTGTTAAAAACAGTGACTTCAGACCCTTCCATGTACCCTATCTATTTGTCCATCTGTGTGTTGCCCAGTTAGGTCCCAGCCTCTCAGATTATCCCTCTTGTGCATCAGATAGAAACTACAAAAATTCTGGGACCTATGGATGACCTGAAGACCTGGATCATCAGGTTCAACACGATATATATTTTAACTATTTCTGGTTTATTATATTTTATTAAAACTGCACTGAAAAAGTTTTGGGTTTGTCGGGTTTTTGCTACCATGAACTTCAGCCTCTCTCCTCTCCAAATGTTGGGATTTCTTGTGATCAGGAATGATAGCTTTTTATTTCATTTCTAATATTACAGTGCTGATAGTAGGAGACTTGGAGCCAGCCTCACTAATTATCAGAAGACACTCCTACCTTTACCATACATCTCAGACAAAAGCTTATGAAAAATTGCTCTGTAACACTGTTAAAGAAAATTATCTGCTTCATGCCCATGGTGCAAGCATAGAGGAAATTTTTATACCCGTCTTGAAAGATGCATCAGTTTGCACCAAATATGGATCTTTTCATGCAAATATGATTCCCCACTGTTTCTATTACAACTTACTTCTAGAAACCAGTACCTGTAAATTCTCTTTCCTTCAATGTGTTGGGGATTTCATTTCTGTTGATGACAGACACTATTACACAGTAAGGGATTGTAGGAATTGTTTTAAAATAAAAAATATGAGAAGGATTATCTATGCACATGGAGGAAGGAAGGCCAAAATAGTAGTTTTGAATGCAAGAAATGATGGAATAAAAGGCAGAAATAAGAATGTGCATACAATAAATAGATAACATTTCTGATATTGAGAATTAGACTCTATGACAAACACCATGCAAAAGTGAATATACTTGGTACTACAATAGTCTTTGCCACAATGGGAACAATTTTTAATATTATTGTGTCAAGAATACTAGGGTTTTGGCTATGTGATTCTACATGACTTTCCAGGCTGTATCTTCAGCTTTCATAAAATGGCATACATTTATTTCAGTAGAGCTTAGATTTAAAGCAAGATGTGAGTTTTGCCTCTTCATTACTGGATGTCTCCGATCCTTCATCTTCTCAGTAACAATAAAGCCAGAGAAACTAACTGGGGTCAGTTATGCTACCTTACCAATACATATGCTTTCAGACATCTGCAGGGTGAGACCTGGGATGTCTAATTTTGATCATTTTAAAGTTTGACACTTTTTAAGAGCATAGCTCCTGAAAATGAATCAGCTTTAATGAGAAGATGCATGATTGTGCCTATGGATAGTTCTTATAGAACCTACAAGAGCAGAAGAGTATGTTAATTATCCAAGCCTACAATCAGCTATCCAGAGATACAGAGAATAAATGCTTACTTTCCTGCAAAAAGGCTTTTGAGTAAGGGATCTCATTGTAAAACCTTTGCTTTTCATGAGAAAAAGATGTGCAGGAATGATGAAGAAAGACTATGGAGGAATCCTGCATCTACTATAAACTGCATGGGCTTCCCAGTGCTGCTACTAGAATCATATAAAGGACAGTAATTTTTTGCTTATTAGATTGTCTCCCTGTATCCCTTTTTAAGTTTTAAAAAAAGCAATTTTCCTAAAAACTGTAAAGTGAGCAAAAAATTATTCCATCCCATACACTCCATGTTCAGTATAAAGCTGACGGATCACATGGGTCAAGTTGTCTTCCTCCACAGCAGGTGTCCTGGGAAGACTCTGTCTGTTCTTCTGCCTTTGATCTTTATCTGTGCATTCCTGAATCCATGCATTCCTGAACCCAGTTCTCATCTACCTCTCTGAGTCCAGTCCAGGACTTTCCCAGGGTCTACTCTACAGTCTTAGTAGTGATATGAGCATTATTGTGGGGGAGGGGAATGTCAAGTTGGTTTTGTATATATCTCATTATTTTATTTTTCCTCATTATTGTTTTATTAAAGCTGTTTAGTTTTGTTTCCAACCCATAAGACTCTCTCCCTTATACTCTTTCTTTTCCCTTTCTGGGAAGGGAGAGAGGCTAACAGAGAACATCTGTCCACTCATTTAATTGCTGGTCCAGAATTAAACCTTAATAATTGGGAAGCATTGAAGAAAATACTTGAACAAATGTGTGTTTTTTCCCCCCTCATACAACTGAGTTTATCAAGAAAGTGCATACCCCTAAGCAGTTGAAAGGTAAGTTTGTAAATTTGTCCTACAGATGCATGATACAAGCCTTTTTTTTTTTCTCCCTTCTGATTTCCTCCTTTGTTCAGTATTACTGCAGAAAGAAAAATAAAAGGAGATAACGTCTTTTTCATGCATATGGTGACACTTAGTCTTCCCATGTGCAACTCTTCACACTGAAGCATATGGCAGTCACTGATTCAGTCTAAAAACACATAAAGGCAATTTAAAGGCTCAGAAAAAAAAATCCAAACCAAATACAACTCAAAACGAAAAAAAAAACCCAAAACAACCAACCTTAAACATCCCAAAAATAAGAGCTACAGCTACTTTTTTACCTTTTAATCAGTTGTGAGGCCACTCCCTACAGCATAGCACAAAGCTAAACTGCTAGTTTTTGTATGGAAACACTAATGGGTAATTGCTAAAGTGCTTACACAGGCTAGTGCTGCAGGAGGATGAAATCCATGATGCAAGTGGGAAAGCAGAAGCTCTGCGTGCAGATGAGATTCATCCTTCCCACGGAAATCTTTTAGAGGATATGTTAATATTCCATTTGTGGTTTTGCACGCAATGTGTACAGGTCATCAAATATATGTCAGAGAAACATTTCCCTCATTTCGAAAACAAAACAAAACAATAACCTCTCTCTTTTTGAGCTGAAGTCAAACCAAGAAGCAAAGAGTGTAACTCAGAAGTGTTTATCCTTTGAGGATGCTAATAAAGTTTTGCTTCTAGTACTCTGAATACAAACAGGCTAGTTTTGAGCTTTGTTCAACGAGGAGACTTCTGTGGACTGCTACTGGATGAAATTCTCACTGAAGATGACCAAAGAGTGTTCAGAGGAAGAAAATCAGGTCTTGGTTTTCAACAGTTCACTTGCATGCTAAGTATTTTAAAGAAATAAATTGCTATACATGATTACATTCTTGAAAATATTACTTCAGTGATTATTAAAGAAGATCCTGTTCCTCTGAATCCTTGCAAGGTGCCACATTCGTTGAGAAGAAACAGTTTTTAAAAAGAATGTGGCCGTTCTTTCTCCCAAACTCAGTAGCATTTTTGCCTTTGAGGATGTTTTCCTCTCACACCTGCCTGTGTTACATTTCTGTTAAAAGTGAGAGAGTAGTTGTTTGGTTCTTCCAAGGAGACTGATCATACATCTTCCTTACAGACGTACACGATTAGGTAATAAAAATCAATTCAAATGTTTCCAAAGTAATCAAATAGCCCGTGGTTGAGTTTTCACCTGACAGCAGAAAAGTGTAATGTATGGCAGAGTATAACACTAAGTGCTTTATTTTATAGTAGGTATACATGGCTGTTTTTCACTAAAACTAACTCCTTTCAGAGTTAATTACCTTGTTTATTTACTGATGATCACCCCAGATACAAAGCTAGGTCTGCTCAAAACAGGATTTTCACAAGGAAAAAAGTGCTGTTGATTTCAGAAAGAAATTTTATACCTCTCTCTATATTTAGAAATCATTAAGCAAATTATTTGTCAAATTGTATGTAATAGAGTTACATTATTGATGTTGATCTTTCACAATATTGGGAGAGAGAAGTAATAAAGTTAAAATCTATGAAAGATGCCAAATGGAGAACATTTATTTCTATTTTTTCTAATTAAACAAGCTTTGTGAGTAAACAGTCCTAAACTTTCTCGCAACCTCTTAGTCAAGATGAATACACTTATAAGAACTGCCATAATAATCTTATTTAATACTCTCTCTGGGCCTGTTACATAAAACTTTAATGAATAATTTGTCACCACTAGACATAAATCTCTCTGCTGATGCATATCTTAATATTTTTCATAATTTGCAGGTCAAAGTCTATTATACTTAATGCAAAAAGCCCCCAAACATCTGAGTAATACTAAAGATACCATATTCAGACAGGTTTATTGCACACAGGTACATCCATTCACGATAGATGTTTCTTATTATTAGCAAATATAGATATATTTACATTAGAGATTCAAATTGCACCTTTTTTTTTTTTCTTTACCCAGCTGCATTATAAGATTTCCTGAGCTCCATTTAATTTATTACAGCTTCTTGTTATGCAAAGAAAGCATCAACTTAAAAAAAAAAATAAAAATCTAAATATCAGATTGCATAGAGACAATACTGGGAGAGAGATTATTAAAAAGTGATTTATGTTTCCGAATCTGAAGTAAATCACCTGGTTGTGAAATAATTTCTAAAAGAAGCTAATTTCCCTTGCTTGTTTTTAACATTTTGTAATTTAAACTAATGGGAAGTTTTCCTGCATTTTGTGACTTTCCGGGCCATGTCACAAGATTTTTTTTCATCTCAGTGTTGCTGTGATAATTTTGTTTATTTCTTGTTCACTGTTTCTATTTGATTTTTAAAAATTTTTTGTTTTTTGTTTTTTTCCTTTAAATAGATGAAATTTAACAGTGTCCCTTGTATTTTAGGTTATTTTACTGATGTTTTTGCCCCAATTAATTTTTCTCAGAAAAGTTTTCAATTAAACCCCTGGTGATAGAAGGTGGAATTCTCCAACACTAATCTGGAAATTTCACCTCCTAATCACTGGGGGGTTAATTGAAGGCTTTTCTGTGGAAAAAATTGATTGGTATATAACCAATCAGCAAAATGTTATGAGACTATAAGGAATACTGTTAACCTCGGACTATCTGAGGAGAAAAATATTGCCTTATTTGAAAGAGAAAAAAAAGGAAAAATTGTCATAAGGAACATAAGAAATGGGTCGGAGACTGATGGAAGAACTCATTAGCGTGTTTCAAGACAAATTCTCACTGCTTTTTAACACAACACCTTTCTGAAAGGACTTTCTAATTTCAGTGTGTCCTGTGCTCCTGGGGGATGAGCTGTGTGAAAAGGACACGAGTCCTTACCTAGTGTTAAATTGACATCAATTGGCTTCTTTGATCTGTAGATCTATGGTGGTTAAAAGCAATGAAGGTTCTATTTCCAAAACAGCAGTTTGCAATGAATTAAATAGTCCCCACCAGTATTTGCCCCAGACTATAAGAAAATTGGGCACTGTCAGAACTCTGAAGAAACTTTAATAAGATTATTGGGAAGTATGCACGGTACAATAAAATCACTGAAACTGGAAAGGATGCAGATTTTGTATCGATTCAAAAAAGGATCCTTCAAAACCCTGGAGTTGGAGCTCCAACATTATTGAAATACCTTCTATTAAATGTAAAATAACATTTATTCCCCAATCAATAAACTCCTCATAAATCATATCCTGATGCAAATGAATTTCATACAATACATTACAAACCGTTGATATGCATCGGTTGTTCTTTGCAGATCCGCTGCTTTAGCTTCATGCATTGATCAGCTAACAGAGTATGGATCCAAACCGAAGAAATAATTACTGAACTACAGTCCTTCATTGATCTTCTTGTAGGTAACCAGGAGCCGATTTGCTTATTCTGATCCACTGGGCACAGTCTCTAGTAAGTTTTTTACCTGTCTTTCAGCCATCTCTGAAAAACCATTTGTCAGGAGTGAGGGAGCAGCTCTATTTTTTGCAGGTTTTATGAGTGTTTTTCTGGCATTAAATGTATAAATAGCCTAGGGTTCTTCACCTTCAGCTGAATTAACAATGGATTGGAGATGTCTTTCTTGCTCGTTCTTTTACCCCACGATTTGCAATCCTGTCTGCACATCACGGCCAGTTAATGGGAGGAATGGAAATGCATTCTCCCATACATACCCCACAGCCAGGTAGCTACTGTGTTTGTTCATCACATAGAATCAACACCTTGAGCACCCAAGTCAGACCTCCCAAACACAAGAAGCAGGGTTTCTGGAGTCCTCTGACCCTCTGTCCTTTACTTTTCCAAATGCCATGCCTTTTCATACTGTCCAGCATGGTCACTGTTGCTAATGTCAGTAGATGCACGAAATAACCCCCTGCCTATGAATAGAGAGACCTTGAGGAGTGTGCATCAGCCTGATTAGTTCTCTTCCCAGAGCTGAGCACTTAAGGGTGACAGTGCTGATTACCAGTTCATCCAGCAATTTTCATATCAGTTGAATGGGAAAAAATCAACATTTTTCATATAGTATTCCTGTTAGCTTATATTGCCAAAATCTTTTTTTGCTATGGGGGATTACTTTATTACCAAATTGCTCTGAGAAGCACTTCCTACACACATTGTGCAATTCATGTTATGAGAACAACCAGATTGATGTTGAGGCTGGGAGGTTTTGTAGAAGCCAAGCAGCTGCCAAATGTAACAAAGATGTGAAAAGCTACCACTATGTAATCACCTTTTTGTGGAGGCATGAAAATACTGTTTTGCTGCCTTACCTTTGTAAACAGCTGCATATGTCTTTTGAACATCTTCTTGTACTTAGAAAAAACCTGGAAGGTGACAACATGATAATCTCACAGCCATTCAGTAGAACACTGGAATTTTTATCACCTCTGAAGTCTAAAGAAATAATTGATGCTTCACTACATATATTACAGTAAGAGCAATTAGAATATTATTCAACAAAATATATAAGAAAACAATGATTTATTAGTATCCAAAAGTCAGTAGAAGTGATCATATTTCTTAAAATGCTTTAAAAGTTATGCAACATATACAGCTCATTAAATAAGCTTCTCAGCATAATCACTGATATATATATACACAATAATGTATATTCAATAAATATCTACCCATCCATCTCCCATTATCATTCAGTGAGAACAGGATGTCAAATTCCTTTCTTCCTAAGAAATCCCAGAACACCTACTTCAAAGAAGGAAGGAAATTATGTAAATACATTTGTCAAAATGATCATTAGCTTGCATGATAAAAGAAATTCACATCGTCGCTCTGAAGAGATGCATCATAACATCTGAAATTTTGAATAAAACACACTGACATTTCAGATGTGTGGTGAAGTGAACATCATAGATCTGATTCCTTAATTTACTTGAATTACTTTGACCACTTATGTTAGATTTATTGTTCAAACTGAAAAAGTCGTAAATAAAGTTACTTCTAATCAATCAAGTTAATTAAGTATTTTTTGCCTTTGATATTCAGATATTTTTCTGATGGATTTCATAAAGATATATGCGATCACTGACTATCTGCAGCTTTTGATAAGGAAAAAAACTTTTACTGTAAGTAGTGGCTTTACCCAACTGATAATCACCAAGAACAAATTAACTTCAGGTTATTAGATAAATATAAGGAGTATGATTCAAATTATATATTATATCTGTTAAATATTCAGTTTAAATGACATGACCAGCTAATTCTGGTTCAGCCAACATTGCCTGTCTCCAACCTCATTTTCCTATATACTGCACTTACGACCCTGATAATACACCTTGCAGCTGCCTACAGACCTTGGGTTATGCTTGAAAGCTCTTCTCTATAAAAGTATTTCAAATCTGGGACTTTTATTCACAAAACGTAAAACAGTTGTTGGTCTAGAGAGGGAAACCTTGAGGTGTCATAAGTTTTAGCACTGCAGGGGGGAGAGGGGAGTTCTGGAGTAAATGTATGCCTGCCTCATGACCAAATACACACGGTTTGCACTGCTAAACTTCTGGAACTTTCCAAGATAACTGTAAGATGTTCACTTAAAAACACAGCACTGCAATAAATCAAGTATGAGGCTACAAGTCAACAGAACACTGTCCCTTTTTACATGGTGTTAATTTAAATTGCACACCCCCTACCACTTATTTGAACTCAAATTAATGTTTAGCTCTCTTCAAATTTATTATTTTGTTTTTTGGGCTACATTGATTTGACTCAGAATAATTTTGTTGAGAAGGGAGGGGTCATATGATCCAACTTCCTGCTCAAAGCAGGGCCAACTTAAAAGTTAGATCCAAATTCAAAGTTAAATCCCTCTGTACCTTGCTTAGCCATGGATCGATATTCCACAGCCTCCCTGGGACAATACTCTTTTGACTTACTTCATTTGAAAAACAAAACAAACCAGGAAAAAAAAACCACCCTATCTTCCTAATAGCTAAGTAGAATTTTGCTTGGAGAAATTTTTTTGTGTCACTTCTCATCCTATCATAACATAAGTTTTCATGAAGTCTAGCTCTGTCTTCTCTACATCTTCCCACCGTGTATTTAAGACAAAAATATTATCTTCCATGTATGGTAATATAATAGTCTGTATTTCTCATTCTTCCTCCACCTCGTCTTCCACCACCACAATTTTATTTTGAGTGATTGCAAAAGAACCTTTTTCATATGTTTTGCAATAAAGCTTCCAGATGTACGAAACCATGATGTATTGCTTGAATTACATATAATTTAAAAGTTAGCTGTAATTGCTCCAATTCAAGTGCCTAAAGGCTCTGCGATCAAGAAGCTTCTACTTCTGTGAACAGTGAAAGGTATTTCTAAAATAAAGATAGTTTGCTTTGTATTGTTTTGCTTTCCTTTAAATACTTGTATAAATTTACCCTTTCACATGCAAACCCAACGTATTCTGAAATACACCTGAAAGTGTCAACTCATTGTAATTCTAATTCTAATGAAAATTGTAATTTCCAAAAAGCAAACAGCAAGTGACAGTGTGGGAGCAGTGATTACAATTAGATATTCTCAAATGTAAATTTCTTATCAATATTTTAGACATATATCTCTGGCTATGTTTTCTAGAAAGGTTGTATTTGAAATTCAAATCAAAACTAAGTTAGCTGACTTACCTGAAAATCTCTAATAAACTTTGGCAAAATTATTCTGTTATTGTCATACAGAATTAAGCAGACACAGACAATATTGTTAATTTGCATTTTAAGAAGTAAATGCAAAAATCCCCACCATGTAGTGACGGTCTTATTATTTTCTGGGAAATTAAAATTATTCCTCTAAATAAAAATATTTTGATCCCACCTTATTTCAGGCTGTCATTTTCTATTACTAATGTTTTAACAGAGATATAATCTAGCACCACTGACTATTTTGCAGAAAGGCTTTATTAAGTGTTACTGCAAAATAACAGCTACTTTCTTTGGCTGAAAATAGAACAAATCATGCTTAATCCAAGCAATCTTTGAGCAAACTCGTTTAAGCAAAAATCTACAAACACTGAGCCACTTCCGCTGAAGCCATCCACAGGAGTAGGATTTTTGTTGTTTGGGTAAAAAAACAACAAACCCACAGCATCTCAGGAAACCTGCTATTTTTAACTGTCATCAGCCATTTTAGCTCTCAATTTGAGAGACAAAACTAAAACTGACAAAGCTGAGGTCACAGTTCTTGCCTGTCTTAGCTGTGCTTTGTGATACCTAGCATTAATGAAGAACAGCCAGGCAGGCTGCCAGGTTCACCAGTTAATGTCTTTGTAGATTTCAAATAATCCTGGTTCTTTGTTGCTCAGTGACAGCAAAGTAAATCAGGCTCAACCCAGTCAAATGATACTATAGTATATATTCCTGTGTATGTATATATGAATTAAAATTATGAAACCGTAATTGTAAAATCAAGCATGAATAAACAGCTGAAAATTTAAAAAGGTAACCTGAAAGTCTTATAAACTTATCAAATCTATTTATGTGCCTGTGACAAAACTACTTTGTAATCCTTAGGTAACGAAAAGGAACAGAACAATAAAGACAACTTGCATAAATTATTAACCTCAACTACAGAATTTTATCACAGGAAATGAAATAAAGCTCTGGAGAAAGTTCATTATTTCACTATTTTGATACTGGAAATAAATTATTTTGCTATTCTCTGAATTGCAATACAAGAAAACAAAATTAGTTACAACATTTCACACTTACATTTCAGTTCTGGTAAACTGTACCACTGAAGTCATCACTAGCCTGCCCTTCTGAGATCCTTCAGGACAGATGTTGGCAGAGCAGCCTGGTAGGTGGCAAGGTGAGAGTTCCTGATAGCAGGTCACAGCTGATGACCTCAGGTTTCTTGGAATCTAAGCACAGGGACCATGTTAAGGTGCACATTACTCATCTAACCACCATTTGGATTTCAGTTTTCTGTTGAAAAACACTGGTAGTTAAGGATCCAAAAGTGAACTTCTGTGCCTCCCTAGGGACTCGCAGGTGGAGCAGCTGAGCAGATCTAACAGCTTCTAGAACAGGAAGATTATCTCTCACCTCTTCCTTCCTGGCCTCTAGCCATTGTCTAACCCATTAGTGAACTGACTTGGATCATTAAGCATGTAGAACATTTTTTTCCTGTTTAGATTTTTTTTTGGTTGCTGTTGTTATTTTTTTGTTGTTTTGGGCTTAGGCGTTTTGTTGGGTTTTTTGTTTTGTTTGAGTATTTTTTGTTTATTTGGTTTTGGTTTTGGTTTTTTTTGTGTGTGTTTTTTTTTGTGTGGCTTTTGTTTGTTTGTTTGTTTTTGTTTGGTTTGGTATTTGTGTGTGTTTTTTTTTTCTCTTAGCAAATGACAAAGAATGAGTTTAGGGGTCTTGCTTTTACTGTTGTTCAAAATGAGAAAGTTTTCTTTCTGGCATCCTTTCCTTGTGAACTTGAAAGCTGCTCAAACACAGATGTGCATAAGGTTACAAATTCACACTCTCTAATTAAGGATTAAAAGTGGAGTATGTGTCTCAGATCACACACGCACACATAAAAATAAAAAAGCAAAAGGCAAGGCTGTAAAAAGGAAAAGAGGCCCTTGTGATGACAGGGGTTCACAAATCTTTGGCTCTCAAAGTCTTTTTTACCAGAATTTGAAAGCCAGAGATGTTGCTGTACTGCCATCCTCATTTCTTGCTTTCCAGGTGAAGGAAGAATGGGCAGGAAGTTGCTGACATTGTGATCAGCCTTCTAATACATCATTTTTCCACCATGCTTCCTGTCCATGCTAGGAGTAAGAGCATCCTTTCCCTAACCTTTATTTATCTGTTTTTCTGTCTTCACTTTTCCTTCAGTTCCTCAAAGTAAAGAGTAAATTTACAGCAGGGGTATCCTGCTTCTCATCCCAGAGTTGAAAGCAGAGCATCCCTAAGACATGTTGACTGCAGGAACAGTCATACCTAAGTGAGTAATTAAAGAAAATGCTCACTTTATATTTACCACAGGAATACACATATGCACATGTAAAATATCATTTGAGGAATACAGAACAGGGAAAGCTGTCATGATTGGACAAGGCAAAAACTTCTGTGTTGACTGTCATGAAGTTAAGAATCAATTTATGCTGCACTCTGCTTGTTGTCAGTGGAGACAGGTTCCTACAGAGCCAGACTTCATTAGGCAAAATGGCTCTCCAGAAGTATCCAAGGCCCTGCACTGAATTTTAAGAATTTAACCACTCATCAAGAGAACTATTAATTTGATTACAAATACAAATACATTATAAACCTCTTTACCTGACATAGCTGTCAAAATTAGTATCATAGTGAATAGAAGGATCATGGTACTTTCAATGTGTGTTTGATCTCTTCTTGCTATGGACATCTATTAGAGTTCAGATATATCGCTCCCTAAAATATATTTTTCTCTACAAAACAGAGCCTGAGGTGATGAAGACAGATACTGGTGTTAGGCAGGATGAATCCTATCTTCTGTAGTCAAAAAACAATGTAGTATTTTGATCTTTGGATATTAAATGATTTCACTTAACTCTGCTTAGAAAACAATGCCTATATACAAAGTGTATATTCCCATTTACACAGCTTCCCAGTTTTCTATATACTTCCCTGTGATTATGTTGTAGAATAAGGGACAATGCTGGGGATAGAGACTTTATTTCCATAATATTTATTACCATGGGAAATCACTGAGGCCAAGAACACAGCAGGATCAGAAGGAAAAAAAGAAAAACACAACAAAACAGGATAAGCAGCTATATGGATAACAAGAACATCCACAATTATATTAGATTAAACAAAATTTCATAAGGGATATAAACCTTCATGCTTCAGAGCATAAGCTAATCACTAACTGATGGGAATTAAGAAACTTCTGTTATGGAGAGGTTAATCCCTAATTGCTCACTACAGTATTTCTTGCAACATCATCTGAAGCAAATAGTGCTGGCACTGGATAGTAGACAAACCAGACAATTAGTCTGATGTGATATTGTAATGTCTATCTTGCTGTCTTGTGACTGTAATGTACAAAATGCAAATCCATGCTTAGCCTGGTTTCCTAAAGAAATTCAGCTTACACAGACACACTATCTGCTGTCTTCTCTACCCGCCTAACGACTTTTGAATCATTAGCCAGTTTCAACATTCGTCGCAGGAGCCGAGTCCTGGAGGATAATAGAATTCCTACACATTCAGCAAATTCAGAAGCTTGGCCAAGGAGAAAGGCCCAAATTATTGACCCACTGCCAGGAAATCTCCAGGAAGAGGTCAGTATTGATTTGTTCAGTTGGCCTGCTGTGAACCAGCCATCCCGTTAATCCTGGCTGGCTGGCTGGCCTGTACAGCTCTTGAAAGAAGCTTGCTCATGTCATCTCCTTCACTGCCAGGAGTTAGAAGAAACAGGAGCAATAGGACAGTGCAGATGGAAGAGGTGGAGGTTAAAGATGCAGATGCTGGTGGTATGGAAAAACTGAAGGGCTGATGGACATCTGGGCAACAGAGGAAAAATAGCAAGATTTTGTGGTGAACAAATGAGGGGATATGGGACAACAAAGCACAGAAGACATGAGTTTATGCTTTTTCTTTTTTATGTTCATAGAAAACTCATTTGAACTTTCATGAAAAAAAAAGGTCTGAATCATAAAGGTGACATAAAGTTGTTCTGAATAAGTGCACCGTCAGCCTTCTCAGCATCTTCTCCCCATCTTCTTCCCTTTATTTCTGCATCAAAAAGGGAGATCCACAGTGATTGATACTTTTGTGCATGAGCAAATATTCTGTCCTGCCCTTTTCCTCTCCACAAAATATTTATGCCATGCAACCACCTTTGATTTCTGCTCAGAGCACCACAGACAAAAAATAAATACACAGGAGTTTGCTTTATTTGGCTTCATTCTCAAAATATGTGCAATTAAACATGGTCATATTCCTGTACTCAGAAGGATAGGAAAGTAAGCAGTAGTATGACCTCATTTAAAATAGCTTGAGGGCTCTTCAAACTCACAGCATTTTTATAAGACCAGTGAAAGACTCTCTTTCTGCTCTGTTATTCATCCTGGATATGTCCATCCCACAGGGTTGACAAGGTATTTGTGGGAATCAGCTCTGCTGACTTTATACAAGTAGAAAATTTCCCTCTGCTGGGAGCACTCCCACTTGCAGGTGAAATCCTTTTGCTGTACTGCAGAGCAGTGCAAAATGATTAGAGCTGAACCAAGACCTTAACTGACACTCATTATTACGGTATGTGTCACTGTGTGATTGCAGCATGTATCAGCATATTCACACTGCCTTTAATTTAGCCAGTGAAGATAGCATGACATGGAGCTTGAGGCTGAGTTTTACAAGTCTGTTTAGAGAACATTCTTATACAGTTCTTATTCTATATGTGCATATGTGTGCATATATGCATGCATATATATACATATATATGTGTGTAAAGTTATCTAGTTGTTAAGTGTTTACATAAAGCAGGCAAATAGTAAGAAATACAATCAGGCCCAGGCATAGGCAATGTGTTCAGTTGTCTGTTCTGGCAAATTACTGGAAAGGGTCCTGGCCCAGTTTTGTTCTGAGATCCAGCACAATTACTCAGCCACGTACAACGGTTAAGGTGGCTCAAGAACAGTAGCTAATAGGCATGTATCTGTTCCCCATCCCCAGTTTTTGGAGGATAACAGAGTATGGACAAAGCTAGGATATAGCAATAGGCCTAAGGGTAGCAGGAAAATCTCCAATGCTGTTTTATCTTTATGGGTGCAATCAACTATGAATGGATGGTCACAGTCTCCAAAATTACTACACAGTACCTATCCCCAATATACCTATAAGATCAGCGACCACTGTACTACCCACTGAGCAAGCAGATTCTTGGCTACATGAGGCAATGGTTTAAATTATATTGTTCTCCAGTTTTTATCCATGTGCCTTCAGAGGACTGTGAATCATAGAATCATAGGATCATTCATGTTGGAAGGAACCTTAAAGATCATCCAGTTCCAACCCCCCTGCCATGAGCAGGGAACCCTACTACTAGACCAGGTTGCACAAAACCTCGTCCAACCTGGCCTTAAAAACCTCCAGGGATGGGGCATCAACAACCTCTCTGGGCAACCCATTCCAGTTCCTCACCACCCTTATAGTGAAGAATTTCTTCCTAATATCTGCCTTAACCCCCTCTCTCAATCTAAAACCATTACTCCTTGTCCTATCACTATCTTCTCCGATGAAAAGCCCCTCCCCAGCTTTCTTGTAGCCTCTTCAAGTATTGGAAGTTGCTCTAAGGTCTCCTCGGAGCCTTTTCTTCTCTAGAATGAACAGCCCCAAGTCTCAGTCTGTCTTTATAGCAGAGGTGCTCCAGGCCTTTGATCATCTTTCTGAGTACTCCCTGTATGCCCTTGACCCTGGCTGCCAGATCCCCATTCTCTAATTTGTCTCTGTGACAAACAAGGTCATGTAAAATGCTTACATAACCCTTGCAAGGAATAACTTGAAGTGGGGGGCAGAGAAATTTAAATGGGTTGTCATTAGATGCAGAAGTGAGTTTGCTTATCATTCTTCATGTATTTGTGTAATACTTGTCCCAGTAACCGGTCTTTTACATGGGAAAGTGGTAGAGAGGAAAGTTTTTGTAAAGAATATATGGATATATGGTGAGAAGGCAGCTTTTAAAGTTGATCCTATTCAATAAATGTCATTACTTTCATGCTGCACAGAGATTATATACCAGGAGGAAAGAAGGAAGGAATTAATTAAATTGGGGAAGAAGAAATATATTTCTATATATATCTTGAGTAGGTAGCAAAGGGAATTTAGCACCATCCCTTCAGGAGCACAGAGAGAAGCTCTTACTTCTCCCTGAGTAGCTAGGTTGGCAGCCTTCAGACAGGAGGAGCAACACTCTTGCCAACTGTCAGTAACAAATTAAAAAAATGACAAGTTCAGCTTTAATAGAAACACTTGCACTGGGGAGAGCAAATAGCCAAGGAACATATGTACAAATTTTAAAGCATATGGGCTTCTTGCTCT
This sequence comes from Apus apus, assembly GCF_020740795.1. NCBI lineage: Eukaryota > Metazoa > Chordata > Aves > Apodiformes > Apodidae > Apus > Apus apus. Next base: position 112,234,083 of record NC_067284.1, on the reverse strand, counting down.
CCTAGTAATTAATAAAATACTGTGAGTGCATTTATGTTCTCTTTTTTATCCTCCATAAACTCTGTATACAGGAGGCTGTGGGGGATGTAATTAACACTTGCTCCTGTTATACACGATAAAGGACACTTGAAAGACATGTATTGGTAACTAGATACATTAAACACCAGAAAGAGATAATGGAATAGTGGATTCTGAAAAACATAAGCATTATTAAAGATCACATAGTAGATCCTTCAAAGTACAAACTACCCACCCAAATCTTTTAAGCAAGAAACCAGAAAATTAAAGGAGATAACCTGACTCAAGCTTTCTCTTGCAAACCACATATCTCATTATTATATTTAAATGCTATGTTTCAGACAGCTACTGAAAACTGAATACTATTTCTGGAGAATCCATGGATAATCTGTGCTCTGTAGATGTATCTTATCCACCCTCTTCAAACATTTAACATAAAGTCAGCAAAAGCAATAAAACACTTTAAATCACTTGTGCATTAGATTACTTTATGATGTGAAAAAAATTCTGGATGATTCTGAAATGATGAGAAAAATAACAAGAAACTTCTATTTAGAGACTAAAGAAACCATCATCCAGAGGTGAAATAATGATAAAGTTACAGCTTCTACTCCGAAAAATATTATTTTAAAGAGGATTCTAAAATCTCCTGTAAATAATACTTGCTTTCGGGTTTTTAATAGCTTGAAATACAATCTTAAAAAGAAATTTGAAACCAAAATTGTATCTAAATCCAGTAATTTTAAATATTTGCCCTGTGAAATTCACTTATCTGAACATTTGGGTTTTATTCTCCTCTATTTCCTACACCATCTCTGCAACTTCCAGTGCAAAATAACAAAGAGGGGACTTGCATTTTCCACATAAAGTTTTCTGGTTTTACTTTCTCTTCAGTGTCATTTGCAAATCTTTCTTAAGACTAGTAAAAGTCTTGATTATCAGAAGAGAAAATAAGACTTTGTAAATCTGACTTTTGGAACGGTCACCTCTGACTGTTGGAAGCATTTCAGAATATGAGACAACCACGAAATGAAAAAGTTTTGGACTGGCCAGGTTATAACATAATTGTCCATAAGAGGATTTCTCATTCTCTTTATCTGAAGTGTTTGATATTGGCTTTCTGTCAGAAATATGATATCAGACCACCAGGACAATATTTGCTGTAGTACAGTAATTCCCACATCCCTGTGTCATCCTTTAAAGTTCACAGATTTCAGGTATACGTGCATTTCTAGTAAAAATAAAAATAAAAATAGACTTTAAACTGCCTAGCACTCTTTTCTAATAGTAGACCCAAATGGTGTAATAACAGTGTTTCTGATCACTACGCAGATTTTGGTGACTCTTGGGGTGTGGGGGGTGGCTGCATAAAGGGTTACTCAGGATACTCACAGACAGCAGGGTGCCAGGTTTAAACTGCCATGGTTCCTAAACACATATTGAGAACATAAATTTTGATGTTATTTTGATGTAACAGCATCTGTTTCTCCTGAAAAGTATTTAATCTTCCACAACCATGCTACTCCCACTTTGTCAAAGACTGAGGGAAACAGTTTATACTCATCCAGAGTGCAAAAGAAATTATGACATTTTGTTGAAAAAAATATTTGGAGGAGTACTAAAACCAAGTTCATTGAAAATACTAAGAACTACAATGCTAATGCTTACATCTTCATATTCAGTATTTATAGACTCAGAATATTTTCCAATATTTGCTTAAAACTGACTATTATCACATGCATTCTGCCATTAAATTCACTTTATAGAGTATTCACAGAAGACATATACACACAAAAAAAAGGCTAATGTGGAGACTTACATTATTTTTCTTGAATTCATATCAACAGAAATATTTCTTTAGTATTCATTCAGTATTGGCACCCATTGCCATGTCAGTAAATTACATCATCTTTGAGCACCACCATTAAAATCTCATCACTTTTTCTTTACTAGTTTGTTATTGCAGTTCTCCTCACTAGATTGATTTAAAGCTCTGTTGCCACTCAGAAACAAACAAGATCCATTATAATGAAAAGGTAAAACTGTTGCACAGATATTCTCAATACAGGGATCAAAAACCACAGCAGGTGAGAATGAATTGTCCTGTTCTTGTCTTGACAGTTGGAATGGAAAATGTTAGTCATGATTAGGTGGGAGTATAACCACCTTCCTTTCCTTCTCTGAGAAACAGGCTTTGGATATGGAAACTCTTGAGATTTCCAAGTTAATGAGAAGAAAATCAAGTGACCTGAAAAACAGGAAATTAATATTATTGGGGAACATAATTGCCTCTTCTGTAAAGAAGTGCCAATTGGAACCAGCAACAATCAGTGAGATACTTCAGTTGTTTCAGGGTTTACTATCAATTTACTATCAGAGTGGTGAAGTAGAAAGAAAAATATCTCTGTGAACTGAAGCTAAGTTACTCTGCAGAGCTATTGGGGGAAAAATAGTTTTTACTGATCAGTGAAGAGGTAACAGATTAGTTGAGCTACTTCGCAGAATATGAATAAAATCTAGAAAATTTCCTGTAGTTTTGATAAATTAGCAATTTTATTAGGAGCAGATTAAATCTCCAACAACTTCCCAATGCTCTTCTCTCTGATGAACTCTTTTGTGACTCCACTGTTGCTCTAGGGATGAACAATAAAACGTCTCTTCTCCCTTCGGCGTGCTGCTCTTAGAGCTTTTGAATCTAGCCCATGCAGGGAAAATGGCCTTTTGCCTTCTCTAACTTTCTGCAGTTCATCAACTGACTGTTGCAGCATAATAGGTCCCCCTGCAAAGAAAGGTGCTAGAGAATTTGGGACTATAAAGATGGAACCTCCAGACAGTCATTCAAATAGGCTTGCAAAAGACCGAGTCTTTCACGTTACTAGCAAATTACCTGGCATCCCAAGGGGCTTAATTTAACAACAGTGATCATCAAGCCAGTTTATTGCTACCTTCTCTCTGGAAGTTGAAAAAAGCTCTTTCCTCTTTTCTTCTGTGAAACTCTTTAGCTTCAGAGCATCTGGTTTAACAAGCTCAGCTCAACATGGAATAACTGCAGATGTATTTTTTATTCCTTTCCTCTTTGCCTTCCCCTCGACCTCATTCAGGGGGTGAATAAAACTACTCAGGATTAACCACTGCCTCTCAACAAATAAAAATTGTAGGAGAATACTGACTTAATGATTATTTTGCAACATGCCAGTTGCCTTGTATATGTATTTGTTTATCTGTTCTTTTCTTCAGAATTGTGCCTGTGCTTACACAAGAATCTCAGCCTTATGAGTCTCAAAGATTGGACTTTGAAAAGCTAAACCAGTTCTGCCATAATTAAGAAACTGATATAAAACTAAACTGGATCTCACTTCACTAAGCATGCAGCAGGTGGCCAGAGCACTTGCCACTTCTACAGTTTTCTTGAGAGTATAATAAATCCTCTAATCTCTTGGACCTCTGAGACTGTTCATGCCTATTTCAGTCAAAACAATTTCTCATCTTGTCGCTTTTAACATCACAAAAGTTTGCTAGATTTTCATTATATCTGGTATCACCTTGTAGCATTGTCCTGATCCCCTTATTTTTTTTAAATCATGAGGAACCCTAGGGTGTATGAAATTTAGCAGAGTAGCATGCACACAGTATACACCTATGATTGGAGACAGAAACTGCCTTATTTAATAGAAAAAAAACAACTCAGCAGCAAAAAAGTAGCACACTCCCAGGCGTAAGGATAAGAGACCTTCCTGCAGGCTATGGATTATAGCTCATGTATTTGGGTTACATTAGCATTTCACACTATAGAGGCTTGATTCAACCATAAATTCCATCAGTGTAACAGAGGATGAAGGGTCTGAAGCTACAAAAAGTTTACCCAGCATGGCCTGCACTCCCTTCTCACTAGTCTGACATGGAGGGATGTACCACAGCTGCAGAAGTGCAAGTCACAGACCAAAGGAGTACAGCCTGCAGATGTACTTAAATCTACGTCTTCAGCATGGATCCTGCCTCTTTGCAACCACTCCTATACCCAAAGATTCCCAAACCCTTTACCTCGGGGCTATAAGAAAGTGTTATTAAATGAGCAGGGTGCTACCTGTACCACACATTGCTGACACACAGTGCTTGCTCCTAAATCCTTGAAACAGCAGAAGCCTGTTCCTCATAATACATTTCCTTTCCTTTCTCCCTCTGGTTTAGCAAACTGTGTGTTTCATTCTACAGCACTAGGGCATCTTTGTCTCCCTCACTTATCTTTTCATTCCTTTTTCACCGTTGAGTCAGTCTGACCTGTATGTCAGGACAGGGCAGTGCCCAAAGGGCAGTGAAGTCACACAGCAGTGACTGTGCTCTTCACCTATACACTCATGCTACACTCAATGAAGACTCGTGAAGAAAATTACATTGCTGCTTCCCACCTTCCCCTCCCAGCCTTCCACTTAAAAATTTTTCACCTTGGTGTGCTTTGGCAGTATAACTCCTTTGTTGCATCCTATCCTGCAGGTACTGTGAGATGCTGATTGCAACATTTGGGATTGCTTATTTTCCTTTTCTTCCTGCAAGAGAGGGAAAAGTTATTGGCAAATGAACACAAGAAATAGCAATTAACTGTTATGTAAACCTAATTTCAGCATTGGAAAACATAATAGCAACCTTTATATTAATTTTCCTGTTATCTAGACTTCCAACCCCTAAGATTCTATGATTCTATGATTCTATGATTCTATGATTCTATGAAATGCACTTGGAGGGTGTGTGTATATCAAGGAGTAGCACAGACAGTCTGCCCCAGGGCCAAGGATGATGTGAACGAAGGATGCTATAGCTTTAGGGAGTGCATGGGGAGCAGATCTGTCCTGGGGATCCTCAAAGTCATGAATCCCTAGCCCTGGAGCAGACAATTTTGGCAAGTGTGCCCTGAAGCCAAAGACCTTGAAAGCTGATACTAACAGGGAAGCTGACAAGTAACATCAATTTCAATGAGCAGCTGCACAGTCTGAAGAACTTTTGATTCATCACAAACTTGAAAAAACCTTAGATTTACATACAAATTAAAAAAGAATAAATAGATGAAATTACTTTTATTTTTTTTTTTTTAACTCAGAAACCTTTTTTATGCTTGTGTGAGACTGAATCTCTGTAATAGATTTGAATACAGTTTACATCTCCTAATTTGCTGTTTTCTGGACTAAACATTTGTTTTTTCATCCTTTCCTGGTGTTTTATCTTAGTGTGATCTTTTATTATCTCTGTTGATCCCTTTTAGACTCTACAGAGTTTACCAGCCTGCTTGTAAATGAGCAGTTCAAATTCTAGAAACTTGAAATGGATCAAGGAGCACAGTAGTTCAAGTAGAATTAAATAATTACCATTTTAAGTCCTGCATATAAATATGAAATTAATACATGTTAGAATATTGTCTTTCTTATAACTTTGTGTATTTAACCCATACACCATTTAGAGCTAACTAGAACTCCCATTTTCTATATTGCTCTTCTTCCGTTTTCCTTTTTTTAATATCTTTTTCTTTTTCCTTCCTCAGTATACATTTTTGTAGTTGTCTCATTACTGATTTCAGACTCTTTCAGTAATATAACATAATCCCTCTGAGCTACTCTTCTGTCTTGTAAAGTGATATAACCACCCTGAGCCTCAAGTCCTTCAGCTCTTTCTAAGAATATTCACTATTCTGTCAACCATGTCTTTAAAAAAGTGTTAAATAATATATGTTCCAGAAATGCCATATGTGAGGCTTCAGAGAAGTTCCTGGTTTGGCAGTAAACTGGTGGTAATATTTTTTTATTTTTTTTCCCAACCAGTTCTGCCCCAGCTGCATTTGATCAAGACTGCATTTCCCAGAATTACTTGGAAGACTATCCCATGCATCCACATCAAAAGACAAACATAAATCAGACTATCAAATATATCTAGTGTCTCTCCCATATTCTCTTGGGCAATGAACACTTAAGAAAGAAATGGCTTGATATGTTTTGTCAAATCTTGACAAATCCATATAGCCCTTTTCTTAACACCTTATTATCTACCAGCTGCTCAAAAACCAGATTAATAATTTTATTTCAATATCTTTTGAGATATCAGAATAAGGTCAAATGTTTTTTAAGACCTTGGGGTCTCCTTTCTCCCCGTCTAAATATCAGTATTCATTGTTTTATTTTGTCCTGTTCTCTGAATAATCTCTTCTACATCCACTTGTGGAAATAATTTTGGGTGCTTTGGTGAATATTTTGAAATACTTGAGAGCATCTTTCAGTTATGGAAAGCTAACTTATTCAAGTAACTCTTCCTTCCCTCTTTTGGCCTACTTTCTTGTTCTATTGTTAACATAATCATTACAAATTTATTCTCATAACAAACTTATTTAAAAGAAAGTTATTTTATATATAATCTTCTCAGTGTCATGTACAACTTACTCCTTTCTGCACGTTTTAAAATACACCTTTCCCCCTAACACAATCTAAGGATTTTTGGAACATATAACTGTGCATAGATAATAAGTCAATGAACTAGAGCTAGAACCAACACCAGAACTCAGTCATCTCTGCTGGTGAATTGCTATAATATCCATGCCTTTGGTCAGAGCCAACTAGTCAGATAATTTCTGGCTCCAGTTCAGGAGTTAGTACAAGTCAGGGTGGCAGTGCAGACCTGACCCTGTTGCTCTGGAGGTTAAGAGAGTTTAACAGCATGGATGTGACTAGACTGTGCCAACTGGCCTCACTGTCAGAGACTGATCCCTGGCACTGCTCAATTTATTAGTACAGATCTAGCCTGTATCTCCTGATATTTTCTTTATCCATCAGATGTTAAGTTAGCTCAAATCAATGAATCACACCTTCCCCATTTTTCTTTCCTTTAGTTCCAGGGCAATCAGTACTCTTCTCAATCTGTCTACTTTCTGCCTGAAGCCAGGCAATAAGAATTCCAGTAGTCTCTCTTGGTGATTTGATGAGCTGGACACACATACTCCAATGAAAGGTTCGCTGTTATTTTTTTTCCTTTCAAATAACAATAGAAATGAGTTTCTGAGAGAATTATATGACTCTTGGATTTGATATTTAATGCTTTTCTGAAAAATGACAGAAATAAGAGATCAACATTTTGACTAATTTTCAATTATATAAAAATGGTTATTAGAATTCAGTATAATATTTACGTCTGCACCTTTTTCAGATATTTCATATTAGGCATTCTGGTGCTTTGCTGGCTTGAAGACCCACCCTGAATATCCAAGGGGATCTACAACAGCCCATTCACAAAGAGCATATTGAGTGATGGAGACCTTGAACCAATAGTCATTTAGACAAGTTTTACAATAAGTAATGTACTTAAAATGCATGTTCTGGAACTCTTAATTAGCACAATATCATAGTTTATTCAAAGTAGGATAGAGGGAGGGAAAAATACATAAATACTTAGAAAAAGAACTGTAAAGTTTATTTGGTCCACATCCACACACACACTTGACTCTGCATACAGGATGAAGAGAAAAAAACCCAGATCCTCAGTAACTTCTGAGCCACCGAAATAGTTTTCAGAACATCACAGATAATTACAATTATCCTTCTCTTAGGGACATTGGAGCTGCCAATTTTTTTGCAACTGAAAATAAATAAATAATTCAGAACAGATGTTTACTACTCATCACAGTTTAGTAAAAAGCTTTAGGCAGGCATGTCAGCACTAAGCTTGAAAGCAGTGAGAACTTGAAAATATTTCTACTCTTTTCTTTCCTTCTTTTTTGTTTTGCCCATTTCGTTTTACCTTTTAATAATCAAGCAGGGCTTCAAGTTTGTCATACAGTGATTTAGTCCAGTGGAAGAAAAAAGAAAAGAGATACTGCTCCACTCCATTTGGATTAGAAATGTAAGGCAGGAATTTGTTTAGTCGCCAGGAGAAATAACAAGTGCCTGTGGGTGGCACTGTAGGTATTTGGTCATTAATTATTAACAGAACGAAGCAGTGTCTGTTGTGCTCCTCACGTATCTATAAGCTGGAGGCTCTTCAGCCTCTAATCAAAAATGTAGCATAACTGTGACACTCACTGAAGTAAGATACACATGACCAAAACTTTTTGGTCAGTTCTTTTAGCAAACAAAGGTTGTCAATGCATCTAATTGTCTGCTTCATGTGATATTAGCAACTGTGTCTTGCTTCTGTGATGGTGGTAGTTTTGGTTAGGGAAAGAGAAGTATTCTGCAGTCACTTTGAAAGGGTGTTGTCCTTCAAAAAGAAGTGAGCTTTGGCACTGTGATATCTTCTCTCTTTGCCTGGTGCTGTTACCTTTTTTTTTTTTCTCTGCATGTAGCAAGCACAAAGAATGCAGACACTTTCTGCTCCAAATATGCCATTTCCAAGGAGTAGTGTCAAATTTCTACTCACTGCTGCAATAAATAAAGCTGAAAAAAACCTGCTCAGACTTCTGCTAGCAGCTTAGAGCCAAACACAGATTTTATTTAATTTTTGTGTTCCACCTATCTATCTATCTATCTATCTATCTATCTATCTATCTATCTATCTATCTATCTATCTATCTATATTTTTGTTAAGTGCTTTTGTTTGCTTGCTTTGTCTTATTTTTTGGCCTCTATTTTTGTTTGTTTGGGTTTTTTTTAGCAGAAATTTGCAGAGGTAGAATAAAACATTATTTTCATTTTAGCCAGACTTTAAATGTTTCAGTTCTACTGGACACTACAATCAGGATCTTTGTTATAGTACTACTCTTTTAGAAGTTAAAATAGGATCTTTTCAACTTCTGAAAAAGCCAGATTACTGCCTGTATGTCAAGGCCATCAATACTGAAAATTCGAGTCCTTTGTCCTATGACCCAGCAGTTCCTTGGTTCAGATGATCAGCCTACTGCTGGATGACTGTGGATGTGTTCTGGATACTTCATAGATCTCAGAACTTTCAGCTGTGATGCAACACATATTACATTCATACATGCACGTGGGAGCTATGGCTATACCATCAAAACAAAAAGCTCCAGTACATTCTGAACTTCTCAGTGCAATAATGTGTATTACCTGTACTTTAACTGTTCAGTTGTTAGAACAGTGTCTGACTTGCTTTGGGTTTGTCCCACTTAGCAATTTTCTAAACAGTCCTTGGGAACAGCACATTTCTAGGCACTGCTCCCAACAGGCAGTTTGCATGCAGCCACTCTGCTGTAGTTAAACACCATAATTCTAACAGTCAGATTATATAGGCTGCCTATGAATTTCCTGGGAGAAATAAAAATAATCCAAAAGTATTCACTTTACAATGATAAAGATTATTGGTAAATCCTATTGCAATGCTTTACAAGAGTAGATGAGAGTGAGTCCTTTGCTGATCACCTTTCCAGTTTTGTTATACCTTCTCCCTACATACTTTTGCCAATAGTGTTATTTTCTGGGGTAGTCTTTTTTGGTGGGTGCAGCAATGGAAGGAGTGGAAGGAAAGGACACTCCTACTCTGGTTTAATTCAGGCATCACGTTTGGGTGAGAAGTGCTGTAAAACATCCAAACATGTTGTTGTAGTTGTAAAAGGGAAAACCTCCTCTTTGTTTCCAACTACATTTATTATCAATTTCAGGTGACTCAAAACTGGAATTACATTTAACTTTGCACTAAACACAATACAAAATTATAAATAGGCTTTAAATACTTTCATTCCCTAAAGCAAGCTGAAAATGTGTGCAATAGGTGAGGAGATAAGACCATGGACTTCATCTGTGACTGAGAAGTAAAACATGCTGTCAGTGTGTGCTACAAGACTTCTGCTGGTCCAGTATGGTTATTGTCAGTGATTAACAACAAGCACAAGCATTGCAAATGACTTCATCCTTGTCTTCTCTCTCTCATTGGTAGCTATGTCAACTGTGCCTGTTCTGTCAGTCCAAGATGCTTGTAACCATAAGTCCTAGTCCTACCATCAAATGAACTCATCAGGCCTACATTCATAAGGAGCATTTATATTAATTAATTTTGGTGCCTTCTTAGGTTAGGCAGTAAAATACTTTCCCTTGCCAAAATTAACACAGCATTTTGCATACACTTTGAGAGTAAGTTATTTTTATGGGGAAAAATTATTTGCAGACTTTTGATAAACAAAGGTCACTAACGTGCAGAATGCAGTGATGGTGAAAAGTGCCCTCTGGTACTTGGAAGAACACACTTCAGCGTGTTGACTTACATTATTCTGGATACACACTGTGGCTAATGCCACTTAAAAGGTCAGTGTTTATCCCACTGTGCAATGTTCCCAATGTCTTAACTGCTTTAACAGCCTGTGCTGCAAGAGCTTTTCAAGCTTCACCACACTTATCCTCAGGACACTCAGTGGGATAAGAAAGAGCTTTTGCACCATTTCTACGTGTCAGGAGCGAAGGTACAGGGAACGAGTTCAGATTGTTCAGATCTGCAGCAATGAATGCTTACACTGAGAATGATCTTCCTAATGCATCCCTGCCTTGGTGTTTTCCTCTTCCCTCCTAATCACTATGCCATCCTGACACCAAATGAACTTGCATGAACACTCCTAGCGGGTCTGCAGAGGTTGCCAGTAATATTAGGACATATTTTCCTCCATTCTCCTCCTAAATGACCCAGAAAATGCCATTTATGCATGATTGCTCCATAAATATCCTTTCTGACCGATGCATCTGGGTTTCCTTTTCACAAAAGCATGAGCATGAGGGAGCAAGAGGAATAATTTACATTCACATTTTGTCTGGACACACAGATGGGATGCAGCCAAGGCATGCATTAAGAGCTGGCAGAGAGAGGACTCCTCGCATCACGTTGGTCCCCCAGTCATTCAAACATTACAATCAATGTAATCATATACAAAATGACCTATGATTATTCACTAATTTTATGAGGAAGCAGAAAGTTTGCTGGAGAGTGAATGTCACTGAATCTCCAAGGGCTAGAAGAGACTGCTCAAAAGCAACTGTGTAATACACTAAATGTCCCTTGAAACTAACATACAGAATGATCTTTGCAGTAAGATGAAGCCTTTTATCTAAATCTGAAGAAAAATTTGGATGGGAAAAAGCAATAAAATTTCGTGGTTTATCCTATTTTTTATAGAATTATTTATATGCAATTGCAGTTATAAATGTGTAAATTTAGTCACAAAGTTGTGATATCTTCATCTAGCATCTCAGTATAATCCTTGCCTAATTGCAGTAATAATCATAAATAATTTTCTTGTCTTCAGGATGTGCCTTGGTGTCATCAGTTGGTCTAAAGGAGATACTGGAACAAGCTCGCCAGGGAAGTGGTGAAGGCACCAAGCCAAGTTCAAGGAGTGTCTGGACAACACTCTTAGTCATACGGTTTAATTTTGAGTAGTCCTGCAAGGAGCATGGAGTTGGACTTGATGATCCTTATGAGTCCCTTCCCAACTTGACATATTCTATGATTATGTGATTTCTATAAGTCAGCAGATATCCTAGGCAACCACTAGTATGACTCTTTTTAAATCTGTTATTCTGGAAATGTTACCAAATTGTTGAAGAATTATGTCAATAAATACTGCTGTTACTAATACTACTATTACTACTGCTATTACTACTACCACCAGTAGACTTAAGAATAGGAAAGATAGTAACATGAACAGCTGTACAGCTATTAAGTGGACTACCACATGATTCAGGAATTGGAAGATATTTTAAGAGAAGGGATAATTACATGGAAGTAAATGGGAAAGAAGGTGAAGTGTTGTATGGATTCAACAAACATAGATCACATTAGCTTCAACAGTTATTTCTTTTGGAAAGAGTTAATTGATTTTTTTAGATAAAGAAAAAGCAATAAGTTTAATCTAACTGGACTCCAGTAGATCATTGGAAATGTTGCCATTTGGGAAATAATTGGTTAAACTGTAGATGTACATTAGTATAAGAAATAGATGCCAGCCATTTGGTAGAAATATTTGTTGGACATTGGTACCAACTACCAGATAATGCACTTATAGTTTAACATGCAGAATTCCTTCGATAAGGTGGGCAACCATCGACGAGAAAACACAGAGGAAGTAAAACACTTTGGAGTTCTGGTCAATCACAAGAAAAATATGAGGTAACAAAATAGTGCCATACATTGTATCAGGAAAAGTATATTTAGGAAAGAAAATAAAACATTGATGTCAGTGTCTGAGATACAACTGAGTGTTCATCTAGAGCACTGTTCAAATGTTCGGTCACTTGTCTTGAAGGCATATATATGCTTGAGACCTGAGCTACCATCAGGAGGGACCTGGACAGGCTGGAGGAACCTGCTGAAATTCAACAAGGAGCAGTGCAAAGTCCAGTGTCTGGAAAGGAGTAATTCCTTGCAACCACTTAATCTGGGGAGCAGCTCCACAGAAGAGACCCCATAGAGCCAGATGGACCAGGAGCTGAACAATCGCACTGGCTAGCCATAAGTCAAGGGGTCCAATTTCTTGTTGTCCCTAGTGTTCAAACTTCAGATATGTGAACCTCGTGTAAGACACCATCAATTCAAGTGAAGTGCTTTGCAACAAGTCTGAATGAATATAAATAATTTTCTAACCTCCAGGCAAAACCTGAATTGGGACCAATGAAACAGGCACATGGCTTTGCTTCTAAACAACAGCAGGTTTAAAAATTAGGATAATAATAAAAAAGCCAATAACTTCAGGTACTACTTAATGGAGTAGTGGAGTTCCCCAACCATTTTTCTAACCAAGCAGATTAATTTTGTTTCATTTTTTTTCACTAAACATATTGCTTCAGACTGTGAGCTCCTTTGCCAATTTCTAGCCTGCAGAGAATTTTAATGACTGAGTCATAAACTCCTCCAAAAATGGGGTATGTAATGAAAATACTAAGGGACCCTTAATTAGAATAAGTGTTGTGTTATGCTGCAATAATAATAAACAATAATAATAATATTAATAAAAATAACACCGTTTTATGTGAACTCATAAAAGGTCATTTATATGAACACTGTACAAATATTTAAAATTCAAAAATACCACATTTTTCACAATTATGGCCATCTGCAGACTTTATAGACTCTTCTGAAACCTTTGGATCTCAATGTGTTGCATATTTTCAAGCAGGTTAAGGATATGCATTGACAGGCTTCTGGTCCTGAGACTGTTGATAAATTAAAATTACTTTTTTTTTAACTAAAATTTTTTAACATTTCCACTATATATATTTTCAATGTACACCCATTAACGAGGAACTAAAAGGTTTAAAGTTTCAGGATGTCTGAATTATCCCCAAGTACAAATCAATGGCAGCAACCTATTAAATAAATGATGAACCAAAAAAATAATCAGTTAATATTCAATATAAAAAAGGCAATTTCTTATGAAGCAGTTTCTGCCTGTCCCTAGGCCATAATGTTTACTTCCTGGCTTCCCACTCTGTGGAAGTTTCAATCAGAATTCTGTGTTGAAATGTATGTTAACATGTTCCTATATATATTTTTGGTAATGTCTGTTTAACTCTGGCTGTCACAACTTGGAATGGATATTTTTTTTCTTTTCCAATAAACCAGTTGAAGAAAAGGGGGAAGATATTGAATGGTTCATAAATATATAATGTTTCCCATTTGTTATAGTCTGCAATCAGAGGAAGCAGCTTTAAACTTGCATATCAGTGCATAATTCCACAAACTTAAAAAATTGATCTGCCAATGTCTCCCCTCTAGCAATCTTTTAATTAAATGAACTTCACTCACCTTACTGCTAAACTCCTTAGGTTGATTTTATACTGCAATTTGATGCATTTTTCAGTGAAGTTTTTCGTTGTTGTTTTTAAAACATAAAGGTTGTTTCATAAACAAGTGTTTAATAATGTATACTGCGTGACTGAACATAGATCACTGCCAATTATTTATTCACAATAAAGAACTTGGAAATAATGAGGTTCTTTTGTATTGTTGCCAGCCAAAAGCAAGAGAAAGCCCAGTTCTCAACCACAGTAAACAAAACTGAGCTTTTAATTTGTCAGAAGCTCTGCTGATTTACACCAGCTAAAGTTTTGCTTTATGAATACTTTTTTTCCCATACTGCTGTATAAGAATGGAATTTGTAGTGATGACAGGTCTGCCTGACTACATCCATAAGTTAGATAGTTCAACACCAAAAGCCATGATATTGTCAGTAAGAACCTTAAATATTTTTGATCCCTTGTTGTTAGTTTGTGAGAAACGTGTCTGTTTAAGGACACTCAACGGCTTAGATTACAAAATACATGCTGAACTACAACTCAAAAGAGTGGAAAATCTGTAGCTTCACTGGCTTAGGATACAGATCCTAATAATTTATAAACATAGCAGTTGTAAGGGTATGAGACAATGGAACAGGTTGCCCAGGGAGGTCGTGGATGCCCGCTCCCTGGAAGTTTTCAAGAGCAGGTTGGAAAGGGCTCTGAGCAACCTCATCTAGTGGGAGGTGTCCCTGCCTATGCAGGGGTGTGAGAACTAGATTATATTTAAGGTCCCTTCCAACCCTAGTCATTCAAAATTCAAATTCAAATACTGCAAGGGCAAATGCAGGAACATTCAGCAAGAATGGCATACAGAAGATATGTAGATCTGCCAGACTCTGTCTAGACATACATGGCTTCAATTGCACCACAGCATGGCCTTCAAGAACCACTATGTGGGGCTATGAAGAATGAAAGATGAGATGCACCTAGGCTGCTGCTGATCTCATCAATGCCAGGGTGTCTTCAGCAAACCAAGATCAATAGAGAGTCCAGCTGTCTTCCCTGTTCTGCAGGGTAGGGTAGGAGATGTAGGAAAGATTGCTTTAGCTTTTCGTGCTTCAATCTACAGTCAAGCAGAGAACAGGAACCGCAGTTGACTTCATGCCTCTCTAGTTCCTCACTCCCCTCATTTTTTTTTTGCTGTTATCAAACTGTTTTGTACAAAGAACCTCAAGGGTAGAGGAAGACCATGGTATTTTCTTCACTGAGGTTTCAAAACCTTGCTTAAGTAAATTTTCCACTGATTGACCTGGGAGACAGCATCCAAAACTGTTTCTCTCCCTGCTGTATATTATAATGCTGCCTGAAGTTCCACCAGAATCCAAAGGATATTTATGTTTCTAAGCATCTCACATGCTTGCAAATTGAAGCAGCAAAAGCTAGATGCACCTGCCAGTGGTTTTCAGTGCCCACAGAAAATATTGCTCTATTTCTCCTTCCCCTCCCCAAAAGCCATTGCCTCTAAACCATTTGCAATACTGCTAAGGAATTATAACTGCAGCACCAGGCATTACATGACAGCTGTTTGAACAGAAATACTAATTGCTTTCATATTTAATTAGCTATTGTTTAAATTAAAAATACCAACAAAACAGTCACAGCAGGCTCATTTTAACAGGAGCTTTATTGGTCCAGGCACTAGCTCAAAGAGCAGCAGGCATTGGATTCATGCACTAGCTCTCTTTAGTCCTGAGAAACTGCCAGTGCATTCCTCACTCAACAGCTGCTGGTTCGTCCCACTAGCCTGATCTTCTTCCTAATAGTCTTTTTCTTCCTGAAAAGGCAGAAACCAAAAGATGACATCCAAGGCAGAGGGGATTTATCTCACCTGTCCTTAGATATTAATAATATAGATGCCTAGAATCCCTTTATTGTCAGTGGGGAGTAAAAGCCCCATTTATGCAGCTAAAAAGTGTTGCACTTTGATGCCAGAGCATACCATGTCCACACTGCTCAGGGCTGCTGAGTTCAGCAGAAAAAATCTTCTTCCACACATTGGAGCACTTGGCCCAGTGATTATTTGTGTGAGGTTTTTTCCAGTTCAAAATGACTGAATTGCCAGGGGGATTGTGTCATAGGGAATGGTGTTTTAATATCAAGGGATAACAGTTTGTTCTCTGTACTCTGCAAGGTGGTTTGAGACTGTGCTGCCCGTTCTGTTGGACTCGAGAGCTCGGTCAACTGCACTTTCATAGTGCCTATATGAAATTGTCTTATTATCATCAGAGGACCTTGAGTGTTGGAGGACAATAAGCTCAGGTGAAAGAAGATTTAAGTGGTTGGGGTGAAGAAGGGAACAGGTTCTGGAAGCAAAGAGGAAAGCTGAGTTATTTGATCATGTAGATGAACACTTACAGTGTAGAGACACTCCTTCTAAAGGTCCCCCACAGAAAGTGGGCCTATGACACAGAACCCCAAATTTCAGCAGAAAGAATATCAAGCATCGTGCCATATAAAAGACTGGTCTCAGAGGCTGTCACTCTATGACATGTTCAGTCTTCCCCCCCTTCCCCTTCTTCTCAGATGGAAACATTGCAAGCCTCACTCCAGGACACAGGAGAGAAGCACACCTCATGTTAATGCTGTGCAGGACCCCACTGTATTATGCAATGCACAGTGTGGGTGTCCCAGTGGCAGGTCAGTCTAAGAGGTCCAGGTTTGTTTCTCTGAATGTGGAGATTCTGGATTATTATGTGCTTGAGACAACACCAAAATGCAATGGTGGTATTTTTCAATTGAATGTGGTGCTACACAAAGACTGTCATTCCCATCTTCTTCCTAGTGACATTTACAAAAGCTATTATTAATGTATTTCAAACTTCTTTGCCAGCTGCATGACCGTTCACTTTGCTAATTCTCAAAGATGCTGGCAAGTATATTACAGGTACAACTGTTTACTTAAATAAATATTCATGTGAATTTTCATGTGAGATTCCCTTTCTGCTGATGTTCATGAAAAGTAAATTGTTTCACACAAATATACATGAAAATCAAATATTTAACTGTTGCAAACACTGCCAAGGACAATTTTGTTTAAAATGTGTGCAAATATTCATGACAAATGTTTTGTGATATTCACTCGGCTCTGAATAATTAACAATGCTTAAATTGCAACACATGTAACAAAACCTATTAGTTCTAATAAGTCAGTATAGTGGAATTAATCAGATTTCCATTTAAGCAAATGTACTACAAACTAAATTATTTCATAAGCTGTCAAATGCATAGAGGCACAAAAGTTTGCATTAGTTTTAACCATCAAGTACCAGAGTGGCACATGGTGTTCTGAGTTTGGCTTAGGTTCTGACTGGTAGCCCTGCTCACATGTGAGGGCAGTGATGCTTGAAAGGAGACTTTGTGGTGGGATCCCTTGTTCCTAATCTCAGCTGCCTGAAAAATGAGAGTGGGAATGAGTTATTTCAAACTTCCTGCAAAATCAGTGGAGGCTGCAGAAACACTTGCTCTTTCCCAGGACAAGCATCTGTGGCAGGGGGAATGAATTGCAGTCTGGAGGTTCCTGTCACTCTCCATTAACTATAAGAGGAGCCTTAGCAGCTCATTTAGGCTGGACACCTACAAGACAGATAGAATTAGGTGATATGAATCTCTTCCATTCCAGATCCCAAACAACAAACTGTGATTAGGTGAAATAAACTCACCTCTGGTTGGCATTTACAAGAGATTCTGAGGGAATTGTATGTCCTGCTGAAAAGAGTTTTCATTAGAAATCCCTGACTTAGTTATTATGTGCCATATTTCTTCACCTGAAAAAAAATATTACAACACTCTTCCAACTATCATGATTTCAGTATGAAGGTCAAAACAAATTATATATTTATTCAAATGTGACTTTGTGACTGAAAGGTGCATAAAAAATTGGAAAGGTTTTCTTTCAAAAAACACATTTCTAGCCTCCATGTTTGAAAAAAAAAAAGTTTGAAAATCAAGTCTCTCCCAATAGTCAAAGTAAAAAAAAGAGAAAGAAAATTAAAGGAAGGCAACTTAAAAGGTTTCTATTCTCATGATCTTTAAGACACCCTCATGACTTTTGGGGAGCTGACCTGTGGTGTTTTAACACTTATGGATTGAATTAGTAAGAAAAAAATGTACTTGCCTTCCTCGTTGGGGTTTGCAAGGAAGCATTTGTTTTCCTGAGGCAAAATATACGTGCATTATATTATTTGTTTGAAAAGTATAATAAGGAGTATCAAGGAAACACTCTGGCACTGATGCATGACTTCGTGCTGAATGCATACACTGTAAATCACACAATCCATGAACAGCACATAAAGGAAAGCAAATGTGAAACAATTTTCCCAATACTGCGTTATCATTATGATGTGAATGTTTCATTTGGGAACAAAAACATTAATACAAAGTGAGCTCTTCTCTATTCAGCCAACAAACACCGCGTCGGTTAAAGTACACGTTAGTTGGCAAGGAAACAGATACTTGGTGCTGGAGACAACCAGTGTGGAAACAAGCTCCTTGCCAGCTGTTGAGGGAAAATTTGTCCCTCTGAATCATGCATTACAGTCAGCAGGAACCAGGATGATACGCTGATTTCCAGCTACTGCTTTGGGAAAGGTTCTCACAACACCTAGTTAGATTTCTGTTCACACTGGAAAACTGTGGAGTCTAGGCATGAAGCTGGCCATGCTAACCCAATTGTGCCTGCTCTACCCAGGTGTGTCACACGTTGAGCATCTGGCATATTTAGCAGCTTCTTTCTTGGAGTACAAGAGCCATGTGCAGCCACCTTGTGTTTGTCTTCTCAGTGGAAAAAGTCCAGATTAGACATAGGCTGTAGCTTCTCCCTGACATGATTCTTAAAGAGTCATAGTAAGAACTCAGGCATCTGTGGATACATGTGGATTTCAACATGGCTATTTAATTGAGTCTTTAATTTTAAATGCAATGGTGTCTTGTTTCTGATTTTTAAAATAACATGTCAGAAGTTTTCAGATGAGTGTATGTCTGCACTCCTAGAAAGGCAAGTTGGACACCTACATTTTTCTAAATTTTCTGCACAATTTTGGTATTATGTTAAACTTCAAAACATCTTCTGAGTTTGTTTTTTTCAAATTAATTTCAAAATACGCCATTAGCGAGATTTCAAGTCAGTGTAGTGTTAACTAATTTGTTTTTCATCAAGTTCTTTATTAACAAAGAAATCCCCTGATTATTACACTTCTCTGAATTTTTGATAATCTCCCTTGCAACAAGTCACATAATGCCTGAATACTTTTCACTGCAACATTGTTGAGCCAAAAGAGTTGATGGGGCCTGTAATTAACTTCCAAACAATACCAAAGTAATAGGATGTTGTAAATAGTCAGAGTCAGAAATTGATTTGTGCCCTGTTTGAGCGACCTGTGGCACTGAGCAGAGCCTTTGAGCTGAAGTTCACCTGCCTTTTCTCCCTGTTCCTCACTCTTATTGCTGCTACACTTTCAGTGCAATGCAATTTACATTTTACAGTGTTGTTCCTGACTGTGCTCCAGGACACTTAACACATTCAAATGACCACAAGCTATTCAGTCCTGATGAGCAAGATGAAGCACACTGATGCCTCCTCAGACTTGCTTCCTTTCCAATTACAAAAATAAATTAGCTGAACCTAACAGCACAAACCTGAGAAATGGATATTGCAAAGAAGAGAGTACCTTCAAGCTGGGCTGGGAGTGATAATCATCTAGCCCATAATTAAGAGCAGAAATATACTTTAGTATTAAAACAGCCATTGCTTCATTTGCAGTTGATAGGAAGAGAGTGAACTCATTACAACAGCAGTGTAAAGCTTTTCATACAAGTGCCATAAAAAGACATTACAAATATAAGTTAATTAGCCACATAACATGCCTTGATGACAAGAAATTTCTGTCATAATGCATTTTCTGGAGAGATAAGCAAAGCCAGAACTTGCTCAAAAATGGAAAAGTAGTGCATGATGAGGAATATAAATCAGGTTTTCCCCTTCACATAGGGGTTCATTGCCCTACTCGAAGTGTAGTGTCCTCAATAACTTGGGTTTCAAAATGTGTTTTAAGGGTTCTTCTGCAGCAGCAACCAAATCTCTTCATGGAGTGTGCATGGCTACTTTATCTCCAGAGATGGGCTAGAAACTTGGGAGAAAGCAAGACCTTTCACTTTGTGCCACTTGATCTGATCTACTGAGGTCACTCCTTGCATGTATATGGAGAGTGGGAGAGAAAATGTAAGTGGAGTGAAGGGCAAGTCAGTCAGGAGCAGTAAACTCCTTGAGGGTACCCATCAGTAACCTCTGACAACACTGGACATGAAACTTCATGTTTCCTCAGGAGCTCACAATAAATGAACTTCACTGAGAGGGATTTATTTAACCAGCATATATAACCACAAGCAGATATTTTGACCATTCTTTAGCCTCCATCACTGCTGCTTTGGAGCAATTAGACACAGGAAACAGTATTAAATTTAAAACGAAAGCCTGAGGCAAAGGTTCAAATGCAAACTGGGACTCTGTAATGTTTAAGGTTATTTCTTTTGTCTGCTTTTAACATTTTCTGCCTTACCCAGCAGACTAGGTTCTTTTTAAAGCTGAGATTTTGAAAATGAAAATGTAAAGTTTCCCCCTTTTCAAAACATAGATGACATTTTCAAGAGTCTTTCCTCCACAGCTGCTTCTGTATTTTTTAAAAGCAAACAGAGCTGCTATAAAAAATCAAATACTGAAATTTGAGAGAAAAGAGAGAGAAAAATGTATATAGAAATATTTTATTCCATTTCTGATCAGTTCTGAACTGCTTGTTCATATTTCTCGTGCTCTGTCAAAATGACCACCTAGTAATATTTGTCATTAAGAACAACTTATAGATGATTCATAAACTTACTGCTCTCCAGAATAGGCCAAGGACAGGAGAAAATGCTCAGACTCAAAATTTTACTTCCAACAAAGGAATTTTACTTTTAATAATCTGATTTCTCAGCAAATTTTCCTGGGTGTCAGGTGTCCATGGTGTCCAGGTGTCCTAGGTGTCCATGATTCTGCAGGGCACAGTGGTGAGACTGACTGGCCTGTAGATCCATGGGTCTTCTTTCTTTCCCTTTTTGAAAATGAGAGTTATGTTTCCCCTTTTCCAGAGGTATGGCTACTGGTTAAATGACAGCAGCCAATCCACTTCATTCTGTAAAAGCCTGGTCCCATCTTTGATCGAGGGCACTTCCCATGCACTTTCCCAAGAGGTTGCTGGACCTTCTCCTCTCCAGCAGGGATGCCTGCCAGAGAGACTACTTCTCCAGAATTAAGACCCACCCAGGAACACCCAGCTGGGGCCAGGCAAGGGTGAGAGATATTAATTCTTCCATTGTCTGTATTAGCAAACTTACCGTTAAGTAATATTCATAATTAAGTTTAAAGATTATGGAATCCTTTAAGATTGATAATTAATGTTCTAGGCCTAGTATAAAAGCTGATAATAAGCAGGCTGCTAGCATTTAAATGATTTACTTTTATTGTTTGATCTAACTGCAAGTAGTCAAATTCATCAAGATACCTTTTGCTTTCAAACTTCAGCTTCAGTTCTGATCTCCCATTTTCCCTACAATTTGACTGGACTTGTGTCTTCTACTTTAAGGAGTTAAGACCCCAACTTTATATGCAATAAGTCTTGATCTGTGCACATACATTTCCTCTGCCATCCCATCCCACTGGCAACACTCTGCCTTTGCATTCTGTGACTTTGACAGTGTGGATGGTTTCCCTTAACTTCAAAAGCAACCACCAAAACTCTTTTGGAAACACCAAACATTTTTTAATTGATTAAGCTACTGAGATTCTTAAAAACCTGTAAACACCTGTAATATATTACCAGAAATATTTTTTTGAAAAAAAAAGAAAGAAAGAAAAAGAAAGAAAAAAATCATGCTAAATGAACCTGAATCTTTTTGGCTCTGGCTAGGCCAATATTATCTATATAATAGGTTATATAATAGGCTAATAACATGACTGCTAATCACTGCTTGGGTTAATGCAAGTGAAAAAAGGCAATGAATTTGCAGACCATAAAATAAATGTTTGCAGAGCCTGATCTCTGCCTGGATCTAGAGCGTGTAAATAATCCCTCATCCCCATAATCACTGGAGTTCACCAAAGGGTGCCAAGGGAAATGAAATGGGAATGGGAATGAAGCTAATCTACTGATGTGACTCTGAATTGAGAACAGGGAGCTGAAGCAGAACTGTACAGCAGCACAGTTCTGTGCAGAGCTCTGGAGGAGCACCAAGCATAGCTAGGCATACACTCCAAAAAATTAACAGCATAGCAGGCTCCTCAGCATGAAATCACCCTCTGTGTTTCCCGAGGGTAAACAGTGGTTTTCAGAACCTGCATGACTTCTATTCATTTCATTACCATTGACTTCTCCAAGCCCGTTTCCTCGGTTTCAGATTCATTGCTTCCAACTCTTTCTATTTCCAAATTCTCAGTTTCCGACTCTTTACTGTTTCATGGTTTATTTTGCTCAAAGCCCAAAAAGAAAGTTCAGAAAACTTTCACTAGGACATCTCCAAGAGGATGCTGGTCTCTCAGTAGCTGCCTGTTATCTCTCAACCCTGTGTGACACAGACAAAGAACGCAGAGCGCTCGAGCTCAGAAATGTCGTGCACAGTGTTGAATCATTGCAACAGCAGTTCATTTTGCAGTGACAAGGACCCTTAAAAAAAGGGTTTAAAACTTCCTTAAAGCCAAACAATATAGGTACCTGTTTCAATGAAATGGGAGCTTATTTCTAGGTCTTGTACAATCCTTCTCGTTTCTCATGATCTCTTCTTCCTTCATCTTTCGATCTCTTTCAAACCTTGCATGTGAGAACATAATAAAAATGCTCTGATGTCCCTGTTGGTAAAAAAGCATGGTGAGAGGAGGGAACATATGCATGTCATTTACTCTTAGTATTAAGCTATTAAAGTATTCTGGGGAAAAAAAGTAATTACAAAATTATTGATCTGAAATCAGCTATATGATCAAGGTTTTAAGGTGTGCAATAATATCGCTACCTATGAATTCTAGTATAAGTCAGATTGTTTTAATTTAGCAGCAAAGCTTAATAGAACAAACTGTCAAGAACTACTAAAAGATTTTTTTTTTTTAATATTTTTTACTTTCTTTATGTAGGCTATAATACCTTTATTCATGTGCTTATAGTGGGAAGTTGTACACAGGATGAAATAATACAGTAGGTGGAAGTCTATCACAGCCAGACTTATCTAACTTTAGTTTTTTAATTAATACACAACTTCTCTGTGACTTTTGGTTTTATTTAATTTTTATTTTGTTTTAAATGTAGAGGCATTTCTAGCAGTAATACTCACACAAAATAGCATCTTACCCTGCAGAATGCCAGAAAGCACTCACTATATTTAAAAGCTTTTGCAGTCACTTATCATAGTGCCCAAAGGCAGGATTCCAGTAAAGATTAATGCCCACCAATTCAAGTGTTTGCCCATGCACTTGAAGTGTTTCATTACCTAAAATTATAAGCCTAGCGTCATTTTAGTTGCCTGATGTTGTCTTCTCTTCTGCTTCTCCAGAAGGATCAGACCTCTTGTAGGTCTTTTATGATACCTGGCACATCTCTGGAGACCTCTTGGGTATCCCACAGCTAAACTAGCCTGACATTGGCTGTCTATGTTGGTAGCTGAGACACAGAATAGGTTTGTAAGCTCCCAGTAGATGGAGATCTAAAGAACACGGAGTAAAAGCTAAATAATTGCTCTTGACCAGCTATGAGTGCCCAGTACTATTGCTCACACAAAGGTATCCATTGTCATTTGAGAAACACTGAGGTGTCCTTCCTGGCCCAAGATGGCATCTGGCACAGGCCCTCTGTGGTCTATGCCAGGCCTAATGTGTTGTCTCGGACTCTATAAGCAGCTTAGCTGGCACCAGGTACATGTGTGTGACTGAAGCAAGCCCTAGATATCTACTGAAGGGTGAGCTGGATCACTGTCTGATGGACTCAAGGGTGTCTGAGTCACTGTTAGCTCACACCAGGGCTGTTCCCAGCAGGAAGAACAGTTGCAGCCATGCTGGTTGGGTGGAATAGGCTACATGGACACTGATCACTCCTGACAGTTGGCTTCAAGGCTAGGAAACAATCCCAGGGACTTTTGTCTTGCTAGTATAGGCATGGTCTTACTGGGTAGGCTATTATTTTCAGTCTTGTTTCTGCTTTATAGAGCCTCTGTTGCACAAACTAGGTTGAGATAAATTTACATTTATTAAGATTTATTAGTAGAATCTGCATGTGATATCATATCTGCTCTAAGGCTGACATTTACTGTTAAGAAAATTAAATTACTGTTAAGAAAATTAAAAAAAAAAAAATAAAAAGGAGAGAGAGAAAAAAAGGGAGAGGGGATGAGAAGCAATAGGGGTCCCCAAATGAGCAGCCTCCCATCCAGTGCAGTGGGTGTCCCCAAATGTTTTGCCACAATAACAACATATTTTTCATCTCATCCTGCCTGAATTCCACCATTGGCTGTTCCTGCTCATGATCCTGAAGCACATTTTGATTAGCAACAGGGGCTACATGCTGAATGGCTGCTAAGCTTTATGCTTCTGAGTTGTTAGGCTCCCTAAGTTGAAATCATCCCTTATTACCTCCTTTTCCTACAGCTACTATCAAAGGATAGGAAAAGGAGGTAATAAGGGATGATTCTGATGCTGGTGGCAAATACTTCCCATAACAGCAGTACCATTGTTCACAGGCACAAGGCTGTGAGAATGACATGAGGGCAATGGCAGGAGAACAAGAAGGACAAAATGCTGCCAAGGAGACTCTGGGACAGCACTGCCACAGCAGTTTGACTGGAAGGGTGGAGAGCTGCCATGGTGAAGGAGGCAGCAAAGCTCCCTGTGGAAAAATCTCAGCACCACAGAAGGCCAAGGCATCAACACGAAACACCTCCCTCAGCATCATCACGGATGATGCACTTCTAGCTTTTAACTAAGGCATACTGAATTCAGAATGGTATATTCTTTCCTCTTTATTTTAGAAACACCCCTCAATGTCAATTTAAGAACCTTTATGTCTTTTGTAGGCAAGTCATGTTGTTGCAATACCCTAAAATGACTTAGAAATGGAGATCTGTCAGTGTGTGTCATGGCTTATATAAATCGAAGTACATTAGGGATCTGGGCAAGTTTTTGCTCTCACTTACACATCCGTAAACTTGAATTATGCAAATGAGTATCAATTGAATTACTTTTGATTTGTCTTACTGTAAATGCACCAGTGTAGTCCATGAGTCAGCTTTTTAATTAGAAAACCTGGGGAAACTGAACCTGGATTGACATTTTTCATATTAATTTTGTTTTGTTAAGAAGATGTGAAACTGAGATATACTCCATAATTTGGATTAAAAAAAAAATAACCTCAAAGCAATATTGTATGTTTTAATAAAATAAAAATACTGAATAATACTTGGTATAGGGTAAATTAGGGTAAAACAGGCAAGTTTTTCTGAATTCTACATTTGGAAATAGTACAAACAGAAATCAGCATGAGCCTTTCCACTGATCTGACTGTTCTTTCTAGTCCCATACACAGCATCACAAACACAGACTCTAGCAACACTGAAATCTGTACTGCTGGGCTTCTGTGTCTGCAGGAAAATAACATGCAGGTGATTTTTGGCATAGAAGAGAAACTTTAAATGAAGAAATATAGTTCAGTATTCTTACACCTACATATCAGCTTCATGCAAGCAGTGTGAACTTTACAGTTCCCCTCACTTTTGAATGGCACATGCCTCTCCCTCTACTCTGCAGCCTTGCAGTCTCTGGTGAGACTCTCACATGTATTTTTCCTGTGCTTGCAGAAGAATGACACATTGTAGAAGACACAATGGCTGGTGAAGGACATGAAAGATTCTAATACAGCACAGTCACTGGCTTGGAATTGCCAAGAGACTTACCCCAATCTCATGGGGAAAGGGTAAACAGACTTTCACTATGAAGATTGTGTCTCTAATAATGATCAGTCTATAAAAATAAATAGTAAAGGAAAAAAAATAAGTATGTGAAGCAGATGTAGGCATAAAACCATGATTATACACAGATGGGAATGAGAAACGATCTTTAAAACTCTCAACCCTGCAGCTGGTCAAGCTTAATACCAGAAAGTCATTCAAAGGGGAATTTGGAGAATCTTTGGTCTCTGCAGAAAATCAAACATTAATTCCCATCTCTGCAAATAAGGAAATCTTAAATCATATTAACAAAACATCTGCCTTTTTTGCCCTTCTCACTACACTTGCAATCTACTCTTCTTCTCTAAAAGACTGTGGATTGGTTTTCCTTAGGAATAACTAATAGAAAAACACCAGCTCTTGCTAGAAACAGAAACTCAGATCTAGAATATCAGCAAGGTATTTTCTTGTGGCAAAAACAGGAAAAGGAGTAAATGGTCAGGATGTGGGTCATTATGGTGATGAAAAAGATCTCAATGACATGTGAAGACAGGCATGCATGGATGATAGAAAACCAATTGTTAGTGGAAACCAGTATTTGTTAAAAAAATGCAAAACACAGTTAAAAGCAAGTGGATGTTAGGCAGAGGTGATCTTTCAATTGGGTAAATTTAGTCCTCCTGTCCCTTTCAGAACGAACTGCTGTAGAAATTAGGTGAGCTTGATGACATTCTCAGGCAGAGAGAAGATGGCTGCTGTGTCACATCCACTACCCCTCTGTCTGTTAGACCTCTAGGAAGAGTAAGAATGGAGACAAATCTTCTGGGCAGAAAGATAGAGTTTGGTCAGATCAAAGAATACCTGTGCTCCAAGAAGATACAGTGAATGTTAAAGATTCTAATATTTTGCTGAGTGCATCATATTCCCTTATTTCAGATCCCCTGACTTGTATGACCCAGCCAGTCACCCAGCCCAAAATATAAGCTGTTTTCCTGACATTCCCTTTATAAGCAGGCTGAGAACATTGTGGGTCTTTGTTTTTTTCAATAAGATTTGCACACCATACGTGTCGATCCTAACAAGTCCACATTCACTGCTGATTTTAGATTATCTAATCTGAAATGAACACAGCCATTTCACCAAAGGAAGGCTTGCTTACAACTGGCTACAAGACAAATTTGGATGCAAACTGCTGAGCAATTAAGATAAATAAGGAATTATCAAATTAAGGGAGATAGGGTAAAAAATAATAAAAGAAAAGAGCAAGAAAGAGAGCAAAGTAAAACTATGTAGAAAGTACTACTGTTCTTCATGAGTACTTTTGAAAAATCAAATTGAAATTTGAATAAAAAATAAAATATTGAAAAAATGCAATTTTCTGAAAAGCATTCTGTAACAGTCAATCAGATATTTAATTTTGCAGACTTTCTGTTCTTTGTGTCTGGGGGAAGTTGTCTTAATAACTTTAGCAATGATTTCAAAAGGCAATTGACGAAAGACAACTGTGGACTAAAAGTCAGAATTGTCTCCAATTAAACGTGCTGACAATGTCCAAAAGTTTTATAGCTTGTGATGTACATCACACCCCTCTTTAGGGAGGCAGTTGCTGCCTAGATTCTGTGACATTTCTCCTATTTTCTCACCACCTCCTAGTACAGAGAATGTTGCCTATTGATGTGATTCTGTAAGGCAGACTTTTGCTTTCTCTTAATGTCAGGTGTTTTATTTAGCCACCCACTCCAAGTTCTTCTGCTGCTGAAAGCCTTGCTTATATTTAAGTCTTGCCTGTGTTTAAGTTGCTCATAAAGAATGTCACATGAATCAACACAAAATTTGACCTGACAAAGGAATCCGTTTTCAGAGTCTTCTAGTTTTTCCTCAGGTCAGTTGAACAACATCTGGAAAGCAGGAATCAGCTGTTCTTGTCTATTCTCATTGTCAGAGGAATCAAGAAAAGAAAGTAAAAGCACAGGATCATTGCCCTGAGCTAGTAAAGCTTTGATAATGAGATAGCTGCTGATACATGGTTAGTAGTGGCTGGATGCAAATAAAAAGAAAAAAAACAACAACCAACAAAACCAAAATAAAACAACAAAAGGTCTATGGGTAATGGCTGGATGCAAATAAAAAGAAGAAAAAAACCCCATCAAAACCAAAATAAAGCCACAAAAGGTGTATGGGTAAGCTAGAGAAAATAAAGTTACATAAGTTCACCACATCATTCAGTATTAAACGTTTACTGTCAGGATGTAAGGGATGAATTGCCCAAGTATATAAGAGTACTTATTAGTTGGAGGCACCCTTTATCAACAAGGGAATTGCATATGATCTGAGTTTTCAGTAGTTGCAAGAGCATGTCTTGAGGTCTCTAGCTTTAGGACTAATGTCACTACTAACTTATGCAAATACACCTCTTTCTGTTAATGTATTTTCTCCTCATAGATTTAATCATCTGTTGCTTTGGGGCTTAAACTGGCAAGTGATCCATGATCCTGCCATTTTGGTATCTATACTGAATAGGTAGATAAGACCTGGTAAAGAGCCATGCTTTATTGTGGGACAGAAAACATGAGAAAAGAAAAGGCTTGCTTATGTCTACAGGGTTACACTGATGTCTCTTACTTTGGATAGGTTATTTTTTAAAAAAAACAGAGTGCTGCTGGGGGCCCGTTCATATTGTCAGAATCACAGAGTCACAGAATGGTTTGGGTTGGAAAAGACCTTAAACATCACCCAGTTCCAGCCCCCTGCACTGGCAAGGACATCTCCCACTAGACCAGGTGGCTCCAAGTCCCATCCAATCTGGCCTTAAACATTTTTAGTGAGGGGGCATCCACAACCTCCCTGGGCAACCTGTTCCAGTGTTTCACCACCCTACACTAAAGAATTTCCTCCTAATGTCTAATCTAAGTCTACCCTCTTCCAGGTTAAAAACATTACCCCTCATCCTGTCACTACACACCCTTGTAAAAAGTCCCTCCCCAGCTTTCTTCTAGGCCCCCTTCAGATACTGGAAGGTGCTATAAGGTCTCCCTGAAGCCTTCTCTTCAATAGTAAATGGTTACTGATTACCTCTGTAGTATTCCCTCATGTTTGCAAAGAGGTAAATTTATTACTACATTTAAAATCAAGTTAGAACAAAGAAAAAAACCTGAACATCTGTGCTTAGTGTGATCTTTGGGTGAAATGAGTCCCTAAAGAGAAGTATAAATCTGTGAAGCTCACTTCAGGTTAGTGTTTGGGTGGTGGCTCCTGAATTCTCTGCACTGAAAAAGCAGGTCTCATGGTTTTAAAACCGTGTAAATAGTATGAATATATCTCAGATGGGATACTCATCCGAGGAGCTCATTTACTCCCAGTTGCAGCCAGCATTACCCAGCCAGGGTAATATGTTATGCTTCATTAATTAAAGGAATACTGTTAACATAAAAAGCATATTTCATTCTGAAAATGTTTACCCACTCTTACCACTAATAATAATTTTTTACTGTCAGGCATCTGAAGAGACTCTGCCTTTCCTGCTCTCTTCCATATCCTTGGCAAGGACTTTTTGTACCAAGGCTGATCAGATATTTTCTTTTGCAACAGTGTTTTTACAGATTTGTTTTGTTAAAAAAAGCAAAGTTCGATTTAAATTTTCTAACAAGCCTCTTCAAAAACAGTGGGTGTTCTTAGAAAACTAAATGCCTATTTGCATGTTTTGCAAAGTTCTTCTGGAAAAGAAAATATGTGCAAAATTTGCAAGTTGCTCTTTATGGCATACAGTTCTGTGAACACCTTTTTATAGTCACTCATGCTGTCACTATCATCCTCCAGTGACTTTGTCTTTCACCCAGCAACAGAGAAAAATACAGTTTTAAGATAGGAAAATGAATGCAAAAATATAACTCTGGCAGGATGTCTCAAGGTAAATGCAATGGCAGAAAGTGCATTTAACTTCCTTTAAAATGACTAGATTTCAAGTTGAACATTTCCCATTAGTACTTGAAATTAATGTGTCATTCAGTTTTCAAATGACAAAATACCATATAGGTAAGAAAAAAAAGATGCAAGAAGGAAGTGCTATAAAAATAAAGAAGAATAAAAGCCACCACTCCACAGTGACTTCTGAGACAGTGGATCAAGCTGCCAACTGTCAGACTGTATGACCCCTGGTTCCCAACATTCAAAAGAGGGATGGTACTTCAGTTTGACATTTATGTCAAGAGCAAACAAAGCCAAGTCCAAAGCTACTCACGTAAATTGTTCACTAATGTTGGAAATATATCTCTTATTAGGGTGTTTCTGGAGGTCATTGCATCTGAATTAACATGCAGGGAAATGAGTTCTTCAGTGAAGAGCAGAATTTGTGTGAAAACAGACACTATAATCAATATTGTGTCCTAGTAAACACTGTCCAGTCAAAACCCTTAGGACTTGAGTATGTAAAAGTGAAGTGTAAATGTCCCTGTCCTCTTCTTTTCTTGTTGTTTATTGATAGTTATCTTAGAGAACAACTTAGAACCTATGATTTAAGGCAGTAAAGTTTCATTACCTACTATACAATTTGAAATCTATATTCTTGTTTTCTACTATTTTTTTCTTTCCCTTAACTCCATTGATTTTCAAAGCAAACACAACAAAACTGCAAAATCATCTTCAAGAGATTATTTAAGAACTAAAGAAAGAAAAGAAAGAACACACACATGAAACAAACACCTCATGTAAGATTAGAATTGGACAACTGGCTCAAGTTATTAATACAAATGACAATGTAGTCTGACACAAACCATATTTTTCCTGGTATAGAGATAACAAAATATTTTGCACTCTCACATAGTGCATATTTTCTTGACAAAGGTTTGGTGCCAATGTGAGGACTGTAAGTCAACAGTCCAATTTTGTCTTAGTTTGATTTAAAGCAGAAGCATCTTCCCTTAAATCAGTGACATTTCACCATTTAAAACCAGAGCAAAAACAGCAAATAACCCCAAAAGGTATATCGTGCAGAAGACTCAATGCTGTCCTTGCTAACAGCACAGGTGTCTGGAGCACAGTCCCATACTCAGGAAGTTTGTTATATATTTGAAAACAAATGCTGAGTTTTTAGAGTAAGTTTAAGAATAAGCACAGTAAATATATAAATAAACTACAATAAACAAATGAACTGCTATTATATGAGACCAAGCTCCAGTGATGAGCTCTTGCAGTGCTGCAAACTTCCACATTTGAGAAGAATGGTAAAACAGAGTTATTTAGATACTTCTGTATCACTTTATGTATATTTGACCACCTTTTCCTAAAGAGTGGCAAGAGCTTTGTAATAATGAAGACATGAACATTTGAAAGAAGATTGTCTATTGAAAATGATGTGGCACTAATTTCTACTTGATGGACAGGTGAACTGGGGCTCAAGGAGAATAAATAAACTGCAGATGATGGCATAAACAATCTGAGACCATAGAGCTTAACATATTTGTGTTTGATTTTATCTCTAGTTTTAATCTTCTAATTTTAAACAATAGCTTCAGCAATTTGTTGGACTTATGGAACCATTTAGGGCAAAGGTTTAGTCTCTGTAATGGCCCTCATATCTATCAAAACTCTGAAGGGTAGAGAGTAAAGTTAAGTGTCTTTTAAAGTGCTATCTTTGCTAAGAGCAGTATTTGTTTCAGATGAGATGTGTCATATATGTCATGTGCAGCACTGCCTGTCTGATATGTCTTGTCACATTACTTCTTCTATCATGTGTCACATTATGTAAGGTCATGCTACTTCTGCTAACAAGAAGACACAAAGAACTACAACAGCAGAGAACCGCTTGTCAGAGATGACTCCTTTACATTTTGTGCTGTCTCCTGCAAGGAAGAGCACATCAAGAGCTGCAATACCAAACTACCAAGCCAACTGAAGAAAAATAAGTAAATTACCAACTGCTTTAAGAACAACAGTCAAATGACTTATTGAAAGCTGATACAGAGCTCACTACTACATTCCTTCTATAGTCTAACCTTCCATTGGAAGCAAAAAAAAGTCTACACAAACTAAAAGATTATACAATGTCTCCTCCAATGAGTTTACAGTTTGTAGGTCTTACTCCTGCCTATATTCAGGGCATGAAGCAACACACCCCAAATTACCACTCCCTAAATGGATTGCATATTTTTTTTAACCTCTTATTTAAATGGTCATTGCTCAGGACTAAATCCATTTAAACCAAGAAAGCACTATTTTTTTGTCCCCAATGGGACTACCGTGGTGTGAGAGAACAAAGCATGTGTCTTTTCTTCCTACTGTACCATTTCAGCTACACTACTTTTCCAGAAGTACAAATAATAATAGTGCCAAACCTTCTACTTAGTAAGCAAAAATCCCTGTACACAATTTTAAAAGAGAAAGGTTGTTGTGGATCAATGTAATGAAGATGTAGGAAAGACACATTCCTACATTTATGATCCACATAACCATCAAGAAACACTAACAAATACTTTTGTTATTTGAGTCATATTATTTTCCAGCAGGTTGTTTGGTACTTTTCCTGTGTAATTATCTGGAACTGGAATTCTACCACAGTATTCTTGGGAAATTTCCAGCATCTCCTCTGTGATCTGTGGCAGAAAATACTAGAATTAGTAATGGCTGGAGTTTTATTGGTCTTGTGTACAAAGAAAAAGTTCACTGAATTCAGCCTGAGAATATCCCCAAGTTACAGCTGGCTAACCATTAGTCATTTTGTAGATGTTTGCATCTGGGGAGAAACAACCCTAGGTATCCATCCTAGGAAGCCAGCTGGCTGAAAAACACCTCTGCAGAGAAGGAGATTGAGGTCCTGTTGGACAACAAGCTGACCATGAGCCAACAATACGTCCTTGCAGCAAAAAAAAACAACCCAAAGTTTTCTGTGTTGCATGAGGAGGAGTGTTGTCAGCAGGTCAACAGAGTGATCCTTCCCCTCTACTCAGTACCAGAGATGTCACACCTGGAAAACTGTGTCCAGTTCTGACCTCCACGGTGCAAGAAAGAAACAGACTTCAGACTTACTGGAGCGAGTCCAGCATGGGGCCACAAAGATGACTAAGAGACTGAAGCTGAGAGAGCTGGGACTGTTCAGTCTGGAGATAAGAAGGCCTGGGGGGATCTTACCAATGCATATAAATACCTGATGGGGGGGCATATGAAGTAGAGGGAGCCAGACCCTTCTCAGTGATACCTACTGACAGGACAAGAGATAATGGGCACAAGTTAAAAAACAGAAAATTCCACCTGAACACAAGAAAGCACTATTTTTTTTTGTTTACTGTAATGATCAGGCACTCAAACATGCTGCCCAGAGAGGCTGTGGAGTTTCTGTCCTTGGAGACATTCTTGGAGATGGAAAACCTCACTGGACACAGTGATAGGCAACCTGCTCTTGTTGATCCTACTTGAGCAGGAGAGAGAGTGGAAAAGAAGATCTCAGGAGGTCCTTTCCAAAATCAACCATTCTGTGGTTCTGGGATCTTTAAGTGATGTCCAGTCATTTTACTTATGTTACATTCTTTCCAGACTGCAACAAACTGCACTAGAAGTTTTCTACTGACATTATTTCCTCAATTATTTTAATGAGAAGAAAAGGAGAGGACAGAGGAAGCAACAGCATTTGAGTAAGTCCTAAATAAGCAGTGAACAGAGACAGGCTGACGTCCTGCTTAGAAGTTCAGCAGAGCTTCCAGACCTTGGACTGGCATCTGCCAGTGATTTAATACATAGACAAGTTGCAGCTAAAGTTTTTCAAACCTGACAGCAATATAACCAGAAGAGTGATGTAACTTCTGCCCTCAGTATGTCACATCACCTTGAGCAGCACCAGCACAGTCAGAGCTGTGAATGGTTACTGTAGCAGCAGAAACCAGACATTGAACTCTAGCACTGGACCGAGAGTGACAAATGAGATGTGATACTGCAGATTTCACACTGGCCAATGAAGAAGAAAAGTAAAGCTGAAATATATATAATATTATCTATCTATCTATCTATCTATCTATCTATCTATCTATCTATCTATCTCTCACATAAATTACCCCAGACACAAATCCAGGCTGGGGGGAGAATGGCTAGAGAGCAGTCATGAGGAGAAGGACTTGGGGGTGGTAGTAGATCAGAAGCTTAACATGAGCCACCAGTGTGTGCTGGAGCCCAGAGGGGCAATCGTGTCCTGGGCTGCATTGAAAGAAGTGTGGACAGCAGGGCCAGGGAGGGGATTCTGCCCCTCTGCTCTGCTCTGGTGAGACCCCACCTGGAATACTGCCTCCAGTTCTGGGGCCCTCAGCACAAGAAAGATAAAGACCTGTTGGAGAGGGTCCAGAGAAGGGCCACCAAGATGATCAAAAGGCTGGAGCAGCTCTGCTATGAAGACAGGCTGAGAGAGCTGGGGCTGTTCAGCCTGGGGAAGAGAAGGCTCCAAGGAGACCTTAGAGCACCTTCCAGTACTTGAAAGGGGCTACAAGAAAGCTGGGGAGGGGCTTTTCATCAGAGAAGACAGTGATAGGACAAGGGGTAATGGTTTTAAACTGAGAGAGGGAAGATTTAGGTTAGGTAAGTTAGGTTAGAAGAAATTCTTCACTCTCAGGGTGGTGAGGAACTGGAATAGTTGCCCAGGGAGGTTGTTGATGCCCCATCCCTGGAAGTTTTTAAGGCCAGATTGGATGAGGTTTTGTGCAACCTGGTCTAGTGGTGGAGTTCTCTGCTCATGTCAGGGGGCTGGAACTTGATGATCTTTGAGGTCCCTTCCAACCTTAATGATTCTATGATTCTATGAACTGGAAAACTGTGAATGATGAAAGCATGTTTCCTTGTTACCACAGGAAGAAATATGTAGAAAAAGTAACTAGAAGTAAATCTTCTGAACTGTCTTTCTCCCTAAAGGACTGACAGGATTTGTAGGGTAGCACTATATTATTCAGAGAAGGGTATTGTGTATGATTCCATCAGGGCTTTTTAAGAAAATCATATTAATAGATGTCTGCATTTGAAATTAATTACAATGCACCTTACTATACAGACAAAGGGGAAGGGGCCAACCGAACGTTCCTCTCAGTATGTGCTGGCTGCTGGATGTTGATCCTTCCCTTTTTGGCTATTCTTGTATTGGAATGTGCCTCTGACAATGGAAAAATGACAAAAACCTAAAGACTGTGTTAGTACAGAGAAGTGAAGAAAAGAAGGTGACATTTCGGTTCTAAGAGAGGAGAGAGTGAGAGTGGTGCGGCGCTGGCAGGACATTCATCTGCAAACATCAAGACACTGTATTTCTTCCACAGGATGTTTATAGATTTTAGACAATTGCTATTTTATGCAAAATCCAGCAAAATTCTGGAAAATTGATTGGGACTCAGTTTTTCTGTCTCCCATCATCAACGTAACACTGAGCCTACAAATTCAGTTTTCTGTATGCTATTCCTCTGCTCGTATTCCCTGTATGTTGATTTCATTTATTTATTTAGAATATAAGCTTTCCAAAGGTAGACTGTCTTCCAGCAGTACATAACTCT
Source organism: Apus apus (assembly GCF_020740795.1). Lineage (NCBI taxonomy): Eukaryota > Metazoa > Chordata > Aves > Apodiformes > Apodidae > Apus > Apus apus. The sequence goes on along the minus strand of NC_067284.1, from coordinate 112,198,862 downwards.
GTCAGAATGGGCTTGTGAAGCTGTGTGAAATGCTATAAAACACAATAAATAACAGCAACACTGGCTAGCAGAATTACCATTGTATAGATCTGAAAGCTGCTAAGCACGTTGTCCTGAATATGAGCATCACAGCCTCACATCTTCACATCTGTTGCTGCCTTATTTTAGTTTGAAATGCAAAGGCTCTCAAAAGTAAAAGACAATATCTGTGAACATTTAACATATAAACTCCACATTTTCTTAACCAGATGACCCATATACATCACTTCAAAAAATCATTTTTCTAAAGTGAAAAAAAAAGTAAAAACTTCTTTTTTTGAACTGAAAACATAGTGGAGTAACAAGCTGACTATAACTCATGCTAAAAAAACCTTGGAAAAATAATAATTTAATTTCAATATTGAAACTAATGTTTTATCATCCTACATTAAGTGTATTTTAATTAAATATTGCTTTAATTACATTATTATGGGAAACATTTAAAAAGTAGCTCAACACTTGCCACTGGTTATTTTCTTAGCAAAACTGTTGTGGAAAGCTTTAATCTTTGTAAAATACCACATATTATAAAGCAAAAGTTTCTCATTTAAGCCATCCAAATGATATGTATAGAACATCTAAACCAAGGAGCTGTCTGACAGTTTTCAGGTTAGATTCATACCTTAGCAAATATTAGAGGAAATAAAATAAAAAATAAAGGAAATACAGTTCCTATTTTTTTTCACCAAAAATATTCTTTAAGTACACACACATACACGTGTCTATATATGTATGTGTGTATATTTGTGTATCATTGAATCATAGAATCACTTAGGTTGGAAAAGACCTTCAGGATCAACAAGTCCAACCATTAACCCCCCTCTACCCAGTCCAGCACTAAGCCCTGTCCCCAAATGCCACAGCTGGATGGCTTTTAAACACATCCAGGGATGGTGACTCAAACACCTCCCTGGGCAGCAAGTTCCAACATCTGACAACCCTTTCAGTGAAAAAGTTCTTCCTCATGTCTAATTTAAGTACATGTGTATGTCTATACCTATAAAAAATATACAATTACACACAGTCTCCACAGAGATGACTACTGATGACATCAAGACAGATCAAAGTGCACCATGTCTTCTGGCCCATTAAGAACCTAATCTTGTAACAATCCATTGACTCCACTGGGAACAGGATTCTGCTCTTTCTTACAATAAATACCTAAATCCATAAGGGTTTTTTTGGTGTTCTCACACTGCTAATTCTTCTTTCTCTGGTGCTGATAGGTTAGTTCTGCAGTCAAACACATGTACTTTAAGAAGAATGAACATTTCATATGCTCTTGTAGGGCAAAAAATCCTCTTCTGTCTTTCTTCATGGTAAACAGGGCCTTAGTTTATCTTTACTTTGCTGTAAAACAGAATTAGGTTTTCTGACATTTGTGAGTTCACTCCAGATTTTAAGTGGAAGAAAAAGTATTAAAAAAAGAGAGTGTATCTGTGAATGTTTAATATACAAACCCTAGATTTTCTTAACCAGATAATTCAAATGCATCACTTCAAAAAATAAGTAATATGAAGTGAACCCCCCCTCTTTTTTTTAAGAATGTCCTCAAACTCCTGCTGAAGTCAGTATCCTATTCTTATGATGACAATGGATATGCAGCACAGAAGCCTTAAAGAGGCCATCTTATCTATTTTTGCATTAACCAGGCTTTTTTGCATAGAAACACTTGTGCACACTTTGTTCTTAGACTATCAGTCTTTTCCCACAGACACTCTTGTGAGAGCACTTAATGTTTCCCTCTGCAGAAGTTTAGCCTCTGAAAGGTCTTTGAGAGGCCTTCTCAGCATCCCTCTGGCAGTAGCTCCTCTTCTGGCTTCCTAATCCTGCTTAGATTGGATTTTACTTATCCAAATCATGGTTTCCACATCCAGTCACACTTTTAGGTTTTCAGCAAAGGTTTGTAGCTCATGGGAGAGAAAGAGGAGTGTATACACTGTGGAGTGTGGTAAATTTAAAAATTAGGGGCAGAATAAACACACAAATCATTAAAAATATAGCAAATACTAGTAGTACTTGAATAATGCCTTAAATTCTTAGCCATAGACACTCATTATACTATTAGAGAGTGTGTATATTGCACTTCTTTTATAGTGCCTCCACAGCAGACACATATTGCCAGTGAAGCTAGCTGGGAACATTCAGTCAGAAGGATTTTCTGGTAGAAGATGTCCTTCTTGCCAAATATATGTATTTATTTATTTATTTAGTGAGCAAATATTCAATATTTTCACTGGAAAAAATCAAACTGACAGGTCTCCAGGCTCCTCACCTGGAAGGTTTTTTGTCAGCTTCCCTTTCTGCAGGCAGAAAGTAAATTTGACAAGTGTTGTCCAGGCAAACTGTCAGAGCTGAGTACCTGAGCTCTCTGCCTCCTCAAGCCTGGACCACATTTCCTCACTGTGCTGGTAGGAGGGGTAAGGACACAAAAAGCTTGAGTGCTCCTTCTTCAGCTGGTCTCCTGGAAAGCTGGTGTCAATCCACCATCACTGCAGACTGGGAGTAATACTTAGGGGCACCGTCCAGGGTAGTAGAAAACAACTTTTAGTTTTGTTCCAGTAAAGGTGGAAAGGAATTGGTTTGTTTTGGTTTTATTTCCATTATTTTTTTCTTTTCTTTTATTTCCTTTTTGCTTCTCTTTTAATTCAAGGCTAAGGCTATTACACTACTTTATCTATAACAATGTAACAATATATATGTAACAATGTATATATGTTACTATATATATAAAAAAGCTATATGGAATTGCCTTATAGAATATATTAAATATATTAAATATATAAAATGCAATATATACTTATTTATTTGTATGTGTTTCTGTATATATCTCTATATATACACAGATATGAAAATGCTGCAGTTTTTTACAAACAACATTATTCTTATAGTCCTTGTTATGTCCTTTCTGTTCAAGAGCAAAAAGTTGTCCTCTTTAAACTTATTACAGATTGTGGCATAAATGAAATACATCAAACTGTATATTACAGGAATACTGGCAGAACTAAAATCTGCAACACTGAATAAAATAGGTTGCAATGGAAAACACCAGTGTTAAAGTCATGTCCAACTCATACACTTATTTACATAGTTGCAAATAACCGAAGCACTTTTTAGCACACAAACCTACACATAGACTAAAATATTTGCTGCTTTTCCACCTCTGCAAGAGCTTCCTCAGTTCCTCTCGTAAAAGCTGGACAATTTTCTGCTTCTGTCCTGACATGATCAATACTCTCTAAGTGAGACACCTTTTGAAGTACTTCAGGACATATTTAGCTCTCTCTTTGATCTTTCCATGTCTCCTTTAAGGTATAATGGGTTTTGCTCTCCTGAGGCTTTTTCCCACCAGCTACATTTTTATTATCCTTTAGCCAACTTCCCAGAAGATAAAAGCAAGCTAAAAGGATAACTTTTTCTTAGCAACAAAAACTAATCATGTATCCCCATTTTGAGACAGCACCAGACACCTTGGAATCCCAGAGAAATCCTCATAAACAGTGCTCTGCAATGTTTTCTTTTGTGATTGTTCTTGAGACACAGATAAAGCCAGACAAATGAGTAGAGGTGAGGCATCTAACCGTGTACGTTTTAAAGCTCAAGACCTCTGTCCCAAGGTAAAAGAGTGCTCCTAGTTGTACAAGTTCAAGAAAAAAACAAACACAAACAACAAAACCCAAAAACAATAAATAGGGTTTTATGATTCCAACAACCAGCATCTTCCCTATTTCTCCTTTTGTGCAGTTCTTCTGCCTTGCTGTTCTTCCATGTCCTGCTTTGTGTTCCTCCTCTCTCTCTGCCAGGCCTGTAAGCAAGCCACACACAGACCAGATCACAAAGGAAACAGGTTTGAGCAAAGATTTGGGTTACTGGATAGCACACATGGTACCCAGTTTTCCCATTGCAGACTAAGCTTATGGATCCCTTCTTAAAACACATGGAAACAACTTGTCTCATATCCTTTTGCAGATGTGCTGATGTAGAAAGTAATTTTCTGAATAAAATCCCTGCTCTTCTACCTAATTCACAATCTGGTATTTTCTCTGTGTGTGTGTGTGTAAATGAGACAAATCCTTGCACTAGGTTAGTGTCAATGTTAAAGAGACACAGAGAAGAGAAGGAAAAAAAGAAACCAGCTCAGACCCAAGGCATCCATTTGACATCCAGTTTTGTGTGCTGATGGAACTGAAAAAGACAGAAGGGGTAAAGAAAGGGAACCTGAAAAGACTGATGGAATAATAGTAATGCTAACCCAGTGCTAACAGGGCTCAGGAAAATGTAAACTCCCTCCTCATGCCCAACACTGTATTTGCAGATTTTCAGGGGAAACTGAAGCTCTCGAGTCTGCTGGAGGGTCCTTGGAAATACCATCAGAAAAATGTTGTTGAGACCATAAACTGATGTAGGACATGCTCTAGAAGTCATGGTCTTGCCAGACAGGGTTACTCTAATAGTCTAAAGCTGCATCTGACTCACTAAAATGCATGTTTTAACTTAAGGAAAGAAGCATGAAGACTTCATCTCAATACTGAATTGCCTGAATGTTAGCTGCACCTGGGTTTGCTGTGTGTGTGTGTGTGTGTGCATCACCCTCCACAAGCTGGCAGAGGCTCATCTGCAGCATGGTTTTTACATAGACTGAGTTATGTGGAATCAGCTATTAGCTATAGTTGAGATGTTCCTGGTGTCTCAGTACGGAATTTAAGGCTAATGTTACAATGTATATACTGCAGATTTATAGCTAAAGGTCCTTCTGTGAATGTTGTTCTCTGCAGAGAAGTAATGCATATGCTGCAATGGTATCACTGCAGTAAAAGAGAGTCCACTGTAAAAAATTGTAAAAAGAAAGAGTTGATATACAGGAATTTGGACTAGAGGAGCGGATTCAATTCAGAATAAAGACATCAAATACAGATGTCTAAAGGAATGTGTGTGCAGGTGAGCTATGTGTCTAAGTTGCCACATAATCAATAGAGAAACGGTCAATACAGTAACTGTTTTTTAGGGTGAGATTCTGCTGACAAGGGGCTAGGGGTGCAACTCTGTTTCCTTCACACAGGCACAAACACCATTCAAGAAAGACTATTACATGCAAACCGTCCACCCAAGGTTGGTAGATGCAACACACAGGATCTACATTAGATCCATGGCCTTAAGAGTGGTGACTTGTGGCCAAGCAGGAAACAAAACACACTTCAGTTGTGCTTAACTACATTTCTTTAAGCATTAGAACCATAGTCTGTACTTCCAGTAAGCTGAATCATTGTCCAGTCTCCTCAGACCATAGGGGTTAAGATTGGGATTCAATATCCTAAGCATAGAGTGTGGATTTCTTTGGGGCCCTGACTAGTATCATACCTAGCTTCCAGTTATGTCCCAGAAGTCCTTATTATATCTGCCAACTCAGAGATGGTATTATGAACAATTAAGAGTATCTCACTTGGCACCAGCTTCCCATGTTTGGGCAACTTCAACATGGACCTACAAGCTTACTGGCTGGAGTCATTCACTAGGCTCCACTGACTGGCTGCTGGCAACTGTAGCATGAGCTGAGCACATCTGTCCATACCTCTGTTTAGGTGTCTTATTTTTAAACTGTAACTGTACAAAGCTCTGGGGTAGACCTTTCTCTGTACTGACATTTTTCAGTTGTGGAATTTTAGATGAAAAAAACTTTTCTTTGAGGTTGAAAGATCACTATCAGTGACAGTTTTCACTACCCCATTGTAGGAATAAATTGTAAAGCCTCCCAGCAATACCCTCATGCAATCTCAGAATCATAGTCTTTCTTCTTGTCATGGATAAGTCATCCTGATAACAGTCTGCACCACCAGTGTTCTTCTATCTCATGCCAGAAAAGCCTCTTCAGCCTTTCATTTGGTTTAGAAGATGCTCATATCACATATCTGATCAACATATTTAAAGGAAGTCATTACATATGATATAGTAGGCTGATGCTAGCAAGAGAAAAGTGGCTTCATCATGCCTCTTTCAGCTCCACACCTCCAATACCTCTCCCATTTCACAAGGTCTCCAAAATCAGACCAGTAATATGTACAGCTTCACTTAGTGAAAAGGCAGAGTAACTGTGAGATGCAATTTTTAGTGCTCTTCCTCTTTCTCTCGGTTCAGCAGGTCTAAATGGGCTTCCTTGCCCCTTCTGCTCCAGTGACTCCCTCCTGTTCTTTGATACAATAGCTATGGCAAGACTACTGCTCCCTAGCTCTATCTTAGTGATTTAGCATCTCCCACTTATTTAGCTTTCCTGTCTCGCTGCCACAAAGGTGCATTCAGTCATTTGACATTCTCTGTTTCAGATACCAAAAGTTCATTTTGGATCTTCCTCTCTGACTTTTTAGGCTCCAAAGGAACAAACCCTGCCACTGAGAGAAGATATTTATCTTGTAATCTGCAGAGCCGTGTCTTCTGCAAAGAGCAGTTCTGTCCATGTTCTGCTTCACTGGTAAAAATGATGTGACAGGCAAGCAGAGCTGTGGGAAAGAAATCTTCCCTATGCATTCGAAGTGATCTGCTTCCACAGTGACAGTGTCTGAGCTAGTTATTACTGTTCTTGGAAGAGATACTGAAGTTACAGCAGGTAGCTCTATGAAATTATTAGCCAAGTGTTTAATGGATGTCAAAAGCAGGCAGAATTAAGAATTACTTTTAAGGGAATAGAAAACTAACTAAAAAATATCATATTGCCACTGTTTAAATCTCTCAGGTGTCTTTAATACTGTTCAGTGTTCTCTTGTCTCTAAATGAGTACAGTAGTACTTGGAAAGATACAGAGATGTACAGCAAGGAAGACCAATGGTCGTAGAAACTGAACAGAATAACATTCCTCAACTTGAAGAAGTCACAGAGGACAGGATATGACAGATGACTGTAAAATAAAAGTAACACAGATTGGGTGAAATGAACCTACGCTCAAACCATCACATGAAACTAGCAAGTAACAGATTAAAAGCAACCCATGGGGGTACTTTCTCACGTGTTGGCTGTTACAAGAGATTGTGGATGCCTGAAGGTTATGCGGATCCAAAAGAAATGAAACAGATCGATGAAATAATATCAACAGAATTCTGTTAAACACAAAGGCAATACCTTTCATTCAGGAAGTCCTGGAGGCATAAGACACTGTGGGCAAAGGAGTGTACCAGGGAAGTACCACCATATGTTGTCCTGTTCTCACATGGCTCCCCATGCATCTGCCGTTGGTTAGCGTTGGAGACAGATCTAGGTAGATTTTCACCCTGACCCAATAACAGTGCTCTTAGGTTCACATAATTAGTGCTAACCTCTGGGGAAAGGGTTTGGGTCAGCTGCTGAGGATGCTATTGCAATTCTTAAAATGTACATTCATGACCCTGGCAGCATGATCTGAAACACCTCACTTGGGTACTGAGTCATCCTATACTGTCAGCGGGGGGAGAGAGGGACCACCAGCACTTTTGCACACTTTGCTCTTGTTTTTAATTAGAATAAATGTATTTATGTTCATAAGAATGCTTATCTGAAAAAGGGATGTGTTTTCCAAAGAAGAATGCAGGAAGAAAACATTATTCTCTCCCACCCCCATCTCTTGCTGAGCAAGGACTAGAAGTTGTAATTTCAGATATTATTAGTGTTATTACTGTACCAACTGGCAGTATGGTACAAAATTCATTGCTGCCACTTTTTAATCTAATATTGATGATTCATATAAAGTCAGAAAAGTTCATCCCCAATAATATGATGTGGAGTTGTTTCTGTGTGAGTCAGTTTCCAGTAATGAAGGACAAAATCATACCAGAATGCACTGCATAACAGTATTAGGGCTGTGATACACTTCTCAGGATAGCCAAGACAGACTTGGAACTCCCTCCCATGTTAAACTAAAATGTTCTTCTTTTGTTGTTGCTCATCAGCAAATGTGTTGAATACTGTGTTCTTACCTGGGGGATTGTAGGAAGCTTGTAATATTTATAAAGGAAAGAGCCACTCATCTCAGGGTCATTTCTGTTATATGTATTATTTATTTCCTGATTTATCCCCTCCTATGTTCACAGTCTTTAAGAACTATGATTAATAAAACATTCCATGTTGAATGTGTGGGTTATATTCCCAAATATATATATATTCAGGCCGTTTTTATGCAAATTCACAGAAGAGGTTTTTTATCACAATAAATGGACATATTGTCTACTTGATCCTTTCATTTTACATTGAATTTTTTTTAGATTCATTATTCTGTTTCCCTACATGACTTGTTTTCAGCTGGGTGCCCCAAAGGGATTTTGTAACCAATGCAGACAGACTTAGTTCTTTAACACACATGAATGTGGAAGTAACTGTAAAAGAGAATTAAAGTGAGTGATTTAGAAAAAAAATATTTCTTCCCTTTGTTAACTTGATTTCTTAAAAAATACTTATTAATAATGTATAAGAAAAAAAGATGAGAGAATGTCATAAGCTTTTTACAGTATGATGTATCATATTAAGAATAAGGTCTGCATTATCTTCATTTAAATTTAATCAATATTCCAGTAAATATAGCTACACTGCTACAGAGACCTACACCAAAAGTCCTTATTATGGCAACTCTCCTCTCGATATGTGTTCATCGATGGGAGTGTGAGTGGGTGCTTCTAATCTCAGCTTCTGAAAAAGGTAATGCTTTAGTCTTGGCTCAAGAAAACTAAAAAAACCCCAAATTTTGTATTATGAGAGAGGTCAGACTACGTAATTTGAAAGATTCTGGTTTTGATTTCTCTTGGCTTACATCTATCTTCCCCTCTTATCCAGCCACCTTGTCCTGACACAGCATCTTATTACTAATTTCCAGGGAATGTGCATGTATTTTGTGGAGGATATGACACTAATAATCTCTGATTGTTCTTATTTTCAGTTTGCATGACAGGGATAGCTATCAGCCCCAGTAGAAAACATATCTTTCTGTGGCAGCACTTCACCAGCAATGAATACTCCTTCATCATCAGAATCCAGACATTAAGGCTAGAACAAGAAGCAGATGAAAAAGACAGATGGTGAAATAAATGTAAAGTAAAAGCAAATTTTTTCATTCCTACTAATTCCAATGAAAAAGTCTTCTATTGCCTTCAGTGAAGCCAGTTGTGTCTATTACCTGATGCATAAGTAGTCATGATAACTGAGATACAGGGGAACATCCCTTACAAGCTCATAAGGGCTCCTGCATGTGCTCTTAACTCATTTTTGAATGCAAATTTATTCTCAGACAGTTTAATTCAGCTAATTTTCAAGCTTGATTTTTAATTGAAATCTTTATTCTTGAGTCAATCTCAATTCAAGCAGGTAATCAAACACCAAAAGTGGGAACAGGTTAAGAGAAAACAGCTGCACTAGGTCTCCAATGTGAAATGTGATTCTCTCCTTAAAAAGGGTGTTACTATAGACTCAGATTTGACCTCCAGAATCACTTGCTTAGAAATGCACAGCACTTTCTCCAACTGATTTAGCAAAAAAGTGCTAAGAACTGCAACTCCTTCAAGACAAATTTCAATGAACTGGAAACTCAGTCCTCTTGGCAACAGAAGCCTGGAGCTACATATCCCAAATCACTACTGGCTTAAGAGCATCTTGTTCCTTGTCTCTGTTCAGTTGCTCAGCCTCTGAGGTCTTGGAAGTTAAGCACAAATTATTATATCAGTTCAGGATGGACAAAAATTGATGAGCAGAGAGATGCCAGGTCACAGGTTCAACCTGAATGACTACACACCAAAGTCATGAGCAGGAATAAATATTGACTCTCTCAGCTTTTCACCTGATCTCAGTAGGACTTACACATATGAAAGGACTGCAAGGCTTGACATAGCATTGCAGGACTGGACATAAGATAAACAAAAAGCTTATTGTCATGATCTCCATTGGGTCATATTATCAACTCTGTTGCAAACAAGAGTGTGCAGACATAGGGATTACTCACAAAACCCAAGGAAAACAAGGAACTTCTTAGAAAGCACTAGCTCAGTCTTGTTTCTCCTCAGTAGTAGTGGTGGAGAATATCCTACAGGGAGGAATTAGCTGTTCTTAGTAAACTAGTGAGTGGGTATCTTCAAGAGTGTGGTTATGTTCCTCTGTTAGAGAGTAAACTGCTGACAATACATTAGGTGTTTAATCTGCTCAGAAGTTCTATACCACATACACCTTAGGTATTATCTTCTGTAGTCTAAGAGCAGACTTTTTCTAGAAGTCTAAAGAAGGTAAAAAAAGGAGTGATGACTTTGTATAGTTAAGTATTCTTTGAAATGATCCTTCAGGATTACCCTTTTGGTACCAGTTTGAAAGATCAAGAGTTTTCTGCATCAGAAAAAAAAAAAATAAAAAATCAACTTTTCTGTAATTCCCTAATAGTGTTTTAGACAATACTATAAAGATTTGAGAAGTGCAGATTAGATTCTGGATGCTTAACATGATTCATAAAAGGGATCTGATTGAAAGACCATACTTTTGTCAGACATTTTACCAGAAAAACATAAGTCATTTTTGACTTACTGACCGAGTGACTGGTGCATTCATCTGTCACAGAACTTCAAGTGGAAACTACCAGAAAAAAAAAAAAAAAAAGCATTCTGCCTTTCCCTATTTTGAACTCCAATACTTGTCTAACAGATCATTTGTTATTCAGATTTTTATAGAAGCAACTCTCTTTCAGCCATAATATTTTGCCTGATTGTTTGTGACAGTCATTTCCAGAATTCAGAATAGCATGATGCACCTAATATTCTGGGTTGGTACTCAACTCTGTTATAAAATTCAGACTATCTACTTATGACAGACACTCACTAGGGAGGGGTTTATTATTTAGCATTGCAAGTACAGTCTCTAGGGGAGCTTGTTTGTCCCTTCCGAGGAAGCAAGGCCTGGCTAAAAAATGTTTGTTAAAGCAGGAATGTGAGAGCAACAGTGTCTCTAACTGAAATACTCCAGATTGCCTGAGCAGTATTTATGCCAGACTGACAAAGCTAAAAAGATGATCATTATCTACTTTAATTGCAAAAGATTTTTGGAAGAAATATCAGTGTGAAAAATATGTTCAGAAATAAGACTTTTCTTTTTTTGGTAATAGTTGGGAGGAACTGGAAGTGAAAGATAGACAGGAAGAAATAGAAAAGTAGTCAAAATTGGGTTTGGTCCTGCCAAAAGTTACCCAATGGGATCACCACCCTGCCCAGGCAACGCTGAGCATCCTCACCTGGGATGCCATGAGGAGTGTGCACCTGGCCAGCCAAGGGCACCTGAATGGAGCAAGCAGGGACACTCAGCTGTGTGTGTGACTTGGTGGGGATTGCTTCACACAAGTACACTGGGGGTTGCAGCAAGCAGCATGGACACCTGTACAGCTGGAGCAACCCCAGCTCCCACAGGAGGGGGATACAAGTAGGGACTGCAGGACCCTGGAGAGGGTGCCTGTGGCCAAAACTGACATGATTTGTGAAGGATGTGAATGTGGGTATGTAAATGTGAGCTGGTGCATTTAAATGTGAGCCTGTTCATGTTTGAGTGTAATTAAATGTTTTTAAGCTCAGTTAGCAAAGATTAGTTAGAAATTTGCAGTTAGATATTTCAAAACTTTGACAGTGTCTAGTGCTGGAGCTGATCTGCTGTACTGTTGATACTGAATGTTTAGTTTACTATATATCAGTTAGTTATGTTCTATTAATAAATAAACAAACTGTTTTGATGCTGGTTTGGTTCAAACCCCTTGAACTGGAAAAGTTTTCCCCATGACACAAGCCAGTTTTACTCTCTTTAGGTAGCAACTTGAAAATATGAATAAGAACTTATTATGTGAGTCTTGAGGACACATTAGGTAACAACATGGTTTAAATGCTGAAATAACCACAAGCATCTCTCTAATATTATTAAAAAAAGAAGAAAATTCAGCAAGGTTGAAGATACCTCAATGACCTGAAGGAAAAAACCACATCAGAGTTATTAAGCCAGAACTAACAATGTCATGGTGTTACTTGAACGGAAAGGTCATTCTAAGCTTTCTCCTCCTGGGAACTGATCCCTATCACTTTCTATCAGACTGCTGTTATGATAAAGCTACACAAGTAATAGCCCAGGAATAGCAGGCTCTAAACATTTACATACTTTATCAAAGTGCTGATCGCAGTGACACACTCCTTAACCAAACAATAAGAGAGAGGAGGGAAAAGGCCTTCTGTTTTTCTGATCTCTTTTCCATATTGTCATTCTTGCTTTAACTCATTTGTCTATAAAAATATCTCTGAGATAGAGAATGCCAGATGATGATAATGAATAAGCACAGACCACTGACTAAGTGACAAATTGTGTGCACTCAGCAGACCAGGCTGCTTTTAATTTTTTTGTCCAATTATTTCAATGTACTGCAAGAAAGGACATCAGATATGGGGTCATACAGCTGTGATTGTTCCCATTAAATATGCAAATAGATTATTATCTTGTGTCATAAACCCCACATCATCTGCAGCACAAATATGAACATGGCACTGCAAAGTACTTCACAGATTAATGAGTTCAGCCTCTGGTTTTACTAGCAATTATGTAACACACCCTATTTCATAGAATAATGAAACTTTAAAATTAATTAATATTTTTCCTCCTCTTGTATTCAAGACTTTTCCAGACGTGGTTCTCAGAAATCTTTTTTTTTTTTTAATCTCCAACATAAAGTTTATTTGGTCCAGATTAAATGCATTTATTATTGCACAAAGTAGCATTTCCCCTCTTGGATATTTAGCATCACTGATATATTTACCAAAAAATGGCATAATCCTAAAGCTTCATTTTTCACGGCTAAAAAGCCAAGCTGTTTCAGTCTTGTTTCATGGAATAAGTTTTTAATTTCCTAGTCATTCCTGCATAACCTACTCTTCACTGAATCTAGTCTGAGTTTTACTCCTGTGGAATACAGGGATTCTCTCACTTGGGATATCCAAGAATGTTCTTTGCCACCTTTTCTTGGCTACAGCTCTACAAGGTCTTTCCCTCTATCATTACTACCTCATAAAATCCCAGTTTACAGCAAAATTGTTGCTATTATTTCAACAGACCATGTCTTTGTATTTTGTGCTTCTGAATTTTGTGTCATCCTTGTTATTCTAGTCCTCAAGGCCATCTGTCATCTCTTCCTTTCTGTGTAGTAGAAAAATATTCAGCTGTATTAATGATGACTCCAAAACTCACAATGTCAGTAAATTTTATCAGCATCTCCCTCACTTCTTTGCTAAGGGCGTTAATGAGATCTTTAAATGTCTCTGATAACTTCTTTCTCCTCAATATTTTCTCTGTTTATTACAATTCAAACATATAACCTCTATTCAACTCTTTCCTTTTGGCACCATCTCAAATACTTTGCTGAAATTCATATATATTAGAACTTCAATCTTTCATTTGACTATCAAATCTCTTTCAGTAGAGTGTCTGCCATGATCTATTTTTGCTAACCTATCTTTGTGCATATTTTTATATTTCACTTACTATTCTTTCTGTATTTGTTTAAAGAAAGAATTCTAAATCCTTCTGTATAATGAATATTAGATAACAAGCTTATAGTGGCCTAGATGACTTCCCAATCTTCCCTTTTTAAATACAGGTGTGAATTTGCTGTTCTCAAATATGGTCTTAGATTTATTTTGCTAGATTTAGTAAAAATATTTCCTCCTGGGCCTGTAATTTAATGTCCCAGCTCTTTCAGAAATGTGGGTTAAAAAATATCCAGTCCCATTCAACCCTGTTAATCTTGCTTCTCGCTTCACTCTGTTTCTTTATTCTTTTTCTTACCCTTTTTTTTCATTGAGGAAGGAAACTTTTGCTATTTCTTTTAATAGTTTTACAAGTCTATCAGAACTTGTCTTTGGGAAACCTCTCTTTTACTCTCCACATGTCATGTCTTCTGCAAAACCAGGTCCCTTTTCCCCTCATGTGTTCTAATTTCTTGAGGATATTTATCCAGCTAATTCTTCAATCTATAGAGTCACGTGTGTATACTTTTATTTGGGGTATTCTTGTCAGTGAATTTTTAAAATACCAGGTCTCTATTATGCTTTAGTTCCTGAGTTCTTTAGTCCAAAAAATTCTACTAGTTCCCTTAGATTCTCAGCATTTTCTTATTTACTACCAGGAACTTTAGGAATGGGCCTACTTTCAAGTATTCAGTGCAAATGAAATCAGCTTGCTAACACTGATCCAATTGTAGTTTCTATAAACAGCATAATATTATTTGCTTTTCCTTCATATCATTATCAGTTAAAATGAAATATCAGCTATTAAGGGGCAAGGGCCATTAGGAGAAAATAATCTACTAATTTTCACGTTCAGGAATAATCAGACTTTATTATTATTAGCAGCATTTCATTTCCTGTTCAGATCTGGAAAGTCTCACAAAATAACACAATTAATATAAACATTTGTGTATGTCAAAAATATTCAGAGGAAAAATATGTGAACTCAGAGAAAAAAACACCTTCTATATTACTTTAGACATCCCATCTAGCATAGGTCAGGCCAGCTCAGAGTGTGGGAAGATGAGTTTCTGTTCCTCTGCACCTGTGAATAAAACTATACTTTTTTGTTTTACCCATGTTACAACAATTTCTTTCTAACTGTGTCTGACCTCAAGGATCAAGAAAAGTGTCCCAGAAGTAACAAAATAGCCTTACCATTCTTCCTTGATATAATTTTCATTTGAGCATTTGCTTTTTCTTTTCCAGAGGTATTTGGAGCTCTGAATTCAACCTCCTGGATCTGCTCACAGAGTACGCAGCACACCTTGACTACAGGTCACTTTTATGACAGCAACTTAAAGCTGGTTGGTGTCACCACCCTATTTTAAAAGGCAATGGAAATTGAATTTAATCAAAACCCATGCCTCAAGCTGATCCAGGCAGTCTATCATGAAAAAGTGGATCCTCAGGAGAAATCTGAAAGTACAGAACTAGGGCTCTAAGAATTACAAATACTATGTGGCAAAGTCCTCCCTTCCTTGACCAGGAGACTTGTTAAGATTAATGTACTATAATCATTGGCGACTTTCATATTCATATATTTATTTTGCTGTGAAATTGATGACAGATATAGTGGCTAACAAAACAGCACAAAATAGCAAGAGTTTCTCTGATGAGATAATAAATACATGAGCACTCCTATAAGAATCCAAAATAATTTCATTGCAGAAAAGTACTTCTGTGTTTACTTTTCAGCACAACCGAGAAGCAACGCAGTCATGCCATCACTCTTACTGAATGTCTCAGGAAAACAGAAGAAAAACTTAATTTATAACCAGACACAAATATTACATCTCCTTGCCTACATTTTCCACATGTATTTACCAGTTTAGAAGGCACCAGTCATTCAAAGGAAAAAAATATGGGGAATATATTTGGTCTCAGAGTTAAACAAATGCAACAGTAAGTACCTGAGAGTTAGTGAGAAAACCTTAATCAAAAGTTCACTGGAAGTTTTCCACAAAGGAATTTCTACCTTTCTCCAACACATGCAAGAATGAGAGTTCCTGGACAGTCTGTTTTTATGGTTCACAGTGGCACCTTGTGAATTTCTACTTTGATGTAAACATAGGCTTAATGCTTTTTTATATATATAAGTCTAAGCAAAGCCAATACATTTCCTGTGAATGATTGTTCCAATTTGAAAAGAATAAACTTTTTTCTGTGTATTTTTATGTTTGGTCCATACAATTATTCACTTGAACAAGTTTATTAGGTAGAACTGAAACCACTAACTTACATTTTTAAAGAATAGTCATGGAAATATTGAACTGTTCAGTGAAAGCATTGCCCCTAGAAATCGACTCACAGAACCTACTTGCTTAATTTCAAGCTCCAGAAGCAAACACTGTGACCTCTGTGCATAATCATAGGATTTTGCATAGCCATGATGAACAGCTCAAAAATCATCAGTCACACAAAATGCTTTAGAGAAATTGTTATTAGTTGAAAATTTAAAAAAGACATTTTGCTTTTGCCTAATACTGCATGCTGAGACTTCAGATTTATGGATAAGGACTTAGAGATATAAATTCATACTGTGCTTACTCACAAGACTCTCTTCTTTCTTTCACGAGTCATTTCTTCACTCCTGCATTTTTATTAATGTTTTAACACACTTATCCGATGCATTTTGATCTATTCATACGAAAAAAAATTATAATAACATATTAGGGGCTGCACCATTAAATCCTGAAATTCATTCAAATATATTGTATAAATGCCTCTAGTAAAAATCTCCAAAATTAGAGCATAGCAGATAAAATCAGAGTTTCATGAATTTAAAAAATGTATTGAAATGCAGCTGTATCTTCTGTTAGATGACGCCTGATCATATTCAGGCCAGTAATGTGATTTTTGTAAGCTCACTGGATGCCTGAATCAGGTCCATGCTTCAGTCTTGAAAGCTTTTTTCCTGTCGGTTTTCAAACCCTTGCACATGCAAGTCTGCAGTCATCTCATCCCTGTGGAAGTCAGTGGAGGTGAAACACAGCCTCCAAGTGAAGGACTTAGGCAAATATCCTCCTGAATAACTTCTTTAAGGATCAAATGAGGTGTATACCTCAGGGTTACTTGCATGTTTAACTACCCCTTTGAATGTCTATGTAGCTGCATTTCAAGCATTGGTCTTCACTGATTTAATCCTTATATTTTCCCTTAAGATGTTTCTTTGGAAGAGTTGCAGACTGTTCAGATCTCCTCTGAAGCAGAAGACAGTTCCATGGTGTGTTACCTGCTGGGGGCCACTCAAGGTGAGAAGGAGACTGGCTGCCAATGGGCACTGCAACCATGGAATGAGATGAATGATGAGGTTCCTACAAGACACAGAAAAATAAGATGCAGAGGCATAAGTGAGCTTCCCTACAATATTTTCAACAAGCTTTTCCCCCAGATTTTCTGCTGCTTTGCTGTGTGTGTGTATAAACATGTGTACAGGACAGTGTATTAGTGGTGATGGTGTGTGAGACAGTGGTTAGGTGTAATCTTGCCAAATTTGAATACCTGTGTTATCTTGCAGATATTTTGTGTAGGCATGGCACTAATGACTATAGAAACCTAAAATCTGATTCTTCAGCGTTGTATCTGATTGCATATCTTCAGGAGCAAAAATGCAATGTTTTGAAGCCTCTCTCCAGGCACTTAAATATAGCTTAAAGAACTAAAGTATGAAGTTGACAGAAACACTGGAAAAGAAGAATTTCTAAATGAGATGATGGCAAAAAAAAAAATAAAAAATAGGAGTGTTCAGTTTTACAAAGCAGGGTACAAGAACCTACTTGATGAAACTATGAGAACAATGCAGCAATGCTCTTAAGGGACAGTCCTTAGATCATAGAATCATAGAATGGTTTGGGTTGGAAGGGACCTAGAACATCATATAGTTCCAACCCCACTCTGCGGGTAGGGACACCTTCCTGTAGATCATGTTGCTCAAAGCCCTGTCCAACATGGCCTTGAAAACCTCCAGAGAAGGGACATTCACCAGCTTCCTGGGCAACCTGTTCTAGTGTCTCACCACCTTAATATTACATCACACACATAATCACAGGGAGAAAAACTGGGACAAAAGTCTGGTACAATCAAGCACGTTTACAGTTAATAAATCAGGTATTTCACAGAAGCAGTGAACTGACTTAAGAAGCTCACCTAACAAAAAGAAAATATTCTATAGAATGGCAATAGGGTTAGATGCTTTTAAACCCAGAAAAAATTACACTAAACAGAAAAGCAGCTTGATATAAGCTAGAACATAACAAATTGCAAGACAGATATAAAACTCTCCAAGGACACAATACTGACAAACTATTCACTTGGGAACTCAATATGTTTGTTTCTGAAGGATGTGTGTCTGGTGAAAGACTGTCTAAAATAAGCTATTCTAATAGTTCTTTGCAATTCCTACGTGCTTTATTTATTGTTTTAAACACTAATTCAGAAAGATAAAAAAACTGCAGTATGACAAAATGAAAGTCCAGCTGTTAAGTTGCACCTAACTGGTGGAGGGCTGAGGGACAGGACTTCCCTGCATTGTGGCAGGGATGAATGCAGCTTGGGAATGCTTTGGCTGAACAGCAGCATTAGAAGAGCACAGCTTCAATGCAGCTGACATGGCTGTGCTATGTATTCTTTGCCACAGAAGGAGAAGGGCTTGATATATGGGTTATACACTGTTTCTTGGGTGCTATGCCTCATGTTTACAGAAATCTTTGCTTGATAGTGCTGGAAGTCAGACTAAACCTCAGAAATATGGTTGATGTCCAGACTCTCATATACAAAATTGGTGAGTCAAGCCAGTCGTGTGGCAGGACAAGTATCATGAAAATTGACTGTTCTTTGAATTGCAGACCTTGCATTGAATGATTTGTAAATGTCTATCTGACTCAGAAAGATATCCTAAAAACCTGATATACAAAGTTTCAAGATAACATTCATTGCCTTGTTCCTTCTTGTACAGTTTTTGAAGCTCCACGGATGCCAAATACTCTTTTATTTTTGGGTTTTTTGTTGGTTTTGTGTGTTTGGTTTTTTTGTCTGTTTGTTTTTCTTGATAATCTCCTATACTCCTTTCTTTGGAAGGAGAAATATTGCCCACATTGTAACTGTCCTTTCACAGGAGCAATTTCTGAACTGCCTTTAATAATTATACAGAAAATGTTCTCTTCTGGAAGGAAACCAAATGCCCATGGCTGAGTCCAGCCAAAGCAGTGCACCTCTTTTCCCATGTGCAGATGATATTGTGTCGGCCATGAGAGTTGAGTTTTAAATTCTTACTTATATCTGCTAGGATGTTGTACTTTCCTAACTTTCCTTGAACTTGGGTGCAGCTCTGAATCTATGGAAAGCTGGTCCACTGATGTTTGACTCCTGGCAAAACCACGTTGACCTTCAGTTCCTAAATAGTCACTCATTTTTATTGGGCTAAGTTCCTGCTCCCATCAATGCACCTATTTTGAGTATGTTTTTCTATTGTTCTTATGACTACCTGGAGCTCCATCTGCTTTCACAGTGATTCATCATTTTATGTAGGCTCCAGGATCAAGAGCTTGGTAATGGATAGAGCAATACTACTTAACTATTGTGAAGAGAGGTGTCAAAACTGGGTCCTGCATCATAATGTCTAAGCCTGCCTAGGATCTTACCTTTTAAATTACTGTATTTGACTTTGCTCTCTTTACCCATGCCTAGTGATAGGATTTTACATAGAAAATAGTGTTTTTATACAGAAAAACAAATATTTTCCTGAAGGACATTTGAATGCTGAAAACACAGCAAAAACCACCACATCTGAAGCTCATTTTATGTGATCGATGGTTGGCGGAGAGCAGGCATACGTCATTTGGTTTTATTTTTACCCTAGAATTTAATGCCCTTTGTGCAAAATGTAGGAGTTAATTGGTAGCTAACTCACTTTGATGGTATGTTTGCTGTGCTTGAGGGACATATTTTCCCAAATTGCCAAATTTTAAATAGATTTTACCTTGCAGGGCTTACTTTGAGCTTATCATTGCAACTTGGAAAAATTCACTACCTTTGCTCCATGCGGATAAGTGCTCCCAACACACTTAATAATGAGAGATCATGTATATATATGCAAAGAAAAAAGAAAAAAAAAAAAAAGAGGAGAGAGAAAAAAAAAACCCTCTACTGTGAATGATGTAGCAATTAATCGTTCACAGGCTGGACAAGGCATATAATTTTTCAAGATGCATGAGGAGTTTCCTTAAGAAAAAGTTGAAGGAGGAACTCTTTCAGTATTTGCAAGGCATTCATTTCTGTCAGATGAGAGTCAGAAACGTCAGATTCCTGTATGAATAACTGCTTCCTGTTCTCACATCTTGCTGAGCATTATTGGTGGGAAGCTGCTGAGCATTCAAAATTTAGAGTTTCATTAAGAAAGAGGATGACTTAGCACTCTCACCTTATCCAGCAAAACACTTTGATCCAGATCAAATTGAGTCTGGGCTTTATTAATGTACTTACCTGGCTAGAATTCATCAGCAGACTTTAGTGGCCAGGTATTAGAGTTGAGCTTTAGGGAGACACTCAAGATATAAACTCAAGATAAAGCAGGGACTGGGAGAATTAATTACCCTCCACCATAGGTGTAAAGCAGATTCGTGAACATCTAAAGAACCTGAAGGTGCATAAATCTCTGGGACCTGATGGGATTCACCCACGGGTCTGAAGGAGCTGGTGGATGCAGTTGCTAAGCCTCTGTCCATCATATTTGAGAGGTCATGGCAGTCTGGTGAGGTTCCCGCTGATTGGAAAAAAGGGAACATAGCCCCTCTTTTTGAAAAGTGGAAAAAGGAAGACCCAGGGAACTACAGGCCAGTCAGTCTCACCTCTGTGCCTGGCAGGGTCATGGAGCAAATCCTCCTGGAAAGTCTGCTGAGACACATGAAAAATAAAGAGGTGATTGGTGACAGCCAACACAGCTTCACTAAGGGCACGTCATGCCTGACCAATCTGGTGGCCTTCTACAACAAGGCTACAGAGATGGTGGATGGTGGCAGAGCAACTGGCGTCATCTACCTGGATTTGTGCAAAGCGTTTGACACTGTCCCAGATGACATCCTGGTCTCCAAACTGGCAAGGCATGGATTTGACAGATGGACCACTTGGTGGATAAGAGATTGGCTGGATGGCCACACACAGAGAATTGTGGTCAATGGCTCAGTGTCCAAATGGAGGCAGGTGAAGAGCGGTGGCCCTCAGGGGAGGATACCATTTAGATTTTATTCTAAATAAATTCCAGTGAGAAATTTGAATATCCTTGGAGGGGATACTGGTATTCAGCCTCAGGTTTCAGATCAGGGTATATGCTATTTGATCATTTACAAGAACTTTGCAACTTTTAAACTACATGTGCGTTGCTTATTTGGTTGATCTTTATATAGACTGGACAAATCCCAAGTTCTGTAGTAAAGTCATATCTTGGGGTGGAGGGGATGTGTGTTTTGATATGGTTTTGAATCTGAATAGTAAATTAAGGGAGACATTAGAATTTCCTGCATTATGAAATCCACACTCCTTTCTGATAATTTTGTTCCTGAGTTAAAATTTATTTAACTAAAATAATATTTCTTTTTTCTCAGTCAGGTTGAAGATCACAGAAATGCTAACATAAAACTTTTTGCTACATCAGACTCTTCTTCAGTTTTATTTAAAATCAGGACCAATCTTTTAACCAAAAAAATCCACCTTGACATATGCAATGCATCAAGACATATTAGAGGTGTTACCCTGGAGTATTCTGCACGTGCAAGTGGAAAGGGGGAGTGTAGGATGCCAAATATCTAAAACATAAAACTAGGCAAGGAGGTAAGAGACAAGGCTATAATTCATTGTGGCTTCTCGCCATGTTCTTCTCCCTCACTGCATAAAAAGGAAACCCTCTAGGGGTGTTCAAACTCTGAGAATAATGTATTTTAAGTCCAAAATGATGATAATACTGTTAAAGCGTTGTCTTGAAATGACAAAAACCCTAAGCTTTTAAAACTTTACAATGTGTAAAGTTTAAAGAATTTGCATGAAACTATCATTAGTTTACCATAACCATTATTACTGCTAACAGCAGTTCAATCATATGTCTTAAATCTGGGATTTCGACAGCTCAGGGAAATTATCGTTCCAAATAAGTAATGTGAGCAACTTGCTAAATAATCCTGTGGAGTAAGTCATCTCTCATCTTTATGAAGGAGAATTCTCCGCTGGTATCCGTGTAGCTTCTGATCAGATGGGAAACATGCCTCCTAGAGGATTTATTTTTGTTCCACCTACAATGAGGCCTGAATGTGTTTCCGAGTCAGTTCATCCCTTGATGTGAAACATTGCCTAATAATGTTACATAAATATGGCTAGCAGGCTGGTGTTACTGCCTAGTTTTACGTTCCCAAAGGGCTTTTGCAGAAGTCCAGCAGATGTGTCTTCTGGCAGAAAATCAGCCAAGATAATGAGAAAAGACTTCAAATTCCATATGCTGATATGAGCCCAGATTTAATGTGCTCCTCTGAGTGCTTCCCTTCATCAAAACTTCTGTAGCATTCTGGCAGGTTTTCTCAACCTCTTGAAGAGAAGATGTTCACAGAAAGGCTGGCTGTGTATAGTTACTCTGCTGCCTCTGTTATTCTACTCATTTTCCATTGAGGCTGATGACAACCTTTGTTGTAAATTCGGTATAACATGAATATATTATATATAAATATAGAAATACTGCTATCTGGAATAATTTATTTCCTACATGCAAACACAGGGATGCATGAACAACCATTTATAGAATCATAGAATCATTAAGGTTGGAAGGGATCTCAAAGATCATCAAGTTCCAACCCCCTGCCATGAGCAGGGAACCCCACCACTAGACCAAGTTGCACAAAACCTTGTCCAACCTGGCCTTAAAAATCTCCAGGGATGGGGCATCAACAACCTCCCTGGGCAACCCATTCCAGATCCTCACCACCTTGATACTGAATAATTTCATCCTAATATCTAACCTGAATCTCCCATCTCTCAGTTTAAAACCATTACCCCTTGTCCTATAGAATCATAGAATCATTAAGGTGCAGGGAAGCACCTATCATTCTCCATTGCAAACTCAAGTGGGTCTGGGAAGCTCCTAAAGATGATTGAAATGTCTTGAGGGAAGCACAGTCCTCCAGGTCTGGTCAGTTCCCCAAGGATTCACTTGGGCAGTACAGGATTCATCTTAAACCACAGGAGACTTGGAGATCACAGTAATAAGTGGGAGACCTGGACTCAAGGCCTACTCCAGTTTGAAGGAGTTCTATCTATAGATTGTAATTCCCAGTAGGATATCTTGACCTGCAGTCAAAGTTTAGGTGGGTTCTGCCCATCTCATCAAAAATAGGTCAGAGAACAGAAGGTGTACTGCCAAGAGGATAAGAAAGAAGAGGGAAGATGCCAATATAAGTACTTTAAATATAATTTTTCCTTTGAAGGGTTCTGATTTCTGTTTCTAATGTTGTTTATGTTTTGTTTCTTTTTCCCTATTGATTCCCTCAAATCAGGTGAAACAAAAAGAGTACTTGCCCCTCATCTGGCAAAGAAATATTGAAAGGTAAATTAAAGCAATATAAAGCACTGATTCTATAGAAAATGTAAGGTCTGAACCCAGCAGGTGCTGTAAAGTCATCCAGTACTTGACCCAGCTATAAGGACAGTTCTGCAGATATAGATCCAGCACTGAAATAAATGGGGTTTCTACTTGTCACTTCAACTGAAGGACAATTGTGAGTTTAGTAGGATTTGAATATATGCTGAAATGTTTTCCCACAGAAACACAGATTTAAGCTTATGCTTGAATGATTCCCAGAACTTAGGTGTGGTACAGATAAAAATATCAACACAGATTTGGATATTGATAAATTCTTTCAATCTGCTTCAATAAAATGACTTTAGATTACAAGTTCTTTTAGGTGCTTGATTTTAATTTGGGTGTGAAATTGCCCTTTTCTCAGCAAAGAACATACATTGCAGTTACCACAAAGCAGGTTGCACTTCTTTTAAACAGTTGTCCTATATTTCTGTTAATTTAATTCCTAATAATTTCCTTTTTATTGCCACAGGTGTGCTTAATTTTCCCAATGTCAACTCATGGTCTTAATGCAGGCAAAGAAGCCTTTTCATAGTATCATAGAATGGTTTGGGTTGGAAGGGACCTTAAAAATCAGCAAGTTTCAGCCCTCAGTTGCACAAGTAAAATCACCTGGTTTTGCTTCGTGACAATGGGTTCAAAACAGAACATATACCAAGTACTGTCACAACATAAATGACTGGAATTTTTCTCCAGTTTTTGATTTCCTATTTAGGTAACATGCAATTCCAATGTAGTTTATACAGCAATGAAGAATTTAGTTTTATAATAAGATGGTTTATAGTGTCTCCAAACATAGGTACAAATAATACTTAAACATAGATATGGCATATCTGACAAAGATGGTAGAACACCACCTTTTGTTCATTTGAGACCTTACTTATATGTGTGTACTGTGTATACATCACAGATGATGTTGCACAATTCGAGTGGGACTGAAGATCTTATGTCCTCGTTATATGTATTTGGAGTGTATTTGGATTGCTTTGGTCTTGCCTTGCTTTAGTGCAAGAAGTATTTTCAAATGAAACAAATTATTCTACACGACTATTGGACATCATTTTATTGTATATCAAAAATTCTGTTGTTACAGTTTCTGCATGTTCAGATGAGAAGGTTGAAGCAAGTTGAGTGCTAATCACACTGAAATATATAGATACACACAAATGAGTTTAAGAAAGAGCTGGCTCAGCTAACTAAATTAAATCTAAATAATGCTGCAGAGAGCTCTATGCAAACTAGCATACTTGCTAGTACAAAGATGTCCTGGGTTTGAGCATTGCCAAAACAGGTGTTGGTTTCAAACTTTTGCAGTTCTTTGCTGTGTGTTTAACCAACTCGTTCATGCTTCTGTTCTGCCTGGTGCTCCCACATTGATTATAACTGTGTTCCTCAAGATTACTTTTATTTTATTTATAGATACTCACCTACACTGCTCTGTCACTAGCCTATAGCTCTTTTTCCTGTCCTTTTACTTTTTTCATTTTCTGAACTTCATATGGTACTTAAGTAAATTCCTGCTCGAATATATCTATATATAGAGAGAGAGCTGTAGTTTTATTAAATCACAAAAAAAAAGAGCTGTCAAATTGTTGATATCACAGAATCTAATGCATAATTTCTTTAGAATTACAAGTGGTGATTTTGGGATTAATGTTTAAAGTAGTGTTTTTATATCTTTGCATGAAAGAGGCTGTTTTAAACATACTATTTGGGGTATACTCAGAATATTTTATTCTGGGAAAGATTTTTCTTCCTGATGGCATCAGGTCTTTTCTACTGCTCAATATGATTTTAAGTAAATAATAGTTCCCCTCACCCCTTTCACAAATATCAGATGAGCCCTTATAGCATGGCAAATACTGAAGTTGTTTAGTAGCCAGTAGGGACCTATTGAAAAGGAAGTATGAAAAGAACATGTTTTATACAGGCTGATTTGATGGCAGTATCTTGGCTTCTTTAAATGTTATTGTATATAGTGATGCCTTAATGCATCTCAAGACTGAACTAATGGATAAAGTGTGTAGCTATTTGTTTTCCCCACCAATAACTAAAGGTTCCAGAGACGAAGGGATGATTTGTCTAAGTTGATACTAAGCATGTGAGTTTCCAGACCTGGATTGTGTAGGCACTGGACTAAATTCTGGTTTAGTCAACTACCTCAGATTCTCTCTCTTCAAAGGGGATTTCATAGACCCTTTTTTCTTTCTTCATTTTCTCCATTTTCTCCTCCCATGTCAGCTCACCTGTCAAAAGCTGTATGTTGCAAGTGGGCAGTGCACTTGCATTTAACTACTTGCTATAAATGCCATAAGAGAAATAAAGCCACATTCTCTCCTCAATTCACTTATACAGTCTCTTTTTCTCTCCCTCTCTCTGAGAAAAGACCCAACTGTTTTAAATTTAAATATACACAGTGAATTTTAATATAATGTTCTTTGTCTGCAAATGAGATCATATTATTCACATATTCTAGTAGTCTTTAGACAATTAGCTTTTTCTAATGTGCTTACTTTCTCATCCTTCATTCTGACAATGCCAGAGTCCCATGAACAGTCTTTTTTTCCTTTTTTTTTTTTAATACCAATCATAATCACAATACCATATTACTTGAGTGACCTGAAACATACCTGTATTTTTCTTATGCCTCTTCTAAACTGTTCTCAACTATCAGATGGTGAATAGTTACAAATATTAGACTGAAGTGTATTTAAATTCTGAATCTTTGTATGAAACATGAGTAATCAAACAGATTGGTTGACAAAAATACTAGAAACCATAACCTTATGAAGCATTATGAAAGGAACAAAAAATAGCACTATCTGTTCACAGATCTTTAGGATTTTTGCTTTGAAATTGAAGTTGTTGGAAACTGAGAACAGAGTAGGTGTTGTATACCCAAAGTCTAAGAGGTGACTGATTGTTGAGAATGCATGGAAATGTATTCCAGTGTCTATTACTGAAACAACTAAATATACTAATGATTTAAGCAAGTGATTTTATGGTTTTATAAATACACAGCTCTTTTTCATGAAAGCCAACTCAACCCTTTTATCTTAAGGGTTGAACTAATCTCAGTACCTGATTTATTTACTTTCAAAGGTTTTGTGCAATTGCATTTATGTGTCCATAAATAAGTAAAGAACCAGACATTAACAGCTCAGAAGTAAAGAACCAGACATTAACAGCTTTAGTTTTAATGGGAACTTTTTGCCTTAGTTGAAACAAAAATAAATATTTCAAATAATTAAGGAAAAATCCCACCACAAACAAACAAACAAAAAATACCAAACTATTAATCCATTAAGGAAAAAGTTGTCTTTTCCTTTATATCGTGATGATTATAAGCCATCTATACATTCCTCTTTAAAATTGCACTTTACTTCAGCAGATACGTTACAAAATTTCAGTTTCCTAAACTCCCTCTGTTGATTTCTGTAGCCTTTACATTGCCAGTGCTATAACATGCTGCTTTTATTATTTTCCCCAACTCTCCAGTCGGGTTATTGCATTAATGTATCACTTTGAAATTTACAACCTATTTAATAGTGTTTTTATTTTTTACGATTTTGTTACTCCTACCTTAAAATAGGGTCTTAGGGAATATGTTTTAGCCTTCTACAAAATAAAAACAAACTAAAAACTTGCCGAGCTAAATTATTACTTTTATTTTGGCTATAGAGAGCTGTGAAGCAAAAATCCTTTTAGATCGATGCAAATTACAAGAGCATAATATCAACAGTGTAAAACCAGCTTTATCATCAGCCTGTTTAATAGACTTCTGATCACAAATGGAGAAGTGCAAGTCTCTGCAATCTTCTTTGATTTGCTATGGATCAGAAGAGCAGATATATTAAGAGGTACAGATGTGATGGCCCACATACTGCTATATCTTAGCAGAAGGCTTTTAGAATTATGACATCAAGCAACCTGGTTTTGTAGTAGAGTTCAGTGTCACTATGACATTTTATACTAAATATGGATTTGGGTCTTCCAAATGGTGGATGAGAAATATTGTTTTTAAATAATCTTTCAAGATTTCAGACTATATTTTCCTTCTAGAGTGGAAAGAAAACATAACTCTGCAAATAACTCCTTGTATCTGGAGGCTTTTTGAGTAGTTAGTTAACTTATAATGCAAGACATCCAGTGGAAGGTCATGCGTAGCTGGAGTGAGTTGAGGCTGTTCAACCTGGAGAAGGGAAGGCTTCAGGGAGACCTCATACTGGCCTTGCATTGCCTGAAGGGGCTACAGGAAAGCTGGGAAAGGGCTTTTTATAAGGGCTTGTAGTGATAGGATGAGGGACAATGGCTTTTAATTGGAAGAGGGGAAACATTAGAAAGAAATTTACTATGAGGCTGGTGAGACACTGGAGCAGGTTACCCAGGGAGATTATGGATGCTTCATCCCTGGAAGTGTTCAAGGATGGGGCTTTGGGCAACCTGGTTTAGTGGGAGCTGTCCCTGCCCATGCAGGGGGCTTGGAACTAGATGATCCTTAAGGTCCCTTCCAACCCAAACCATTCCATGATTCCATGATCCCTGTGGTTTAGGTGTAGCATGGACTCCAGAATAAAACTCTGAACACACCAGAAAAGCGACTGAGGTATGAGAACATTGTGTAATATACCACATTTTTCCTCTTCTTCTTTATGCAACTGTCATCTGATGGAGAACATCAGAAGTGTTCAGCATTAGCTAAATATAATCTAAAAATTTCTGAGCTTTTCAATGTTGAGCCTTTCACACATATGTCTCCCTTTTACACCGGGGTGGTTTTATACTACTAAGTAGGGGCATTCTTAGCCCATCTAGTCCTGAAGAGAAGTATTTTGGACTGCTGGCAACTCATCAAAGCTTGCTCTTCCTAGGTTGCAGTTGCTACAGGGTAGTCCCAAGGGACATGAGTAGGACAAATTCAGTAAGTGTGTGCTGACTAATTCCTATAACATCTGGCTTAAGGATAAGGACAGCCTGTTAATTCATAACTTTGTCAGTCTAGCAATTCACAATAGCAGGAAGTGCACTCCATGAAGACAGTTTTCTACATGACTTTTTCTTGTTATAGAGAAAAATGCTTATTAGGAACATGAAATTTAACATTTTCTCAGAAAATCAGTATTGTCTTGACATCAACAATGTTTGGCAGAAGTTAGGGAAAGATTATTTGTCAAGATCTTAAGTGATTTAGTTGTCATGTTGCTACACAACAAAATCAGATATGGGGATATAATCACTCTAAAATAAAATATTCTGTATAGGAGACCAGATCTTTGTAAAACAAAATAACAGGCTAGAGGAGAAAATTTACTAAGTCAGATAGTCCTTGGCATGGTGCAGTTGATTTGACACATCATAGGACATGTACCTCATACACCTCATACAAGTTTAAAGATGTTAAATGTGGTCTGAAAGGCTGTGCTGCAGTGATTTCTAGGGTATTTGTGTAGCAACTTAAATTCACAGAGCATGATCAACAATGCTACTGTCCCCATGACCAAGGAGCTATATAGAAATGGCAGAAATTTACCTCTGACTTCATTTAGTTGAGGACAAACACTACCTATACATCTGCCTCATAGCTCAACAAGCTCCAAGTTTTCCAGATGGTGTCTATTCAACTGGGAAAAAGAAAACATGATGAGAGACTATTACTTTGCAGTATTGCCTAACAAACTAAATGTATTGTTGTTTGTTTTGTTGTTTTGTTGTTTTTTTTTCTTCTGAACTCATAAAACCACCCATCTGTAAAATTTCAGTCCATTTCCCTAAATGTGAGTGATTCAGTATTTTACAGTAAGAAATAATGACCATTTTATTTATAAAGCGCCCCCTGCCAGGACACTGTGTGTGCCACATGGATTAACTCTAATCAGAACAACCAACAATAATTAAAGCATCATTAAATATTCAACACAATAGCCCCCAAACCAAGCAGAGCAGCAGTATCATAAAAGTCTACAAACACAACAGTAAAAGTTAGTGTAAATTTGCTGTCTATGTACATCTTTCAATTGCCTACATTTCATTGTAAGCTGCTAATAAAGCAAATGTAAAACTTGCTGCATCTTGGTCTAAAAACAGTGTGCTGCTCAGAAGCTGTGAGCAAGCTGAATAAATATGGAAGGGGTGACTCCATCATTCAGTCCTTTACCTCCAGCACTGTGGTATCCCCTGTAGATGAGTCTTTGGATATCAGGAGCAGAAAAACTGGACCCATCAGAACTCAAACAGATATTTGGTGAAATCAACGCAACCAATCAGTCTGGATCCCTTTTGGCTCATTCATCTTTTTGTTGTGGTTTTCTGGGTTTGTGTTTAGGGATGTAGGAAAGAAGGGCTATTTATTGACCACCTTCACTCCCTGAGGCAGTGGAATATGATGCCTAGAAGCCCAGCATACAGAATGGACAACAATGATCACAGTGACAATACCTTGGTTTTGAAGCCTGATTTGTGTTTCTAATGTCACACTGGGGCTTAACCCAACTGACAAGTTGGATTAGCAGAGAATTTTCTTCCTTGATTTGAGCTAATGAGGACCATTAAAAATCCATCTCCTGCAGCACTTAGCATGCTCCTTTTCTAGGATTCCCTGGAACTTTTATCTACCAAGGTTCTAAGTCTTGCAGGAGCTTGGAGAATAACAATGCCCTTGAAATCCCCCTCTTGTTTTCACTGGACTTTAAATGAGACCATCAAGAGTATGGAGATATCTGAGAAGCAATTTTCCAACAAAAAGACTCCCATATTTCTACTGTGAACCCTTCAGCTATGTACTGGGTATCATGGGAAAAATTTGCCATTATAAATGACAGTGAAATTAAGAAACTGGATTTCATGAGGTTGGCAAAGTACCAAAGAATCTTTTTCAGCATTAAAGATAAAATGGTTCTATAAACTTAAGATATATCCAGAAGTTTCATTTAAACAATGCTGGCTTCCAAGTCTTTCATCAGAGACTATAATGGATTGTCATAAATCATGTTGGAAAATTGCCAATCATTGCCCATAAAACTGAAACCTAAAATAAATAATATACAAATAATCCATTTTGTTTCTCTTTAGGGTATTACAAATTACTGTGGGACTTAGCATAAATGACATGAGAAGGGCTTCAAAGTTATAATGGGTGGAGGGAGTAGGAAGAACCCCCCCCCCCAAAAAAAAAGCCTCTTGAACGTAATGCTCATCTTGAAAACCAGCAACATTTCAATATTGTTTTAATGCAAGATTAGTTTCTATGACTACTTGCATACTGAACATTCCATGGTCTTCCATGTACCTGGAATATGCCACCCAAAGTGGCATTAGGTTAACAGGTAGAATAAGGCTTATTACACTACAAAATAGTTGATTTATCACTTGTTTGTTCCATGTCAATATAATTAAAGCTGAAAGGTGATGATAGCTTTTGAACATCTGTCTTTAGCTTTCATATTCTTCACAGTCTGTTGATTGGGTTATGTTTTGTATTATTTCAATGTCCACAACTGTCAAGTGAAATGGGAGAGCGCTCGTATGAAGTGGTGAGCTGAAGTCAGAAGCAGCACTTCATTTGTTTTTTACGTTAATAGAGTATGACAGCTCCAGCTCTGAACAAATTGTTTTCTGTTGTTTGATGGGTCTCAGCTGCTCCAAACTGGAAAATGACCAGATTTTCTTTTCGTTGAAAAGTACGGACTGTTAGAATAGAGTCGTGAGCTTCTCACTTTTTGCTAATATATCATCCAAGTACTTCAACTCTTTTAAGATTCTAAAGAACCAAATCTCATGAGAAAGTAGAGGCTATACTGAAATATTATTCAAGGAATTATGGAATCACGGAATTGTCAGAGTGAGAAAGGAGCTCTAGAGATCATCCAGTCCAACTCGCCTGCTAAAGCAGGATCACCCAAAGCACATTACCCAGGACTGCATCCAGGAGGGTCTTGAATATCTCCAGAGAAGGGGACTCCACACCCTCCCTGGGCAGCCTGTCCCAGGGCTCTGTCATCCTCACAGTAAAGAAGTTTTTCCTCATATTTCAATGGAACTTCCCATGTTCCACCTTGTGCCCATTGCCCCTCGTTCTGTCACTGGGAACTACTGAGCAGAGTCTGGCTCCATCCTCCTGCACCCACCCTTTAGATACTTGTAGGCGTTAAAAGGTCTCCCCTCAGCTTTCTCTTCTTCAGGCCAAGGAGTCCCAGCTCTCCCAGCCTTTCCTCATAAAGGAGATGACCCAGTCCTCCAATCATCTTTGTTGCCCCTCACTGGACTCTCTCTAGTAGTTTCCTGTCTCACACACAGGTAGGCCAGTGATCTTTAGATATAAACATCACAACATTTTCTCAAAAAAACCCCTAACAAACAAAACAGAGTAGTTTTGTTTTATAAGGTTTCTATTCATAAAGATCCCACTATGTTGCTTTTCAAGGAGATGAAGTGGAAATATTCACCAATAACTAAAGAACCATTTCCAATTAGAATTATTTTTTCCAGTTGTTTGCAGGAAATAACGTGCCACCTTCAAATGTGTTACACAATCAACACTACACAAAATGCTTTATGCAAATTTGTAGCATCAAAAATATTTTTGTTATTATTTTGGAAATTCAAAACAAGGAATATTCCTCAGATTCTGCAGCAGAAATGTAGGAATTTCTGGAAAGCAATATTCAAAATAAAGAACTGAGGTTTGAAGACAAAATTGACTTCTTCCAACATAACTCCATCCTGTCTAATCTTGGAGAAATTTTTCATTTTTTAATTTATTTAGACACAAAAATCAATTCTTTGGGAAGTTTTCTCTGTATGGCTCTTTAATGTTGTGGGTCAATAAACATTACCTGGAATATGGACAAAAAAATAACTCATCTCTGTTACCTTATGAAAGCTTTGTCTTTAACATATACTATATTATATTCCCCACCCCCTCCAAGGAGTTTGTATCAGTGTCTCTTAATAAGTAATGGGAAACTCACTGAGCATAGGAACAATAGTGTTTACTGCCAGCCCTAATAACCTCATTTCTGTGGCTGCCAGCCAAATTTATTTATTGAAAGCTGTATTGCTATAGCAGCTTTAAAACTCACCTCAAGGTAAAGTTATGTTAAAATATAATTAACCATTTTATTGCAGCTCATAATTGTTTTTCCTTGAAGGGGGAAAATGTTTCGGTTTCAGTGATTATTATAAAGGAGCAACCTACTCTGCCTGTTTCTGAAGTACATGAGTTTTCAATCAAATTGGAATCACTTGCAGCTCCTGCACTAGTCTAATTTTTACTTCCTTGCCACTTGAAACATTTGCAACAACAGGAAATATTCCAGGAAAACCAGAAAATTAAAATACTCTGCTGTACCTGTGAGGATATCTGCAATCCTTGCTATATTTTTCTTTCCTTAAGCAAGGAGTTTAAACTGATACTCTGGAAGGAGAAAAGGACAGTAGTTCATCATTTCTGAAAATTACTGTTTTATTTGGTTTTCTTAATTTTCTGCATAGCTGTGCTTTATGAAAAATATAATACAAAAGCACTGAGGATGGAAAACGTGTTTTATTGGTCCATTTTCCTTCTATTTTATTGTTTTATACAGATATGGGATTTTAGTTTGCCCTTTTAGACCATAAAGAACATAATTCACTTCAACTTAAGGTTTATCAACATTGCTGTGCTAGCACTAGCAACTGAAAAGTGCACCTTATTATGTCTGAAGAGAATCCAAAACTCCAGAAAGAACCCAAGATATTTTTATTCTATTTCCTTTTCAACTGCTCCCTTAAACTACCCATATCACAGGTATGTGTTTAGGCATGTAGAAAAGCAGCAATTAAATAAAAAATAATAATTAAAAAAAGGACAAAACCAAAGCAGAAAGAAACAAAAAGAAATTAAGTTCTAAAATAAAATGTTTTCTATTTGACATATACATGAGAACTACTATATTTTTACAGTTACACAAGTTATGTTTTACAATATTTTGAGATAATTTAAAAAGTGTGTTTGGAATTACATAGAGAAAAGATAAGTGTCATAGTTACTGCTTATCTTCTTTAGGGATGTATCATCTAAGATTTTATTTTTTTTTATTAGGACAGATTATAAAGGATAAAAATGAGAACATGAGAATGCTATATTAGGATAACTCCTAGTTTATGTCAGGCCACCCATTGCAAACCAGGGTATTGTTTGGACTGGTGAATGATCTGAGCTCCTACCAGGACTATTTTTTCTGCTCATCTGGGAAAGGAAAGTATTTCACTGTTATCCTGGACATCCAAGAAAAAGCAGCAGATCACTGAGAGTACAAACCTCTGCATCACAGTCCTTAAGGGACTATGATAAGTCCATGCATCTCAGAGAGAAAGCTGCTTGTTAGTCTCATGCTTACAGATACTTCAAGCTGTTGTCATGCCTGCATGACTTCTGATTTAAGATGATCTTGCATTGCAGATTATCCAGAGAAAAAAAAGAGGTAAGATGATAGGGACCCTCCATGCTCCTCTGGATTTCTCAAATTTCAGAGGACCCACAGAAAACAGTTAACTGCAGCAACACTCAGTCTCCAGTCTTCCAACACATTTCTAGGGCCGAGAAAACAAAAGCAGGAAAAACAAAGCAAAAAATCCCACAAAAACTTCAGAAATTCTGGGTATTGGTGTGCAAATGAACATCAAAGTGCCCTGCTTTGTTTCTAAGAGTCTCATATTCTAAACAAATCACATGCTTTTTAAAAACATAGCAGGACATCTTAAAAAAAAAAAAAAAAAAAAAAAAAAAAAAAACCAAAAATAAGTATGTATTTGGAAAGGGAAGAAGAGGACTTGTGTAGAATGGTAAATAGCACACACTTATAGCCAGCTCTATAGATTTCAAATAACTGATCTTGTAGGAAATAATGAGCTATCTGCTAAGAAAGGAAAAAAAAACAGAGGAACTGGTAATAAACAAACTCTGACTCCCGTGTGTGACCTAGTACAGTGCAATACAGTTTAATTTTATTACTTGTCATTCATACTGAAAATAAATTTGCAATTTTCTGCAAATATAATGGGAATGTTCCCAGAATGTGTAAATGCAGAGGAGAATGGGATATTTCTGTCAAATGAAGCACTGCAGTATTTGTCTCCAAACAGAAAGCAGAATTACTCGATATTTCTGCTCAGGAGAGATATATGATTCACACAGCTATAGATTATAAATCCAGAAGGGACTGTTGTGATCATCTGGTCTGTTTTCTGTATAAGGTAGGCCAAGGGACTGCTCTCAGTTCTTTCCTGCTGAGGTTGGGCCACATGTAAATGACTCCTATAAAACAGGACAGGGGTCGATTGCTGTCGGTATCCATGGAGTAATCAGCTTAATTTGCAACTAAGATACAGATCAAATATGAAGAAAATCCCTTTTACTGTAAAGACAGCTAAATACTGGAACTGGTAAGCCAGTGAGCCTTTTCAATCTGCCACAGGAGGTTTTTAAGAACAGATAAGCATGGTGTACATGTAGAGGATGTTGCCTCATTGCCAGGGTTGGAAGAAGAGGATGAAAAGATTAGATATCTCTATAGATTCCTTCCAGCTCTGCATTTAAATGAAAAAAAAGCCTTTGTTCATCAGTAGCTGTGGAACATTGTGCAGAGAGAATTCACTCAGGGACGATTTGGAAAGAAGGCTTTGGGGCTCTTGAGAAGACCTTCCTCCCTTCTTAATTTCACAAGCTGAAAAGACATGATGGTACCATAGTGCAGAATCTTGATTGATATTTGTCCACTATTGTGTATGATATCTACTATTGCAGTGGATTATAGGAATGTAGTAGGAAATCTGAAGAAGCATAATTTTACACATTCTTTGTGTTCTGTCTTTCCTAAGCAGGTACCTGCTATAGGCTAAGCAAGGTAAGTTAACACAGCTGAATTTGTCAGACAGCTACAGCTATAAAACCACAGAAATTTCCATGCTGTGGTTAGAAATGACTAGTATTATATGTTGCAGAGATCAATAACGAAGGAATCTGTGTGTAATGAGTGTCAGTCCCTCATTCCTTCCAGGCATCATTAAAAAAAGGACCAGCAGTGTTAATTTGTTTTCCTTTATATTTTTGCATATTATTTGTCATACCTTTGATGTACTGCCCATGTATTTTCTTAATCCTTTGTTGATTCCTTGTTTTGCTTTTGGTCTTACTGGTATTGTACAGCTATGGATTATCCTAGGTGTTGTGTGAAAAGGCTTATCCTTTGATTTTTTTATCATTCAGTCTATCTCATTATATGTCCTTGTGTTCTTGGAAAACAAGGAAAGTGTTACACATGAACTGAATTCAAACTTCCTGTGTCATCATAAAGTCCTTTTGTATCCCTTATTCAGCTGTTACTCAAATAAAAACAGCAACAGTCAATTCATACCTTTTTTTTTTCAAATAGGTACCCCATCCAGGACAACATCCAAGACAAGTTTTTTGTTAATTAATGTTAATCAATCTTTTCCAGTTAAAGAGTTTCAAAATAGTGTGTCCAGAACTAGTACAACAATTGCTGACAAATCTTGATTTATAAAACGATATTAACATTGTCACTTTTATTTTTTCTCTATATGTCTTCTCAAGTTTATTAATCAACATTATTTTAAAGGTTGTTTCATATTTAAAAGAAAACATAGCTTTCTGAGTAAGTGTTGAAATGGGTCAATCTTATCAATTGAGTTCTATCCAAAGTCTGAAATGGCTGTATTTGGAGTTTTTGGAAGCTTTTGTTCTGGCTTGCAGAGCACACGAGTAAGTGAGCCCAAAAGATGTCCTCACCTGACCATGCAAGTAGGAGCTAAACTAAATTAGTCTCAGCAGAAGTTCTTAGGGCTTGATGTACAAGAGGGCCCAGGATCAGAATTGTAATGAGTTGTGTTTAAGCACTCTGCCATTACCAGAATACATAGTCCCAAATTAAGTGTCTAAATTCCCTTGCAGTGAGTGGAGAGCTTCAGGAACCTATCTCCCCTTGTATTTACAGCCATTAATCTTCTCCAGGCACCTAAACCAATCATCCTTTATCTGAGAAGTAACAGAGATGAAGGACACACAAGGCTTTGACCTTCTAGGCCACTGCTGTTGGGCTGTGAAAGTTGAGTTCAGACTCTTGTTCATCCTCTTATCTCAGAGGTTTTTAACTCCAACTTTAGCATCTTTCACAGAAATTACGGATTGTCTGCTGTATACACGAACTCAATACCTGTCCTAATGAACCTGTCCCACTTTGTACTGAATAATTTGGCATTTGCTGAAGTGAAAATAGAGAAATAAACTGCAAAAATCCAACAGCTCAATATTTAAGCATTCATGACCAATAATGGAAAAATAAGTTCCCAACCTCTGTTTGGTGCATACCTTCTTACTCACATGACATAAACCAGCTTGAGCAGGGGAGATGGAACAGATACAGACTGTCACAGTGACCAGTTCAGTTATATTCCTGGGAGATGAAATACTTGAGTCCAAGTCCAGTCCAGCTGAGAAAAAATTTGAAGGCAGGTTTTCCACAGATTAGATGAAGGACCTAATTGTGGGGCAAACCCTGTTGCCTCCTCCTCTTCATTGCATTGTAAGGGAAATTAAATGTATTTTCTTACATGGAGTCCCACAAACAGAATAGCAAAGGAATTCCAGACTTGTGGCACTGGCTTGATTTTAAGCATGAACGGGCACAACCTGCTCAAAACTGCCAATACATAGAAGCAGAGAGCAACTTTTTGGACTCTGGCAAACATTTCTTAAGTGTGTTGAAGAGTAAGAAAAACTCTAATATGTACTTCACTAACTAGCTATACTGATAACTGGCATTAACAGTAAGACCCATCTGACTTTCTATAACAGAATATATGCTGTCCAGGCCTGAAAATTCTATTAAATACCAGGGTATGACTTGACCTTGGTCTTGTGTATTTTAATTCCTCTCTCTTTTCTGCAGTGTTTATCCATCTGCAGCCTGGGAACTTCAACTCAAGTCCCCAGATTCTCTATTCCTAACTCTCTGCTGTAGTCTTTTCTTCTCTTTAAAACGCATAAATAGAGACAAAGTCAGAAAGGGAGGCAATTAATTGCAGACAGCTTTCTGAAAGGATTGCACTTAGCTTCTGATGGAGAACAGCTGTGGTGCACACTCTAATACATGCCATGGATGGGAAAGCATGGTTCCAGCTGGCTGAGGACAGCCACAAGGTCATTCATCAGTGAATACACTCTCTCTCAAGTGGTATGAGACAAATCCAAAATTGTCAAGAGTTTTGAGTGGATATGCCTGTACCTTTTCCTTAAATAAACACTCCAAAACTGTGAGCTTTTAGTTTTCTAAAGCTACGATGCAATAATTTTTGAAATAGTGAAAGCTCAAATCTGTTTGGAAAGGAAAAATTAAGAAGAAAAAAAACCAAAACAACAACAACAAAAAAAGGAAAGTATTTGTTCTATATCAATGGAGGGTGTCTTTCCCTCTAGTCATCCTCTCCAGTCCAAAACCACTTGCTGCTTCCATGGTTTGCAAAAAATTTTGCAAAACTTCTGGTACACAAAGAAAACATCTACCTCGTATGTGGCTACATGCACGCATGGATGCAAACATAAATAGAAGTGTGGCCAGCAAGTATAGGGAGGAGATTGTCCTCTCTCATTCAACTTGGACAAGAGAAGGTTCTCGAGAAAACCTAGTGTGGCTGTTAAGTACTTAAAGGGGATGTATAAGAAAGGCAAAGAGTTTTTATCAAGGCATGTAGTGACAGGACATGTTACAACAGTTCAAAACTGGAAGAGGGTAGGTTTATATTAGGTATAAGGATGGTGAGACACTGGAACAGATTGCTTAGAGATGCTGTGGATGTCCCCTCCCTGGAAGTGTCAAGGACAGGTTGGATGGGGCTTGGAGCAACTTGGTCTAGTGGGAGGTGTCCCTGCTCATGCAAGGGGGTTGGAAGTAGATGATCTTTAAGGTCCCTTCCAACACACTCTATGATTGTATGATACTAAACCACATCCTTGGCAGTTTCTAAGTCTGTTCTTAACTAGATGGAGAATCTCTGCTTTTGATTGTGCCAGGAACACAGGGACACCAACACCCCTCCTCACTGGGTGCAAATGATAAACATGGTCCCTCAGAACTAAAATCTGTTCCACACAGAATGGAACTTATCCTTGCCTCCTTCCTTTCCATGGTAAAAGAACACAACTGATGCCTAAAATACTTAATTAATACTTAATTGCTTAGTCAATTTAATAAAGGCAGTAAATAATAGCACCCTGCTAAATATACCTTTGTAATTCCCAGATTCCTCAAGTCTCTGCAGCCCAGTACAAAACTAATCACCAGAGCCAACATTAGCCTTCCTTTCTTTTGTTAATCTCATCCAGGTAGCACAATATTGCATATACTGAGCTTTGAACAAGCTGTCACCTTCCATAACAGGGCAGTTTGTAACTAAAGTCACAGTGATGACTCCTCTCCTTAAGGAATACGATGCAGCATTGTTTATTTGAGGCAGTGGGAATCAAGGCTAGAAGGAAATATTCAAGAACTGGTTACAGTTTTTAACTCCTCTGATATTCAGTTTACTCACTTATAAAAGAAATACAATATTAGATGTTTAACCAGGTTTAATTGCTTATTTTTATTATTATTTAGTATATTCTGAAAATTTTTTGTATTCTAGAATACCAGACATTAAAGGAATATGTTTTATCATGTCAGACAGTATTCCTCACTCCATATGATGACATTCAAGATTAATCCAATACTAACAATGTGCTTCGCCATCATCCTATCTCCTTATTATTAGCAGCAAGACTTCTTACTCTTAGGAATGAGGGGAAGGAAGCCCAGTCTTATCACCAGTGGAAACAAACTAATTGCAATGGATTAAGAGTGGTGGTTTCTAAAAGGCTAACATTGCACTTTATATTGATTAATTCAGAGAATGTAAATGATTTATTTTTTTTAATTATGGCACATTCTTACTGATATGACTGATCATGTATATTATAAGGAAGTATGGCAAGACTTTCAAGTCAAGAGGAGACTGATGACTTTTCAATTATTGATGTAAATAAATCACTGAGTACAGCAACTTGAAGGACTGTATCACAGAGCAACACTCAAATCACTGGCTCTCTACACACACTGATGCATTAAATAAACTGATACTTCATTTGTGCAGTGGGTGAAGAAAGCTAATTAAAATGAGTAAAATTTCAACAGCAGCTTCTGGCATTGTTAATCAGTAAACAAAGTTGAAAACTTCAAACAGGTGGGCAGGTTTCAGAGAACAGTACATTGTAAAAACTGATCTAAAACCAAAGCAGGAAAAAAACAACATCGAAAATAACATTGAAAGTGAACTTGAAACATTATTAAACCATCCCATAAATTAGCATGCATTTCTTGTCCAAGAAATGGATCTGCTGTTGCTTCTTATTAAACTCTTTTACTAAACAACTATTTAGTCATGGAGTCACACTCCCTTGAACATTCTGGGGGGAATGAGCTCTGCAGATAAGCACATGGAACCAGGAACTGAATTTTAGCAATTTCAATTCACACAAACTTCAAAAAATCTTTTAAACATTTTCATTTTGGATTAATTAATCTTCAGTCTTTCCTATAAATTTAGATTTCTCTTTGTTTCTCAGTTCAAATGATGCAGACAAATTTTTGAAAGTTTTGGGGACATTATGTCATTTGGAAACCAGTGTGACTTTTCTGTGATTTATGCATGTAAATCTTGCCTAACCAGCAACTCACTTAATGCAACTTTAGCAGCAGCCTGTTCCATGCACTAGAAGGTACTTCTAGTTTAACATTCAGAACAACTAGTAAAATATTTGAATTGGCATATTTTCACAGTCTCTACTCAACCTTCTAAAGAATTTGCCAATATGTAAACAAATAAGGGACTAAGGTTCTTTAGTGCATTCTAAAAGTTTTATTTTTTGATCTGTACAAAAAGAAATTTTTTTTATTTTAAAATTTCCTGTTATGCAAAAAAAAAAAAAAACTTAAAAAATGTAAACATTTTAAAATTTGTTATTCCTTATTTTTCTCTTCAGTAAAACAGTGAACTTACTGTATGAGATGTATTTAAAAAGCCCTATATAAAGACATTTTTTATAGACCTTAGTGAAAAAAATGTATTTGATACTGTAAAATTAAACTGTTCCATGTGATTCATGCAATTGTTACTGTAATTCTCAGGTTCTCTTGAAACATTCAGTTTTTATGAAATTAAACTTTTGGGTGGATGAAAACAATTATGCAAGTGTTTTATTTCAGGAATTCTGTGTGTTTCAGATCTTCCCTATTTTTCCCATTACTTAAAAACAAATGTTACGACATTTCTGTACCATTTTATGGTAAAAAAATAAGATTGTTCTGTACAGATCAGTCTGGATCTGGAAGCCCATTTTTCTTTATTTCCTTTTATTGGGGAAAGTCTGCAGTAAGAAAAGGTCGAAAGCCTCAGTGAACTTTTGAAAGAAAAGAACTTATTTCTTTACATCTGAACAAAAATTTCAGGGGATTTTCTTCATCTAACTCTGATGAAAACCTTTTCTGTAGACATCTATCTTATAATAATTTAATTCCAAGCACTGATCTTTCTGTTTCTTTGTTTGTTTTTTAACATAAATTGAATGTTGAGTTTTTGGTAGTTTCTGATGGACTCTTATGAGTTAGATAAATTGATTCCCGAGTCTTTCAAATAAAGAGAAGCTGCAATGAGAACATTGTTTTTACTTCATTATTTTCCTATTCTTTAATTTTTTTCTTAATCTATTCTAGCTAGAGTCTTCTCAAACACCTCAATAACTAGAAAACTTAGTTTGAGCTGCTGTCATCTTCTTCAGGATCTTTAATTAGGCTTCATAGAATCACAGAGTAGTTCTGGTTGGAAAAGACCTCTAAGATCACCAAGTGTAACCATTAACCTAGTTCTATCAAACCAAGTGTAAACCATGTCCTTAAGCTCCACATCTACCTGTCTTTTAAACACCCTCAAGGATGATGATTCAATCACCTCCCTGGGCATCCTGTTCCAGTGCCTGACAACCCTCACAAGTAAAGAATTTTTTCCTAATATTCAACCTAAACCTCTCTGGCACAACTCAAGGTTTCCCATCAATTCACAGCATTAGTATTTTGTCCAGTCTCTTCCCATTTCCAAATGTTGGACATA
The DNA here is from genome assembly GCF_020740795.1 of Apus apus. Classification (NCBI taxonomy): domain Eukaryota; kingdom Metazoa; phylum Chordata; class Aves; order Apodiformes; family Apodidae; genus Apus; species Apus apus. Next base: position 112,157,495 of record NC_067284.1, on the reverse strand, counting down.
TTTATGCAGAGGACACTTTCTCTTCCACTTCTATTTGTCCCTTCTCCAATTCATCACACATTACCTCAATATCTTTTATTGGCAGAGCAGAAAGACCCTAATTCTGGAAAGCATCGTGATTCAGTGAAGTACTTAAGTGCAGGCATGAATCCCAGTGGAACTCCATAAGCCTGAATATTTCCCTGAATGGAGGCCAAAACAGACAATAAGCAAAGTGGAGAAAAGGGAACAGTATAGCTAATGTGCTAAGATAAGTGGAAATCCAACAATGTGTGGGGCTTACTAAGTAACACAGTTTGTAATTACAGTAATTCAGAAGGAAAAAAAGAGAACATCATACTGCCAAAGACAACAATTATGAATATCAGTTCTTTTGTTTTTAAAGCAATACACCTAAGCAACTATATATTAGAAGTTTCTTTAGAAAGAGATTCTACTTCAGATGTTGCCTTTTCAGGGGAGAGTAATTGTATCATTTAAAAGTTGTTATACTGTTTCTTTTTCCATTGGTTCAATCACCTGTTTTCCATTAATTACCCAAGAAGAGGCTCAATAAATAAAGCCTACTGTCTTTTCTTAAACCAAACAAATGGGTCAACAACTATGATTAAGCTGTCAGCATTAATGAATAGTTTTCTTTAGTTTCTGCAAAGAGCAAAAACTTTTTATGTCTGGGAAAACATCCTGAAATAGCTTATAACAAATAACATGAAATTATGTTGTTTCTCATGGTAAAATCAGAAAGGTATTTATATAGATAACACCAGCATGTCACATATCTTTATTTTTGCTGCCTTAGTAACTATAAAATCAGATAGAACATACTAATCTGCTATTATAGATCCACACACATCCATAGATTATGTCCTGTGTCACACAGTATGGACACAGACATGGGCATTTGAAAGGTATGCATGCAATGGATGTATACATGCTAAAAATAAATCCTTCACCCTTGCTGTTAACAAACATCTTGAGGATTCCATCTTCAAACCTGAGCATTATCTGGTCTCCTACAGATAGTATTAATTTGGATCGTGGGATTTTCTCAATTTTCTTGTCCTTAGTAGAAGGAATATTATAGTTTAGGCAAAAGAGGAATCTATCACAATAAAAGATGCCGTTTTGTGAGTACATATCTGAATTTCCAGAGTCAAGGTTATCCAAAAGGTTTTGACAATCACAGAACAGAAGTGGAGAAGTGTATGAAATTTTTTTCTGTATTTTAGGACAAAGCAGAATTCATCTGCTATTTCATAACAGGTAGGATGATACACATCATTTATTCATTACACCTCCATTTAAAAAGTTTCATTGGTCTAGCCAGGGACTAAACCTACACGGGCTTGGGGGTATGACTGCAGTACATAAATCATAAAATACCAATAATGAAAGTGAATATTTTAAAAAGTATAAAAACATACTTGGGAAGTTCATTTCAGCTCCTAGGTGAGTCACAGGCTTGCTGAGAGCTGGGAAAGCTGTGCAGAGGTAAGCCCAGAGATGTGGGATTGGAAGGATACAAAATGCATGAGATGAAGGACAGGCAGAGCCCACATCTTGACTGTCCCTGCCTTCAGCCTTCTGACTCTCTTTTCCTTCCTGGATTTTAAGATTTGGGTCCTCTCATGGCATGGGTATCTAAAGACTCATCTGAAATGAGGATTTCAGGAAAGAAAAGAATGCAAATGACAATTAATAATTTGCAACAGAATCAAGTGCTAATCAAATGGAAAAAAATCCTGCCAAATTCTGCAGCTTTGGCATCCAGCTGTCATGTGACCTGTGTGACAGTCTCATGTTTTTTGTATATGACATTGTTGAAATATTTCAGCTCATTCACCTTGGCAGTCATCTCACTGATGTCAAATGACAAGAAATCATCTGAGAACAAACATCTCTAGGGACTGTTCTCTCTCCCTCCACAACCTTTCCCTAAGTTCACCCCATCAAGGGTTTTAAATTTATTTAAATTATTTCCATGCACTTCTAAGAGGTGTACAGTTGGAGCTTGGTTAGCCTTTTCCTAAGGATCATCAAACAATTAATAGTTATATGTTTCTTTGACAGCAACCACAAATAGGTGAGGCTGCCAGTGCCAGAGCAAATCCTGTCCAAGAAATCATGCAGCTCATCTCATGAAGGGCAGTGAAGAGCTGAAACAGTTTTCTTTTGTAAGGGATCACCAAAAAAATAATAAATAATCTTGAAACTGTTGGCCTTCTGCAAGCAGTGAAGTGGAAGGAACCAGGAGAACTGGATCTAGACCCTGACTCTCCTGCCAATCTTTGACAAGACATTTAATCTTTTTGGCCAAGATTCAAGAAGTTTTCTGGGCTTTTAACTTCTAAATTCTTATTGATTTCCTATTGATTACTCTAAAACAAGCAGAAGCCAAGGTATATGCATGCCACAGCTGAAACAAAAATTGCTCGTGGGTTGTTTTCCTTACATAGCTGCATATTTTTCCAAAACTCTCAGGAAACAACAACACCCAACGCTTCTCTTGTATTTCTAATGCGGTTGTAGGAGAACTGGGTGTTACAGGCAGATCTGAATGAACTGAAAATAATGTCTCAATTAATAATTTTTGAAAATTACTTTACTTTAATAAAAGCCTCAGTGACTGCATTTATCATAACGGAATTGAAGAAAAATAATAAAAAAAAAGCTGTAGTAATGAAGAATAATGGCTCATCCATTTATTATTTTTCCCAGCTTTTCGAATTCTTCAGGTCTGTTTTCTCCAATCACTTTTGGATGTTTATTTTTATTGGTAGAGTGTGTTGAGAATATTCTTTCTCTTCAAAAAAACCAATATAAATCTAAAACTTTTCAAGAGTTTCAGTTTAGCTCAAGTGTCCTTTTTCTCACATACACTTCTTGTTCCGGAGCTGGGAGAAGATGGAATAAATAAGATAATTAAATCATTTTGTGTGATCTCCTGCATATAAAAGGTAATTACATTTCTTCTAGTTACCATTGGATCTCTTAACTTGGCTCTGGTAAGGTGCATCTGCCTGGAGAAGATTTTGTGCTTTTTATAGACATCATGGCTAATTTAGTTATTCTCTCGGGACTTTGTCCCAGTGGTTTATCACCCACAAACTTCTCCATTTTTGCCTAGTAAACTTTCCTTGACATTAGGTTATCAGTCATGAGGTTATGCTACACTTCTGCTGACTAGCACTTAAACCCAGTCCTCCTAGTCCAAAAACAAGATATCCTCACAGTTATATATTGTAAACTCAAGAATCTGAATTAAGTCTTTAATTGTGAAGCAGATTTATTTATTTTTTTTATTTTTTTTTTCTCCCAGCTTGCTTCTTATAACAGTTCTTCACCCTTTTCAGTTTTCATCAAAGGATATCATATTATTATACTAACCACATTTAGGCTCCTAAATTGCCTCTTAATACCATTATTTTCCTGAGGTGCATATCTTTGTTGTTCACTGTAGCTAGATGGATGCAGGACCATCTCTGAGCTCCCCTAGGAAGGCAAAGATACAGCAGTACAACCCAGGATTTGGTTCCCTGGCTCAGGGCCCTGATTAGCTTCATGACCCCTTCAATTTATTTCATTTTACCAATATAATTTCACAATTCAAAAGAAATTAAGAAGAGTAGAAATTGATTTGAAGTAAGACCACATAGAGCTTAATAAAGGAATAATTATATTGCTTTGTGCCTGAACACCAGTCAAAAGAAAAAAAGAAAATGTAATTGTGGCATTTTCTGTTTTCATTATTTTCCTTATATGCAAAGCAAGTAGGGGAGGAGTATGAGAGGAAGCAGCCATCTGGTAAAAGCACAAATTTGTAGTTTCATAGACATTTCTGTTCCAAACTCTCTTATAAGAGCTATGCTGGAAAGTGGTGGTAATATAAGTGAAATATCAGTATTAAAAAGGTCACGTAAGAGAGCTGTGTATATACGCAGAAGTTCCCCAGAGATCTTGTGTGACAAAACCTACACTACACAGGAATCTAAGGTTTCTGGAGCTGGGAACAAGGGACTGATCCTTGTATACCTGCTTCACCAGTATGGCCCTTCTTTCATGGACTCAAGTAGTTTTTACTCATTCACTCAATTACTGTAAATTGTTTTCAAATACACTGTGGCACTTGGTTTTATGAGACCTAATTTTGTCATCTTTTGTTCTAGTTCAGTATTTGCTCATGCAAAGGAACCTTCCTTGAACCATCATCTGATTTTGTGACTAATTTACTCTTGCTGTTTCCTAAACTTGTACTGCACATGTACATCTTGCCATATGTAAAATATAAATGATAAACTTATCTATGCTGAGTATCTTAGGAAGCAAGGAAGGTCTTTATGGATCTTTCACATGGTGATCCACCCTGAACATTCCGAAGAAGGATGTCACAGGAAAGCATAAAAGCAGCCTAAGCTGAATCACAGTCCTCAAGGTACTGGGGCTCAGCACCTCTCTGAGAACAGTTTGCACTTGTCATGAGTACTCTTCAATGACCCAGCCATGAAAGGAACTCCTTAAAGTGTAACTCATCTTGCCACAGAGTGACAAATGCTCATACACTATTTCAAACACAATATGCAACTATCTTTCTGCTAAAAAGAAAGGAATAATATTTGTTTTGTTGGGTAAATCCCTGTCTTTTCTGTTATTTTTCCATTTCCTGCTACCACCAGCTCATAACCAGAGAGGACTGAGAAAGTAGGTCATAGAATATTTCATATGAAACACTTTATTATTCTACACTTATTTCAAGTGTTCCAAGCCTGGAATAATTAATAACAACTTAGCATCTGCAATATGATTTTTAAAGACATAAAGTCACAAGAGACCTTAAAAGTGAATCCACTACTGCTTACTGAGCTCTACAAATCTGCAGGCCTTACCTTTGGTAATTATTTTAAAATACCCAAGAGAATGTGTAGATTTGTCCAATTACAGACAAAATACTAACATTGATAATATGCTGTAAAATGACACTGAGAAGAAAAAAGGTGCCTGTGTGTGGGTTTGAGTTTTGGAGGAAGGAATGAAATCACAAGAAGTGACTAGTAGCCTCAGGCACTGACTTTCAAGTTATAATTCTTTTTCCTTAAGTACTTGAAAATCTGCATTGCTCTCATAGATTCTTGTACAGTACTAATCAAGTCCCTGTAACAGATTTTTTTAAACTGATTCAGGCCATATATATTCTGTGTCACCATCCAGTAGTCACTGTTCTTGTCCATTGACTACAGAGGCAAGGTAAGGCAACAGCAGTCCTCTCTTGAAGGTGGAGATAGAGATGAGATATAACAGATACCATGAATTTCTGTTCAGATAATTTATTTTGACACAGTAGACCACAAACCACAGACATCTGGTCCATGTGAGATGGGTGGAACAGATAAACCAGTACCAAGTTGATGCAGTGATTTCTGTCAAATGGGACTTTAAAAAATAAAGTGATACTAAAGTGTCAGGAACAGCTGGTTACTTACGTGCATATATGTTTTAAAAAAGCCTTTGGATGCTTGTGATTCTATTTCAGGTAGAGTATAATATTTTCCAATATTGTCTTGATGCCACTAACATCTTCTTGGTGCATTAACCTCCTTGAAACTGCACTTCATGTACAACAATGGACCAAAGTCTCATTATGGTGTTTCCTTTGCTTACCTTCAGCTACAGAACCACTTCTTATCAACATCTTTCTCAGGGACACAAAGAGTGATTTGGGTCTGTAAAGACAGGAGTGAAGTCATACCTCAAATGCCCTTAAGCATCCTACCAGATCTCCAGCAGCCTCTCCAGAGGAGTGAGGGCTGAATGGGGTTTTAGAAAAGCTTCAAGTTGGTAATTGGCATGTCTGGGAGGTATTGATAACATTTCAGAGGGGTTCAAGTGGAGGTGGCAGCTTAGGATAAGGTACTGAGATTTTACTAAGGAAGGTGGTATAGAATCACAGAATGGGTTGTATTGGAAAGGACTTTTAAAGGTCACCCAGTCCAATCTCCCTGCAATAAGCAGGAACATGTTCAACTAGATCAGGCTGCTCAAAGCCCCATGCGCATGTGTGTGTGTATATATATATATAAACATGTATATAAATGTGTGTCTGTGTGTATATATACACATACACATGTATAGTAAAATAAAATTCAAAATAGAAAACATTTTACTCTGCCAAGGTAAATAGACTGGTTTGCACAAGTGGAAAAGTACCAACAGAATTTAATTGGGGAGCCCCATCTGGATGCATGGGTAGAACAAAGCTGTGCTAAAAAGTACAAAGATTATTAAAAACAAAATGAAGCAAAAAATCTGAGAACAGAAAGACTACAAAAGGTCACACAAAGTATGCTTTTAACAGCAAATGGGAAGAAGATCAATAGTGGATTACATAGCTTCTGGATAAGCACTTCCCCTAAATACAGGTACCTATTAAAATGTGCTTACATGTGATATTAAGTGGCTGGGCTTGTGAATACAGGACAATTTTTCCTCTAGAAAACTCAGGGATACATCTTTGGACCAGTAATTTCAAACTTAAAAGTGTAAAACAGTAACAGAACAGCTAGTCATTTTCCAAAGTACACAATAAAATAATCTTGCTGTGATGGATTGGAGCAATTATTCAAAATGTAATTGGCTTTTGAAATGCCTATTTATTGTAACTTATTTATTGTAACTACTGTTCACTTAGTACCTAAAAAACTAATACCACTATGCTCACAAAAATCGTATGGACAATGAAAATATAACAAGCATCTAGACGTTAGCATGTTCAGTGAATATATTCAAACCCTTTTGCTTGACATTCCTTACTTTGTGAAAGGATGATCCTTTATTCTAATCAAGACAGTTAGCTCAAGAAAATCCAACTCAGGTGTATTCTGTGAGAATTTTCATGCAACTGCAGGTAAAAGATCTAGATCCAGACCCCAGGATATTTCGTTTAGATGGCAACTGTGAATACAGCATTTGATACATGTTTAATGATCTCTGCTATATTCTCCTTTCTGAAAAAGAGGGGTGGAAAAAGTATCCAGGAAGTCTATAAGAGGACATATGCAATAAAATCAGTAGGTCTGGTTGCATTAGTATGGTGTTTGTTTTTTTTCTATTACCTGGGAGAAATTCAGTGATTCAGCAAAATTTTTCCATTGCTCTAGATTTTTCTCAGCCCCAATGCAAGTCAAGAATCTGTATCTACCATCCAAGTGCATCCCACTATGTGTAAACTTTTAACGTAATTTTTCAATGAATCATTTAACGTGGTGCACATTCCTTACGTGTTTGTGTTAGGAAATAACAGGGCCAGGATTTGAGATCCAAGTACTGTCACACACTCATTCTTACAGTATAATTCAGTATAATTGTTAGCTCAGTTTCTGGCCTAGTTTTTAGCTATTTCAAGTACACAATCCTCTAGATAATGTCTGACTACATCTCACAGGACAAAGTGACCCAGGAGCTGTTCCCTATATTCAGAGTGTTTAAGAAGTCCCTGTCAGCTATGATCATCTACTTCTCTGGACACAGTACAAGGCATGCCACTTGGTTTCAGCAACAGAATAGCAGCAGGCACTTGTTATTTACCAGTCAGAAGTATTCACCATGTTTTCCAGCAGGACCTTCAGTCTCTGCTTCAGTGTAGAAAGGTTAATAACCTATAACTTTTCTTCTTTTTTTTATTTACAATCATCTAGAAAAGTTGAAAAGAAGTTGTGAACTTAAGCCCAGTAAGATTCTGGGTGCTGCCTGGTTATACGGCAACCAAGGCCACCAGGTTCATGAGTCATTAGGTTCAGAATTTAAGACTTGTATCATTGTGATGTAATTGTTACTAAAATAGGTTTCTGCCCACTGCAGGTTTTGAGTTCTGTTTCCTTCATTCCAGACACAGGAATCTACAGATCCACAGATTCATAAAAATATGGGTTCATTGGCATCTCTGTAGGTCAGTTAGTCCAACTTTCCACTCAGGCTGGGATATCCACAGCCTCTCAGGCTGCACTTGCCCAACTACCTCTCTGATCCTCACCTTGTCATGTTGACTTAAGTTCCTGGTTTGACCTTGGACCTACCTGACAAGCACAGATTTATCTGGTGATCCCTGGACTATGGTTGACTCTGCTTACCATCATCAGAACTGCTCTGCTTACTTTGCTGGGGTACTGTGGCCTGTCATCATCAGTGACAGTGTCTATTCAATACTTATTTAAACCATTTGTCTTTTGGAATCATACCAAGTAATTTTAAATACTACAATTATCTTTTTTACGCCACATCCTCTTTTGGGATATTCACCAACAGTCACTTTCAACCCTCCTCAGTTTTTCTTTTGTTTGTTTTTTCGTTTGTTTGATTTTCCAACATTCTTTATCAAGCAGGCATGATTAAAACCCATATTTTCATATCTCTTCTTTTTTAAAAAATCCTGGCAGGCCTAGATAAACTTGTCCTTTTGACACATGGCTCAGAGCATCTTTACTGCATTTTCAGTCCTATTACCATGCATCTTACAAATATTTACCACAGGCATGATTTCAAAACAGCAAACTTTTCACACTTAGCCTATTTTTAATGCTCCTTGACAGCAAAAGCCAGTGCTTTCTGCTACGAATCTAACAACTTCTACAGCAGGAATTGAGAGTGCAGGTGAAAGACGAGGAAGAGGCAAAGATACTTAAGACCAGAAATAAAGAAAATAGAAGTGCTTTGTATCAAACCTGTACACTACTTGTGAGCTGCAATTTATTGTGCAGGTATGAGACTGTGCTGTGTTAGTCTCCCATTAATCTACCTCTGAATCTTACTGAGACTAAATGATACTCTGCTTATGCATGTTGTCAGGTGGGATTATTGAGTGCTGGAAAGACTTTGAAAAGAAAGGACAACAAATTCAAATACTGAAATGCAAACATCAATTTTCAGCACTACTCTCTGAAATTCTGCAAAAATTAACTCCACACAAAGTCATAGATATTTGCTTTATAAGGAATTTTAAGTCTTTTGGTGGTTTCCTAGTACCTGTTTGAAGCATATAGGAACATGAGATGTCTAAAAATGGATATGAAAGGTTGCAAATGGGAGTTCATTTGTGTATATACATGGAACAATAACTTATAGTGTGACTGCTGCTTCAGACATCAGACTAATATTAAATCTTTCATCCACTAGTATCCCCTACTCTTTCTCCACAGGGCTGCTCTCAGTCCATTCATTCCCCCACTCTACACTGATACTGGGGATTGCTCTGATCCACTGGTAAGACCATGCACTTGGTCTTACTGAACTTCAGGAGGTTCACATGGATCCACTCCTCAAGCCATCAAGCTCACACTGGATGGTATCCCTTACCTTAACTGAACCAACTGCACAACTCAGCTTGGTATCATGCCCAACCTTGTTGAGGGTTCACTCATTTCCACTGCCTATCAGGTGTATATACCCCTGTTTCATTGAGAAAAAGAATACTGAAACCTGGCCTAGGCATTTTTTAGTTGGCATATCCTAGTCATTTGCTGTCCAATTGTTAACTTTGGATGAGAATTGTGCTGGGCTAAAGATTTTAAACATTTTATAAAAAATAACCTATTCTAAAAATTTGAACCCAAGGAACTAACAACCACCCAAATTATTTTAACAGGAAAATAATACCAGTGTCTTTGTTTTGTTTTGTTTTTCCATTAGAGATTTAGGTTTTAATGACTGTTTTCACGTTGTGTGGTTTCCAGCTGAGATTTTTATTGTTAATTTATGTGTTTTAATATCAGTTATCACTTTCCAGTCCCAGTTCTTTTCTCTTGACTGGTCATGCAAGTTTTTAAAATGTCTTCAACATCAGAAAAGTTACCAAGCAGTCAACAGAAATATAAAGTCATGCAACTCTGCTCTTCTGAAATATATATTCTCTAGAAGTTTGGTTTGATAGGTAGAAGAAAAATGAAAACAGGATGGAGAAAAATAGCTGTTGGGTAAAAGCTGAAGTTTGGTGGCAACCAACATGGTTCCACCAAGGGCAAATCCTGCCTGAACAATTTGGTGGCTTCTTACAAGGAGGTTATGACACCGGTGGACAAGGGGAAAGCAACTGACGTCATCTACCTGTACTTCTACAAAGCATTTGGCACTGTCCTGCTTGAAATCCTGGTGTCTAAATTGGGAAGATATGGAACCAATGGATTAATAACTTGTTGGATAAGGATTGGCTGGGTGGTTGCACTCAAAGAGTAGTGCTCAATGGCTGGGTGTCCAAACGGAGACGAGTCATGAGTGGTGTTCCTCAAGGGTCAGGACTGGGACAGGTGCTGTTCAATGTCTTTTTCAGCAACATGGACAGTGACACTGAGGGCACCCTCAGCAAGTTTGCCAAAGACACCAAACTGTGTGGTGTGGTTGACACACTGGAGGGAAGGGATGCCATCCAGGGGGACCTTGACAGGCTAGAGAGGTGGGCCCATGCCAGCCTCACAAAGCTCAATAAGGCCAAGTGCAAGGTTCTACACGTGGGTTGGAGCAATCCCAAGCACAGTTCCAGGCTGGGTGGAGAATGGATTGAGAACAGCCCCAAAAAGAAGGACTTGGGAGTGTTGGTTGATAAGCACCACATGAGCTGGCAATGTGCACTTGCAATGAAAGCCAGCTGTGTCCTGACCTGTATCAAAAGAAGCATGACCAACAGGTCAAAAGAGGTGATTCTCCCCTCTACTTTGTAGGAAAGCTGGAGAGGGACAAGGGGACTGGTTTTAAACTGGAAGAGGGTAGGTTTAGTTTAGACATTAGGAAGAAATTCTTCACTATGAGGGTGGTGAGACACTGACACAGGTTGCTCAGCGAAGTTGTGGCTGCTCCATCCCTGGAAGTGTTCAAAGCCCATGCAGGGAGATTGGAACTAGAGGATCTTTAATGTTCCTTCCTTCCAACACAAACCATTCTGTGATTGTATGATTGTTCATTGTGTAATATTATTGAGAAAATGAAAAATGAGAGGCCTGAAGTGCAGATGGGAAAATATTCTATGATATATTTTAAAAGAAAGACTGACTGATGTTTTTGAAGTTTCATAGTTCAATTTATTTTGAATTAGAAGAAAAAAGAAAAACCTTGTATTTTTTATCCTGTCACACGGAAGACAAATACACAACTTACAATATTTTGGGACTATTTTTTTTTTTTTTCAGTCACTTTGTTAAGAGAACAGTTGCAGATGGTACTTAGTAAGCTTAACAATACAGCATCTTTAGGGGAAAGAAATCCCTTCATCACTTAGTCAAAACTGACAGTTAAAGTACCCTGTCCTTTCTTTTGCCTTTCATTTTATACTTAGGCTGAGATTATATTTTCTAGAAGTAGATATCTCCAAATACCAAAATTCTATGACTGATATTATATTAACAATCTCTGTCAGACAGGATGTGACATTACTAATTAGTGCATTCACACTTGTTTTGATTAGTGCATATGAGCACCAGTGAAATCTAACATCCCAGTACTTCAACGATGTGACAAATTATCTGCAAAGAATCAAAAGTCTAAACTAAATGAAAAGAGTTTGAAACTATTTGAAGCTTAAAAGGCTAATTTTAAAATATTTAAAAGTTAGAAATTAAAAGAGAAAGAAGAGGATTAATAGAAAACAACAATGATGAGCGACTTTGCTTTCAAACTTTGAAAATTAACCTATTAAAAATTAACTTGTTAACCTCTCTACATTTATGAAGTGCTACTTTTGACTCAGTGTGTCAAGTGAAATTGAAACCCGGGCCCAGGAAATTCTCTCCTTTCTCCATCACAGCATGTAAATGTCCATAAAAAATCTGGAGATTCCCAGGTCTTTCAGATATCAGTTTACCTGCATTCTGTATAAGTTCAGACTTGGAAACAGGAAGAAAAAATTGTCTTCTTCTAGTGAAGAAATGGTTTCTAAGAGAGGAACATTTAGATGTGTGTGGTGGACAAGGACATTCCACAGAGCAGTTCTGGTTGCCTCTAGGTGGAAGCCTCCTTTGCAAATTCTAATTCACTCTAAGGCAAGATGCTCAGAAGAAAAAAGCTGCACAGGAATGTGGTATTACATTAGCTCTCATGAAAGCAGTTTTCACATGATGCTTGGTGTGCTTCTCTGTGATGGCTCTGAGCATCTGTTGTGCAGATCAAGCCTGTTAATAATTTTTGTTCTGAAACCTGTCAGAAATGAAGGTGAGAATCCTTTTATCCAGCCCTTTTTGTATATCTACAAGACAACCTGAAAATGCTTTCAGTCAATGGAGGAAGGATGGCAGGAGGCAGAATTTTTAAGGAGTAGTTTGTTTTATTCAGGTCAAGTGATGTTTGTGGGTTTTTTTTTCACAGCATGCCAGGGATTCAGCATGTTATGTTGGTGATGGGGCTGTTGGGAGACTGTCACATATCATATGTGACTATCCAGTCACATATTTGCTTTTATCTACTACTTTGATGAATAAATGAAACAATATACTTAGAAATTATATTGTCAACCAATGAGATTTCACTATCACCAAAAGTATGAAGGAGCTGAGACTTTTTAAAATGGAAATTATTATGCAATTTGAAACTACTAAGAAAAACAAAAAAAACAAAACTATAAAAACAACCACTTAAATTACAAGGTGTTACCCATTTCCCCTGTGTATTACCTTTTAATGAACAGAACCTGCATTCTTGCAATCAGCTTTTTTTTTTATTCTTCTATATTTTTAATGATTTCTTTATTTTTAAAATCACATGGCAATCAACGTTTTCATAATTTGACAACTTCTAGTGTTTGAAATTCACTATTCAGTAATTGGTGATATAAGTCTCACTATTTTACTGCTTTTTGCTTTTTTGGATGAAAGCACAGGTATTTTCAGCACTCATATTCACAACTGTGGCTTTGCAATCTGCTTTCCTTGCACTTTTAATGTCAGTAAAATAGGATAAATTAAAAATGCATGAAGAATAAATGGAGAAAAAGAGGAAGACTAGAAAAGTGAGTCTAATAAAAAACTGAAATTAGTATTTGTGGAATATATTTCAATGATTTTCTTACTTTTAATCAAATACATTAGATGAGTTTAGTTAATAAGCAATATAGTATTTTCATAAAATGGATCTGTAATACTGAAAGACTTGAAGCATTGAAGTAGGTTACCATTTGCAAGTAAATTTGTTTTCCTAGGTACTAAAAACATTTTCTTATATAATTTTTATTGCAGTCAGGTTTCTGTTGCCTGCCTATGAAAGGTGATATTTTCTCAGTTAATTTATATTCAGTTTCTGTTTGCTAAATGAAATAACCAGTTTTACCACCTGAAATGCTCTTGCAGGCAGGCAGCAACTCAATTAGCAAGAATAATAAAGTTGGTTGGTCATCTTTCAGTGAGCACAGTCCATTCAAAAGACCTACAGCCAACCAACTGCCTATTAAAGAGCCGTCTTGGCAGTCTTCTGAACATTGATCACTTCAAGGCAAACATAAACTTATTTGCTAATTGCTTACCAGAAAAAAAAACAACAACAAAACAAAACAGTAAGACCAAGTCACTTCCCTTTTAATACCTGGATCTTTATAAAGGAACCTGTGTTGCTTGGCAAATCTAATCTGTAAGAAATATGTAGATAGGAGAATGAACATTATTTGCCTCTAGCCTCTACCTACAGGTACTTGTACAATGTAAGACTTTTCATGTGCATGAATTAACATATATTTCCTCTCTGAAAAGGAAAAGGGTTTGCCTCAATTGTATTGTCTCTCTACTAAATAATGCAGGTTGCCTCTAGTCATCCTGCTGCTCCTTGACAATTGACTAGACAATGGGCAACCCTGTCAGCTTTGGCTTTTTCAGGGATTGCATTCTGGCTGGTATTTACATACAGTGAAGTATGCCAGCCAGGAGGTTTGTCTTGCCTTGGAACATAAGTATTCATCAGGAAACAAATGGCTGGTTGCTTATACAACATATGGTCAATGTAGGACTAGCTGAGTTTTACTCTTTGGCTGATGAAGAGGGAATTTACTTTCTTGGTCTGAACTATGTGTGGTCCCTTAATTACAACTGTCATGAGTTGCAGAAAGCGTGTGGAAGAGCAGTCTGCATTATGCTTTTAAGTGAAACTCTTATTATATGCCTCTGAAAGACTTTTCTTTCTCCCTTTGCCTGAAAGCTCACCGGGCTGCTGGATCTGAGTCTCAATGAGAAGGACAGTGTTCTGCTCCATTTCTTCTGAATTTATATGCTGCAACACAGGCTTTCACTGGACACATCTGGTACATTTCACAATTTCTCTGTTTCCTTATCAGAACCTCTACAGACTATTCAGATCCCAGACCCTTTTGCAGAGCTTAACCTGTGCAGTGCTTTGCACTTACAGCTTTCCTGAAGGACACATAGTATACTCATGCTACAGGCATTGGAAGCATTCCTGAAAACCTTTGCAGGCCTCTTTAGCAATCCTTAAACTATGCAGTTTTAGCAAACTATGAACCATAACATCAGATACTGTTTGCCCAGTCTCCTAGGCACAGGAAACATGTCTCTGGTTAGAATTCTCCAAAGCATCCAGAATATTTTTTCTGATGATCTTCCTCTCCCTGTAAAACTAGAAGATAATTTATTCAATTACATATCATTTCTGACAAAGTAGAAATGTGGGCTATCTGGAATTCCCTTTGTATTTAGCATACATCTAGGCAGTATAATCAGTGGGGGAATTAATTTAATGCTGAATCAAATGCCTACATTTGGACCTCTGTTAGGTCTCCATTGACTTCAAAGTAAACCTATGGAGACTAGTTAAGATATACATGCTTCCTGTGCAGATAGCTGAAGTGAGGTCAGATGTATACCAGTCCTATTTTTTTTTCTTTTGCAGTTTGACTCTTTTCTCTATAGGAGAGTACTTTTTGTTCCTTGGACTTTGATGAATCCTGTGTCCCATGATGTTCTGTATTGTTGTGCAGTGAATACCTTTCCATTAACATCTCAAACTTAAAACAAAAATGACAAATTGGCCCACGTTAACAGCACAGTCAACGGTTGCAATATAGACTATAAAAGTTGATAGGTTCTACCAATGTTCACATACAGTCTTCAAGATAACTCCTCACATGAGCACCACGTGTGCCATGTCATCTAGTTTGGTGAAGAAACTGAAGTAAAACTAAAAACTAAACTAAAATTAAAGTAAATTTGACTCAATCCCAGAATGAGACACTGGCACACTGGAAGTCACTGTATTAGTGTCCAGTAGTGAAAAGAAGAACACCACATTTCTCATCAATTAAATCAGTGCTGAGAATGATTCTTCTGGCCACTTATTACCTCTATGGAAAAAGACTGTACAATTTAACTGTAAAAATAATGAAATGATAATCATTATCAGACATCAACCACAAAAAAAGATCTACCTGAATATTAAGCATTTTGTGCTCCTCACAAAAATTGCACCACAAAGGACATAAAAAAAAAACATCCTTCCCACAGATATAATCGTGCTGACAGACACACAATTCTTCAACACATGAAAAGGAAAAAATGGGCTGATCCCCTATAAGAAAGATTTCTTCTACCTTCCTGCTGGGAAAAGGTGATCCCAGATAGAGACATTCAAGAGAATTAAGGACAAAGTGCAGTTCAACAAATATTTTTCCATTGAACATTGACATCCAATTAATTAGTGTATTTGCAATACCAATTATACTTGCTTATATTTGGGATCTTCTGGTTTGCTATCATGGTATTTGAAAGAAAGAAAATCCCAACAATTTTACCTCAAACTAAGTTCATGCTGTGCAGAGATACTTTATCACAACTGGCTTTATCAAGCAAATTCTAAGGGGAAAGGGAAAAAAAAAAAAAAAAAAGTAAATCCCATTTACTTTGGAAATAATAACTTCCATCTTATCATGTTAGCTGGCAAGAATAGGGTGGTTGTGGTTTGGGTCTATATGGAATAAATGACATAGTGGAGAGCCTTTCTGTATGTGTCCACGTTACCCAGTTTTTATTCTCCTGAACATTCCACTTATCTTTTTCAATATTTTCATGACAAAATTTTCTTCTATCCTCTAGAACATGGCAGCTGCACTGAGGTTTGTCAGAAATCAACACTAGTTGATTTCAACGCCCCTTCGTCCTCCATTTTTCTCATCAGGGAAATGTTTTTGTAATTTTTTAAAACATTTTTATTTTAAAACAGAAGAGAACATTATTTCTTCTAATTCAGAAAAATCAACCACGTATTTTTCACTTCTGTAAAAACAACAAAGATCAAGCAGCATTTATCTTACATTTTACACTAAATTTAAAACATTTACTATAGAAAACTATTCAATGTATTTTTTGATTAATCAAATATTTCTCTTTTTTTTTTTTTTAGTATTGACCACATCTACTGCTGGCCAAGCATAAGAAGTTTCTTCAATGGTTCATTAATTAAATCAAGAATACAGATAATGTATGTTTTATTGCCTGTCATGGCTCAGTTTGGAAAGAAAGAAAATTGAAACTACCAAGCCATGTGCAGGATAATTGTCTCTTAAGTATTATCAATTCTTGACTGTGTGGCTGAGTTACAAGAATCAGACACAACATTCTCTTTTTGACAGATCCCTCACTCACCTCTTATCTCCAACTGCATGGGATGAGTTCAATGTAATGTGGAAAGTAAAACAAGTTACACTTCAGAAAGTCAATGTCAGCCATTCAAGTTCTTTCCATAATGTAATTATTTCTGTAATGCAGTACTATTACTATAACATATACTGTACTTGATACATAATTATAAATATAATGCTGTGCTTATTTCATTATTTTCTATAATGGCAAAGACAATATTACACCTTAGTATCTAAAATCCAATATCTTTTACATAATAAAGAGGAGATAGAAAAGATATTTAGGCCATTAAGACCAGTGCCTGGTTTCAAATCTCAGGCTATCATTTTTATAATTATATAAAATGTAATAATCAACAACTATGGAGGTCATGACAGATGTAATGTCAGCATTTTGGAGACTAGGTCAGTCACAAAACAAACAAACAAACAAAAAGAACACCCAATAAACCCAAACAAACAAACAAAAAGATTCATTTTGGTCTAGATTCTGGTGTAAAGAAAAGTTTTAGAAACTATTTGATGTGTCAGTTTTGCTTCTTACTCTTCAGTTACAGTGACTCTTCCCTCAAACTCAGATTTCCAGAAATCTTTACTTTACTGTTTTCTATCATCAGGTTGTATTGAAACTTTCATTGTTTTCTCCTCTTCAGTCTTCATCTCCAGCTTCCCTGTCTGAGGAAATAAAAGGAAAACTGAAAGTGTTCATTTATTTCAAAGATCTTCTTTCCTCTTAGAGCCACTGCTGTTTTCCTGTGGGAGCTCTCAGATCAGTACTACAGCAGATGCTGGTCTTAGTCCCTAGCTTTTCTCTCACACACAGAAAATAAACTTGTTCAGGTTTTCTTCAACAAAATCCTCACTTTCACTATTATTCTTGAGTTTATAAACCAGTGCAAATGTCCAGGAAGGGGGATTAAGCAGTTTCTAAGATTTCCAAATATCACTGAAACATGGAAACTACCTTCAAAATAGCAGGCAGAGAATTTGAATTCTGTACAGTAATCTCAGTTGTTCTGATATCCCTGCAAAGTCTTGAACGAATGTATATTGCTTTAATCTTATTCCTATATATCCCATCTGATATCAATAATGGGAATATTTTACTTCCTCTGCTGTTTAAAAACATTCTGAGAGCAATGAGTGTCTGGTGCAGCTGGTTTCTGCAGTCTGCGGAATCAACAGAAGCTCTAGTTTTCTGGCTCGCTTTGGTGCTGGAGATTAAAAGTATATTCCCAAAGAATCTTCATTTTCTCATTTTAAATACTGGGTCTGGGATTTTTAAGCTGATCTCTAACCTCTAGCAAGTAGTGAATACTAGATATTTGTGGAGACTACTTCAGTGCATAGTTTAAGACTGTTGTGACCAACTGCTGACAAAGTGCATAGTCAGGACACATATAACACTTTTGCTTGTGTTTTCTGTGCCACCAGTTCATAGCAACAGCCTGATTTTTGTAAAGTTGTACTGAGGCTTTTGGCTGACTGCTCAAACGAGCTGCTTACCTATTTAAATGAATCTTCATCAGCTCTCTTAAGAATTTTCAGACATTTTCCACAAGGAAAATGTCTCCTACCACTTCAAATGCTCTTGATGTTCTATTGGTTTTCCTTTGTGCCTCTTCTCAAAATTTGTTCTTTATCCACTGACTTACTGTTGGCATAATTCTTTTTTAGGACATTCAGAAGTGCCAGAATGCCACATAAACATAATATCTTCAATATCTTTCAATCCCTTTCCGCTTTTTCAAATATTTCTCCTCCTTGTTTTTGATGTTGCTCCCTTCAGAAATTGCTTTCAATTGACTTAGCTTTTCTCTTCTCTGCAAAAATCTTGCCTCGAGCCTTCTACTCATATCATTCCATGCAGACACATAAACAGAAAGAGATGGGCAATGGCATGATACAGACTTCAATAACTTACAAATAATGGAGGAAATATTAATGGATATAACTCCGTGATTTAATGAGTTTATGTATGCGTAACAGCTTAATTAACTTCCGCTACCACTCCTTCCAGTTTAACAAAATCGAACATATATCACAGTCATACAGAACCACAAAACAGTTGAGGCTGGAAGGTGCCTCAGGAGATCATCTAGTCCAAGCAAAGCAAGGTTAGCTGCAGCTCAGGGCATTATCCAGTTTGATTTTTCCTATCTCCAAGGATGGACATTCCACAATGCCTCTGGGCAGCCTTTTACAGCCTTTTAGATTTGTGGCCATTGCCTCCTACCTTGTTCCTTAGAAACTGCTGAAAAGAGCCATCATCTTTACCCCCTCTCATCAGGTGTTTATACGCATTGACAAGATCCCCCTGAGATTTCTCTTCTCTGGTTCTCTCAGCTTCTCTTATGAATCCTCCAATGTTTTAATCACTTCCATGCTGTTCAGGGGCTTCAGATTCCCAAAGGCAAATCTTAACAGCAAAGACTGAGGCGAAGAAGTAATTTAGGACTTTGGCCTCTGTGCCATATGTTGCCAGATGCCCTGGCCCGTTCAGCAGCAGGACCTTATTTTCCTTAGTCTTCACTTTGCTGCCAATATACCTTTCAGGATGGTACTTGAACAGACTAAAGTCTGCTCTCCAAAAGTCAAGAGTAGTGATCATTCATTCATGTGCTGTTGTTCCCCTCAGGATCCTGAACTGCACCATCTCATGGCCACTACAGCCAAGCTTGCCCCTCACCTTCACATCACTGACCAGTTTTCCCTCCTTACTTACTTACCAGGTCCAGCAGAGTACCTCCTCCCATTGGCTCATTGATTCCCTGTGTCAAAAAGTCACCCCCAATGAATTGCAGAAAACTCCTAGATCATGTGTGCCTTGCTGTGCTGTCCCTCCAGCAGATATTGGAGAGGTAAAAGTCTGGAGGACCAGAGCTCGTTAAGGCAAGGCTTCTTCCCATTTTCTGAAGAAAATATTTTTTCCTTCCTGATCAGGCGATCTGGAACAGACACCCACCACAATGTTGCTAGTGTTGGTTTGCTGTCTAATCCTAATGCAAAAATTTTCAGCTACCTCATGGTCCCTCCTAAAACATGGCTTCATGCATTTCCCCTGCTGTCTCACGCTAAGGGCAATTATCCATCTTCACTTTCTGGAACTCCATGGCAGAGCTCCAATTGTGTGAGCTATCCCACTACACTTCTGAGATCCCAATAAAACTGTATTCCAGCAACAGCACATACAGTTCTCCAAGCATAATGACATAAATTTTTGTGGGGTAAATATGTAATATTATTGTTCAATTCTGCTATAGTTTGATGTGGATTTAAATCAGTAATTATCTTCTTCCTCTCCTATAAAACCCAAGATTTTCTTGATGCTTCTCTCTCTCTCTCCTGGAACAGACACAGGCTCTCCCATCTTCCTGCTGCCCCCTCACCTATAACAGTCTGTACTTATTCACTCAGTTTGTCAGACTCCTATGGACTATTTATCATGGGCTTCTATTCTTCGTGGTATTATTTTGTCTTCACCACTTCACAAAGTTTCTTAGCGACTTGGTAGAAAATGAACCATATTTTACAATACCAATGACAAAACATGCCAGTTTTCCATAATCTGCTGTAATATTGCTTCATTGTTATTGCTGTTTTTCATATTATTATGAACATTTACAATGTCTTCAGCCTGGATTGTTTCATCTGATCCTAGTAGATCCTAGTAGTTAAACAAGATGCTTAAATTATTATCTTAACTGTCTGAGCTAGTTTACCTGATGTTATTACTTTATTGTAGCATACTACCATAATAAATTCTGATAAGAGAGCAATGCTGATCCTAGGTACTCTGAATGGTTCTCTGGGGAAATCTATGTCTCTCCAATAAAGGAATATGCACAGATAACCTAGAGACATAAACAACAGCAGGGAGAATGGCATGAATCTGGGACAAGATGCCTATGAGATCTTGCTAGTCTGTCAAAGATGAGCAGTGTGATAAATTCATTGTCGTTGCCTGCACACTGTACTAGTCAGGTCTGAAATCCATAAAAAGTCAAAATTTAAATTTCTGTGTGCTTCCCTGGTGTCTTTTCCCACAGCTTCTGCAAGCTGCATATTTCATTGCAAACAGGTTCCAAATAACATGGAAATTAGTGTGGTTTTCATTTGCTGGAATGGCATCCTTTAAATTATCACTGGAGAAAGACCCATAAAAATTTCAAAGCTTCTTCTCCACATTTTTTCTGAGTGCTTCCTTGAAAGAGCTATAGCTCTGATACTTGCAATACTGATTCTGTTTCAGATATTTCATTTGGCAGCTTATTGTTTCTACTTTTATTCCCTGAGAAGACATACCAAGGTATTAATCCTGAAGTATCTTCTTTCGGGATTCAAAGAAGTTAAATATCCAACATCACAGAAGCACATGAAAATGTAACCCAAATTCTTCTGGGTGTCAGAACCACATATTAGAACTATGATGCTATAAACTGGGTGAGAATTAAGCCATACATCTCTTGGACTGTGGAGTATTTGATTTTAAGTGAACTAGAAAAGAAACATTGATTTTAAATGAAACAGACATGATAATCTACTGGCATGCATCCTTTTGAAAATACTGGCTCTTGGCAGGTGTAGTGGTTGGCTGCCTGTTGAATTTGGCCTTAGGACAAACCAGACATCAGGTTTTGCATTCAATAAACAGGGAGAGCAAGACAGGTCACTCTTCAGTTCTGGACATCATAATTGCATCCCACAGGACAGCAAAAATTCTGGTTACTCCCCCTCCCCAGGAGGAATCCAGGGGCTATGCTCCTCTTATAAACTGTTGTTAGACTTTGTCCTGTACTTTGGCAGCATGCTCTATTGTCTCACTGTGTACACTTCCATAAACAGAGATGGATGACAGTAGAACACAGGCTCTAGTTCCCTGTAAATAGGGAAAACATATTCCATCAGAAGCCTTATAAAGTCTCCTCAATGCCCAGAGCAATGAAGTAGTTTGGCCTTCTTTTCTCTTTTCTCACGTCATCCTTTATTTTTTTAGTAGTCTGGGTCACTGCTGCACTGACCCACTTATCTTGGGGAAAGGACATGGAAAAGCCAGACCTGTTTCTTCAACATTCACAAAGCTCTTCACCTTGTCACCTACCAATCAAGTCCTATAGTTGTAAGGCATCTTGCCACAGGAACTGTGTCTCTTCCCTTATCAAGCCCCAGGTAGATTTTGAACTGCACTAAAGCCATCCTTGTTATTTCCTTCTGTGTAGTGCCACACCTTCCACTGGACTGACAAAAACTGCATATCTTGCCATAAACTACAATTCACCAGGTCAAAAAATAAATAACCTTTATTTTGTCCTCTGATGGTTATGTTTCAGCTAGACCAATTCCCAAACTGGATTACATCGTACCAGCAGAGAAAAATATAATCACACAGAGAGGAAAGTGTAGACTCTTCTGTTATTTCTCTAAATAAATTTTGACCCAAATAACCATCAAATTAGAGTTTCATCTTACTGCAAGCTTCTTTGCCTGTCTGTGGTCTCTTCTGCAGTAAGATTGCTTCTTAGGCAAGGTATATATTCTGCAGTTCTTCATTCTATTATTTTGCCTTTAATCTTTTCTTCTTAGGGAAATTTGAAGAATAACTTCCACATGCGGGTGTACAGACCCTGAATATATACGTATGGAAGACACTACATTACTTTCTGGAAAATCTTTCTTCTTTGTCATTATCTTTAAAGTAGAGATTTTTTGATTAGTCACCACAGAGACGATCAAGTGTAAACCCCTCAGAAAATGAAAATTGAAACCAAATAAAACCCAGGCAAGCTAAGATTTGCTATTAGAAGTGTTGAAAGTAGGGCACCCCCTTTGGCTGGGTAGATGAGTGGGTGCAGCAACCAGTGAGACAGCAATGAAGGAGCAGCTTGAGGAGGCTGAAGGAGGAGCCACTTCTGAAAGAGACAATAGGGAGGAACAGCTCAGGGCTCATTGTTCTAGCTAGTACTGCTTCACTCAGTAAAGCTCATGTCATCACAATCTTTCTAACAAAGAAAATACACAGGCTGTTAACAAACAAGGCTACAGTGGTTGTTAAATGCTGGCATAAATGCAGGTGTAAATTCTAAACTTGGACATAGCAGCCTGGTGCTTTTAGTTTAATTAGTCCTGAAAGAAAATATAGTAAGGCTTTGCTAAGTTTCTTAGTGAATTTTGTTAACTTTTGCATCCAATAAAATTAGTCTTTGATGTTATCTTCATTAGATAAAAAGGTTAATTTCAACTCCTACGGCTAGCACATACTAATTAATGTGCTAAAGCCCTGCTGTACATGTACCATAAACTATCTGGTCAATGCTAGCTGCAATAAGTCCTATCAGCTGATGTGCTAAAATTCACATTGTCTTGACAAGAATCTTAATGTGCTTTAACTATCACATACTAGCTAGTATAATGCATCACAAGCATCTGTTCATTTAAGTGAAAGTATGTTTTATAAGCATTTACACAGTGAGTACTTAATAGATACTAGGGAAAAAAAAATATTAACTCTCTCTATATGCTACAAATCTAACAGTGACAGAATTGCTACAATGTGTGTTTCAAGACATTTACAGAAATTACTGAGCCTTAAAAGATAAGGATGTATGAAGAACAGGAGAGAAGAGATATCCTTTGCTTTGTCATAAAATTTTAACTCCCTTGTTCCCTCTGGTGACATTTTGTGATGACTTTGGGGTTGTAAGCCACTGAATTGGAAACACTGACACAAAGCCTAAGTTGTAAATGTGGTTAGTAGTTTTCAAGACCTCCAACACTTACTTTATTTTACCGAGTAGAAGGTTTAAGTTAATTTCTTCTCTTAACTGATCAGTCTTTTGTGCTAGGGTAACAGTGAAGGGTGCTATTAAAAATCTAGAGATTATGTAGACAAAAAAAAGTCAGAAAGAGCTGCCATGTAATTCACAACAGTTTATGAACTACATATACTTTATTCTGTATTTTTCCCAGCCACTGCTGTGATAGCTAATGTATCCCAATAGTGAGAGTGACATTTACTGATGGCATCGTTTTAAGTTAACTGTGTTCCATTAGCAGATTTCTGTGTAAATCCCTAGGACTCATTGATTGATAACACAGCCCCACATGGAATTTTAGTACAAAGACTTCACGTTACTGCACATCACATTAACTGTGCAACTCAGAAACTTTTCCAGTAGAATTGCAAGAAAAAATTGGTCAGTCCAATCTCATTCTGTACCTCTGCTTCTAAAGAGCTCCAAGAATTTTAGGTTTTGTGCCTAAGCAATTTATTTTTTCTATTATTAATTGCGAATCCAAACAATTTTGATCAATTTGTGGTAGAATTATGGTGGCAAAGGAGATATGCAACTACCTACTGGTGAGTAAGACAACTAGTTGTTTACCTGGACTGTAGCATTGTATCTAGTAAATTTTTTCCTCCCTTTTACTGAATATTAAATTCATAACTATTTGAAGTTCTAGAAAGCTCTACTTACCACATTTTCATACAGATAGAGCAGGGCTGCAAAATGTGTCTCGCAAGACACTGTAATAGTGCTCTGGTTTGAGGGGGGACAGGCAAATTTTATGGTATCAATACAAGGACCTAGAGAGAAAATGTGATTTAGGACACCAAAGGACCCAGAGGGCAGAACAGAGAGGAGCTGGTATTTCCTCTCATTTCCTGCCATACCTGCAAAAGCCAGAAGGGAAGAAGAGTCCAGCTCTTCATCCTTCCTTCCCTCCTCTGCTCATCCAGCAGACATCCTGGGAACAGGCTGGAGTTCTCTCTGTTCAGCTCGCCACATGCACTGCAGGATTGGACTCCACCACGTGCTGGGAAGAGCCCTGGCCCCTTCTCCTGGGTCAGTTCTGCCACAAAGTACTTTTAGACACTTCTATCAGTGAGGCTTGACACTGAGTTTGTATACGTTACTATATTTTTCATTATTATCCCACGTGTTCCTATCCCTTCCCTGTTCTATTTAACCTGATCTAGTTCTAACTTCCAGCCTTGAAGTTTCTCTCCCCGTTCCTTTTTTGACTTTGCCTGGGAGGGTGGGAGGACTAACAGCAATTACATTCTCTGTGATTTGGTTCATCCTGACCACTAAATGGAGACAGATAAACCAGGGCTTATCCTGTCCTTACTTTCAGATGCCTCCTGCATTAAGCATTATTCTTTGTTGTTTCATTAACTGAGCAATATTTTGAGCTCTGTTACTGAGGCACATTACATTTAATAAATGCAATAAAGGTGAAATCATAGCCCTAGTCAATGTTAAGAGTTACCTTAATTCAGGTTAGGAATAATTTCACCCAATAAGCAGCTGACTGTTACTATCATGTAAAGGCAATTACTTTTTTAGGAAATTAAACAAACAAACAAACAAACAAAACCCCACACTGTTTATTTAACATTTTCCAGCTTGATCTACCTTTAACAGATCTCGTCTCTTAATGCTAACAAAGAGTTTGATCGAGAAATTTCCATTCACAGAATTGAACGTTTGGTTTTGATCACTCCAATTGACATCCAAACTTAGAAGCAAGTAGAATTGTCAGAGAAGGGAGCTCTAGAGATCATCCAATACAACTCCCCTGCTAAAGCAGGATCACCCAAAGCACATTACCCAGGACTTCATCCAGGTGGGTCTTGAATATCTCCAGAGAAGGGGACTCCACACCCTCCCTGGGCAGCCTGTCCCAGGGCTCTCTCAGCCTCACTCTAAAGTTTTCCCTCATATTTCAATGGAACTTCCCATGTTCCAGCTTGTGCCCATTGTCACTCGTCCTGTCATCGGGAACTACTGAACAGAGTCTGGCTCCATCCTCCTTGCACCCACCCTTAGATACCTGTACGTATTAATAAGGTCTCCCCTCAGCCTTCTCTTCTCTAGGATAAAAGAGTCCCAGCTCTCCCAGTCTTTCCGCATAAGGGAGATGATTCAATCCCCCAACCATCTTTCTTCCCCTCTGATGGACTCTCTAGAGTAGTTCCCTGTCTCTCTTGATCTGAGGAGCTCAGAACTGGACAGAGTTCTGCAGATGTGGCCTCACCAGGGCAGAGTAGAGTGGGAGAATGACCTCCCTTCACCTACTGGCCATAGTTTTCACCCCAGGACTCCACTGGCCTTCTTGGCCACAAGGGCACATTGCTGGCTCATGGATAATTTACCGTCTACCAGGACTCCCAGATTCTTCTCCTCACAACTGCTTTCCAGCAGGTCCACCCCTAACCTATATTGCTGCCTGGCATTCTTCCTCCCCAGGTGCAGGACCCTATACTTGCCCTTGTTGAATCTCATTAGTTTCTTCTCTGCCCAGCTCTCCAGCCTGTAGAGTAGGAATCTTTGACACAGGACATCATTAGGACTACCTATTTTGGCTATCCCAAGCCTAGCATTTATTACAAGGCACAAAATATACTAGAATATTGTGGTAAATAAGCAGAAAACAATCAAATTATTCTGTCAACCTTTCAACTGTATAACTAGATTGTGGTCCTGTTATCTTCACATTCCATTACAATGAAACTTGGAGCAGCAAAGTGCAAACATCCATGAATTTTTAACTACAACATCTGTAGCAAACTGAAACATACAGGTACCTTTGCATAATGTCTGCATTAATCCAAGCTGCAGAGAAAGGCAAACCTTTGACTAATCATCACTCCAGTCTTAACTGAAGAGCTATAGGGCAGATCTCTTCCTAATGTAATTCTGTCAATTAAAGAGCAGTTGCACCATCCCTGCAACAGTGCAGTTGGCCCATTGTCACTGTGATTGATGATTTAGCCTGGCCAGGTCAGAACTGAGTCATAACAAGAATGTTGTTTTTGATAAATCCTCTGCACTGACTTTCTCCCATGACATCCACATAGAAAACAAACAAACCTAAAAGACCATGTTTTTTAACATGATTTGTTTCCTAAGGAGGAGGAAATTGTCAAGGAAAAATTAAACTCAGTATTATTTTTTGCCTGAGGGGACTATTCACCTGTTACAACAATAGGGGGAGTTGTTGATTTCAACATGTACTTTCCAGATTTCCATTTGCATTAATGAGAGCTTTATGCAAAGTCCCAGGAGTATCAATGGGAGAATAGATCATTAGGAGCCTGCTAACTCGATTTGTTACTGTGCATGAACTTTCTTGAGCACCTGACTTTAAACCTGACTTTAAACTGAAGGTAGCTGCAACTTCTTGTGCTGAAAAAAAATAATGGTTTGGGAGCTAGTATCATTCACACCAAAGTAAGTATTTTCTCCTGCAGGAAATCTCAGGAAAATATCATTCAGTAGTCTTATATTTTGCCACGAGACTGTGATCACCTGAAATAGATGGGTTATAGCTCTGGCTTTGAGCACTCTACTGCTGCCAAAATTGTTACTGGTTTTAGATTTTGTTCCTATTACAGCTGGCCACAGACAATACCATACACTTACAGTCTTTGTCAGAGTGCTTGTAGTTTTGTTGCACACTATTTTTTTGTACAGGAAACCACGCTGATTGTTATGAAGGACATTTCTATTCTTTAATTATGTGCTGATTGCTTCTTATGTCAATTGTTCTATTTTTTGCCTACTACCAATTTCAAACTAACTGCAGTATAGCTACATAGGTCAGCCTGCTTGCCCTTTTTAGTACTGACCTAACACTATTTTTCATTCAGTTCTGTGGAATTTCTTAAAAAAAAAAGTCACATAAATGGTCTGCAGAGATCTTTATTAGAGCTGGCTCTGAACTTTACAAAGCTAAAATGAGACATCTGTCATTACTTGTAAGCGTTGCTGAATATAGTACCCAGACACTCACAGCAGTCCCCTCCATGCCTCTTTTCTGTTCTGATTACCTCCTCCTCTATGAATGGCTATGCTTAAAGTGAAGTTAACTGCTCCGAGTTTATATATCACCCTCCCAAAATCACACTTCCAGGTTTCTCAGAGCTTGTACTGCTGTCCCTTTCCATCTTCAGGTGCAAAACCCGAAAAGTGGTTTGCACACACTGCTGCTTCCCAATGCTTTTCATTAGAACTGTGGTCTTCATTGTCCACAGGGCAATTCTCTAGCATGTCTCCATGAAAAAACATAGCAGCTTAAGCAGGAGTTGTTTTCTTAGAATCATGTATTTTGATTGAAAGAAATCATGGAGAACTTAAATAGCTGAACAGAGAGAGATGAGGAATAAACAGCTTTTGATAAAGGAGAGATGATGAGCAACAGGGAGGCAAGAACAAGATAGAAAAGCAAAAATTCTCACCAGGCACAACTGCAGACACTAGATGCCTTTAAATTGTCTTTGTCAAATAATGCGACTATTTCAGGGGTGGGTTAAATGAGATGCAGGATGCATAAGTATGCACAGTTATGCATAAGTATGAGGTCGTGCACCTCAGAATAAAGCAAGGAAGGGTAGACATTTATTTTCATTTTGATTTTGAACATAATCATACTTCCAGTAAATACTTGAGGTTCACATGGCATCACAGTTGCCTTGTGACACCCAAAAAAATTAAGATTTCCCATACTGTGAATTTCCTTTGGCCATGCTGGCATAGGTGGAACTTTTCTACATTACCATCAGGCTAGGAACGATGCAGATTATTCACTATTTTATTGGTGTCCAAAAAAGCAGCTGGTTTGTTTTGTTGTTGTGTTGTGTTTTTTGTTTTTTTTTAAAAAAGATAAATGCTTTTTTTTTTTTTTTTTTTACAATTCTGACACTGCTATGTAGAAAGATCTTTACCTAATGAGAGTATGCTATTTCCATCTTATCTCAAAAGGGACATAAGGATATGTAGATCATTTGCTAGGACATTGCTCAGGAGGGAAGATCATTGAGGTAAGTGCAAAAGATAGGATTTGTTGCAGAACTGCACAGTAAAGGTTTAATTCTGCATTTAGCACCCAGTAAATGGCCATATTTCTGCAATGACCAATTCTACATTTAGCCCCCCAATAATTATCATACTAACCCTCGTATGGTCAATGGAAACCTGAGGGTTTGCTCAAGGCACTTGTGTTTACACTTGTTTGATATTTCCATTCTACATGCCATAATAAGATGCCAAATCTCCCTGTGTTTCCTCTGAGGAGTATAGGACAGGGTTCAGCTACCTAAATGTTGTACCTACCTGCCCAAAATGTAGAGAGTGGCTTAGTTCACATGACAGAATTGATATAGAAAATGTACACACACACCTCTGAACCAACAGCTGGAAGACAGGCAGGTTAGACAAGTGGCATTAGACAACTGACAATAAACCTAGGTTACTCTCAAAAGTTTGTGTTTTACTTAGGTTCACAGGAAATAAGTAATATGAGCCATTGCTCCTAGCTTTGACAAACCTTAGTCAAAATGTATATTAGCACGTAAATCTTTCAGGATTTTCAGTATTGTTAGGATTTATGTTTTCTTTGTAAATAATTTATTATGTGTATAGTTAATTACAATCATGCTTCACTTCATTAGTTGAGGAAAGTTCTTTTACCAGCCAGTGTTCATTAAAAAGGAGAGTGCAGATGATGATAAGCAGGATAAAAATAATTTAGTGTTTCAGTTTACCAGACTGACAGATTTTCATACAGGATTATGGGTTTTTCCTTTTAGGTTTGATGATACATTCAAGTAACAGAGATAAACTTGATTTCATCAGTTTTAGACACGTTACAATTTTGTGATTATAGTATTCAACTTCATGCTCTAGAACTGGATGCTGCAGGTAGCATCCCTCTCTATAATGCAGGGTATCCAAAGACTAGTTTCCAAATATGTGACAGTAGGAATGGTAGGTGTTTTCTAGGGTCTGTTTTTGGGATGTACAACTGGCTGAGGAAAAACTTCCCCCCCCACAGAAGCTCTGTTGGCAGAGGGAACCTCAGTGGGATGTGGGATCACTCCCAGGTAGTCCATGCTGAAGCAAATAAACTGGCATAGGTTTGTATAACTCCTGAGCTCCATAATTTATACTAAACTGCACAGAGAGGAAAGTTGCTCTTACCATGATTTCTTAAAACTCTTCTGAGACACAATAAGAAGTATATTTCTAAATAATATTTGGGCTTCTACCTCTAGCTGAGTTGATTGCACCTATGGAAAACTTACTTTACATTTTTATTTAAATTCGTGTTCTATTTATGTCCATGCGTCTTGTGGAGAAGGGCAGTGGAAATCAGGACATACAAGGTGAATAGTATATGGCTGAAGTTCCTGCTCTATATACATCTACGTGCTTCACAACCTAAGTAATGAAACATTATTTTATGTCATAGCCACACACAGAAGACTCTACAAGCATGCATACATGCAGACAAATGCCCTTATTCTCCCATTGTATCTTTTGCCTTGCCTGACAAAAGCTTGTTCTTCTCCTGGGCTGCTAGGAATCTCTGTTCCAGTGTCTGGAGCACTTCCTGCCCCTCCTTCTTCACTGACCTTGGTGTCTGCAGAGTTGTTTCTCTCACATGTTCTCAGTCCTCTCTTCTGGCTGCTTTTGCACAGCTTTTTTACATCCTCTTAACTATGTTATCACAGAGGTGCTACCACCATGGGTCAGCTTTGGCCAGCGGTGGATTCATCTCGGAGCCCGCTGGAATAGATGCTTTGCAACATGGGGCAGCTCCTGACACTTTCTCACAGAAGTCACCCCTGCAACACCCTCCTCTCTTCCCACTACCAAAACCCTGCCACATAAACACAATAAAAATGGAAAATAACAGTCCACTAGAGACTTCTCTGCTCCTGCATTAATATGCATGACTGCAGGGTTAGTGAGCTTTGGAAGCTCTGTCCAAAAATGTGCTGGGCAAAGTACACAATTGTATTGAAGAACTTTGTGCTGACAGGACATACATCACAGGTGAATGAAAAACCAGGAGGGACATTGTGGAAAACAATGACGAAACATTTAAGGAAAAAAAAATGAAAACCCTTTCTTGAGATACATAGATGAGTGGAAGCTCCATCACAATGGAGACAATACCTCCCACCACAGCAGTATTAGGAAAGAATAAGACTAGAGCACCAGATAATCTTACAAAGTGTATTTGGTTACAAACTGTGGAGTAGGTTTCAAAGAAGCTGTTTCTCTAGTGGTCATCTTAGAGGGAATCTATGTATATATCTACTTAAGGATAGGTAAAATATTCAGAGCTTAATTGATACTGCCCTCTCTGATTTGTTAAGCAGAAGGGATAAACACCATACATAGCACTTACATGAAAATGGGAATATGTTGTGGTAAAGTTTGGTAGTGGTGTTCACTAGAACATGGGCATGTCTAGTTTGGTGGGTCTGCAGCTACTTGCATTGTTGGTGCACAGGAAACACTTCTACCAGGTGATGGAAATTCATTTTTTGATGCAGGAGTGATCAGGTAGCAACTGAAAAGTTACATGCAACAAACAAGTAAGGAAAAGGAATTCTCACTGTTAGAAACATTGAAGTTTCCATCTGTTGAAGAAAAAATTGTATCTACCTAATAAGTGCAACCATCTTTACCTTTTCTGCCCCCATACTTGAAGTACATTCTGTATCAGAGGTACAGTGTCTTTGCTATGCAACAGATATTGACCCTATGGCTTGCACAGAATGTTATAGAAAGCAGATTCCATGAAGAAGGGCCATATAAAATGTTAATCTTTACAATTTTTAGTTTGTGTGCAGTTTTATTTCAATTTAGTTATTTTCAAAACTGGTTTGGAGTTTTTTTGTCCTCATCAAGACAGCCATTTAACTGACTACCCACTGAGTTGTTCCAATTAACAGACACCCTTTGCATTATTTGTCTTGTTAATTTTTGTACCTTGAAGGCCCAGTCATTAGAGTTCAGGCTTTGCTTCTCCATGATGAATATGTAAGGCCCTTGCCTCTCAAGCACAGACTGTAGTCACTTTTTAGTTAAATTAAAAAACTGATGGATAGCCATGAATTTAAGAAGTAGGTTTTTAAACTCGATTTACCTGATTTCAGCTCATATTTTCCACTTCTGTAGTGTTTACAGTCTCTAGACCCACTTCACAAACTGGAAAGCAGATTGTTCCAAAGTATCAGGTGCGTCATTCTAATTTCTACTTTGACATCTAGAGTGAAATGCACTTGCTTTGGTTATTCTATCTTCTCTGAACACATTACCCAGGAAAGCAAATAGTTCCTGGAATCAGAATGTCTTGCATTCACAGAGTACCAGTTCATCCTCAGTTTGTTGCCTGAAATCCACGGATTTTGCACAGCTGTGAAGAGAAATAATCCGGTCCATTTGACCTCACCTCTCCTATTAGCTATTCAAAGGCTGTGCAACAAACATAATAGATTGAAAAAGTGAAATTTTATATTCTATAGTGGATTATAAAAGACTATTATTGTCTATGTCACTAAAAGTCACTGCTCATGCAGTAACACCTACACAATATGTTCATAATTTTCATGACAGTGCTGACATCCTCTATGCTTGCAAGGCAACATGCCCTCCGTCCCACCTCCTAATCTCCTTCATCTGAAAGAGAAATGTATTTTTAGCTGCCTCAGTGGGGCCTAAGGCATTGATTTATGAAAATAAGGTGGAAGAATTCATGAATTTTTTTCTGACCTCCATCTCTCATTCCTTAGACATTTCTATTCTAAGGTGTATAAAATGAATTGTCCTAATGTGGCATATTATCACCTTGGTACTCTGCATTTCACAGTATTCTAACATGCATGTATGAACTCCCATATACCAAAACCATCTGAACATTACTTCATAATGAGCTTAAAACATCTCTCCACCACATATAGTTTTCCTCTGATTGTGATACATGTGTTTTTTTGAGTCCTGAGTGTCTCCACAATTTTCTTGAAAGACTGGAATAACTTCTTAAAGATACTGTATGAATAAGGAAAGACAAGCAGATGAAATTGTAGCAGTTTGATACAGAGTTCTTTGTAACTTTATCTACTGAAGCTAAACCAATATCTCATTTTGCTCAGCTCTTGATTTTGCAGTTAAAGCCCTGCACTTCACATTCCAGTGACCTCCATTGCTAGTGCTAATTAATTCCTTGGCAGTGTTACTTCTGCTTTATGTAAACATCAGCAATATTGTTAAGTATTTGAAGATTCATATGAAAATAAAATTACAAATAAGTCTCAGATTATGAGACCTTTGAAAGTGGTCCACAGAAGTGCAGACTTCTTCATTCCAATGCACCAGAAATTCAGGGCATTTCCAAAGATAAGAAGTTATTATTTTGGCTCATATTTTAAAGAAAAATGGTAATTTTCCTAAGTACAATTTTTCCAAGATGGAAGTCGTATTTCCTGACTTTTTCTTCTTCTTCTTCTTCTTCTGATTTTTTTGTCCAGTCAGAACTTTTAACAAATTGATCCAATTCTTGGCTTATTCTCTCTGGGTGAAATTAATCTGTTTGCAAATAACCATCAAAAAGGCAGCATATCACTTAATTCCTACTTTAAACATCTGCTTCTGCTTATTGTAGATACAGTCTGGTGTCAAAATCAAGTGGATTTGAGCATTCTGTGGCCTTTTTGCTATATTTTCCCCACCTCGATGGTGGATTTTACCCTGTGATGTCATGCTGAGGGTAACATTGTGGATAGAATGACTGATGCCTTGAAAGTAGAAGGAGAGTTTTACTATTTCATTTGCCATAGCTATTTCCTCAGTATTTTCTGTTTCAATCCAATATCAGTAGAATAAAGACTAACCTTTCAGAAGGC
Organism: Apus apus; assembly: GCF_020740795.1. Classification (NCBI taxonomy): domain Eukaryota; kingdom Metazoa; phylum Chordata; class Aves; order Apodiformes; family Apodidae; genus Apus; species Apus apus. The sequence continues at coordinate 112,124,193 of NC_067284.1, read as the reverse complement.
ATTTGGTCCAGAACTTCACCTTTAAGGCAACCAGGAGATGAAAACAATCTAAGTGAACTGGACAGCAGGTAAGAGCAATGCTGGCTCAAACAAATGTAGAAAGCTAGGTGAAAGGGCCATTAATAATAAAGAGACATTCAGAACAAATGTACTGACTTCACAGCTGAGACAACTTCTGTGAATAATAATATTACTGCTGAACTTTGCAGAACACATGGAGCTGTCCTTGACTTTGCTCTTCTAAATCAAGAAAAAAAATCCCTTAATCCACAATATCTTGCCAGAAAACTTCCCTGCTCTGCTAATATGTAGTTTCTAAGGCATGTGTGTCACAGAGAAAGAAATCCCTAAATTAAAACCTAGATGGAAAAAACAACCAAACCAACCCAATAAATAGTCTTCATAGCATAGAGATAACTTTGTCTGAGTATTGATTTTACAGTCATTTTTGCTTTATTGATATTATATACAAAGGGTATTTGCATCAAGGGAATATCACATTTATTTTAAATCCAATGCAGTTAAAATGCAGTGCAGGTTATCTGTAAATGGATAGTGGAGTTTCTGTCTGCAGTAGTAAGTCTATGAGTATCTATGCAGTTGATCTCTTTTCATGCCTCTTCCATCATTATTTCTAGGGCAAGAAAAAAACAACCAAAAACAAAGAGATGAGTGATTCATAAATAGATCCAGGCAATCAATTTTAAAAGGTAACTGCCAGAGACACTGCTAGAATTGATCTAGAGGAAAAGTCTACTATACTCAAGAAAAAGGGATGTCACAGGAGACTACAAAGTATTGAACACTATAAGCACTAGGGCAACTATCAACTTCAGAAGTCCTTTGGCAAAGACTATATATTTTAGAATACAAGCCATGGTAGAGAGCAATAGTCTGCAATGAGAAAGGTGCAAACTTTTATGGGTGTAAAAAGTCAATGAAATGAATAATGTTCAGCAGAGCACTTTATCTGCATATTCTATTGTTGGGTGCAGATTCAGGTCCTCGTCATCCTCCAGTGTCACTGCAGCAATGTATGAACTCTTTTGTATTTGCAAATACCTTGTGTATTTGCAAACATCCTTTTTGCATTCCTTGGCTTTATATTTTCATATATAAGAAAAGGAATTATGCTGGAAAATTGCATATGTGATAAAATTGTACTGGTTAAGGACTTGGGAAGCAGTGTAGTGTTGCAGCTAAAAGTACTAAGATATTTTCTGTGGATCAAAGGAAGCACATTTGTCCAGAAGTTTTTCGTCAATGCCAGTTACAAGACCATAACTAGAGATTTTTCCCTGGTCTCTGGAGTTGTTCTTCCACTGCTCCACTGATAGCAGAGATGATGTACTCTGTCTCCTTTGGGACCAAGATCCCCCTAAGTCAGGAGGGCAATCCAATGCTAAGGAGGCCTGTGGTCACGAGTTGCTGGTGATCACAATGCATTTGTGATGTGTTTTTGAGTGGTCAACAGCCAATCTGAATTCGTTTTGGTGGATGAATTTGTATTTTTGGCTGAAGAGACTTTTTTTTTTTTTTTTTCTCTTCATCTTGGACCCATACATTTCACATAAGCTTGACACATGATTAAAATGTAATAATTAAATATAAAAATTAAAGTTTGATCATTTGCAGTGCTAAAACAGCACAAAGTGCATTTGCTTCCAGTATACCTCGTTGGTAGAGGGATGCCACTTTTGTTTTCATATAACAGATCTCTGAGAAAAGAGGCCATTGGACACTGTATTACAACTGAACTCTGCAGCCCTCTTTCCAAAAATCTAGGATGAAATGAAACTGGACAAATGTTTTAAGTCTCTACAGGCACATTGTGTGTCCTGACATGCACTTAGAGCTTTGTTACACATACAAGCCCGAATTCTTCCCTCAAAACTTTGTATATTCAAATGAGATATTGATGTTAATGGTCCAGTCACTAGTTTTTTCTGAATGCTGTAGAAGAGACAGAAGTCCTATGGAAGGCAATTAACATGTTAGGTCTTCAGGAGGTTGCTCAGTCCATCCTTTCTTGACTACTAAGGGATCCAAGTATGAGTGTATGCAGAAACCTAATCATTTAGGATACAATTAAATAGGAGGTTCATCCAGATGGGAATACTTTCTTGGTGAAACTAATTCTCAAATATCAGTGAGAAACCTAGGAATATATACTGGAAGATACTTCACCAAGCCACTAAGCCCAATGTCTTGTTCTAAGACAAGATCCAAAGCACTTTATGGTTGACAGGTGTTTATCCAGCCTCTTTATATAGCAATAATATTTCACAGACATCTTTCTGTTGCTCTGAATGTGTCTTGATACATCCTGTGACATTATCACCCTGCGAAACAGAAAAAGACTTATAAGGTCCCCTGCCTCTGATAGATGTCACAAGTAGGCACATAGGGAACCATAAGCACATAGAGATGCTTTCCTGGTAATATGCCCTTGCCTTCAAAAGTTTCTGTCTCAATGGAAAGCTGCCCATGACAATTCTGTGGTTTCTTGAGCTGTGATTTGCTGTCTCTACATTCACATGTCTTTTGCATGAGTATATCCTGACTCTTCCATACATGTGGACTTTCAGCACCCACAGCATCCAGGTACCTCTTGGACCTGTAGCCACAGATAACTCATTTTATAAAAAGGTGCAAGCACATAGGAGTTTGTAGCTGAATCTGTGGTGAATCTCTAGACTTGTGAATCACATTCATAAGGAGTGGGGTTTTTTTCTGTTTTAATAGGACACAAAGCAGCCTTTGTACCTTTATGATCACCTTAACAATAAACAATACTAATGAAGGGCATTTAAAATGCTCCATATTTTTTATTCTAAAAAATTCACAGTGCCATCAATAAAAGTAAAGGTAATCTCCAAAATAAACAGATTAGGAATATTTTTTAGCTATCAAGTATTCCAGATTAGGTCATCGTGGCCCAGATAAGGTTAATTTAGTAAATGAAACTCAGTATATTGTACTAACCATTTTAATGTTATAGTTTTACTTTCTATAACAATGATTTTAGAAACTACACACAAGTCCTAGATTATTTTAAAGTAAGAAAAGGAATTTTCAGTATAATTTACTTGTGTTTGACCTGCATCTGCCACTGATTAAGTAGATACCATGTCAACAATAAAGATTTTCTTTTGTAATGATGACCCATATATCTTTTCTTTCTTGGATTCTTAGCGTAGTTTATATCAGTTTTGAAAAATATCCCTAATTAATAGTCTTGAGGAATAATTCTTGAGTTTTTATTAGCCAAGAGGGCAGGAAAAAAGCCAATGTTTAGCAAGGATATTCAGGAAGTTATATACAGTTCTGAAGAACTGAAATGGTAAGAAATATACTGGGACATTCATTATGATTCAAGAAATCAAGTGTTTATTTGGATGCAGATAGATCCCACTTGAGTGCACGCAATTCAATAATGAAGAATCTATTCTATCATTGAAAAAATGAGGGATTTATTCATGAAAGGTCTCATTGCATTAATGAGAGTTGGCCTTGAATTGATTGGAAAATAGATCCACAAACTGCAGACAGCAGCACAAGAGAATTATGTTTGTATCTGTAAAGATTATGCGATAACAAAGATATCTGCAAGGGAGTATAAGACCCTTATAGAAAAAATATTTAGAAAAACAAAAGAAGGTGGGAGTCCAAAGGACTCAAGATATGGGATGCGGGCTAAAGAAAAGAAAGAGGTAGAAAATATTTGTTTAATTACAGCATTACTAATTTATTTGATGCTGTTAGTCTTTTCCATCTTAATTAGACATGGAAAAAGATCTCTAATTCAAAGATTAAATGGATTACATGCCCCTCTTTATGCTGCTGGAAAGCTAAGCTATTATATTTAATAACAAAATTTCAATATTCAAGTAGTTTTACATAAAATACGTGTAGAAGTCCTTAATGATTATGTTGAAACTAAATAGACATACCTCAATATATATCAACAAGTACTTTATATTGTTATTATGTTTGTATAAATTCCATCATTTCTTTTGCTGATACCAATAATATTTAGAACAATGTTTAGAGTGTACTGTTCTATTTAGCCTATAGATCTTTTGTTGCCCCCTTACAATAAGGCTAGGACAAAATAAAATACAAAAATATGAATTAAAATATTATTTTCTTTAGTTAGTCCTAATTCTCAAGTATATCAGGTGCCAAGAAACAGTGACATTTGCATAGTGAGGTACTTCAGTACATGTTTAAAACAATTCTAGGACCAACTGGTAAATAGATGAACATTTCTCCTTTAATTTTTTTCATTTTCAAGATTTCAGATGTGTATGAAAGGTTCCAAAGTTCTTGTCATTATATGCATTTTAAAATTGTTTCATATGTACTTGCTCTGTACATGGTATCTAACCCAAACATAATCAGTCTTTACTTATCGTCTCTTTTCACTGACCAGATTTGTTGCAGCTCACAATCTGGGAAAAGGCAAATACTCAGCCTGTGTAAACCATAATAGATCCACTGACTTCATCAGAAAATTCCAGCTTATGCCAACTGCAGATGTGCCCCAGGGTCTCTTCATGCAAACTTCTTTAGGGTATATTGCTACCAAGTTTAAATACTAGTTGCTATTCAACTCTCATTATTTCAAAGTAAAGTGTCTGAGTAGAACAGTGCTCTGAGCTTCTAGAACTAAGATATAAGATGGTACATGAGCAATGCAAATTGCCAGACATCAGGCCCCCAAAGGTTTGCTGGTTACTAGTGTAAATATAGAAAATGACCCTTTTACTCTAAATCCTAAAGAAGAGTCCATGCACGTGACTTGTTCTAAAAGAGTATATATATCAATGCTTTCATCTCTTTAGTTCACATAATAAGAGCATCATGCACTGCACTATTTGAAACTCAGCAAGCGGTTTTAATAAAAGAATAATCTTCAGGAAATACATAGTTTAAAATGTGCTTTTATTATCTCTTTTCCAATATGGAGATGGGAGGTCGGGAGGTGGAAAGGAGTGAGTGCAGGCTGTAGGGAGATGGGTAGAAAGTACTGCTGAATCATCTGCTTCATAAAAGCTAATCCTCATCTGACAAACCTCCTTTATTTATTTTTTTCTTCATTTTTTCTCTTTATTTTTTTCTCTTTTTTTTTTTTTCCTACTGAAATTAATAAGAGGAAAAATTGTACTTATTAAACAAGCTGCACTTTTGGCAGAGCAGCCAACACTAATCATAGCTCTGTGTTAACCAGCTGGCTATTAGATCAGCATTCCTAGCCTTGATTTTGGATTTCTGTGAGTCTTCTTATTTAATTTTTCAGAAGACTATAGATAAAAGAAAACATAAACTAATGAGACACTGCATGTATTTCATTTAAAAATCTCATTATGATCATAGTTCAGTTAGACATTTAGGCACAAATGTTTGAAGCCAAAGCTACTGCTTGAAGCTTAAAGTTTGCATGCTGTGTTTACCTGCAAGTATCCATTTGTTCACTGAAATCTCTGCTACAAAGACAGGCTGAGGGAGTTGGGGCTGTTCAGCCTGGAGAAGAGAAGGCTTCAGGGAGACCTTAGAGCACCTTCCAGTGCCTGAAGGGGCTCCAGGAAAGCTGGGGAGGGGCTTTTCACCAGAGAGGGCAGTGATAGGACAAGGTGTAGTGGTTTTAAACTGAAAAAGGTTTGATTTTAGGTTAGACATCAGGAAGAAATTATTCACCATGAGGGTAGGAAGGCACTGGAATAGGTTGCCCAGGGAAGCTGTGGCTGCCCCGTCCCTGGAGGTGTTCAAGGGCAGGTTGGATGGGGCTTGTGCAGCCTGGTCTGGTGAGAGGTGTCCCTGCTCATATCAGGGGTAGGTTGGAACCTGATGATCTTTAAGGTCCCTTCCAACCTTCACCATTCTGTGATTCTATGATTCAAAATCGGGAGTTCCCAGCTCTCATTGGAGAAGACACTGAGACACTCTTTGCATTGGTTACTTTGGAAATTACAGGGAAGAAAGTTTAAAAAGCTTATAACTAGATATTTGATCTTCAAATGCATCTACCGTCAAAGTCAACTAAGTAATAGATACCAACTTATAGCCGCTCCAAGTATGGATCACTACTTTTTCTGGTTTTCTGGCTCTTTTTGACATTTAATTAGTCTTTACTATGACTATTATTGGTACTTTATTTTTGGCCATGTCTAGAAGTCCTACATGTCTTAGAAAATTTACAGGTTCAGACTAAAGGATCCTTTCTGTTCTCCTCCTTCATTTCTACAACCTATAATTTATCTCCCTCAATGGTCATGTTTGCAAGCAATGACCTCTGTTACAATCTTTATGATACTGCTCTAGAAGTGATTTTTTTTTTCCTAAGTTGCTTTACTCTATAAATAGAGATGAACTAAAATATAGGCTCTTCCAGTTCACAGATTTTGCTGAGAAGAAGGAAGAAAAAAGGGCACATGAAAAAAGAATCTAAGAAGAAGGCTCAAAAACCTCAAAATGACAAAGAGAAACATGAGTGTGTGAATAAAAAGAAGCATTCTTTCTAAATGTTGGGAATAAATTTTGCAGCATGTAGTTTTCTCAGTGTTACCCTTTAATTCCAGAAAAATAGTGGTCCAGTACTTAATCATCAATCACTAATCAGCTATGATGTGCAATTCGTATTCATATTCATGAGTCCTTTTCAATGTTCTAGGTCAGCTTCACCTCAGCAAAAAATCAGACAACATCATCTGATTCAGGGAAAGTTAGTATGTGTAACCTTGCTTCCTTGTGTTATTATATGGTATAGTTATCTTTTTCATCCCAGCTAACAGACTGTCCAGCAAAAGTTCAACAATATCATCTGTCACTTCAAAGTACTTGTTTATATGACTTGCCTTACCCTAGCAGAAAGAGGTGAGAGATGATCTGAGACAAACATAATGGCCAACCACCTCCATGTAGTCATTTTTAAACTCTCCAAGAACAGTGTATAGAAGCTGACCTTGCTCTGTGAACTAAATTTGATCTCACTAGCTAAATGGGGTCAAGCCTGGTCACTCCTGGGAAGGTAGAAATTCTTCACAAAGCTGAAGCTTTGCATTCTTCTTCCAAAGCACTGTGCAGGCAACCCAGACAACCTGGAGGCAATTCTTAATGAGATCCTTTCTTCTGAAGAAAAATCCTTCCTCCAGAGGTAATCACTCTGGCCTAGGTGGTACCTATTCTGCTCCTAAAGGAACAGAAAGATACCTCCCCTGGCTGCCTTAAAAATACCTTCAGCAGTTTAACCAAAGCTGGTCTTGTTTCAAGGGAGGATCCCATGGAGTGAGTGCTCATCCTGCCTGGAAGCTGATGCCAAAGCTCAGAAGTAATTCTCTATCCACAACTCTACAGCTCTAGTACAGGGAAAAGAATTGTTGCCAATAATATGACTGGAGGGTGAGCCAGAAAAAAAAAAATATTAAAAATCTGGATCAAAATAAATTCCTGGAGATTTTTTTAATTTATCCCCCCCCCAAAAAAAAAAAAAAAAGAACAAGGAAACACTTTGTTTTCAAGGACTGGCCCAAATAAGATATCTGGTCCTTGTGCTCTTTTTCCCTTTTTAAATGGGCAGCAGATTCTGCAGGGGCTAAGAACAATCCATTCCTAAACACTTTTTGCCTTGCTGCACTTCAAAGTTTATATTTTTAACAGTACCGTCCTGTCAAACCCACAGACTAGGCAAATGTTTTTCAGGTGCCTCCCACAAGGCCAGAAAATGTTCCTTCTCCAGGCTGTGTGGCTACATGGAGCTGGATAACATCCAGTCTTGCACACCAAGGGAGGATGCAGGGTGAATGCTGCCTTCTGCTGACTGCTGTGATGTGTACAGAACAATCCAAGGACTTGTGCATGCTGGGGAAACACTATAAAAAAATGTTAGGGACAGAATAAGAAGTATAACCAGAATGATTAATAAAGAAAGCTCTATGGGAAAGTAATCATTCTTTATTATAGGAGAATTATAATAAATATCTGCTTGAATTTTTCTTACTGTTAAGCTGCAAATGAATGTTCAATCTCTGGAAAATGTGCTGCATTGCTAATTTAATCTATGCAAATTTCGGTGTACAAGCAGCCTGAGAAGAGCTGTGTATGTTCTTGTACACAGATGCAGTTTTATACACACACATACATGCCAATACTTAGTCCTGACACTTCATGGTATTCTAACAATTCCAGCCATTTGATTTTCCCTATGCTAGAATTACTTTTCTGGAGTAAGATTTGTTTTTCTTTCTTTTCCACATTTTAAATGTACATAGTGAAATTATTCAATGTATTTTAAGGGAAATTTTCTTTGCAATTCTAGTTTGATACATAAATACCAAGTCAGTGTTTCCAACTAGTTTAGCCTTTAAACAGCTCACCACGTTCAACGACAGGCAGAAATATCACTTATTTGTTTACAGCTGAGAGAAGTGAGGTGAAGAAAAGTCCATGATTTGCTCATGATTAGGAATGAGTTCCAGGTACAGCAGGAAACTGAGCCCAAGGCACCCATCTTCCAAGTAGAGCAGCCTAACCTATGGATTGTATTGCCCCTCTGATTGCTCGAAATAGCACATCCCAATGAACTGTACACACAAAAACCAACTAGTCCTTACTTGCACATATTCAGAATTCCCATCGAACTTGTAGAGAGATTTTCTAATGTTTTTCAACAATGTCTATAAATCAAGATGTCATCTAGACAAATGATGACACATGCATCCACCAAATGGTGAGAAACTGTCATTCATTAATGCCATATAGACAGAAGGTACATTTGTCAGTCCAGAAGAGTGAGACTAAGAGTCATCTATTCCTGCAGCTCATTGCAATGACACCTTGTTCTGCCATTCTTTTTTTGCAGTTTCATTTTTAACTTCTATCTCTATCTAATAACGCTCGCAGTGCTACTGTAGCTTCATGAAACATTGTAACCATTTAAAGCCAACAACTTGAAAAATGTTAAAACATTTAAATGTAGTTAATGAGATATGGTACAAAGCAGTGATTATTCCTGCATTATTGCAAGGAGGTGGCACTGCCATTATAGGGATAGTTTCCCAACTGTCACAATAACTTCCCCATCTATGTTATCCTGAATCACAGGTTTTAATCACAGTGGAATCTATATATAGTGCTCTATTTTCATCAGTTACATGAAGCTTATTCTGGTGGAATCTTCCATAGTACCTTAAAAACTGATATCCACGTTCTGCAGAGACTACATAAATCTAAGAGTTTGTTCTTTTGGTTTTGTTTGTTGGGTTTTTTTGAAGGTCCTGATTCCTACCTTACATTGGTGCTACATTTTTGTACATCAGGCTCTGAAACACTATGGAAGATAGTTGAGCAGTCAAATGTATGGAGTGAGCTCAAACAGCCACAGAAATTGTTCTGAACATCAGGATGTTTTTAGTCTCACCAGCGCATGGTCGGATTGCCTAGGAGAAAGCCAAAGATGCACTTGAACACCTCCTATGGCATATAAATTAAAAGGGGGATTGGGTCACTAAAGATGTGCATTTTGCATTTGCTCATTGAAACTGAAAAGAAGTAATGACAGTGCTTGGGTGAAGAAACCACAGCAAGCACTTTGTGTGGCTTAGGTATCATGACTACTTCTTCCCCTTAACTGAATGTGGAGCCAGAGACTGTCAGCTCATAAAGCAACACCAAATCACTCATCTCCCTTACAGTAGCTGCCCTGAATACAGTTGTCTGCTTCTCTATCAGTAAACTAAAAAGACAATGAAGTCTTCTAAGCTACTGCAGATTGTGAGGCAGCTCCATCTCACCAATACCAAAATGATTAAGATGAGAAGCGAGCCCCAAAGAGGTACTCTAGTATTTGTGAAAAAAATGTCTCATCCATTTGTTTTCAGAAATGGCACTGTATTCTTTTATGAGACCATTTCCTCCCACTAAGTGTACTTTGTGCTCCCTTGCATCCTACTACAAGGCAGTCTCCTACACCTGCTAATGCCTCACCACATTGCTTCTGTTGTAGGTGGTGACATAGATGGAATGGAGTGCAGGAAGAAGCACCAATTTTATTTTTTTTTTCTCAGTGTAAACTCTCTCCTGCAGCAGAGCTTATTTTCTCTTCTGTGGTGCATCTGGACCAATATGCAGTGTCTCGGGTCCTTTCAAGACCCAAGTTTTAAGAAAAATAATGAAGAGACAGACCTTGGGCAACACAAGTCAGTCTTTCCAGCTACAAAGCAGTCCCCTGCTTCTTCATTATGGAGAGATCATCTTCAGTGATCTTTCAGTCTGCTATGACACTTTCACCTTGTTGTGACTGTTGGCTCTGTGGAAGCAGCAATGGCATAAAAACATTGTTAACAAAGAGGAGATGAGAGTTTCAGAAAACTGTTAAAGTAGGATGCTTTATTTTATATAATCTGTATCGCTTAAGGTTTTCCTGAAAGTATAACTGACTGGATTTGCATCCTGCTGGTGTAAATCAGTAGTAGCTCCATTGTTCTCAATAAAGCTATGTTGTTGTAATAATAATAATAATAAAAAAAAGATTACTATCTCCACATGTCTGCTTCCTCCACACTATATTGTGTGTGAATTCTGATCTATCTGCTTAATAAATTATGAATGGAAAGGGAATTCTCTTTTTTTATTAGCATATCTTTTACCACAAGTGCTGATTAGATGGAGACATTTTCTATAATTCCTTTCCTTTATAAATTGCAATGCAAACAGCTTCTCAGAACCACTGCCCCAGGTTCAGAAAGTGATGATTAAAGAGCTGCTCTAAATTCCCCTTTGGGTTGTTGGGAACTTAAATTGGTAAGACATGCAAAGGTGATAGTGAAGTAGGAATGGTTGAGAAAGAGCAACTGGTACTCATTTTCAATGTTTCGGTTTTGTTTTGTGTTGTTTTGGTTTTTTTTAATATGAAGAGAAACACTGAGATACTCTTTGCTCTCTCTTTGCAAGCGAGTCCTTTACTAAGTTTTCAAGTAATACAACTGTTTCAGAGACAGGGATGCAAGAACAAGTATATAAAGTACAAATAAAATAACATAAAGAATATATAAAATATAAATAAAAGTTGTTATTATGTTGACCAACAGTGAAAAGAATCATGAACAAAGGAATGTGAATAAAAATATTGATCAGGGACTAGTGGCATAAAAATTAACCCCATTAGACAGAGATGCTCTTGCTCCAGTTCAGAGGACTCAATCTGCTATAATCCAAAGGGATGTTATTATCATAGCCATGAAAACCTACAGCAATTGAAATGTCAGAGCTGGTTGACCTGATATGCCTCAAACTATCTAAATTATGTTTCAAAATATTTTTGTGTGAACATAACTTTTAAAGAAAAATCTTTAAGAGATATCTTTGTCAAATGCTGACTGAAAGTGCACAGCTACTTAAGAGCACCTCTTTCCTCTAATCAGAGGTGTAGCAGCTGTTGAAAAACTTAAATCTGTGCTGACTAATATTAATTAGTTATTAGAACATGCAATTCTAACAGTCTGCATTCAAGCGATACAGTAGTCACAGAAACAAACAAAAAAAAACCACAACAACTTGAACAGCTTCTGAACTATTAAGCTTTTTCAGGGATAAGACTAATTTCTTTTCTGAGTGTCAGTTTTATGATGAGAATATCCTTGAGCTTTCTTCATTTTCCAGGATAGTTTCCTTCCTTCTTTCTCACAAACACTCTGTGCTTTCTGAACATGGACTTGTTTCAAACCTAATGTTCTGAGTCAGTCTGTCAAAGAAGCTTCTGAGATGATGAATTCATATTTCCCTGTTTGATTTCCAAAGACTTCAGTTTTCATTCTTACATTAATTCAATTTTAATTCAGTACTTACATATATTTACATCATTTAGATGCTTTGAGCTACTAAATAAAACAAAAGAGCTTCCATTTAAACCTCTGACGACACTGAATTTGGGTGTATGGTAAACTCACATGGACAGCAATTACACAGTTACACCACGGTGAGCTTCTCTGCAGGGTGTACACTAGGTCCTCAGTTGTGTGCTGACAGACATGACCACACTGCTACAAATTCACTGCTTTCAGTAGCCCAAAGAAGTTAGGTGGTGACCACTAAGGTGTGTTGGTCAATTTTCAAATCAGATTTTTTTGGATTGTAACACAGATATATTCAAAGTACACATTTTAATTTATAGCAGCTAGCTGGGAATGTTACTGCACCCAAAAAGAAGCTGGGCAAGGAGAAGGAGGCACAAGCATCCTTCCAGCAACAGCTGATCAGCAAGGTTCATCCCATGCAGCCCGAGTAGGAATTTCATGTTGCTGATGTAGTCCATGACAATTTACTATCAGAGAAGAAGATATATAAGGAGTAAAATATGCAATTAAGCAATTGTTCTTTCAGCTTCAAGCTCCCTATTTCTACTTTTTGGTTTACTGCACAGAAATATCTGTGAATTCTCCTTTACACAGAGTAAAAATAACAGTTGCAAGAAACTCTGGGCTGCTGGATAAACAGGTTGTCTACAGACACAAAGTAAATCTAATCTTCCTTGTTATAAAAATGCCACAAGCATGTGGGTAAGTCCACCCAACATTTTTAGGCAGCGTCAGACATAATGTAGGGGGATTAATTTAACTAAATGTAAATGTAGGTGTCTGCACCTGAACTAGTCACCCCAGCCTCCCTTTAAATTCAATAGAGAGAAATGAGAGTTTCTAGTGTGCAATTCATCTCATCCTAAAGTACGTGTCTAAAATAGATCAAATGAATTGCACATAAAAGTGCCTATTCTCTCCATTGACTATAAAGGAATACCAAGAAACTAGCCCTGCTGTAGATGTCTACATCACAGATACCTAGAGTGTGATTGATTTTATCTTACTTTAGACATTTAAAGTATATGTGCCTCCCATTATAAATAATAGAGATTAATCCAGCCAACAAATGAAAGTGTCTGTCTTAGAAGGAGAAGAAAGTATTCTCCTAAATTTAGGTAAAATTATCAGCAACCTGGTACTGAGTTAGAATTGTGCTAAGATAAAGGGATCTTGCCTCCCTCATCCTACCCTGGGAGCAGTTCACGGTTAGCAAAGCAAACCAGCTCAGTCTGCTGCAGACCATCCCTGAGAGAATTCTTCAGTCAGTTCCCAAAACAATCCATCAAGTTGATCTCAATAGCTTCTACTGCTTCATATTGTCTCCTATCATGGGATTTATTTTTTTTTTCTTGCAGCCCTCAGGCCAGAACTGCAAAGCTACAGATCAGCAGCCACAGACACAGCTTCAGTACTAAGAGTGGACTTGAAACATGAGTTGTCCATCACTGGACAAGGGACCCAGTATAACACAAAAGAAATACTCACAAAATTATTCCAGGCAGTTCCAACTCTGTAAGAAGATCTTTATCAGGACCAACAGGCAAAGGTGGGAAAAACCTAAATGCACATCTCACATGAAATTAATTTCTTATTCTAAAATTATATTGGAAATGTTTAATCTAGTGTTATATTAATACATCAAACAGTAAATTGTTTCATTGGAAAAGTCAGATGCTTAATTTCAAAGTCCGAGATGCTAGAAAATAATCAGACTTTAGAAAATATAGTGGATGTCAGCAAAAGATATTTTCTTCTGACAGCATTTTAACTGCACTTCAATAGCTGATTAAAGTTCAGTCTGATGTTATAAAATATTTCAGCACTTTCCTGGTTTAAAGTATTGGAGTGTCAGTGCTTTACAATTTATCCAGATTTTTCATTAAAACAAAATTAAAATCTTGAGCAATTACAGAAGTGTAACACATTCTGAATTTCCTTTAAAAATGCAAGAGAAATGCATGATTACCTGTGCTGGAGACATGTAGAAAGATTAATAAGTGTAAAGGAGAAACTATTAGTGACATAATTGGCAATAGTAAATATTCCATTTTTATTGGTAAACATTTGATGTGTTTTATAAATCAAAACACTTCCAATCAAAATTGTTGCTCCACAATTTTTTGGAAGAACTGAAGAATGTAAAATCCAATTAATTAATCTATTTGATGTGTGTGTTATTAAGCGACAACAAATGTGTTGCCAAAAAAGAAAAATTATATTTCTCAAATTTTTATTAATTTACAATATTTATCCATGTCAGTCTATAATGACAGTCAATATTGTCTTAAGTTGTTACCCACAGTAAATTTCACAATTGTTCTTTAAGACTACTACAAATCAAATCATGGTATATCATTGTGGATACTCATATATTGATAAAATTTAGCTGCATCACACAAGTGTTAATGTGAAAATTATGAACTGACTTCATGTATCTGTAAGTACATGTATCATGTAACTGTAATTAGAGTTAAAACAGAGATAGAATGTGGGCATCTTATGCAGCTTATTATAATTTGTTCAACAAAGTCTGCCAAGGATGATTATGTACTTAACTGATTTCAAACAGGAAATTTTAAGACAGTTGTAAGTATTCTTGATTGATGCTTTTTTCCATAAAAATATTCATTAAAAAAAAAAAAAGAAGAAAGAAAAAGAAAGAAGGGAAAGGAGTTTGTCATGGTTTAGACAGCTGTTCTATCACCCAACCCCTGCCAGGAGGGGGAACCAGGATAAATGATCCATGGGTTGAAACGAAGAGATTTAACAGAATAATAAAAATGAATTAATATTAACCCCAATGCTAATATAAGTTATACAGTGGCAAGCTGTGTGTTTCTAGCAGTGAGAGCTGAATGCCAGCAAGGACATGATGGTCACAGAAAGCAGAGGAGGAGGCCTCAGGTGTGGGACAACCGGGACTTGTCTTCTTATCTGTAGGTATCTGAAAAATTGGACACCTAACCTAATTAGTGCTGAATAGACAAGATAAATGATCTCAAAAGGTGGTTACAGAAGTCTGGAAACCAACTTAGTTGGACACAAACTTAGGAAAGAAGAATCCCACCATTAAAGTTTTCACTCAGGCTCTTAGGTTTGGTTGCAACAAATCTTTACTTTCTCAGAAAAATCCAGTATCCTTTGATGAAAGAGTTTCTGTATAAAATTTAAAACTTCCTCTGCTTCTAGATAATGAAATGCCCTAAAACTTATCAACTAATGTCAATAGAGTAAGACATGCTTTGAGCCATATGAAGATGTACTACTTTTGTACTGTATTTGTCTCATTACTAAGAATTCCTCTGTGAGAAAATTTGTAGTTCATGCCATGATTAAAAAGCTTTGATTCTTTGCAGAAATTTTCAGATACCAATTAGGTATTAGTGTCTTCATGAAGAAGCAAATTGAACTGGAGTTGTAGTGATAAAATGCAGTTGGTCTCTGCCCAACTGTGTTCCTGGGAGTTAAAAGAACATCTCTGTTAATGTGACCTAACAGAAAAAAAGGCATCTGAAAGCCCAAAATACAGATCACCTTGAAATTTCACTTCTAGAGAAGGATCACTGTCAGAAGGATGCATGAAAAGGAAAGTTTCTTCCTCATCTATGACATGCAGCCCACCTGTACTTTAAGGAGCATATGTGAACAAGTGCCTTCTTTCTGGAGAACTTCTAAATCAGCTGCTTATTTGGTGAAAGCAATTCTTTAAAAAAAATGCACCAAGATTTAACAAAACAGTCCAGGTTGTTATATACATTTCAAGTTTTCCTCATTTTGCTAGATGAAGTTAGGAAGAAGAGCACACTTACAAATGCTTATAAAATAGTATAGACACCCATGGATGGTGCTTATCCTCTTTTGATACCATGTTTTTAATCTCCATGCAAGATTGCTTATAATCAACTTTTCCAGGGCATGCAAAGAAATTAAGTTCTCAAACACATATGATTGACCCAAATCAGCTTTCCAGGCAATATATCTTACTACTCTGCATTTTGCATGAAGCTTCTGTTTATCCAAACAAAAGAACAGTGCTTCTCCTTCAAGGATGAAGACTTCTGCTTATAATTTTTTAGTTGTTAACACAGTGCAATAATTTTATTTATATCTGTACGTTGTTGCTGAGCTGGGTATTTTCTTCACATTTCTGATCAGCAGCTACTTTAATACCCTTGTTCAACGTGAGATCAACATTAGAGGAGACAAATTCAGACTCTTGCAACCTCAAAGTAGTTAAAGATACATTAATTCTTGAACAGTATTGGACATTGATTAGTGTGTTGGTAGAGTAAATCTTCTCTAGCTTTAACAGAAGTCTTTGATGAGGAAAGCATTGATTGAGAAAGATCAATCCACAAAATCCTCAAATGACCAGCTGAAATTACTGACCAGTATCTTATCACCTTCTCTGACAATAGCATCAAACCTTTAGTCTATCAGAGAGGCCAACTTATCATATTTATCCAACATGGATTTAAAATATTTTCTTTGCTGTGAGTGCAATGCAATGAAACTTAACAAGGCATCATAAACATGGGCAATAAAATGTGTATTTCCATACTGCCCCTTCATAAGAATGAATCAGGAAGCAGATTCTAGCCTTGTATCTCTGGTGAAAGATGACAATAACTGTGGTGCTGTTGCAGGAGGAGACCATTCCATCTTACCACATATCTCAGCTGCCTTTTAGACATGCAACATTAATGCCCTTCTAGGAAGGACAACATAGCAAAAGTATGTCCCCAGTGTAATCTCTGAGCAATGTCAATGGCATGAGGAGGGAGAATACATATCCTTAAACTTCCCTTAAGGCACATATGTGAGCAGAGGCTTAAGGGCACAGACTGAGCTCACAGAGAGCTTAATCATCAGAGCCCCTGAAACCCATGAGGAAGATGTGAAAATCTTGTCTGTGTGTCCACGTAGCATTGAAGAGAATCTTTCCCCCCCCTTCAAAAACCTAAGCGTTGTCTTGATAAGGTGAATTATTTCCTTTTTTTTGATCAAAAGGAGGTGATCATAACTGTACACATATTTTTATATAAGTGCTTATTTTGTATCTCTGTGTGAAAAAGTAAATGTGTTGTGTAGCTGTTTCTCAAAAGAAGAAAAAACCTTTCATCAGCAAACTGTTTATGAGATTTTCAAAGCTTCTCTTATGATTGTCATAATTTTTATGTATTAATGTGGCAGTTTGAAGTTAATTTTGCCATGCAATGGAAAAGTGGAACAAGTATTGATTTTGGTGTATAAAAAGGAAAAAAGTCATTGAAAACTGTCTCTTCTAAACTTCTAAGTGACAATAGAGAGTATATTTCCTTACTAATATAATAAACATAATTTCACATCAAACTGGACCTTATAATAATAATTAATCATTGTTATTATCCTTGTTATTACCATTGTTGTTGTCTAGTAGTTGCAGACAAAAAAGCAAAAAAGTTAAGCATTCCAAAGCTAACCCAAATCTTGTAAGCTTTCATTTCAGAGTAGCTACATTTGCTGATTAACTATATAGTAGGATAAGTCACATACTACTAATAACAAAACCTGAAATTTACATGGAGTTTCATTACCCACGCCACAGCTATCAAATTCTAGTCCCTGAGGAATACTGAAGTAGTAGCAAGCATTTAAACATTACCTGGCTGAATTTCATTAGGAAACCACATCCCTGAGATTCAATAGCCTGAGGATGCTCAAGTAGACACACAACAGCTCTCAAGTGTCTTAAAATTAAATCCTTGGTTCTTTCTTCTTATGACTGATTTTTTTTTCCCTCTGCATCCTGGCCTGATTGTTCCATGACTATTCAATTCAGTTCTACTAATATTTCCTTAGGAATTTACCCAGCTACACAAATGGGATGTTTCCAACACAGATAATCCCTAGGCAAGATGATCAAATTAGTTCAGATTAAACTAATGTACCCAACAGCAAGACATACCTTTATTTCCTTAAAATCTTCCCTGTTCTGATGCTGACTGGAAAAAAAACACAACAATGGTTGTTTCCTTAAAACTAGTTAAATCCAATTTAGAACCAAATTCCTTAAACTGTCATTTCTATTTAATTAATTAATTAATTAATTCACTCTACTATGGAGATAAAATGTGTACGTATTGACTGGATGTCATGTAGCCTAATATATCAACTGAATAGCCTGGACATATAATA
Organism: Apus apus; assembly: GCF_020740795.1. Lineage (NCBI taxonomy): Eukaryota > Metazoa > Chordata > Aves > Apodiformes > Apodidae > Apus > Apus apus. Next base: position 112,106,161 of record NC_067284.1, on the reverse strand, counting down.
TGACAGAATTATACAATCCCAGAATGGTTTGGGTTGGAAGGGACCTTAACGATCATCTAGCTCCAATCCCCTGCATGGGCAGGGACACCTCCCACCAGACCAGGTTTCTCCAAGCCCCATCCAGCCTGGCCTTGGAACACTTCCAGGGAGGGGCATTCACTGTCTCCCTGGGCAGCCTGTTTCAGTGTTTCACCAATGTCACAGTGAAGAATTTCTTCCTAATGTCTAATCTAAATCTACCTATCACTACACGCCCTTATAAATGGCCCCTCCCCAGCTTTTCTGGAGCCCCTTCAGGCACTGGAAGGTGCTCTAAGGTCTCCCCAGAGCCTTCTCTTCTCCAGGCTGAACACCCCCAACTCTCCCAGCCTGTCTCCATAGCAGAGCTGCTCCAGCCCTCTGGCCATCTTCATGGCCCTCCTCCAGCAGCTCCATGTCCTTCTTGTGTTGAGGGCACTGGAAGTGGGCACAGTGCTCCAGGTGGAGTCTCACAAGAGCAAGGTACAATATTTCAAGCTGAAAACCACAGCAAAACGTTGGTTTACCATGCTTTCTCTTAAATTACTGATATATATTCAGAGCCCCTAATCTCCATCTTTAAGTAGCTTTTGTCTGGGAAAAATAAAGCTAAGAAAAAGTTGTGATAAGATTGCATTCCAGATTTTCAGTCTTTCACATTTACTATGTACGTGAGGTAACTGAAAGATTATGATTTTTCTAAACTGATGTTTACTTTGTGCATTTAAGGGTTATGCCCTTTACCACAGAAACCAGATATCTCCCATAAAACTTTCACCATAGAAGTGAGCCTAAAAGGACAACCCTCCTGCATGGTGCCTATGGCACCAGGCACTGGTGGAAACCTGAGGCGTGGGCTTCCCGGGGAGGGGGCCTGCCTGCCTGTGGGTGGTCTGTTCTGCTCTGGGAATCAAGATTGGTGGGTGGTGGGCCAGGGCTGGCATGCAGATGGGATCATGCATTGTGGTACCTGAAACAGTGCCCTGTGTCACCCTAACCTGGAGAGAAGTCACCAGAGAGCAGGGGGGTGCTTCTGTGGAGAAGGAAGAGCGGAAATCACTGGTGGCCTATGGGCACACCACACTGCTCCTGCTGCTGCTTTTGGGAGAATATTGTCTTCCTACAAGATCTTTGTGGAATCCTAGGGAGCCATAAGGCTGAAATCCTATTGCTGTTTTATGAGCAGAGAGCTGAGATCCCTGCCTGCTCCCAAAGAAGAAAGGAAGAGCCACCCGAGCCGGAGCCGCACCGCACCTCTGCCTGCAGCCATTGGAGCCAGCCCAGCTCAGCTGAGGGAGAGTGCACACTACCCGTGGTGGGGGGGGGGGTGTTCAACAGGTATCAAATAAAGCGAAATGGGGGTGGGGTTAACTGCTCAAACCCCTTGTTTTGTTTATGAACCCTTACAGAGCAATATGCGTGCTGATAATTACACTCAAGTCATGTAACTCCAAGTCAAAGAGCCTAAGAGTCTGCCTGGTACTTTTCCATTTCTATCTGGAGAACAGTGGCATAAACATTCAACATTTGAATCATGCCTAGTGACTCTAAATGTTTGTGGATGAAGAGAAATTCTTGTAATGTGTACATAATGTCTTGAAACATGTATGCAATCACATCATGTGTGGTCATCATGATTATTTACATTGTGACAATACACAGTATTCCAGTTCTTGGCCATCTGATAAATAAGACATGAATTTTCACCAAAACTTACAAAAACAAGTGGAAAGATGGAGAGTACACATAAACCATGATACATTATAGAGAAAAATACTAGCATCTTAAGTATTGCCAGTGTTTTTTGGTACTCATCATGGAAAGGGGAACTTTAAGAGAGTTACAGGGAGCATAACTTTGTGTATCTGCAGATGTTTTGCTTTTGATTCTTCATTTTGAGTTTCAGTGCCCTGACACATTGGAGAAAGAATCTTCACTCTTCATTGATGGGAGATTGATTATGGTCTACAAAATTACTTTCAAAAGCAAATGGGTATTTCCATCATTATGTATCTTTCCTAAGATACATACAAGTTAAAGAAACATACTGAAAGTCAATGCCTAGACTTGTTTTAACTCCCTTTCTTCCAATTTCACATTTTGGAAAGCTCTTGGATATGTTCACAGGAATGATAAGGCTGTGAAATTAAAGCAGGTGACTGAGCTATGTTTTCTGAGTCTTATTTGACAAAAATCAAATATTTGCATGCTACAATGAAAATAATTTATATCTTTTCCCATAGCTCTATGCCGTAATTATTCATTCATTTAAAATATATAATGAAGGACATTACCCTGCCACAGCTGAGAATTTTAAAACTTTTTTTTTTTTAAGTAGACTCTAAGCAGTTGAAATGTTTCTACAAGTCTTTTGGTCACAAATTAATGTGAAAACTTGGCCTTCTACAATCTGGGAATTTTAAAACTTTTTTTTTTTAAGTAGACTCTAAGCAGTTGAAATGTTTCTACAAGTCTTTTGGTCACAAATTAATGTGAAAACTTGGCCTTCTACAATCTGGGTCAGTTCACACTGAGATGAAGATACTTGCACCATTGTCATTTATCAGTTGAGAAACAAATTCATCACATAAAATGCAGCATTTCCTAGAGGAAAACAGGTGTAAATCAGGTAAAATATTTGCCTAGAAACTGGCAGTTTATCACCTAGGTGGTGATCCCTTTATATTTTTACTTTGTGGTGTGAAACAAAACAATTTCAGATGACAGGATGACAAAATACCTTTTCCCCCCTCCCCTCTCCTGCTGAAATCTTTAACCTCTCAGAGATTAGGATGCAGATACATTTTACATTTGAGATGAGCATCAGGAAATCCCAGATCTCAGCAGCGAGGCATTAAATATCTGCACGCACTTGGCACCGGCAGTTTGCCGCAAAGCCACATACTGTGGAGGGTTCTCCCCTCTGCAAAGGAGAAAGCAGCAAAACAGTTTGGAGATGTGGAACAGCTTGCACCCTGAGAAGAGGCACTTATCACAGAAACAGTGTGATTTTCAAGACCAGTCTGTTAATTGTGCTTGTGCAGCTTTCTGGGAGGCTCCACTGACGTGCTGCTTAGATGTACGAAACTGCTGCCGATCCCCACGGCGGTGTCTGCGCTCTCCCCCTGCTCGCCAAGGGGGGATTGGATCAGATGCATAAACTGGCACAAAAGAATACAGTTCTGCTGACTTCAGGGTGCTGTGCAGCTGAGCATCTGAGCTAATCTGCAAAATACATCCATCTCTTTGCAAACTTATTTCTTTTTTGTTGTTGTTGATTTTTTGTTGTGTGTTTTGCTTTTTTTTTGGTTGAGTGTCTCTTTTTATGCTAAGAAGTTCTTGCCCAGAATGTGCTGTGTTTGGTCTTTTTTTCCTTTCTTTTTTTAAGCATGCTGTTCAATTCCAGACAAGATTTTCAAAATCAGTAACAACTACAGTATGATCTATTGTATTTTTTAACAGAAAGCCAGTTAACAATTCCCAGTCATTCTCAACTGCTTTGCGTATCTTTGATGGGCACTGAACAGATTGAGACAGAGAGTCTGAATCCAAATTCTATCCTGTCATTAGGTGTGGACTTTGATAAATCTGTTCTGCTTTAAGCCTCTGAATGGTAGTTCCTGCTAAAACACAAGGGCTGGCTCTAGACCAGCTGCTATCCATTAGCTACCAGTATATTCTCAGTTATATTTCTCTGCAAATAAAAAATAGATCTGACCAAAAATATTGGAAATTTATTTTGGCCAATGGACATACCCAACTGGGTTTATACTTAGATGGCTTAGATGACAGTGATAGACCATTACCGTAGAATCATAGAATCATAGAATCATAGAATCCTAGGGGTTGGAAGGGACCTCGAAAGATCATCTAGTCCAACCCCCCTGCCAGAGCAGGGTCACCTAGAGTACATCACACAGGAAGGCGTCCAGGCGGGTTTTGAATGTCTCCAGAGAAGGAGACTCCACAACCTCTCTGGGCAGCCTGTTCCAGTGCTCTGTCACTCTTACAGTAAAAAAATTTTTCCTGATATTCATCTTAAACCTCCTATGCTCCAACTTGTATCCATTACTCCTTGTCCTATCACTGGTCATCACCGAAAAAAGCTTAACTCCATCGTCTTGACACTCACCCTTTACATATTTGTAAACATTGATGAGGTCCCCCCTCAGTCTCCTTTTCTCCAAACTAAAGAGACCCAGCTCCCTCAGCCTTTCCTCATAATTGTGGCCTTCATCTTCTTTGTGCCCTTACAATTCTTTTAATTAAAATTAATGGTACCTGCAAGAACGATAAAGAGCATAAGAACTATTTTGGAAGGAAGAAACATGCATTAATTCATTTCTTCACAAAGGACATTATCAGGCAAAGCAGCATCCGTCTCTTCATGAGCCAATATTTATTCAGTTTTCTGTTCTGATTAATTTAATGGTATTTAAAGCTCAGTGATTTTTACTTGATGTTGTAAGACCAAAAAGTTTACATGTGTAAAACAGAACCATAGGACTCAAATTTTGTCTTCAGAAGTTAGTGAAATTGGTACGTGAATTGTATGAAACGGTTTCTTGGAAATACAAGTTAACAGATTTATCTCTAACTCATTTAGGTGATGGGAGGACAAGTCAGCACTGTGCCATTAGTTGTGGTCAGGGTAGCATGACTCAGATCAACAGAGTACATTAGTAATGCTATTTAAGATCTTATATACTTCAGAGCTTGCATTTTTTGCAACCTCAATTAAACTTACTAGGTGGGGGATTTATCCCACTTGCCTGTAGACATCGAAAAATTAGTGTCTGGTCTAAATCATTCATCAAAATCTCCATACAATAAAGGGAAATATACCAGCAGAAATCCATTTTAGGGTATTTTAGGATATGAAGATTCATGTGCTGAAGTCAGCTACTTTCATCTACTGGCTAGTGAGGGAGCCTGGCAAAGCGGCTAGCATGTACAAAACCATAATATGGCAAAAGTTAGGTGACAGGATCTAACTTGTGAGTTCCTTTAAAAAAAAATCAACAACAAAACCTTTTAGAGAGTTTGGCAGTTTGCCTGGAAAGATGGGACCAAGAAAGCAATTATCAGAGGACTGAACATAAATATTGAGCAGAATGAAACAAAATTGGCAGAAATTGTCACTTTGTACTTTTCACTGCATGAACTTTCGCTCTCAGCGTCACCTGTATCAAAAATAAATACAAGAGATACAGGGAAATTCAAGAATTTCCTTCCTCCTGGAAGTAATACAAAGGTTTCAGCTCACGGAATAAAGGCTAAGTGAGTACAGACATGTTAAGAGAATGTATCCAATGTATTGTGGGATTAGACTGGAAAAAGACTGGACAAATCTCTGCTGTGTGATTCTGAACAACTGAGTCTAGTGTTGTCCTTTTACGTGACTGGGACAATGTAGCACAATCTGAATAGATAAGAATTAAAAGGAACATGAAAAAAAAAAATCAAGATTTTTCTTTTCTTTTCATAAAGGGTGAACAGATCTTTGTGACCTCTCTCAATGCTCCTGTGAATTCTAGTTTAGCAAAACTTTAAGGGAGAAGCCCAACCCCATGATCGAACTGCAAGCCTAACGGAAACTGCACTAGATGTTTCCTTCACTATGTCTGACATACAACTCAAGACATTTCACCGTTGAAAGAGGGATTGATGTCAGGAATGATCACTAGGAAAAAAAAAAATAGCTGTGTTTTTCTAATTATAAGCTGAACAAGAACAAGAGGCAAAACGAATAATATGGCTGAAAGTGTTCTTCTTTTCAGCATCACAGCATCATGATGAAAGCATAATATATGTGATGTTCACTGCAAGCTAGAAGGGTTTGTTTCAGTGGCAGGTAAAATACTGAATGTGAAATGTCATTCATAAATTGATTATGTCCCTTTATTATAAATACTTTTTGGTCTGGGACTTACAGTGTTATGAAGAACATCACTAAAGTGTAATATAGTTACAGGTGGGTTGAAAGTGATAAAAGCTTTGTTCAAAAAGCTGTGTTTGCAGTAGCTACCATTATACATCTTTTTACTATGTATTAATTTTTTGGGAACAAAGTCCATTAATGATGAGTGGGACTCTTGCATTATTTATTTCTCTGAGACTTGCATAATAAGATGATGACACGGGTATAAACAACATGGTGCATATTTTTACATGAAAATGCTCCAGATAAAAATGATGTGGCAGTGAGAGCATAACAGATACAGTAGTCATAATTTTGTCTGTGATTTGGGAGGTCTCTCATTCATTTGTATTATCAGATGTTGCTTATTACTCTTTCAAAAACCTAAATGAATGTAAGGTCTGATAAAAAAATATAGGCATGCATATAAGCAACTTAATACTGTAGAAGAAAACTGTTACATGTTCCATGAATATTTTCATGTACAGTATTACGCAGAGGACTCAATTCCAATTGACCAAAGGCCAACATTGTTAAATGTCTCCAAAGTTCATGTGCAACATGGCTCTTGAAAATGAAGCATAAGTTTCAGGAAGCAGAAGTTTCAGGAAACCCCACAGTAGGTGATTCTGTTCATATCTCATTGTTTTCCTGGTGAGTTTTTCATAAGACAATGTGGTAGAAATTTGAGGGAACATACCTCTGAAGAGCACATAAGTATTTATCTAAAATAAAGTATGAGGATAATTTCTACTTATTGTGGTCTTGTAATAGGCTTATCTTATTTGTGCAGCTTTCAGACTGTGTTTCATGGTTGAAAAAAATAAATTACTTTCTTACTCAAACTTACAGTGAGAAAAAGATTTGGGACCCAAGGTTACACTGTATTTCTCATTAATTTATATAGAGTTATGAAGACTATAGAAAGGCCAGTCTTAAACTATCCCAAATGAGGAATGAATATTAAGATAACAGACAATCCTTGCTTTTGTCCACTCTTATAGACCTTTAAGACACTCACCAGGATGCCAGCTCAAACCTGGGTGGCTCTTGCAGTAAAGATGGACTTAAGAGTTGCCTGAACTCAACAGTGAAGCACAATATTTGTCCTGACAGTGCTCTCAGCAGCTATTGCAAGTGAGAACTGCACTAAACCACAATGTGAAGCTAACACTCAGGTGTCTGAGAGGTGTTGGTTATTGATAAAGGTATATAACACTTTTCCAGGTGACTAATTTTTGCAGAAACTCAGGGAGAAAAAAGAAGAAACTGGGAGTTTCAGAGCCTGAGGCTGCACTACTGCGTATATGGTATGACATGAAGGAACAGTCTACGGCTCAGATTGCATCAAACTGAATTATAAGAAAAGTACCTGCTTCAGTACCACATATCAGTATGCTAAAATCATTTTTTTACTTTTCATTAACTAAATTTACCTATATAGTTGACTTGCTTGGCTACCTTTTTGTCTTCTTTCCCACAATCTGACAAAAGAGGGACCTTTGACGACTACTTCTGCTGATTATTACTTAGATACCTTTTTATGGATTTAAATCTGCTATCTTTAGACTCCACATTTCAAACATACTACCGCTGTTCCAGATGTTTTCTCTTGTTCTTAACATCAGAATAAAAGGTTTATTTTATGAGAGCATCATTCAAAGAGAGTTTGGCCAAGATGGCATTGTGATATCCTGCAACAGTGAAAAGTGATTCATCTTATCTCTGTTTCCTAGCCATGCAAGGTATCCATTCATTATTTTCCTCAAATAGAATGTTCCTATGTAGTACAAGCTTTTAAAGTGCTCTTTATCTTCATTAAACTGTCACACCAGCTGACAAAGCTTTCACATTGAACTCCAGCAGCACCAGTATTAAACAACTCCTACAAAGTTCTCTGGTGTAAACAATATTTTTACAGTACCTGAAGCATAGTAGATGATGTCTCAGCTGGCTACTCAAGGGTGTCAACTTGTAGCCAGCTACTTATAGCTGTCACACCCTTAAACTGACAGGGAAACCAGATGTGATTATGTTAGTCACTGGTTTTCCACACTGGTATTTCCTTGCATTCCTAGAGTTAATGTAGGAGACCTGCATGGATGAACAAAGAACTCCTGGACACACTTAGATGTAAAAAGAAAGTCTACAGAGGGTGGAAGCAAGGGTAGGTAGGCTGGGAGGAGTACAAAGAAGTTGTCTGAGCATCCAGGTGTCAGGTTAGGAAAGCTAAAGCCCTGATAGAATTAAATCTGGCTAGGGACATCAAGGGTATATTAGAGATAAAAGGGAGACTAGACGGAAATGTGGGCCCTCTCCAGAAGGAAACAGGAGACCTGGGCATGCAGGACATAGAGAAGGCTGAGGTACTCAATGAGTTTTTCACCGCAGTCCTCACCAGTAAGGGCTCTGCCCACAGCACCCAAGTTGAAGAAGGCAAAGGCAGGGACTGGGAGAAGGAAGATATGCCCACTGTAGGAGATGAGCAGGTTTGAGTCCATCTAAAGAACATGTAAGTGCACAAGTCCCTGGGACCTGAAGAGATCCATCCATGGCTCCTGATGGAACTGGGAGATGAAGTTGCAAAGTTGCTTTCCATTCTATTTGAAAAGTCATGACAGTCTGGTGAAGTTCCCACCGACTGGAAATGAGAATATTCAAATTTGGGATCTGACCTGCACTTAGAAGATGAAAACCAATAGAATGGTTTAATGTATAAAATGAACTTTCTGTACAGATGTGTATATCAGTAGCACGTACTACAACATGTACACCAGCAGTTGGCCAGGATCATTTCCCACTCCAGAAGCCTCTGTAACTTCTTCTCTTGCCCTGCACAGCTGGAGATACTTGACAAGTGAGATTCAGAGCTTCCCCAATTCTACAGTCCTTCTAGGTGAGGCATTCTGATCTCATACTTACTTTTTCCCCACAAGTATTTTAAATTTTAACATTATTTACAGGAAAGGCTATTCCATTCACTGGTTAAAAGATGTCAACTTGACTTTTAGATGCTGCAGAACAAGTCTGAAAGGTACTCTTGCAGGAATACCAAGATTTCTTTGCAAAAGTGTATTAGATTTGACTGGTAGAATTGCTACAGAGTACAGAAAAAGCAGTGGGGAAAAAAATCACTTCTTAGTGGCACTTCAGTCTATCTACTCAGGCCTTTTGTCAATATTTAAAGGTGACATTCAAAAACAACAAACTGTGAGTTATATTACAACTCCAATAATTTTGTTCCTATAATTTATCAACATGCAACAGATCCCCTGCAAAACAAATAATGACATTTGAATAGCTGAGATTTAATAACCTTTTCAGTCTTTCATATTTAAGTAATCTTTCCATATGTGCTATAAATTTAACCCTTTTTTCCTTTTTCCTCTGTGTTTAATATACATTCAATCCAATGAGATACTTACAACCTTATGACATCTATAATGATTTGTAATCTGAACATCTGGCATGAAAATATTAAAGTTATGGAAAAAAAATTATCAATGGAGTACCTGTTCTTTTAGATTTACTTACCCCAGCACATGTAATTAGTGATGTACTTTTATGGATATATGGTAAAATGTCAATGCAGCAGCACTACAACATCTGCTACTATTATTGTAGTCCATTATAATATTTTTTCACTGAGAAGAAGCATTTTGATTTTACTCTTCTTTCACAACACAGTAAGATACTGGCCATATTCAGATATTCCCAAATTAATAGCAGATATTTCACAGCAAAGACAAGGAGACAGTGAGAACGTGAGTGAAGAGGAGGGGCTGGGGAAAGATTTAAATGAAAAATGGAGAAAGGAAAAGGAAAAAAAATACCTTGCTATACCATTGATAATAGCAGAAATATTCAGATTTACATGCGTAAGAAACTTTTGTGTCTCTAAATTCAAAGATACATATTTTCTGCAGTATATTCCAGAGATTACATATGCTGTGTGATAAATAGAGCTGGAATGATTCTAACATACTGCAAGAAAAAGTTCTCCTCTGAATACCTTTATCTTTGAAAAAAACATGCTATGCTAAATGGTTTGAAGTTCAAGATACCCTGATGCACCCTAAAAAATCCTTATCTTATTCTCATTATCTTGTGACTAAGTCTGCCAAGCATTTTCTCCAAGTATCCCATCTGCCCAAAATCTACCACTGATCACCAGTTTAGCTTTCTCAATTTAGGGGAAAAATAGAATTATTTTTCATTGCCTTCTGCCCAAGCCTCTGGCAGTCACATCAACAGTCCCATCTGTTCTTTTTCCAGCTTAATCCCACCCAGATCTCTGATTTCAGGATTTGCAATTTAAAGGGGGGGATATGTGATAGGCATAATCATTGCATTTATTCCATTCAATACACTTGCACAGCAGCTCACTTTCATTCTCATACCTGCACACACGTGCACATGCACACGTGAAGACTTCATTCTAAACATACCTTTTCTTAAATGAAAAAGATCCAATACTTAAAATGTGAGATATGTTCAGCAAATCATAGCTTTGGCTTGACTGAGTCTTGCTATCCTGATGAATTTGCTGAAGAGCAGGGATGTCAGAGTTGCTAAATCACCAGGCCTGACAACTCATGCTGCAGATTTTCAGAATTGGACTGGAGGCAGCAAAATAAAATGTGTATACATATGTCTTAAAAATGTCGTCTTGTATCACGTGTCATTGTTCTAATATTAAGAAGCAAAGACTGTTGCTCTGTCACTGAGGAAATGGAGTTTACATGACAGAATCACAGAATCACAGAATCCTAGGGGCTGGAAGGGACCTCGAAGACCACCCAGTCCAACCCCCCTGCCAGAGCAGGGTCACTCAGAGCACATCACACAGGAACGTGTCCAGGTGGGTTTTGAATGTCTCCAGTGAAGGACACTTCACAACCTTTCTGGGCAGCCTGTCCCAGGGCTCTGTCACTCTCACAGGAAGGAAGTTCTTCCTGATATTCACATGGAACATCCTATGTTCCAGCTTGCACCCATTGCCCCTTGTCCTATCACTAGACATCACTGAACAAAGCCTGGCTCCATCCTCCTGACACTCCCCCTTAAAATATTTGTAAACTTTGATGAGGTCACCCCTCAGTCTCCTCTTCTCCAAGCTAAAGAGATGCAGCTCGCTCAGCCTTTCGTCAAAAGGGAGATGTTCCACTCCATCAACTTTGTGGCTCTGCACTGGACTCTTTCAAGCAGTTCCCTGTCCTTCTTGAACTGAGGGGCCCAGAACTGGACACAATATTCCAGATGCAGCCTCACCAAGGCAGAACAAAGGGGGAGGAGAACCTCCCTTGACCTACTAACCACACCCTTTCTAACACACCCCAGAATGCCATTGGCCTTCTTGGTTACAAGGGCACATTGCTGGCTCATAGTCATCCTCCTGTCCACCAGGACCCCCAGGTCCCTTTCTCCTACACTGCTCTCCAGCAGATCAGCCCCCAACCTGTACTGGTGCATGGGGTTGTTCTTCCCCAAATGCAAGACTCTACACTTACCCTTGTTGAATCTCATTAAGTTTCTCCCCGCCCAACTCTCCAGCCTGTCTAGGTCTCACTGAATGGCAGCACAGCCTTCTGGTGTGTCAGCCACTCCTCCCAGTTCGGTGTCATCAGCAAACTTGCTGAGGCACACTCTGTTCCCTCATCCAGGCCATTGATAAAAATACGGAACAGTACCGATCCCAGTACCAACCCCTGAGGGACTCCACTAGTCACAGACCTCTAATTAGATTCTGTCCCGTTGACCACAACTCTCTGACTTCTTCCTTTCAACCAGTTCATGATCCACCTCACTACCTGATCATCAAGACCACACTTCTTCAGTTTATCTACGAGGATGCTGTGGGAGACAGTGTCAAATGCTTCACTGACATCAAGATAAACCGCATCTACCACCCTGCCATCAACTATCCACCTAGTTACTTCCTCATAGAAGGCTATAAGGTTGGTCAAACATGACTTCCCCTTGGTAAAACCGTGTTGACGCTCTTAATCACCCTCTCATTCTTGACATGTCTAGAGAAGATTACAACAGAAGATATATTTACATATACAGAAGATACATTTATATTACAGATATATTACAGTTATAAGATATATTACAGAAGAAATATTTACATCAGAAGATATATTTTGTTACTTTTATTTTTTTGTGCTATTTATGCTATTTGTTTATTTGTTCTATTTGTTGCACAAATAAGAACTCAGACAAGCAAATAAAAATTCGTAAACAAGTTGGCCTGAAAAATTTGTAGGATGCTTCTGGGACCACACAGAGTTTAGCACCTACAGAAAATAAAGTCCTATACTGCTTCCAAATTAGATCCACTAAGGAGAATCCTGAAAGCCTAACTTCCTTTTTCACATCATAGAGAGAAAAAAACCCAAAACAATAAAGATAATGGCATAGAAAATACAAATCACTTAAATCTCTGGGCCAAAATCTAGGGTGATGATGCTTATATTACTATAAGCCTCTATAGTGGTGTGAAAATACCAGGCTCACAATAACTCAGAATAACTCTGAAATGTGGTAAAGCTTTCGGTTTGGACACAGGTTAAGATTAGGGTTTCCTTGGACTCACCAGCAACCAATATTTTTCTAATAGAGCTCAACAGGAAGAGACATTCTTTCTTCATACCTACTGGGGAATATATCACACAAACAGTGCTAGTTTGTCAATATCTCTCCTTACAGACTGATTGCTGCTGATTTCTGTGGCAGTCTGCATGAAAATGCCAAGACATAAGAGCTGAATTCTAAAAAAAAAACCTTTAAATATTTTTAACAAATATCTTAAAGTTATAATCAACAGAATGTCTTTTTTTTATGTGGACACTTTACAAACATCTTATTAAAAAAATAAAAATAAAAGGGTCTCACGTGGTAATGAACTCTTAAGTTTACTTCTGCATATGTGGAATAAAAATTACATTTGCTTCTACATATGCATAATCAAGCCTTATAAGTGGTACCTCTAAATCCAGCCAGTGATGTGGGATACAAGGTAAACTGTAGATGTCCTGACAGTCTTTAATACTTTCCCAAGATTTTATTCATATGGTTAGAAGGATTATAAGATTCTCCTAACATACTCTTGTAAAACAGAAAATTGAAATAATTCCTGTTGAATAAGTTGCCTTTCCCTATTACACATACAGAATTTTTTTTAGAAAACAGGTTTTCAAGTTTGAAATACATCATTGCTGGCCTATGTCTTTCTCAAATTCTTCAAATTCTTATGTAAACTCTGAGGAGCAACGAAGTTTCACATGACAGACAAATCCTGAATCACAACTTAGGGAGACATGGCTTACACCTACTCCTGGAGATGCACTGGCTGCTGCTCTTGAGAGTCAAGTCCATTTAAGCCATAATACGTGTCTAGGTCTTCTCAAAAGTCGAATACCTACAAGAGCATTTCCAAGGCAGCAGTACCTCAGAAACAAACCATTGGTACTTTGGATCGTGATCCAAATATTCCTATCAAACAATATTGACATCAAACATCATGGCTTTAGACCAGTGTTTCAGGAAGTAAGAACATTAAAGTTTAGAACAGTTTGATTTTTCTTATAAACTGCATAGTGATATAAGTTTTGGCCTTAAAAATCTGTTTGATTTTCATCTCTTTTTACTTGCTATAAGAGGCTGCCAAAAAAGACACAAAATGAAATAAACAAGCAACCCCTACAAACAAAAAACTAAGGTCTGTAAAACCGGGGCAACTTACACTGTTCCCATTTATAAAGCCTTTGAGGATTTAGAAGAAAGAGTGATTTAGAGAAGCAAGAGAATGCTCCCATTTTATATTTAATGAAAATGACTCTTACATTTTACAACTTGGTAATGTACTGTCTAATTTAATTTCTCTTCATTGTGAAAGATTATCTGCTTGCACACACTTTTGTATGGTCACAAAAGTGGTCCTCTCTTGAAGAATCTACTTGTTTAACCACAACACAAACACCTTCTTCAACAAGACACTTCACCTGCAGACCTTTTCTTACACTGGACCTTCACCAGAAGACTTTTTCTTACATTATTCTGGAAATCCCATAGCTTCTGGATAGACCATGTATTTCCTTTTGGATTACGTCTCACAGTAATTCTTATTTACATGCCGTCCAGATATGAAATAAATTTAGGCACCAAGTAAACCTAACTTGAGTGGAAGTGGCATATTAATGCATGGTTCTTCTCTATATTCAATAGGCTTCTGAATGTCACTTCAGGAAAAGGTGTTTTGTTGGAAGAACACGTATTCAGCAAGATTATGCTGCACTACAATTAGTCTGATGTTTATTTCCACCTCTTTACTTCATTGAAACAGATGAAAAAAGCGTTCAAGAAGGTATAAATTAATCTGACACCACCTATATTACATTAGAGGCTACTGTGTGTATTATATAGTTTTGGAGTACGAAGATAAACCAGGGAAAAATGTAGTGCAAATTGTATTTAAATGAAAGGAAGCTGTCCTCAGACTGATGGAACACATCCTTCACTGGGAGAAGATGGTGGATCTGCAGCAAAACCGGAAGAGTTAGCCTGATTCATAGTAACAGAGAGATGGACTGGCCCTGGTAAAGGCTGGAAGGATTCCATTCAAGACATTTGCAGCAGTGCTAAGAGTTGGAGGATCAAAAAAGGAAGGAAAAAAGCAACAACTTTGTGACTCACATTCACAAATCTAAATGGAAAACATTTCTCCCCCTACCTCTAGGGCACAGGATTATCTGCTGACAGAAATTCGTAAACAGTACCAATGTACACTGACCATGCAATACCATGAAGAAGAATCTCCTTTTTTCTGCTTCCCTTCTCACTTTTTTCTTGTCTAGAGGCAAAATTCATTGCATGACAGAGTGCGAAAGCTCAGAAATTTTATTAAAAAATAAGACAAGAAAAAGGAAACAGCTTGACAAATAAAAGGGGGAGAATAGCCATTGCAGCAGAATAAATCCCAAGCTAGTTAATCTTACTAGCATCTGCACATGTAGGGGGGCAGTGGGAACGTGACAACCACTGCCATGCTCCTGTCACACTGCCATAATCAAGCAGTTTTATCAACTGAGGGTCAGTCTTGAAACCAACAAAACTGAAGAAGAGTGCATAATATGTTTACAGGTCACAGCAAGAACACTTTCATTTACCAGGAAATGAGAATAGAGCTGTGCTGTGTCTCTGACAAGAAATTGCCATTTCTTTGTAGGAATTGGTCGTTTGCCAGCGTTTCCTCTAAGTGCATCTTTCTTTGGGGCTGCTGAAGGAATTGTCACTGGTCCAAAACCAGCATACTTCAAGTGTCAGACACCAAGTGCCTCAAGTGGCCCAGTAAACCAAAATATGCATTTAGAGGACTGACTGTTCACATAAGCAAGGTTATTTTTGATAATCGGGAGGCTCACTAATGAACTATTTCATTAAAATAATGCCTGGATTTGTACTTTCATCTTCCAAAATTACTACATTTCTGTTCCAGAACCAAATAGCTTAAACAACTTTTGTCTTTTCTTGCTTTCTTTATAAAAAATCCTGTGGGCAGCTCAGCTGGCATGTAGATGAGCTAAAGGTTTAGACTAGCATGAAGGCAAAGATGGAAATCCTGTTTGGACAGCAGAATAGGACTTTCTGGCACACTGAGGCATTGTTACAGGCTCAGGGTTGAAATATACATGGACCTGGCTTAAAATCCCCACCAAGTCCTGGTGGAGAAAGGCAGAATGGCCTAAGCTAAGTGCCATTGCCACACAAGGCTTCTCACTGGAAGTGGCTGAATTTATTATATCTTACTGTCTCATGTAAGGGTTGAACAAGCTGTTCTGTTGGCTGACTATTCTTCGGGTTAGATAGGTTTCAGCACGTTTCAACCCAAGGAATTTCAACACATAACCCAGGAAAGGGGAATTGGGTTTGTCTGAACTATTTAGGTGGTAAGCAGCTTCAGCAACCTTGTTCTGATGATATTAAAAGAACTGGGGGATTTGCAAACATTTTCAAACCTCATTCCATTTTCATCTTTGCCATCATACTCATCAACATACAGTTCACTCCCGAAGTGCTGAAAAATTCCATAAATTCTTATTCAGGGGAAACTTTTAGCTAGGTGGGTTGACAGCTCAGTTTCAGCATTAATCCAAGTAATTGTATATACACAGTGAATGTTTATAATAAAAACATGGAAGTTATATTTAAGCTATATCCAACCCTCCTTCAGAGAAATCAGGAAGGGCTGAACTCAATGAGATAGCATGTAGCTCAGGCAGATCCTTAGTACCAGTACAGAGAATACTTAGGTTTAGAACCTTCTTCTTGAAAACAGACATCAAAATACATGTGAGAACCTAATTTGGGATTATCAATTTTTTTAATATTCTGAGAAAGTGTCAGCAGCCTCAAAGTATTTCCTCTGACAATAAATTGGCACCCTTGGAGCTGCAAGTTAATCACATTTTTTGTTTGTTTAGACACAGTAAGTTCAATGGGAGGACAACTCAGATGGACCCTTCTCTTTTGCTGGTGCTCTCAGATGAGTTCTTGTCATGTTTAATATTGTTCTGTTAAAGCTGCACAGTTAATAGCTTATAGGAGCTGGCAATCATCCAATTTGAAGAGAGATTGTTTTACGTTGTTGTGAACACTTATTGAGAATACTGGGACTTGTTTGGGTCTTTTTTTTTAGCTGTTTTTGTTGCTTTCTTTTCATTACAGCACTCGAGTAAAATGCTTGTGTTTCATAAAAAACCCCAACACAACAACAAACTACCCAGCAATTCAAAAAGATCTATACCAGTTTCATGAGTATTGTGCTTTTCTAAATTAACAGACTGTAAAATAAGTTAAAAAAACAGTTAAAAAGAAAAGGTAACATTCAGAATCTGTATTTCCAGCAGATTGTTTTCTGCTGTGTACTGATGCTATTTCTATGTGTTGATGATCAGATTTACTCACTCCAAGCCCAGAATCTCAATGATCCTTGTCGTTAAAAAAAAAAGAAAACAACAACCCATAACAAAACAAAACAGAGAAACAACAACAAAATTATGACAAAAAACACCGGAGTTTCTAACATTTTGCTTTTTCTGTTTTTAGATCATCACATTTCAACTGAATAGACATCACTGAGATCTAGGCATGGCTGGAAAAGCCAGTCCTTTTGAGTCCAGTCATTTCTGGAGGGGAAAAACAAAATAAAACACAAAAAAAAAAAGAAAGGAAAAAAAAAAAAAGAGAGGCTCGAAACGTTATCAAGAATAGTGCAGACGTGTTCTTGGCTAAGTTATGCATGTTTTAAAGATTGCTGTTTGCTTAATTACTGGTTCATGTTTTGGTACTCGTGTAACTTTATTTTGAAACAACCCTCCAGTCTGCACTACTTACGTAGATTGAAAAGACAAAAGAGAAAATCTGTGCAAAGCTTTAAAAATGTATAATCAGACTGTTTCAGCTACAGTCCATCAGCTCCAACCCTGATTAGAAAATTTCCCTTATTTTTAAGAGTTCCTTCATCAGATGCATAACAAGTTCCTTAATATATCGAAAATGTTTGCCGTTTGGCTCAAATCTCCTTTAGAAAACATATTCTGGCTACAAATGAAGAAAAAAATGACATGTAATAAAACTCAGTTATTCTGAGGAGAGAGCATGGGTATCAAAAGGAGGTGTGAAACAGGAGAACATGGAAGCTCCTTCTGAGAATAACCCATATTATGTCTGCGTTTTATACTGGGATCATAACTATGGAAATCAGAGGCACTATGTAATCCTCAGCTGCATGGATGCCTTACAAAAGATGCAACCTTTGCTGGAGTCCTTAACCTTAAAACCTGGCTTTTGCTACACCACTGGAAATTAGCCTCTTCCACACTCGTTGCACTGAAGTATATGATTCTTTATTCATCTGCAATTAATTTCTTTGTCTTTGACTCTGGTCATTCTACCCCCCTTTATTCTCTTCTCTGAGCATGAACAAACTTCCTGCTTGAAGGTATTACTCCCAAGAGGCAGCATCCCCCATGTTACTCACATGAAACAAAGACCGAAGCCAAAATGTGTGATTTCCTTATTCTTAATGTCTTTAGTTAGTCCTTGCCTGCATATTTTTTTTTTAAGTGATAGCTTTTTTCTTGTTTGTACCTTATTTTAACCAGTTTCATAACCTGATGAGTCATTTGTGGCATGGCTCAGCACTGCAGATTTAAACTTTTAATGTGAGAGTGTCAGACATCTACTGATACTCTAAGCACTATATATACTATCCCGTGGCCTTCTCCAGCTGTAGCAGTCCCAGAGAATTAGAAGGCAGTGAAGCACAGCACTTCTTTACAGTACTGGTTGTCTTTGGTCAAACTAAGCTTTTCTAAATCCCCTGATATTATATTCTATTAAATAGTTTCTGAAATTTATTTTTAAGTTCTCATAGTTTTCTGAGGTGCTGAGATACATCTCCTTCTCTTAACCCTGGCTTCCTTGCTGGATTTTGCCTTCTATCCTCATAACCCATCCCAGCTTCCAGAAAGTCAATAAGCCTTTTAGGTCATAGTGAATCTCATTTATCTGCTTCCTGCACCATGATATCATACCTGTTAGCTGGATATTTCCAAAGCACCCATTGCTTTCATAAAAATTTCCAGACTACTGCTATGACATTGGAAGGAAAAGTGTAGGATGTTTTGTTTAGTTTAATTTACAATTTCATCTTTGTTTTGAATATAGAATAAAATCATATTAATTTTCACAAAAGGGAAGTAACACTCTCAAATCATATACATCAGCAAATGCATTAAAAAATATGCACCAGTTTTCATGTTTAAAAACAACATATTTCCTACCTAAAGAGTGAAAAGAAAAAGGGTAGGAAAAGATTGTCACAGATTCTAGGCTAAATAAAACTGAGATATGAGTAAGGTCTCTGATGTGGATTGCAGAGGAAAGGTCTCCAGAATACCTCTACTTGAATTAACTGTGTCTCATGTGAGCCCTTGAGGAACTACTCCCAACCTAATATGTAGGTCCAAAACTAGGACTTATCCTCTCAAGGAGGCAGCCTCACCTTTACCTGAAAAGAGGACGCAGATGATTAACTTAAGTAGATTGTTATCTTTTCTATATGAAATGTGAGATGAGTTACTGCTTATAACTACTGTGAAGAATTCCTCCCAAGAGTGTATCAAACCTTGTGGCTTCCTAATCTGCTAGAAAGGTGTCTTCTACATGGTCCTCACTGTATTCATTAGGGTCATGGCCACATTTTTAGGAGGTATCATTGCTCTCTGGCTTTGGAAGAGATGCTGAGACAGTAACCCATGCCCTCACTGTTAGAATTCAGAGCAGAGGGATGCTCCATGACAGCCAGTCTATAGCCCACAAGCCTCAGAGGGATTTCTCTGAACTGTAAACTCATTATTTGACATTTCCTTTTGTTAATTCTATTCCACTTTATAGTAGTAAATAATGAGCCATCAGGGTTCTCTTCCTAAATTGTTGTCAGTACATTCATTGCCCTGTAGTCTTGGTCGGGGTTGTTTAGATGGTGCTAGTCCTCATGAAGCTGTTGTGAAATCAGTGGGAGAGAAGGATCCTGGTGTGGCTCAATCACTGAGCTCCTTCTGGCATGCACCAGTGTCATAGCTAAAGAAGTACAGTAGCACAAAACATCTTGCCTAAAGATCTGTGTGTATTTCATAGGTGGCTGAAACACTGAGTATATTTATAAACCTGCCTGACAAGTAAACTCTATTTTAAAAACAAAGAACAACAACAGCTACTCTTGTAGATTAGAGAGGATATAATTAAGGAGTCTCAGGGGTCCGATGAGTTTCTTGCTGAGAAAAAGAACACAATGTCTCATAAAACCCTTTTGCCTAGAGAAGCTTGACACATGATGCTATTTTCCTGTGAATTATATGTTGTCATTTAAACATAAGACCATAAACTTACTGACTTATGAGAAAGCTTTTTAAAATTTTAATGTGTAGAAAAACTTTGCTCTTGCTTTATAAATGGTCCCAAATTAATGTAAATCCTGGTGAAGAGAAAATGAAAAAATGCAGAAAGACAGAAAAAAAGAGAAAACACAGTTGTATTTGCCTTGCAGCTCCCAGAGTCCTCTGTGCTGATAGGGGGTGACAGATAGAATATGACAAGATAATTCTCCAAGGAGAAAAGCAAACCGAATCAAAAAATATTTCATGTGAAATTTAAAATTTTGCTAGAAGTTATGTTTGATAATAAATCGATAAATGTTGGCATTTGCCTCATAGTTAGCACATTAAATTACTGTAAAAAATAAGGGCTAAGTTACATCTGAATTAATTTAAGTAAAGATTTGTACACGAGATACAGCAATAGTTTGCAACACCAATAATTCAATGAAATGAATGGAATATCCATACAAGGGATTTCTGTGTGCCTTACATTCCATGAAAATTCTAAAAAATTGCATTCACTTGTATTTGATAAGATATATAATCATGCTACTGAGCAAATACCAGAAATATTTAACTTTAATTCCATTCCTCAGTGTTATACTTCAAATATTCAGTATAATGCCACTATAAAATCAATACCTCACAACTACATTATAAACCCCACTTTATTATTAGAAATATAAAATGCTTATTAAACTAAGGAAGGGAAAAAATAAATAAATGCAAAGAACAGCTGGGTACCTGTTTGTTCTTTTTCGGATACTTTAAGAAATGACATCTAGAGTTTTTAAAAACATTTTGTTTTCACTGAACAGGTCCCTCACAGCTTTGCAAGCCAGTACAATCACCTCAAAGTATTTTAGTAAAATGTTTATAATGAGTTTTAGCATTTTCACAAAAAAGACCCACCAAAACAACAGAAAAACCCCAACCTTCCAAACCACTTAAAGGTTTCACATTAACAACATGTCAAAAATGGTAATGTTTTGATTATTTATTCATTATTTGCAGTTTCTTATTATCACTCTGGGAAAACAAAATAATTAAAAAAATAAGAAAAATAAAATCTTGCCTTTTTATACATTCTTGAACCAAATCTAATTTCAGCATATTCTGAAATATGCATTTGTTTTGAGGAATAAGGCTTCTGTATAGATAAAGACAAAACAGAATCACATCAGTACAGTAAGTCATGAGGACAACTCCTCTGAAGTTTGCTCTCCAGCTAAGCAGTTAAGTACACACAAAAAGTGCTTACAGAGTCAGTCCTTAATCATATGCTGAAGCAAAACAATATTTCTCTGTTTTCTGAAACCTGAGACAAGCAACTTGCTATTTAAAATTGCTATGACTGAGATATCACAGTATGTGCAAGTCTTGTAAATGGTTCTGAATAAGAAATGAATTTAAGATTTCTGGAATTAGCAAAGTAAGTTTAACAATGTAGATTGACAGAAAAAAACACAATGTAGGGAGAAAGCACAGAGGCAGTCCTCAAAGTTGATATTTAGAAAACTGCAGGAAAAGAATACAATAACTCCTTGTCTTTTCATAGTTCATTTCAGATACATTTATGTGCACTATAGTACAAAATATTGTAAGAAAAGCATGTGTCTGTTCTCTTCAAAAAGCATAATTAATCATCCCTGAAAACTACCTTTTCACTTACTTCCTTCAGAGAGCTTAAGACAGAAGAATTAACTAATACTATCTAATTGTAAGCACCTTAATTTTTTTCCTTGGATTCTTAAAACAACTGTTTCATTGGGAAGTTTGTACTGATTTATGTTTTTTTCCTTCTTTAGAAAACTATCATTTTTATTCTTTTTCTCAATATATTGATATTTTCCAGTAGCAAAACCAGCACTATTTAATGGGAACTATATTGTGCAGCATCATCTTCACAGGTTTGGGGCATAATAATTTTCCTTAACTTGTTTAGAAGGTCACAATTCTTTGCTTACATAACACATGCACCATTTAATAACTATTCATACATAATGTGTTCATAGAAACAGTTTTCTGAGATAATATGTACACACCAAACTTCCCCTTATACTCATTGACTCAATCAAGTGTAGTGGTGTTTCTCCTGATAACTGATGACACTGGAAATAAAACCAGAATTAACTCCCTTTTTTAACTCCCACGCAGACTGCTTATCCACTAACTAAATGATTCATTACCATTTCACAGGATTGTTAGCCATTCCTGTCTGTGGGTATTCTTCATCACACTGGGAATAACTGACTTTTTTTCCTCTCATTTCAACATTCTCATTTCCTTTCTAACTTTTGTGACAGGAAACAAAAATTTATGAAAGAGAAAGAAAGAGAAAAAAAAAAAAAGAGGGAAGCAAAAAACCCTCACAGGGTTAAATGATTCTCAGTGTTGCACAACAATTCTGAATTCTTTATTTACCTGACTTACATGTCAAGCAAAGGCATGGTGTTATCCACTTCCTCACAGTGCTTGGGAAGAGCAGTAGTTCTTGTCTGTGCAGTATTTGAGACCTGTTGGGGAAGCAAAGAAAAAGGCTTATTGAATTTTAATGTTGAACTAATGTTACATTTGTAGTCAGCTGCATTAGATGGGTGACTGAAAGTTGAGAGGAGACAGTAAGAAATGGT
The DNA here is from genome assembly GCF_020740795.1 of Apus apus. Taxonomy (NCBI): domain Eukaryota; kingdom Metazoa; phylum Chordata; class Aves; order Apodiformes; family Apodidae; genus Apus; species Apus apus. The sequence continues at coordinate 112,083,647 of NC_067284.1, read as the reverse complement.
TTCCCCCTTTTACCAATGAGTTCAAATGTTCATCCTGTCCTTTCTGTGAACCCATTATTTATGACAAACTCTTTTAACCAATATATAATTCATGAAGAAATCCTTACAGAACAACATTGTAGACAGATGATTGTGTGACAGCTTTTTAGACTCAAGAAAGTGTCAAGTTGCCTGTGTTCATGGTACTAGAGGTAGAAATACAGCCAGTCCAAAGTAAGCAGCATAATATCTTGAAGAAATAAGGTGTAGGTAAATCACAACAAATGTGACTTGCCAAATGAGTTTGCATTAATTAAACTGCAATTTCTGTGTAAAAAAACATGTAACCCTCACTCAACTCTTTGCAGGTTCTTGATCTTTTTATAGGATGACTGGTGTTTACTGTAGTTGTTGGGTACCCTGTGGTTGCCTTTGCTGAACAACTAAAGCAGTGCAAAAACGGTGAGGGACCAGCCCTCAGGACCCACACTTGCAGGAAGTGACACGTCTTGAACAAAGTCTCGTTTGCATCCCAAAAGACCTGCCTGAGAGAATGGAGACAGCTGTGATGGCTGCACATGGCCTAGGGCCTGCATGTACAGCGATTTTCTGTTACCTAACTCTAACTTTTCTTCTCCTGTTCCCTGCCTCTTCCTCCTTCCCTCTCCTTTTTTCTCCCTCCTTCTCCCTCCATTTCCTTGGATGGTGACATTTTAATCTGTCTCCCTGGAAGGGCCAGGTCTGAGACTAAGGTCGGATCCAGCCTCACCTGGGCTCTTCTCTCAGAAAATGTTTAGAAAGCAAAGGGGTCCAGTCTGAATCTCCCTGGGTTGCTCTACCTGGGTGGTGACAAAAACTCACAGCAAAAATTTATAAACTACTTTTTTTCAATTAAATTTCAGCATTTGAATTCTCTTCTTTAGAGGAATATGAAAGAGATTAAAGATGTATGTTCACATTAACTATTGGGCTTTTAGTGTGTGGCAACAAAATTCACCCGCATTCTTTGTGTTGTATTTATGTCCATTCTGTATTAGCCAACACCTTACTTAATAACATATGAATAATAATGCATGTTTTATAGCACACCTAGTATGAAATATAGCTGAATTGATCCTAGATGTAGCCCCCAGTACTGTTTCATTACCACATCTCTCATCTATTTTTCAGCCCTAAGATAGTGCTCATCCCCACACAAAATTGAATTAACTGTCTTCAAAAAAGGAAAGCAAAGAATAATTATTACTACTAATAGTGCAGCTAATCATCTGAGGAGGAGGTATTCGCAGTGTAAATAAATTAAATTTTTAAAAATAATGAGTTATCTTAATGGATTTTATCCCTGTCAGTTAATAGTATTCCAGAAAAATCAGTAATAAAGAAAAATATCTTTGCCTATATAAATATCCCTACCTATTATAATCATACCCCAGGGTAACAAGTTCTTAAACCAAATACAAAATGTTTCTGGTAGTCAAGGTAAACTTGGCATTTTATTTATGCATTGTGTGATTTTTAAACCACAAATATGAGAAACTGAAGTGATGAGTATTTACCTTGTCAGCAAGTTGTAATTACTTTACATGATACAGGTTTTAGCCCCATTTCTGTAAATTCCTACCCCAAGGCATAATTGTATTACTTTGTTGCTTTTTCTACCTTTAAAATCCTATGCATATTGTTTTTTCTCTCACTCTCTTTCACTTTCTGCATCTTATTAGCTATCAAACAATAAATATTACACCATATGTTACCTGCTGTCTATGGTTATAATCTTTTGCATAAAAAATATGTATAATTTATTCATTTTACAGTTGCTGTATTTTGAAAAGCAATTCCAATCCACGAATTAAGTAGACAGAGTACATAAACAGAAGTAATGTTCCTTTTTTCCCTGTTGGAAGATGTGGGTTAGCATTTTGTTTGCAATATCAGCTGCAAAGCTCATCATGGCAAAAAAATTAATAGTGCATTGTCCCTTTTATGTGCTGATATTTAATTAAAGAGTGTATAGCTTCAAGTGCATATTATATTTTCTACATGTATTACTCACAATAATGAATATCACTTGATAGGCATCCAGAGGAGTAATTTTATGAGGATTATCAGTTAAATAAATAAAGACCCAGCATTGCAGCCTGTGTGGCATGTGTTAAGATAGTGCAGTAGGTTCATGAGTGGAAATATGGAAATAGTAATCATGAGAGCTGGAACCATCCAAAGAAGTTTCTCTAGCAAACCAATTTCACACAAAAAAACCCCACAAAATAAAAAAAAAAAAAAAATTGAAAGGAGGTTGTCAGTCTAATAGAAAGAAAGCAGTTGTCAGAGCAAGGCCAAAAAGTATTTGTGTGTATCAAGTGCTCAACCAAGCTCAGATTCACTGCATTTTTGAGAACACATCAAAGATTACAAAGATGGTGAAATATAGGCAACAGAAGGAAACGCCTTCACTTGTAGCCCATATTATCTAACACAAACCTGAAAGCCCTTAAAGTCCTCCTTCAAGTTAACCTTCATGAGGGAGGCTTAGCACACCCATCACATTTAACTAGGTCTGCCATTGCTGATAGAACAGGAACATACATGATGTTTGACACTAACACCTTCTATATAATTCCATTGGTTTCTTTCCCTCAAGTAATTCTCTGAGGCATTCACAAAGCTATTTTATTAAGACTTATGAATCTGCCAATGATGTTCAGTGGAAGGACACATACACATTTTAGAGGAAACAAATCTACACCCTTTTTATTAGTCAGAAGACATGGAATAAATGAAGATTCATAGATTTTAGTCCTAAAACCAAATGCAATAACCATCTCTTCTTCCTTGTATGGTCCATGGCACTGAATATCCCATAATTATTCCTGCATTGTATTGATGATCTGAATACAATTTAGTTAATCTGCTAAAGAAATGAGTGCAATAGCTGTGTACACTAGGAATAGACAGAGATTTCATGTGCATTACCATAATGGACCTACTAAATGCTGTATTACTATTGGGATGTTGATGAAAAAAGAAATTAATAGGCTCTTTAGAGCAAACTTTGTCAGCTTGATTACAGAACCTTAAGAAAGAAAAGTCTTGCTATTCTGTTTTTTAACTGCATATGAATAACTAGGTGGTAAGCACAGCAAATTCTATTGTTAGGTGAAAAGCTCTGGACCTTTTTTTTTGTGTGTGTGTGTGTGTAGAAATTTAAAAGCATTACAGAAATGCAGGTTTCTAAGAGAAAGTATAATCTAAAAGCTGATTTTCATTTGTTGTTTAACAAGCTGAAGTATAAGTTATTTTCTTTTGTTAAAAATATGCTCTAAGAAAAAAAAAACAACTGGAAAAATGAACAACACACAACTGGAGGTAATTTTCGTCTTTTTTTCAAGAAAAATGTTAACTAGACTGAAAAACTTCTACAAGAAAAAATTATTTTGTCAAAAAATTATTTAATCTGAAAAATATTTTTTCTTTTCTTTTAAAGGATATAAACTGTATTTAAAATGAAGCTGTAAAGAAGCATTAAACACATTACAAGCAGGTTACTTGAATAATATATTATTCTTCATAGTGCATTATCTGAAGCTGTTTTAAAAAGGATTAGCAGCTCCTCACATCTTACAGTCTGCAGAATCAATTGAGTCACTTAGGAAGAAGAGGTGCTTCCATATCCCAGCTTCAAACTAGTGTTCAGACTCCACTTTCCTGAGTACATTAAAAATGTACAGACAGATAGCTAAGCAGATAACAGCAGGTGAACTTCTGCCCCCATTACAGTCAATGTGAGGTCTGTCATGATATCAAAGGCGCCAGGATTTCACCCTCTAACTCTTCTTTCTCCTCCATCAGAAAAGCACTTGCACACACCAAACTTAATGACAAAGCAACTAGAAGTTTTGAACAATTTTGAAGTCCACACTGCAAACTTAGATTTCACTTTTTTTTTTTTTTTGAGAGGCACTGGCAGCTTTCAAAGTGTGGATTATCAGTCAGCCTCCTGCAGTTGACAAAGCAAATCAGAGCAAGTAAATTTAAATGTGTGAATAAAATACATGTTAAAAAAATGTAGTAACAACTAGTAAGATGCCAAGAAAATTTCTGTATTTAAATTAGACATCTGTGCCCTATTTTAAAATATTCATCATTGTAAGTGATTCAGCATGTTCCCCACTCTTGTCAGAGTACACATATTTAACAAACCTTTTAGTTTTAACACCTTCATTACCACATGAATCCATTACTAGAAAATTGTCTACTCTTAAACATATTCACTTCTACAGATATCATCATGAGCTTAACAGAGTCAAGATGTTCCAGCATGCTGGTGCCTTTGGTCAGTATTTCACAACAAAAACAGAAACTGTAAAGAAAGCATGTTTTTCAAAGCTTGTGTAAGAAAATAAACACTGCCATTAAAATGAAGTATAAGAAATCACATTGTTCAAACACATGAAGAAGTATGGATTACAGACTGCCTGTTCATATCCATCTATCTCTGATTTGCAGCCACTGCCTAAAATGGTAGCTCTGTTACCCTGGATTGGATAAGAATAGAAAACTATTTCTTAATAAGGCACAACTAAAACCAAAGGATATTTGCAGAGCATCCTGAAAACACAGAGATGGGAGAAGAAGAAATATGACCTGTTTATTTCAGAGGCACTTGTCTAGAGGCAGACTTAGAATAAATGGATAGATGGATAAAGCTCTGGATGACATTCCTTGTCCTGCTTTATGTGAGAGGTCACATGAGGTGATCACAACAGTTATTTCTGGCCTTGCAATCCATTAATTTACGTTATCTGAAATGAAGGGGGGAAAATGAGTGTATTACAATAAGTTTGATGAATATCCCAACCCAAAAGCTAACCCAGAGTTAACACATTACATTTTATAACAAAGTGCGAGATCCAAATGCCTGTGGGTTAATTAAACTGGCTGTCAAAGAATGATGAAATTATTTTGAATAGGGGAGAAATTGCATTCAGTATATCCAAAGTTCATGAAAAGTCAATAAAACAGAGAAGTAAACTAGATAAGAAAAAACCTTCTGGTTACACTTGGTGCATAGAAAAGCGCAGAACCCCAAGTTATAGTTCTGCCTGAAAATAAAGCAGGGAATTAGCAAGAACTCCACTTGCTTTTATGAAGCCATAATAGCAGAAAATATCTGTTGCCAACATGCTGGCAGCAAATTGTAAACAATGGAACATATTGGGGAAATATGGGAGGATGCACCTGCCAAAGAAAGATCAGCAAACACAGATACTTTATGAATGTGATACAAGTCTAAGAAATAATCTGCACATTCTTTTGATAATGCACTTTGTACATCTCACATACTAATAGGTTAAACCATGACACTGGAACGTTACCTTCTAGTAAATTAGCAAGTTACCATGATGCTTGTCATCTGCATTGAATCTCAAGGAATGGTAGACAAAGACAAAAGGAAGCATTTCTCTGTTGAATTAACTTAGTATTTGTTCTGAAAGACTTGGAGGAGAGAGTGAAATGCAAGGAGTGAGGCTAGAGAAAGCCATGTTTTGATAGACAGCTTTCACTACAAAACTCGCTTTAAACACCAAAACCAGTGAACATATGGATTTGATTTTTGTTGGTTTGAAAAAGGTGATCAGTGTTTGCTTTGTCTGCATTTTTGGGAAAAATACCCACTGCATGTGTTTGTTTAGTCTCCTCTTCTTAGATTCACTTAACTGTTCCAGAAATAGCTCATGTTTATCTCCCTGAAGATTCCTAGAGTTTGCTTAGATCGCTGAGGATAGGCGATTAAAGAGGCTAATTGTACTGCTGAAAACAATAATTAGGCTTTTTCTTCCTTTGCTTTCTGTTTCTATTTTGGGTCCTTTCATTGTTTATCCAGAAGTGAAAGTCACAGCCAGGCTGTGAATCACAGGCAACAGTTTCTCTATGTAGTAAGACTTACTCTCTTCTGTCAGCTTCCTGATTTGGCTAGAGGACATATGATTTACATATCTTAGCATTAAAGTCTCATAATTTATATAGGGGAAAAGAATTAAACCCTTGCAAGGTTCTCAGCAATTTGACAATGAACATGATTAACTTTGGTCAGTATGTGAAATACTTAAGAAAATGGTGCCAGCAGCAGGACAGGGAAATATAAAGTGCTCTGTGAGTTATAGCTTTAGTTCTTAACGTGTATATCATAAGCCAGAGACCAGATATGTCAAGTAAAAACATTTTTTAACACCAGCTAAATGAGATGGTTGCTCTACAAATGAGTGTGCCCTGAAATGATATTTGCTGTTTGCAAATAAATATTTTTAAACTATGTGAATGATGAGGGTATCTCCTTAGTTTCATCTCTTTTGTTATAACCTCTTTTATTTGTTGATTGATGCTAGAGACTACTAGTTCAGTATTTCTTTTCCATATGTCTATACAGCTGTTACAAGACTCAGAAAAAAACAGTTAACAATGAAAGTCAATGTGAGCTGAGTGTGTTTTCTGATGAAACTCCAGATTTTTTTATCAACTTAGGAATTAATTTGGATCAACGATGAGAAGGAATTGAAACAAAACAAACAAAAAAATTTCATTGCACCTCACAGTGACAAAAGAATTTAATCTGCTAGTTTAAAAAGTTTCTGATGGAAGATCCTGTGAAAGACTGATACTGAGTAGAAGCCTGAGCTAACTCTCCTCTCACTACAGAATCTGAAATGTACGTTTCACTCCATTCTTTCTTTGTTTTTCTGATAGCCTAATTCTCATTGAGCAACTCTATGTAAATCTCAGGATGATCTTTCAAATCAAGTAAAAAGACTTGATTTATATTTAAATTTATATTGTTTACAGGAGAAAATTTTAGCTGGGCTCACAAAGATGTGTGTAGTTGAGAAAAAGTACTTTTCAAACACACATCACAAACTTTCATTTCACTATTCATAAAGAACAGATATCTTTTGTGGTGAAGTAGACCTTCAAAGACACTGTGAAAAAAAGGAACACTGTATCTTTTCTCAAGCTGATGTCATCTTCTGTCCTCAGAATTATAAATATATACCTTTAAACTTGTCTATACTGAAACACTACCTAGTAACAAACAGCTTCTACCTCTGAACGTTCCTTTCTTTCTCTCTTTGCAAACACTTAGCATTTTACATCCCAAACAATCCAGCTTTTAAAGTTGTGACTGATGCTCATCCAAAGCACAGGCACAGTCTCAGTGCCCACTGGACAGGCTGGGTGAAAGCTCCTGGAATGTCAGAAGTCAATGGGCTCAAGCACGACAGCCAGACCTTGTTAATTTGCTCATGGACCCCCAGTTTCCTTCTTGCTCTTCAATAGTCTCATATTGCGCTTATATCTGTCTATCTGACTGGCCACCAAACACAAGAAGTTTAGTGGACCTGCAAAGTGCAGTGGGAAGATTTTTAAGCAGTTACATCTTGAAACTAATTTACAAATAACTGACCAAATCTTATGATTAAGGTGACTCTTTGAAAATGAAACTTAAAGAAGCTTATTTTTTTCTGAGCTGGGAAAGGATCTGCTGTTCATAGTCATACTACCAGGGACACAGAATTGAAAAAGTGAGATTAGAGACCTCGCTCTGAAGGTCTCTGATTCTCTTTGCACCCAGTAAAAGCACTTTAAATACATAAAGCATTTAGGCAAGGCTTCAAAAATTTAGAAAACATTCAATGAACAATATAAGAAGAGACTATCACAGCAGCCTTCCTTGGGTCACCCATGGAGAACTTGCAACCGTGTCTTCCCTGTTAAAATTCTTAATGCCAAAATATCAGTTACGCTCATAGAATTCACACAGCTTTAAACAACTTGGCACCATAGGGTATTCTATTATTTGCTTCCATTATAGATTAAACTACCTTCACAATGAAACAGTGTAAACTGGCAACATCCGTCTTATACATACTCAGCTTTGTTGTGCTTTGAATAAATTAGAAGGTGAAAATACAACTAACAAGCAGACAGAAAGCACTGGGGAATACCTGTGAGTATTGTGTTTAGACTTACTCCTGCCCATAATGTTTACTGCTGATATGAAGACCCTTTCCCTTTCTTCCTCCACTCTCTTTTCCTGAGATGGCAGAAGAAAGTCAGGTGAACATGTACTAATGCACTGCACTCCATCTGTCTTCTTTTAATTAAATCAGAAGCTGTGGAGCAAGGGGTAGAGCAGCGTGTTCCTCTAGCCTGCAGCCTGAGAAACAAAAGAGGTGACTTGTACAGTATGGAGGGAGACTAATGGGCAAAAGCATTTCTGCATGTAGCAATCTGTACTCCCCACAATGTTACTCATCATTCTGTCTAACTTCAATAATATTCTTAGCATGAAATGTCTAAGATTAATGAGGCATTTATTCTCCGATAAGAAGCTATCACAAATAATGTATTTTCCCACAACATTTTTGCAGTTCAATTAATACTACCAACTTTGTGCAAATATGGGGTTCAACAGTAGTTTATAGGAGCTATTGTGAAGCTAGTCCATCTAGCAGGTTTACATCTTGGGGTGGGTCAGCGTTCATTAGCTCTGTTTATGAGCAGACAATGCTGCTAGTCAACACACTCCTGAGACAAATTACTGTCATAGGGATCTATTGCTTGAAACTACTGCAGATGGGATACAGGCCTAGGTAGGTCTATGGCCTGACCCACTTTAGGTTGAGGGTTTTTTTTAATTTAAATGTGTAAAGGACCTCTCCTGTTTTATTTCTTTCTCATGCTAAGGGGTTGATCTTGAGCAGAACTCCCTGAGCCCACTTTCCCTGTCTTTCTGTCCTGGAGCTAACAAAAAATCTCCTAAAGGTAGTCCTTTACAGGTAAAGCTCAAGCACTGATAGGGCCACTGTTGGCCTACATATCTTTTTGTAAGTTGTAAAGCATTGCAATCAGAGCTGCATGTTTAAAATAAAACCGGCTGTGTCTTCCAAGGCAAACGACCCATATAACCTCTTGGCTACATTCGTTTGCAGACTCACTTTTCTACAGGATTTTGCAGAAGCAGTAGGTAGCTAAGACATGCATTGCTTAGGACTTCACAACAAAGCACATCCTTCTCCATTGACAGCTAAAAGGATCAAACATGGAGGAGTCAGACTCTGAATCAATTCTGCCATATTTCACAAAATTCATCCACTTCTGATTTGACCATCCTGGCAAAAGCCTGGTGGAAAATCCCCAAGTATCCCTGCTACATACAACAGATGTCCTTGGAAATCTCAGAAATGTTACTGACTTAATCGACTCTGCCCCACTGAGCCTAGTCAAGAACCAAGAATGAAGTGACTCCAAAAGCAAGTTGTTCCATGAACAGTGGAACTAATTATCTGTTGTGAGTCATCTCCACCCACTAGCTCCTGACCCCCTCAGCTATTGCAATTCTACTCAAAATCTTTTGATCTGCCCTGCTTTATCAGCCCCTCAAAGAGCAAACAGGACTTGCTTATAAGACATTCATTTCCCTCTTAGAATCTTGTGACTGTCTTTTCTCTCAAATTGTCTGATTGCTTTATAGAATTAAGCGAAACAAGGAATGAAAGATTGGTTGTGCCTTGGAGTTTGCTTGAATCTGCTGCTTCTTTATTATTCTTGTACAAATGACTTTCTGTTGGGAAGCTTCTCCACCTTTTAGCTTTGTCAGATGGTCAAATAAAATATATTGCCACTATGACCCCATCAAACATTTCTATTTAAAGGATTGCCTGATTTTAAATACAAGTGGTTTTACTTCTTTTTTCTTTTGGTTAACCCTGATATTATCTTTGTTTCATTTTACTCCTCTAGGTAAAAAAGTTATCCCCATAAGGCATGAAGGATTGCAAATCATAATAGGAAAAAGTAGTAATGGTCAGAGAAACAAATCACTCCTTTTTTTCTTGACTGAAACTGTCAAGTGTTTCCAAGAGATAGTAGAAAAATATGTGTGGCAGAGCAATATAAAATATATCTTCAGTTACATATGTATTCTGGATGATCTGAAAACACTAAATATATCATTCCCCTATAGTATTTGTACAAATAGTAGTTTTGTACCATGATATATAATAATCTGCCTTTCATAGACGTTGTATTCTGAATTATTTTAGGGTCAGCAGCTTATCTATTATTCATACTTTACTGGGTTTAGTTGTATCAAACACCCTCACATTCAGGAACATGCCCATAGTGCAAACTGGAACATAATTTTTCCTGGCAAAAACTAGCAATGTCATAGAAAAGCAATGCATTTCTAAACCTAGGTTTATAGTATTATTTAACCTAAGGCAAACTTCATTATAGCAATTCATTCTGTTAATTCTCAAACTGAAAAATATCCCTTGGGCCAACAAATTTGTAGAGTTGTTGTTTACCAGTGTGTTTCAACAGTTTTTCTTAAAATGTCAATTCTAACTAACCACAGCTTTCAGAAATTCTAAACTTTCTTCTACCCTCTATAAAGCTTTTTTTTTTTTTTTTTTTTCCATCTAACATACCTTTCCTTTAGTGCTCCCTACACAAACTTAATTAAAAATGCATTTGGAGCAATTTTGCTTGTCAGATTGAAAGATTTAATAAATCAAAAAATGCAACTTTATGAGCTATATTGGAAAAACTAAGCTTCAAATAAGAGGAAATTAAGTATAGTCTCAGAAAAACATAAATAAACCACACACAACTTCCTTGCTACTGCATAACAAGAACCTTATTTTTCACATCTGTCTCATTTGTCAAGTCAGGCATGCCTTAAAGAACTTAAATGTTTAGCAATTTCTCCAAGTTGTATTCTTTGACAGTTTTAGGTGCTGTCTGAAGCCAAAAGTTATCTATCTTTCCAGCTTACTTTTGGAAGCTGAGAGTTTTATCAATCAAGATGTTTTCTATTTTTGAGTGAAGATCTAGTTAACATAAATTGTGCATCTTTCTACTAATATACATATCTACAGATGGATGGGGAATCAAAGTAGGGACATACTAGACTAGAATCACACAAGTGATCTGTGAAAAAGACGAAAACTGGTTTCATTCCCCTTCTTTCCCAGGATACAACTATAGGACTAGCACTCCATCTTTAACTGATGTTTGATGCAGCCTCATCTGGTTGCTAGATTCAGATGCTAATCCATCACCTGCTATAATAGGAAATTAACTAATTTTAGAAAAAACTAAAACCCCATTTCTTTTCCTTAATATTTTGCATTATCATCAACAATTCTGACAGAATCAATAATGTGCATTTCCAATTTATGGTGTAAATGCACCAGTGATTACTATTGGCATATCCCTCAGGAGAACTGTCTTTCCAGAAAATGCAAGAACAAAGACACTTACAAAGCTGGGATATCTAAAGCACATTTAAAGGAATAAATGAGCTATAAGCAATGTCTTTGCTTTCCCTGTGGAATTTTCAAGTACTTGCACTTGATGGGGCGAAATCAAGTGAGACTGTTTCAGCTATAAAAACAAACATTTACAGATTGACATTTACACAGTCACCAATTTATAAAAAGCTACTCTCATTGTGATTTGTCATGTCCCACTCATCCGCTTATCCCTGTAAAACTGAGAACTGTTCTGAAGGGGCTCAGAGGTTCACTTCAAGGTGAAAGTACCTTTTGCAGAGATAGTAAACTATCCAGGATGAATTATTATATTAAAAAAACCCGACAAACCACAAACATTTGTAAATTATTTTTTTTCTAGAAGATTGAAAAAGACTGGAAGTAACAAAGTAGAAATCTGTTTTGCAGAGAGATCTTTAATAGAATTATCATCTATCAAGTGAAACAATACTTTGCCTCTCAGTTGCTCTTCTATTTGTGATATTGGTTTCATGCAGACAAACAATTCAGAGCTTAAAGGGCACCCTGTGTCCTTCCCCACCCTCAAACATACAGAAGCAGAAGAGTGGATGTGGCAGTAATCACGGGAAAAGACTGGTCAGCAGAAAATCACACAGGAGTCTTTAGTAACATTATGAGACAGCTCATTAACAGATGACAAAGCAGGACTGATGCTGTTGCAAATACATGAATACAAGGTCGCCTTCTGGGTGCAACCAAGAGCACAGACCCAGGTACTGTACCTGCTGTCTTTTGAACACAGGCAGGATGCACAGTGCTGAGTTTCCATTTAGGTGCAGTGGTCTGGAGCCTAAAAGAATTGTTTGAACATATTGATTGGTAGTAAGTAAATTTTTTAAAAGATGTCATTTTTACTGTTTCATAGACTTCTAGTCCTTCTGATTACAGAAAAGATAGGCAGAAGGGAACTTACTGCAAACCTAGCAATAAGTGACAAAGTCCAATATTTTATTTATTTTTATATATATATATATAAAACGTTTATTCTGTAGTCTGATTAAATGAGATATAACATGCTTGGACAACACAATAACAATTGCACACATTTGTAATGGTTTTATTTGCTGGTAATTGTGACTGAATTTCATTTAATGCACAATATACTGAGTGAAAAGGGAATTTCAAATTCAATGTAGCAGAACACAGTATATTTGTATACACAGTTTTAGTGAATGAGTTCCCACCTGTCTCTCTCTGCTAATACATCTGGATCTAAGACACCTGGTTGATAGACTTTTCAAGGACTGACCTTGTGAATAAGGCATGGCAGAGTGAGATCAATCCAAGGAAAGAGTGGTTTGAAATTCCAGAAGCCATAATTTGCAAAGATATTGCTGATTTCAGATAATGCAAAATAGATTAAAATACTAAATAAGAATGAAAAGTACTGTAGTGAAAAGGCTAGTAGTGTTTTACCTTTTATTTTATCTTGATTTTTAATATAAATTTGTTCTGACATCATTGTTGCAAAATTCACTCACTCCTTCAGCCCTCGCCATGAGACACTTTTCCAATTAATTAGGAGAAGCTTTAATGACAGAGTTGGAGAAATAACTCAGATTAAGTTGGACTACTCAGGACTCAGTCTGAGCAAGCAAAGACACCAAATGGCAAGTGGCAGTGCAAGTCATAGAAATGGAATCATGTCACTATTAGCTGGTCAAAATTTTTTATTACTTTCACCCACCAGGGTTCATATCAGCAGTTCCAAAATCAAAGGGATCAACTAGATACCCAAAGCTTTTTAATATATTAATTATAATTTTTCTTTTTTTAAATTTTTTGCAGGTTTTATTGATTTTCCCTACTCCACTTTCTTCTCCCTGGCAGATGCTGGAAATAATGATATTAAAATTGATCTGGTATGTTCAAGGCAGACATTAGCCATGAAATCCAGTTTTTAATGGAAGGTATATGCAACACTAACCACACGTATCTCAGTCCATTTCAGTCTCACGTTTTGAATGAGACCTGAGAGAGATGACAAAGCACAGAGGCAGGTACACAAGAGTGCAGTGCTGGCTCTTATGTTAATGGACTCAAAGACTCCAACTCACAGAAGAATCAATAAGAATAAAGCACCTTAAAATATATATTGAAAGCTGTGCTTGAGCCAAAAAGTTTTCTGATTAATAAGAGACGGGCAGCCAAGTATACGAAAAGGAAAAGACTTTCCTTGCCCTCTATCACCTTAAAAATGAATAACATATATTCCCATAAAATACAGTAATTGGTGCCTTTCCGCATCTTGGGTTTCTCAATTCACACAGCAGGAGAGACAGAGTGAGTGCCTGTCTTGCAGATATCTTAGAAAGCAAGGCAAGCTTGTGGGGCAAAGTAGAAAAGGAGTTTTGCTCCAATGATCTCTTCTGTGTCCTTCAATTCAAAACTAAATAAGTGTCAGGCAATTAGAAATGGAAGAGAGGATGTGAAAATGATACTGCCTTCCCAAGAAATTGCTAATACCTGGATAGTGCTGCATGACTGGAAACATACTGTTACAATAACTGCAATATCAGTTTTTATTTCTGAATAATAGAGAATCTGAAGAAGATCAATGTAGCATTGGAGCCATGAAACAAACAATCTAACACATGATTCTTTCCCTGTCTGATTTCTTATTTCCTTCCTTCCAGAAATTGAGACATACTGCATCTAAGCTTTGGGAAAGTAGCATTTTTTTTCTCCTTCTTGCCAGAAGTGGGCTGAGGTGCTCATGGGGGTGGTAATATTTAATGACTTCCAAACCGTGACATCAAGTTACTGCTTGTTCTTGAAGGGTAAAAATCAACCTCATTTGTAATGAGCACCTGAAGTTCGTTAATTGGGAATAGCTAGAAGCATATAAAATAATTAAATGGGGATTTTTAAAATGTATTGACACATACAGCTTTTATTACAACAATTTGGTCAGGAAACAGGGACATCCATGAGGCACATATCCACACTTATTTCCATTATTTATTTCACTTGGTTCATGTACCATCTTTTACCATCTGTCACATGGAAGATAGCTTTCAAAGAAATTCTGGAATACTAATGGAATTCCCTCAGCATCACCATTCAGCACAGGTGGCTTTTTTAGCTCTAAAACTAATTAAAATGCATGTTTTAAAGAAGCTCAGTGTTTAATTCAAGCAGATAGGATACACAAGGCATCTCTTCGGTGCTTCAGAGGTCACAGCATGAGACTGATTTGGCAAACTTCATCTAAAATAACCAAGTACTTCAGGGACTTTTACATAGAAATGCATAACATGTTGATTTCATGCTTAGTAAGAGATTTTAAAGTAGCTGTAACTATACAGTGGATTCAGCTGCATTTTAAAAAATGCTAAATTAAGATAAAGAACAAACTTCCTCACTTTTTCTTACCTACTTATACTGCTACAATGAAAATGCGAGAGGAGTACTCAGTATCTAACTACAGATTAGCAGCTGGAGTCATATTTTCCATTTATCTGCAGAGGTTTGCAGTTTAGCACCCAGCCTTCTGTACTGAACGCCTTTATTTTGCCAGAATAAGTATCAAGCAGAAGAACGAGAAGGAAGTAGTGAACAAAAGACAAATAAAGGAATCAGTTGTGTCTTATATCATTCTCCCACAAAATACATTGGGTGCTGTTGCAGTCTTTCCCCCCAGGAAGAGAAGGTGAGGCCTGGACAGATGCTGAGCCCCTTAAGAGTGATCAGAAACATGAAGCTGGGCATCCTCAGTTTTGAAAACCTTGACTAAATGCCACCTGCTTTGGCAGCCACAGTCCTTCCTCTCTACTCAAACTGCAAGAAAACTCTTGCATCAGCAGTACATCACCAAGTTATTCACACTGTTATTACAGTGTGAATATTACAGATCCTTTCTACTGGTTGTAAATTAGGATTTATGGGCAAAATATGTTGCTTTTAACTAAATGAGAAACATCTGTACAGTAATTCTGGCTCTATATACACTTTTTAAAATACTCTTAAATAAAGATGCTTAAAAGATTTGTTTTTCTGTTGTTTTTCCCTGAGCTGGTACTATTGTGAGCAGATTTTGTATGATTTTAAGGACAAACAAGGTGATTAAAAAGCTCTTTCAATTTTTCTTTTTATTTGTGACATTTTAACTGATCCTCAGAAGAGGTATGAAACTGGGCCCAGTAGGTGTTGGGAAAGTTTATTACAACCTGACAGAAATGTGTCTAATCCTGTGGCTTTACTACCTCTAAGGAAATTGTCTTACTTATTTCCATTAAATCATTAACTGATTGCAATGTAACTTTTGAGCATGTGACAGCCTTGGAAATAATAACAATAAAAAATGGAAGCAAAGTTCTAACAGCTTTTGTCTTATAACAGATCTGTGGATATCTTCAAAGAGCACCCTGGAGTGCTCCGTGGCATCCTTTACAATCAGTGATGGGAATCTCATCCTTATCCTGTTGAGTAGATGCAAGCAAAGAGATTCTACTCAATATTTATTCCATTACATTCATCTGAAAGCTCTCCTACAGTTTTCAGAGAATCAGGACTGATTATTATGCAGAAAATAAACCATAAGCTATTTAATTGGGGGATAGAGGCTGAAATCTAATGATAGAAATTCAACTCCTATGTCTTTCACAGGAATTGTGGCTAAATGAAGGTCACTACACCTCACTTATTTGTCTAGAC
This sequence comes from Apus apus, assembly GCF_020740795.1. Lineage (NCBI taxonomy): Eukaryota > Metazoa > Chordata > Aves > Apodiformes > Apodidae > Apus > Apus apus. The sequence continues at coordinate 112,067,658 of NC_067284.1, read as the reverse complement.
TTTCTTTGTGATCAGTCGGGATCTACTCAGTAGTGTCAACAAGGCCTTGGGAGCAATTAATCTCATGCTGAAACAAAAAATTATTTATACCTGCTCAGTTGAATTACACCATGTAATCCTGTTGAATGTATCTCCTTTGCTCATAATGGAAATGTAGAAAATTAACCCTGATTTAGACACCCACCAGTAAGGTAAATCTCACCTTAAATAAATAATTCATGTCCCAGTTTAGTCAAGGATCAAGGTGCACTTCACCTTTGGGGAATTTTGCTGACTCCATTATGCTCCAGAAAGGAAGAGAAACCTGTGCATAGGTTGGACTATACGTTTAGTATTCACTGTAGTCTACCTCTGAAGTGAAATCTGTTTGTACTAGAGACTGCAACAACATTTAATACAGAGGAAGCTGATGTCATTTGCCAGTCTGAATGTCACTGCAATACAAATTATTTGTCTTGCTTATACTGGAAAAGAAAACAGGTCCATGTAAAGCAGTGAGGGACAGAGGACAAGATGTGACTTGAAAACAGCACACAATGGCCAGAAAAAAGTGAGGAAAATATTTAGTGTTGATGCATTTTAAAGTCTCTCATGTCTAGAGAGGGGGGGGAGTGACATTTTACAGGAACTCCGGGCTGATGAATGAAGCTCAGTCTGTGTAGCTAAGTTTTCTTGTGGCAAGAGAAGCATGTTACGTATTATTATATCCCACTTCAATAAAAGGGTGTGGTAATATAACTATATTACGGATATAAATATAACAGAAGAGTAAAAAGAATGAGCAAAAAACCCTAGAAGAAAAATGTGATGGAACAAAGGAGTATGAAAGCAGACACAATATAGAGAAATTCATCACACTGTAAAAAGAACCATGAGGCATTTAAACAAGGTAAAAGAAAGCATCAATTGTGTAAGTAACGAAGGGTGAAAGAATACAAGTCGAAGAATATCCTTGGAAGGAGGACATAAAATCTGTAAGAAGTTCAGAATGGTCCTCATAAATCTGGAAATCTACTATCAGATGAGCAGGACAAGGTACAGTGCATTGACTGTGGGAGTTCGACAGAATAGTAGAAGAAAAACAAGGAAGAGTATCTGGAAATTATAGTATTAGACTGGGAAAGCTACTGTCTTTTAATTAAAAAGCTCAAATGTGTCTACATAAACTTTGTAAGCAGATAAAAGAAAAAAGACCATTCACAGTTTTTAGGAAGTCCTAAAACCCAGCCAGCAATGCCAGAGGTTATGAACAATGCTAACTGAACTCTGCACTGTAAATCGGGTGTATAAAATATTGTTAAATATGCAACATGGAGAAGCAAAGAGTTGGTTCATTTCCTGTTGAGAGACATTAAATAAACAACCCTTAGTAGAGAGGTAGAGTAAACAAGACTAAATAAGAAGCTAAAGCTTGACATAAAGCACAGAGAAACAGAGAACATAAGGAGGTCTCAGTCTCTAAGGATCAGAATCCCTGTCTTCTATCTGGAACTTACAGAATCATAAAATTATTTGCATTGGAAAGGACCTTTAAAGGTCATCTAGTCCAACCCCCTTGCAGTAAGCAGGGACATCTTCAACTGGATAAGGTTGCTCAGAGCAACTTGACCTTGAATGTTTTTAGGGATGGAGCATTTACTACCTCTCTGGGCAACCTGTGCCATTGTTTCACCACACTTGCAAAAAATTTCTTCCTAGTATCTAGTCTAAGTCTACCCTCTTTCAGTTTCTAACATTTATCCCTTGTTCTTACTTTGTAGGCCCATCTTTCTTATAAGCCACCTTTAAATACTGAAAAGCCACTCTAAGGTCTCCCTGGAGACTTCTCCAGGCTGAACAGCCCCTACTCTCTCAGCCTGTCTTCACAGGAAAGGTGTCACATCTCTCTGATCATTTTTGTTGCCCTCCTCTGGGCTTGCTCCAACAGGTCCAAGTCTTTCTTTTTGGAGGACTCCAGAACAGAACACAGTACTGCACATGGGGTCTCATTTTGGGCAGATTCAAATCTTCTCGGGATGCAATCATGTTTGATACATGTAAAATTAAGAGTCTCAACTCTGTCACCAGGGGAAAAAAAAAAAAAAAAAAAGCCAAGGAAAAAAGCCTTTCTAACCTCTTAAAACTATTTGAAACACAGAAGGTCCTTTTAGGAATTGAAATGTGTTTGTTCATCTATCAGTGTTTGCAGCAAGTAAACATGATGTCAATTAGCCTTGCTAATGTGAAATCATTACCAGTTTCTGGGTGGGAGAAAGAGTTCGTCAGCTCAAACAGACATTGTGTGTGTTGCAATATACCCTGCTGTTGGGTAAGAACAACCTGGGGTGTTTAACTACTTAGTATTTGTTTGGAAAGTTTCACACCTAGGATTTGAAGCTTTCAGTAGTAATTTGCTGGTGGGGCACCAACTCTCTCCATAGATGGATTAAGAGGCAGTTGTACTAGGACCTAAACAAATGTAAAATAAAATTCTTTGAGTCAAAAAAAGTAAGGAAAAATGTAATTAAGCCCACAATTTTGCCATGAATCTCAGCATAACTGCGAGGGGGAAAAGAAATAGCCTTTTAATATTGGAAAATCCACTCTACCTCCAATGAAACATTAGTGTAGTCTTTGATAGCTGCTGCCTGAAGCTAATCCATAGACCAAATGGGAGGCTGGAGCACATAATAAAAAAAAATTCTTCTTTTTGAATTGTGTGCAATAAATGCAGACTCTAAGGCCGTGGCAAACATAGATGAGTTTCAAACTATCCTTCTGATCCTTTACAACAACAACAACAATAAACAAAAATATCCCACTGCTATTAATATAAGCTACCATTTTAGAGATAGCATGTTAAAATCAATAACCAGCTATAAAATGCCAGACGTCCACACTGGCTGATGTTATGTTTGATGGAAAAGAATATTATGGTGGAACACAAAATCCTGAGTGGGTTGCAGTGAGTGAAGGTGTTGACTTTCACTGTCTTGGGAGGTGCAGTCACCTCAGTCCAGCATAAGCCTGATATACAGCAAACAGAAGGAGCTGGTTCTTCATGCAGATGAGGGGCTTGTGGAATTCCTCATCATAGGATGATGCATATGTAAAACTCATTAGGGATTCCAGGGGAGGAGCAATAAATCTCAAAAAAAAAAAAAGGTCTACTATGGATACTGAATATAAAAGCTACAGCGGGCTCACATCGCCCACTAAGAAGAAAACAATCAGAAGCTGAATGAGTGCTCAGAAATATTACATATAGCCTGCTTTTCCCTAGGCATCTATTATAGCCACTGTTGAAAGCTAAGAGACTGCATCAGACTCACTTGGTGAAGCATTAACCCTGTTCTTACCTTCTCACTCTATTCCCTTTTCTGCTGTCCATTGTAACAGGATCTATAACTTCAGGACATTCAGAGAATGTTGCCTTGAAGTCAGACCAGGGGCTGTTGCACTTAGAGCCCTAAGTGAAGTCATACCAAGGGTTCCATTTTGTTGTATCTACCCAACGTGCCTTCAAAAAGTTACCATCCCTAGAGCAGTTATAGCAAACTGATAATGAAGCAACTTCTGTGTTGCCCAAGATAAAATGAAATCAGTAGGTTTTTATATTAATATGCCAGGCTATAAACCTATAAAATGTCACCCTTCAGACACTTTTTTGCCTATTGATCAATCTTTTCACAGACACAGGGGAGATATGCAGGTCAGTAACTTCTAAAGCCAATGGATATCATAATTATGTATATTTGAGTCAACACGATAAGAGTGCATTATTTATAACTAAAGTAAATACAGGTACAATTTCAATTATTTTTGGTAAATCACAGTGTATTCTTACTGACAGGTTTTATACAAAGCTCTTAGAAAGCAACTCAGCAATGTGTCCTTCCTGGATAGATTTTCATCATAGAATCATAGAAGCATAGAATCATAGAGTGTCTTGGATTGGAAGGGACCTCTAAAGGTCTTGTAGTTCAAACCCTGTATGATAAGCAGGGACATCTCCAACTAGGACAGATTTCTCAGAGCCCCATCAAGCCTGACCTTGAATGTCTCCAGGGATGGGGCCTCCACCACCTCTCTAGGCAACCCATTCCAGTTATCCACCACCCTCATATTAAAGAACTTTTTCCCAATGTCCAACCTAAATCTACCCTTTTCTAGCTTAAAACCATTTGCCCTTGTCCCATCATTACATGCCCTTGAGAACAGCTATTCCCCAGCCTTCTTATAGGCCCCCTTCAGGTATTGGTGGGTCACTATAACGTCCCCCTGGAGTCTTCTCCTCTTCAGGCTGAACAACCCCAGCTTCCTCATAAGAGAGGTTTTGCTGAGCAGGCCTGCTGATAGAATAGCAACGTTGGTGATAGATGTAAGATCATCAGTCACAACTTTCTGCTTAGCCAATCCTCAAGATCAGTGTGCTCCTTCATGAGGAAACCCTGTGTGGCTGCCATATTTCAACACTGTTACTCTCCTTTACATGTCCCGCAGTTCTTTCAGTTTGTTCTTTAGAGAAAATCCCTCTCATTTTTTCTGACTTACTCCAGGAACTTCCATAGTATTCAAGTGTTGTTCCTGTTTCTCCCTCTGACCCCACATCTCACCATCTGCAAGAAAAAAGCTCTCTCTGGATGCCACACTTGTCTCTGTATAACTAAGTAGTCTCTTTTGATACCAAAAACCCATTACACCACTCACTGAGCAGTTGAAGGTGAGTATGATTTAAATAGCCCCAGACATGTCACTACTATCCCTTTTCAATGCTGTGGACATAACTGCCATTCTGCCAATCACTTGAATTTCTAACTTGGTTTTTCACATTTGATTTCTTCAATCCAAGCTATCTCTAATTTTCTTACATTCATTCTGCATGTAATATTAATCTTTACCTGCCCATGCACACAGACAAATCTCTGGACCTGCTTGCTGAGCACCCTGCTAACTGAATACACCACAAAAGCAGCCTTTTTCTGCTACCAAATGCTGCTGCATGTAGCATTTCCCTACCCTTGGATCATGTGCTAGTCTGTTGACAGTTTGCTTGTGACTTCTCTTCACTGTCAAATTTATGTTATTTGTTTTGTGTTCATAACCTAATCCCACTTTATCTCTCCTTCAGAAACAAGAGATTGTCTCTTGCTTCTAATCAGCTACTGATAATACCCTCCATCACCCACTTGATTCATTCTTATGCAGTTACTTTCATGCTGTTCACGCTTGGAAGAAACACTCCAGACTAACATCATTGCTTTCCTTCAAGTTCCTTCTCCAAATCTGTCTTTTGACATTATGCTTATGAGAATACTTTGTGTAAATAAGCTGTAATAATGCTAAGATTGTTGTCTATCAGTATTGTTTTGTTTCCTTTTTCTTCCAATGCTGCAGTTTTAATTCTTGCTGTTTCTTGTCTCCTGTGTATGCTATATGCGTTTCTATGCAGCACACTTCTAGCTGGTGTTTGCAGAGCATTTCATAAATTGAGGTCAGTCTTCTAGTTTCTGAGTCCTAAGTAATCACAGTAATTATAACAAAGTAAGGTTCCTCACAATTTTTAAAATTTTGCTTTTGAATATACACACAGTTCTGTATTATCTTCTCTGTTCTCATAGCAGTTGAGTCATTAGAATTGGGTATATGCTTTTCCACAGAACACTGTTGTTGTCATAATTAATATATGGTAAACTGAAGCACAAAGAGCTGAAGGATGACATTCAGAGCATCTGTTTTCAAACCCAGGGCAACACTTAGGAGGAATGTAAGCATTAATGTTTAAGGAAAACAATTTAATCGATCAACATTGCAGGATATAAAATTCTGTCAGCGTCTTTGTTTTGGACCACAAAAATCTATATGTGCCCACACACTCACACCCTAGGCTTAAGAACTGGGTGCTAAGCACCCCCAAGACCCAGGTTTCATTGAGAGAGACTTTAAGTACCTTAAGTACATGAGGTCTGCTTCCATCCCTGGAGTTGCCCAATCTGTTTGCTGTACTTGTACTTTCATTAATGCAAACCAATAACGCTTTGAAAAGCAGACAGTACAATGACTAGTTTTGTTTCCACATCACAGCACTGGTCAAGGAGAAGCAGTGATGAGGAGCAAGAACTGTAGCACTGGTTAATAAACCAGGAACTATCAACTCATCATGAAAATGCACAGGCTTAAATACCTTACTTCCCAGAAGTACACTCCTGAGCTATGGAGGTACTTCAGCGCAACAAAAGACAAAAAGACGTTTGAAGGTGGGCAGCCCTACATCTGGGAGCATAAAATTCTGGAGTCAGGAAGAAATCTCCAAATCAAGAAAACACCATTCGTTTTGGATGGGAGGAAGGAACCCTTAAAATGCACTCATCACACTATGACCTCTATTTGAATGGACTCTGGAAAAAAATGTAACATGTAGACACAATTTTGAAGGCTTATTAACTCCTAATAATCATGAGCTAAAGTATTTGTTTCATTTCATATTCCTTTCCTCTCGAGTTTCACTGTGATGCCTCTAAAGTGAAAAGCAGTTTTTCTGTAAACAATATTGGGGTTGTGGTTGTTATCATTTCACACAAGACCCCTCTTGCAGAAAGAGCTTTGGAGAATATTGAACTTTTTTTTTAAGCACCTTTGACAGTCTGCTGTGCTGAGTCGAAAGATTTCAAGGTACATTAACTTTAACAAAAGAATGCCAGAGCCATAAGCCCCCATTTCGTATCAAAATAACGATAGCTGTTTTAAAAACATATATATAACTTAACTCAACTCCTTTATTTATTATTATTATTATTTATTGAGAAGGTCCCTCAAGCAAATCCAGATAGAAGCTGATAGGATGGGATTTGCAGGGATAGGGAGAGTTTCAATTTTGCTTTGAATTCAACATAATGAGACTGTGGCATTTGAAAATGTGCAGTCTGCAGATTAGATCATGTAGTTTCCCACCCATTACTGACTCTTCTCCCCACGATGCTCGATGTGCTCTGCTTCATACACACACTTCATTCTGCAGATAATCAAGGGTAAACTTTAAAACCTCAGTAAAAGGCTTCTTCATGGCACAAAAATTGCATCTTTAGTCTTTGCATGCCAGAGGATTCTCCAATTTGTTCCATGGAGATCTGTTTTCTATGTTATTCTGGCATTCTTCTAGCTGTGTATTCTCCTTGGGAAGAAGAAATTTCAATTACTGTGCCCTGAATCCATTACTATCTTAACTCTCAAAATAGTTAAGCTGGATATGCATAAAAACCAAAGCAAAAAAGAAATAAATCAATATTTTGTGATCTTTGACTACATTGATGTATTTCTATTTATTGGTATTAATAACCTCTTATCTCTTTAAACTTTACTGAAACACAAGTTTTGTTCCCCCTTGCTCTGAATTTCATACAAATTTATGACTCTGTGTATTGTCGTTGACTTCCTGAGGTTTCACATATGAGCAGCAGTGAAGCTTCAGTAGTCTGCTGTTAAATGACAACAGTTTTCAGCTTTTTAAATTGAACAAGTGTACTCGAGTCTGTGTCCAGAATGTTCAAGAAGAGGGACCTGAAAAGTACAAAATTCTAGAAGAATTAAAAAAAAACCTCAAATGAACTCTTTTCTCTACCATTTCTCTATCCTCTCTATCTTCTCTTTGCTCCATATTGTTGAATCATGAGACATTATTCCTATTTTCCTGGAAATTGAGCAGTTAAAATGTGAAATGCCCACAAATCAAAAGAGCAGTTTTGTACTCATTTTGCCTGCTTGAGCAAATACAACCAGAGTTGTCTGATAGCTCACAGAACTTCTCAGCATTCCTGCTCCACCTCATGGAATCATAGAATCATTTTTGTTGGAAAGGACAAGATCATCAGGTGCAAACTTTAACCTAGTACTGCCAAGTCCACCAAAAATCTACCAAATTTCCACCAAGCCCTACATTAAGCATGGAGTTCAAGTAGGTTGTACATACATCTATGTAAAAACAAAACATGCAAGTGCTCATTTTCTGGTCCTGAGGCCAAATGGCAAGTTCTGTATATACTAAAACTTTCTAAACCAAAGTGGACAAATCCTAACCACTTACTAAGAATTATCCTTTGGCTGTGTTAACTCCTGAAACATTGGAGAGGGTGGTAGTCAGCCAGCCATCATACTAAAACACCACAGATAGACAGATCCAAAGCTCTAGGATATTTCTGGCGGTGTTAACTAGTAAACTGAGTTCTGGTACTCGTAACTCTATTAATAAGATATTTTTTTTCCATCAGAAAAGGACCTCTACTAAGCTTCAGCTACATCTCAGTCCTTGGTTTCTCACCTTACCTTTTACTATTTTGATCTTTATGGTTGCTGTAGTCTCTTGGTCTCTTGTTTGTGTCTTTTGCATTATAGTTTCTTCACTTAAATTCTTGTTTGGCCAAATTGATAAGAAAAGCTGAGTGTTACATGCATCATGTATTTAACTAATGGGTTATCTTAGGATATTTCTCTCAGGCTTTAAAAGTACGTTGCTTAGCCTGATCTTCTAGCAAAATTGTTTCTTTCCATGATCTCTTACTTTTACAGTTTAGTCCTCTCCCTAAATATGACCCATGAACTATATTTTCTTGTTCTTTTGAAGTTTTCTGTGTACAATTCTCTAGTAAAAAATTAATAGAGACAGCAATTAATGTCTCCTAAGTTGCAAATTCCAAATTTAATTCACCCTCTCAGAAATGAATCACAAAAAAGTTAAATAGGAAAATAATGTGAAATCCTTACTGACTGTGCTGGGGTTATCAGTAACCTAAATTGCTTTTCTACCAGCTGTCTCCTGCCAAAAAGACACCCACCAATATTCACTGAGAAGAGTTCTCCTGCAGAGGTAGCACTTTGCTATACTAGACTTGTAAATAGGGATTAAAACCTAAGATATATGTCCTTCAATTTTGTCCCCATGGCCCTCTTAAATCACGAACTCTAATGAAAATGATATTCTTAGTTCATATTAAAATTCATATCTTCATAAACAGAACTTCACATATTCTAGTGCCTTACATTTACTTTAAGGTTCATTTTAAATGCCTAATTCAAAAGAATGTACATAACCATGTTCAAAGCAGTTTAGCAAATGCTACACACAGTTTTGGTGTATGACTACACACAGCTGTATGACTAAATCTTCTTGAGACACAGCTGCAAGACCAACATGTGGAATTTTCTTACAGTAGGTTACATAAGGGTTGGGACCAAAATGGAAAAATACCCTCAATATTCAAATTTCCCAACATAGCAACAGTGAGCCTTTCTCAGGTCACATATTATTACATTCTATTTCTGTTTCCTCTTTTTTCTCAGTTTTTATATGCTCCTCTAAAGTCTTGTAATTCCTCATCTTAAGCACACAACTGTCATCCAGCAACAATAATGCAACAGGCCCTCCATTTGTAATGGAAACTTCTACTTATGTGCCCTTGACAACAGCAATGGATGTCATTTCTATCATAAGTACCACAGACTGTAAATATATCATATAAATCAAATGTGCCATTACTGCTGTAAATAGAAGATAAAGTCCAACACTAATGTCAGTGAGTCAGGACTGGACAGTGAATCCTTGCTCAGAACCATGGAACTGATTTATTTCTGAGATCTTTTCTCTAAATAACAACCTGATGTACAAAGTGCTGATTTTAGGGGTGTTCAAAGAACAGATCCACATCTAAAGGCTTGCAGTTCAGACTTGTTTCTAATTAAGAAGTGTCCTGAAGTGAACAAAGGGCCACACAGTAGGAAATATATGCTTGCAGACACCAATTCACACCTGTTAATGATTAGTTTGCAGACACCACCAGATGTGCTATTTATCTGATGATCAGAGTAATTGAAATGAATTGCTCTGAATCAGTCATGTGAAATTGTCCCAGTTAAGTAGATGTGCTGTTTCTCCTCTGTTTTCTTATGGAAGAGATGGAGCTGATCACTTTCTTTAGCACTGTCTTTTACTCTTGATACAGTGCTCCCACAGAGTTTCAGCTGCTTGCCATGCCTTCCTTCAAAAAACAACAACAAAAAAGACAGCTGTACAGATATGTGTTTTAAGTCTGATCATGTATAAGAGTTCAGAAAGACATTGGTTAGTGGTAAAAACAAGCTGTGATTTTTACCATGTCTCTAAAATTCTGCAGTTCCATGCTTAAGGGGTCAAAGAGACCAACACCACACATGGAGAGCTGAAAACTTGTAAAACTCATTGCTGAAGGAATATAGTGGTAGCAGACAGCAACAGCATACCCCTCAAACATGAATAAACAAGTGAAAAACAACTTCATGTGGGCACAAAGGGAGAGTACAAAGGGAATGGATGCAGAAAGTAGACAGGTTCCTGCTAATTCCCTCCTTTTACCACTATTGGAGACAGGGGCACAGCACTGATCTGACCCAGAAGGGCTTTTCTATTTCCAGGTCTCTTTACATGGTATGTTATCAAACCTACTTCCTTTCCAAGAGATCTAAAACCAGCTATAGTATCAAAACAGATGTGACTACAGAGACATGGTCTGTGGAAGAACAAAGAAGCAAATAGGAGTAAGGCCAGTTTGGCTTTTCTGTTGTCTACACCTACACGACTGAGTCATCACAAATTCAGCATGAATTTCTTGCTATAAAGTCCATAAGTAGAAACAGGATCAGACAGGATGAAGTGTATGTATTAACAAGGCAGACATAAAAAAGATGCCATTAAATATAGAATACATGTAGTGCCATGAGTCTAAATTCTTTGCTGTAGTGAAAGGTTTATTTTTATATATTCCTGCAGACTGTGGTCATTTCTCTAGCTTTTTGCAATTTGTATTAACTAGTATCAAGGTAATTTCCTGCAGTTTGTCTGTGGCAGATTTAAGTCACTTTGTATCTCCAGCACAGCCTAAAGAGGATTAAATTCTGGTCCTGGTTTGCCAAGAATAAAAACCCACAGAAAGTCTAATCAGAGAGATCAGAGAACTGACACTAAGTATGAACCAGAAAAAGAGGCATTAAAAGGCTTTGAAACCATGATTGTCCATAGATTTTCTCAGGGACTCTGTGCACAATGGAAGTTCTAGCTGCGGTCTTGATGGTAATAACTTCTAGTTCAGTTTCCTGCAACCTCTTGCCAGAAGTACTTGTCTGGTTCTATTTCTAGACTTACAACCCCACGTCTGCTATAGAATTTCCTTCAGTCTCATGACCCCATGTCTTACATGAGGTCACAACACTTCATTAGAGAGGGTCACTGTTCCTATCTGAACTAGAACAAAGAAAGTTTGCTCTCAATTTTGATGTGTTTTATCGCAGAATGCTGCACCACCAGCACTATTTATATGTTACTTAATGGTCTCCATTGTACTACTGGGAAGCTGAAGCTCACATGATCTGTTTAAGCAGTTATGTTGGAAGAGCTGGAAGAAGAGCAGAAATCTCCTAGTGCCCTGTGCAGTATGCTGTCCACTGGACCATAAGCAGTAGTTGGCAGATATAACTAACAGCGTTCAGCTTTCTGTTGGTGAAAGCTTATTAAAAATTCTAATGATTCGTGTTTTTGTCCCAGGTTATTTATCTTATTTTTCCTCTCTCTCTCTGAATGCTGGAAGGAGGTAGTCAGCATCATTACACCCCAGACAATTGAGTTGATTGCTTTTTTCATAATAGTCTTTGAGAACAGAGTTGTGCAATTTTCAGTAGGCGACAGAATTGACAGAAAAAAAAAGCGAGTGCTTTAAATAGAATTACTACAATGCTGCTTGCAAAATGTTCTTCATTAACCCTTAATAAACAGCCCATGCTCAGCTTTGACATAAATTTCTGCATTCAAATTAACAGTTTTCTATCCCTAGGATTTGCCACATGGATATTCCTATCCCCTCATTCTGTGTCTATGTATCTTAATTAGACTACGGTGAATTGTTCCTTGTGCTGTGTCTCTCTTATTTCTCACTGACTCCATTCTTTTTGCCTTCACTCACCAGTACATTCTTTGTTTTCTATGTTTCCTTCTCTTTTTTCCTCTCCCACTATTATATGACATCTATCTGTTTACAGGGCTATTAAAACTAGTGATAAGCCTTAAAAAGATAGGCTTTAAAACAGTCCATGGTCTTTTACTGTAGTAGGATAGATACACCAGTATTCCTCACAAGAGGTTTCAATAAACTTCCTTCCTGAATACATTTATACAGCTTCCACAACCATCTTCATCAGTTCAACCACTATCTAATTAGTGTTACCTTCAAAGAAATGTTCTCTTTGGCAGGTTTAAGTCTCATGTTTGCCACTGAAATCCATAATTTCTAGTATCTCAAGAAGTAACAGAAACTACATACATATATTCTCAAAGAAAAAAAGCTAGGTACCTCTCTCCATCCCCAAGGCCAACAGGGGCTGCAAGGATCACACCCACATGGCCAGAAATCTCTTACTTCCCAAAACAAACTCCTCCAAACAGACCATTGGAAATAGTTCATCATTCATATACACTACCAAACTGTGTCCACAATCACACAGTGACTTGAGATGGTCCCCAGCCAAAACTGTACCATTCACCAGGCTAAAAACTGAAAATAGTAGACAGCCAAGTGCCAGTGCTCAGCCTGTGCCCTGATCTTGTTTAGTTTACTTATATAGGTGTGCCAGGACAGAGCATGTTCTTGGAGAGCAGTAAGAGCTCCAAGATGGAGCTGGGAGCTGAGGACCACCATGGTAGAGGCAGCATCATTAGTGCCCAGGCACATTCCAGCAGCATCTGAGCAGGCTGGTGACAGTGATAGGATTCAGGCCAGAGCCAGGCCAGGGCTTGGGAGCAGGAGCAACAGGAGACCTGCAGACACAGCTGGCTCTGAATTAAATTTACCCTAGCACATAGGTAAGTGTGCTGTGGGGAATTCACACCTTTTACCTCTTGCCCCAGGTATGGGAAGTGACAGAAGTGTGAAGACCACACAGTGGTCAATGACTTTGCATTGTTTCTTGTGCACATATTTATTTGCTATTTTGTTGCTCTACATTCTGACCTTACACCCTGACCAGCCAGACTCGGTGTGTTTTAAGCTACCTGTTATCCCCATCAAAGCAAAATTCCTCTGTTCACATTGTGTCTTAACTGAAAGCAGGGCTCAGCTGACTCCTTTAGGGGAGTCACTATTCCCTTTCCCATGAAAAAAAAAACAACCTCCTGTGGCTGCCTAGGGATTTTCACTAATCTGCAGTGTACGACAATGAAACTTCCCCTTCCTTTACTAACAATTTTTTTTCCACATCTTGAAATCACTGCCATTATTTCAAGAAGCACATAAACACAAATATTAGCAAACATTGCATGTCATTTCCTGCTTGATTTTCATCTGCCTTCTTGGGCTGGAATCAAACCTTTTATGCACGTCTTCTTGCTTTGAAAGTCTGTTCACATTTATTTTGCACTCCTACACAACACTTGTATGTCTTTGTGAAGTTTCCCTCATTTATAACCCACCCCCCTCCCTTTTCAAACCCTTAGCATCTTTCTCCTGTGCCTGGTAATTTTCCATTCTACTAAATTTCCATACTAGTCCCCTAAAAAACACTAAAAGAGGATTGGTACTCTTTCCATCAGAAATATCAGTAGTATAATTATTGTCCAGTAAGCATAACTTGTCACTAAGCCCAATCTTTTGCCATTGCATCAAACTCATGAGAAAAAAAAAAAAAAAAAAGAAAGAAAGATGCTGCAACAGACTGTGCTCAGTCTGGAAGGGGCTTTAAAAATGTCACCATTTTATTAGATCGTATAGTGACTAGAATTTGTAATTTTCCAGAATTGTTCTTAAATATTTGCTGGATAGTGAGTGCTTTGGCACTGTTTTGGTAATTCATTAGTGTTAGAGACTTGCACTGCAGTTCAGCCCAGAAACAACTCAAATTGGCTCAGTACTGGTGCTAGCTCCGAGGCTCAGACATTTTGACCTTCTCTTCCTCTTGTGAGAAGGAAGAGATCAGACCCTTTGTCCTACATTATTCTCTCAGGACTCCTCATTACTTTGTGTTATGCACATTACTGTCATTACTGCCATTACTGGCTATTTTCCCACTCTCTAGCTATTTGAAATTATTTCTAAATAACTTTTCTTTCAAAATATCCTAATATCAAGTGGATTAAAATATGAGAGTCATCTAAAATAATGATTCTTTTTACCAGAAAAAGCCATCCATGACAAGAGAAGGTACCAAGGAGATCACGCATGACAAGAGATGGTGCAGCTGCACGTCCACAAAGGAGCTCAGTGAGGCAGTGACAGAAGGGAAAGGATAAATACTGCCCTGCCAGGCTACTTCCAGGCCCATCACAGGGGTCATCAGCCCACCTGCACAAACCCAGAGGACCACAGGGGCACAATGGCAGGTAGGAACTGAAATTACAGACTCCCAAGGAACTACTATCCTGTACAGACACCTCCCAGAGCTGTTCCAGCAGAGCCATCAGCCCCAGTGTCCAGGTGTGAGATCCCTCAGCATCGGTCATTTACAGCACCTCTCCAGGTCACCTTTCAGACTATGAGGATTACTGTGTAGGGCTGGAAAATATTATGGGATGCAGGAAAAAGCAGTTTGGGATGATACAGGAATCTTACAGGATGTTTAGGGAATGAACAAAAGGTAGACCATGGGAGGGGCTTGTGTGATTCTGGGAGGAATATACGTGGGAAAAATAAAGAGGTAAAGGGACAAAAAGGATCAGGCACATGGAAATAGTTCAGTGGTCAGTACAGTCATCTGCCCATGCCCTGCATCTGACGAGAGCAGTCAGTCCTTTCTTCTTATGACATTGGTTTCCAAATCTTTCCTGGATGAGGACCCCATGTTGTGTGTACACGTGTGTTATGGGGGTGTCTTCGCAGCAGCTGGAGTCAGGTCACAAGTCATGCAGCCCATGAGTCCACGGTGTCAGAGAGTGGAAGGAGCACTATTGAAGATCAATCCAGACTAGGTGGTGAGTAGGTGAAGTGGCCTGGGAGCCAGAGGGGTGGGTGGGTGTCTAAGAGACAGCTCAGTGTCTGAGAGTGCCTGTGTATCTGTAGGGCTGAAAACACAGGGCTGTCAGCTATGGGGCCTGGGAAGTCCTGGGTGGGTCTGTGTGTGTTATGGTCTGTACCAGCAACTGGAAAGGGGCTATGGTTTGAAAGCTTGTATGTCCAGATGCCAACAGCTGGAGAGACTGGGATCAAGAGGCCAGCTACTGGACAGACTGGGTGTCTGAGTCCAGCTGCTGGAGGGATCCTGCATGCATATTGTACCTATGTGTACGTACATATTTTCACTAGGGGACTTCCATGCTGTCTAGTTAGAGTGGAGCAGAATGAGGTTGTTGGTGTTGTCCTTGCACAGCTGCTCTGAGTGTGTGTCTGTGATCTGTGTGGCCAACAGTGTATATGTGTGCATATACCTATGTGCATACATTTATGTATATTTCTGTATGTATGTATATGCATGATTAGTGTGTGTGCCTGTGGGGCATACATCTTCACTCTCACTACAGTTTAAATCTGATCAGAACTAGCAGCCTCAGCTATCTTGGGCAGTTGGATCTGGCATGATACATCTTCCTTTAATGCACATTTATCTGTGTAGGTGTGTATCATTTATACCGACTCATACGTTTTCCAATATGCAGGAATGTGAGTTTTGGAGAGCAAATGGCTCATACAGAATCAGTTGTTCCTGGAATGAACTGATAATGGTTTTATTGAGTGATGTCCACATGCCAAGATGATGTTGAGGGGCTGAGGGTTAGGAACATGGTTATACCCCAAGTTCATAACCTCTTGTTTGTACCATTATGTCAGAAAGAGTTCAACAAGGAAGCAACCTTCATTTCATCTTTGCTTTTTCGTGACAGTTTAGTGTCTGCTTTTTTTCCTTTTACTAGCCACATTGTGCTTTTTTGTCTTATTTCTGCAACCACAAGAGCTGGAATAGCTGTATTTTTTAATGTAGACTGAGCTTTTCCCATAATCTCATAACTCCAGGAGGATTTAACATAATTCTCAGTGATTATTTCTAGTGCCTGCCGCCTTTGCAGGTGGTCATTGATTTTCTGAGTTTCAGCAGAGTGAAATTGAGGTCTAGCCTACACTAGTAAAAGGTTTACTGGAATAGATATATCTCTCAGCACAGCTAATACTAGCAAGCACTCTATTATAGATGCAGTTCTATTGTGGGGGAGAAAAGAAAAAGGTTTTCAACAAGTTTTGGGGTTTGTTTGTTTGTTTGTTTTTCCCATGAACTGCAACACTGCTAAGCTTTTCACTAGCATTTAGATGCTATTCAAAATTTCACTCCTAAATAAAATTGGTGAGTTTTAGTCATAAATCTAGCTGGAAAACTACGATGAGAACTAAGTCAACTGTAAATCTGCAGGAAACAAGGCAGCAATGTTCTTTGCTTCCCATCAGAGATGACAAATACAACAGCAATTTACCCTTAGCCTGAGTCTGGAAAGCTTTCTCCAAATGCATGCTACCAGGCATTCCTGGATTTTAAACAGAAATTTATGGCTTATGTACCTTGGGAAGCTGGGTAGACCTCTCAGGTGTATTTTTTTTCACTGTGACAGCACTGTGACAAGTGACATGAGAAGGGCAGAGTGGGTGATGTGAGACAAGAGAAACTACCACTCAAGACTGCATATGAGGAGCTGAGCCCCTTGGCAGAGGGGATCCTGTTCTCTGAAAGAAGGGCCAGCAGCAGCACAACACCAAGACCTCTCCAGCTCCATGTTTCTACACAGAAAGTGTCAAGAAGGAGAGAACTGCACAACCTCAGGAAACTTACTTTGTTTTATTGGTGTACAGCATGCTAAAGTGTCAATTTGAAGTGCAGTAAATATTTCTGTCATGCTTCTTATGTATACATTGTTAGAAAGAAGTGTCATCATGATGAAGACAGGAGGAGTTCTAGATTAGACAGTAGTTCATATTTTGTTGATTATTGATCCTAAGCCTTAGCATGCACCTGCCTGTGATAACTTCTGACTTCTTCTGGACATAAATGACTGGCATAGGTAAGCCTGGTCCTAATGCTATATGTAATTTTTTTCTGCTATGGTTTAAATAAAGAATTTTTACAGGTATTAGAAGATGGGAAAATGGCAAGAACATAAGTTTTATTTTTACATAAGCATGAAGGGTGCAACTGTCCTCAGAAATAATTAAGAATGCCATGCAGAAGCCACATTGGGAGAGTTATTAGGGTATTGTGTGGATTAAATGCTTCTTCTTTGTCTGAACTGTTTGATCTTTCTGTAGTGCAAAACAGCTACACAACAAGGTAGTTAATGATTTGGGTCCACAGAAAATCTCAGGCTCATAGCTCACTGTGTCTGGGGGGAAGGAAAGCTGGGGAAAGCATGCCAGAGGGGCTGGCATTGCTTCTAGATGAGCAATGTACCTGAGCTCACCTTCAATCCTTGTGCTTGAGAGTTGCTGGCAGGACACCTGTGACCACAGAGCACAGGGAATGGGTTCACTGTACTTGTGCTGATTTTTTGTGGCAAGTTGAATGTCCACGTTACAGATGTTATGCTCACAATTGCAAACTAGTTCTAATCTATCTGCATGAACCATGCCACACTTCAGCTGCAGTCCTGGAGATTACAAGATGCTATTTTTTAGGTGCATGGTGCACTACTACAAGGTTTAGCTTTGTTTTGAGTATCCTTTTGTGTTCTTTTTTTCTGAGTAGACATATATGTACTTCTAGTGTTTAAAGAATAAGAATCCTTGTAAATGTTAAAAAAATGGCACTAAGAACAGACCTAACTCTATGAAAGCACTTTCTCTTTAAAATCAAAATTCAGCCTGGGAAGCTGTAAAATCTGCATGCACTTGTTACTATGCCAATGGTTCCCAAATATATATTTTTTTATCAATGAAGAACACAGTGTACACATAATACATTAGCTAAAACCACTGTGTGACAGGTAAAGAGGCTATGCCTTTTTTGGTAGACCATTTGCATGGACCTACATTGGGAAATTCAGTGAATTGTACCGTACTCCTTAGGTTTGCTCTTTCAAAAAAGATAGAAACAAGGTTTTATAGCACTACGTCCGTTAAGCATTTAATGAAAAATCAATAGAAACTGGGTACCTTATTCCAAGAACTCCTTTTAGAAATTCTACCCAAGGGATATTTGTGAGAGGCAGGCTTGGCTTCTCAATTCCCACCAAGTCTGCAATTCCAGTCTGTTTCTTCTTGTTAGATATTAATTGTAATTCTTATATAGAACAGAGTAAAGTGTGCTTATAAAATTTAATAAAGTTTTATAAGCATTACAATAAATACAAAACAAGAAGAATCTACAGACCGTCTCTTGTATGTAAAGAGAAACCAAGGAAAAACCCTGATTCCAGGTTGTAAATAAGTGGCATTTTTCAGCTCACACACTAAGCAGCATTATGTTCGTTATAGTACTGTCGTTCACTGCATGTATGGAGTTGATTCTCCTCTTATTTTGCACTAAAGTAAACCAAGAGTTTACTTAACTAAGTGGAAATGGATGGATTTGTATCCTTTTGAACCCCGGTGTGTGAAAAGGAGAATCCATTCCTTGACGTGTACATGTATTTTCTGAAATTAAATAGATTTTTACAAGGATAAAAGCAGTAAAACTTTCCAGCCATAGAATCAAAATCTCTACAGTCAAAGTCTATTAAAAGTCAAAGCTATTAAACAAATGAAGTTTTAAGAAGAATTGATAACCAAAAACATACAGTTGCAATTTGGTCATTTTTCTTATCAGCAAAGAAACATAACCTGAGGTTTTTTGCCTTTCCCTATTAAAATTTCTTTACACAGATCATTAGCAATAAAATGATTTTTATATTCTTTACTTCTGAGCAGTCAGTGGTTGAAAGCAAGGTACCTAAAATTCCTTTTCTTTTAATTTTCAGAAGGGATAGGCAAGGAAGAAGGGGTGGTGGAGCCATCCTGTGTGTTAGGGAGTGCTATGAATGCCTTCATTTAATGATAATGACAACAGTATTGAATGTTTATGGGTAAGAACCAAAGGGAAGGCCAACAAAGCAGACATCTTGGTGGGAGTCTGTTATAGACTGCCCAACCAGGATGAACAGAAAGACAAAGTATCCTACAGACATCTGAGAGAAGTCTCTCAGTCACTGGCCCCTGTCCTTGTTGGGGGCTTCAGCTTCTGAGATATCAGCTGGAAATGACACAGCAGAGAGGGAACAGCCCCCAGCTATCCTAGAGTGTATAGAGAGGATAACTTCCTGACACAGCTGGTGAGAGAGCCTAATAGGGTAGGTGCCCTGATGTACCTGCTGTTTGTCAGCAGAGATGGGCTTGTGGAGGATGTGATGGTCAGAGACTATCATGAGCATAGTGACCATGAAATTACGAAGTTTGTTATTCTTGGAAAAGTAAGGAGAAGGGGCAGCAGAACTGCCTCCTTGGACTTCCCGTGGGCAGACTTTGACCTGTTCCAGAGACTGGCTGACAGAGTCCTGTGGGAGGCAGTCCTGAAGGGCAAAGGAGTCCAGGAAATCTGGACATTCTTCAAGATAGTTGCTCGCAGGAATGTATTCATAATCTTAAGTTCATTTTGTTAATAATTTTATTATATTTAAGATTTTATCTTGGCAGCACAGAAAAAATGAACATCTAAAGAATAAATACAAATGCGGGAGGCTAAAAGTGAATGCAAAAATGCATAAGGGGCATTATATTTGAATGTCAAAAAACAGCGTTATGCAAAGACAACATTTATACACCTTTGAGAATCATTTTGCTACCTACTTGAAACTTGAAAGTTTTCTTGTTGCTAAACCTCCCAAATCTGCCAAACTTTTCATGTTCGATTTAAAGTCCTAAATCTTAAAACTGTCATGGCTTAGTGGTAGTTCTGTGGAGCAGGAGCCAGGAGCACTGAGGATTCCCAAGGGAGAAGCTGGGTAGGATCTCACAGCCAGGGCCCATCCCACCACCCCAGCCTGGGAGGAGGGCCAGAGGGGAGGCCATAAACGACCCCAGCCCCAGGCACTAGGCACATCTTTTGGGGTTAGGGATTATTGTCCATAATGATCAGGGAAGTATCCCACCTGATAATCACTGGGAAAGTGCTGCTGCCATGGTAAATACCTTAGAGGGGCTCCATGAAACAGCTACATAACCAAAACCATATCTAAGGGTGACTTTTCTATGAACTACCTCCAAAAGCTGCTAAAATAACATGTCTATACCATACCCTGTGTCCTGTTGAAAAGGTACCTGAGCCAGTTTTAAATGGGCTGGCTTTAAAGAACAAAAGTAATCTAGCCTAGGGTGTGCTGAGCCCAGCCAGGTTAAAAAATCAAATAAATGAGCTCATTACGAGTTTCCCAGTGTGCTAGGTGGCCAATTCCAGTACCTGACATGCTTTACACAGCTCAGATATCCTAGCAGACCACTGCAGTAGGATGTTTCTTGTTTGTTTGTTTGTTTGTTTACCTTCAAGTATGTAAGAGGCTGTTTTTATATGTTTGAAGTTCAGAAGGTATGTAAGTCATTGCAGTGCATGGACTGCCACTGGTTGGGTGTCTTCTTTCCAATACTCAGGGCACCAAAAGGGCAATTTAATGAATTTGCATGTTTCAAGGTTTCTGCACTATTCTCATTCCAAAAAAACCCTGTAATTCTCTGTGGGGTTCATTTGAGTTTCATGATAAATTGCTGGTCATAAACTCAGAGCTGCTCAAGCTTTCTCCTGATTTTATTTTTGCTGGGAACTCTAAAGGAATTTTGCTTTACCAAGTTATTCAAATTTAGAACATAATAGAAGCATAAGCTCTTATCCAGCAGCAGCCATATCTGCCTGCATTTAAATATCTAACGCTATTTGCTCAATCTCCAATTTACATTTATCTACTCAAACACAAGAAAGGTCTGCAGGCTAAAATAGAGAAAAGCATTCCACGGCTCCGACATGCAGAGCACACAGACAGAACAGAGTCCTTTTCCTGTAATGCTCTGCATTTGTCTACTAATGATTCTGACAAAACCAAATATAACCCAGCCCAGGATCTTAAAAGCTGATTTGAATAAATTTAAAGCAGGCATGGGATGGGTGCTTATTTTTATTATTCAGAGCTCTGTTAAATATTCCTTTGCCTCTCTGTGTTCCATTTTTAGAAGAATTAAGATTCAAACTAGTTATTTTTTGCCATGAGTTTTGGCATTCAAGGAGGTTATTCATGTGAATCAGTCATTGTCTCATGAGCACTGCAATGTTAGTGACATTTCCCAAAACCCCTGTGCCACTCAGTCCTAGATGTGCCCTCATAGCACAGGCAGCTAATGGTGTCCTGGGGTCCATTAAGAGGAGTGTTGCCAGTAGGTAGAGAGAGGTGATTCTTCCAATCTGGCCAGCCATGGTGAGGCCACACTTGGGAGTGCTATGTCAGGTTTTGGGCTCCTCAGTACAAGAGGATCATGGACATAGTAGAGAGAGGCCAGTGAAGGACCACTGAGATAACTGAAACCTCTCACAGTGAGTGAGCAGCTGTGTGAGGCTTAGTTGCCAGCTGGGCTCAAACCACAACATTCTGTCCTGGTCACACAGTACGGAAAGATCCTTTTATTTTCTTTTTATGAAAGATCATTGGAAAGATATTGTTCTGTCGATTATTAAGATTAATGGGTTAACTGGCATCAGATCAAATTCGTTCCTAATGTCTGCATTTTATCAATTTATTAGTGAGTTTTGAGACATTGCAATTGGCAAGTCCTTGTCTGCAGTGTAAGGGTTAAAGACATTTTTCTCCTCTGAGGTATTCACAATATCTCATTACAATTCAGTGAGAGGATGACCTCTGGTTTAAGGCTAAAAATCTGGTTTACTGTCTGATTGGGTTTTATATAAAGTTCCACATAATTCTAGTTAAACCACAATTTGTAATGCTATGGCAAATTATCATTCAATTAGACTTAACTCTCACTGAAATACCCACACGTAGGAGATATTGGAGATTCATGAAGGAGGCTGTGCAGGGTATGGATCATGTTCTCTTTATAAACACAGATGGATGCTTCATTACAAATCAATAGGATATAAGTGATGCCTGAAACAATTATTTTAATATTGCTGATTCCCAAAAGCCCTAGCTGAAAGTGAATGTTTTTCACTGAACCGGGTTGTGTCACCTTTATGAACACTGAGCACTGCCTTGCCTCCTGAATTAGAAGACAGTAAGTTTTTTCTTAGTTGTCCGAGTAGGCCTACTTAATGAAAAGAAAGTACTCTTAAGCTAAATTTTAAGTATACTTTAGAGGTCTTAGGTCATGATTCTCTGGGCTTGTCTCAGAACTGATGACTTGACTTCACAGAGATCACCTTTGCCTTCAGTGTTTATATAGTTAATGCTAAAAGCATGGCAATGGCTTGTTCTTTTCTTTAAAAATTCAAGGCTAAATTTTAAATATAAGTCTACATCAACAATTCACCTAATGTTATGGCAATTAACTGCAATAATTTCTAATTCAGATCAGTATTCAGATCAGGGGGGAATATTAAGTCTACTCTTCTATGGAAACTATGGTTATATTTATTTATTTAGTTTTTACGTTGTTCTGATGCATGGGTGCACTGTTCTTGGAGAGATTTTTACAGTTATCATTTTAGAAATGAGGATCTGTTTATTAATATTGATTTTTGAAACAATTTGTCAGCTTTAGCTGAACTAGATGAATTACAGGATACAATAAAATGTATTTAGTTGTGTTAAAGTCCCGCTTTTAGACCCATCATTATAAGATGTTATCTGATTAAAATTGGTTTCCTTTATCAATGAAAGATTAATAATGAGAATTTGCTTAGAATTGTATGAAAAGCAGCAAAGAGAGTTTAGTTAGGCCATCTTAACTGTCTGATGTACTATTGACTTCAGCTGATATTCTCAGACGGATGCACGCAACAATTTCATGTGCTGAAAATTAGGTCACGTTTGAAAATTTGGCTTGTCTTCCTTGAAGACATGGTATTCCTATGGTCTAGCTGAAATGACTGTTTTCTAAGGAAAGCAAAAGCTATTTTATTGTTGCAAAGGATTTTATTTTAATAATAAATTCCTGAAATATACAACTCAGAGTTTTAACTGTAAGTCATGGTAGTGGGAGTTAATAAGGATAAGCTAATAAGAAGGATAAGAAGTTTCATTTACCAAATCTAGAAAACGTCACCAAAAACCTTGAGTAAAAACATACAAAGTTGTTCTACATATGAAGGATAGTGATACTACTTACTTCTGTCTTACATTATTGTATATTTATACAATTCCTTTAAAGCTTTGGATGGAAGACATTCCAAATATGAATATTGTTAACAGTCATCAAAGCACGTGCACAATGTTTGGTATCTGTGGGACTTGTGGGAGTTTTCCACTACTTATGAGGAGTCCAGATATGTGTGCAGAAGTTTAGTACAGTCTCAGTCCCATTATTAGTCCATAGACTTCCAGTAGGCAGGTACCATTTAGGGAAGATTGTCTGACCCCCTGCATGTTACAGGCTGATGGCACCTACACATTTTAACTACTGTTTAAGAAAAAGCAGTACTGAGAAAGCCTTTGAACTTTATTCCAGGTGTATCTGCATCAATAAGATGAAATTCTACTAGCTAACTCAAAAAAGTTGATTATTAGACTTAAATTGAAGAAGTCAGCCATCTCCACAAAGTTGTAACAGCTCTATCTGTATGCTTTGCAGTCAAAATGACCAAAAAATCACTCAGATAATTGGCTCTTGAAAACTGGTGATAACTGTACATTCAGCCTACAGGTGTCCAAACCTAAAAAGTTCCTGCTGATACCCAAAATGGCTTTACACTAATTCCAGTAGAGTTTGTTCAGATCTGTCAGGACCATATACATTCCAGGTGTAATTTGGCTTAACACTAATTCTGTAGTCTCAGAGAGAAAACTTAATTAATAAGAAAAAGTCAGCATTTGTGTTGCACTTGGAATATTAACCATGTGAATTTAGAGCTATACTGGATAGAAGAAAAGAGTGTTTCTTTTTCCATCATGTACATTTTCAGTAAAGCAACTACACAGAGATCTTTCCCTAACTGTAAGATATTATTGTCCCTTTCTTACAATGCAAAAAGTAACATTTTTCAAGGTTTGCTATACATCATAATCCCAGTTTAGATGGTGTTCATTTTTACAAATTGTCTGAGATAGTTTCTTTATTCAACTTGGTTCCAATTCTCTCTCCTTATTCATCTTTCTACAGCTTTCAGTCCCTATACATGCAGACAATATTCAAAATCCTTTCCTAATGCAATCATATTTTTATCATAGACCGGTCAAACTGTATTAATTTGTTTCCATAATTTAGACTGCAGACTTTTTAGTGAAAAAAAACCCCAGACTGCTCTTGGCATAAATGTAAGGTGAAAAATTAATGAGCATGGCAAGAAACTCAAGGAAATCTAATTTTTCATTAACATTCATAATGCAGCATCACTAGCAATATTCCCCAACCTAAAGGAACAAAACTGAAGTTACTGTTAACGCTGCTTATGTCCTGCCCTAGAAGCTTAGAATAAGATCAGACTTCCTTTACACCAATGTTTCCACCTAAAGTGGGAGGTGGGTGGGGATGGGGGGTTGAGAGATGGGAAATGTCCTGTTTTGAGCCAGGATGAAGCCAATTTTCTTTTTACTGATTTTTTTTTTCTTCAGTGAACTTCACCCCCAGCAACTCCCATGGCATCTCCTGAGCTGTGAGCAATTCCAAAATGTCCTGGACCGATTAAGGTTCTGGGCAAAACAGGCTCAACTTGGGGGAAAAATAATAATTTCACACCAATCAAGCCCACACAGGACACAAACACACACAGAGCAGAGCTCACACATGTTACCCCCCTTCCCCTCCCTTCTTCCAGGGCCCAAACCCCTTTGTTCCCGGTTTCTCTCCCTCCTTCCCCACAGCGGCACAGGGGATGGGGATGGGGTTTAGAGTCAGTTCACAGGCTGGTGGTTCCTGCTGCTCCTTCCTCCTCAGGAAGAAGGATTCCTCACAGTCCTGCCCTGCTTCCCCACGGGGTCCCTCCCATGGCAGAGTCCTCCACCAACCTCTCCTCCATGAGTCCTTCCCACCAGGCCTGGAGCTGCTCCAGCCTGGGCTTCCCACAGAGTCATGGCTGCTTCAGGAAAAAACTCTGCTCACGCCGGGCTCTTCCACAGCTGCGCAATCAAGAGTCCACTGGCAGCAAATCCCACACAGCAAATCCCACTGGCCACAACATCCAAGTCCAGTGGCCAAGTTCACCCCTCCTGGCACCTTCAGGGAATGTTCCCCCACATTCCTCCACGAGTGCAGGGGGACAGTTGCCATCTCGCCATGGGTTGCAGGGAAACTTCTGCTTGGACACCTTCTGCCCCTTCTTCCTCACCCACTGCCACCCCACTCTCCTCCTCCAGCACAGCTCTTCTCCCCCTCTGCCAGCTCCACTCAGGTGTTATAGCTGTTCTTTCATACGCTAATCACAGAGAAGCATCTACTGTCCCTCTAATAGCTCCTTGGCTGGGTTTGGAGCAGGGGGAGCTTCTCAGCTTCTTACTGAGCCACTCCTGGGGCCCTTCCCCCACTACCAAAAAACCCACCAAACCAAACCAGAACAATAAAAAGAAAATCTGCTTCATCCTGGCTCAAACCAGGACATGTCCCTGTGTTAGTGAACTCTTATTTTACCAGTTATATTCTAAGCTTATTACAGACAGTCTTAAAATCTTGTTGAGGTTTTTTGGTAACCATGGCTGAGAAAAATGCTCTGGATTTATTTTGTATTGAAGTCATGATTCATCAGTTAGTATTAAAATGAAAAATCTCTTTATGAGACATAGAAATACATACCAGACAGCATGAGAATGAGGATTCATTGATGCACCTAGTGGAAGGAATCAGATGGTAAAACAAACCTTTATGATTTATTAAGTGTTGAAGAACTGTGTTCAAAGAAAGACAACAAATTCTGGTGAAACCTACCCTGTGTGATTCAGGTCTCTTACTAAACGTGTAGACAGGGGCTTTGAAAGTATGGGCACAGGATGCAACCAGAGGCTGCAGGGCTAATGACTCCCTAATAATCAATTACTGGTCATTCAAATGATGAAATGAGATGCAACTGGCAGAGCTATGTGAAACTGGCTTAAGCAAAACAAAATAAACACATAAGAATTAAACACCCACAATTTTGTTCAACACTTAATCTGAGTTGAGGGGGTTAGAAACCTGTGGCTGAGGACCTGTCTGGAGGTTCAAACATCACGAAATAGCTACCTCTGCTCTGACTCATCAAGGAATTTTGGCTTAGCCAGCCAGTTATCCAGGCTGTTGAACAACACAACTGCATGCTTGCCTGCACGTGTGCCTGCAAGCACACTTTCCTTGTGCATTCTGCACTTTCACACCCCAACTTGGTTAAAGCCCAACTTTGGATTGGGGTTAAACCCTAACTCCTGATGAAACTAATTCAATGTGGGTTGCACTTGGCTAGTTAAACCCACCATTCCATCTAATCTTATTTAAGTTCTGTTTTCCAGACTTATTTCTTCTCAAAGCACCTATCCATCAGTGTGCTTGACTGCCAGAGGAAAGGTGGCTAACCATAAGATGCAGCACAAATTCTCTTAAGTATATAGCCTGGCTGTAAAACAGTCTCTTAAAATAACAAATTAATAGTGAAAATACTCGTCTATAAGAATGATGATGGAATAACATATTTATGTGTATGAGCCTAAAATGCTGGGGGGCCCCTGTGTGTTAATACTTCTTCTATTGTTGTTACAGTGGAAATAAAATTGTACTGGCTCAAAATTTGGACACCACATTCCATTTTATTATACACAGAAAAGCTATTTTGTGGAGTTGTTTTTTCCTGGTAAATTTTCTAAACCATTCTTTCTCCTTGGCATTATTATGATTAGAGTTTTTTGCTCCTGACAAGTATATTCCTTTAATCATAGCTTTCAGAACAACAAATTTTCAAGATTTTTTTTTTTTTTAAAGTGTTCAGTGTCCTTTAAATGTTCACATCTGTATGCATGTGTCATACCACAATATGCTGTTCTGATGTTTATGACACTTTCAGCACAAACATATGTATTTTGGTTGTCTTAGAGCTACCCAAATTAGCAGTCACCCACCCATACACACACTCTACTTTTCACAGGGCAGGTACTCTCTGACACTTAATTATTCACACGCAAGTGTGGATAAATTTGGCTCCTGCAACTTGGTAGTGTTTGATATGTCACCTGAAACTGATGGTTAAGATCTGGGAGGAAAAGTGAAAGTGAATCTGTTACTGTGATAATCAACTGTATCAACTTACTTTGCACTCAGAGGAACATCCACATATTGGGAAAAAAATCTTTTCAGCTAAAATAATTTATTTGCATCCCTCAGGAGACATTGTAAAAAAATGTTTGTAGTCAGATTTGAAGAGCAGTGATTGACTGTGACATTTGTAGGGTTCATTCACTCTAGAGACCTCTCCAGGGAGGAATCATATCTTCCTTTCCCCTAGACAGATTGTTATAAAAGTTAGAGCTCCTGGGGATTTCTTTGATTTATGTGGAAGGAAGTTTCATTACAAGGCGTCTAGAATTAGGTTGTAGTGTGAAAATCACATCTTGTTGGTATCTCCTCTTTGAAGTGCTAAATATACTTGGATCTTAAAACAAGATATGCTGCTGTCCTTTCAAGGTATCATAATATTCTTCACGCACTTTAGGATAAATCACTGGGATTTTAGCAAACATTACATGAATGTTTATTTTAAGTCACAGCTGGTAAACAAACTTGAGAAGTGGGCCCATGTGAATCTCATGAGGTTCAACAAGGCACATGAAGGTCCTGCACATGGGTAGGGTAACCCCCAGCATCAATAAAGGCTCAGAAATGAAGGGATTGAAAACAGAACTGCTGAGAGGGACATGGGAGTGTTGGTTGATGAGAAATCAACACAAGCTGCTAATGTGTGCTTGCAGCCCAGAAAGCAACTGTGTCCTGGGTTGCATCAAACATGTGGGCAGCAGGTCAAGGGATTGGCTTCTTCCCCTCTACTTTGGTCTCCTGAGATCCCATCTGGAGCACTGTGTGCAGTTCACAACACAAAAAGGACACAGAGCTCTTGGAGCAAGTCCAGAGGAGAGCCATGAAGATGACCAGAGGGCTGGAGCACCTCGCCTATGATGAGAGGCTGAGAGAGTTGCTTGGAGAAGAGAAGGCTCCAGAAAGATCTTATTGCAGCCATCTAGTATCTGAAGGGGGCTTATAAGAAAGACGGAGATAACTTTCTATCAGGGGCTGTTGCAATAGGACAAGAGGTAATGGTTTTAAACTAAAAGAGTGGAAATTCAGACTAAATATAAGGAAGTTGGTTGGTTGTTTTTGGTTTTTGTTATGATGAGCGTGGTAAAACACTGGCAAAGATTGCCCAGAGAGGTGGTAAACTATCCCTGGAAACAGAGAAGGTCAGGTGGACAGGGCTCTGAGCAACCTGATCTAGTTGAAGATGTCCCTGCATCACTGCAGATGGCCTTTAAAAGTCCTTTCCAATGCAAACTGTTCTATCATTGTATTAAACTTTCTAGTTGAAAAACTCATTAATGGAATTTGTAGCCTTTTATGACTTCTGATGCATGGCAGTGAATACATAGGCAACACAAATATTTTCAGAATGAACACTGTCAGGTTATCTGTTCTGGGACCAGTACCAAATGCTTCAAGATGATATAAGGTATCCATTTAATCACACCCGGGGCATTGTACTCTACTAATTACAAATCTGTGTATTCATACTCAAAATATTAGGCCTCACTATAAACAAATTTCTTTAGTCTTTGCTATACAATAAGAATCTTTGTGAACTTTTTAGAAATGTCTTCCAAACTGTTGCCTATCTCCTTTTTTTTATATTAAAGGCATAGAGTAATGACTAACTTAATCATATTTTTTTCCCTACCTCTGCCTCATGCTGTATTTTGTGTGTCCAAGATACAGTTCTTAAATCTGCAATGCAAATTAAATGTATAATCTTCACACTGCCTATTTGTATGAAGAACATTTCAAAACTCAATCCACTTTTATTGTACCTTTTATAATTTAAACTACATTTTAATTAGTTAGTGGGAAATGAGAGGCTTGGGGAAGTGTGGCTGGAAAGTGTCTGGCAGAAAGGACCTGGGGGTTCTAATTGACAACTGGCTGAATATGAGCCAGCAGTGTGCCCAGGTGGCCAAGAAAGCCAATGGCATCCTGGCTTGTATTGGAAATAGTGTGACCAGCAGAAGCAGAGAGGTGGTTGAAACCTTGTACTCAGCACTGGTGAGGCCACACCTGGAGTTTTGTGTCTAGTTTTGGGCACCTCAATTCAAGAGAGATATTGAGGTGCTGGAGCAAGTACAGGGGAGGGCAGTGAAGCTGGTGAAGGGCCTAGAGAATCAATCTGATGAAGAACACTTGAAGGAGCTGGGAATGTTTAGTTTGAGAAAGAGAAGGCTGAGGGGAGACCTCATCAGTCTCTGCAACTACCTGAAAGGTCATTGTAGAGAGGTTGGTGCTGGTCTCTTCTCACAGGTAATTAGCGACAGAACAAGAGGGAAGGGCTTCAAGTTGCAACAGGGGAGGTTTAGACTGGACATTAGGAAAAATGTTTTCACAGTAAGAGTGGTCAGACACTGGAATAGGCTGCCCAGGGAGGTGGTTAAGTCACCAACCTTGGATGTGTTTAAGGGTCGTTTGGATGTGGTGTTGGTGGAGATGGTTTAGGGGAGAACTTTGTAGAGTAGGGATGATGGTTGGACTCAGTGATCCCAAGGGGCTTTTCCAACCTGAATAGTTCTATGATTCTATGAAAATATTGAGCTATATACAAAGATATATGAATATTTGCTCTCTGGTGGTTTTGTGTATTTTTTAGAGAGCACACGTGCTGTCCTCAGCATGTGATGATCTTGAAAGGAGGAAACATTTATAGTTTTAAGTGAAAGCTTACAATATTATCTGACTCCTAAATATTGTAAACTAAAACCAGGAAGATGTCTGTTACTTTAAAAAGATTTTACCTTTGAAGTTTTAAAATCCTTTGAACTTACAGATAGATGTTGAAGGAACCCTCTGGAAGTTTTAATGACAGAGACTGATACAACTGTACTTCCCTGTAACCTTTTGATATATTGTAAACTTCATGTGACTTCATGCAGTTAGACATGATTTATGTCATGTGGTGTGGCATTTTATGAAAGAAGCAAGATATACATAAACTCAGGTCATCAAAAAAAATTATTAGAATCACAGAATCCCAGAATGGTTTGGGTTGGAAGGGGCCTTCAATATCATCTAGTTCCAACCCCTGCATGGGCAGGGACACCTCTCACTAGAACAGGTTGCTCAGAGCCCCATCCAACCTGGCCTAAAATACTTCCAGGGAGGGGATATCCACAACTTCCCTGGGCAACCTGTGTCAGTGTCTTACCATGCTCCCGCTAGAGAATTCCTTCCTAACTTCAATCTACCCTCTTTCAGCTTAAAACCATTACCCCTTGTCCTGTCACTACACACCCTGGTAAAAGTCCCTCCCCAGCTTTCCTGTAGCCTCTTCAGGC
The DNA here is from genome assembly GCF_020740795.1 of Apus apus. Taxonomy (NCBI): domain Eukaryota; kingdom Metazoa; phylum Chordata; class Aves; order Apodiformes; family Apodidae; genus Apus; species Apus apus. The sequence continues at coordinate 112,037,024 of NC_067284.1, read as the reverse complement.
ACTGGAAGGTACTATAAGATCTCCTCAGAGCCTTCTCTTCCACAGGCTGAACAACCCCAACTCTCTCAGCCTGTCTTCATAGGAGAGATCCTCCAGCTCTCTGATCATCTTTGTGGCCTCCTCTGGACTCACTCCCAGAGCTCTAGGTCTTTCACGTGTTGAGGGCTCCAAAACTGGACACAGTACTCCAGGTGGAGTGCAAGTGCAGAGCAGAGGGGGAGATTCTCATCCCTTGACCTGTTGGCCACTCTTCTTTTGATGCAGCCCAGGACACAGTTGGTTTTCTGGGCTGCAAGTGCACATTGCCAGCTCATGTTGAGTTTTTGATCAAGCAACACCCTCAGGTCCTTCTCAAGGCTATTCTCAATCCATTCTCAGCCCAACCTGTATTTGTGCTTGGGATTGCCCCAGCCCAGGTGCATGACCTTGCTCCTGGCCTTATTGAGCTTCATGAGGTTGGCATGGGTCCACATCTCAAGCCTGTCAAGGTCCCTCTAGATGGCCTGCCTTCCCTCAAGCATGTCAGCTACACTACATAGCTTGGTGTTGTCAGAAAACTTGCTGAGGGTGCACTCAATTCTACTATCCATATCTCTAACAGAGATGTTAAACAGCCCTGGTCCCAGTACAGAAAAATCCGACTCATCACTGGTCTCCATCTGGACATCGAGCCGTTGATCTCTACACTCTGAGTGTGACCTGCCAGTCAATTCCTTATCCACCAGCTGGTCCATTCATCAAATACATATCCTTCTAGTTTTGAGACCAGGATGTCAGGTGGGACATGTTTTGTACAAATCCAGGTACATGACATCAGTTGCTTTTTCTTTGTCCACTGATGCTGTGACCCCATCATTAAAGGCCACCAAATTTCTCAGGCATGATTTATGCTTGGTGAAGCCCATGTTGGTTGCCACAAACCACCTCCATGTTTTCCATGTCCCTTAGCAGATCCTTCAGGAGGATCTGTTCCATGATCTTGCTGGGCACAGAGGTGAGGCTGAGTGGCTTGTAGTTCCCTGGGTCTTCCTTCCTTCCCTTTTTGAAAATGGGGATTATGTTTCCCCTTTTTTCAGTCAGTGGCAACTTCACCAGACTGCCATGACTTCTCAAATAGATTACAAAATGATTTAAAAAAAACAAGTGTGACATATGACAACATAACATATTGTGATATATAATGAAATGATCCGAAAGTTAGCTAATTTTATCACTGTTTTCAATAAAAGACCCATTCAGTTAAATCTTCACTGGGTCAAGGCTACAGCAGCCTGTTTCCTTTCTTGTGAAATGAATGGTTTCATAAGGGACTATTCCCATTCTTACCTTGACAGTCACTATTTTAGTGCTGAAAATCCACAATGACAAGATGATGTCTGAGAAGTATAACAGAGATAATGTTTCCTTCCATGGAGAGATATCATCATGTTAAACTCTTTAGTGCTACTGTGACTAACTGAACATAATATCCTTCATAGCCATGACTTTATCTCTCTTAATTTTTCTCATGGCAGAGGAAAGATCAATTTTTAATCATGTGTTTTAAATCTGCTTTCTAAACATTTGTGTTCTCCATTTCATAGTGTGAGGGAGTTTGCTCCCACTTCAGGACACCACAGCATATTTTAAAGTAGATAGACTATTTAAACTGCAACATTCTGACCGAGAACCAGCTTTTGAAACACCTCAGATTTCATTTACACCTGGAAAAGTTCGTTAAATGTCTGAAGAAACAAAGTTTGCAGCTGGTTCTGGTTCTTGCTTTCTCTTTCCACGTTCATGTAAAGTCAATGCACATTTCTGTGCAAATATTTCTCTCCATTACATTCTGTGTAACAAAATGCTGGGTTGAAGGTCCCTCCACATTCCAATGCATGTACAGTCTATTCCAGTTTACTGTGGCTCAATTGTAATGAACTCACTGTCGTTTTCATTCTGTCTTCAAACTCATTAATGAAAGAGTTAAGGAATACCACTGGATCCATGACAGATTCTTAATAATCTTCTATTTATCAGACCAGTTTGACCAACGAAATATCAGAAAGAATTGTGTAAATAGGTTTTTTCTATCAGTTTTGTACCATCCTTATGGTATTTGTACCCTCCTATTATGCAAATCATTCTTCTCTGCCCTGTTTATGGAATGTCATTGCATGCAACACCAGAAGCACCAGAAGTTAGTGTTTGCAGTGTACTGTTTGACAACCCACTGGGCTAATTATCAAGTTGCAAGAGGAAATTAAGTTAATTTAGCTATATATATATTTTTTTAATCTGTGTTCTCTGTTACTTAGCATCCCATTATTATCTAGGTGCTCACAGTTTATGTGTTCTGTTTTATCCCCAGGATGAATTGAAGTAGACTGATCTATAAGTCTCTGGCTCTTTTATCTGCTTTTGAAGACAGATTTGTTAGCACATTCTGTAAAAGTCATGTTGTAATTCACCAATTTTTAAGCAGAGTAAAATTTCTCAATAAATATGCAAGAAATATTCAGGCCAAATATGTACAATTCGTAGTGATAGTAACAGCAGTAGCAGCAGTGGTAGAAGCAGTGGTTGTTGTAGTATTAGTAATATTGGGTGCAGACCAGGATTAAAAAAGAAATGTGAGTGAAGGTGCCTTCCCCATCCTCTGCCAAATGTGCTGAAGAGATCTGTGTTAAATTACCTTGAAATTTCTTTTGAGTGAAAGCAGGAGGGAAAAAAAAAATAATTGAGAATAACAAAATTTTAATTTGTTAACAAAAGAGCTAATTTGCTGTTCTGAAGTAACATGCCTTGATTTTATTTTTTAATATAGTTCCTTTTCCACCATTGCATTAAAGAAGGCAAATATTGAAATGTAGTGGTTTGATAGAAACTGCACTCCTAAGTATTTTGGAAAATATTTAACTTTATCTCTAAGTTGCCAAGAAATAAATTGATCTAAATGTTGACAACACCAAAACCCACTAAAGCCTCTTCCTTTTTCCATCCAGTTTTACTTTCTTCTTAGCAAAAGCAGTTTCAGCTACTCCTCCAGCCTCCATGTTATTGCTGTCAAACTTTAAGTAAAGTTTTCTACAGTTGTCATCAGATCTAGAGGATGGTAAAAAGTTAAGAAAAAACAGCTACTACAGCTGAGTTATTGCAGGTTTTTTGATCTGTCAGAGACTGCAGAAAGTGGACTAAAAGCAAGTCAGAGTCAATACAGGAGCTCAAGACCTCTCTCTGGAATTTTACCTGTATTGTCCTGAACTTGCAATCAATCAGAAACTACTCTTTTTTCTTGCAGGAAGCTTCAACTTAATGTTTTGGTTTTTACTCATTTACACTTGACTGCTGGGATGTTTGGCAGGTGATCAAGAGAAACTGAAGACAAAATAAAAGGACAGGAAAATGAGTGACAAATTATTTAAGTGTTGAGGTGGGCTATGGAAACAAAATAATTATTTTTGCAAACAGCAAATTTTCACATAAAGATATAGGATTTCCCCTGAAATGTAACTGCCTGTATCTGAGTAAATGAAAGGGCTGGTGATAGCTAATAGCTGATGACACAAATTTAAATAAAGCTGGGACAGTTAGGCTTTCAAGAAGAAAAACAGGAGCACTAGGCCTGAAGGACTGCATTAATCAGCAATTAAGAGGACAATGAGGCACAGAAGAAAACAGAAGAGCCAAGAAGACAGAAAAAGAGATTGTTCTCCATTATGATTCACTACTTGCTTTGATTGCCTTTAAGCCTTCCTCAAGTCTTACTCCTCCATCTCTCCCCTACTTCAGTCTTTCCTATCTAGAAATACCCACTAACACTGAATAGCAAAACAAGGGATGTAATCCAGATGCAATTTTGATAGGAAACTTCGTAGTGTGACTGGGATAAAGTAATAATGGAAATTAGATCACTTACTGGCTGTTTGAGCTCTATTTGCAATTAAAAGCCTCACTGTGCAAGCTCAGAGGTGGATACACCATGGCCCAGATGACCTTGCTTTGCTGTGTGTACTCTTATGGGAGGATAAGGGAGAGCTCTGCCCTACTCTTCCCATGTGGTTAATGGCAAAACAGCAAAAGCCCACAGACATTCAACCCACTGAAAATCTGAATTTCCTCTGTCTTCCTCTTTCCATGTTCTTTTGCTCATTTTATGGATCTTTTCTATCCTGAAGAGCAAGATCACCAAGTACAACAGTGGGCTTGACTATAGAGGAAGAGGACTTCAGAGGAAGAATATTTTCTGACTGCAGGACAGGGGGTTCTAAATGAAAGACAGGGCTCAGCCCATGTGAACTGACCACTGTTTTCAGTGATGGGAGGAAATGGGATCAATCCTAGCCCAACAACATTAATAGAAAAAGTGGAATGGTATTTATTTTAATCAAAAACCTCAGGGCCAAACCAAATCAGCAAAAATTTGAAAATATTAACCTGAGAGTTTAACTACAGTAATCAATTTAAATCTGAAATGTTAGTGGCTTATGCTTCCTTAAAATATTTTTCCATGGGCCTCTTGCACAGTAGGAGTTTAATTTCAGAAGCAGCTGAGATGCAAACCATCTTTAGCTCAGAAGGAATAATTATTCAGTTATCATAACATTTTTGTAATCTTTCGGGGAAACAAGTTTAACAGCTACATTATAAGCATTGTTTGCTCCCTTCTGATTTACATGACACCTGGATAAAAATAGAAGAAAGTGAAAATTTGCTGGAAATACAATGTGATGCAATGGATAGGTCTTTGATTTTACAGTCTCAGTTCTGTGTCATTTCTTGTTCTGCCACTAGTCTGCTCCTGAAAGTAATTTCACCTCTCCTGTGTATTCAGATTACACACCTTTCCACACAGGGACTGACTTTCACCAGGTGTTTGTGCAGTGTCTAGCACAAAAGGTCTCCAGGTGCTATTACTATCCAAATAATGAATTATTAACTTGTTCTACTATTATAATATGATCAGCAAAATTTGTTTTACATCCTCGACCAAAGTTATTGGTTAAATGGGTGTGGTTGTTAGTTACCTTCCTCTAAATTGCCCTATGAAGGAATCTCATGCATTTCAAAAGAGCCAATTTGGATTTGTGCTTCTTTCCATCCTCACTTTCAGGTTTTTTTGTCTTCTATGTGAATGTCATTAACACAGAGATGCAGAAGAGAGTTAACAGTGGGGGGCATAGTGATTTTTCTTTTCTTATGCACGACTTCCATTAGCAGTAATAGGTGTTATGTGTGTGAATTGAGGGAGCAGACATAACTTTATTTGGAGGAAATGACATGTAAGGCTAGTTACGGCATGAAAGCAAAGAGCTAGAGTATGTTTTATTATGGATTATATCTCTGATTGATGTCATACAATATAACTAGGTATTTAAAGAAAATTTTCATTTCCTACTAACCCAGATGACTTATTATACAGCCTGTAAGACTGTAGAGCTAACATAATGATTGGGAAAACTTGAACCCTAATATTTTCTGCCACTGTGGGAGATTTTAAAATGCTTTATTTTAGTTCTACTAATAAAGAGAAGCCTTGAAATCCACCACCACCCCCCTTTTTTTTAATACTCTTCTCTCAACAAATGCAGAAAGCAATGAAACAGATGGGAAAGAGGTATTTTTTTTCTTTATTTGTCACTATCAAGCATGCTGTGAGGTTTCTAAGAAGTGCAGTTGTGGGGTTTTTTTCCTGGCTGGTGAGGAAAATCACAAGTCTACTTTCTTCCAACTTGCATGTTGTGTGGCAATTGCTTAAACAAAGAAGAAACTCTTTTTTTTAGCTCAGGACACTGACCTCAAGTGGAATTTGTCAGATTTAATGAAGTAGAATGGTCCTAGGGAGGAAATACTCTGTTTCTATTTCCAGTGGTACATCTGTTTGTAGCAATTACTTTTTCCAGTGAATGCCAGTTTGCCTACAACACTTGCAATGAACTTTAATTGTATGCTTTAGTAGAAAGTCTTAATTTTGATCTGACTCTCTTCAGGTAGCAAGGAGTCGACTCACATAATCACACCTCCCTGTGGCAGATAAAAATAAACACCTTGATTTTCCCTCCTTCCTTGCCTTTTTAGAAAATGGTTGTATTTTTATGACTTCACTCTCACAGCGAGCAGGGAGCTATAAACTTTGGAACATAAGATGCATAAGATGGGCCTGCAATAGCAACTATTTCTAAACCATTACAGTAATTAATCACAGAAGGAGCTACTAGAAAAAAAATCCTATAATTTTGAACATATAATTGAATTTTTATTGCTTTTAAACTGAAGTGTTTAGACCTTGAGAAAATCAGCTCAGCAGGATAAAAAACACCCTCCTCTTTGCCTCTCCTTCCTTCTGTGCTTTAGACAAAGCTTGGCAGAGCTCACAAGCTAAGTGGGAGCTGATTTAATAGTTCTTTATTTCAGTCTACGTCCCAAAGAAAAAGAAAAGGTTGCTTAAAAATTATTCTCTTTCTTAACAAAATGTACCGATTCCCTGGAAGTGACTTGGGATAAAAGAGACTTTGACATCCAAAGCTACCACTGGCACCTTGCAGAGGAAGAAATCCATGTGCTCAGAGGAGACAAGTGTTCTTGAGCCACCAGTTAGATTCACTGGTATTAACAGAGGGCAACGAATGAAACTGGGGAAAGTGCAAATGAGTGTCAGCAGGCAAATTTGACGCATCCAAAAAAAGTGGGGTAGGAAAAGCACTTCAGGTTTATTGAAAGATTATATTTGATGAATAAAAGCTTCAGTGCATTTTAAAAACTTTTTTTCCTTAGGACTAAAGCTCTTTGGGGATGGAGACCTATCCAGATTGGATACTGTTCAATATACAGTTTATTCCCCTTTCTGACAGCTGTCAGTTTTAGTTAAGAATCCATTTACTTTGTTTGTTTTCTGATGACAAAATAAATGTCTTCTCAGTGGTATTCTGTTAGATGTCTTTCCTTCTTATTCTGTTGAAATGTGGTAGTTTTAGCACTTAATTTTACCTTTGATACAAAAAGAAAATACATCCCTGGATTTTGTGACAGTAACTATAGCAAATTCTGACCCAAAACTTACAAAAGTGCTACCTTTCTTTCAACCAGATTTATGCTATAGAGAGTCAGTCATACTCCCAAATCTTAAATCTAACTACAACAGTCAAACACGAATTACTTCTGGCATGGATGTCAGAGCCTGTCTTGTTGGTCACATTGAGTCTTTAGCAAAGACATGGGTAAATCTCTCAAAAGGCTCTCTTCACCCATTAGCCTGGAATGCTTCCTCCATAGGTCAAATTTATTGAAGACGTTTCACAGAGTACAGTTCCTGTATGTCTGTGCTTTTGCTGTTTCAAAAACTTTGCTATGATTGTTTTAGTTGACATACTGCTCTCCAGTGTTGTCAAGAGATGGTGGATAAATTCTGTACTGGCTGCTCAAACCCAGAAGCAGAAACCATAACACGTTCTTCAACTCATCTGCCTTTAATGCCCATTGTCTTCTGAAAAGTCTTTTTTTCCCTTTCATTGACTGTAGGGAACAGTCTGGTTTATACCAAATGTCTAACTTTAAGGAAGTTCATATTGGATAAATTCCGTCTTTCTGTAGTGCTCACATATTGAAATATTAGTATATGCATCAGTATATTCATATACTATATTCATATATAATATGAATATATTCATATAACTAATTACAAATTTTATAGTTTAATAATGTAACATCTGTCTTACTTTTTTTCTGTGTTGCAAAAGCCTACAGTCTGTAGGAGAGGAGTCCTCTGTTCTCCAAATTTGCATATTCCTAATGTGTAATATGCATAGGCCACATTTAAGATGATTAGCCAGTAATCAAGTAATAATAATAATAATAATAATAATAATAATAATAATAATAATAATAATAATAATAATAATAATATAATTAGCAACTTTTAATGAACTATCAATTATTAATAAACTTTAAACTTGCTAATAAAGCAATTGTGACTTCAGACATAGCTCCACCAATCCCTATATATCTTCTACAACTACTTGTCATTAAGCCATCTTATTAACTCCAATGACTTAGATGTATAGACAAGACCAAAGACTCTATAGCTCAACAAATACAACTTTAAAGTTAAAATGTTACTAGTAAAAGGTGACAGGCTTTGTACTGACCAGAAAGTGGGGAGGTCTCAGGGCTTGTCTGGACTTGTTCCTGCCTGAGGTGAATTTAACTTCTTGTAGCTGCAGTAGTGCTTCTCTAGTCGTCAGGTGACTCTTGCCTAAATTTGTTTTAGCTTTAATTTATCTCTGTGCCCCAGAGATAGCCCCAGGAGTGGCTCCAGTAAGAAGCTGAGAAGCTCCCCCTGCTCAAAACCCAGATAAGGAGCCATTAGAGGGACAATAGATTCCCCTCTGCGATTAACATACAAAAGAACTGATATAACACCATGGCGAGATGGCAGCTGTCCTCCTGCACTCCTGGAGGAATGTGGTGGAAGGTTCACTTCCCTGAAGGTGCCAGTAGGGGTGAACTTGCTGCAGCTTTGGAAGCCCCTGGGCCAGGGGAGTTTGTTCCCAAAGCAGCCGTGACTCTGTGGGAAGCCCAGGCTGGAGCCTCTCTGGGCCTGGTGGGAAGGACTCATGAAGGAGAGGTTCATGGAGGACTCTCTGCCATGGGAGGGACCCCATGGGGAAGCAGGGCAGGACTGTGAGGAATCCTTCTTCCTGAGGAGGAAGGAACAGCAGGAACCACCAGCCTGTGAACTGACTCTAAACCCCATCCCCCTGTGCCGCTGGGGGGAAGGAGGGAGAGAAACTGGGAACAAAGTGATTTGGGTGGGAAGAAGGGAGGGGTGGGATAACATATGCAAGCCCTGCTCTGTGTGTGTCTGTGTCCTAGGTGTGTTTGATTGGTGTGAAATTAAATTATTATTTTTCCTCAAGTTGAGTCTGTTTTGCCCGGAGCCTTAATCAGTGAAGATCCCTCCTTGTGCTTTTGTCTCAACCCAGGAGCTTTGTCCTCCTCATCCCAGAGTGTGTGTGGGGGCAGTTGAGTGAGCGGCCACGGGGCTGCTCCTTTGTTGTTGTGTTGGGCCCAAATCATGACAAATGTCAATTTCCTGATTTTGGCAGGTCTGGAGTCAAGAAAATTACTTTTAGAATTTTATATATTTTTTTAAAGTTAATAATCTGTGCTCCTTCTTCTATCTTGTTATACCTAAGGGGTGATTTATTCCGAAGGGCAGAAATTCTTCCATGGGTAGTTTTGAAATTTCAGATTTTGACCAGAGTTCTCACCTTTTTGTTGAAGATAATACAATTTTATTTCATAGGTGTTAATGGAGACCCAGGCCTGTACTCATACCAGATAGAAGTATTTATATCTATATGCTCACTACACACAGAGTTACATTGTAAAATGATTACTGTTTAGTTTGAAAGAAAATTTGTCTTCTTCAAGATAAGTGCAGTAACAGTATTTGGTAAATGCAGAGGTTCTTAAATACTAGAGGACAACAGGAATATGTTAGAAACTGTAGCACAGGAGGGCCAAATGGAGCCTGCAAGCTTTTTTGTGTAACTTATTTTACTGATTATTAAAATTCATAAAACTCTACTTGCTTTAGACTACTTACCATGTGTGAATGCTGTTAAGCCATACGTGAAAAAAACTAAAACAAAATAAAAGAGGAAGTTAGGCATTTGAAAAACTTTAAGAATTTTTCAGATATTTTTGTGAGACACAACCTATGCCAGAACACCTGAAAAGGTTTTTTGAGGTTATGGTGTGCAAGAAAGTAAAAATATAAAACTCTCTGGGTAATCAAATCAGTCTCTTGGAATTGCTAGCATTTGAGTTTTGTAATTGTGTTCATGAAATTACTCATTATTTTAATTTTACATTGGTGGGCAGACACTGCCAAAAGACAGTGAATGGCCCTTTGCCCAGGAATCTAAGGTTGTTCTCACAGAGCTCTTGGGTATCAGGAAGGAGATCTTCCTTACATCATGCAGCACTGCAGGCCAGTATTTGATACACCTCCAATAGATCATATGTCAAACTCTGGAGCATAATGCAATCGTGGGTTTGGCAGTGATTTCGGAGTCCTGTGCAAGTGAGAGACTAATGAAAAGAAGCTGAAGAGCCACCTTCTTAAATAGATTCATTTTTTTGCACAGCACAAACCCTATTAGATTTGCATTTTACCGGTTTTGCACAAATGAATCCTAGAGTTTTGTTGGAAGAGGTGTTAGAAAATGCACATGGAATTAACCTGCATGTATATATATATATAAAACCAAACAAAAAACAAATATAAAGGAGCTTTTTTACTTTAACTTTGGCTTTGTTATCAACAGTACAACTCCGTATTCAAGAAGTATTTCACCCTCTCAATGCAAATGCTGCAGACCAAGTAATTAAGAGAAAAACTTTTCTGTTTCCTTTGCTATAGATCAACTCATACTCAAATTCAAGAAGTGTCTCAAAAACTAACAGATAATAATAATAATTAAAACCCTCTTATAATTCAGAGCCTATTTTGTTTGAGCTTTTTTATTTAATAAAGCTACTTTAAAAAAAACCCAAACTTTCTTTGGTTCTCAGAGTTAAATTATGCCTGCTGCATGTGCACTTAAGGGTTCATTTGGTATCAAATCTACATTCCCCCTATTCAAAAATATTCTGGAGGAGTTCTGAGGAAAATAACTGTATTTGAGTTAAGGGTTATTGCTTTTACTTAAAATAACATATTTTTTCAGGCTGTTTAGCTGTACATCTTACAGATATAAGCATTCACCATATGAAACTTCAATTAGCAATGATTTTCAAGATATAAAAAGGTGCCTATTATAATGGCATAGTGAGAATGTGTGGTATATGTTCATTTAAAGTGCTGTTAATTCAATTGCTTTATCTGATCCAAAGTCACTTAGATTATATTAAATTAGCCATCTGTTTGGCTTTCACCTTGGAATGTCTGCCAGATGCTGAGTTTGTTTATAGACAATATATTTGCAGACATAGCCTTAATGACAGGATTGCTTGTTGGGGACTATCCCTGACGGAAGAGTTTACCAGGAAAGATGGAACTATGCACTCTAAGCAACAACTGCCTGTTCAAGAGGGGTAAAAATGTATTCAGTACTTTGTGTCCAGTACACTATTACACAAATAATTCCCTCTTATTACTTTCTGTAATCTCTGTGATGAAGAGGCTTTAATGGTGCCACAAAGCTGCATCATCCTACGTAGTGCACATTTATACGTTTTATGGTTTTCTTTTTAATTAAGGTCTGGCACTAAAATTAATATAGCATTTTGTTATCTACTGGGCATGGAAGCTTTTTACTAACTCTCCAGATAGCTTTTAAAAGTCTATTAAAAAGCTCTATGTCATTCCACAGTTGTTACACATGGGAAAAATATTTCTTTAGGGGATGGTCAGCTTTCTCTCTCTCTCTTATCCCAAATGGCACTTGATCTTCATCACAGGAATAATACAAAGCTGCTCACAGAGATTCCAGACTTAGACAGAATTTAACTGAGTGCTTCCATTGAGTTTGTTCATCAGCTATTCAAGAGTAATTCTCCATGAAAAAGCAAGTCTTAGTCACTGGTCCAAATAAACAGGGTAGTAAGCAATCGCTGAGCAAAAATCAGGAGTGGTTTATGTTTACCTGGAGAGATGTTTGATTAAATAACTGTATCAATACGGCCTTTAGTTGGCAAAGATACACAACAGAAAACTGACTACTACTAGAGATAGTGCAAGGTACTAATGATGGCTATCAGAAGGAAAAATAGATTAGCTGTCTTCAAGTAGCAATAAATTTTTGTACAATAAAAATAACCGATTTTTGATGTATAGGAAAATTACTAATAGTCACATATATATTCAATAACATTTTTTGGAACAAATATAAGCACTCTTATCTAGTGGTTAAGCCGATTTCTAAATTACAGGGCTTAGAAGATTTCCTTTTCTTAGGGGAACTTTATACAACTTGTTTACTGAAGGTCTTAAACAGAGGCTTTTTTATCCTCTTTTGAAGCATCTGCTCCTGACCAATGTTAAAAACAAGATAAAAACTGGATGGATTATGATCTAATCTGATTCATATAGAAATTCCAACAATATGTCTGAGTAAATATAGAGCTTTGATGTTTGATCACTGAACTCTGACACTTATCTGTTCCAAAAACATTTGATTCGTACTGGAATTTTGCGGGCTACTGCTTCCAAAGCTTTGGATTCAACATGATTTATGTAAACTAAATCAATGCATAAATACATGGTCTATATCTAATTGAATCAGCCAGCCACTCAGGTCACTTTGATTGATTAAAAAAAAAAAGTACCTTATTAGATATTAAATGGAAGATTGCCAAGAACAGCATAACAGACAGAGGAAAAATTCTACCTGTGCAGGATCAAACTCATCTGAGTTTGCACTGCCCATGAAACAAAGTGTTATTTTCTTTTTAAATTGAGTAAGAAGCTTTGTTTGTGTACAGGTTAATTTTGAATCTCACAGTACCTTTACAAAAGAACATTCTAAATACTAATTTTACACACATTTCTCAATGAGTTCCACATCTAAACAGCATTTTGCAATGACTCTGGTAAAGGGTGATTCACAACACATATTTCCATTAACTTCTTATATGCTTTATGAGGCAGGAAAAGGATTGTCAGCTTCCTTACTGATGGGAATTTGTGTCCTTTGAGTCTTCATCCATTGACTGTCAACTGCAAGAGCAGAGAGAACCAATGACATGGCAAAAAGAATGAGTGACATGAATGGATTAAACAACAGGGAGGATGATTTTACCACCGGAATATTTAAAGCTTGGACAAAGGAACAGAAACCAAGGTCAAAAACTAGAAAATAGCCTTTGTGAAGATATAAGCAAATAAAGGCTTGAGGAAGAGGTCTGGTGTTTTACGAATTGGTTACGGATAAATCCTGGAAATACTAGAAAGAAAACTGGAATTAACTGGAAAATTTTGAAAGTATGATCAAGACAAAAGGAACATTTAACTATGATCTAGTATGAAGCACTGTGTACCAAGACTGATTCTGGCTGAAATGTTTCAAAAAATTATCTTTCTTTTTACATTTGGAAACTTTCATGAAATCATGAGATGATTGACTGAGAAATAAATATTATACTTTAGAGGTGGAATAATGAAGCTTTTTTATTTCTTTCAAGTCAATTTGTCAAAATTAAGTGAATAGTGGAGCAAAATTATGTATTCTCTTAATAATGCATTATTTTATTTACTTAGAAATGCTCTTTTTCTTTTTTATTTCAACTTTTATTTTTTTATGTGGTGTCTCAGTGTTTATATTTTATTATTATTATTATTTTAAAGTGAAAATCCTGTTGAAATATCAAAATTTCTCACTGAATGAAAATTCCATGTCAGAACAAGCTCTAATGAGAACTATAATGTCAATAGTTATGAAAGAATATGTGAGCAGATAGCAGGTCTTATGAGGCAAATTATTACAAGTTTAGCTGCCAAAATAACAACAATCCATAGAAATAGTGGGGATTTTCTTCGTATTAATTTTTTTTAAATTGGAACTTATTTTATTTTCTGAGAAATCTGAATTTCTGTTTAATTTTAAAAAAGAAGAGAATTTATAAATTGTCTAGAGGAACTAACAATGATTTGGAAGACAAATTTATGTAAGACAAATTAGGCAATTTCCATTTTAGAAGATTGTTGCAGTGCTCATGCTACTATTATAAAAAGCTGCTTTTCAGACCTGCCTTCAGAGTAAAACTCAAGTAATCTCTTTTTAATACCAAGTCAGATTAAAAAGAATAAAATAAAATAAAAAACAAACAATTTTTAAAAGAGAGTCCTAGTTTTAAAAGCAAAGCTAGGCATGATGATATTTGATGGTGTTAGGAGAGTATATGAGAGATGAAATAAATTCTATAAGGCATAAGCATGAGATGTGAATCACCACGAAAGGGGACTCAACCCAGTAAGTGCAAATCTGATGAGATCAAAGTCTGTGGACAGTTCTTTGGACAGAAATTTAAGACCAAAAAAAATGAATACCTATCGATTACAAAACTACAATATTTATAGTGAAGTAGAGGTGAAATAGACAGCAACCAGAAATAATTTACAAACACTTGTGGATATAAACATATATATATATATATTCATAAGCGTATATATATATATATAATTAATATTGTATATAGGTGCATATAATATATATACACACACATTATAGATGTATGTACAATGCTAGTATAGGAACATAAAAGAGCAATATCCAGGCAGGTTTTGTATTATATAAATATACCAAAGTTATCATATGGAGTTTATCCTTCAAAATCCTGACCTAGATCAACCAATCTCATTTCCTGTTCAAGTGCTTGCTTAAAACTCTTTTTTTTTTTTTTTTAAATGAGCATTGCTACCCTCATCTGCTCACCACCTTTATCTATACTCCTTGAAAAGTGTATTTTAACACAAAACTAAATAGATTCTTTAAAATTCAGAATGCTCAGTCGTAACATCTTCAGTGTATATACTCTGTCTTTCATGTTTGTAAAGTATCTGGCACACACATGGCAAGCTATAAATGCATTAATTTAGTTTGTATTAAATTCAATTCATCTACAGTTTGATATTGCAGGTTGATGTGTTGGTTTCTGTTACCATAGATGTAGTTGTGTTTTCAGAAAAATATCATGATTGTAACTTCTTTCCATTTTATATTTCTTCATCAGCCAACTGGCAGGAAAAAAGTGAATAGAGTGAAATGCAGGAAAAAGGAGTAGAAGGCAAGCAGAGATAAGAGTGCATAAAATACTTGATAGGAAAAATGATGGGTTATAAGGGGAGTAAAAAGTGAGGTGGTAAAGAAAGGGCCAAACAGATGAAATACGGATATAGAGCAAGAGATAGATAAATTGAAAGCAGAGAAATTGGCAGCTAAATCAACACAGGAACCATGGAAACAAAGTAAAAAACAATGCGCAAAAAACTAAAATGGCGAGACAAGGACAGTTAAATCTTGCTTGAGGGTGGAACACTATTGCAGAATTGTTTTTCTTGCTAGGACTGCCCTCAGGTTAAAAAAATACACCCCTTCCTCCCTGCCAGAGTCATGTGGCAAAACCCTAATGTAGACCCCGACTGACCGAAGAGCTCTGTTTTCCTCTTGTGCTGGTGTTATACTATCAGCATAAGTCATGCTTTCACTGCATGCCTAAAGCTTGACTGCTCTTTCTCCCTTTTAGGAACTAAAAGTGCTCCAGACTTCTGTGGATCACTGCAAGTGATGAAGAGTCTGGCTAAAATATACTAAGGGTGCTGGTAAAATCATAGTGCCTGTAAAGGTCCACATACATAAATGAAGTACAGAGACCAAATTTCAACACAAAGTAGCTCTCCCTTAGCTGTTAACTCACTTTGAAGATGGTTTAAATTGCTGAGCATCTGCTGGTTAAATTATATGGTTTGTTTCTTTGTACACATGGATTGTGCTTCACAGCTTTCCCAAGCCTAAGCATCATAGAATCATAGAATCATAGAACTATTCAAGTTGGAAAAGCCCCTTGGGATCACTGAGTCCAACCATCATCCCTACTCTACAAAGTTCTCCCCTAAACCACATCCACCAACACCACATCCAAACGACTCTTAAACACACCCAGGGATGGCGACTCAACCACCTCCCTGGGCAGCCTATTCCAGTGTCTCACCACTCTTTCTGGGCTACTCTTTCATCAGCTCCTCAAGACCTTACAACAGGATCCATAAACTGAACTTTAATATGTTTATCTCACCTGATGGGTCCAATTTGCTAGCTAGCTAATTTGAAATCACACTCAGCATACAGGCAAATTTACCTCAAAAAAATGCAGTTACAGTAATTTCCTCCAAAATACATTAGAAACAGAAGTTTGTGCCCAGTGGTGGGGTTTGTTTGGTTTTGTGATTACACTTACAGGCAGAACATAAACCATGCAGTTGCAAGCCTGGATCTAGTGTAGTTCCCAATGTGAAAATATTTAACACTGTCTCCCAACAGCTCAAAGCCTGTCCTGACTTCAAGGCTACAGACTAACCACGACACGTGTTACAACCCAATTCTCCTGACAGAACTGCTGCCATGATGGACCAAGCAATCAAGATGACAAGAGCTGGAACATGAGTGGGGCCCTTGACTGATAGTTAAAGCATATGGGTAGGAATAGGAAATAGTAAGTTTAAACCCTTCTTCCTGGCCCATTTCTGTGTGTTTTAATGTTGATGCCATTGAATGCAAAGTGTATAAATAATTAATATAATAAATAATATTACTAACGAGTTCAGGACTCATACTTCTGCCACCTTTCCAAATGCCTTGACCACCAGACCAGAAGAAGAGTGAACCCCACTTGCTGCTCTCAGGGTCATGTGGAGAGATTTACCTTTATTATTTCTGGATGAAGATGAAGACACTGCTGTTTGAGATGGCAATTCCTCAGCTTTGAAAAAGTACAGAAAAAGCTATATCCTTAGCGATCATCATTTCTTGGTGCATGCAGAAGTGGTTAGTGCATTTAACTCAATATTAGTGCAGCTCACTGGGTATGATGTGCTCTTTGTTACAAGGTGGTGCTGGGATATCCTGCAGTACATGCATTTTCTGCTCCCATGGAAGCCAGAGGGAGTCTCAGACTAAGTATCAGGTGGTACTGAGCCCAAGGGAAAAGTTTTATTTCAGAAAACTGTAATCATTAGTGACAAAATGGAATATGAGCATGTCTTACTGCTGTCTATTTAAAGACTTAGATTAAAAGTAAGGCAATTTCTCAATGCCTTAGGACTAATGCCTAGGAATGGTGTATTTAGAAATGTATACAGAATAAAAAGTTGGTGTTGACTAAAACACATTCCCATCTGCTCTTTTGTTTCATTCCACTAGAGATTAATTGAGTTGATCTGAGTTAGCAGATACTCTCAATGAAATTACATAGTGTGTTGATGAGGATTTCAATTCAGCTGCTGATTAACTTGTTAGAATACCCAGGTGAGATGATAATTGTTCCAGAAATCTGAACACGAATTTTTAAAACCAAGTTACTGCTTGTTGAAGGCTTGCTGATTTAAGGTTTTTTTTCTCATTTGTGTCAGTATCAGCCACATTTTGAAGAATTAAGCTCTATGAATCTATGGATCATGTGTACATAATATATGTTTGTATCTCTATGTAGGCATATGTAGATATAGATACACATATTTATTCAGACCTATGTGAAAGTTCTAATCGTTGGTATGGAAGGACTTTCAAATGTGTCTGAGCTGTAGATTTTTCAAATTATTATCACAAATGATGTCCTTATTGATTAAAAATTCATAATTCCCTAAATCTTCTTCTGGAATCCCACCTATGTATATTTTGGTCACTTCAGTATATTTTAAAATCTTGCCTTGACTTTCTTGTTAAAAAGAGGCCTAGCTCCCAAGTAATTACCATGAAAGCACATATTGAATGAGCACATGTTATTAAATGACTGAAATTGCTGAATTAAATGGATGACAGACAAGGAAGTTCCTGTACAGCCAGTGTGCAGCCACAAGCTCTCTGTGGTCAGTCAAAGTGATGTAATTTTAGCCCTTGCATTTCATCATCAGTGTCAATGCTTATATTTCTAAATGAGTAGCAATTACACCAGCTCCACTGACTTCATCAGGGCTCCAGTTGGGTGAAAGGCTCCACTTAAATCCAATTGCAAGTTTGAAGGGGATGTTTGGAATAGATCAGTTCTCCTTTAGAAATTAATATTTGCTTCTAAAAGAGTGTTAGAATACCCATCCAAAAAGCTAGGTAATTACATCTGGAAACACATAGTAAAATAGGCACTGAGGTAGCATAAATTATTCCAAACCATTTATGCTTGGGTGAAATAAAACTTGTGAATAATAGGCATTTCAGGAATGAAAGCAAATTCCTCTAAAGCATGACCAAGAAAATAAAAAAAAATCATTATTTTATTTAATTGTCAGTAACTCTGTTTCACAACTGTATGTTCCACATAATACAATTATACCTTCCTGAGCCTTGACATCTAAGTTCCATAAGTATTTTCACATCTCCAGAGGAAAGTCTTTTGTGAATTTGCAAGCAATTCCTGTAGCAGTGGCCCTGATGAAGTTCACCTAATCATATAACAGGCAAAGAAATTATTTTCCACAGTAGCAGTGCCTCATTATTCTATTTAAACACATCAGCACTTCTGCTAAAACATTAAATATGAAATGCACTCTGCAATATAAAAGTGAGGGGGTTTCTGTTTTTTTTCTCCTCTGTTGTTTTTTTCTTTTTTTAATTCTCAGTGCTTCAAGTCAAGCTGTGAAGAAAATTTCTTGTGCCTGCTATGCAATTTTATCTTAATCCAAGGAAGTGGGAATCTAGCAAATGAAAAAGAATCCAAAAGTTAATGAAGAACAAAATATCTGGGAAAAATTCAGACAGGGCAAAATTCTTAAAGCACAGAATTCCTGAAGGAATATTCTGTGTCTCTTAGTTGGAGAGTGGTTATAAAGATGATCAACAAAATATTTTCTCTCTCTGTTATTGATATTAGTATTGCTTTTTAAATTGGCTGTTAAGCAATTTCTGTACAATTTATGAAGAAATCTCAAAAAACCCCAAACAAACCCACCACCCATTGTGGTCTGTCTTTTATTAAGATGTTTTATCTATTAAGATATTACATCTTGATATAAATGAAGATCATGGTCTCAGCTCTGCAAAGTGTAAGGCACTGGCAAATTGCCAGTGTGTGTGCAAAATCTAATCAGCCTGAAAATCATGATTTATGTTTACAAGCATATTATTATCATCATGCTATGGACTGATGAAAAATTAAAACTGTTTGTCCTATGCAGAGATACTCTCCCAAGTTTCGTTTTTTCAGCTTTCATAAATTCATTTTTATTTAGGTACTCCCATTTCAGATTAAAGTAGTCTCACTGCAGCTTTTGGCGAGGAAGTTTTTGAGAAAGGCTTGTTAATAGTATCTTTTTCCTCAGAGGAAAAAAAAACACAACCTGGCAGTTCTTGAGGCTGAATGTGCATAACGTGTAAAATAGGTTCCCTAATATTAAGTTTGTTGAAAAAAATAAATAAATGGGAAAAGTGAATTAAAACTGGTGTTTTCTTTCGTGCTTTGCTCCAGGGAAATAAATGAAGTGTTTGGCTAGATTTTTCTATTTTATTTTACTCAAAGGAGAAGAGATAGATTAAAGAAAGGACAGACAGAAAACCGTTACTTGACTTTGGAGAAGTTAACATACGAGTCAGATAAATTATAGAAAATAAATATGTATAAATACATTAACATATCAATGCCAAATATTTTTTTAATTAAAATAGGTTGTTAATAGACCAGGTTTTGATTCACAGGTAAATGAGGAATGAAGCTCTTTTATTACATGACATTACCTGGCACTGTCTGTCCAATATGGTTTCTATCTGTCAGAAGTGAATATTCAGCACAAGTTTATAAGCAAGTGTTACTTGCAGCCCCTCATGGCAGCTGGCAGCCAGAACTTGGATTCAGTTTTCAACAAACATGGCACATCGTCACCATTTTCTGAAAATGATGGAACATCCCAAAGAAGGGATACTGCAAAATGCTCGACATGGGGTTTTAATATTTTATAATTAATTGGTATTAATTACTCCTGCCCCCCCCCTTTTTTTTTTAA
The DNA here is from genome assembly GCF_020740795.1 of Apus apus. Lineage (NCBI taxonomy): Eukaryota > Metazoa > Chordata > Aves > Apodiformes > Apodidae > Apus > Apus apus. Next base: position 112,017,337 of record NC_067284.1, on the reverse strand, counting down.
TATACAGGTATAAATCACAACCCCAAACAACAATTTTTCTTTCTTTTGAATAAGCATTGAAAAGAGATTAAAGGCAATATAAGAAGTGTTTTCTCCTAAGTAAACACCAATGCCAATAAGAAAAGTTTTGATTCTGACATCATGTTGCAAAGGAAAGAGGCTCAGATTATTGCTATAGATCCTCATCATCCCTAAGGGGGTTCACAGAATCGGTCACTTAAAAGCCACCAGTTTTGTAATCCAAGGACCTGTTCTCTAGCCCAGGCTCCCACTCAAAGCCAATCAACACTGAATTAAGGCTCTGTTATTTAGGATTTTGTCCAGGCAGGTCTTGCAAACCTCCAAGACAATTTACAGCTCCTTTATGCAACCTTCCCAATACTAAATTATGCGTGGAGTGGAAATGTGTAGAGCTGAATTAAAGAGTAGCTGGAGGGACTGATACAAACAAAACTTTTGTTTAGAAAGTTCTCATTCTTTTTGATAGATGCTTTCCAAAATAAGCAGAGGTTCAGAAAATTCCCATGGATTGAGGACTTGATCCTTGAAAAACTCTGATTCCAGAGTTCTGAATAAGTTCTTAGTATTCTGGACTTCATAGTGCTGAAAAGTGTCATCTCTGCTACAGCTTCCAAGTTTCTTGGTATGAAAGCAGGTATAAGAAAAAGGGGAGTGGTTTCAATTCATAGTCAGGACTCTAGGTTGCAATTGTGGAAATGAGATAGCTTAGCCTTGTTCCGGGCAGAACGGATAGCTTTAACGAAATCTTTGTGGTCTTCTCAGTGGCTCAGGTTCTGTTACTGACCTTTGCTTCCAAAAACTGTTAGCACCACACCATGTCTCATTGGTGATCTGATACTTGAGAGCTTCCCCAAAAGCAAAAGCCACAAAATGTCATTTAAAAATAAGTAAGTCATGTCAAAAAGGAACAGTTTCAGATGGTGAATGAGCTATTCCTATTAAAAAATGAGTAAAATGTGCAATCATGCCCAGCTCCTTTTTGAGCAGCTTGTGCCTGCCTCTCTTGATGGCTGCAAGGCATAATGGTAAAACATTGACACTTACAAACCAATTCCTGTGCTTTGATTTCATTGCTAAAGAGTCAATTTTGCTCAGGGCACATTGAGATAAGAAGTAATGAAAATAGTAGCAATTTAGTACATATTTCAACAAACTCTTCCCCCTCATTCATCCAGAACTCACTGCCAAGATATGACATTGGAAGACTACAGTTATTGAGGAGATTTCCTTAGACTGTCAAATGATACAAAGACTCAGCTTTGGCAAAGAACAGATTGCACGTCCAACTGTAAATGTATTCTATCCATTATAAAAAACCCCACAACATTTAATTTAATTAGATGGCAACTTCCTTCCTGATAGTACCTCTCCAGGAGGTGACTCTGATCCTTAAGATTATAACTAAAAGAAACATTGTAAACCCTGTGCTTCTGGAACTGCAATATTTCCTGGAAATAATCTGGTTTCTCCTGAAATCCCTCTGCCTTGCAGCTAACATCATATGGCTGCCTTGCTCTTCTGGAAGAGGAAGGAAGACAGCTTGTTAAAAATCTTACTTAAGGAAACCAGATGTGCAAGATAATGTTTGTCACAAAAGTTTTCAGCAAGGGATGACTTACCTACGGCAGTCAATGGCAGCTTTGGCTGCAGTGATCACGAGATGGTGGAGTGCAGGATCCTGTGTGGGAGGAACAGAATATCTAGCAGGACCAGAACCCTGGACTTTTGCAGGGCCGACTTTGGCCTCTTCAATCAATTATTAAGAGAAGTCCCACGGGACAAGGCACTAGATGGTAAAGGGGCTCAAGATAGTTGGTCAACATTCTAGGACCACTTCTTGCAAGTTCAGGATCAGAGCATCCCAATGGGTAGGAAATCAAGTAAGGAAGCCAGGAGACCCACATGGTTAAACAAGGAACTGCTGGACAAACTCAAGCAGAAAAAGAGAATCTATGGATCATGGAAGGAGTGGCTGGCCACTTGAGAGGAATATAGGACTGTTGTCAGAGGATGTAGGGAGGCAATTAGGACAAAGGGCAGTGTGTGCAAACTGGAACATAGGAGGTTCCACGTAAACATCAGACAAAACTTCTTTACTGTGAGAGTGACAGAGCCCTGGGACAGGCTGCCCAGAGAGGCTGTGGAGTCTCCTTCTCTGGAGACATTGAAACCCGCCTGGACAAGTTCCTGTGTGATGTGCTCTGGGTGACCCTGCTCTGGCAGGGGGGTTGGACTGGATGGTCTTTTGAGGTCCCTTCCAACCCCTAAGATTCTGTGATTCTGTGATCTATCAAGAACACTTGGACTTCTTGTACAATTAAAAGTCTCCAGATCTCCAAAAAATGAGATGCCTCTCTGGGCAAACTGAACATTTGACCATCTGTATTGCAAAAAAAAAAAAAAAAAGTCTCCTTATATTTCACTGGAGTTTTCTAAATTGCAAGTTTTGATCATTGTCCCGTGTCCATCTGATGTGCACACTTGAAAAGAGTGACTCCATCTTCTCTATAACCACTTACAAGGTATTGGAGACAGCAATGAGCTCTACTCCCCTGAGCAGTTTCCCACAGCTTTTTTCCATTTATACATGCTGTGCTCCAGCCCCCTAATCTGCTTGGTGGCCCTTCTGGAATCACTCCAGAATGATAAAGTCTTTATTGTGCTGGAGAGACCAAAACTGGGCACAATACTCCAGATATTTCACAGGTGCCAAAGAAGGGAGAAAAAACACTTCCCTCAAGCTGCTGGCTACACCCCTGCTATCATAGACCCATATATCGTTTGCTTTCACTGCTGCAAGACCACACTTCACACTCATGTTCAGCCTCTTCATCAAAACCCACACATATTTTATTGCAAAATCCCTGTGTTGCTCTGTCAATGTAATGACATCAAAGATGTCTTCAAGAAGATATATTTTTTTTAGCTTAGTCTGTCAATACAGATTTTCAAGGTTTGGTAGAAACATTGCCTTGGTCTGACTGTGCAGTCAGCTGCTTCACTTCCAAGTGCTTTTACAGTTCATAGAGTATCAGAGTATCATTAGTAAAGAAATGAAAATAGAACACACTGAATCTCAGATTTGTCAGAAATTTTGGCAAAGCTCATAAATCCAGTCTTTATGCACGTTTAACTCTACTGTCTGTTTAGCAACTGTATTTTGTTCTGTGAAACTCTGTTTTTTGGAATGTGAATTTACAGTTCTATCAATTTTCTCAATTACAAAATAACATCCACTAATTTCACAATAATATCATGATATTTCAATACAAAATGCAAGTATAATGTTAAAGAAAATAAAACTGTCATGTTAAAGAACACCAATGAACAGGATTCCTCCAAAAGAAACAGTGTTTGTCATGAAATTCCCATATATTAATTTACACACAGCTAACAAACCAGAATCGTTCTCAACTAGCCTGTAACTGCTCCAGTCTCTTAAGGAGAATGTAGCTCTACTTTCCTTGTTGCATTCTCCCTCACTACCTTCTCCCACATGAGGAAGAGGTTACTTGTCTGTCAAGACACTGCAGGTTATTCCAATGGAGTAAAAACCTCTGTGGTGGAAGAGAATGAGAATTAATAACCATTTTCCTTTGTTACTAGGTGGACACTATACACTTAGTCTACTAAAGGGGCGAAGAGATCTATGTATGCACACAGTTATACAAATTGTCCCAGAACTTCACCTCACCAGTCAAGTACTCCTTCAGGAGAAAATAGATTATTAATGGTGCTCCCTTCTCAGATGCCACTGTGTCAAACCAAACCCCCATCTGCCAGACCTCTGTCCAGAACATGAATGTGCCATGGAAAAGTGTGTCCTGACATGGGGTGATGTGGGAAACACCTTCTCATTCTCTCAGTGCTTCAGCACTTTACTTTTGCTGTGAAATGAGGAAGGGCAACTGGGAAGAAAGGAACCAATAATATCTAATCTAGCACAACACTTCATCGCTTGCCTGAGAAGTGAGCTACACATTACCAGCTGGGGGTGTCAAGTTCAGTAGATAGGATTCTCAATTTACAGGCAGAACAGCTTGATTCAAGTCTGTTGGCTCATGGCTTCAAAATGTGAGCAAGTTACTGCAGGGTAACATGCTACTGCATATTGGCAGCTTCACAGTAGCTGAGTGTGTGTGTATGTAGCTCACAGCAAGTGTGAGATCATTTAAGATATGTCAGATCTCTTTCAGGGTTCAGAATGGTATAGGGAGATGCTGATTCTGACTCTGTGGTTAGTACATTTACTTGGAAAGCACAGATGTAGTTGCTAATTCCTCCTCCTACCTGCTTTTGAGCTGGTCCAGGTATATTCCTGGATCTGAGAAACCAACACATCTCCAAAAATAAAATTCACTTAATTTTGGGAGAAGACATATATTCACAGGATGTACCAACCAAGGACTTTCAGAAAAATGCACATATGTGCATTTACCTCAGATTTGGGAGTTCTTATATCACCGGTAGAGGAAAAGTAAGTCAGAAGAACTGAAAGAGGATTTCATCATCATTTTCTTTTATCAGCAGAGTAGTCAATTTTATATCAATGTTGTGATAATAGCTCACTTAGACCAAGCTTTGAGTTGGCCACATTTGCTTTTCTTTTCTTTCTCTTTTGCTTGCTGTTCAGGAGTGTTAACACCAGGAGAAATATAGCATTCAGGTCTATAAACAGAGGTAAGAAAAAAGCTCAAGGAGTTAGCATGAGCATGTTGAGTATTCTTAAAAAGATTAGTATTGTGCTAACAATTAATGGGTTCACTGCAGAACAGAACTGATCCAAGGTTACATTCCGACACTATTGTTATTGGTTCTAGCAAATTATTGGATACTGAGGAAAGAACAGTAATTTGCAACAATTTACTTCTTATTGATGTTTTAAATTGTGTGTAACTCCTGCTTAGAAAGAGCAATACACAAGGTAAGGAGGCACTAATTATTCCATTGCAGTCTCTTTAACAAAAATACCTTTTCTCATTGTAGAGGAAAGGACAAAAAAAATTAAAAGTGGTTTTCTTTTCACAAAAACTTTATAGCATTAATATAGCTGTGTGAATGGAAGAATTAAAAGGATCAAATAAAGATGTTGATTCTTGCTTATCTGAGTATAAATACAGACTAACACCAACCTGTGCTGGCTTTGTGTACTTCATTTTTGATGTATAGTAGCTAATGAATAGGCAAAACGGGTTACATTTTCAGTTTCACAAGATTAGGGGTAAGCTAAAGGTTTATGTGTTAGAAAGGGCAGGTCAACACAACCTGTCCTGGTGTCTGTTACAGATGAATGAAGAATTGTACAAAGTCTTTAGCGAACTGGAAGTAGCCTCATTATTGCAGCCTCGGGCACTCATGGGAAACCTTAAACACCTCATTGTCTTCTGGAAGGGCTGGAAGCAGTCCAGGAGACTTTTGGAGTGTGCCAAAGACTGCTTCTTGGTGCAGGTAATACGTGAGCTAATGGTCATCAGATAATAGGCTGGGTCTTCTACTCACAAACAAGGAAGATCTGAACACTGAAGGTGACTGGCAGCAGTGAAGGTGAGATTGCAGACTTCAATATTCTGAGGGAAACTGCAAGCCAAATAATTGAAATATATGGACTCCAGTCTCCAGTCTTAGTTTGCTGAGGGATCTGCTTGGCAGGATTCCATAATAAACTGCACTGGAGGGCAGCGGGGCCAAGATAGCAAGTTGATCTTCAAGGACAGTCTCCTTTGAGCACAAAAATAGTCCACCCTGATGTGGATGGGGTGGAGGGGATGCACAGAAGGTAGAGGTAAAGAAAGACTGCCCAGAAGTACAGAGGTGTTGCTCAGACATTCAGGAATGGGGTTAGAAAAGCTAAAGGTGAGCTGGAAAGTAATCTAGAAAAGGATTTTGAGAGCATGAAAAAGAGCTTCTCTAGTTATATCACCAGCAAAATAAAACTAAGGAGAGTAGGAGCACAGTAGTCCTCACTGTTCAGTGGAGCAAGGGAGCTAGTGAGTGGAAAAGACTGTGGATAAACTCAAGGTACTGAAAGTCTGTCTTGCTTCAGTTACTACTGGTAAGATCTGTCTTCTGGTCTCCCAGGTCCAAAATCTCCAGACAGAAATACAAATATTTGCAGCCCATAACTTCTGTACAGTGTGGCAAATCCCTTCAAGAAATACAAAACCATCTGGGCATGAACTTGCCAGCTGGGTAGTTTACACAAAATGCATTGAATATTGTATGACTCACCAGATTTACAGCAGGACTGCAGAGGGACTGCATCACCACAGACATGATAAGCTCAGTCCTTCAGGAAAACATTTGTTGCATAGGGCTATGCAAACTGAATTTGATCAGCCTACAAGAAATCTTAAATAAACTTTGACAAACTTACCTTACTATCTTTCAGTAGAAAGACGGGATTAATTTGCCCAAACCTAGACAACTAATACCATTTGTGATACCTTAAGCTCTCCAAAATATCTACGCTGGCCTGGCAGATATGACACACCACTTCAGATAAACCTATGTCCTTCTGAAGGTCAGACTGAGTCCTTGAGGGGCTCTAAAATTACACTAGATATCACTTAAGCAGTTTAGGTAAAAGAATCCACTGCTATTGTACTTAGCTTTCAAGCCAAAAGATACAGGCTCAGCTCTGCCAGCTTCACATTACTGTAGCAAGCACATTACAACGCTATCTATCTTTCTTGTTTCCTTAGACTGTAATTGAAGATACACATTAGGAACATGACTGTCAATAAGTACTACTAAGATACAAATAAAAAAAGGCTTAGGAAAAAACTTTAGCCCTGAGGGTCTTCCTCAACAAGTCAACCAGCTGCCAATTTTGAAAGAATTCAATATGCAGTTTAGCTATCTGTCTCTTCAAGCATAGCTATTTTCTTTAGCAGTACTTGCCACCTTGTCTACTTGCCAAGTCCAAAAGTAATCCACTTGAAAATGCAGATGTTACACCTTTGAGGTATTATGTGACTAGTTCCAAGTTGTAACATGCTTACATTGTGCCTTTGCAAAGCTATACATGAAAAACTAGGCTCTGCATTATAGACGAATGCTCCCCTGCTATATCTGAGAATGAGACATCTGTGGAGGAATTACAGGCTTTTTTTGATGCTGAATTTTTAAGCTCTTGTTTCCAGGGCTTTAAAAAAATATGTTTCGGCACCTGGATGCAAGATATCTTTTGAAATCCAGGAAGGATCTTGTTACTAGCTAGACTTAATTTAAGAATCTGGGGACATCATTAAGGGAAAGTCTGTTTTCTTGTTCATCTGTGCACCTACTTTCAGTAATTTCATCAAAAGCAGCTGCCACTTTTTATGAACACTTATTTCCCAAGCCTGCAAAACACTTCTGATCTTTGGCCCCTGCTTTAAGAGTACTCTGTATCTACCAATCTGTAGCTTTCCAGTCCTTTGTGACGGCTTACTTGTTTTCTGGTATCTAAGCTTTGATGGTAATGAAACTCTGGAAAAAATCGGATCATGCCAGGTCAGGGTGTTTCGTCTTTTATGAGAGTAACCAGTGAAAAAGGGCTTATGCCTCCAGACACAAACCCAGAAACAAACTCAGTCAAGTCTATTTGGAAAGAGCTGATATTAAAACCTCTCTTATACTTCAAGCTTTCCATGCTCAAAGGGTTAGTGGCACCAAAACTCTGGGTAACTGCTTGGAGATCTTGATTTCAATAGGGAAATTGTAAACTAAAGGCTACTCTGTTCTTTATATTCTACCCACCGGAGTCTGACTGTCAGCCAGGTTCAGAATTAGAGTTCTTTCTTTTCTTGCAATACCTTTGACTTTCTTATCCAGCATAACGTTGTCCAAATGAGACTTGCCTTGTCCTGCACACCTGGGGTGAGTGATCACACTGTTGCCAGAATATTGTTAACTCGTTCAGATACAGTTTATCTGGATAATGTACACAAGCTGACGTTGCTCTCAGAGGACTTAAAAATATTTTGTAAGCCAGAGAAAACAAAACAAAAACCACAAGGGACATGGTTCCAGTGTAAAACATAGAATCATAGAATATGCTGAGTTGGAAGGGATGCATCAGGATCATCGAGTCCAACTCAGCTTCTTTTTTTTCATCTGGATCAGAGAAACCTACTGTGAAGAGCATTACTGAAAATATGGAAGCATCCATGCAAACTTGTTTCCACTTGCAATATGAAAAGCTTACAGTATTGTGATTGTTTAGTAAAGTCATAAATATTTGCTTCAGAGAGAAAAGGAAACATTTTTAATATATAAAAGAACCTTGAACAGATTCCTGGTGGTAGAAAAGGAGTATTTTTCTTTACTCTTCCCTACTCCTCCACATCTAGGAAAAAAAAACAAACCAACAACAAAAACTCACAGCACTGTGTCCTTCTTCTACACGATTTACAAAAAGGTCCATGGTTGTATTTTCAAAAGTATTTTCCCAATAGGACCGACTAACTCACCTTATGATCAATACTTTTCATGAAAACTTGAAAGTTGTATTAGTAAGGTTTAGGCTGGATGATTTCTTTGCAGCTGGACTGTAGGAGTTAGGTATTTGATTCACATTTAAAAATCAGCAACAAGGTCTCCTGTAAAAATGCCAGTGTTAGAGTGAAATAGTGACAAATGTGTCAACACAGACACATGTAGGGGTACAGCCAAGGTGATCTAAACATGTTCATGATACTAAGCACATATTTAGGTATTTTTCTGAACTACAACAACCTTTTTGTATGTTTTGGTCACTGCCAGGATTGTAAGTGTCAGAAAATTATGCAATATGTGAGGAACTCTCAGAAGACAAGGAACTCACATAAATAACAACTAGTTCAGGGTGATTTGCACAGGAGCTGTAAACAAGGCAAGGTAACTCTGGAATCTTGTTATTGCTTTTAAACTCTGTAGTGAAAGCTGAAAATAAATAAGTAAAAAAATAAGCAACCCATGAAACAGTTATACCAGTGGAACATAAGGTTAATGAAACCTATCTCAGACAAAAGGATTGTGAGTTCAGTCCCTAAGAAAATGTAAAACATGATGTATAAAAAGCACAGGGTAACAGTTGAAAGATATTATAGAATTACTAAAAATCAATCAAACAAACAAACAAAACAAACCCCAAACCCTAATCTCATCATCCTTTGTATAACGTAATAATTCAGAAATGAAAAAAAATATTGCTAGAAATATTATTGGTGAACACTATTGCAAAAGTGTTGCTGTAATATTGTGTATATAATGCTTATGTACATAATGCATATATATATATAATGCTTTTTTCTTTTCAGCTCAGCCCCACTGACCTTTGACAAATCATTTCAGCTCACTGGTCTCTGCTTCTCAATCTGTAAAATAGAAATATTAATATTTATCTTTGTTCATAAATCACTTCAGCATGAGGAGATGAAAAGTCCTTCATATTAGTTAAAGGATCTTTACTGTGTTTACCAGTGTCTGAGTTAAAGACTTCCTTCTTAGCAGAGTTAGAAGACTGAACCTATGGATTCCAGTTCTGGAGACCTATGTGCAAACATGCAGGGTGACATGTTGCATCCCATGATTTAAGAGGTCTGTGCTTCTCAAACCCCAGTCCTCCTCAGAAAAAAAGAAAAAAAAAGGAGAGGCAATACTAACAGGATCAGCCCCTATAGGACTGTAAAGTAGATCGATGCTGCATGTTTCACCAAGATGAAGAGATGCAAGGTAGCTTGGACATGGGAACAATTTTCCTCAAGGTAGTAACTGTTCATTTTTGCTTTAGCTGAACTGAAATTGCTTTTCAATTCATCAGACTAAAATATCCTGTGCTGAGCACTGTAATTCCATGACAAAACCTCTTCCAGCTTAAAGCACAGCACTGTCTATCAGATCAATCTGCCATACTGTGACCGCCCTGCTTGACTTTCATCAAAGCTCTTCTCAACTTTTCCTACTTTCATGCCATTCTGTCCTTTACCTCTGAGACAAAGAGTACCAGAACTTGCTATAGAAGTCATGAACTTGCATGCAAGCCTGAACATCCCCAACCCCAACGTGGATCAGCCTTTTACCAGATGGAATAATCTGATTTTATTTTTTTTTAACAGGTGTTTGTTTGTTTTTTTTTTACATAAATATAATACCATTTAGCATCTTTACATTATAGGAAAAGCCCTGTTTACATAAACATGCAGCATCACTGATCAGCTACTAGTGAGTACAAAGACTTAGGGGTTATCAAGACCCTTTAGAATATCCACATGAAAAGGATATTAATGTGTGATTTTCCTATTATATAGTTAAAATATCAAGATCTCCCCAAAAAGTCACTATAAAAAATAAAAAAGGCAGGCTCGATACCAAGAAATTCTTGAAGGAACATTTTAGTCTTTGTATAACAAACAGTACAAATTTTGTCAGCCTTTGACAGTTTTAACTGGTGTGACCAGCATTTTCACATGGCAGCTGCTAAAATCTGCAATTTTCATACTGACAAGCCTACAGTTCTTCTGCAGCAGCCTTCTCATCTCGGATGTGTTCTGCCTGTGTGCATACATGGTTACATTTTTTTCATCTTGAGCCACTATAAGCTTTCTAGTCACTATCTAGAAATATTAAGTTTGCCAATCTTTATTTTTCTTAGCCCTCCAGTGAGGGGTGATCTACTCACCTGGCTTTTGTTTGAGCTTCCTCAAGATTTATTCAGACTGAATCTTTTGTGTGAATTACTTGCAGGAGTTAGATAAGCAAGATGTATCTTCTTCATTGGTGCAGGGAAGTTTGAAAGGATATTCCTGACATAAAGCATTACTGATCAGTTAAAAATATAAAAACTAGAAAAGTCATTAATATAGTTAATGATCCTTAATTACATAATGGGATGCCTGTTACACCATTCTTTGAGTGTCTCAGTATTTCCATGCATTATTGATAGTCAATTAGATACAGATGAAAGAGCCGGGAGAACTATTTGCAGCAAACAATTTATGTGATAAATTTAGCCTCCCTTTCTGTTTTTGAATTACCTATAAGCAGGCTTTGATTTGTACAAATGCCATTGTTATTCCAAGTAAATCTTTTGAGCAAGGGTCTTCCAGCCTATGCTCTGATTGCAAACTATTTTATGTACTATTGCTTTCTAGGTATGAGTTATTTCTCCAAAACAAAATTAATCTCTTCAGTCTGGTATCATATTCTGTTCCTTCACTGGGTGAATAATAAATTCAGACTCTTCCTGATTCCTCCTCCTCCTTCAAGACTGGACACATTTAGCCAAATACGGCATGTGGGATCCCATCAGTCCTTTAAGGGACTATGAAAGTCCTGTTCATTATTCTAAAAAGTGGTTGCTTATCAGTCATATTGTTAAGCTGCACCACTTGTTACAAAAAATAATGGCAGTACTTTTTAGGCTTACAGAAAATTCTTTTTAGGTAAGAAGTGTTTATCAGTTCAGCTTCTGTTGATGGAATTGGGCTCAGATGCCTAACACAGTCAATTTTACTGGGACAAACTGAATTTTATTTTAAGTACAGCCAGATCTGGTAGACTTAAATTTAGTAGTTTTTTCCCTTCTTTTTCTGGCAGACATGACTGCTGTTCTTCCCAGCTACCATGCAGTGTGGCAGAGCAGGTACTCCCAGCAGACAGATACACACACTGCTCTAGGCTTACTCCAGTATGTCCATCTTCCTCTTGTACTAGGGAGCCCAGAAATGGACAGAGCACTGAGATGCTGCCTCATCCATGCTGAGTAGTGAAGTAGGATCACTTCTCTCTCACAAGAGCACACTGCTGCCTCACGGTCAATTTGTTGTCCCTCAGGACCCTGTGGTCTTTTCTGCAGAGCCACTTTCCAGGTTGTGGTTCTCAGTTTTTACTGGTGTATGGGATTATTCATCCGCAGGTGTGGGGCTTGACATTTCTCCTTTATCAAATGCCACGAAATTCCTGTCAGCATTAAAGGATAATATTACAATTAAAGGATGAACAGAAACTCCATCAGTGTCCTTCAGCAATAGCTACATACATAATCTGTCCTCTCTGCCTGTCATGAGCTGCAACTTGCCAGGATGTTTCATCATTCACATTGTGTGGGTGGTGTCAACAGATTTACACAGGATGGTTCAGCTGGGAAAGCTCTTAAGCAGTTTGGCTGTTGGGTCCTTGTGGGGTCTGCTCATTCCAGTAACTTTAGAGAAAGTAATCTACTACTGTTGCCTTTAAAGCAGTCTCTATTTTCTGTAAAGCTCATTTTAGGACTAAAGTATAGCTCGATCCTTATTCTGGTAGAAAAAAACAACTGGGTAATTTAAAGAGAAACTGTGAAAATGGATGAGTCTTAAAAAAAGCCAACAAACAAAACCAACCAACCACCACCACCACCAAAACACCAAAACCAACAAACCAAACAAAAAAACATTGTTTTGGTTTTGTTCTCAATTTCCACATCAAATATTCAATTTTTTAAAAGTGTACCAGATTAATTACTAATGAATTAAAATGAGAATAATTTTAATTTGCGTCCAAGATCTCCTCCAAACTACTTGAGATGTGTTTAATAAAATTCTAGAAGTTAATGTAATATCTATGAATAATATCTAAATAATACCCATGTCATCAGCTTTGAAGAAGAATGAATAACAGAATTAAATAACAAAACACCTTAGGTGTATGTATTAAACTTTGTCCTTGAGAGGTTTTCAAGAGCAGATCTGCTACTAAGTAGGCTCTGTAACAAGTGTTTCACAATGAAGTATCTTATATTTCCTTCTCCACAAAGGCAAATGATTGCAGCAGGCACAAAAAGTAGTATTAATTAGAAGTCTGTATTAGAGAAACTTTAGCTATCTTCCCCCCTTCCCCTGCATCTTGAATAAACCCATTATTGCAGCTTGGAATTCCAAGTGACAGCTAATTTAAGTGTAGCTTCACCTTATTGTTTCCAAAAATTGCAAACCACTATTTGGATTTGTTTGCTAAGTCAAGTAGCAAAACATTGTGCAAGACTATCTGTAAACCTAAAATGAAAAAGAGAATGAGTTTAGTTGAATAATTTTTCTTCTATCTCCAGTTTGACTTTTTTCTCTCCGGGAGTGAACATAGCTCTCTGTGGGAAACTGTTGCAACACTCTGATACTCTATCAGAGCAACAGTTGACTCAATTTATAAAATTCTTAAAATGTTTAAATTTTCATAGAATCATAGTTTCTTTATCAGAGTTCTATGGGGAACAGTGTCAAATGCTTTATGGAGGTCCAGACAGGCAATATCCACAGCCTTTCCCCTGTCCAACAGTCAGATCATCAGGTCGTAGAAGGAGATCAGGTTTTTCAGGCAGAACCTGACTTTCATAAACCCATGCTGACTGGACCTGATCCCCTGGTTGTCCTCTATGCACCATAATTAAATATTGTCTTGTGAAGACAAGAAATTCTGTGATTTTGTCTCTCACAGGTGGGGATAAATGAGCAGAAAATACTCCAACCTAGCCAAACCCTAAAAGTTTCACAAAACATAACTCATCTCACTCTGCAACAACAGAAGAGAACAAACCTGTCTCAGGCATTTACACTTACTGCAAATGAGCCCTGTGTACAAATCCCTTAAAGTATCTGTACTCATTCTGTGAGTAGATGAGGTCATGAGAATTTGGTGTAGCTACTGCTTTATTTGTGTTTGGGAAAGAGCATCTTGCTCTTTATAAACTAAGGGTGGGAAACAGAACTGCAACAGGGAGAGCAAAGTCCTGAGCAAACTCTGATGTGTATCATCTTAGGACCATCAGCTTTACCTGACATCTCTTATTCAGTGCACATGTTGTTGATTGACAGAGACCCAACATGTTGATTCATGCTGTTTAATTGGTAAGTCAATGCCTAAAAAGGTTATTGGCAGCCATGATTTGACTCTTGATGAGTTTCCTGACTTTGCATGCATTACTGAAGTCTTGCTGGATGCCTCTGTAAAACCATTATTGGTCCAGATGTCCTCTTTTGAATCTTGGCTCGTCAAGATTTGAGAAATGGCTAATGCAGTGATACTACAAGGCTTTTAATAGAGCAGACAAAGCAATAAGAGAAGGTGGAACTCAGCAAACTCAAACTTAAGGCAAGGTGTGTGCTTTTAATGATAAAGAAAATTTATCCTAGGGGCAGACTGCAGAGTAGTAAGGAGCAGAGTAACTCAGCGTAGCACTGACAGTCCTAACAAAAGGCATTCTGAAAGCTGCCTGTTTCATCCTGCATTGTCCACAATGCAGCATAATCTAAAACTGTAGCAATCAATACTCACAAAATATTCCAGCACCGGAAGCAGGGGGAAAAAAAAATAAAAGGAAAAAAACAAAGTTGATTAGAATGAGATGTAATGTCTTATGGGTTTGGTGGGTTTTTTTTAATATAATTAACAACCCGGGAAAAAAAAACTTCTAGAAGTCTAGAAGTAATTCGTGATATACAAGGCTTTTTCTCTGTAGTATAACTGAGGTAAGGACTAACACGGCAGTTGTTCACTACACCTTGATTTACCAAATTCAGGAAAGTAAATGTAAAGTTAGGAACCTAGATAATTGGTTTGACCTGAGAATTCATAATTTTGAAAAGCGTTGATTTAATTCCAGTTGTATTTAAGGGACAGACAAATAAAGAACTTTGGATACTTTTTTTTGATATAATGCTGGTTCATGGAGAGATACCAGAGGTAGGGCTAAATAAGTTATCTCAGGTATCAGAAGATATATATTCTAGTTGGGTCAAGGTTTCATCTGGGGTATACCACTGTGCATCACCACAGGTGCTTGATGGGTAGTTCTGGACACTGGTGCTATTCATTCGCATAAATCCTACAAATTAAGCCTAGATTTTGCTTGAGGGATGTAGCATGTAGTGACAGGATGAAGAGAGAGAGGATAGATTTTGGTTAGACGTTAGGAAGAAATTCTTTAGTGTGACTGTGGTGAGACAGTGGCCCAGGTTGCCCAAGGAAGTTGTGGATGGCCATCCAGTGTGGGTGCCCCATCCCTGCAACTGTTAGAGGCCACATTGGATGGGCCTTGGAGCAACCCGGCCTAGTGGGAGGTGTCCCTGCCCATGCAGGGGGTTGGATCTAGATCATCTTTAAGGTCCCTTCCAACCCAAACCATTCTATGATTCTATGCAAGTAATATTTTGCTCTCTCATGAGTGGTGGACAATTGTGTTTGCTATTGTATTTCATACCCATACAAAATAAATTGGTTCTATGGACTAGGCAATCTGTTCAGAAGCTGTCAAAACGACCATGGTTACTGAAGATATTCAACCTTCCTGTCCCCTGAAGAGCCCTGGCCAACTGGTATTTTTCAGTTAAATTCTTCAGGCAACAAAATGCCTAGAGACACCAGAGAATCTCCTGAGAATGCAGCCCCACTGCTTGTGCACACAGGGAACAACTGAGAGAGGAAAAGTTCAGGTAAAAAGGGAGCAGTAGAAGGAAAAGATCCCTAAATTGCATTGCCATGAGTATTCTCTTCTAAAATAATTATATCAATTTTCAAAACACGTTTGGTAAATCACATGCCATTTCAAGATGGAAATGGCATTCAACACAGAACTTGAGTGTACATTCATCCAAATTCATGTAAGTAAATGGAAGGAAACCCATCTGTTTCAAAATGCTTTTACAAATAAATAAATAAATAAAAATAATTTGGTAGAACATTTAGCATTTCTTATTAATGACAAGAAAAAGCTCTTTTTCACTCACAGCACAAACTATATATTGATCCCACTGTGTTGCTGAATGGGAGGTGACCTACTGGTGTATCCTGTTCTCATTTTCACAGTCCTCTAGTCTTTCTTGTAGGACACTTCAGCCATGATACACTATGGATGTCTCACAATTTCTTGTAATTATGATAAATCATAGATCACCCCATTGATTTGGTGGATACAGGTAATGTAGGATATTGGAATCCAGAACTACCTGCCATTAGGCACCTTCTAAGAAACAGAAGCAATAGCATATGAATTAACAAAATATTCTGGTGTTTTGATGGAAATAATGTATTTCTTAATTTTATGCCAATTTAACTTTCAATAAAACAAAAGCAGACATTGATCACTAAGTACCCTTCTAATCAAAAGCTTTGCTTGGCATAATCACATCATTTCTGTTATTTTCTGCAAGTCCTATGATAGTAATATATATTTATATGTCACAGAGTGTATATAGATGATAGTAATAATCAGTAACTGTAATCATGTTTTTGATTTCATCCAGTTTAATACTTTTCATAGCCTACTGCTGCCAGCTAGTTGAAATTCTGCAGCTGTGGCTTTAGAATTCACCCACAGAGATTAAATCTCACTATAAGTGGCCTTTGTATATACATGAGTGTTACACTGAAGTGAAAATGTTACTATTTCTTTTTAAAACTGGTCATTAAAATTGGGCAAATTAATGGGCAAATACAATGAGATACTAGTAATAAACATATATAATCAGTAGGTCATAATAAATAAACTCATGTGTTACCAATATACCCCCTAAAAATTTCGGACTGCCTCTTCTCTTTGACAGATAAAACTTCATGTCTCACAACCTGGACATTGAATTTCCCAAGGAGCTTCAATGCCAGTAAGAAAGACTGTGTGCTGACAGTAACTTGCAAGCACTTCACAGACACTACCTGTGAATTAGAAAGATTTTTGAGTAAAACCAACATTATTTCCCTTACATGCATCTGATGGAATAAAATCACACTTTTGAGTAAGATTGTCCAACATATTCTGAGGGTTATTCTGGCAACCCAAAAGTAGACACAGCTGAAAATTAAAACTGAAGTAGTTAAAAATGTTCCTCCAAAACTCTAAAGATATTCAGTTGTCCTGAATTCAAAGCTTTCTGGTCACTTTAGCCCAGCCTCCACTTTGCAGGATTATACATCTGAAAACAGATGTAAAAATTTCACAAGTAAGACTTGACGAGCCTGAGATGACACCTAGGGAGGTGTCACATCTTTAGTGAGATGGTTCTAACAGTAAAAGAAAGGAAGTCACAGACTCTCCACTTTTCAGCAGAGATGCAGACCTCAGGACACTTGTCACAATATTTGATCTACATTCTTTTGTTCTTTATCCTTCCTTGTTTTGGGTTTCCTTTTCTACTGTAACTGTTTTCCTGTGTGTTTTTCAGATCCAGAGCCTTATTTTTTCTCTACATTTCTCAATGATTTTTTGAATTCTGACATTCCTATGATATATCTTAGCACTTTCTCTGCTGTGAATACACATAAAGCAGGTCAGAAAAACATAAGCAGAAAAACTTAACTTAATATCTCCAAATTCATGCCAGAAATGTTTGCATGCTTGTCCAGTCTTGTAAAGAGAAACCAGGTCATGAGACTTGTCGAGCTTCTTAGTTTCAAATAACATTTCTCTAAATTATTTTATTTTTTTTTAATGATTAATCCATCAAGGAACAAAAACAAAACCAAAAGGCAGAAATAAAACGTTGAGATAATAATTTCTAAGAAAGATTATAGTGAGAGAGGCAGTTTAAAAATATCAGGCTGCTCAGGGACAGTTTCTATCCTGAAAGAGGCTGAATACAATACAAATACACTCTTTGCCAGTATTTGTTCTCATTAACTTGTGATACATAGGAATTCATTTCTGGAGCACAAGCCAAGTCTAAGTTATCTCCTGAGGAAATTAAGCTGTAGTACCCATTTGTGTGGCTGTACAAGTCCAGAATTGTATTAATTTTCACCTTGTCTACGCTCTCCATCAGCAGTTCAAGAAATGGGATATTTATCAAATTTAGAGACTGTTTCACCTTCTCCAAGTTAATACAAAATCAGATTGACCTACAGTTGCCAGCATCAAGAGCTAGTTCACTCATTAGATGACTTCTAGATAGGGATGGCCAAACAGTTTGACCTGAGATCACTGATGAGCTACATCCTATTAACCTCCAAAGAAAGAAGGAGAGACAAGAAAAGGAAAGACAAATAGGGGACAAAAGAAGCTTCAAAGTAACAGCTGTGTTTGATAAAGAAAATAGCAGAAGTATAGAATGATGGTTATATACTTTATCTGCTCCACTAAGACAACAGCCTCGGGCTAAAGGGTTGCAAAAGCATTTGTACTTAGCTGTCCCAGCAAACTTTAGGGCATCCAGCTCCCAGTGACCACGTTGTTGTCTTTCCACACCAGAAGTCAGCCTTGCTCTCCTCTGTGCATGAGGCAAGTCTTGCCAAAACAATAGAGACAAACCATCCAGGAGAGAATCTATGTCAGCAATTTCACTAACTCCTAAATGGCAAGATGCTTCAGGAAAGCAGCTGATTTACATGAGGGGTCTCAGAGATGTGATTCTTTAAAATTTTTATTTTTAGATCCTTGCATCCTGATCTAACTCATCAAATCTCACCTTATTTTATAGGTGGAGGATGAAAACTGGGCTGTTTGAGCCAAGTCTGGTGTCAGGGGAAGGGCTAGCCATTGATCCAAAATGCTCTTTTTGTTGTGTTTTTGTTGTTTCATTTTGGTTTTTCTTAATGTGCCGTTAATCACAATGTCCCAGGAGAATTTGTCATAGAGAAACTAAGTTGAGATGCATTCTGAAACAATTTGTGTTAAACTTTTAAAGGATCATTTCAAGGCCTTCATATCATTAATTCCAAAAATGCATGTCTAATACATCAAGTTATGAAGGGCTTAATCTACCATATTTTCTGTGAATCAGGTTTGGGACCTGTTCCACCACCTCTGAACTCAGGCCAGAGACAGCATCAACTGGTCTTTTAGAAAGACTGGAGTCAACACAGGAATGAGCTTTATTAGCATCTTTATTGACACCAGTTAAAAGACCACAAAAAAAGATGTCTTTCTGAACCCTTCCTTTAGTACCTTTTCTGTTCATTTTAACTGGTGACCTACCTGTAACAGCTGTAACAACACACCTGGTGTGACTCTCTGCCCTAGGTTGCCATCAGGCTTAACACAGAGATGCTTCTTAATTTGGGGGTATTTTCACTACCCCAGTGCTCTGTTCAGCAAGTTACCATTGTGAAACATCAGCATCACTACAAAATCAAACAATGGAATCTATAACAGTCTCCTCCAGTTCTGTGAACTACCAGAGCTTAGTCACTCACTTTCAGAAAAAAAAAACGAACCCTTTCCCCCCCAAAAAAAAACCCACCAAAAAACCCACCAAAAAAAACCTCAAACAAAAAAAAACAACCAAAAACAACAAAAAATCCAAACAAAAAAAAACCCCACAGATTTTAGAAGATATTTAGATATTTGTATTTTAAAAAATGGACTCAATCCGTATTGGTTTCACTGTAAATTCTATTTATTATCCTCATGGGGAAATGGAATAATTCACCTCTGGAAATGCCTGGACTCTAAGTTTGAACAAAGAAACTTATGTTTTTCGTTAAACAGGAGAAGTCCCTCCAAGTGAAAATCAGTCTAATGAAGAGATGGGCTTGTAATATTCTATTTTATCTTACTGATTATAATTAAAAACATTATTTTTTTACGTTTTTGTTTGGATTTGTTGAGCCGTTGCTTTTGTACAATAAAAAAAACTTTGTCAAAATAATGGCCTTTTTTCCTTCCACCTTAAATATTGCTGTTGTATATCTATCTGCACACCCTGAAGAATAAGATGACAGTAAATTTACCTAAATGCATTGTGTGTCAAACAGTACTGCTAATGGCTGTGTAAGAGTGTTTTGAAGAGAATATTTAGGGTAAAAGAGAAAACAACCCCTTTATATCTTTCAGTGAGCAAAATTAATCCATGAAGAATCTAGTAGGTCTCTGATTTAAACTTCTGTCTTCTAGGTGGTGCACTATTGTATTTTTAAATCTGTGTAACCATCTTATAATCATTATTACCTATGAATCATAACTTATATCATATTTGTACCCAAAATTAATCAATAATATGCAAAAGATCTTTTAACCAGTTATGCAATCAAACATTACAAAGATACACTCCTGCTTCAAAGTAGAAAATTATTTAATCAGCTTAATTTAAATTCAAAATTAAGACAGAGATACTAATCTATGCTTATTGGTTCATGTCATTATAGATCCTGTCAAATAAATAAGAAAATACAACCCCTGCTCCTGAAAACTTATTATGTTATTTAAGGAATTTTCGATCTCAGAGCACATCACATTCTCTCAGAGCTATTTCTGAGGATTGACTCTGGCTTGATTCTGCATTTAAAATCTATAGAATGCTCCCATATTCTTCATGATTTTACAAATATTCCAAATCTTGACTTCTCCATTCAATTTCTATTTTCTATGTGCACCCAATGACAAAGAGCATCCAGTCATGTCTTATATAACTTGGCTGAATGCAGGACAAAAGTAAGAGTTTCTTCTAGTCTCCAGCACCTGGTTGAAGAATGTTCTTAAGACTCTGTCCCCACAGGAGAAAATGGACAGGCTCTGGAAGATTTGGTATTCTTGCATCATTCAACCAAATAAAGGCATTCTGGTCCTCAGTGAAAAACATACCATCTTTCCACTGGACAGATCTCTATCTCAGGTTCTATTTCAGGTTCTTTATCTCTAGGTCTAGGAATTTCAGGAAAACGACCAGTCATCTGCAGGACTAATTCACAAGCTGTAGCCTTCCTAGATGATGCCCCATCAGTAGCCTTTGGTGGTTTGTCTCCTTTCCCCACAAGATTATTTCCTCTCTGAAGCTCAGACTCTTCATCAGACAAAGAGAGATAATAATACTTTCTTTCCTTGAAACATGGTTTCAGAAATGCAAGCTACAGGGTGATTTCATTTTTCTGCATAAGTAAAAATCTGATTTGCCATCATATTATTGCAAATGGGTTAATATTTCCCTTTTGCTTCACTTTATTTGGACCTAAGAGTTCCAAAACATTGCCATTTCTTCATTGCATTAAGGCAGAATACCTGCATTTAAAGGTAATGTCTTAAAACTAATATTCTTGTTCCCATATTGTTCACTTTCTCACTAAACTATTACAGCTTGTTTATTCAAATATAGCTGAAGACAGCACTCTCAGATTATAGTATCAATAAGAACAGCATTTATTCTTTCTCTATATGTTAGACTACTTTTTTATTTTAAATATATATACAAATATATTTAATGGGTATTTCTTTTACTCCTCAGCAGAGACATTTCTGCTATATACTGGTTTAGGAGATAAAACCTGTCCAAACTTCTGTAAAGATCAGAGTGTCTTATCTTCCCTTGGATTACTACTCTTGGAGGTTGAGACCAGATAAACAAAGCCCTTATATAACTTCAGGGCTGTTGTGATCAATTTGCCTGGTGCACGACTCCAGGGACCATGCTGTTTTACCATCTTGATTGCAATGATAAATCCATCATTATGTTCAGTGCTGTGGAAACAGCTCAGAGCCTTGCCATTTGTGGCAAATCTTTCCTCTAGCAGTCTCATAGTAAATCAGTCTAACCTGAGCTGACAATGATTGATTCTGAACAAAATGTCACGAACAATCAAATCTTCTGTTTTCTTCCTTTTTTTAAAAAACTGCCTAGATTTAACCCCCTAAATCTAGATAAATTCCAAATAAGACGAAATGGGGAAGGATTTTATGGTTTTGGTTTGGTTTGGTTTTTGTCCTCTGATTGGTCATTCTGAAAAAAAAAAAAAAAAAAGGAAAAAAAAAAAAAAGAGATTAATTCACATTTTAGAAGTCTAAAATTTGTGGCAAAAAATGTGCTTGTTATTTACAGTAATTAATCATCACTATCCTTGAGAATCAGAGAAACATATTTTAATTCACATCAGAGTGCATGAGTGGGAAGGAGACAGGAAGATTTATCAGCTCTCTGAGGCAGGTTTTGTTTCTTTCATCCTGATTACTTAAATCCCTTCCATAATGGAGCTTTGGTAATGATTGCAGTGTCTGAAAAAAATTGTAATTCAGATCTCATCAATATTGTAACATGGAATTAGAATCATCCAATTGGCCTGCTGATCTATTTTGAATTATTTTTTGTAGGCTCACAAAAGGCATTAGAAAGGACCCTGAACCACTAGGGGTGTTATGGGGAACCCAAAGTTATCCCAGAAATCTTTGCTGGTCAAAATCTAACATTTAATTGAATGTGGTTGGAAAAAAGCCTATATTCCATTAGCAGAAAATGTACAGAAAAGAAAACTGTGTTGGCCCCAGAATTACACATTCCAGAGGTGGGAATTAATACTATCAGTTTAAATTTTGAAATTTAGAAGATTATATATTTTCATTATATCCCTTAAAACAGCCAAGTTTGTCTGGAGTAGATGCAGAAGTTAAAAAAAGATATGAGCAGATCTCACAATTTATGAGAAAAAAAAATGTTAAAGAAAAATAGCTTTGGCTTTTTTGTGTATTGAATAGAAAATGAAAATTATACAGTCACTGACATGATTGCCTCATTTATTTGTTTATATAGAATATTGGATGAAAGAAAGTAAAGGAATTGAAATTAAATGAATTATAAGCATCTTTCAAATCTATTCTTTTTCTAATATACAGAGATCAGACACTTTGGAGAAGCAATCAACTTCCAAGTGAGGTAGAGCAAACAGAAGCATCTTCCAGCTGAGACAAAAGGCTTTCAGAGCTCGTGTGTTTGTGAGAAGATGTGAAAAGAATAGTTTAAATTGACTATCAGGTATTTTTATACTGTTTTGGAGGTGTGGGAATCTTAGTATGTGAATATCATGCTTGTGAAACTGAAACATGATCAGAACTTGCTATAGATGAGGTATTATTCTTTTTACAGCCCTAGTAATACAACTATATATACCTGAATTAAAATCATTATTCCTATTCACTTTTCTTATTTTATTTTTTTTTAATCAGAATTGCTAGAGAAAAGGCAGTTTGGCTTCACAGAGGATTTAGTTATATCATCAGGTTTTGATATTCAAAATATAGTTTAGTTTTGATGCAGAACAAATCCACACAATTCTCAGTGATAGGAATAGTCCAGGATTTCTTAATACAAAGACAATCCACTCTGAGAGACTGAACCTGGGCTGCAGTTTCTGAAAGCCCTGGGATTTCTGGATTAGAGGCAATCTCCCTGCTTGGCTGCCTCAGTGACATGAAGCTTCATAGTCTGCTCTCCTCAGTAAAACCAACCAATAGCCACATATATGAGTTTTCAAGAAAACAGGGATGTTTAGAAGATGCCTGTCAGGCAAGATTCTTCTGCTTGATTTTTAAAATAACTGCTATTAAATGGAACTGTGGATTTTTAATTTCATTCTTAAGTAAAACCTTTTTTTGCCAGAGATTTTCAGCTAGCACTAATCACCTCATTCTGGCTATACCTACATTAGCATGTACATGTATATTATTATTGTATAAGCCAATGTAAGTATACATTACCAGTGCAGCACAAACAAATATGGGTTTGCTGAGCAAGGCAGCTGGTGCTGAGGACCTACGTTCACACCATACAGAGGATTTCAGGGAGTTTTCTTTGGATTGGCTGTAGCCTGCTCTATAGACTATATTCTCCTTAGTGGGTGGAACACCAGCTGCAAGTCTGAAGCCTATTCCTATTTTGCTTAATCCAAAAAGACTCCAGGTTCCTTAGTGAGAACTGAGTGTGGTAAATATATGCCTAATCTGAATGACAATGCTAGGGCAAATCTTCCATCTACAGAAAGTTAGATCATGATTTGTGGTCTCATTCCCTGGGGTTATCCTCCACGATAACCATGGCTGCTATTGAATACTGTGCCCAATATCAACTTCCAGAATTACCCATAATATATAGTCAGGTGGCAGTGAAGGTTTTGTCTTCATCAGGAGACTACTGTGAAGTAAATTCAAGTCTAAGTCATACAACACTATTATTATTCTAGCATGGATCCTCCTACAGAGTCAATTAGTAGTCATTAGCTAATCCAAGCTATTTCACCTTGAATTCCAGCTACAGTGCAAAAATAAGAAGCATCAGGCATGGGGAATTAAGTAGAACTTCATGTGAAGGAACTTGAATATAAGGATTTTTTTACATGAAGGGCATTCAGGAGAATTCATTAGGTATATAAAATAAAATGATGTTTAAAGCTGATTTTGAGTTGTTCATATAGGATCTTAATGTAGTCCGACATCAAACTTCCAGTTAGTTCAGATGAGCTTTTCCACATGTTCCTGTGTAAGCAGGATTTTTGGTAGATAACTTGAGCAGGTCACTATGCTTCAGTTTAGAAGAAAGAAATAAAAAGCAAACCAACTTGCTACTGGTCAGGACTAAGTGCAATCTGTTGTCAGATGAGCCTAAGAGGTTAGCCAAATTAAAACAGAAATTATAAACATGCACAGATAACAGAAGTAGCAGTATAATAGCACATTAAATCAGTCAGAGAACAGGAAAGTCAGTAAAAACAGAGCAATACTTTCTGAACTGGCAAATCTGCTTTTAAGACCAGGCTTCAGACAAACTCACCCCACCCAAAGTTTGGCATTTTGTTTCTGGAAGGTTTTCAACATTTCTTCTGAAATACCTGGTGCCAGCCTCTGCTGAGCCTGTGTCACAGAAAAGTAGATGAGTAATGAGTTTACATGTTATACCAGTAAGAAGCACACATATATTCATTAACTCATTTAATATTTCTCTTCAAATATCAACATGATCTTAAATTAAAAAATAATAAAAAATTATATTATATATATAATATATAAAGGTAATAAAGATTAAAAACAACAACAACAATAATAATAATAAAAGAAAACAAAACCCTTTAGGTTTGTTTTTTTTGTTTGGTTTTGTGTGTGTGGTTTTTTTAGAGCTAAGATCATTAACCCTCTAAAAGCACCTATATTAGGAAAATAAATAGGGTGAGGTCTAAGGCACACACAATATTCCCTTACTCTTCACCCTGCTAAACTGCTAACCCTCCCTGGCCCAATTTTGGACAGCATGAACAAACCAACTCCCATTCAACATGGGGGCAAGATCTGGGTTTGGCACAGATAGGATTATTCAGCAGGATTTGTGAGGATACGGATATTTTATTGTGCAGTTCAAGGTGTTCTCTGTCAGTGACAGGTTTCAGAGCCAGAAAATATTGCCTTGCTTGCTTTATTAATTAAAGATCATAGGTATCTGGATTCCACTGAATCCCTCTTTTTTTCTTTAACAAATCTCAGCCTTTCTTAATTTTCTCAAATATATTACAGCCAGAACTCAAAAATCCATTACTGGCATAACTCTATGTAGATGAATAACCCCTCTGGCTTCAGTGGCTACATCTGTACTACAAAAAACACAGAAGTGCCTGAGCTCAGGGACCATTCCACAGTTACCCATATGGTCAGATTGTAAGTACTGTTGTAAGGGGACTCTAATGTTATCTTGGCTGCCTAAAACTCTCAAATATTTTTTGGGTGTGGAAAAATAAGTTTAGCCTCATGGATGTGAGTTATGCTTTATTATTACAGAGTGATCCTTGGCCCATTTTATTTATTATTATGAAAGTAGCCAATGGGTAGATGTAGTTAAACATTCACAGGATAGTGCTAAACTGACTTACTGCTACAATGCTTAGGGTTGACTTACTCTGGAGCAGATTGGCAGTGTCTAAACTACATAGCACTTGTCCCTAGACCATCTCTGGGCCACAGTGGTGTCTGTGTGGCCTTACACTATAATATGTAAGGTGTAGCATTACAATATAATTATGATTTTATGGGCTCTTCAGTACAGAGTGTCAGAAATAATGTGAGGTCTGTTTCAGCCCAGCAGCACAACATCTTGATTGCAAAAAAAATAAAGAAAATCTCTAGGATTTTGCATGACAGTGGATGTGAGAAAGTGCAAATGCTATGGGGAAAGTACTGAAGAATGATGCAGGACAAAGGGCACGAAAAGTGATGCAGTTTCATCATCATTGCCTTGGAGGAACAGTTTTTGGATCCTGCAGTACAAGGTGTCTTGTGCTGTTCTTGGTGAAAGTTAGAACAATTAAACAATATAAATCACCAGGGGTCAGAGACTGTCATTGCTCTCTTGTGGTGTTTTACTTAACAGCATGGATTCACCCAGCATGGTTCCTATGACTGTGATAAGCATACGTGGTTTCAAGATTAAGAAAGTAGTGATTTATTATATTTTCACATGCAATTGCCTGTAGGATGAACAAGAACAGCTGTTCAGTAGTGTAGAGCAACAATAGTTTGCTGCAGGGTAGGAAAGGAAGGAATTCCATAATTTGATTTGGTAGGGGAGCTTCTATCCACAGAACACAAATGGCCAAATGCAGGTTTATTCAGGAAATCTTTGTCTTACTGTGAAAAGTGTTATTGTCTCTTAATCACTACCAGAGACAGCCAAGTCCTTAATACTACATCTGTGCTGAAAAGCAGCATCCTCCAGAATCTCGCTGAAGCTTTGTCTGTGTTCTGGCACACATGATGCAGGACCATCCCAGAATAACAGCACCCTCTTCTGATCACTCGTGGGCTTCTTAGTTTTTCCACTATCCATCACTGTCAGCTCCCATTACTGTAGTTTTTCAAATCCATTAGTCTCCCAGAACAGTGCAGTGCACCACAGAATCCTATAGGAAATTAAACCATTCCCATATATATAGGTTCTTTTTTTCTTTTTTTCTTTTTTTTTTTCTGAATGGAGTGAAAAACAAGCTGCAATTTCACTTTCAAGTAGGATTCATATTCATGGAATTTCAGAAAAGAAAGAAGATAAATTATTGCTAAGTCACCTTGTGCATTCCCTTGCACATGTAGATATTTTCCTCTACTCTGTACAGCCTCAAAGTTCTTTGTATTCAGCTTCACTTTGGCTGGACAGACCTCATCTGTTGGTTGGCTGTGCTGCTACAAAAATACTGTCAGTTGGCAACACATACATACCCTCAAAGGAATGTGTTATATTCAAAATCAGCTGCAGGGATAGGTAGACCTAGAATATATCACATTTGAGGTGCCACCTTATTTATGACTTCAAGCATTTGACAGTCAGTACATGTACAAATTAAAGTTACATGCACAAATCTGTGCTCTTTTAAATGTTCTTTAGGTCTCTCTATTGCCTACAAGCAATTGCATGTGAAAAGATAATCAATCACTGCCTGCCTTTTGCACCTTAAAAAAAAAAGAAAAAAAAAAAAAAGGTCTCTTTCAAGAAAATGTTCAGATCTCAAGGTTTGAAATTTGCACTTGTGGTTATATATGCACAAGCAGTCTCAATGCATAGACAGCACAGTAAAGTGCTCAAGATTTGTTAAGACTAGGAGGATTCTTTGGACAGAACAGCACTGTTTCATCCTGGCTGCTCCACATTAGAGATCACTTCCCAGATAGTGCAGCTTTTAGATGTGGTGTAATAAGAAGTGGGAAAGGCACAGATTTAAGAGAAGCGACTTAATGAAAAAAAGTAAAACTTGAGCTCATGTTCATGTCATTATCTGCCCAATCTCCCTTCCATACTAATCCACAGTATTGTTTAAATGAAGAAAGAGCAGCTGGAAGGAAACCAGTTTTCCATGATCCCATCTGGAGCTTCATCTTTGTAGCACACTTAAATGAGATGGTAGGTTGGTGCATGGACAGGACTGATAGGATGCTGATGGATTTTAGCAGACATCCTCTAGCAAGCTCTAGTGAGGAAAAGATAGATGGTGAACAGTAATTTTTGGCAGTTTACAATTCAGCCAAACCTGAATGTATGGAAGGCATGAAGACAGTAATAAGTATCTTCCTGACCCCAGGACTGTACTCACCCCAAATATGAAGTTCTTTTTGCAAAACTTGAAAGTATTAAACTATTTGAAAAGACCAAATATAAATATTGGTATTTCTTTTTAAATTTGGAAAATGTTAAGCACATCTCTATGCATGCTGAAGTTAAAGATAGGTACCACTTTCCAAACAAAAAGTATGTGAAACCTTACTATTCTAGGCAAATACCACATATGCCTATAAGCAGCCCAGTGCCATCTCAGGATTTTGATGCCTTCCCAGAAATAACAAACAATTCAAATGCTAGACATCATATAGAGGAATCAATCTATCCTCACAATAGCTTGCAATGACTCTTCATGAATCTCCTTTCACAATGCAAGGGCAGTGATTACCAGAGAAAAAACTCGTGTAAAAATGCAAGGCTAACTGACCTGACAGCACAAGTAGAGCTGCATGTGCTGTTGAAATGAGTGCCCAATGATTTTATAAGGCAGTCTTCTGTGTGAATGCCAATGAAGCACATGAAAAAAATCTTCCAGACAGGAATATTTTTCCTCTTTTTTTTTCATTTTTTTTTTTTTTAATCCTATGAGAAACTAGAGGTCATAAATGAGCCTACCCTTACCCTAAAAAGTTAAATAAATAGAGAAGGGGTTGAGGGAAAGTATTATTAACTCTGTATTGCAGAAATGAAAAACATGTGATTCTAAGACATCCTGACAACTACAGCTCTGGTTTAAATAGACATAACATTTTAGGTATTCAGAACTTCCAGACCAGCTTTTAAACGATTTTTTTTTTTTTTTTTTCTGAAATCTGAAGTCAAATACTTGAAACTAGTTTCCCAAATCCTTTATAAATACTTTAATAATGACACCATTCATTTATCCTTTAACGTTTTGCTTTTGGGCTTCTTGAGATAACAGAAATCACTTTTACTTTAAAAACAAAATGCAGAAATCAAAACCCATTTGTATAATTAGAACTCTGATCTTCCCTCATTCTCCCAGACATAATCCCCCTTAGAAAACTCTCACTTAATGGGCCATTCCAGTAAACCCTTATAGCTCAAAGATTGCTGTGTTTAATAGAAGCCTGTAAGTGTTGAAATAGCAAAACTTGCAGCAAGATTCCCTGAAAGCTGTGCAAACTAACAAGCTTAATGGATTTTTAATGGTCCCTTTACAGACTTATGTAAGGGCAATGGAGGCACTGGTGGTGGGAGGTTATGCTTGTACATAATATTAAAAATATTTTTAATGCTCCACAGCAGCATCAATACCCAACAGGACTATATTCTCATGGAAAATTACATTAAGGTGTTTTTAACTGAACAGAGCAGGTATTGCACACCTTCACCTTGAGTGCAACCAATGTAATGCTCCTGAGGGCAACACAGCACTGCTGTTACATTAAGCATCCTCATATGAGTAGTCAATGATAGCATCAAGCAATTGTGGGCCTGACATCTATGTGTAAGAGCTCCAAATAAGACCTCCAAATTACATGCATATATGCAAATACAATGTTGAAAGCTGTTGCGAGGTTAGTAAGAAAGTACAGAATGAGCAGTCCTGAGTTCAGAAAATTAGCAGTGATTCTAAAAGGTCAAGAAACTAAACAAAAAAAATAAAATAGAACTGATATCAACTGGAGTTTGCAGAGTTATCTTTCACAGAAAAAGCAAACAAACTTGGAAGAGGAATACAGGGGATACAAAACAGTTCAAAGAACCTGTATTCTGGAGAAGACATGGACAATCTCATTACTTCAACCTATCCTCTTGTTTTCAACCTCTTTTTTGTTGCTAAAACAATAGGCTAAATTTTCACAACAATTAGGTAAATTAAAGTGGAATTATTTGCTTGACTTCACTAGGTGCATAGATTGAACTGACAGCCCAAACATGGCCCTTTGTGATGATCTAGGCTTGGGTACATGATCACATTAGCAGGCAAACAGAATAGATCCTTTCCTGGTTTGTGGCTCTAGTTTTGTGACTGTTCTAATAAGAAGCCCTTAATCTGAACACACATGGAGTACTTGAAAGCAGATGATACTTCCCCTCTGTTGCTGTATATATTTAAAGACAAAGTTTTGAAACCATATTGTCTTTAGTTTTCAAGGAAAAAAACCCATAATTTTCAAAACAGTTTTACTTCTCCCCTGCAAATGAACTGTCAGAATTTCAATGCTAATTTTTAAGAGTGTTCAGATTAGTGGAACTTGACAAGTTAAATAAAACCAAACCTGTGATTTTGGTTTTTGACACTTTTTTTTACCCTAGATTCTCCATGATCAAATTTAGCATTAGTTCACTTTTATTTTCCCCAAAGATGCCTCTTATTATCTGGAAATATTTTCTACTTTGACATTTACTTTATTTTACGTAAATTAGACTGTATTCACTCTGTCTATCTACCCAGTTGTAGGTTAAGTTTGCAGGCTGGATATGCTTTCCATGGAGATGGATCTTGGAGAGTGAGTTGCTCCATAGACTTGAATGTGTTGCTGTGTAATGTTGAAGAGCAGGAGGAGAGGTTTGTTGCTTTCAGTGTCTCCATTCAGTCTGTTTAACCATACATAATGTAAGCCTCTGCAAAACAGTGTGGTCAAATCCATCTGTCTGCTGAGGGAAAAATCCTTAATGGTGGAATATCACACAGGGTAGAGATTGCAATTTAGTCTTTGTACTCCTGAGCCTCAGAAAGAGTAACAAATGACAGGCCCTTCTTTCCAATGTAGTAAGTGCTTTTCATCAACTTTAACATTACCCCCCTAAAGTTACAGACACGGCAAAGCTGAAGTTCCCTTCTTTAATCAAGTGTATTTGATTTTAAACTATTATTACTCTTTGTTCCTCCCACTTCGACAGTCCTAACTGTAGGTACTCAAGTTATTTCATATCATAGTAACGAGTATGAGCTAAAATCCTGTGCTTTCAGTGTTATGAACATCTTGATGTTATTCATACTGTCATAGCTCTGGACGTCTGTGTGAGAAGACAGACATCTGTGTAATTATACTTTTTGTTCTCTTGAACAAATCACATACTCTAGTTTTTTGGACATCTTTGCATAGTCATGCTACCAAGCAGTTTTAGCTATGTTAGGCACACATTTCTTTTCAGTTTGCCAGTCTAGGAGGTCTCAAAGTTAAATTGCCTGGCTGAGTCATCTACAACATAAGTTTCTCTGTCTGAATGTATCACTCTCAGTTCCCATCAGCTCAGAACTAGTCAATCCATCGAATTTGGAACAAATCTCTTAAAACAAGCAGTGATTTTTGACCAGATGAATCACACCTTAAACTCCATCAATTGTATTGACTAGATCTCCACTAACTATAAGGGCAGTCTAAACAAATACTTCAGATGAAGACATCTACACAATGCAGTGGGTGTTTCCCACTCTCCCTCTACTCCCTGCCCCGTATTCTTTCATTGCATGGTGGTGAATTCAAGTTTCTAAGTCCTTAGTCTTACTTGCCTTTTGAAGGTATTAAAAAACACGGAGCATCCATTTTGAATCAGATCAAAGGTCCACCTAGCCCAGAACTTTGTCTTCAGCAGGGATTAGAGCTGGGGTGACTTAGAAAAAATGTAAGGTGAAAGAGCAAGTACGTGTGATACATCTCCACAGATTTTTCCCAGATATCAGTAATTTTCAGCTCAAAGACTTTCCAAATCAGAGGTGATTTCTTTATATTTAAGAATCCTGAGGAATTCCTCTTCTATAAATTTGTCCATCTGTGCCATGAACATGCACAAACTTTTAGCATCCTGTGATAGACATTTCCACCACACTTCTGCATTCACTTGATCATCTTGAACCTGCCACTTGCTGCCGTGTTTTAATGTCCAACTCTCTCAACAATGAATGTGTTTTAATGTCCAACTCTCTCCAGCTTTTGCCATGGAATAGACAGTGAGAAACTGATCCTCTTTATGCTGTTTGTAACCTTACTAACCTCAGTTCCAGATCTTCCTCAGTCTCTCAGCTATCTTTTTTGTTAGGCTGAAGACCAAACTTATGCATCTTCCAGCTTGCTCACTTAGCTGTCAGATGCTTTTCACAGTTTTATTACCATTCTATGAACTTTTTGGAGTCTTACTGTATAATTCCATAAGCCAGATCCTTACAGGGATACATCATTATCTAGTGTCAGGATGCATTACAATGTTACTGACACTGATAATTGATATTATACAGTAGCTTATATGTCACCATATATTCTTTGTTTTGTTCTTTATTCTACTCTTAATAATTCTTATTATTTCAACTGGGTTTTGATCATTAAGGAGAGTGGAGTTGATATTTTCAAAGGAAAAACTGTTATAATACCAAGGTTTCATTCCTGAGTGGTAATGATCAGCCTGGAGTCCCTCATTCCACATGTAAAGATTAAATTATTTTTCCCATGTGCATGACTTTAAATATATATTTATTGAATCATGTCTGCAATATTAATGCCCAGATACCGAGTCTTGTAATGTCTTTCTGTTTGGGTTTTTTTGTTGTGTTTTTTTTTTGTTGTTGTTGTTGTTTGTTTGTTTTTGTTTGTTTGTTTGTTTTTCCCTTCAGTTTGCTCTCAGGCACATTATTTCCATCCCTCAAGGATTTACAGCCTTGGTTGTTTTACACCAGAACAGCATCTCAGTCATTGCAGAGACCTCAGAGATGTTAGTCATGTTTTTCTTCAGAAATTCATCTATGCAGCCACACCATTCCATCAAAAATACATTTCCTCTTCCTGTAAAACACTTCAGGATCTTAATAATGCAGTGTGAAGATGCGGTAAACAAGCTCTTGCCATGAGCTAAAAAGAAAGCTTCAGAGCAGGCTTAAATACATCAAGCCTCATAAACCATGCTTGAGTTCAAAAAACGTATTCTCCATCTTCTGAAAGAGCAAAAGTCATAATAGCTGCAAGGGAACTAGGGTGTTCCTGGTCCTGCCCTTCACAGGCCTGATGGACACATGTTTCGTGGTGAACAACCTGCCCTTGTGCCACCTGTGGAGGGTGTTTAGGAGCTCTCTAAGACCTTAGTCTTCCCTGCTGGTATATTTGTTTTAAACTATTTGTACAGTAGGCGAAATTGGATTTCAGGAAAAGTTACAAACCATCTGTAATAGAACAATGGGCAGAGCCAGTGTCCCCCAGTGGGAATGTCAAATGTGAACTGCGCAAAGTGATATATACAGAAGATGAAAGGATGTATCTTCTTTATTTTTTAATATTAAGTACACTCATGTAGGCAGCTCTTAAACTCATTAACTCTGGGACATTTAAGTTCTGCCAGTTTTATCCCTCGTCCCACTGAGAGTTTTTGATTTCTTATAAATTAACTCATCCTCAATTGCTTTGATCCCCTGAATTCCCAGTCAGTTCATTCTCTGATGAGACCAGAGGCTTAACTTGTTTCAACTTGAAAATGAGTGTATGTACACACACACACACACACATACACAGTGTAAATGTAACTTACAACTTTTTCAGTTCATTATTTACTAATATACTTAGTCTTCATATTCCCCCTTTAGGGAGTAAGTTCCCTAAAGCGAAAAGTCTTAATCACAAGGCTTGTGCCTTTTTCTCAGCACCAAAAACATTGTTTCTAGTAGCATTTTGGCTTTGCTTATGTATCCAAAGGTCTGCTGCTGTGGGGGAAGGAAGAATGGTTGCCTTCGAATAGCAGCACCCAGTGTAGCACACACATTTGTAAACATGGAGCAGGAGAAATGCTGCCCAGTACTCAGCTACTCCCTGCTCCACTGTGCACAGAGTGACAGAGCAAAACTCTGTGCCTCTTGTTCAACTTAGAGTTAATAAATGATGCATTTACTTTTTGGTTGATAGCTTAGATATTTTCTGCTGCAGTTTTGTCAGTTCTTGGTTTGAAAACAGCATCTAAACTAACAATGATGCTGGCACCTTCTTTGTCCATTTTGTGCAAACTCTGCCTCTGCTTGGAAACTCTCACAAAGCAGTGTAATCTATTGCAGTTCTTGCATCTTTTCAAAATCTTAGGTACTTTACATCTCTATATGCCATTTGGTGGGGATTCTGGCTTTGAACTCTGCATGGTTTTCCATGATTTTCTGTCTTTGATCTTATTTTTTTTCTTTTTCTGCAGTATTTTGAATTCTCTTGCAGAGCATCAGCACTGCTAGAGCCTTGTCCATCAGTGGTAGAGCATTTCTCTGGGCAAATTCTAATCATTTTGTCAAGAGCCTGCTCTAAAACTTCCCAGGTTTGTCTGTGTGTGTGTGTCTTTTTTTTTTTTTTTCAAAATATCATCTTGCCTCTGGTCTCTTATCAAGCTTATCTAATCTTCCCCCACGAAAATGAAGAGGCTGATTCTTCCACTCCGATAAGATCATCTCAGCTTTTTTGTCCACTCTGACAACATCACTCATGTTTCATTTTCACACAAGTGTCCCTGCTCTTCAAATTTTTGTAATTAGTTTCTCAGTCAGTCACCTCTGCATGACTAAACTAGAAATTACTCAAAAACATGAGTGCTCGATACTAGGCTATTTTCAGAAATAAAGTTCGCTTATGGCTATCTTTTTTTGTGTTCCTGTGGTGTAAATTTGTTGTATATTCATGTATATGAAAAATTGAATTATTCTGTAGTAAAACATGTACTTTTATTGCCATTTCTTATTTGACCTCCCCATTTCCAGTATTTCAGTTCTGAGGGGTTTAGGTACTTCATTCAGTAATTTTCTCATCTCTATTTTTTCTTGAGGTGGTGCTTAACAGAGAAAGCTAAAGGAAATGTGGTGGAAGAGGAGTACCTTCCCTCTGTATTTCTCTGGAATAAGGCAGCCTGGCAAAAGGAGCAAATATTCTCAGTTCTCTTGCCTTCCACTTCCAGCAGCTTCTACACTCATCAGAAAGGCTGACCAGTCAGCAGTGACATCCTCACTAGCACAACAGCCTCATAGGACTCCTGATGCTCAGACCTTCTCTCTGCTTTCCTTGCTCTTGCTGATACTCATAACTGCCTGAATCATTTCTTGCGACCAGCCCAACTACATCACACTCGTCAACCTTTTGATTTGTTCTCTGGAGTGAAGTGAGGGTTAGGGAGAACAGCCAAAGGAGGATCCAGGCACAGAGGAGACATCCAGACCAGAAGGGCTTCCAGGAAGCTTTGATGTAGCATCACTTGGATCTAACTGACAAATAGCTTTGAAACTTTGGCTTCCTCTTGCTTTCACTTTGAAGGTTCGTTTCCTGAAATGCTCATTTTGCATGCCCTAGTTCAGTCTTTGATTCCTTTCTGAAACCAGCCAACTATTTATTCCAAGAAGAAACAAAGACACACTGACAAGATCACTGTGACACTCACTCAAAATCAACAAAATGGAGGTGTATCACATCACTGTTGTTTTTCCCAGTGACATTCTTCTAACAGCAGTTGAGGGCATCCTGGCCTCAGTTTCTTTTACATACCTTTGTAATGGCACAAGTCACACATCAAAATGCTGCAAAAGCACTGCTCTGCTGTGCTCCGACGCCACCTTTTCATTCTCTTTGCCCCTTTGAACTTAAATAGAGAGACAAGCAGAACCCAGAAAATAAGAAGTATGTGTCAGAACCTCAAGAAAACCAATTCTCCAAAGGACACCAGTAGTAACAGTTGTGAGACACAGAAGAGCGACTGGTTTCCTTGGGAGGGTGCTAGGACTGGATAGGGAGGACATGGGCCAGCCCACATCAGCTGATGTAGTTTCCAGCAGGTACCACTGAGCAAGAAACTGACAGGTTGCCTAGTGAAAGAAGACAGTCATGCATCCTCACTGCCTGAATTTTGGGTGGTGCTGTGTGGGAACACTTTAACTGTATAGATTAGGCAGCTATAGCTCTGCATATTGCTTCTGGATATCTGAATTTTCATTTGTGAAGCTGGAAGTGCTGCAGTTTCAATATGCAAAGCCAACTGGAAATTTTGTTATTCCTGAAAATAGTTATTTAGTTCCCACACCGATCTACTTCCCAGAGTATTAATGGAGCAATCCTTTTGAATAAGCAGAAGCTTGTTCAGATTGAAACTGAATGTAATACATACCTCAAGTCAGGTAGCACAACCTGTGAAGTGGCCAACAAAAGAAAAATTATTTTAATATTAGCAAAGTCTAATACCCAGAATCTTTAACTCCCTGTAAAAATAGTTTTATACTATTTTTTTTCTGTATGGATCAAGGTCAAAT
This sequence comes from Apus apus, assembly GCF_020740795.1. Lineage (NCBI taxonomy): Eukaryota > Metazoa > Chordata > Aves > Apodiformes > Apodidae > Apus > Apus apus. Next base: position 111,981,391 of record NC_067284.1, on the reverse strand, counting down.
TGTCGTTAATACAAAATTCATATTACTGCAACAAAAAATTAAAAAAATAGAAGGAGAATATCCAAGTCATCTATGTGAACATTGCTTTTGTTTTTCCTAAAGTATGTACATTTTCTGAAACTTTGATTTAAATTTTTAAATCATTCAGCAAAGGAGAAAATATTGAAATATTAAAGTTCTTCTAGGATTGAGTAAAGTTCTTCTGTCCCTCTCTAATGCTAAGTGTAACTCTCCTGACCAAATATAGGTACTCCTATCTAAATCAGTTACTCCACCTTCCTCTTATAATCCATAAAGATAATTAAGTATTACCAAGGCAAAATTAATTTCTTCTTAAAGGAGATGTTTACATTTTTTCAAATAAATTGTGCCCTAAAAATATACATATCTCTCCATGGACCACAGGAGAGACAGACTGACTTGCACAGACATAGTCAGCTGTACTATATCTTAGCTATATAAAGGCAAGTGTTCCAAATCTTATCCTAGGTCCTAATTTCTTAGAGTGGACCTCACACACAGCAGAATTGACCAGATCAGGAAAAAGGGACAGAACCACTTTACTTCTCTTCATGGAAAATACAAGGAAGGAAGTAGGTAATCAAACAACCTTGGATCCACAAATTAGTTGATTTTATCTTTGGGGTCTGTAGCTTCTCATCTCCCACCTTTGCTGGTGGATTCTTAGAAGGTGATCTCACTTCTGTGCAAAAAAATAGAAAGGTTTCCATTCAAAATAGATGAGAAAGGTCACAATTTTTATCAGCCTGATGAAGAAGCTGAATTATAGTCAACCATATTTCCATTAGGAAACTTGTTGGAAGCTCTGATGCATTCTCTCAAATCACTTTTAAATAAAAAACTATCTAACTTTATAGATTTTAAAAAATATATATATATTATATTCTGCACAGTTCTATCCTATTTTTATATTTCATGTGCACTGAAAACTGATTTAACAGCTGGGAAATGGATTATCTCCTCTATGAGGAAAAACTTAGAGAACTGGGACTGTTGAGCCTAGGGAAGAGAAGGCTCAGTGGGGATCTCTTTAATGTACCTAAATTCCTGAAGGGAAGGTGCTAAGAAGACTGACCCAGGCTTTTTCAGTGGTGCCCACTGACAGGACAAGAATGATAAGCAAAAATTGAAGCATTGGAGGTTTCCTCTGAACATCAGGAAACCCTTTTGTCCTGTGAGGATGACCAAGTAGTACAGGTTGCCCAAACAGGCTGTGGAATCGCCCTCCTTGGGGATATCCAAAAGCTGTATGGACATGGTTCTGAGTGACTGGGTCCAGGTGGCCCTTCTTGAACCTAGGAGTTGGACCAGATGACATCCAGAGGCCCCTTCCAAACTCAACCCTTCTGTGGTTCTGTGTTTTAGTATTGCTATCAATAGTTCATGCATATCACCTCTATATGATGGGGTAGTGGGGTAGAGCAAACAAACTTCACTGAAAAGAGGTTTTTATCTTTCCTGAAGGAACCTTTATTTGCTATTGCTCTCCAGAGGGTGGGAAAAATAAAAGAGTAAAAAATTATTTAATTAGAAATAATAATAAATATTTAAATTATTAATTTTTAAAAACATCAAGATTACTAAAAAGCATTTGCTAGGATATATCACAAAATACTTCGCTTGACTCAGTCCCTCAAGAATTAAGCAAATTAGTTTTTGCATCTCAAACCCAGTAGACTTGGAGAACAATAGATCACTGCAACCTTTTGCATATTTAAACAGAGTTCTCACATGCCTCTCTTGCAGTCCCCCTTTCTTTCTCTTACTCCCATTCTCTCTTTTCTAGAATAAGCAAATCTAATTTGGAACACTTCCTCAGAGGTGATGTTTTCCAGCCTCTAATCATTCTTGTATGCCTCCTTTGAATTCCCTCCAATTTATCTTCATCTTCTTGAAATGGACATAGTACCCTAGGTGCATCCTCCCCCAGCACTAGATAGTGAGTAATAATTACCTGACTGTCTTCCTTCAACTTTACTGCTCCTATAGTGCAGAAGGAGGTTTGCCCTTTCTGCAGCATCTCAGTGGTTGTATTCAGCTTGCAGGCCATTTTAGCTCTCTGATGTTTTTCTGCCCTGGTATTGCCTAGTCAGCTACTTTTTATTTTGTATGTGTGTAATTGACTTCACAAAGTATTTCACATTAGCTTTTTTTTTTTTTTTAATCTCATTTTGTCCATTTTTGAACTAGCTTTCCAGTTAAGATAATTTTAAATATTAATCCCGTGCTCCACCTATCTTAAACTATCATTCTCAATTTGTCATTAAAAAAATTCATATATGTAATAATTTCCATCACCTAAGTAAATTATAATTGCCAAAAATATTTAGTGTATTTCTTCAACCACTCATTTAATATAGAAGCATTTAAACTAGATTTTGCTTCTTTGTGTTGATTCTATAGAAACTTCTACAGGTTTCAAATGTTCCCCAGTATGTTTTAACTTTGATGAATTTCAAAAATGTTAAAAAATATTTTATTTATTATTATCCTAGAAGCAATTGTAAGTACCTAAAAATCTAAAGATGGAATCTATACCTGGAGGAAACATGGACAACAACTTCACCATATAGTCAAAAATCCAAACTGTGACCCAGGTCATATTTTATATTGAAGTAGAAAAGTTCACAGATTATATTCATTGTGCCTAATAGATGACTACTGGGCCTGTTTTTTCTAAAGCAAATACCCTGGTTTCCCACACATTTAAGGGAGAAGTTAAATATCTCTGAATACTTCTAAAAGAAAATCCAGTCCACCTAGGTTAGCCACCTGTGTTAGGCAGTTTAGGTCACATCTTTATATGATTTTTCAAAAGGAAAATAATTTCATACCTCTTCTCTTAGAAAATCATGTCTCCACTTGTAACTGTATTGTGTTTGGAGGGAACTGCAGTGATAGATCAAATTACACGATAAATGTAGCTAGTAAGAAATTGATATAATTCAGAAAACAAAAATGTTCACAAGCAATCTTTTCAAATCGTGCATGTTGTGGAGGCTGGATTTCAGACTCTCAGGGACACCCATATCACAGCTGCATCCTAACTGGAGTCTGTCCCACAGCAGGCATTACAGAAACAAACACCAAGACACACAATGTGGCTTCACATAAGCATCACACTAACATCACTAAGTGGCCTTTCAATACTTGAAAGGAGTTTATAAGACAGAGGAGGACAAACTTTTTAGCAGGGCCTGTTGTGATAGGACAAAGGGTAAGGGTTTTAAAATAAAAGAAGGGAGATTCAGACTAGATATAAGTCCTGAGCTGCATCAAAAGAAGCTCACTTGATATGAAATCACTTTCACTTATACTTACATGGGCTTAGAAGGGGTTTTTTTGCTTATCAACAGGAAAGTCAATTTCTAAAACAATTGCCACTTTTCCCATTTCTTTCAAGTCTATGTTAGAGCTCAGTTTGCCACTTTTACTCATGCTGAGAAGATCTGACTATAACATTAATGCCACTGACATCACTGGACTCATGGCATAGAAAGAAAATTCTTCACTTGGTTTGTGATTCCACATTTGAATCCATAAAATCATTTAGGTTTATACAAGAAACTGTTCTCACCTTGACATAAAGGAATATACAACTATTTAGGTGTGTTTAATCTTAAATATGAGAAAAAAACCTAATGTTGTTACGATTAATCTTGTTCTTAAAGATAATCACAGTATAAATAAATCTGTTGAAACTGTAAACAACTCAGTTATGAATTGTGATTTAGGATAGTAAATTCAATGGTGATTTTCCTCTTTTTTTCTCTTCCCTTTCATCCTCCTCCTCAGAACTGATAACAACCTGGTTGCATTTATTCCAAGATTTTAAAGGAAGTATCTTTTTTTTTTATTTCTAGCTTGACCTTCATGACAACATCTTCATTTTTTTCTATAGAAATAAGTCTTTCCACATGTGCAATATATGGTCTCAGAGCTGACTGATCTAGCTGTGGGGCTGAGACCAATGTGGTCTCTGTGAAGCAGAACTAATTAACACAGATATAAAATTGTACTGAAGTTTTTCAGGACCCAAGCAGCCAGCTTAGTAGACTGCTGCCCTGTGCCATGAAGTCTTCATTGTTCAGGGACCCTCTAACATGGTGCAGCTCCACACTGAGTAAGTACGTGTTCTGCTGAATTTGGGGAAGTAACATCTATAGTTTGCAAGAGGTTTTATATTTGGTGCTCATTTCAATGTTAGGGCTGCAGGCAGATGGTTGGGTCTCTGACTTTGCCCTGGCTTAAGGTTAAACTGCCTGAACAGGAGTAAAATTATTTGGGAGTTACATGAGTGGAGGGAAGAAGACACACAGGAGGTGAGAAAGATGATCAAAAAATGGAAAAAGGGAAAACCAGGTTTTCAAAGCATGTGTTCAGTGCTGCACAAGGGTGGCACTGGGCAAATAAAGCAAATCTGTATCACACAAGTCAAATCTGCTTCAGTGCTCACAACTGAGGAAGGGAAATGTTTTTCTTGGATGGCTGGAAAACACTGGATGCAAATCCCAATGCACAGAATCACCTGCTCATACAAAAAATGTACATAAGGCCAAATAGTGTTGATGCAGGTTGACAGAGTGCAGGTTGACAGACTTATACTGGCAGCAAATTTGATCCTTAAGTTTCCAAATACTGAGGATGAAGTAAGCTTGACACAGGGATATCTGAAGTTTCAAAACAACCTCTGTTATTTTTTTCTCTCTCATGTATCTGACACCTTCTTCATTTTCAATGTCTTATTTTCTCTGTGTAGACTAATTCTGCAGTCTTCCTTCATGCTCTCTTGCATTCTAGCCTAGCTTCTCCTGTGAAATTAACTAATCATATTTCTCTTTTGCTAGGGGTAAGGGCTTGTTCTCTGAGACTGCAATCTTGTAATTAAAGAAAGCTTACAATGCCAGTGTCAATCACACTGTTGTGAGAGTAGATAGCAATGACCTCAGTTAAGTTCCATTATACAGCACCTTTCAGACTATGATCAGGAAAGCAATACTTTAGGGACGTGCATCTGACTCAGTCTGTAACTAAGAGTTTAAATGATGCTCAGACTTCTGCTCCTGACCCGTTCTTTTCTGTACCGTACAAGACAATAACCACATATGAAGAATGTGTGAAAGGCTTGATTATACATTTTTGCTCAAAACATTCCCTGCTTAAAATGCCCCCATTCAGAGCCTCATCTGCCTCATCACTTCATTTTTGGGTTTGCTTGTTCACAATGAACACTATTACTATTTTTTTTTTAAACCTTATTGCAGATATTTTAATATTTTTTTTCTGTGTTTCACTTTATTAATAACTTCTAAAAGTATAATACAAGATGTAATTATAAAGTCTTCACCAATTTTTAATTATGCTATCTTGTGCAATAGCTCCAGATTACTCCCAACGGAGTAAGGACCACAGTGCAGTGTGCCTGCAGTGTGTGGCCTAAGTTCATCCCACTTAACTTGAATCAGAAAGTAAGCTTGTAGTTCTTAGACATATAAAAGCTTTTGTAAGGAAATGGAGCAGTATATTTAGGTGGTATATTTAGGACTGGTTGTAGCTTGAAACTTCCTTTAGAAGACTTTCAGTGGCCCTTCTCTTCATGGCCCTTCTCTGGACTCATTCTGACACCTCTGTGTCCTTCTTATGTTGGGGGCTCCAGAACTGGACTCAGTGCTCCAGGTGTGATCTCATGAGAGCCGAGTAAGGGGGAGAACCACCTCCCTTGACCTGCTGGCCACATTTCTTTTGATGCAGCTCAGGACAGGGTTGGCTTTCTGGGCTGCAGGTGCACATTGTAGGCTCCTGTTGAGCTTCTCATCCACGATCAAGTTCTTCTCCTCCAGGCTGTTTTTGATCCATTCTCCACCCAGCCTGACCCTCAATTCCAGAAAGAAATAATTTTTTTAAGCATCAATTGAACATGCAAAAAGTTCCCTGATCCTGATTGGGAAGGTCTCTTTCATGGTTTCTAATCTACACACACAAATTAGAAGAGGTTTCAGAGGTGAGGCAAAGCTGTGAATACTTCACACAAACCCATAGCCAGATTCTTATGAAACAAAATATTAACAGCTTGGGAAATTGAAAGTAGAAAAGACTGAGGAAATAAGATGGACAAAGTTGGTTTTTTTTGTAGCTGACAGTGTGTAAAAAGCTGAAAACTCAGCTACCACCATTCGTATCAGCAAAGAGCTCAGTTTCCATCATTTTACCATCCTAACTTTAGCAACAGCTACTAAGTAGAACTGCAGAGTTGCATAACACTGGTAAGAAAAATGAACGCACTTTTTCATTTGATGGGTATGAATGAGACCTCCCAAACCAGCAACAAGGATTCATTCCTACTCCAGAAGGAAAAACTGTCCAAAACCAGCCCAACCCACAGCGTTTTAATTTTGCAGGGTATAAGGGAGGGAGAATTACAGCATCTGCCTGAAGAGCTTATATCACACCTTTGTTCAGCCCAAAACAAATTAAAACAGCTGAGTTATAAACCCCACAGATGGAAAAGGGGGCTACAGTAATGATACTCTCTTAAATACAGCCAAATTGCTTGGGTGCCCCACACAACATAAATTGCTGAAGCACTCAAGTACTTAACTAGTTACGGTATGTGAAATTGGATTTAATTTGACAATGCTGTAGCTCAGCATTGTTTGCTTTGCAATTATATACATTGATTAGACTTTGAACATAATGAGCTCTTGCCTGAAGGGGTCTGACAACAAAAGCAATATTTTAGGAACTCAAGGCTGTAGGGCTGTAAAGCAAAAATTTTACTTGAATAGTCTCAAAGCAGGCTGGTTTAATAAGTTAATTTTCTGAAGTCCTGTGGTTAGAAGATGCAAGGTTTCTTTGTAACTCCTGGTGCCATATAAGTTATGCAAATGTTATTTTTATTCTACATGCACATTAAACACATAATCCTCATTTCTGTTAAAACAACCCAGGTAGTAAACACTTCAAATGTATCTTGGGTTAATATGCACAAGATGGAAATTAAGTTACACTATAGCATACATTACAATAAAAGCCAGTGAAGTGTGTAATTACTGTTCCTTTGCTGTGTGTTGCGGTATATGTAGCTCAGTGTAGCCACAGCGGTAACCATCTTAGTGTCACTGTCTTAATTATAGCACTTTTATTGTTATTATTATTGTCAGTCTTTAAGCTTTTACTCAATCCAGAGCTCAAATCCAGCAAAGCACAGAAGCATGTATTTAATTTTAAGCAGGTGCGTAGTCCCACGGAAGCTAGCAGAATTACAAAAACTTTGAAAACACATCTTTTGGAATGCCTGGGATTAGTTACACATCTCAAATTAATGATAGGCACACCAGGGATTCGTATTACCTTCAGCAGAAATATTAATTCAGTGAAGATTTTAAACCTGAGCATCTTGTTGACTACAGGTGATTCAATTTCCATTGAAGTAGCTCGAATGAGTTATCTGTAGTCTCCATGTCTCCAGAGTCTTTTGAGCAAGGCTGGAAAAGAAATACACCTGGTGCTGTCAACTGGAGGATCCAAATCTGAAACTCCTTAGCTGTAGCATGCCTAAGAGCCTGTCTCTGTTGCTTATTTTAGCTATTTCTGCTGTAATTATTTTGCTATCTATATTGCCCTTCTCAGTATTCTGATGAACACCAGGTGTTTGTTGACTCCCAATGTTTTTATTCAACTGAATTCAGACCAGTGGGTCTCTGTCCAGATCTGGGGTCAGAGTGGCAGGATTTGTATAGATACAGATATGGGACTAGATAGGTATCTGATTCTAAAATTTCAAACCTCAAGAGCACTGTAGATGCTGCCTAACTCTAGGGGTCCCAAATGTTCCCAAGTTATCTAACCCACTAATAGTGTAATCTGTGAGTAACTGAAAATCAGTATGGTCCATAGGGCATATTAGAGCTATGCAGATACCTTTCTGCATTCTTCTTTAGATAAAGTAATTTTTTTTTTTGTTTGGTTTGATTTGTTTGTTTGGCAAAATATAAAGCATCCCCTAGGCTTTCGTAAAAATCCTTTACAAACGTAATATATCTTCCATTATTGTTTAGCCTATATGTGATGGGAGGCTCACCCCAGAGGAGCAGCCCTGCCTGGGTGTTTGGTCTGGGCAGGACTGACCAGCACCACCTAAGTGTTAGTTAAGGCTATTACTAGGACTTACTATGAGACAAGCAGCCTTTCCTTTGTCCTTGCTTCTCACTGGCTGCTAAATTAACAAATTACTGTGATGTCTAGAGGAAATGATCACTTTTCTCCAAGAACAGTGCCTGGGAGAAATGTCTCCATGCTCTCTAGAGGTTTGTTTTGGAGAAAGGAGGATAACTTCCCACTGTGTTTTGTGAACAAATAGAGTGAAAGTCTAGCCTGGACAGAGTACATTTTCAACAGTTCTTTTTAGTGTTTAACCTCCTTTTATTCTGTTTCCCATGGGTTTTCCTTCTTTGTATGTTCTCATCATAGAAATGTAATGATTAAGATTAATGTATATATTTTGTTAACATTTTATATTTTGAAGACACCATTAGCCAGTTTATAGTCAAATATTATGACCTTGTTTAATAAGCATTGAGTCTACATCACATGACTGCAAAGTAGAACACTTTATTATAAACGTAGGGGTATTGGTATAATCTCTGTATCCAAACTTGCTCCATGGAGAACAAAAGCTGGAAGCATTATTCACATGTTTACTCCTTGCAAATGTACTTGAGTAGCTCAGGAAGAGGAGGTTAAATACATAAACAATGTGGGCAGATATTTTATTTCATCTCACAGGTATGTACTGTGTGAATAATATATAACATTCACAAAAGGAAAGTAGTAATTAAAAAACTCAAATGACCAGAAACTGGGCCTATTTTATTAGAGAATCCAAATAATCTGATGATCTTCTTATAACTGGATACATATCCATTGCATCCTTAGAGCTAATGCTAAGAGTAAATTCACTTATAATGTCCTGGGACAGAGCAACAGTCTTCTATGGGTGGAAAGTAATGGATTTTCTTGCAAAGAGAAACCAGTGAACTAAGAGTTTTGTGAAGGTTGAATGGCATGTAGTTAGTTTACACTGGACATTAGGAAAAAAAAAAATCACTGAAAGAGTGGTCAGACACTGGAATAGGCTGCCCAGGGAGGTGGTTGAGTCACCATCCCTGGATGTGTTTAAGGGTCGTTTGGATGTGGTGTTGGTGGATGTGGTTTAGGGGAGAACTTTGTCGAGTAAGCATGATGGTTGGACTCAGTGATCCCAAGGGGCTTTTCCAACCTGAATAGTTCTATGACTCTACAAGAGAGGAGCTATATTCTTATAATGCACCAAGAACTGGAAGAAATAGACCAGTTCACCTAAGGAGACAATGAGTCTATTATACAGTGTCATTTAAAAACATGAGTGACAGCTCATTCCATGAGGACATGGAACTGAAAGTTCACAGGAATAATATATGAATAAAAATCTGTTAGCTATTGAGAAAACAAAATGTCATCCCCTGCATAGAATTCTCCAACATCCAGTGAATCGAAAGGAGAACAGGCTATTTCAGGAAATGCTCTACAAAAAATTTGGGCCCAGCCTTCCAAATGCTGACCTAAAAGAGGAAGATTTGAAAATTATTTCTAGTAGAAGAGCAACATTTTCATTACAGGGATAAGTCTGGGATGGTCCCTATTTATTTCAAAGTCTGATTTTCACAGATAAAATTATAGCCAAGATTCAAAGCATGTAAACTCACGTAACTTCATTGGCTGAATATTTGTAACTGTATTGACTCAATCAAATAGCAGTGTCTTTCTTAATATTTTTTTCTCTCAAAAATAAAACTCTAAGAAAACAGGGGGGTAGTTTTACACCCATTTTTAACCACACTGTTTCCAAATATTTTATCATCTCTAAGTTAAATATCAACACTCCTGATGTGAGTAAATTAGGCAGATGAAACTGGGATTTGCAGAAAGCACTGAGATAAATAAGCAAACACCAGGGCTAGCAAGAAGAAAACTAGCAAATTATAAATACAATGAATAGGCCTATTCCCTAGGAGGTGTTCTTGTACTTTTTCTATGAATAGGAAAATCTCTGTAAAAAAGATTATCAACTCCAGTGAATAATTTTGGCTAAAAAAGAGGGATTTTTTAAAAGTCAAAATATTTTACTTACATCTCTTTTCAACAAAATGTTTCGTTTTCAAAATGCCATAACACTTCATGTTGGCATTTTTAATGAAACTTGGTAATTTTTTTTCTTAAAATGTAATTTTTGTTGAAGAAAGACCCACATTAGAAAAGGCAAAAGAGAAATTTGACAAGATAATAAGAAATTAACTGAAACATTTTCTCTTTTTTAAAGTATTTTTGGTTTTGTTTTTGTTTTGTAAAGCTTTTTGTTTTAATTTCTAACTGAATATTTTCATTTCTGCCGCTTAAGTAAACCATTACCCTCTTTTTGTGCATATCTAACTACTTAAGCAGCTTGAAAACACATTAGCTGTGAGTGCTCCCTGAAACTAAACAGTAAGAAATAGCAGCCATTTTTAATCTGAAATCAATAAGTTATTGATTAAATACTAAGGCAGGAAACAGAAGACCTGTTTCATGTAGACTTTTTTACTAAATCGTCGTGGTTTGGGCCCAACATGACATCAAAGGAACAGCCCCATGGCCACTCACTGAACTCCCCACACACACTCTGGGATGAGGAGGACAAAGCTCATGGGTTGAGACAAAGAACAAGGAGGGATCTTCACTGTTTAAGGTCCTGGGCAAAAGGAACTCAACTTGGGGAAAAAATAATAATTTAATTTTGCACTAATCAAACACCCACAGGACACAGACACACACAGAGCAGGGCTTGCATATGTTACCCTACCCCTCCCTTCTTCCAGGGCCCAAATCCCTTTGTTCCTGGTTTCTCTCCTTGCTCCTGAGTTGCTGCAGCCTGGGCTTCCCACAGAGTCACGGCTGCTTCAGGAACTAACTCCCCTGGCCCAGGGGCTTCCAAAGCTGCACAATGGGAGTCCACAGGCAGCAAATCCACTGGCCGCAACATCCAAGTCCAGTGGCCAAGTTCACCCCTCCTGGCACCTTCTGGGAATGCTCCCCCACGTTCCTCCATGAGTGCAGGGGCACAGCTGCCATCTCGCCATGGGTTGCAGGGAAACTTCTGCTTGGGCACCTTCTTCCCCTTCTTCCTCACCAACCACCAGCACCACTCTGCCTCTCCAGATCAGTTCTTCTCCCCCAGCACAGCTCTTCTTCTTTTCTTTCAGTGCTTGCTCTGCTCAGGTCTCATTTCAGTTCTTTCATATGTTAATTGTAGAGGTACATCTATTTTTCCCTCTAATGGCTCCTTGGCTTGGTTTGGAGCAGGGGGAGCTTCTCAGATTCTTACTTGAGCCACTACTGGGGCCCTTCCCCGCTTCCAAAAACCCCACCAAATCAAACCAACACATAGATAGAAAAGCCTTTAAGAAGATACTCCATCTGCCAGAGCAGCAATAGCTTCTGATCCAAGGATTTCTTGCAAATGAGGAAATAAAAATAAGGTTTCCATCCTATAGGTTAAAGCAATAGCCACTAAATTGTTGGATCTCACAGAGCAAAGCTGTTTCAAAGCCATCCTATCTTCACCTGTTGTTTGTGGCATTCTGATATTCAGGGCCCAGAGGTGAGATGGGGCTCTGAAGAGTCTCATGGTCCTTAACACTGATGATGTGTTTTCTGACACAACAGCTACTAAAAGCTTTGGTAAACACTGATTCCAGATTTTTCTCTGACTGAAGTGTCAGAGCTGAATTAAGAAGCAAAAATGGTGGGATTCATCACCATTAATTTCAGACATATAAATGGCAACTAAATTTCAACAAGTCATTCTCAGAGTTTTTGATAGTCTGTGTAGAGAAATAAGATACTCCAGAGGACAATTAACCTTACCTGCTTTAGGCACAGTTCCTAGGATCAGGTAGCTTGTCTGTTGGAGCTATTTATTAACCAGTAATTACAGGGATAGTCTAGAGTGACTACCTCAGATTTAGACTTCTAATTTTAGGTAAACTAAGTGAGCTTAATCACACTCAGAATGGTAGGTATGAAAACAAGGATTAAAAAGAGCTGAAATCCCTTGGATTTGTGAAGGTGTGCCACAGTATACATAATTTGCTTGGTTGTCCAAGCTGAGGGACTATCAGCTCCTCAGCTGCTCATTGCATCATTTGGGACCTTTCAGAGAGAATACATAGAAAACAAAGCAGCATAAAGAAGTCCAGAGTGGAGTTTGAGCTCGTTTGTGTATTGTACCGTGTAGTTGTTCTGAGTGTTTCAAACACCAAGTAAGTACTTAAATGTCTTCATGAATCTTGGCCCTTCGTGACTTAGAGAAAACATTGGGCCCACACTATGTGCTTACATTCCTTATTATATACATGGAGAGCATAAGCCCCTAAATGCACATCTAGATAACTGTATTTTTTTTTTCTTACCCAAGCTACTCTGCTTATTCTCTGGGAAGTTCAAACACAAGCTTTTATCCAAAACTCCATAGCACAACATGATAGGATGGAAATGAGTGGAAAGTAGTTCCCAGAGTGTGGCACAATAACCATTTCCACAGAATAGAGAAGACCAGTTCCGGACAGCCTGCACACATTTGTTTCAGAGCAAGCAGTTACTCATAGCAACACTGGGGGAGGGGGTGTGCTGTGTGGTTTTTGTGTTCAGTGAGTTCATAGAAACAGGAGCAAAGAGGAAAACTCAGGATCTCAGCTGCTGAAGCCCTTACTCAGAAAGGGGATTGATGCACATCTCTTGGATACTTGAATGCAAAGAGCCAGCACCTGAGGAGGTACTGTCTGTTCCTTACTCTCCTATTCCTGTTGGTACCTGAAGTTGCCCTGGTTATGAGTGACCAGCATCACCACTGCTTCTATTAGTGATACACAGGCAAAGCTCAGGAATCCTTGCACTATCTGGTAAATACTGATATTTATATCTAGATAGGCTGCTTTCTAAATGTATTAGTGTAAAATTGTATAGTTGTTTGAATATTTCAGAGGATAACTTCTCCATGAACAGTCTTAGTTTGCATATGCAGTGACTTGTATGTACTCTGGAACCTTAAAGTTTTGCAACTTTGCAGGATTAATATTCTTTTCTGGAAAACAGGGCTAGCAATAATAATAATCTTGACATACCTCACCTGTAAATGAACGTGTGGCATAAATGTTAAATAGTCTTATTACTCCAAGTTTTGACAGAAACTAACCCTTTCTCTGATACCATCATACATATTTTCAGCTTCAGCAGTTTCCCTGTATTTCCAAGGCAACAGGAATTTCTGCTAAGCAATGTAAGTTTTTGAAGGCCTGTCACTCCATGACTGAGATATTAGGGATCGAAAAGCCTCATATAGTGGAAAATTTAGACAGGTTTTCCAGCAAGTTTAGTCCACTAGTTAGCTCACGATTCAAGGACACTTTTTGAGGTGCATCATGTTCAAGGCAAAGAGTCAGAAGCTTCCCCTACATGGAAAGGTTTAGCAACCAAAACCAAAGTCATACATCTGCATTTTTGACCTAACAGACTACACTGTTTTTGAATTTCAGTGCTACCTGTAGAAGCAGTCAAGTGTGACACCCATATTAAGAATTAAGAGCTCTTTTCCCAAGCCTTTCAATAAGGGCACTATGATACTGTGTCATTATATAGAGAAAAAAAACCCAGTCACTCACTGAATCCTGTGCCCAAGAGGCATATGAATTACTTGGACTATGTCCTGCCTGCCAGAAGAATGCCAAGCTGATTCTTTCAGGAGTAACTTATGCAAAACATCCTATTCAAAGGTTTTACCATAAATCTAATCAAAGACTACAGATTATTTGACTTCTGTTGTTTATCAGTTAGTCATTAATATTAAGCACGTCTTCATGTTGACAACTGGTATTTGATGCAGAAGAGCACATAAAAAGAATGGCTATAATAGAATAAAAGAGCAGTTCAGCACAAACAATTCTACTGTCACATTGAATAATGCAGGTGCATCAAGGCTCGTGTGTTCAAGAAGGAAAATATTTGCCTTTTTCATGGTGCTTTGAGGCTTCTGTCTGAATTCCACTGAAACAAAAAGAAGTCCTTCCATCTTTTTGGTCTTTTTTTTGGCATTATGTCGATCTCTGTGTGGAGGAAATATGAGACATTGCACAGTTGTTCGAGTGTACCACACATATACCTGGTGAGTCAGTGGATAAATGGTACCTGAAGAATGGCAACTATTAAACAACAAGAGAAAACTCTGGCATGTGCTAGGTAGACCTGATTGCTGTTCACCCCTCAAAGAATAGGTATGCTTTTGGACAAAGAGCTCTGCTATACAGGGCTATTTTATGTGTATGGAGTGTCTGAGCACTATGGATAGGGCTGACCTCCATAATTTTTCTGTCTACAGCTGCAGAAATCATCATCTGAACTAGTCAGGCTGGCCTTCTTTTCCAACCAGCAGAGACAGATAAGTACATCCAGAATCATTACAGGGTCACCTATGTCTTCCAGTGCTGAATACTCTGTCTATAAGGGCAGATTAGTGTGATTACTTGAGATGTGGAAATCAGCTATACAAATGGAACATCTTAGCTATGTACAAATGCCTAATGCCACAATTCTTGACATCCAAAGCACATATTTGAGTGTTGAAGTGTTTGTATGCACCCAAAGTTACAAAACAATTAGTGTTTTGGGGAGCACTGATCTTCAGATGTAGCTCATGTTAATTTGAAGGGTCCAATTTTCAGATGATGGGTAGAAGTTGATTTTTTCCTCATTGTAGCTTAGAAGATATTTACAAAAGTAAGGGTTTTATTGTAGCATTAGCAGTAGCAGCTGAAGCACGTAAGCATACTGTTTTATATGATTTTTCATGATCACACATGCTTAAGGCTTATGCTTTTTTATCTCTTCTGAGAAATACTGGCATGGCAGCAGTAGAAATGCACAATATAGTTACGTCTTTGAAATCAGCAGAGTATGACAGCAGCCATTTCAATATGAAGTGAAAACAACAGCAAATGAATGTGCCTAGCAGCTGCTGTGTGTAACATCAATTATATTATGCTAGATAAGTAAAATGTTCACTATAGCATATGGGGAAGTGCTCAAATCCTGTGCTACAGTAGACTGGTGAAACAAATGTGATAGGAAGCCATATTTCCCTTTCAAGCTGTTTACAATCGAAATTCAAGCCCATTGATTATTGTCTCTAACTCCCAGTTCATAAACAGAGCCAAATTTTGCATTCACATTTTTCTGTGAGTGAAGCATCACATTTCCAGACCATTTGGAAACCAAGTTTTAAACTACCACTGTTCTATAGTTCAGCAGAACCACATCATGCTCTCCATCTTCAAGCAGAACTTTGCAATCCATCTAAAAAAATATTTATTGTCATTACATTTTTAGGGTGTGTTTTTTTTTCTCTAAAAATGGACTACAGATCAATAGGACCTATTTACCCAGGGGGCTAGCTTTTGAGGTCAGAGGTGACAGAGATAAAATTCTGTTCACTACTGAAAATTTAGCCATGATTATTTTAAGAAATAGATTTTGCCTTTACAGCTCCAGATCAAAATGTATACAGGGGACATGGCACTTCTTTTTTTTTTTTTTCATCTCCCTCTCTCATTTAATAAAAAGTTGCAGTTCGGTTCAAAAGTGTCATTTTAATATTTCCACCCACTCTTGTTCAGTTTGGCTGCTATGGAAGAAGGAAAAGGTGTTGTGCATTCCTAAATAGGCACTGGTGAGCAGATGGACTCTAGCTAAAAAATGCTGGGTGAGAGAAATCAGAAGTGTTTCATTTCCATGTCTGCTCTATTGGCAATGCAAACTCTGGTTCTGCTCAGACGTGCAGATTCTAAGAGGCGTGGAGTGGGAGAATGGAGATCTCAGAAGTTTCTGGGAAGTTTTAGAAATGCAGTGAAAAAATTATGATGTCTTGTGAAAATGTGGAAAGAGTGGGGGGAGGAAAGCAGCAGAGAGCAAAATCATGAGTACAATTTTGTAATTGCAAATCTGACTGCACATGCAAACTCACTGCCTGCTTACTATCAGTATACTCCTACATTTCCAAATGCAGCTATCAAGATAATGAAATGGTCCATGTCTAAAGCTGACATTGTAATTCAGTACTTTTAATCAAATCTATTTGCTGTATGTAATTTCTTCCTCCCTACACACCATCTTCCTTGCAAGATGTTCTCAGTTTGGTGATTGGCAGCAGAGTACTAGGTAATAGAATCATAGAACCATAGAATCACAGAATGGTTAAGGCTGAAAGCAACCTTAAAGTTCAACAGGTTCCAACCTCCCTGCCATGAGCAGGGACACCTCACACTAGACCAGGCTGCACAAGCCTCATCCAGCCTGGCATTGAACATCTCCAGGAAAAGGGGGCTTCCACAACCTTCCTGGGCAACCTATTCCAGTGCCTTACTACCCTCGTGGTGAAAAATTTCTCCCTAATATCTAACCTAAAATCTCTCCTCTTTCAGTTTAAAACCATTACGCCTTGTCCTATCACTGCCGTCTATTGTGAAACAGCCCTCCCCAGCTTTTCTGTAGCCCCTTCAGGTACTGGAAAAGACCTGGGTTTAATAATTATTTTTAGTAGATTATTGACTGAAGACCTAGATCAGATCCTGTTTGTGCTGAGCTTGTAGAAACAAAAGAGAGATACAGTCAATGATCAAAATAACTTGTTGGGATAGGGGACTGAGGAGTATCTGTAGAGACAGAAGTGTATTGCAAACCTTTACCTTCTCCAGTAAGAAAACATTAACCTGGATCTTTTGCAAATTAAAATCACTCATAAACCTTGTAATTACCCAGGAGCAACATACAAGGGTACTTAATTAAATCCAGAAAGTCATAAATTCTGTTCTGTCTCTGTTCTTGTACCTTCACTGCTACATGCACCAAAAGGTAGTTTGTCTCCTGAGCTTGGTTTTGCAAGGCCAAGTCACCAGTGAACAAAGAGGAAACCAGGTAACGTTTTTACCTTCTCCTACCCAAACATACTTCATTAATCAGGGATGAAGTTGGTCCCTCTGCTCTTGAGCCTGTGGGACTGGATTACTTCACGTCTTCAGAGAGCACCTATCACATGGAAGAGGTTAGGGAGAAGATAGAAGGAATTTTTCATGACTCAGCACTGAATCTGTGGAAACCAAGAGCAAGCTGACAGGGCTGCAGTTGTCTTGTCAGTGTTGTCTAATTGGCAGTTCAGCTCCAGGAGGAGGCCATGCTGACCATCCTTGGGTTACTATGAGGCCTGTAGGAACTAGTCAAAATCTTCTCTAAATTTACGGATAAAAGCAGACAACATTATCAAACAGCATTTATATCAGAGCCTTTGAGGAGAAAAAAAAGCACAAGCCTAACTTAGATCCCAGGAAATTAAAGTCACATGCTAGACAATACCTATCACCTGCCTGCTCCTAGATGCATGTTCGTACCCTGAGATAAACATTTCTCACCATACTGCCTTTATTGTTAGATAATATAAATTTCTCATCTTCAAAGTATTGCTATCAAGTATCTCATAACACCTGTGCCATTGCAACCTCTTAGTGTGATTTACTTTGACAGAAGACAATGGGTGTTTTATTGTTTGACCCTTTCTGCTCTGGCAACGTAGTGTATTTTATTTTTTTTTCATAGGAGCTGTTTTATTTAATCTTACAGCTGGTGATATTGAATCTTCATATCATTTTTTCTCTTACCAAGGTACAGTTTTAGAGTAAATAGTATAATGAAAATCCAGGATTTCACAGAAAGGCATCCACTTAAGCAATTCTGCACTTTTGTCTCAGAAAAGATCAGTCTATAAAAATGTATGCATTACAAGCAAGTCAAGGAAATCTCTTTTTTAATATGTGAGAAGAATTCTAGCTGGAACCAAGCCCTGTTAAGTTTAATGAGAAACCCTCACATGGCTTAAATGGGGCTTATTTCCCTTAAAAGGCCAATTTAACAACTACTAAGCTTCCATCATGGGAACCATCCTGAGAATCAGGCATGTAGGGAGGATACCTGAAGAAATTTTTACTGTTTGGTAATGAGATTACCACAGTACCTTTGCAAGGAGCAATGAGGGCTATAACCACCATCTTCCCCTTACCCCTTTAAAGCAGGAATTACTGCAGTGTGAGCAAGAAGTTGAACCACACAAAGGTGAATCCTGCAGTTGTCACCATAAGAGGTTCTAGTCTCTGGGATCCAGCCACAGGACTGGAATATGCATTCATCAGCAGAATTAACATATACATCCAAAGGAACTGAGACCAACCCCAATGTCTGGAATTAACTGGAACTAAACATATCGTTCATGTTTCATTTGCAACATTTGCTTCAGTTTGGAAGCTCTAGTCTGGCAAGTCAGCAGATCTGGGAGTCTCCATTAGGGTGACTGCTTCTTCCAATCATTTTTAACCTGCTCCAAAGGCTTAGAAACAGGGTAACGTATAAAACATACATCTGAATGCCACAGCCAGAGTCCTAAACCAGTGATTCCCTCTGACAGTAGCAAGAACTGCTTGTGTATGGAGGAAATCTAAATGATCAGTTATACTTCAAATAAGCTTTCCAGGAAACAGAGGCTTCCAAAACTCTTCATCAAAAATCAGGTCAAGGCAGCCTGCATTAATCACTTAGGCAAGTTTTATGCTATACCCCAGAGTCTGCAGTCTGCATCACTACAGCCAGTGTGACAAAGGAAAGTTTTAAGGTGGAATATAAAGGAGAACAACAAAGCAGGCTTGTTCATGAAGTGCTTTTCATAAGCTGAAGAGGTAGCCAAGGACTATTTATTTGAAATCTAGCAAGTAGATGGTTGTGAGCAGCTATCAGAAGAGCTGACTTCTTGGTACTGAACAACAGATAGCAAGGGAAGAGATAAGCCAAGTAGATTTCCCAATAGTACTAGTTTAATACTTGTTTGAATGCTTGAAATGATGTTTGAACCTATTAGAGAAGAGATGCAAAAATAACAAATAAAGAGGACTATACTGGGAGTAGCATTCTGACTTTTAATAATTTTCAAATCTTTTGCACTGTAATGGACAGGGACCTCCCAGTTTAATTTTTTTTTTTTTTTTTCAGGCTAAATCTGATGGAGCTGCCACAGTTCAAGGCTTTTGAAGAATGAATCTTGTGTTGGTTCATGCTCTTTCTCATAGTGACATTTCTTTGACGTACAATATGAAGATGGGGAAAAAAAAAAACCCGACCTCAGAGTATTCCCTGAGTAGTTTTCCCATATTAATCATTTGCTATGTACAGACCTGTCAAGTGAAGGTTCAGCTGCTACTTTCTTTCTGCTGGACTTCTAGTCACAATTTTAGTCGTGTCTTGCATGCAATCTGAATCAATGTAGGATCATCAGGTTTCAGAGTTTCAGTTCAACAGAAAACGTTAATAAATTGAAGAATTAATTCCAGCACAGAGTAGATCAATCAAATCCTCAGCTTGGAAGATGCTTACACATTTCTGTGGTTCTTTGTCTTTCTCATGGGTCAAAAAGTCCCCACCCTGCTACTATGGTAACAACCAAGAAAAAATATTAGGTAAGAGCCCCAAAATAACAAACATGCTGCAATTTAGTTTACAAACAAAAAGAGTTGAACTCTCCTCTGTATCCTCTTGTGGTGAGGAAGGGGGAGAGGGAGAAGAAGAAAGGTTGATTTGAACTAATTCATGTATTCTCTGGCTGTGAGTCATCTGATCTTTGAGAAGATGGTTTAATAAAGCAGCAAAACAATGTGTGCTAGCTGATTAAATTACTTTATAGAAGGGAATAGATACAGGAAAGGTGGACATGTTACCCGGCACAGGAGGGGTCCCTCTCCCTGCTTCCATGCCCCCTGCTCTCCCCTCCCATGTCCTTCAGCTCTCAGACACAGGCAACCAGCAGGATTTACATGATGCTTGTCAATATGTAACATTCCAGTGTTGTCCCTGGCTCATTTCATTTACTCTTGTAGACAGTCTTAAAGAATAAGAATTATAGAACCAGAGAATCATAGAATGGTTTGGGTTGGAAGGGACTCTAAGATCATCTTGTTCCAAACTCCCTGCATGGGCAGGGACACCTTCCACTAGACCAGGTTGCTCAGAGCCCCATCATTGGTTCTGGCTGGACATACCCCATGTCCCAGGGCAGGCACTTGCAACCTGCATCACTCCCTCACTCCCACCACCCCCCCATTGCTGTAGTCACAACATGCTGCAGAACAGCTGCTTGGGGTGTTCTCTGCTTGCTTGGTGTAGAGACAATGTAATGCCTGGTGCCGCCCCTTAACCACCCATTTCCTTTTGCTTTTGTGTGATGATACAACTTTAAGATTTTGGAGATAACTTACTGATTATCAGCGTTGTTTGTTTTGTTGTTTTTTTTCTCCAGCATTCACGTTTCAGTGTAAGATACAAATTCCTTTGCTGAGAAATTAAAATGTGTTAAAATCACAAAAACATTTTGAAAGCCATTTCAGACCTCCCAGCTGGCCTAACTCTTGAATTTCCAAAGCCAAGTTTGTCACACAGGCAATTAGGGATATTCTTGCTTGTCTAAGAGGCATGGACACTTAAAGCATAATCCAATTCAAAAGACAATACTGTAGAAAACAAGATCCAGCTTAGATATCCTTATTATTGTGCCTTATTGTTTACTTACTAGTTAGAACAAGGTGTCAGACCTTGGGAAGTAAATTCCTTTTTGTCATATAATTTCTAGAGGTATTATCCAGGTGTCTGTGAAAGCTAAAGTTACTAAAGCTATCTTTAGCACTTGAGAAAATACTGAATTTTTATCTTCATTTTAAGGATTCTGTGGCATTCTCACAAACACATCACTGATATCTCTTGTACTCTCTACCTAACATATCATAACAGAGCAGCTCCACCTTTATGGCTCAGGAAAGGCAGTTGGAAAGAGCTCCCCCCGAATCCCATCAGTGTCACTGTGGTGTCACCCAGGGAAGGTCTTTGTGGAAGAATGCAAAGCATTTCGCCCTCTGGGGCCAGCACACTTGCTTCCATTGTGTTATTCGTTCCTACCGGCCGAAGAAAAAGAAGAAAACATTTCATGTCATAAGCTTTGTGAAATTGGAAACCCCTGTGTCAAAGTCTGCCTTGAGTGCATGTTTGGAAGGCTTTTATTGGAACCTCTAGAGCACTGGATACACACAGGAGCAAAATTTAACATCAGATATGATGGGAATAACTTTTCTAAGGCTTCTGGAATTGCTCCAACTCTGTTCCAACTGCCATCAGGACAAACTTTACTATATAATCTCCCTAAGAATGAAGATTGAAACTTAGACTGACGATTTTTTTGAAAACCAACCTCAGTTCATATTTTAAGGCTGGGTTTCTTTTTTTTTTTTTTTTTTTTTAAACATGTTGATAAATTTAGAATGAAAATTGTTTGAATACATTCATAATTTCCTTTTTACTTTAGTTCAGATACAGATTACACAAGTGTTCTTTAAATGAGGAACCTATCTAAAATCCAGACAATTATTTCAGAAAAAATTATCTTTGTCTGCCTCAGTAATTAAGGAAGTTTCCTTAATTTTTCTGAAAGCTTTTTAGGAACCCAGGAAATCTTAATGACATCCTTAGCTGAAGAACCATCAAATAACTAGCTAAGCCCAGACTTGGTCATAGTCATATTTTGACTAACTTTCATTAGGTAACATTGTTTTCTGACACAGCATAGTGGTGCTGATGTTTTGCAGAATATGTTAGTGTGTTTGCTTTGGAAACAGAATCCCTGGGAGAGCAATTGCCTCATCCCCAGTGAATTTTTGCTCCTACTGTTCAGTTTGCAGATCACAAGGCACTTTGCACAATAGGTCATCATTTTTCCTGTTGAAACTGGATCAAAATCCAGCTACAGGTATGAGTATCATGTCTTCAGAGGAGAAAATGCAATACAGTGGGCATAGGACAAACAAATGGAAATGAGGAATCCTGGTGAATTGACTTAATTTTTATTGTTCATATAGAAAATTCCTAGCCTAAATATTTTTTTTTCTTTAAATTTAAATGTAAATATTTTTTTTCTTTAAATTTAAATGTAAATATTTTTTTTTGTAAATTTCTAAATAGGAAAAGGTCTAGATTCCTGCCAAATACTTTACCCTTTATTCTTATTCTTTGTCAGTGGCAACTTAGTTATTTATCTTAACCTGATGGGTGTAGAATCAAACTGGAATCAAGGCCTCTCCATTTGCAGATGTTTTTCCCTGCTTTTGGCTTAAAAAGATACTGCTCTGAAAAGCTTCCATTCTTACAACATGACGTAGAAGTGTAGTCTCCACTTACCTTGGGCAGATTAATCATATTTTTTGTCATTTGTCATATAGACATCATCTCCTGTCCTACCGTGTTCCCATCTCATGCCATCATAAGAAACAGATATTTTAAAAGAACCAGCTATTACAAGACAAGGTGAATTTACCACACCTCTGTTTCAGCCAAATTATTTGTCACCTTCATAGTTAAAAAACACCTACGTGTTATTTCTGATTTCTAATAGTCTCTACCTTCTAATTGGTGTTTTTTTGCTATGCTTTTCTCCATTCAGCTGGAGTCCCTCAGACTAGACAGAGTGAGGTACAAACAGCAGACAATTCCCACTACTACTCTTGCTATAACTGAGAACTGTGGGCTCTCTGTAAGAAGCTACAGAGACTGGATCATTCATTGAGATTCCCAGATTAGCTGAGCATATACCATACATATTAAAAATGACTGTGACATGCTAGATTATGGATGCACTGCCTTATGTCACATCAAAGCTATCATAAAACTAGTCTGTCATCTTGTAAATGACAAAAGATTTCTTTTTCAAGAAAAAAAAGCAGCCCTGAGTAAAGACATTATTTCATATTCTCCTTGTCAATTTGGATAGTCTGTTTAAGCACTGCCTTTTAAAAATAAAATATAATGCTGCAAGAAATGAGCATTTTATGCATATTATTATCATATTTATTTTTATATTCAGCTACTCCTACAGTATAACTCAGTGTGGTAAATAGCTCATGCTAATTACTTAAAAATCCATTAAATTTTAAGTCTCATAGCAGATGCAAACACCATTTCAAATGTTCTCATTGTGTTGCCTACATAATTCATGAACTCTTATTAGAATGCAGACTCAAAGCGGGCATTTGGTGTGTGAGCCTCACTCTCCAGCTTTTTCTGTATTCCTGAAAAACTGGAATACAAGCCTACAGAGCCTCAATACCAAATCCTTCTGTTCAGTGATTACCTATATTAAAGAGTGAGAGGTCTTGTAGTGTAGCAACTGCAGGAGATGCTGGAATTGTGAAGGCACGTGGGAGTGTGGGGGGTTCAGGCAGTCACTCCCAGAGCTGGGCCAAGAGAGATCTCAGGTTCCCATTCCCAATACCAAACCTATTACATTATTTTTTTCATTGACTCTTATGGACTCCATCTCCCTCTTGTTTCTCTTTCTCTGGCCCTGTAAGTCACTGGGAGTTGATAGTCTCATGGCAGTTCAACCAGACCAAGAAGAGTGGAGGATTGTCCTTACCCAGCCCTGTCTCTACCATGATGTGAGCTGAGCCACCATACTGAGAATGATGCCTTTGTTAGTGTAGAATTTGTCAACTTCGGCTGCTGGTTCCAAAGGGCACTATATTGACAATCTCTGGTTACTTGTGCCCTGTGACAGGACAAGGGTCAATGGACTCAGACTCAAACAGAGGAAGTTCCACCTCAACATGACGAAGAACTTATTTACTGTGAGGGTTACAGGCTGCCCAGAGACGTTGCGGAGTCTTCTTCTCTGGAGACTTTCAAGACCTGCCTGGAAGCTTTTCTGAATGATCTGTCCTAGTTTTTTTGGTTCTACTCTGGCAGGGGAGTAGGACTCAAGGATCTTCAAGGGTCCCTTCCAACTTCTAATAATCTATGATTCTGTGAAGTCCTGTGCTCTATCTGCAAGACATTCTTAGATATCCTCAAGCATTTAAAATGGCACTGCATACCTGTGCTGAGGCATACAGTCCTACATATATGAAATTTAGCCATTTAAATTAAAAAGTAGACACGTTGCCTTCCATTTATAGTTGAAATTACAGCCTGATTCATCCCACCTAAGTCAGTTACCTGTCAAAGCATGATGCCAACTGCTCTTTGGAAGATGCTGTTCTCTTTATTCACTGCAGAGCAAGCAACTAACCAATATTTATGCTGCGATAAGCAGGCAAAGAGGCTTTAGGAATTCCATTATAGGAATTTGATAAAAATTCAGTGATCTATACCTAGCATCCTGAAGTCCAAAATCAAATTTTCTTAGTGTCATAAATAACATTTTTTTCCAAATTAGCTAGTAATTCACCTTTATGTTCTCTGTCTGCAATAAATGCATAGTGAAATTTCCATAGTTCTCCAAGACATTCTAATACTGAAAGTATTACCAATTCTGAAGTACTCCTTTAACTGCAGAAATGGGAACTCATAAGTGCTTCATACAGTCACTTCTCCAAGTCTAGCTGTACTTTAAGAAGAGACCTCTGTACCCCAGTCAGCTTTTCTCTACCAAAGCCCACCAGATCTGAAGATCCAGTGGTTTTGTACTCGTATTCAAAACTTCGCTTTTCTGAGTTTAGTGTCTAGCAGGTAAATGGATACATGGTGTGCAAGGCATAGACAGTCAGCATATTTTAGTGCTCTTTATACATATTTTAAAAGCTTTCATATAGTACTTTGGCTATTTCTAACTTCCATACTTCAATTCCCTAGTCTATCCTGTAAGATTTTATATATCTTCTTCTCTGATCTTGCACTTTGATAGAGGTAGAAAACCTTTGGGAGAATGATCTACCATCTCTTGCTATCTTTCTTCTTTGGTTTTTGTTTTGTTTTGTTTCTCCCCCATATACTTGTTTAGTTATATTCATGTTACCTTTTTTAATACCTTTTGTGTGTAACAACTGTCATGAATTTTCCTTTTCCTATCAGAAAACCACAATATTAGATTTTCTTTTTTTTTCAACTTTAACCAAGAAGGAGATAAAAACATTAACAAATAGTCCTCATCCAGGTAGAAGAAAAATGGCTGAACAGAATATCACTTCTTTCTTCAGGCTCATGGAAACCCCAGATACTTTAGGATCATTTGTTTAGATTTATGTGGGGAAGAAGAAGAACCATTTCCCACAATCAGTTTCTCCAGTCCTTCACTTTCATCACTTTGAATAGTGTCTTGCACAGTCCTACTGTGCATGCTTTAATCTGAGTGTGCATGTGTATATATGTGTGTATATATATACACACACACACATATATATACACACGTGTGAATATATATATACACACACACATATATACACATGTGAATATATATATATACACACACACACACAGATTCAAGCATGGAAGATATATACATACATACATATATGTATGTATATATATATCTTCCCTCTGGTCCAATCTTACATGGTAACAGTGTTAGTAATTCAATTACTTCCCTCTGAAATAGTTTGATAATCACAATAACTCTCATTTTTCTGAAATTTTCCTTATGCACAGTCAATTTTTGTGTTCTCCTGATTCTTCCTGAGGTTGCCCAGAGCCTTTCTTCTTCTGAATGGTCACCAGGACGACAAGTCATTACTGTCTTGTGATAGAGCAATGATCCCAGATCCTGTCTCTGACAGTAGCCAGAGAATTCTCCAATGGAATATTTCAGAAGCAGCTGAGGTATACATTACCTGTCCAAGTCTGTCAATACTAGACCACAAGGTAGACTTCAGAGGGATGACTTGACGTGACGTTATGCTCTTGGCCCTTCGCTTCTTGCAAAGCATTAACATGACATCTGCTCTGTCGGTGGCAGTGTCTTATATTATTTTTGCTCAAAAATAATTCCTGCCTCCAACAGAACAGCCAAAATGTCCTTCTAATCCCTATCTTGCCATTATCACCTCTATTTATTCCATACACTTGCGGGAAAACCCCCTCAAAATGAAAAAAAATCAATAAAGTTATCTTCCTTCCCTGTTCGAGACTTTTTTCTCCCTCAATCTTTTAACAGAGTTGTGAAAAAATCAGCCATATAGGGGAAAAGTATCCAGGTGATGTATCCATCCCTCTTACCCCAAAATGCATCTCTGCAAACATCACTGTTCTGAGCCAGGACATCACTGTCTCTAAGATGTTTTATAAGTGGATTGATCATGAATCTTCACTTCTTCAAGGGACAATATTCTCTCCTGTAATGGTAACAGCACTCATCTTGCCCTGTACTTGGATTTGTGCTGCAAATGTGCATTACAATGTTATCAAAAGTCTAAGAAGCAGAATTGTAACAAATAAATATATTGCAGCAGTTTCAGTTCACTATTGCCTAAGTTGTATTTTGGATAATGGATGTGGCTTCTTAAATAAATTATGCCATGTTGGAACTCAGATTTTCAATCTATGCCTAAATTAAACTCCACAAGGTTGATACTTTTAAACCCTTTCACACAAATGATTGAAGTCCAATAGAGTTTCTTGACCTTTATTTGTTGAACAAAGATCTGAATAAATTAAAAGAAGGGAGGAAATTGTATTTAATGCAATGGTATTTGATGAAAGTTTTTCTTTTTTTTCCACTGACAATGTTTATTTTGGATCTACTAATAACCTCTTTCCTGAGAACTCAGAAAATCATTTTTCCTCATGAGATTGTATCACACTTCAGATACATTCTAGTTTCAATGTTTTGCTATGTTTAACCTGTCAAAATAGAATGTATTGATGTCATTCTTATCCATCCTACGTTTAGTTTGTCCTTTCTTTCATTGCACTTATATTGGACTAAATGATTTACGTTCCTGTCTGCTTTATGACATTGTAGAGAAGAGCATTGCTGAGTCAAAACATATATTGCAATATGATAAAATTATTTTCCAGGCACTATTGTGTTATTACTATGATAATATTTGTGAAAATGACAGATTTTAATGGATGTAGAACTTGACCTGCTATGTTGATTTAAACTCTCAACAAAAGTTATTATTTTGAAACATATCTAATCAGTAGCAGTAAACAGGGTATTTCCTTACACTCAGAAGGATCTGAGAAAAGGACTCTGTAAAATGTAAAAGATGATACCTTTAATCGCAGTTATAGCACCTCATATCTGAGCACTTTAATAGTTTATTACTTTTAAAACATATCCAGAACCAGTGACACTCTGATATTTCAGGTGAAATACTTATTCATATTCTAAAATATTTTAACAAACATTAAGTAATTGCCCGGGGAGGGGGAGGGGGGAAGAGGAAATGGATTTCAGTTTTGGTGGAAATGTGCAACTGAAACAAGGAAAATGACCAAAGTACTTGTAAAATATACTTAAGATTTGTAATTATTCCTTTGTGGTTGAGTTTCACACAATCTATGTGTGCATAAATAGTTGGATCAAAAAAGCCTGTTGCATATGGTTATTTGGATGACATAATATTATGGCAAATCATAATTTACAGTGAACTTTCCTAGCTCTTTTCTTGCAGAATGGGGGTATCTATCATTTCATGTGACTAAGATTTTTTTATTTTACCTATCCTTCATTTTCTAATAGCAATTGCTACTGCTGCTACATTGAAATCTCTAGCACACTTAGGATATTTAATATATGAAACATTATAATGTTTCATCATTACTGTGCCACCAGTATTCGTTTCTAGCTAATGCAATATGAACATTTTATGATGAATGAACGCTATTGCAAAAACAATAATATCAAATCTTCAGTTTGTAGCAAGTGTTTTAGGAAAACTTTCAATAAGGTAACAAGGCATCTCCAGTGGTCACGGAAAATATGACTGAAAAAGAAAAAACTGATTGAATAAATTGTAAAGCCAGTCCAAACTTCAACTTGTTTGTTTCTTTTTCCTATGTTCTATCCTTCCTCTTTTGGTACATTTTTATATTTATGTAAAATTTCATATTTGGGCTACCTAAAATATCAAACATTTTTTAAAATTACATTCAATGACACGAGAAAAGTCTAATTTTATATTTTCAGGAATGGCGGAGATGGAAAATACTTATATCAACATTTAAATCTTGTGATTGTTTAAACATATACATTAATGATGGGGTAAAGCAGAGCCTCAACAGAGTTCTAATAAAAGAAAGAAAACAGAGGAAATATTCTGCTTAAACTCCATGTGAAATGAAACATCTTGTTTTAGTAGAAACCATTTATTTCATTTTTCAATTTCATTTCAGCCTTCTGAAAGCACCAAAGCCAAAATGTTTCAGTTTCCATTCAATCCAGACTGACCAGTCACTCATTTTATTTTTTCTTATTATTTGACAACTGAACTACAAAGTACAATATTTGATGAGCATTATTTTAGTATTACTAAAATAATTTAATTTTTTTGCATATTTGAGGTATGCTCAAGTATTATTCAGTGTCTGAAGTTGTGTAAAAATTCTTCACAAACACTAAAAACTGCTGTGTTTTCTCCTTTCCTATTTCCTAAAATCAACAGCTTTTCATATTTTTGCCCAACATCATCTTTATTATTCATCTAGGCAGTGATTCACATAAATTTGTTAATATTTGGTCATTTAAAAACTGAACAGAGAATACTACCTTTCTGTTTTGTGTACCTCACTATTTGCAGTCGAACTTTGATCTAACCCTTGACTCTGGAGGAATATCCATCCCATCCTCAAGTGCTTCTCTAAAATAAGCTAGATGGAAAATTCCAACAGTGCTGATTTTCATTCTTTGGGTACGTGTGGCAACAACAGCAACTTTTTCAGATATAGATGTCTATACTGAAGATATCTAGAGTTAGGTGAGATTAATCCCACTGCTGAGGTTAAGTAGGATGTATTCACCTTTCGTGTGCAAGAAACATGTGGGGTTTATAGCTATAGGAAATACACTGCAGTTTCTTAAAATATCCTTTGAGGATACTAAGCAAATCTGTAACCAGACCAAGAATGACTGTCATAGCCAGACAAACTCAAGTAAGAAAAAAGTACCATTCTTTAGACAACTTGATAGAACATTATGGCTTTTTAAAAGCAGCAGGAGAATATTCTTCTGCAACATTTTAACCCATGATGTTTCCATCTGCCCTTTAGCAACGGTTCCATGTGCTTCAGATGATTGTATTAAGGTATGACTGTTTATCCATGCCAGTTAAAGTAATTCTATTGTAGTAAGACGCAGGTTATTTGTACAAGATTAGCACCTGCTGATACATCTTTTTACTATAAAATGGAAATACTACATGTGGAATTTTAAAAACAGTCATTTAGCTTTTGTGGTTGCTCTCTTGATGTAAATTACTCTAAGTCTTAACCACCTATTGGAAAAAAATCATTCCTGGGTTCTTTTCAACTTATAACTCTTAAAATTGTTCTATTCTCTAGGGGTTATTGGTTACTTTGTCAGCATGTCAGAGCAGCTATATTAAAAAAAATATATACTACTGAGTGGTAAAGATTCCATAGATTAATTGCAAGCAGGAAAGCTGAGAAAAGAGATTTATTATTTGGAATAAATTACCAAAGTATCTATAATGTCAATGGAACTATGTTGCTTTACAGTAGTAGAGGTTTTAGCACAAGTGGGTTTTGGCTCCATATAAGATTGTACAAAACCTTGTTCTCACCCTCTTTTAGGATGTCATTTGTGCTGTTTTCCCTAGGTGATTATCCCAAATGCAGCACTAAAACCAAAAAGAATGGCAAATTTTCCTTCATTCTGAAAATCAGGCTGGTTTAAAGGTTTCTGCAAAGTTTGTTTCTTTATTGTGTCGGAGTGTCTGTTTCCTCCAGAGGTTCTTGCCTTTCTGGATACCTACCCACCACTGAAACCATGTACTAAAGACTTAATCTTGTAAAACAATGTTAGAATTATAATGTTTAAAATGTTCCTGCAAAATGCTAAAGGACAATCAACATGGCTCACTTCCAGTGTTTAATTCCATCTAGATGCCTTTAATTAATTAATCAATCAATGGTGGGAAAATCTGATCCTGTTACCTTGATTCTCAGATCCTAATCAAAGCCTAATTAGCATTTAAAAAGATCAACAAGCTTTCCTAGAACACAGACCTATAGTCATCCTGCTGGATGTAAGGAGACAAAGATGCTGGTAAAGCTGTTTAGGTAACTGGTACTTATATTTTCTGCATTGAAGCTTTGTTTATTTAACTTGGGAAAGACAGAAATAAGAGTAAAAATGGGAGAAGATTTCCATCAGTAGAATCATAGAGTGATTTGTGCTGGAAGGGATCTTAAAGATCATATCCTTCCAACCCTATGCACAGGGACATCTGCTACTAGTTCAGGTTGCTCGAAGCCCCATCCAACCTGCACTTGAACACTTCCAAGGATGGGGCATCCACAACTTCCCTGAGCAACCTGTGCCAGTGTCTCACCACCCTCACACTGAATAATTTCTTTCTAATGTCTAATCTAAATCTACCCTCCTTCAGCTTAAAAACATTCCCCCTCATCTTATCACCCTTATTAATAGTCCCTCCCCAGCTTTCATGTTGGCTCCTTCAGGTACTGGAAGGCTGCTATGAGGTCTCCCTGGAGACTTCTCCAGGCAGAACAACTCCAACTCTTTTAGCCTGTCTCCATAGGAGAGGTGCTCCAGCCTTGGGATCATCTTTGCAGCCCTCCTTTGGACTCACTCCAACATCTCTGTGTCCTTCTTTTGTTGGGGGCTCCAGAATTGGACACAGTACTCCAGGTGGGTCACATGACAGCAAATTAGAGGGGCAGAATCACCTCCCTCGACCAGCTGGCCGTGCTTCTCCTGATGCAGCCAGGATATGATTGGCTTTCTGGCCTGCGAGCACACATTGATGGCTCAATAGTAGGGTCTGAGTTTGTTTTAGGTCTTATGTAAAGACTTAGGCAGATAAGAATTTCATTTTAAAATAATTTTCTTCTCTATAGCTAAAATCCTTCTCCTATTTCCTACACTTTATCAAAAAATTCATTTCATACCCACCTTGAAAGAAGGATAGAATAGCTGTTTTTCATTTTGTTGTTCACTTGGGACTGGTCATGCCTGCAGTTTTGGGGTTTTTGTTTTGTTTTGTTTTGTTTTTTTGTTGAGGATAGCTCACATAGAGGTGGAGGTGGGTAAGTTTTTCAGCTACTGAGCTGTATGACTTTATCAAACTTCAGACCAAGAGACCTTGCTCACTCATCAAAGCAATTTAAATTTAGAGAGCTGCAAATACAGAGCTCATAAGGATTTCCAAATTCCACTCAAATAAATGGTAGAACTAAAGCCCAGACCAGTCATTAGAAAGGATTAAGACCTCTACAGGCTTTTTTTTTTTTTTTTTTTTTTTTTGGCAATTATATATACTGGATTCCTGATTCCACATTCTAAAAGCTGCTTTAATTCGGGAAAAACCTAATGTGAAAAGCCATGTTTAATACATGTCAAGAGCAAAACTATAGAGAGCTTACAAAACTCTGGTTACGAACTGGATGTTCATTAGCTCCATCTACTGGCACTTTACTGAGTTTATGAATACGAGGGCATTCGCTGGTGAGTACAAGACAGCCTTCCCTACAATTCAGTGGATTATCTTCCTAGATTTTTTCCAGGGGAAAGTTTGTTAAGTGCAGACATCTCCTTGACTGAAAGAGAAATAAATTGTTGTGAAAAATAACTGCTATTTTCTCATCATTTGCCACAGGAACTCCAGAATCTACAGACAAGATATGAATTCAGTTGAAGTTGAATTCTCAGGAAACTATGTTTACTGATATAATTGCTGATGGGATTACTGGGGGGTTGGTTTTATACATGAGTTCAGATGATCCTGTCAGGCCACAAACACTGAATAGTGTCCAGAAATGGGTGGTGAAATCAGACGGGGCAGAAGCCAACAGAGCCCTGGACATGGGAAGACCAGGACTTTGATGGACTTGGACTACATGTCAGGATTTTTAAGCTAAAGGAACAAAGACTTTCTTCTGGTACCTTTTTCAGATTTTTTGATCATGAAAATATAAAAAGCTGCTCAATGCAATACACAGTAAACAGTACCAACCTCTCCTGAGGTTTAGTTTGTGTCTGCTAGTACAAAGGAGGCATGAAGCTATTACTGCTAAACATGTTTGTCATTTTTAAAGGAAGGAATCCTATCACCCTGTCTGTCTCCTGATGATCTGTGGTAGAGATGGTGCGTAAAGAGTAAGTGCATAAAAAGTTGTCTCACTTTCTCTGCAAGTTTCTATATTAAATACTTACTTGGTGTAAGTCAGAACATTGCCAGTGATTTCAGCTTTTGTTCCTACCAAGTTAGAACCTTACTTTCATTTTCTGCATGTTGCCAAGATACAGTCCATACCACAAAATTCTTGAGGAGTGAAAACTCTTAAAGAAGCAAGAAAAAAATATGTGAGATGGAGAGGCTTTTGAATTGATTTGCCATGGAAATGAACTAAGCCTTTTATTTCTGCAAATGTTTTTGCACTACAACAAACTTGCAGTGCTCATCAGGTGTCACTTGTTTCTCTTAACTCCTAAGCAAAATAAGAGCACTAACAATACAATAAAAAGTCTCAGAGACAAGGAAATATTATACCAATACCAATACAAATACCAATACTAATACTAATACTGGAACCTTCCTTTAGTTCAAGAGAAAATTTCATCACCAGAATATTTTTTTTATATTTTTTTTTTTTAATATCATGCTATTGATTATGCAACAGATTTTTGAGTAATGTGAAGCAGGCAAAATCCCTCAGGTAAGGTGCAGGTTTCTTTTTATGTTGAGCATTAATTTGAAATTGCATTTTTGTAAAGAATCTCAATTTATCTTTTGTCATACATAACACATAATTGTTTGCAAGATGAAGCTAGTCCATGTGTTTAATTAATCATTGATTTTACACCAGAATGTCTGGAGTTCTCTTAATGGGGCGGAGACTTGCTGCGTGTTCACTGTTCCCTTGAGCCACAACAGGTTTGGAAGTCCTGTATTTATTTAGGTACTTGTAAGTCAGTGCCTCAGGATGCTGTTGAGAAGTTGTGCTCTTGCCAGTACAAAACTCTTCTAGGTTTAAGACCGACAGCTTCTGCATACTCAGTTGCTTAGTGCTCCTACTCTGTGCATGTAGTAGGGTGGATAAAAAGTTGTGATAATTTCTTTAAACCTGCTTCATGAGCACTTCTTTACAGATGTCCAGTGAGCTGCTTTTTCTTGGGCTGCTAGGAAACTCCCATTAAGTTTAGCCTTCTTTCTCCTTCCTTTTTTATATATTGAAGATCTAGTACATCAGCTAACTGCTGGATCCCTTCGACAATCCGTAATTCTTCACTTCAAAGTTCAGCACCAAATAAGAACTTATATTGTTTGGTGACCTTTTGTACAAGCACTTCAGCAGCAATTAAATGTTCCTTTCCTTTTG
Organism: Apus apus; assembly: GCF_020740795.1. NCBI lineage: Eukaryota > Metazoa > Chordata > Aves > Apodiformes > Apodidae > Apus > Apus apus. Next base: position 111,947,875 of record NC_067284.1, on the reverse strand, counting down.
TGCCATGAGAAGACCCAGGCTGTCTGCTTGCTTTTCAAGCGAGGGGAAAAACAGTTCTGTTAAGAGCAGTGACAGCAGCCTCCTTTTTCATTAGCAGCAACAGTAAGAGAAGTCAGAGAAGGCAAAGCAGCTGCTGTAGCTGATACCAATGTGCCAATATTCCAGCAGGAGTATAATTTGATTTCCAACTGTGAAGTGACACACGCAGCACATAGCTGTAATTTTGATATTAGTGCATAAATAACACTGTGCTCAAACTCAACATTCATATTTTCACCTATTGCAGGGAACAAGAAGCCAATTTCCTCCTCACAGTTTACTGTGCTATGGTGTACAAGTTGTAAAGGCTTTTAACTACTAAATAGACATAAACAATGAGTTTTGTTCCTCTGTGTAATCATTTTTGTTTGATTAGAATAGCTAGTGGAAGCTGAGGAACTGACCCAGTTGCCTGGGTCGTACTATGTCTCTTACTTTTCACCTTGGCTTGTCCACACAGTTATGTTAATTGGAAGGCTGAACAAGAAATTATGAAAGTCATCATATACTATTTATTAAGATACCTTCCCAAATATTGTAATGGTGAATGTTGAGTTGGAATTAGCCCCTTTCACACAATGACAAGAGCAGGTTAACACTTCAATGGTGCCTAAAATCTGACCGAAAAAAGAAAAAAGAAAAAGGAAAAAAAATATCTGATGCCATGTGAGGTGAGCACTGCAGCATGTCAGTTTATAGCCAGCTATAAGACCACACAAAGTATGATGTAGCAATATAATATGACACTTGTGGTGCTGAATCACTTATGTCAAGAAAAACAAAATACTAGTAATAGTAACAACAGTAATAATAATAATAGTAATAATAATACCCTTCATAGAGAAGCTGAAATCTTTCCATTCTGGCAGATATCTTCTCAGCTTATAAAGTCACTGTAGCAAAAGACTGTCCCTATTCTACTTGATTATTTTTTTTCTGTTGACAACCCCAGCCACATCAATTAAGAAGCAACTTTTTTCTGTTTAGAGCTGCTTCACCCCCACAGCACTTATACGCCAGCTATGTAGCTTCTACACTTTTGTGCACTTTTATATTGCACTTGTGAAGAGCAATTTTCTGGTAAGTTCATTTACATGCAAATTGCATGTATCACCTAGCTGATTTAAATCATGGCATGTTACAGATTAAGTCTAGCTGGAAATTATTTGCTCTGTGTGGTAAAAATATTGCAAAATCTAGCTTTGAAGTTCAACCTTATGAAATGCTGGCAAACACTTTTCTTTACATCAATTAGCACTGCCAATATCAAAAAGAACAACATTTTCTTTATCCGAGTGATAGAGGAGCCAATGAGGAAGGGTGCTGCTGGACCTTGTTCTCACCAACAAGGAGGGGCTGGTGGGGATTGTGACACTCAAGTGCAGCCTTGGCTGCAGTGACCATGAGATGGTGGAGTTCAAGATCCTTCTTGCTATGATGTGACATATGTACTGACCTAATATCTTGCAGAGTGAGCAGAATAATTGGCAGTTCTCTTTGGCTTATCAACTTGCAAACCAAAACATCTAGTTTTAAGCCACTCAAACACAATTTATTTTTTTTTTAATTTTTATTTTTTTCCTAGCAAGTTGGCTAAGTAAGAAGAGAAAACTGGAGTAAACAGGAGACTGTACAGAAAATGGGATGGTAAGTCAGTGGCAAGAGGAAGGCAAATATTACTGAAGACCATAGGAACTTACCATGTTGGATTCTAATGCTCAGGTAGCAATTTACCTAAATAAATACACTGTGCCTCAAGGACAGTGGTGAAGAAAAACACTCCAAATTTAATTTTAAAATGCATTTTTGAGCTACAAAGGATGTGAATCAGCCTTGCTCATTTTCACAGTTGTTCTAAAGTAAGAAGCTTTTATGGACTCCGTCTGTGATCAGCGAAGTGAGAGAGGTATTGCCAGAAAATAGTTTCTATTTCAACATAGGTTGGCTGAGTCACATCTTGGAGCTGTTCCTTTTCATCTTTCAAGTGTATTGAGTGCATCAATATTTAAGCATTTTGATATTTATTAAGATGGGTTGGCAAGAAGAAACAAGCTGCAGAAATGTGAACTTGTTAATGGAGAAGGAAGCAAATATGCATTGAGGTGTGCTGAGTTGTCCATAAATATAAATATAGTAGGCATAGAGGGAGGTAGGACTATGCAGGTCCTTCATGCTGAGGTAGTGTTTTGTGTACTGATACAGTGCAAGATGAGAACTCAGTAATCTCAAGGCTGCTGGCTGGAGAGTCATCATGGAAATCTAGCACTGAACACTGTTCAAGCCATCCCATGGTCCTTCACACACACCAAACTTTGGCAATTACCACACTTATGAAAGAGAAAAACACAACTGCTACAGAAGAGGCATTGTGAATATGCAGTACAAGAAGATAATGCATACAAAGACAGAAGAAATGCTGAAACACCAGTTGGAAAGGATGCCTTATGACCACAAAACCAATGGAATTATCATCATGCCCTTCACAATCACATTTTCCCCTTGCTCTGCAGCCTACTGGTAATTCACAAGATTATGAGGCAACAAATAACCTATTCAAAACCAGACACTGTACCCTGCCCTTAGTATAAATGTGATTCTTTTTATAAATGCAGTAGCACACAAATACACAGGGAGATGAAGTCAGAGAAGCAGGGATTTCTTTTTTTCTATTTTATTTGAGATTGTTTAAGAAAGGTACCACATCTGGAGTCAGCTGAAGACTTTAACAATGGATTTTATGATTAGAAGAGAGGAAAGTTTTGTCGAGTCAAGCAGACAAGCTACTAAAATTATCTAAAAATATATAAATTTAAAAAGTACAAATACTTCAGAAGAATGTAATTTCAAGAGGCAATATTGATGCTTTTGACTGTTTTTGATGTAAAGAAAAAGGAGAAAGAGCAGTAGCAAGAGTTACCTAAAGCATGGCATACTGAGATTCAAATCCTATGGATTTTGAGTAGCTTTATTAAATGGGGAAAAGAAGAAATTACAAACTTGCAGAACAAAAATAAATTTGAAAGCCTCAATATGTGTCAAAAATGCAATTACCTTTTTCATGCAGGCCTCATATGAATGGGTTTTGACAGCTGATTATTAACTTTTGATAATCACAAACCCTAAAACTTGTCCTTTTTAACAAGTTTAAATCTCTAGACAGGAATTCAGAAGTGATTTTATCTGGCACTCTCCTGGGAAAGACAAGTTTATATATTATTTGCTTCTAGGGCTAGAGGAGAAGTAGGAAAACAGTATTACTTGTTCTAGGCTGTGCTTCAATCAATAGTGGAACCTAGACTAATATCATCCCTCAGCTAATCTATATTAACTGCCTTAAACAGAATAGAATCACTTGGACTGTAAGTCCTCTGGGTCAGGCATAATTTTTAAATATGTATTTGTACATCATGAAACATAGCATAAGTTCTTACATACTTATGATTGGGACTTCTGGATATTATTGCAATACATATAGTAAATAGAAAAAAACCTCCTTTATCTCACTTATGATAGCAATAATTAGAAGAACAAGAAATAAAAACTGATTCACAAAAAGCTTCCAATAGAATGCTTTGGAAATCTGAAATAGCTCTACGAACTCAGTGATGAGGAAAATATATTTTAAAATATAGGAAGAAAAGGTAACAATTTTGGAAACTAACAGCAGATAGCTTGGCTCACTTCTGCCATGAAGAGTACAGCATTAAGAATATTTTCTTTCAGTCAAAGCTTTCCTTATAAATATATATATATTTTTATGTACACATGAAATATTCTATTGTCCTGCAAGTGTCTGCAGGCATTTCGGTTTGTGGTGTTTTTCACAGTGTTGATTTAGCTGAGCTACATTTCAGGCTGTTAGAGTCCTCTACACTTTGGGTTTTCAAGATGACTGGAAACTAAATTAAAGGTTGAAATTATTCTTCAGTGATTCATATTTTTACTTGGAGGTGTATTTTCCACTTTGAGTAAGATTACTGCCTTTAGAATGTTTTCCTCATTCAGGGCTACTTATCTGATCTGTTTCTTGTATTAATTCTGTATTTTCAAAAATTATAGCTCCTGTCTAAGTAGGTTAAAGAACCCAGCTTTTCTTTTCTAAACTTTTTTTTTTTTTTTGCTAATCTCATCATTTCTGTAATTTATTGTTAGTTGGTATTTTAATTATTTTGTTCATAGGATGCAATTTTCCAGCAGTATTTTTTAACCGAGGTGGTATTTCTGTTTGTATCTATAGCACTAGAGTCCTGAAAGGCTTTTGTTGCTATTTCTGTCAGAAAAGGGCCAAAGAACACAAATTCCATTTTTTCCAGCATTCCAAAGATTTAATCTCAGGAAATAAAGATTTTTCCATTTTTTTTTACTTTTGGGAAAGTTCAAGAGTAACTGAATATGATAAAATGTATTTACATCAAGTTTGACAGCTGCTTAAAAGTGACACTTAGAACTCAGATTTGATACCTTTGCAGATTTCATGCCCAGAAAACTGATAAATATGACCTGCAATTCTTTGCATGGACTGAAAACCTGGCAAACCCTGCTCTGCAAAAAGATGTTCCTTTCCTCCCCCGGGGGCCTGAACAATGTCTTTGAATAATGGGACTGCTTGCGTGACCAAAGCTAAACAGCAGATTCTGCTTTGTAGGATGGGAACTGAAAGAAATCTGAGGAGCACTCAGTGGCACTGATCTGCTTCCACTCTTGTAAGCCAAATCAGTGTGTCATGTCTACAGATCCCTTCATTCTGTGGGTTTAGCCTAGTTAAACAACATTGTCGAAGTAGAAGGACACAATTTTATCCCTGCCCTTACTCATGATTAGACCAGAAGCTCAATTTTGCATTTTTCGCTTGTATTTTTCGTTGAATAACAGCAGAATTCTCACACAGATATCAAACCAGTGCTTGATCCATAAAGCTTGCATTGCAGAAGATGCCCATAGGAAGCTTTGATGTACTGAGATTGCATATTTAAGAATGTTGTAATTCTTATTAATGATCCTGAGAAGCCAGCTAGAGAGCTGACACGCAGTCTTTCTGTGCTGGAAGTTAACTTTATTGTTGTTCATTTCAAATCCCATCTGTTTCCATAATACTGTCTAATTTTGAAGTTACAGCATTTATCTTCAGTAGAACATAAATAAAAAAATTTCACCACTAAATCAAGTATTTGCACATATTTAATCCAAAATAACAAAACAATAATGATTAGTTATTTTCTCCCATCAGATAGTTCAGCTGGAAATATGCAAATTAATTAACTGCCAGTTCTGTTCCTTTTTACTTTTTTTCCCAGTTTGTTGTGTTCATTATTTCTGTGTTTTTCTAGACAGGGTCCTGATTCTACTCCCATATCCATGGGAAAAGGGGTGAGTAGAATCACTGTTCCCATTCTCTCCCCAAGCATATGTTATTGGAAAACCTCTCTCTGCATGAATGGGTAATGCAGGGATTTTATGTCTTCTATTTCTTTGATAAATGAGAGTAATAAAAACGAGAAATTCACAGAAGTAATGTTCTTCTAGCAAGTTCCAGCTGTGAACCACTTTGAAAGTCCAAAGGCAAAAAGGCAGAAAGGCTTAGGTAACAGTTTAGCCATTGGTCAAAGACTTGGATTGAATTATCTGTTGCAGGGTTTTTTCCCCCTTTCTTGAATAATTCTAGCAAAGCATGGTTTAGAGATTGCCAGGGAAGCTGATGGATGTACTTCAGGTTCTGTGTAACACAAGCCCCCTGCAATGCAGTGTAGCTCCAGGCAGCAATCAGGACCACCTCTTAAAGGTGCAATTACCCACTTTTCTCCCCAGTTGTACAATGGCTGTCAACAGACAACAATAACCACTGGGGAAAGAAAATATTTCAAAATCACACACAACCCACTAACTAATATTCAGAAATTCTCTTCAGCACATTGGAGCTGAGATGACATAATTGGTGCACTCCTGACGTGTGTTCTTTCAAGCAGCACTAGGTCATTTTGTTCGCCTTGAATCAAGATCCTGGGACTGACTTATCCAGGCTATTGGGCTTCAGCCAGAGAGCTTTTTGCAAAATAGGGCTTTCAGCTTCCACTACCTTTTCCATGGCTGTGAGGCAATGACACCTGTCCCTCCACAGTGTGCCTCTCTAGACGAAGAGGATCACATCAGAACTATATCTTGTGATGCTGTGATTTTACTTTGTTAACAAGCAAACAACATTCTGAAGAACTGGCGGCAACACAGTGACCTCAAATCATGCCACTATTTGGTGTCTTAGCTATGTTGTGTCCAAGTTTCAAGACTCAATGTCAGTTTTTAAGTGTGCTAGTGTTCTTGCTGTCAATTTTCTAATGAACAAGATATCCACAGTGGCAACCTATGGGTCAGCGTTCACCTTTTGTATTTTACAAGCACTAAATACTGATTTTACAGCCTCTTTTTAGGAGGCACTTTATTATTTTGACACCATTCTCCACAAGCTCACCAGATCACACAAGACAGAGAAGGTTGTCCACTCTATGGGCCACTGCCAGATTTTGTTCACTACTTTGGAAATCATGTCTTCTATTATTCTCAATAAAGTGAGAATAAAGATCAAGTATAAATATTTTTTTCCAATCAATGAGAAAAGATCTAATTTTTCTTTCTGGACCTGTTTTTTGAAATCTCTCAAGGTTTTTTCAGCTTCCTGGTAAGTCTTATGATTAAGAATGTTGCTAGTGATGTTAACAGCTCTAACAATTTTGTTGTTACTGTACATGTATCACAGCTTTTTTAAGCTTTACATTTAAAAATTATCTTGGTGTATTCTTCAAAGGCATTTTCATTCTAATACCTTAGAAATGTCATATAAATTAAAATAAACAATATCCCATTCTTCCCCTTAACAGTGAGTAGATTGAAGTTTTACTTTTTGTATTATCTTCTGCAGCAGAACCAGATGCTATTTCTTACTTTATATAATTTGATTAAGATCTATGTAGATATTTTATGCTACTCATAAGGTCTTCAGTCGTATGCAGCTGTGAGTGTGTTTCTGTAACCACCAAGTTTCAGACGGGTTTGAATTTTGTTTGTAACTTGAGAATTCATAGCAAAATTGGAAGGTGTGTTTGTGTCTGCAAGGCGGGGGGTGTTTAGAAGGTCCTTGTACATCATCGAGCAGCTGAAGAGGATGAGTCTGTTTAGGCAGAAGGAGAGAACTCTATTGAGTAATCATTGTCTTCTACCTAATTAAAGATTTTAGAGAAGACAACACCAAGCTCTTCTGAGAGGTGCACTGTAAAAGGACAAGAAGCCACAAGAACAAGGTGAAAAGAGGGAAATTTGAATTTGCCAAAAGGAAGTAAATATTCATAACGAGCACTCTGAACCACTGGCACACGTAGCCAGAGAGGCTCCTCTGAAATCTGTTCTTGCACATTTATAAAGCTCTGCTAGTTTTGATGTAATTTGACATTCACTTGCTCTGCACAGAGACTTGAACTAGAAGACCTCCGGAGACTTATTCTAATCTATTTTTCTATGAATCCATGTTATGTATAATTCTAAGTGTGACCGTGTTTGGATGTGTGAATACATAGAAAGGTATTTTAGAGTATATACACATATATATGAGTCAAACGTGGATGTGTGTATATACATAGAAATGCTGTATATAAATTTACTTTAAAATGTAAGAAACACATCCCCTCTACTTACTACACAGACATGAATGTATACACTATTCATAATATTTACATACAATATGACATATACTAGACATCAGTCAATTGGTTAATTGATTGTAGTCATAAACAAAGGCTATTGGCTCTATCCTTTTTCCCTAATAAATTAACAGTATTTTATAGCCAGCTCCATCTGACTCTGGTTTTCTATCCATATTTCTTCACTGCGTGGGAATTGTATCTTTTTCAGTAAAGGTACATAAATTCTTTCTTTCTAATTTTGGCTGCATTGCTGTAGAAAGGTGATGTCAGTTTTCTTCTCAGTGAAGCCTCTGGACAACACAGGCTTCCTGGTCTTTCATAACTGCATATTTATTAATCAACTACTTTGACTTCCCCAACCTTACATTTATAACTGCATCCTGTGTCCCATGGACATTTTTTGTACAGTTCTGGTATAAACCAAGCATTTTGTTTTCTGGTTGGTTGTACTTCCTGGGAGTCTTTGCATCCTTCCATTGCCTACTGGGATGAGATTGATGATTATATGAACTTTACTTGTGATCTCTATGTGCACCTTGCTGTGTCAACATCTCTCCAAGGTGTATTTCACAGGTTACATTTTTCACTGTTTTGTGCTAGTCCAGCAAGTCTGACCTTGTCAGAGCTGACAGGACCCTCTGGTCATGTTCATCTACTGATTTTCATCCTATACCCTGAAAAACATCATCCATCTTGGTCTTACTATCCTCTGTATCACCAAAAAATTATTGCATTTCTGTGCAACATATTGTCAGCAGAAAAAAAGTCTGTGTGACCTTCTGAAAAACTGTCTGGCCAAAGGGGTATCAAATATGTGCAAATGCTGGAAGAAAAAAAAACATTTGGCATTATCCATTTTTGCTTTCTGGATCAAGGATTATCCTGTTTAAAATTTTAGGGACCGATAAAAAAAACTATTAAATTGTCTCTGGTTTTATTCCTCTTCCAGAAACTGTCATGGTTCTGTCTATCTCTCCTTTGAATCTTTTTATTCCAGCAAGCAAATCTTTTTCTGAGGGTCTTTTTATAGTTCCAAGGCTATGGTTTCAGAAGTGAGCTCATAGCAAGTGTTGTTAAGCATTTCTAGGTGAGTGAGTTGGGTCATAAGTATGGTGGTCTCATAGATGATACAGATAATACCTCTTTTTCAAGCAGCAATGGGTTCTTAGCATGTTTTATGAGGAATTTGGGGCAGCTGGGCTGGTACTCTCTTCTGATTTGTACTCAAAATCAGATAGTCATCAGATGTTCTCAGTTCCAGGTTCTGGAAGTGTATCTTGATTCCAGGTTTCAGCCATTATATCTATCCAATTCTGAAATATAAACATACTTCTGAAATAAGTATGAAGTGTCCAAAACTATAGGTTTCTGAATATATGCTTCTGAAATCTACTTGGAATTACAAGATTGCATCAAATAATTCCTTTTTTGTTTTAATCTTCTACCCCTTCAACAAGTGTAGTTTTTGATAACACAAAGGAATTGATACATCTTTCCTTATCTGCTGTGTACTTTTGCTTTTGGTGAAATTCTGAATTGTGCTGTATTTTTTCTCAAGTTTATTTTTTACCCAAAGCCTTCTTTGCCTTCATGGTGAGATGCTCATCACTTTGAAACCTATATTTTATACATTCACCTCCTATTACTGACGCTTGTGTTGTGGGGTTTTTTGTTTGTTTGCTAATAATTATTATTTATTTTATTTGTTTATTCCCAGGCTGCTATTACCACTTCAATGACATGTTGGCTCACCTTGTTGCGTACCTTAAAGGTAACAAATTCTGTCTCTGTCCTTTGACTCCTACTCCATCCATCCCTAGGTAGACCTCGTTCTTGCATGAAGAATTCCTTAGAGCTGAAGGTAGTTCTGTCATCCTCTTTGTTCACACATTGTATGTTCTGTCTTTGTGTATCCTTGCAAGTGCTAAAAATAATGCAGTTTCTGGCCCCTTTACCAGACCACTGCATTGTACTGCTTGATTTGCCAAAGTACATGCTGCTCTGTCTGTTGTTTCTAGTGGACTGCACCCTGGAGCTCTTTGTGCCTTCCTTCATCAGATCTAAGCTTTAATTTGATCCATGAGATTTCCTTGCCTTAGCAAACTCTAATTGCATTTGTCAAAGCTTAGTTTCAAGTGTATCTTCAGACATTATTCATTCTAGATACCAATCACAATTTGGCATCTTATCAGAGGTTTGCTTAGTTCTCCTCAAATTGCAAGTTTGGCCCTCAAACCATAAATTCTTCTATGTTTTAGTACCTAAAAAGCCCCACAAAACAAACCAAATGACAACAACAAGACCACCAAAACCCAAAACAAACCCCCAAAATATTAAGGTGTATATCAACAGAAGTGTTTTGAAATATAATTTATTTTTTTTTCCATTTTGCTTTGTAGTAGAATTGTTCCAAAAATTGCAAACACATCAGGGTAAGCTGTTATCATAAGTTCTCACTACTTTCCTCTTCATTGTATCCATTACTTGGAGATGCAAAGAGAAGCAGTGTCTAAATATTTTCCAGTTATTATACACATACTTTTTCAAGGTTCTTTGTCTTCATCATGCACCAAAAGCTGGCTTTGCTCCAAGTCAGACTTCCCACTAGTCATCACAGGGAGATTTGAGCTGCTGCACAGCATAGCATCCTCTTCCAACTAGCTTTGGTGAGGAGTGCTCTTCCCCACAGGCAAATAATTTTGGCACATAGCTCAGGGTACTTGAGCATTGCTCTGGTCGAGGTTATGATGCTTACTTAGCTCTCAGTAACTGTAATTGTCCAGTGTAACTTTCATCCCTTAGCAATGAGGCCAGGAATGAAAGTGCCTGCAGAAATAATCTGCAGAAGTCAGAAAGCTGCATGTCTACTTTCAGTTCATCAAGAGTGAAATAAAGCAGACTAGATGCAGACCCCCAGATGTCTATGAGATTCCTGGTACACTTCAAGCTGGGATTAGAAGAACCATAGCTGCAGAGGCACTAGGATGGCTAAAACTGATGTTTTTACCTCTCCAGCTGGGGACCAGAGCTTTCTACATGCGTAATTCTAACTTCAGGGTTAAAAATAACAGAATCATTAAGGGTGGAAAAGACCTTCAAGATTACCAAGTCCAACTATCAGCCCTACACCCTTGTAACCATTAAACCATCTCCCAAATCGCCGTATCTACCCATTTTTTTAACACCTCCAGGAATGGTGTTTCCACCACCTCCCTGGGCAACCTGTTCCAAGGCCTCACCTCTCTTTATGTGAATAATTTTTTCCTGATATCCAATCTGAACCTCCCGTGGTGCAACGTGATCTGATTTCCCCGTGTCCTATCTCTAATCACTAGGGAGAAGAGGCCACCACCCACCTCACTACGACCTCCTTTCAGGGAGTTGTAGAGGGCAATGGCGTCACCCCTCAGCCTCCTGTTATCTAGGCTGAACAGCCCCAGATCCCTCAGCCTCTCCTCGTAAGACCTGTTTTCCAGACCCCTGTTCAGCCTCAGTCTCCCTTACTGGAGCTCCACATGATTATATAGGTAAGTTTTAAACATAATTCCTGAGAGAAAAACGTGACACTTAAAGAACTTGTACAGAATATGGGATACCAGGCACAATGTCCATAGTTCTGAAAAACCCTGAACCATAATTGTGCTGCAGTAGGGCACTCAGGCCTTGGTACAGGATGCCCAGAGATGTTGTACAGCATCAGTCATTGAAGATTTTCGAGACCCAACTGCATAAATCCCTGAGCAACCCCGTCTGACACCACAGATCACCCTGCTTTGAACAGACATTGGACTAGAGACCTCCAGAGGCCCCTTCCAACCTGTTTTATTCTATCATTATATGATTCAATGATTTACTAATAACAGAATGTCCTAGGACAAAGGATGATTAAATTTCTCACCTTCATTTACAATTCCCCACACTTTTTGGGATATGCTTCAATGCAAAATGAAATAAGGATTAGAAACATAGCTTGCAGCAGTTGGGAGGATAAATACATTAAAGATTAGTAAGTGCTCAGACACTGTGTTAATGGAGGCCCTATAAGTACCTCAGAGAGATCCAGAGCCCTAAATCACTATTAATGAATTGTATTGATTTCCCTTTAATTTCTGAAATGAAGCTATTATAATAAAGCTTGGCTTTTATTTGACCTTTATCCAATGTGGTAATTATAAACACTATTTTACAATTATTTTGTTCTTACTCCCAAAGGAAAATAGTACATGCTAATCCAGTCTGGGCTAAATGCTCCCTCTCCTGCTTTTTTATCATTTTGGGGGTTTCATTTTAGGCAAACCATAAAAAAATATTTTACAAAAAAAAAAATCAATTGATAGCATGATTAATATTTTAAATTGGGATGGGAGCTTGAGCATATTGAATTCCTTCATATTTAGTCTAGATGTGTGTAGGATCAACAATAATTAAATAAATGAAATAGAAAAAATGGCCTTGTGGGAAAAACCTGGCTATAGTATGAAGAAAATGTCAGTCCAGTTGTTTCTTTTATGGTTCTTATGTAAACTACCGTAGAATAGAAACATAAAAGACCTTAAATACCAAATCCTATTCACGAAGTCAGGTTTCTAAAAATCATCTCAAGCCTTTGCTTGACATTGCAGTTTCCAAAACTCTTGTGGCAATGTGGGTTTCATCCACTAAGCTGCTTTCGTGTAAATGAACCCAAATTCTTAGAGCAAGGGGGAACTCAAGGATTAAGTGAAACTGAAACCTTTTCAGGCACACAGTGTTTCTTGTCTAGGCTTGCAAGTGCAGCCCAATCCAGTCGACGCTACTTGAACACACTGTAAGCTTTAGACCTCACAGACAGGAGAGGAGAGGAGAGGAGAGGAGAGGAGAGGAGAGGAGAGGAGAGGAGAGGAGAGGAGAGGAGAGGAGAGGAGAGGAGAGGAGAGGAGAGGAGAGGAGCTAGTAGCCAGTTAAGCACCACACAGCCACTTGCTCACTCTCCTCCAGTGGGATGGGGGAGAAAATCAGATGAGCAAAAATGAGAAAACTCATGGATTGAGATAAAGACAGTTATTTCACAGAATCATAGAATGGTTTGGGTTGGAAAGGACCTTAAAGATCATCTAGTTCCAATCCCCCTACATGGGCAAGGACACCTCTCAATAGACCAGGTTGCTCCAAGCCCCATCCAACCTGCCCTTCAACACTTCCAGGGAGGGGGTATCCACAGCTTCCCTGGGCAACCTGTGCCAGTGCCTCAGCAGCCTCACACTGAAGCATTTCTTCCTAATGTCTAACCAAATTCTACCTTCTTCCAGCTTAAAACCATTACTCTTCCTTGCATCACTGGTAAAAAGTCCCTCCCCAGCTTTCCTGTGACACCCAGCTGTGTTCCCTCCCAGTAACCCCAGTAAGAGAAGCAGAAAATGCCTCGACATTTTACACACTGCTCAGCAGTTACTAAAACATCACCGTGTTATCAACACTGTTTTCATCACAAATCCAAAACATAGCTCCATACAAGCTGCTGTGAACAAAATTAACTCTGTCCCAACCAGTACACTTATTTGCACAAAATCACAGAATCACCCTGGAAATGTTTATATTTGAGACTATGTATGCGTACCTTAAAGGTAACAAATTCTGTCTCTGTCCTTTGACTCCTACTCCATCCATCCCTAGGTAAACCTATATACAAATACTATGTATTTGTGCAGGCCTTTTTCTAGGGATATACTGACTTGTATTTCTTAAGAATTTTGTGAATTTCTTTGAATTTTGTTTCCCATTAGTTTCTGCAATAATTCAAGTACTAATATTATAGTGATGACTTGCCTTTCCCAATAATCTTTTGCTGGAGATCTTCACCAACATATACATTTACCACCTTGCCTAAAGATCCAAGCTGTCTTTGATTATGTCATAGAGTGCCACATAACCTAGCCTTAGGTATGGCAGTGTTTTTCTCCATGAGTTTGATTCTGACCTTGCGAAATGCTGAGTTTACTGACCTTCTTGACTCTAATGACCTAAGTGGAGATTGAAATCCTTGAGAACTTTAATGGTTTAGACTCCTTCAGTTGTTTAATCTCAGAAGATCAGTCACACATGATCAGCAGGGTACTAGCCTTTCCAACATACCCTTTTAGAGCAGTTTCAAACATCTGACTTCTTCCAGCCCTCTTATGAGATTACTCTCTTGGTACAAACTGACTACTCAATAGGTATCAAAATAAGTTTCCTTCTTTTACACAGCATTTTGTTTGTTTTTTCATTGACAGTGATTTCTGGTGTTATGGTTCACCATATGATCCTGCACTATTCTTTTTAATTATACAGTGAGATGATCACAAGCTGAGAGTTGTAAAAGAGATGAAGCGAAGCACTGGTTTAAGCCCAGGCTACATTCCCTGGGTTGCTATTCATAGGGATAATAGCATTACCAAAAAAATAAAAAGAAAACACCCAGCAGGTATCTCTTCCATGCCTGGTAGACAAAAATTTAATCCAGGTGCTGCTGTGAAGGAGGATACTGGCATGAAATAGAGTTGAAACTAAAAAAACTGTAATGGCATGTCCAACAAATTACCAGTAAAGCTGTCTGACTTCTAAGGGAAAATGAATGAAAAGAAAATGTATAAGCAGAGGGAAAAAAAAAAAAAAAACAAGCTCAGAATCCACAGATAGCACACCTGCAGAAATTTTATTGCTGAAACTAGAAAACCAATAGAATAATACATGTAGAAATAGTATCACAAAAGCAGGTGTGTTGGTGTGAGGTAAGAAGGTTCTAGTGAAGGTGGAAGTGCCCTTAATTATTTTTTCCACATTTAAAAATCTTTCCTTAGTGAGTATCCATCCATATATATTTTCACCAAAGAAATAACCCCAGAAAATGTTCCAGGATTCTGGAAATCCTCCACAAAAAAAATAAAAAAAATATATATTAATCAAATGGAAAATCTTGTGATTTTAAACACGACAATCCAACACAGAAGTATTATTCAGCATGATGTTCTTGTGTGGAGATCTAATGCAACTGAGAGGAGGCAAAAAAATTAGAAGAGGTAATTAAAACAATTTCATTCGGTGACAAGAACAGATCTTGAGCCATTTCCAGGGAAATTTTTAAAAGGAAACTACTACTCATTTTCTGCTCCTTCCTTCTTTAAAATCAAAGAAGACATCACATTAAAAACATGGATATGAAAACCACAAAGAATTGCCTTTCCAATGTAGCACAAAAGAAATCCAAATGTATGAGCCTACTTGGCTATTGAACCTGAATGACTGTAAAAAACATTGCCAGTGAGTAATCTGTTCAAATGCACAAAGGACAGATGATGACAGGACAGAAGTGAGACCTCTAAAGAAAAGCAGTTGAATTTAAACACTGTAAGCACTTTGAGCACAGGTGCTGATGTTCTTCTGATGCCAGCAGCACCCCAAAGCAAACCACTACAGGAGTGTACCCAAACCCCTCCTTGGCCAAATGGACTGGATGGTAGCAAATCAAGGACCTCCAGGGATGTTACTTGTGTGTGTGAACTTGAAGAACATCAGCGTCCCCAGACTGGAGTAAGATCATCTTCCACTAAAGGGAGTGCATGTAAGGACTACATCCTATGAAGAGAGGGTAACCCACACAGGTTGTGTGTGGTGGGAGTGCATTTGGCTATGAGTCTATGTGCATTTCTTTGCTTGCACATAGACTCATAGAA
The DNA here is from genome assembly GCF_020740795.1 of Apus apus. Taxonomy (NCBI): domain Eukaryota; kingdom Metazoa; phylum Chordata; class Aves; order Apodiformes; family Apodidae; genus Apus; species Apus apus. The sequence continues at coordinate 111,932,457 of NC_067284.1, read as the reverse complement.
ACGTAGAATCAGAATAGTTTGGGTTGGAAGGCACTTTAAAGGTAATGTAGTTCAACCTCTCCCTACAGTGAGCAGGGACATCCTCAACTAGATCTGGTTGCTCAGAGCTCCATCCAACCTTACCTTGAATGTTTACAGGAATGGAACTTCTACCACCTTTCTAGGCAACCTGTTCTAGTGTTTCACCACACTCATTGTAGAAGAAGTCTTTCTTGTATCTAGTCTAAATCTACTCTGTTTCAATTTAAAACCATTACCCCTTGTTCTATCACTACAGGCCCTGATAAGAAGTTTGTCCCTCTCTTTCTCATAGGCCTCCTTTAAGCACTGGAAGGCTTCAATGAAGTCCCCCAGAGCCTTTTATCCTCAAGGTTGAGCAACCCTGTCTCTATCAATGTCTTCATAGCAGAGGTACTCCAGACCTCTGATCATCTTTGTGGCCCTCCTCTGGACTCAATCCAACAGCTCCATGTCCTTCTTATGTTGGGGTTCCAGAACTGGACACAGAACTCTGGGTGGGGTCTCATGAGAGCAGAGTAGAGGGGGAGAACCACCTCCCTTGACCTGCTGACCATACTTCTTTTGATGTAGCCCAAGATACAGTCAGCTTTCTGGGCTGCAAGTGTATTTTGCTGCCTCGTGTTCAGCTTTTCATCTACCAGTATGTCTACGTCTTTCTTGGTAGGTTTGCTCTCAATCCCTTCATCCTTCAATATGTATTGATAATGGCAGTTTTCCCAATCCAGGTGCAGAATCTTGCACTCAGAGGTGTAAGTTGTGATTACAACTCTTCATTATTTTTGAAGGCCCTTTAAAAATTTGTAGGTGTCTATTCACATTCTGGGTTTAGTGTGGTTTGTCAATTGTCTTGCTGACACAGATCCTGAATACATAGTTAACTGATTGTAAGTTAATTACATGCTGTTAATAAATCAATAAACTGCTTCAATCTCATTCTGACTTTAACTACATAAACTGAGTAATTTTTTCCCTGTGACAGGCATCACATGGGTGTTTTATGCTTGTGGGTTGTTTTCTGGGGTTTTTTTTCTTAGTACAGACAAAATTGAATTTTTTTTTCACACTGAACCAATTACAAACTGTGAAAAGAGCTAGAGATCTGTCCAGACAAGACTTATACTTTGGACATGTTTTATCAGCTTGGCCTCAAGACTCCACAAACATATCTTTATGGCTCTGGAATTATCTCAAACAAACCTCAACCTGTTCAAAATACTAACAAAGCAGGACACATTTGCTTTGTGTTTGATATATTAAAAAAATACTTGGTGGAAGCTTTGTGTTTTGTGGATACCAAGGCAAAGCAAACCCAATAAGAATGCCTGCTCTGTCTTCCAGTCAAAGGAAACCTAGATAATTTGAACTAAACAGAACTAAACTAGATTAGAGAATTGGGGATTTAAAACTTTCAGTCAGATTGGGCCAAATAAATTTGCCCTGAAAATACACCAGCGACAAATTAAAGCAATTTCAGTGTTGTGTAGGCTGCACAGGAACAGCAATTGAATGATAAGTTTCTCACAGTAAGGCTTTGCTTGAACACTTGTCAAAATAAGTCTGGGCAGTATCAATGCATCAGCACCTTGTAGATGCATATGGTGGTGTAATGTGCAGAACCAACCAAGCACTGTAAGCAGTTCTATTAATTGTGAAGGTTGCATCGAGCAAAATTCTGATAGGGCCACTTCTGGGTCTGCTGCTGCCCTGTGGTTTCAGTGGTGACCGGAGAATGGATTTATGAGATGGGCGCCATCTAACATTTCTGTCTCATGTTCAGCTTCTGATCCACTAAATGACCAAGATCCTTTAACAAAAAATGGGTCCTGACACAGTAACTTTTTTCCCTGCTTTATATAATGGAGAACCAGATCAGAATTTTCTCGAGAACTTGCAGGAAGGCTCTTAAAAAAAATAAGTTGAAACGAATGATGCACAACTTACTAAGTTGTGTAAAGAGCAATACCATTTGTATGATATGAAATAGCTCTTTCATTTTCCTCAGCACTGCATGCTGTGCTGAGTCTCAGCAAGCACACTGTGCTTCATTTTCTGAACTGTGTTTCAGAAAAAGTGAAGATCAGTTTCAAAAGAAGCTAAAGGAGACCAATGGGGAATTATCAGTGATCTAGAAAGCAAGACTGATAGGGAGAGTTTGAAACAATTGGGGTAGTTTAGTTTATAGAAAAGAAGACTGAGAGCAGACATAATAATTTAAAAGGTAGCTGTAAAGAGTAAAGGACTAGACTGTTCTTGTCCCCTGTGGATAGAGAAAGGGTAATAGGTTTAAGTTGGTTTAATAGAGATTCAGCTTCAACAGTAAGGAAAGAAAATCTATGAGTCCTGTCACCAAGTTTAGGGAGTCTGTGTTTTAAAGATCACATCTGTGAGGAACAGTCAAGGGCAGTTAATCTTGTATTGGGGCTGAAGAAGAGATGAGATTACTATCTCCTTTCAATCCCAGTTCTGTTTGATCACTCAGTTCTTCTGGATCACAAGTCATTCAGAAGTAATGGAAACCTTCCTGTGGCTTGCAGTGTTGTCCTTACCAGGACTGCATTTTCTGTTCCATCTGCAACAACATGCCATTGTGCTCTGATGATAGTTGCTGAGAAAATCAGCCATAGTCATCTTACTCCATATTTCTTCCAAGAAATCCCTGCTCAGATAGGCAGAGGGTCCTGTGGACCATGTTTTGCCATAAAGATGACTGTCACGGATTGGTAAGGCAATTGTTCAGACATAAGCTGTGCCTAATGAGAGAAATGTGAAAAGTAGAATTACGTGGTTCCTTAAAAGGTGAGGGACCCCCTTCTGTGGTCTGACAAGGGAACTCAAGGGATTCATGTTTAAAAAGATAGAAATTAAAAATGTAATCGCACTGTCCAAAATAACAGAAATATTGTGAATTTGTATTCATGTGTGAATTGCAGCATTTCTGCTACAGCTAATGCTGTAACCTACAAGACTGAAGGTTATAGCAGCTCACTCTTGTTATATGAAAGAGAACTGTGTTTTATAATAGATAAAGAGCAAGCTGATAAAAAACTGAGGGCTTAATAAGAAGAAATTATGTTTAATATCAAAGAAAAATGTAGAAACATAAAATACTGGTTCTTTAAATGAGGGAAAACTAGGAGCTGAGGAAAGGTGAATGGAAAAGCCTTGATATTTTATCAGCTGAGACATGCAGAATGGTATCATGAGGCTGGTTTCTAGCCTTGAATTCATGTACAAATTACCCTTTTGTATTCAATATCATTGCTTTGGTTTGTAGCATGCCATGTCTGAGTAAATTAGCTTTTCAACAACATTGCAGTACTGCTATTCAGTGCATAGTCTAACCATGTCACAAGGTGATGTACTGCACTTCCACTGTGCTATCTACTGATTTACGTCAGTGAATTATAAAGCATTTGCTACCTTTAATAGAGTGGCATGTTTTGTTGTTTGCAAGAGTAGTGTATTTGCTGTATAGTCACAGCAATATATTTTATTGAAGTAGAGCATATGTAGCACTGAGAAAATGAACTTTACAAGTAAATATTCACTTGAGCACAAAACAAGATTTACTTTCTAGTCTTACAGAAGTCACCCGTAAGTTTGTTTAATAATAATGTGGTGGAAAGAATCAGGTTCCGTTCATACCAATGAGAAGTATGACCCGTATCATCTGAAACCAAACTTGTAGTTCATTGAACATGTGGTGACTCTCTTAAGGACTGTCAAGTATCTTCAGAGTATTCTGATTTTCTGGGTTAACAAATCTCTAAATTCTGAAATATGTGGGATTAGATGATTATATTTTTCACTGTTTAACTCCAACTAGACTGTGCCTCACTTACCACGACTCTCTGAGCTCTGTTCTTCAGCCAGTTTCCAATCCACCTCACTGTCCAATCATCCAATCCACACTTCTTTAGTTTGTCTGTGAGGATGCTGTGGAGTTGGTTTCAAAAGCCTTGCTGAAGTCAAGGTAGACCACACCCACTGACTTCCCCTCATCTGTTCTCCAGTTCTAACATTGTAAAAAGCTATCAGATTGGTCAAGCATGACTTCCCCTTCATAAATCCATGTTGACCACCTTGTTAACTTTCATGTATTTGGAAACGGTTTCCAGGATTATTTGCTTCACCAACCTGCAGTTCTTTGGTTGCTTCTTGTCCTTCTGAAAGATATTAATATTATGCTTTCTTCTGGTCCTCAGAAACTCTCAGCACTTCCTTATTTGTGTGCATATGTTTAGTATGGGCTGCTTCTGTCCTGTTTTGTGGTCTTCAAGTCCACTTTTCTATATCTGGTACTTATTACTAGAAAAGAATAATATATTTTTCATTCATATTATTTACATCTTATTCTGCATGCATCACCAGACAGAAATTTTCAACTTGGTGTCATAGTCCTGACTGAATTGACAGCTGAGATTCACTCTTTCAAATGGAAGAGTGTTTTTGTTGCAGCAGGAAGATCCCTGATGACACCCAAAAAGCCTCATCAGGCAGGATACACAACAGGATGACAAAAGCAAAGCTTTTGCTGACAACAGATGTGTTGTCATGCTAGAAAGAGAGGAACAAGAAAAATGCAAGGCTGTTGCCTTCATCAAGGTTAACCCTGAAATAAAACCATTTGTTAATATTTTATTTTCTAATTCATTTCTTGTGACACAGAATGATAAAAATGTTCATGCAAAAACCTTCTTAGCACTGTACCAATTAATTAGACCTATGTAGCAGGAAAAAAATAATCGTTCACGAATAATGAATAAACTCAGCGAGCCAATACATCAAAATAATATTCCTCTACTAATTCCAACTTTTCTCTTATACTCTGGTTAGAAGTGAGTGGAAAATTAGAATTTAACAACACAATCCCTAAAAGTAATATTGGTATTGTTGTAAAATCTATATGTGAATGGACTTGGTTTCTTATTCCCTTGTGTTCTTTGAAATTATTCCACATATGGTGTATGTAGTTTTATTTTAAGCTACAGGAAAGCATTCTTAAAACCTTCTTCTTAAACTTTTTATTATGCCCATTTTGTATTTAGCTTCTTCATCTGATATGCTTTGTAGGAGCTCATCAGTGCATCAGAAAACACTGCAAAGTTTGTGCTGTGGTGATCAGAAGAGCTGTAGTGTCTGTTTACACAAGCATTTCAAGGGATGCCATTTTTTTTTGCATGAGTATTTTAAAGATAACAACAGGAAGGCCATCAAATTCATTCATTATTTTCATTCAAGTACATTCTCTGGTATTAGGCACTGTCACTGAACACCAAATCCTGGGCTGCATCTGCAGTGGCTTTACTTGTGAAGGTAGAGTAAATGTGTTCCGTTTTGATCCCTACGATTAAAAAAAGATGCAGAGAAACAAGAAGATCTACAGGACAGTCACAAAATGACCAAAGAGCTGAAGAGCCTGCCCTATGGGGCAAGACTGAAGAAGTTAGGTCTCTTCTTCTTGGATAAAAAAAGGCTTAAGGGGAACTTCATCAAAGTATGCCAGTACTTACAGGATGGCTACAAAGAGAACAGAGGCTTTCTCTTCACACGAAGCCACATGGAGAAGACAACTCCTACAGGTTGCACCAGAAATGGTTTCACTTTGATATAAGAAATACATTTTTGCTGTGAGAACAATGATTCACTGGAACAACCTCCCCAGGCATTGGAGGTTTTCAAGATGCAATTGGAGACAGTGCTAGATAATCTCATGTAGGCTCCCTTTCCCATGAAATGTTGGACCAGATGATCTTTCAAAGGCCCTTTCAACCTGGACTGTTCTATAATTCTATGAATAGTGCTTCTGACTCTGCCACAGCTTCAGGCACTTGTGTTTCAGGTCCTGAACCTTAAAGTTGTTTAAATTTCTAATTACCAATAAAAACAAGAGTAAGGTGCCAAAGTAGGGTTCATGGCTGTTGTCTTTAGAATGAAGACTAAATAAAACTCTTTTTAAAAAAAAAATCAAATTCATTATCTATTTGTGATAATAAACTCTGAGGTAAGAATGGTCTCGTGGCTAATATTTGGTTTCTCCAGTCTTAATAAGGCCTTTGGCTAATACATCATTATAAAGATAAAATTCAACTTACCAAACAACAGCAGAATTCAGCAGAAATATTTATATAGACTTTCATGAGATTTTGACAGGACCCACCAATATCTGGGGTAGAATTATCTCACCATTGCTCTGATTAAGTTACAGCATTATGCTGGAATATTTCACTCCTAAAACGGCATTATCCATTTCTGACTATATATAGAATTTCTAAAGATTTCTAGAACATGGTGACCAAACATTTTTTTATGTGCACAGTATAGGGAGAGACATTCTCTGGTTTGTATTTTTTCTTTTTTTGGTCCTTTTTAAAAACTATTGCACATTCTTTTTCCACTAACAATGAGATCCTTTTACAGCTTTCTGTATTTTCATGAAAAACCTAACCAAATGATCTTCATGAAAGTGCCCTTTTTTTTTCAGGAACATTTTGGTGTAACTGAAAAGCTATTTCTTATTATTTACAATGTGGAAAACTTTTCAGCTAGTGTTTGTTTTCACAGATTTCTAAAAGATTGAAGCCAAAGTGGGAATAACAGAGTTGATCTTTTATCTTCTTCTTGACATTCTGTTGTAGGTATCATTAAGCATGACAGTCTTTAAAAGTCTTCTGTTTCAGAATGCCCATTTACAGTACTCAATATAAAACCCTGTCTCTCCTGTGAGAGCACAAAGCAGTTTAAAATGCAACCTGATTTAATATAATTGCCATGTTCCAGTTCCTTACCTCTTCACTTAAGAAAAAAAACAAATTTATGAGTTTGCTATTTTTCCTTTTTAAATACACTTTACAGATAAAATGTAGCAGCCAGTAATTTCTTTCTCCCTTGAGAAAAATACAGGGAAAACAAGCTCATTCTCACACTCACTCTTATTAAGGAAGACACAGAAGGGACATCTGTCCATCCAGTTAAGTCAGAGATCTCTGCAAAGGCTAACAGAATGAAAAACCTGGGTTTCACAAGTCATTGTCTTCATTTTATTTTTTATTCAATATATCTCACTTCACAAAGAGGACTCAGATGTTCTCAGATTATGCATTCACATATGCCACCCTCAAGTCTGCTTCCTCAAAGAATGTATTACAGCAAGTGTCCCTAAAGATCCATCCTCAAGATCCAATAGGGAAAAACAAGGGAAAGGTGTTGAATCTTCCATCCCAGATCTCTAATGGCTTGTAAGATGCATTAGCTCTCCTATTTAGCTGCATGATCCCTATTAAAACAGGTAATAAGTTTTTCCCTCCTTCCATAAGTTATCTGTGGTAGTAGCAGTAAAAAAAACCCATATTTATACCACTAGAAAGAAGAGCAGCATCCAAAGCAACAGAAGTGTTGATAAATATTAGTTAATCCACAAGTCCACAAAGTCTATTAGATAACAAACAGAAATACATGAAAGCCAATACCAAGACAAATTCTCTATTACCAATTCCAACTGTTTAAAATTAATAAACTGGACCTTCTTCCTGCAGCCCTTTCTGGCTTCATCCAAGAAATTATGGAAGTGACATAAACTTTTGAGGATTCACAGAAATACACAATATATGGCATGAGTTCTATTTATCTTGTGTATCTGAAATCTTGACAATTTACCAAAGCCACATTTTCAAGCCCTGCTTCTCAGCAGTTGACATGCAGATTAAAAAAACCAAAATGTTGCAATTCTCACCTAGACATATCTCCTGCAACTAAGATTTTAAGAAAAGCACCACAAATGGCATGACCACCAAAACATTTTAAGAGTTGACAACACTATAAAAATCAGCATTGTCCTGTTGAAGTCAGAGCAACTATATTGATTGGTATTATCTGAGAATCTTGTCCCTTGTTTCTACTGAAAATAGTTTCTAGTTTACTTGAGAAGTTATTGCTCTGTCAGAACCAAGTCATGCAGCAAGTAAGGAAACTGTTTTAAAGAGTACGTATCTCTAGTGTTTATGTAGCATCCAGTATTACAGGCTAAATTATTCTAGCAACAACACGGACAACAGCTTGTATAGCTTCAGGTGTCACATAAATTAGGTATTTTTTTAATCCTTTGAGGCCAGGAATCCAGCACCAAGTCATGACATACTTGTGTATAACATTATGTGCAATCACAGCCTGGGGCAAGCAAGAACCATCTCTTGCTTTGTGTGGCGTGGAGTAAAAACTTTTTAAGTTAATATCACGAGCCTCCTTCCAGGCCCCAGCTGGTAGCCTTCCCTGGCTCAATAAATAATGTTCTTTGCTTTTGGAGTAGAATGAGATTTGTTGCAGTAATGTCAAAATCTCTGTTTAATAATCTCAATTGAATCTGGGGATTCTGAATCATCAGTCCTCTCTGCCTCTGGAGGTGCAGCAGACAAGGACATCAGACATCAGGCTCAGAAACCCTGTGACACTTCCAATCACCACTAGAGAGTATGAAATAAAAGGTTGAATGCAGCCAGATCAGTGGAAAAGGATAAGAACTTTTTAAGTTAGTGTTCAAATAGGTGCTTGGACAAACCTCTACAAAGGCTTCAAACTTCTGTGATCTGCATGTAGAATGACCAGACATCAATGCAACCCAGGAAATATTGATGCAATATTGATGATTCGCTTGACTTTATTCTATCTAACTGGGCAACACTACTCTTCTCTAAATATACTGTAGATTCTGAATTGTTGACAGAGACTTCATAGACTTTGACATATATATTCTGCAGAAAATACTGAAGTGAAGTGCTGGAAAGCGCAGCATATAAAGGTTGTGGACGTGGAAGATACTGATTCTAGCAGTATTAACCATAATAGTTGTTTCACTACTCTAAAGCCTTATGAAAGATTGCATAGTTCTTCAAAATATTTTTGGGGAAAAGTGGTGTGATGGCTGAGTACAGTCTTGACCATTAAAAAAAAATATATATGATAAAAAAATAAAATAAAAGGAAAGCACTGTAAAGGAGGAATTGGTGGTTGTGATGAGCAAACTGCAGCTGGTGCACTGTTGAGAACCTTGAACAATGTCAGTAAGAAACAGCCTAAACAGGTCTCAGAAAATGTTAATAATACCTTGGAGTAATAACTCTTAAGGAGATAAGGAGTCTGCAAAATTTGTATTACAGTGCAAAGGCAGAACTACGGAAAATCATTGGAGTTGTCTTATATTAGTTAGAAGATCTAGTGATTAAGATTAATGGTAAGACAGTGACTGAGTCATCTGAAACTGAAAACTTGATCAAGGCAATGGTGTTTATTTGGAAGTGTAGGAAGAATACTTGATTACGTGAGAGCCAAGGAAGAATCAAAGTAGAACGAGCAGAGGTACATAAAATTATGCATATGACTACACATTACAAAAACTGTAGCCACATGAAATAGTTTTAAAATGACAAAAATACAGTTTAGATTTGAAATAGGGGGATGAAAAAAAATGTCATGATTATCCACATTTGAACAGGAAGGACAGGGAAGGAAGTGGAGTTCACACTTAGGTACAGAGTTTGAGAAACTTGTATCCTTGGCTTCTCTACAAGAAACTGAATTATAACTGTGTCTGCATAGAAAATTTACATGGAAAAAAAGATACTCTACCTAAAATAGTTGACCAGGGAAAGTGTAGAAACATTGCAAGTTGATATAATAAATATTTAAGAGCATTTAACTTCTGATAAAACAAAAGTGATACTTCAAAGCTCTTTGGTTTTGGAAAAGCAGCAAGTTCTTGGGGAAGGTGAATTAATACTAAAAAAATATGGCCAAGTTGGTGAAAAAAATGTACCACCACAATACATAGAATTTTGTGACCATACTGATACAAAATATGACAAAGGTTAACATGACAAAGATAGGACAAAGATTGATTTAAGAGAGTTGGGCAGAGGAACCAGTTTAAACTTAGGAGATTTTGCAAGGCACAGAACAGGCTTTACAATCATAGAAACAGTCTAGTAGGCTGAAAGTGAACTAGAATGTCCTGGAACAGATTGTTCTTGTGACAGGCTACTCTTGAAGAGACAGAAAATGGACTGAATGTATCTTGGGTAAAGTTCTAACACTAGAAGATAAATGAAATGCCACTGACAGTAAGTCACTGTAAAGACACCAACATGAGATTTGGAGCTAGAAATAAATGGAAGGAAGACTAACAGAGTTAGAAAAGAAGAGTTAGGTTCAGATTTTAAGAAATGAGGTTTTAAGTTCTAAATTAAATGGAAATCTGAGGGAAGAAATTAATAATAGATTTAGGTGTGCACCAGTACATTAGATGTCCAACATCCCTTTATACTTAATGTAAAGAGAGGGGTTCTGACAGCTGACTAAAACCTGGAAGTCTTCATCAAGGTAAGCTCAAGTTTTGCTGTGTGCTGTGTGCAATGAGTACTTGGGGTTTACCTTCATGTGCATGTCCCCTGCCATTTAAAGTTTCCTGTAGGAGACTTTTGTGGCACTTGAGCACCGTTACCTGAATATAGGTGTCCAGTACAATTTATGATACTCTAAGGAATTCTGTCTGGCCATCAGCTGCCACACCAGAAAGGCTTTGCTATTTTATAATTAGTTTAATTAAAATTTAAATAAAAAATAGCAAATAGGGTCTGGCAGGAACTGAAGAAAGTGTGCAGCATGAAAAATACATGTGTAAAACAATTTTTTTTCTGTGCACTAGAACCTCATGATACATTATCACAGCAGTACTGTGCACACTGAATATAGTCACACTGAATAGAGAAAACAACCTTGATAGGAATGCTTGCAAGACTGAAGAAGGTGATAAAAATCTGAATTCACTTACAACAGTCTAAGTTAGAGACACATTAGTAGTTATGCTCCCATTGAGATCCCAGGTAATGGGAAGAAATAACAGTAATACATCGATTTTATGTAGGATGATCCAAATGCCTTTGACTTCACTAGCACTAAGCAGCAAGCATGTATTTAACTTTGAAGACAATGACTTCATAGATATTACAATGGATATGAATCTCACCTTCTAGATAAAATAAGATAATGGATTTCACAAGTGGTTCATGCATTTGGCATATGACTTTTCACTGAACTGGATTATATGCTTTAGAAGATCACCAAACATGATGTATTGACTATAAGTGATTTTGCGTTTATTATTGCGTTTATATTGCCATTATTCTTTACTGAATAGATCAAATTATTAATTATCACTATAGTTAAAAAAAAATATATAAATCTTGGTGGATAGCTATCTAGAAACATACAGTACCTGAAATATGATCAGTAGATTAAAGTGTTCACTGCCAGTCAGAAGGTTAAGATGAAAACTTCAGCTAAAAGAAATGTAGTAATTTTTCAGATCAACACATACCAAAAATATATTGGGCTTCTAAATTAGCTAGACTTTTTTTTTTTTTTTCTACATTAACTCCATATAGAGGTCATATATATTATAAAATTCAAAAGCTATGAGGAGCCTGAGCTTATGCCATAAGATGGACCTACAGATACTCAGCATTTTTTCGGTTGTTAAGAAGTCTAAACATTCAGAATCCTAACTGCACTTATCCTTGCTTTAAGTGCTGGTTGCATGTATATACTAAGCACTGGAAACTATTCTTGCACATTGTTTACTCATAGAGATGAAGAACAAAATAAGAAATATCTTTAGTCATTATGAAAATACATCTGAAAAGTACTGACTAGAGCAGCTAACAAAAAGTTGAACCAAAAAAACAGTTAAGCAGAGGAAGTATGGAGTACCTAAGTCAGACAAGAAGTGTTAGGGAGGGGGCTGTGTCTGAAATAGTCATAATTATTTTTTTATTTAAAACAATATTAAAAAAAAAATATGGTAGTCCTTAACACCATACCTGGCAGTACTGGCCTCTGTTCCAGTTTGCAAGCCTCTGAAGATACAACATAAATAACATATTCCAAAGCTTGCTACAGATTATACCATGAACAAAAAAACCTCTTAGCTTGCTTTAGGGGGTTTTACTGAATGCAGTGGCAGTTGTGTTTAATTTTCAGTGATAGAATTCGTCTTTACTCAAAACTAATCTACGATACCCAGAGAGAGAAAGCCAGATTGACATAAATTTATGACAGATTCAGATGGCAATTTATGGGAAACAAGGATTTATCTAAATATGTGTGTGTTCAACAGTTCCAGAGCCTTTTTTCAGTGTTTCAGCCTAAAAGCATTTTTTTCTTTACCCATAACCTAAAGAAACCTCCTGAGATTATGTCTTTTGATTCTATTTACAACAGAACCAGTTTGTTCTAGATTAGCAAGTAATTTAATCAGTGTCTCCAAGCTCTTAGTGACTTAAAGATTTTAAAATCAATATTTAATAAAGATAATGCTTAGCATGCCCCATACAGAGTGGGTCCTGTCTGCCTTTTGTAATAACAACATGCTGTTCTCCTCCATCTCCACTAATCAGAAATGAACTCATTAAACAGTGAAGCATTATGAATTACTCCCAACTGGTTTTGCAAAACTAATTCAAGTGTAAGAACAGACATTTTCTTCCCTGAAACATAACCTCCCTGCCCCACCTTTTCTTCTTGCAGTGGGGAAAATGGTTGTTTTCTCTGTGAAGAACAAACGTGTTCTTTGAGGAACTGCAGAGCCACACGCAGACACAGAGGAGGAGAGTGCACCTGTTGTGCATTCTGACAATCAGAAGAATAACATTCTTCTTCCCCTATGTCAGCTAACCTGGATTTTTTTTTTTTTTTTTTTAATCTAAATCCAGCACTAGAACAGTTTCTGCTTTGTCTCTACACCCAGAAGAATACAGTGGAAACTGAGAATAGAAGTTTTCAAAATCTGAAGTACAGCAGTCTTCCAAACATGCACTCAGAACTAAGTATTTTCTTTTCTTAAAGGAAATACAAGGGAAAACATACAATAAAGTAATTTCCTCTTAAATTAACTATGAAAAGTTTCACTCCTGAAAGGTAATGGGTAGGGGGAGAAAAGACAAAAATAGACTCTTGTGGGGTGATTTCTAAAACATTTTGTCAAGAAACCAGTTTAGTTTTGTTTAATATCAAACTATTTGTAATTGTGTCTGAATTAGTACAGGTTTGAAGCAGTAATTTCAGGAACATAAAATTAAAATCCTCCCTTAAAAGAGACACAGATTATCAATATAGAAGTTACCTACATTTTTTATCTTGCTTTTCCTAGTCATTGACCTCATTCATGTCATATACTGTAGAATTTTCTGAATTCACTACTTGATCTGAACTCAGTTCAAACTGTGTAATATTTTGTTTCTCCAAATGCTTAGTTTTCCATCAAAAGTAACATAATAAGAAAATTTCTTCCCCAACCTGCTTAGGAATACAATGTGCAGAAAGAGTTTAAATTGGAGAAAAAGAATTTGTCTTTAGACAGAATAATGAACTTAATATATAATCCACGACATACACCACAAGGACTAATAATTCTTCACTAATATCCTTTAGTACATACTATACTAAACCAGGCCTGGCACTTTATTATTTTATAGGAGTTATAATCATATCTTCTGCTATTTTTCTGGAAATAGGTTCTTTAAGTATTTGTTTCTGTTATGTGATGAATAAAAGTATATTGTCTTTACTGTCTGTAAAATTCCAAATATCCCTCTAGGTAATAGTAATCTAGTATCTCACCATACAGAGTTTGATAAAGTAAAGTAAAAACCTCTATGAAGCCTGCAAGATCAAGTGTCTGTTGTGTCGAGTGGTGTTTTAATTTAACCAGTATTCTGGATTCTTGTCACTTCTATAATTTATCTGTTTAACACAGAGTTGTTGATGGATGGATGTAAATTACTTATTTATTTCATCAATGGGCAGCTTGCTGAGGGCCTCTGCAAATTAACAAAACCTCATGTTAGGTTAATGTGAATTCAAGGTTGTTTTCCTTCATTTAGTTCCTCTTTTTTTTTCCCTCCTTCATTTTCTCTCTCCCTCCTCTATCCCAAGGCAACCTTATATTCCTTATTATTTTTCCTACCAATGGTATATTTGTGCATACCATATCAAAGTAAATTTTTCATCACCTTTCACCCCCCTTTTCAATAATCTTCTCCTCTCTCCTTCATACTATGTTTCAAATAAATTTATTTAGCAAAGAAATGGAAGGGGAAGGGCTTTCTTTGTAAGATTTGAGGAACAGCTATAGCCTTTCTTCTACCCACAGACAAAGGTGTTGAATGTGTGTCACCTTATCAGGAATATTACATGATGAGTAAAGAACAGATGCATCATGGAGGGAACATGGCTGTGTTCTTCCTTACGTCTAGTACAGAAGAAGCAGCATATGAACTGTGCCATTTATGCTTAACCTCTGCTTTCATATATAAATGCTTTTATTGACAAAAGCTTCTTTTCTACTTTTCCAGTTAATGGAAACAGCTGTCTTCAAAGATTCAAAGCATAAAACTAGAAGGGATTGAATAGTCTATGCTTCTACATGATACAGGCCATTATACAGACTGTGAATTAGTGTTCATTTGAAGCAGAGCATATGTCTTAGGAACACAGCCACTATTGATTTTAAAATTTCTAGTGATGGAAAATCTACACTAGCCCTTGCTAAGCTCACCCCAAGTTAAATTGTTCTGTTTGTTAAATACATGGACTTTATTTCCAGTCTGAATTTGTATTTGGTCTTCTAGGCATTGTAACTTGGTATATGTGTTCACTCTGTGCTGAGGCAAAGCACCTTATCTCAGAGGCACAGTCTGGGCAGCATGTTAAGTGTTTCCACTCTCTCCACAGGAAATCGAAGGAATTCTGTGTTTCTGAAAGGAAAAACTAAGTTCCTAAGCAAATAGCTTCCCAGGGCTAACTGAAGTGAACCAGCCATTAAGTTTCCAACCACCTTTCTGCAAGATACTTTCAGACTTACAGCACTCACTCAGAATATGAAATACAGCCTTACAGTTTTTTTCTTTATGAAGACGTTTAACTCTTCCTGTTTTACGTCTCTTTTTTCCAGCTGGGTAGCCTGCACAGCAGCAAGAGTGCATGTAAGTAGAGGGAACACTTGTTTTCTTCTGTGAAAATTGTTCCCACTTTGTAGAAATAAATACAACAGCCAAAGGAGAACAATTTTATGGCATCATTACTTATTGCACAATGAGACCAGGGATAAAATCTGTCCCTTCTTAGTTTAACTGCCAGTACACAGAATAACAGAATTGTTTTTTATTATTATTTTAATAAATCATAGGGTTTTCACATATTAAAAATTAAATGAGAAGGGCAGAAAGCATCAAATTCTGGCACTGATCCATGACTTGGACACTTGGCTGCTCTGAAATTTACCTTTAAACCTAAGTAATTGTTCTATGTGTAGTGCATGTTCTTTCCAAGGGGTCATTGAGGAATCCAGCTTCACTCTCTTGCAAGTTACTTTATATAGACGCTAACCTTCAAAACAGAGAAAGGTTAGAAAGAAAAGGTTACTTTTCCTTACAGTGGGAAGAGTATTGATTTTTTTATTCTTTTTCCTCTTTTTAATTCATGCCATTCTCTGAAGCTACATGTAGGCCTTTAACAAGCACTCTGCCAGGAAAAATCTTTTGCAAGACCTTAAAGAGAAAAAAAACCCACGCCAATAAACCAACAAAACCCACCACTTTACTTGCAATGCTACTGTAGTGGTGTAGCAAGAAGTGCTGGTTTCTTACCATGGAAGACTATATATTACTAAAGAATTTTAGCAAGCCAAGAAAGGCTTATATAAAAGGTGTCCCTGGAGCCTCCTCTTCTACAGGCTGAACAACCCAAACTCTCTCAGGTGAGATTCTCCATCACTTTCATCACACGCATGGCCCTCCTGTAAACCTGCTCCAAAAGGTTCATGACTTTCCTACATGTCTTCCTACTCTTTTTAGTCCAACTGTCTTTCCCCCTTTTCAGATTTCATCCTATTTAAATTTCTTAATAGTTTAACAAATTTTAGAGTTGTAACTTTGAGAAGAGAAAGGAATCACAATAGAAATTAAAGAACAGGACCTTAAACTTTTACAACATTTAGCTAAGAGAATAGACTCCCCCTTGGTTCCCACAATCTATCTCTAATTCTCCAGACAAATAATTGCTCCCAAGCCAACCAAGCTGTATGCTTGGTCATGCAGAATGGACTGTTGGCAGTTATACTCTAAGTCTGCACCACAAAATTAACAGCAACATAATTCAAAAGCAAAGAGCAGCAGGTTTTACACTTATTAATTCCTTTTAACACTAAAAAATATTAAGATACCATTGGAAATATCTCACCATTTTTGTGATTTTGTGTTTGTTTTTTCTTTTGCCTTTGTGATGTCCAAGACAGATCTGGAACAGACTAGGACTTGCTTTTTTGCATGACTGTTACCTTGCTTTTTTTCCTTTTATTTTATCACTGGCAGGAACAATGCAGATGAGCTGCAGAAATGAGTTAAGAGAATGTTGAACAGAATGAAAATATCCCTGGTGAAAAAAAAAACCATACCTGAGATAATAAACCAGCCTGAGAGCTTTGGCTGAGTAACTTGGGCATAACATCACACCAACAAAGTTATTTTGCCTTAAAAGTTTATCTGAACTGTCATATGTGGGTATATTCCTTAGGTCAGCATTAGCTCAGATATCTTTATATCAAAATGTTTAATGTAACCATGCAGTAGACTCAACAGGTATGAAGTGAATACAGATTTTTACTATAGGATTTACCATTATTTTACTCAAAGGCTGAGACATTTTATCCCAAGTTCATCCCACATCAAACTCTTGGACGAAATATAATCCCCAGAAAGTACTAGTTTGTAATGGAAATGCTGACAGGCCCTTAGCTATAGAAGTTTCACCAGCTTTGCTATTCTACAAGTTCCCTAACTGAATTTTTATTCTCTAATTCAATGAGGGGATTTTGCTTCCAAATAACTTTTTAAATCCTCCAGCTGTGCTGTTTCTTAGCTTATGATATCTACATTACTTTTCAATTAAATTATTCCAATATTCATCTACTTTCTGTATTAAATTGTAGTTACATCTCAAATATACTGGGATCTGCCCACGTCTCATTTTGCCTTATAAAGATCAAAGTATAGAAGTTTTATATCATATTTAAGGTTAGTGGTGACACAACCTTTAAGGTTTCTGGTTTATTTTATCAGTCTCTGCTCCAAAAAAAAAAATAAAATAAAAAAAATTGTAACCCTGTTATGTTCTCGCAGGGATGACAGAAGCAAATTTAAGTAAGAGGCAAGAGAGACAATTTGCCTCACAGCATATTGTTGACTGCTTCCTATAGAGACTTCAAATAAATGTGTTAATTTGATACATGACACCTCTTCTAAACATTGTGGTCATTTGAGAAGCCTGAACAGAGGTATCAAACGGTCTTATTCAAGTGTGATGAAGTCTCCCAGCTGTCCTCCAAACACTTGTCAAGAATGATGTGATCTCGTATGTGCCAGCCCTGCTTGTATGTCTGGAATCTTCCAAAGCATCCTAAATGACACTAGATAGCCATTCTGACTATGATCAGTGGCCCTGGGCCACCTTTAAAGAGTAGATTCATCTCTTTATGGAGAAAGCCTGAAGCAAGCTCCAGGTTCTTTCCAGGGCACAGGAGCACACATATGGTAAAGCACACTGCTGCACTAACACGCCAGCAGAACTGTTTGGAAAAATTCTCCACAGTCAATCTTCAAGCTGTCCACAGGCCAGCCATATGGACAGAAGGTAGGCAATATGTAGACCATGGAGTGCCTGCAGCCAATATAGAGCAGAGCAAGAAAAGCTATTGACAAAATCCAAAAGTATTTTTAGGCAGATGAATTTCCAGCTTGTTCCCTGTCTTTTTGGCAATGTTTCCTAAAAGAGCATTCAGACTACTCTGCTTCATAGAACTAGGTTGCCACACTGAAGATTGGTAGCACACCGCTGACATTATAATGTTGAATAAACCTTGTCCTGCTTCATTGTCTTGTGATATCAGGACATTTGCTTTGTCTCAGAGCGTGGCTGCCATTACCAATATATTTTTGGGAATGGATGTGGGCTTAGATTTCAGGAGTCTAAGCACTTCAAGATTTCTGAGGTCTCTTTGGATTTAGATATCTGATTTATACATAAATTTAATTTGAAATATATAAGTGTTTATAGACTCATAGACTCATAGAATGGTTT
This sequence comes from Apus apus, assembly GCF_020740795.1. NCBI lineage: Eukaryota > Metazoa > Chordata > Aves > Apodiformes > Apodidae > Apus > Apus apus. The sequence continues at coordinate 111,914,253 of NC_067284.1, read as the reverse complement.
TGGCTGGAAGGGACTTTAAAGATCATCTAGTTCCAACCCCCCCGGCATGGGCAGGGACACCTCCCACTAGAACAGGTTACTGCAAACCCCATACAACCTGGCCTTGAACACTTCCAGGGATGAGGCATCCATTACCTCCCTGGGCAACCTGTGCCAGTGTCTCACCACCCTCACAGTGAAGAACTTCTTCCTAATGTCTAACCTTAATCATCCTCCCATCAGCTTGAAAACATTCTTCCTCATCCTATCACTACAAGCCCTTGTAAAAAGTCCCTCTCCAGCTTTCCTGTAGGTCCCCTTCAGGTACTGGAAGGCCACTGTAAGGTCTCTCCGAGCCTTCTCGTCTCCAGGGTGAACAACCCCAACTCTCTTAGTCTCTCTTTATAGCAGAGGTGCCCCAGCCCTCTGATCATCTTCGTGGTACTCTTCTGGACTTGCTCCAACAGCTCCATGTCCTTCCTGTGCTGGAGGCTCCAGAATGGACACGGTACTGCAGGTGAGAGTGCTTGGGATTGCTTTGACCTGGGTGCAGGACCTTGCACTTGGCCTTGTTGAAATTCATGAGGTTGGCGTGGGCCCACCCCTCAAGTCTGTCAAGGTCCCTCTGGGTGGTCTCTCTTCCCTACAGTGTGTCAAACACACCACACAGTTTGGTGTGTTCAGCAAACTTGCTGAGGATGCACTGAATTCCACCACCTGTGATGCTGACGAAGATGTTAAACATCATTAGTCCCAGTTCCAACCTGTGAGGAACACCACTTGTCATTGGTTTCCATTTGGACATCGAGTTGTTGACCACCAGTCCTTATCCACCAAGTTCTCTATCCATCAAATCCACATCTTACCAATTTAGACACCAGGATGTTGTGTGGGACGCTGTCAAATGCTTTGCACAAGTCCAGGTAGATGACATCAGATGCTGTCCCCTTGTCTACAGAAGCTGTGACCTCATTATAAGAAGCCACCAAATTTGTCAGGCATGACTTGCACTTGGTGAAGCCATGCTGGTTGCCAGCAACCACCTCAATATTTTACCCATGCCTTAGCAGAGCCTTCAGGAGAATCTGCTCCATGATCTTGCCAGGCACAGAGATGAGACTGACTGGCTTGTAGATCCCTGGGTCTTCCTTTTTTCCCTTTTTGAAAATGGGGGTCATGCTTCCTCTTTTCCAGTCAGTGGGAACTTCATTTCATTTACTAGAGTTCAGATTTCTAGCACTTCTTGACATTTATGTGTGGTAGACACCCAAAAGTAGATGTCTCAATCTCAAATGAAATCCTGATCTAAGGATTCATAGTTGATTTAGTGTGAGATCCCGGAATTAGGACCTAATAATCTAGATCTACTTTATAATGAAGATAGGAATTGTAATTTCTAGAGGGTAATTAATTTACCTTAGTTGCCTTTTTTAAGGGTGGAGTAACCCAACCGAATACTTGTTTCCTAGCTTTGAAACGGAAGTCTGCAAAGTAGCTAAGATTAGGGTGAAATGTTTCTTACCCTACCTTAACTCAAAATCGGTCTTTCTAAATTATAAGAAAAAAAAAAAAAAGACTAGTCTACAAGGAATAAGGATCTGGATTTTCTTTTTTAATTAGCAAGGAATACATATTTATCTTCATTTAATTGTTACCTCATTTCAGAGATGTGGATTTACAAACAGTCAGACTTCGGGAACTTGGAAGCAGCTTCGGATCAAAACAAGTGAGACATACACAGTTGGATGCAAAGGAAACAGCAGAGTGTTTACACCCGTGTTCTGCACTGTGCTGTTGAGTACCCCAAAAATTCAGAAGCTTTCTTTAACCCAGAGAGGACAGTCCAATATTAAAATGCATGACTTAGGCTAAAGAAGAGTAAGAGATCTGTCCTTCATCTGGCTTCCTGTTTTCACCTTGTGTATATCTTGCTACCCTGGTCTGTCTCCTTCTTTTCTCCTTGCACTGGATACACAGGTACTCCCCACCATGTCCAGCACGTATCTATAACATTTCTATAGGTGGATCACCAACTTCTATATGTGCTACATTTTTGTTATCTCCCTGGATTATTCCAGACCTGAGGGATTCAGCTAATCTACATCCTGGGGAGACTTTATGGACTGTGTGGGAAGGGAGCAGGTACAGCTGTAATTTCACCAGTGCCCTTTGTCTGATAGGAGCATTAGTCCGTAATGACAGTGAATTTTCTGATAGCTTCAGTGATCTTTTCCCTGAAGGTCTTACACAGCTGAGTATATTAAACACACTCTCACATATACAGTAACTTGCTTCCTTCATCCATCTTGCCTTCTCTAGAGGGATTTTTTTTCACTTTGATATGTTGCTCACCTTGTTACCACTCATCTTGTCGGGTATTTCCTCTGTGGTTTCAGACATTTTATGCATGGCTGCTTATGTCTTGTTTTCAGATTCTTTCTGCCTAGGCCTGGAATAATTTTTGTCGATTCAATACTACACTCCATTTCCCATATAAAAAAGTTTAAATTCATTTTTGCTGTATCTTCTTTCCTACTTTCCAACACTGCCTGATTTTAAACACTGGAGGAGCAGAACGAGAATGGAGAGGAAGGATTTAGTGAAGAGGTTGTAAGTGAAACAGCCACATGAAATACACAATGTGTGGCAGGTTCATTTCTCCAGTACGGTTAATCACAGAATTACTTTGATTGGAAAAGACCTTCAGGATCATGGAGTCCAATCACTAACCTACCACCGACAAGTCCCTAACTAAACCATTTCCTTAGGTACTATGTCTATACAAATCTTAAATACCTCCACGGATGGTGATTTGGCCACTTTGCTGGGCAGCCTCTTCCAGTTCTAGACAACATTTTCAGTGAAAAAAATTTTCCCAACATCCAATCTAAACCTCCTCTGATGAAACTTCAGGACATTTCTTCTTGTTCTATCACTTGTAACTTCATTGAACAGACTGATCCCCACCTCTTTACAGCCTCTTTTAAGGTAGTTGTAGACAGTGATAAGATCTCTCCTCAGCCTCTTTATCTCCAGGCTAAAAAATCCCAGCTCCCTCTGCAGGTCCTCATAAGGCACATGCTCCAAACACTTCATCAGCTTCGTTGCCCTTCTTTGGACACACTCCCGTAGCTCAATGTCTTTTCTGTAGTGAAGGGCCCAAAACTGAACACAGTACTCAAGGTGTGGCCTCACCAGTGCCGAATACAGGACCTCCCTGGTCCTGCTGGCTACATTATTCCTGATGCAGGCCAGGATGCCATTGGCCCTCTTGGCCACCTGGACACACTGCTGGCTCACGTTCAGCAGCTTATCAATCAGAATTCCAGGTCCCTTTCTGCTGGACAGTTTTCTAGCCTCTCTGCCCCAGGCCTGTAGCATTGCATGGGGTTGTTGTGGCCCAAGTGCAGGACCTGTCACTTGGCCTTGTTGACACTCATACAATTTGCCTCAGCCCATCAATCAAGCTAGTCTAGATCCTTCTGAAGCGCCTCAAGCAGCTTGACTCAAAGCCCACTGAAATAGACTGCAAAATGCAGTCACCCATTTGCAATTTTGGACCCTTTGAGAACATATTTCCAGAACTGGAGAATAACAAAGTGACATGAAGTGAACATTGAGGTAAGGGTGTAGAGCAGATGGCCTCACAATGAGGACATAAAAGATTTCAACAACTCACAGTAGCCTCTCACTCTCTGGCCCCTCCACTAAAGGGGAATCTGAACCATCCAAACATCTGTGGGGAGACAACATGGATCTGGATTGATGGTTCAGGAGGCTCTTAGATCACACTGGTGACAACGTCCTTATGTGAATGCTTGAGGGGCCAAACAGGGGTTTGGGCTTTAGAGGAGCAAACTTCATCCTATGTATGCAGAATGCCCTCAGAAGGCACCATGAGTAACAGTGTACTGTTGAGTACCCCATAAAATTCACAACCTTTCTTCAACCCAGAGAAGACAGTTTTAGATTAAAATGCATGACATGGATAAAGAATCCTTACCATGAGTAGTGAAGTTTATAAGCAGAGGTGGTGCAGATTTTTAGGAACAAATCAGCCTGTTATGAAGAAAGACTGAGAATTTTACTAGAAGACTAAAAGAATGTTTTGTCACATGACACAGGAGAAAGAGAATTTAAAAGGAGAAGGAGAAAAAAAAAAAGAGATAGGCAGAAGAAAACCACTCCAGTAGAGGAGCTGGATTAGTGCCCTCTCTCTTAACCTTTTCTTCCATTGCAGCTGTATTATAGAGCAGTGTAAGTGGGATCAGGCAGAGTAATGTGGAAAGGGTGCCTCTGAGTAGAAAGATGAAAAGCCAAATAAGTGTGGGAAAGGGGGGGGAAGAAGAAGCTTTTGTCATGCCAGACACGGGTTTTACTCTTCCTCTTAAAATTTGCTATAAGTTCTGGTCAAATACATATTTGCATTAATGAGAATATATCCATTGGCTTTACTGACTTTGGTTTCAGATCCTTATATGTCTAAGGATTATACACGATAAGACAGGAAATGAGCAATCAGGCAATGGAATTTTTTGAAACTTCATTATCCCAGCAAGATGCATAGGTCTAGCCAGGTTTTAGTCTCTGTTTCCAGATGTCATATCTGCAACTTTACACTTCTTTTTTTTTTTCTTCCACATTTCACACAGTGTTGCCATAAAGCTCTTAGGCAATACTAGGAAGCCTGGAATTAAGGTGTGAGCAATAGCAAGAGCATCCATTATTCTATTAGAATGTTATTCTAACGTCCAATACTCTATTAGCAAAAAGCTTTTTGATTCCTGCAGATTTCAAGGATTAATCAAGTTTTAGCTCATCACCTGCACCATTAGCCTTATGCACTATGAGCATCTTCTGCATAATCTACTGAACATAGACCCAAGTTAGTTAAAGCGAATTTTTCCTTCTGGTATCACATAATCATGTTTAGGAAATTTAAATCTGCAGTTCTGAGATTTTCCACTGCTGTGATTCACAAACAGATTGACCAGGAAAAACCTCTCTTCTATAATAATTACTGTCCTACCATAAAGACTATTCTGCATCAAAGGTTATTGCTTAAAAATATTTCTAGGAGGCCCAGGAGAAAGCTGGAAATGCATAATCCCTCGTTTTCATGAAGACAAATTGCATTTTAAAATTCTCCTAATGAAGCAGCATTCATCAGCTCTCCTTCATCTATCTTTTCAGAGTGAGTTTCCATGCACAGATAAGAAGATTAATGCCTCTGAACTTTCCAACACTTTTTGTGCCGTTATAGTTGTACACCAGTGAGATGAATTAAATCAATATGGTTACTACTGAGTCCAGAACCATTTTTACTTGTTATAATATTTGTCCCTTCTGCCTTTCTATTACAGGTCAGTAAAGATAAAATAAACCTATTGTGAATCAGATTATCTTGAGTGCCATTACACACCATGCACATAACAACCAGTTGATCAGGACCAGTCAGCACAGGTTTATGAAAGGAAGGTCCTGCTTGATGAACCTGATGTCTTTCAATGACAAGATGACCCACCAGGTGGATGAGGGAAAGGCTGTGGATATTGTCTATCTGGACATCCATAAAGCCTTTGACACTGTCTCCCACAGCATTGTGATGAAAAAACTGGCTGCTCATGGCTTGGACAGGTGCACGCCCTGCTGGGTAAAACACTGGCTGGACAACAGGGCCCAGAGAGTGGTGATGAATGGAATAAAATCCAGCTGGCAGCCAGTCACAAGTGGGGTTCCTCAAGGCTCAGCATTGTGACCACTTCTTTTTAACATCTTTATCAACAATCTTGATGAGAAGATAGAATGCACCTTCAATAAGTTTGCAGATCACACCAAGTTGGAAGGGAGTGTTGATCTGCCTGAGAGCAGGGAGGCTCTACAGAGAGACTTGGACAGGCTAGATCAATAGGCTGAGGTCAGTTGTATGATGTTCAACAAGGCCAAGTGTCAGGTCCCGCACCTGGGACACAACAACCCCATGTAATTCTACAGGCCTGGGAAAGAGTGGCTGGGAAGCTGCCCAGCAGAAAGGGACCTGGGGCTTCTGATTGATATGAGCCAGTATTTTGCCCAGGTGGCCAAGAAGGCCAATGGCATCCTGACCTGTACTAGAAATAGTGTGGCAAGCAGGACCAGGGAGGTGATTGCCTCTCTGTACTCAGCCCTGGTGAGGCCACACCTCAAGTACTATGTCCAGTTTTGGGCACCTCAGTACAAGAATAACATTGAGGTGCTGGAGCATGTTCAAAGGGCAACGAAGCTGGTGAAGGGCCTTGAGAACAAGTCTGATGAAGAGAAGCTGAGGGAACTGGGGGTATTTAATCTGAAGAAGAGGAGGGTGAGGGGAGACCTCATCACCCTCTATAACTACCTGAAAGGACATTGAAAAGAGGTTGGTGCTGGTCTCTTCTTAGAAGTAACTGGTGATGGAACAAGAGGAAATGGCTTCAAGCTGTGCCAGGGGAGTTTTAGACTAGACATTAGGAAGAACTTTTTCCCCTGAAAGTATTGTCAGACATTGGAAGAGGCTGCCCAGGTGGTTGAGTCACCATCCCTGGATGTGTTTAAGAGCTGTCTAGATGTAGCACTTGGGGACACAGCTTAGTGCTGGACTTAGTAGAGTGGGGTTAATGGTTGGACTCGATGATCTTGAAGGTCTTTTCCAACCTAAGTGATTCTGTGATTTGGTGATCTTAACTTTGAATCTCATTTTAATACCTGAAGTCTCTTAATGAGCAGAATGAGTAACACAAATTTCATAAGTAAAACAATTCTTCCAGGTTCACATGTGGGTGTGATTATGCAACTTTATATGAATTCATGCATCCACCAGACAAGTATTTTTTTTTCAAAATGCTAAAAAAGCTTTCATTCTTCTTCTTTTGAATGAGCAGCATTTTCAAATTTAAGAGAAATCAAAACCAATCTAATTGCAATCATACTTCATGGAATGGATGTTTGCAAGAACACACCTGTAGCAATTTTTTAGACCAAAATATTTTGCAGAACGTATTTGGCAAATAGTTTTAAATAATATGCATAGCTGAGCAAATCAGAGTCTGTTGAGACTCCTTGGTAATGCCACAATGTAGGAAACATTTTTAACATATATGAATATATATACACACATGTATATACATGCACAGAGAAATGAGAAAATGAATCAGGGCTCCAGCACACTGTGCCAAGGCATATTATAGGATGGTTTTTTATCTGTAACTTGACTCACTGGCAACAGCAGTTTGACATGCCTATTATTTCAAGGAAGCAATCACATTTCACAAAATGCTGACACTTCCCTCTCACGTTTTTTTTAGAAGCAGCTTTAATTCAATTGTTTTTGCATGACAAACTTGTAGTCAGGAATATTTTTCTACTGATACAACTAAATGAGTCAAGTTATAGTTTTAATAGCTTTCAGATGACAAGGATAGCCCTTGTTGTACCTTTAGGAACATTAATAAAACCTCTTTTTAAATTAATATATTGATACATAAGACAAAAGCCCAATTCACACCAACCTTATTTTTCATGTTCTTACTGTTGTGCATCAGTTCAAGACAGACAGTGAGAAGTAATAGATTGCCATTATAATTTATTTGTACTAGCAGAGCTGTTAAGGGACCAAAACTTAACCACAGCTCATGCTGAACAAGCTCAGACTTCCTTACAAAAATACTTTTTTCTATACATATACTTACAAAGCTACTAGTAAGTTTGATGTGTGGCATCAATGTCCTTCCATTAGGAGTGTCTTAACAGTTTTTTCAAACTTCAACATAGACACAGATATCATTACACCCATTTTGGAAGCAGCTTTGATTTGCCTCACATAGAAACACCAGTGATAAAGAACTATGTATTTTAGTTATTAATTTGGACTATGATCCTGCTTCAGGACTCCAGTCAGAAAAAAAAAAAAAAGTTTCCTTTGTAAATTCCAGGGAAATCTCATCAGTAAAGATATTTGTTGTCACACAGAGCTCATGATCTACACATAAAACAACTAAGGAGCAATAGATATATATGTAGATAGCAAGGTGAGTGGAAATAAATGTTCTCTACAGTGTTACATGGCAGCTGAGAGGGTTGTAACAGTAAGTTTATATTTTTTTGTAGTTATTATGTTAGACTGGCTAAAAGAAGGTCTTATTGAAACAATTTAGGTTTTTTTTGGAGTTCTTCCAAGTTCAGGTGGCAATAAGAAAACCAATTATGTACTTGAAGAAAAAATTGAGTTGCTTGGTCTAGAGTACGTGGTCTAGATGTTACCTGTAAAGAAAAAACTGTTAAGTGTATACAGTAATAATCCCCAAATATCCAGAGAACGAGAACAATCTTTTACCTCTTATTCCATAACCATGGCACATAAGTAGTTGTCTTAAACTTCAGCAAATAAACTTGAGCATATTTCAGATATTAAGATATACAAGAATGAAGAAATTTTACTGGGGAGGGTCTTAGTATTCGATCTTTGGAGGTCTTTCAAACAGGCCAGGCTTAGTTTAAGGACTTGAAGTCTGCCGATTGTTAGAAGTGATAGGCTGAAAATACTAGTCAGGGAAGCAAACACCAGTGGCTTGTGTTTAATTTGTCTGAGAATGGGGAGTAAGTAAAGGCCTAGAGGGAAAGTGGTAGCATGATCTCACACATGTGATAAGAAAATGCTCTTTCTAGCAGAGAAAACTGTAAGTAGGGTGAGATTTTGCTTTCTAAGTCCAGGGAAAGGCTGCTGAAGAAGGTAAGAAAATACCCACTGTATGTGGGTGCTATTATTTTTTTTTTTTGGTTTGGGATATCTGCATTAGCATAAAAATCTGCCAAATTATTTATCTAGTAGTCAGGTCCTCATAAATTTTATTTCTGGAGACCCTCATTGTGTTGTTTATTCCAAAAATTATTGAAACTCGGCGAAATTCTCTGCATATGTTAGGCATCAGGTCAGACTAAATGATCAGAATTATTGCTTCTGGCATTGCATTTATTAAATCCTGAAGCATATGAATATATATTGCACTTACAAAATCAGCCCAATATTCCAGTTTACAACAAGCAAATGTAAATATGCAATGCATAAGGCTTAAATCTAGCATTTTGCAACACAACCCTATCGCATATACACCAGTACAATAGACAATAAAAATCATGTTAATGTACATGCATGTGTTATTTAAATTTCAGTGTTTTAAATGTACATATCTCTAATTATCAGTGAGATCAAACAGCAAAGTCTTCCTAAATGTTGCCTACTGTTAGTATGAGCTAACACAATTCAACCACCTTGAGAGTTCTCCAAATGGCTAAGGAGACACAGAAGGCTAAATTATGCTCTTTACCACTAAACCACCAAAAAGAGTAGTGAACAAAATGCATTTTAAAGACAGAATCTTGTTTAATGGAATCTCTTTCCTGCTTCACCTTTGCTTAGGAGATGAGGAGTAGCACTGTGCTGATAGATCACCTCTTTGCTAGATAAAACCATCCCAGATGTTACTTTGCATTCATTTAACTAAATAACAAGGAAACATCCAAGAGTCCATTCCCTCCCTGATTATTGCCTCTTATCTGTAAGAGGTATAAGAGCATGCACCTGTATAACTAGATCAAAAGCCTACCAATTTTACAAAAAGCTGGGGAAACTTTCATTTTTAAAAAAAAACACCACAAAACACAACAAAAAACCCCACAAAACAGAACAAAAACACTTCATCAAAGTATGAAGTAAAGTATATCCAACACAGTTCTCTCAAATATTTTAAGTTTGCATGTTGAGGTTTTACCATTTCCTGCTGCAAGTGGGACTCATTTCACCTAAAATTCTGTCTCTAGTGCAAACCTCAGGACACTTAATTAGTTCCCCAAACTGTCTTTGCAGCCTGGAGAGAGAAGTGGATATTGCTAGATTATAATTTGTATCCACATCCTTTATTTTTCAGAACAAGATCAAGACAAATTGCTGCTTTGAAATTCCCATTTCTCTCTGCTGATTATAAAATGGGTCTGGAATGACTGGGGGAAACATATATTGTTTACACTATAGTCATGGGCGTTCTCTCCAATGACTGAGTTGTTAAGAGAAGAAGAAAGTGAAAAGGATTTGTAGGATCTGTCAAATCTTTACTACAGCTTTCTGAGTATTAGCAATCTGTGAAAATAAAGAGCTTTTCTTTTTCTTGCCACTTGGACTATTTTTATCTTTATGGACTTACTGCAATAATGAGCAGAGAAGTGAACAGAAAATATACAGTAAGTGGTATCAGAATCTGCAAATAGTATGAAATTACAAATATCTTGCTAATGCAGTTAAGAGTAGGTTCTCAAAATATATGGGAAAACTATAAAGGACAATAATAAGTATTTTAGGTCTATGCAGGTGGACCTATCAAAAACAAATATAAAACAGGATGATGAGTAAGAATAGAATAGTAAAAATCCAGATAAAAACATATCATGAAATCTCTGAAAGGAAATCTTTGATACCACTGAGATGCCAGTTCTAACACAATGTTTAAATATACACAAATCTAATACTTGCAATAATGAGATTATCTTGGGATATTTGATACATCATGATCATGATACGAAGAGTCTATCACTTCAAAATTCAGATTTAAGAATGCCAAATAGTGGGGTTGTGTAATAATATTCAAAACCAATACAGAGAAGATACACAGAAAGGCAAAATATGCGCAAACAGGGAACAAATAGAATGACAAAGACAAAGTATAAGTACTATAATATTATCATAATAATACCATTATAATATATACCATAGAATCACGAAGAAGACAAAACAGACTTGAAAAAGCAGAGTAATAAAACACAGCTGATTCACAGCTGGTATCAGGCAGAAAGAAGTAAAAACAGATATAGATGTGAAAAAAGAGCAACAAAAAGGAAGCAGGGTTGAACAGATAAAATAATCTGTAAAATAACTTACTACATGTCAGAGTAGGAAAACTAGTCATTCATTTGAAATAAGCTATAGAATCAGAGAGCCATGTAATCATAGAATAATTTAGGTTGGAAAAGACCCTTAAGATCATTTAATCCAATCTTTAACCTAAAACTGCCAAGTCCAGTGCAAAAACATGTCCTTAAGCACAACTTCTGCATGTCTTTTGAACACCTCCAGGGAAGATAACTTGGCCACTTCCCTGGGCATCCTGTCTCAGTGCTTGACAACACTTTCAGTGAATAAATTTTTCCAAATATTCAATATAAACCTTCCCTGGCACAACCTGAGGCCATTTCCTCTTATATTGTTGCTTGTTATTTGGAAGAAGAGACAGACCCATCCCTCTGCAACCTCCTTTCAGGTAGTTGTAGAGAGTGATAAAGTCTCCCCTCAGCTTCCTTTCTCCAGACTGAGCAACTTCAGTTCCCTTAGCCACTCCTCCGAAGACTTGTTCTCTACACCATTCACCAGCCTTGTTAACCTTCTTTGCACATGCTCCATCACCTCAGTGTCCTTTTAGTGAGGGGCCCAAAACTGAGCACAGTATTCAAGGTGCAGCCTCACCAGTACCAAGTATAAAGGGACAACCAAAGCTTCTTCAGTCTCACAGATTCCATAAAGAAAGTCTCTCAAGACAGAAACATAAGCCTCTCCTAAAGTCTTTAAATTGCATTTGTCATAGATACTTAGCTAAGGTCGGAATGAATCAGCACCTGAGAGTGCCAGCTGCTTTCACTTGACTAAAAGGGGGAACTAGTACTTTTTATTAGTATTTTTTAATTTTATTAAATCAGTTGATAATAGAATAACTAGTTTATAACATATATTTACATTTTATTTATTAAAGAGAAGATTAATCATATTCTCATTGTTGGGTTAAAATATCCAAGGATTTTGTTAAGATCTAGATCCTGAGACAACAAATACCCAGAATAGTCGGCAGTTTCTGTTCTTCATTTTAAAAAAGTGATCAGTACAAAACATTTGACCTTAAAATGCAATCTAGATAATACCAGAAACGCCTTTTTCGACAGTTCTGTATGTCCCAAGTGAGTCAAAGAGTGCTCTCTTATCTCAATCGTCTGCTTCAGAGATTTGTCAGATTCCAAATTCTTGTTTCTGCACTGAAACTTGCCAAAAATACAGATTTCTTGCTTTGCATATTTTATTACAAATCTATAGTAGTAGAAAAATCATAAAACATGTAAAAAGATAAAAATAATAATGGCTATTATCAAGCCCTCCAACTAACCTAAATATCAGATTCGCTCTAACATTTTATAATTATTAGGTCATTCAAGTGCTACATTATCGATTGAGAAGACAGCAACATCATTTCACCATCAGCTATAAAAATGATTTAATATTGTCAGTCTCAGTTCTGAACAATATATATTTATAGCTTTCCAGCAAAATGTCTGACTGCAAGAGGGTCATATCACTGCCTAGTTTAAACTAATACCAGATAACGCAGCCTGCCCAAATTATAACTCCTCATGTTATGCAGGTCCTGTGTTATACACAGAAAGACATATTAGCTGATTGTAGAATTCCTCCTGACTTGAAAAGCTATGAATCTAAGATACTTCATCTTTTCCCTGTCAGAAGAGCGTTTCAATAAAACATCCCAATACGAACATCCCAGGGTGACACAGATTGTTACATTTCAAACTCACATGACAAATTTAGGTGAAAACAACACGAGCTCTCAAGATTAAAAGTACAACTTCCAACCCATGAAATATACGTGTGATCTCTTAAGACAGCAAAGTTGTTTAGCCAGGGGCTGTTTTAAGTGTATGTGAAACTATCCTGTCAACAGTGTTTTCAGATAAATTCTGTAAGGAATAAACATTCCCATGCCTACACCCATCACCAACCACTTGTTGCATTAATGCAGGAATGCTTCTTGAATGCATTTTGGGGAAACAAGTCAGACACAGTATTCACCAGTATGGATGCCATGACAAGGAGATACTAATAAGATTACACTCTGATTTCACTGGCTTTTATGTTGGGGAGGCTCAGGGAGGTGTCAAATAAAAGATTTTTGCTCATGAAGTATTCACTGATGTCGATGCTGATGAACTCTCTTCCAGACTGACTGAGGCACAGGAGAATGTCCTTTCTCAGATGTAGTTTCAGAAACAGGGGCCAACAAGTGGTCTGACAGCTCTGCCATAGATTTTGCATTTAGGAGTCTCAATTGCTCCTGTTCTTTCCATTTTTGAAGGCAGCAGTCTAGAATAGAAGCTCTTCTCAGAGAAGAATCAGTGTAAGACACAATTATGAGAAGTCCAGTTGTATTGACTTTAAAAGAAAAGAATTCCTCATTCCAATAACTAGGGGCTAGGAAATTCCACAAATCCAGAAGCAAAACTAAGAAGTTAGCTAGATATTTTGAGATATTTGAGATGACAAATCAGTCTACAAATATCTTAGCCACAAGACACATTTTTTTAAAAATAGTATCAACAGAAAGGTAGAAATAAAATAGTCCAAAATACATTAGTCCAATTTGTTCAGCCATTCTCTGAGACAGATAATTCCTGCTTTGCACTTACCTTTAGATTAACTTTCATATTTTAGTATTTGGCAGCTCAACTTTCTGTTTCTAAAAGTAAAGCTAAAATCATCCAGAAAAGTTTGATTTTAACTTGGCCAAAGCAAAAAGTGTTTGCTTCCTAAAAATCCAAATTTGGATTGACAGTTTTTATGTGTGGACCTTATGGTATAAGGTATGTGTTGGAATTCTTATTCTGATTCTATGTAAAAAGATTATCATAGTTGGCTCAGCTGCCACTTTTATGTGTGCAAAAAGGAGCACCTTAAATAAACCACAGTTATACATGAGTTATTATCACTGTGACTGACACCAGTATTTGATCTAAGAATTAAAATAGGGCAAGCTCATCCAACTGACTGTAAAAATAAAAGGAGATGAGACCTGTTAAACTCATTGTTCTTGAAAGTCTAAAATCCTAATTGCTCTCTTTAGTAGGGAGGTAAATTCCAGATTTGGTTAATTTCATTTTTTATTACTTTTTAATCTGATGAATATGTTTTCATTTTTTTAAAAGCCTAAAAGATGGTTGATTTAATTTAATACGTATAAATTATACAGTAATATATAACATAATTAAAGTAAGTCTAACACACTGGTGATCTTTTTTAGAGATTCTAAGAGTTGCTCAGTTCAGCATTCTGTGGATGATTAATTTTCAGTGGTTACCTGGTCTAAAGTTGTGAGCTTTATAATATGAATTTATCATGTGGATCACCAGTCTTAATAAGTGGTAAAAGTGGTTCCATTAATTATCAATGGCTCTTAAAAGGAAACTATAATTAAGATACTTTAATGAAAGTGGATTTTTTTATTATTTTTTTTTATAGTTACAGTCTGCAGCTCCTATTCAAGCAAGCAAACAGGTAAACAGACAACAACAAAGAAAACCTCATCAAAAGTGGCTGTCACTTATTCAAAAGGGCAGGAATACCCCACTCTGTTTTCTTTTAAGTGTCATATTTCATGCTATTTAAAGTATTCTTGCATCACTCACTATCTTCAGGATTCTTGACCTTAGAGGAAAAAGATCTTACTCTGTTGACTTGCTAATAAATTCCCTTGAAAACACCCTTTGTGTTTGAGGCAATTTGGTTTCTTTACTGACTGTAATCTAAATTCTTCTTGAAAGTATGTCATTAGCTGCATGCCACTAAGGACTGCATACTTGCCCTTTCACCCATCAACCTGAAGCAAATGGTATTCTGTGAAGAGTCTTTTGATACGTAAGTATGTGATTATGTAATTCAAAAAGTATAATTTCCAATATTATTTTCATTGAGCTAAATGTAAGTAACTGGAACCGTGCTAAAACCATGACATTACAACCTGCTTTCTTATTAATATTTCCTCAAGACCCTTGACCACGCTGAGCTAAACTAGAGCTTTTTCTTTATCAGTCATTCAAAATAAGACACTCCACCTTATCTGTTGAAACTGCCAGAATATTTTTATAAACCTACCTCTTCCTTTTACAAAATTTTAAAAAAAATTGTAATAAAAATCACAACAAAAATATGCCAGAATTGGTACAACAGAACAGTGACACTCTTCAGTTCTTTTCTGCTGAGCTTCATGAGGTTGGCATGGGCCCGCCTCTCAGGCCCATTGAGCTGTAGACCACTACTCTTTGAGTGCTACCAGCCAGCTAGTTCCTTATCCACTGAGTGGTCCATCTGTCAAATGAATGTCTTTCCAATTTAGAGACCAAACCACAACATTCATGCTCACTGTAAATTCACAGAAGGGTTAGCAACTGGATTGTTATGAATGACATTTCATGAGAAGTTTCCATGGACAAGTATGAAATATGTTGACAAAGTAATCACATTGTTTTCTTCATGTTATCTGCATTTTTTATCTATTATTAGATTTAGAAATAGCCCTAGATATTCAAATTCAGTCTAAAGAAAAAATATTATTCTGCTTTTTTTCTATGTAATTTTGATACCATTATTTGACACCAGAAATTCCTGTTTTTGCAAAACATTTTGACTTTGAGAAATTTACAGCATTAAACTAAAAATTATTTTATGTTTTTTATGAAAAAATGAGACACCTCATACACTTGAGAATCAATAAATATCTTCTTCCCATTTCATCTCAAGTTAATATTTCCATTAGTACAATCAATAAAACAGCCTGGACATCATGTTAGGTAAACAGATCCTTATAATCAATAAATAAAAAAACTAAAACATACCAAAACCAAAACTTAGGACTACTTTTGGCCAGACATAACTGTCTCTATCTTTGTCAAGTAAAACATACCTGTAAAATAGTGAACACCTTCCTGAAGGCAGAGTAAAAAGTCAGTCCCAGGAATGTCTTCTTCTCCTAAAAGTAAACATTTACACCAGAATTAAAAGTACCATTTTTTCTGTCCCCCTGTATGCGTATTTTACAATTCTGAAGGGAATATCTGATTGATTTTTGTCTTAATTTCACCAGACCCTGGCAGAAATGGTGACTGGATGCACAGGAGTTGCTCAGAGGTTAAAGCTAGACAGATATTAATTTCTTCATTATTTTTTTAAAGCTATGCTTTTGAGTGGATTAATTTGAAAGACAATTGCATCTTCAGTTTAAACAAATTAGATGCAATTGCCAAGTATATCTTGTGCTCTCATAAAAAATAGACAGGTTACACTCTGCAGAAAAAGGGAGTCCAATGGGAACATCTGGGATGTCCACAGAGCATCCAACACCTTGGTGGAAAGAGCATCCATGTGGAAAAAAAGATATGATAGTCTACTCATTTTTTTTTTATTTATTTATTTATTAAAGATACACTTGCTTTATGTTCATTACCCCTGGGAAATGTGAAGTTGATTAAACAGGAGAGCCCTGTGGCAGACTGGAGAACTCTGATCAACAAATGAAAGCAGCTGGTGAGTGCATCCATCCACATCACTGTGCTGGGAAACAGATTTGTAAAGCCAGCTCGAGGCGGAGTGTAGTCCTCAGCAAGCAGGTCTGATTCTAGAGTCTTGCTCTCTGTCAGAGGCCATGTAGGACAAATGGAATAAGTCAGGCAATATGAGATTAACCTCAGTTTTGACCAGGTTTCTCAAGGATCTATCTCAAATGCCGTAGTGTTCAATATCAGAATTAACAAGCTGGAGCATAATAAACAGCGAGCCTGCTTACCAAGTACACAGATGTAAAAAGCTGAGAGGAACTCTGAGTGTGTTTCAGATAAAATTACATTTTAAAAATAAAAAAATTACTTGGACAAAACCAAATAAACTAACAAAAAACCCCAAACAACAACAGGAGGAACTTTGACATTCTACTTTCAGACAACAAAAGAGGGAAAAAGAGGATGGAGAATGGCTAATTAGTTAGTAGTACTTCAAGGAGCATCTGAAGGGTTTAAGAGGGACATTGTCATCATATGACAGATGACAGCAAACACTCTATTAGTGTTTATAAACTGCAGAATGCTTGTGATATAGAGTCAGGAAGCAGTGCTTAAACCCCACTAAGCACTGAGAATGCCTTAGTCTGAGCACGAGGTGGTTTCCACCACTGCTCTTCAGTAAGTTGGCCTAATTGAAGAAAAAAAAAAGCAAAGTGCAGGTCTAAAAAAGACACAAACAACAAAACAGAAAAAAACAACAACAACAACAACACAAAAACCCACAAGTTTGTTCAATCTACAAAAAAGAAAACTGAGATATATGAGAGAGAGGTTTTTGAGACAAAGGAAGCAATAACCCGTAATTCAAATCTATGGAGGCTAAGACAAGGAGTATGGAGAAGAATTCAGACTGGACATCAGGAAAAAATATTTTAATGCTACTATTGATTGCCTTGGGAATCTGTGGTGTTTTCATCACTAGGTGTCTTTTACATTAAGCTTGAAAACACCTATAAAAACAAAACAAACAAACAAACCCCAATCAAAACAAATAAAAAACAAAACCCACAACAAAAAAAAACAAAAACAAAACAACCCCAACAACCAGCAATAACTTATCCTGCCTTGGGTTCTTCTTTTCCCCGGATGATCCCTTGAATTCTTTTTCAGGCATGTGTTTTACTGATTCTATGACTTGAGAAAGCTTTCCAAGATATAATGGGCTTTTATTGCTACCGAGCTTTTCATCAGCTAGGTCTCATTAAATTAATTTTCTGAATTCATTAAGCTAATTCGGAAGCTCCCCTGGGAATTTTACTATCTCCTAATCTTTTTTCTGCAAATACCCTTTTACCAAAGGGTTCCTACCAGTACCACCTGTTTTCTCATGAGATATCTGTAACTGGTAATGTAGAAACAAAATGTTCTGAGGCAAATGAGAATAAGGAAAGGTCATTCTGGAAGTCAGAATCAGAGTTGCAGTATCTGGTATAAGGCATTAGGTATCAGGTACTGATTTCATTATTTGCAGTAATTATAAAAAATTAACCTGACTGCAGGTACTATAAGTAATATGCATTTCTGAGTAGTCTCTTGGGGTTTTTTTGTTTGGGTTTTTTTTTTGGTTGGTTGGGTTTTTTTGGTGTGTGTGTGGTTTTTTGATTGACTGCATGCTTCCTTGTCTGCTTCAGCACGGGAGAATACTACTGCAATCTGGCAAAAAACACACTTTTGAGTTCATGTGTGCATTGAATGCTTTCTGAGTGTCTGCAGCTGAACTCAGCAGAAATTATTATGCACCTGTGATGATACAACCTGATAATTCATGAAGCTCTTTGCTTCAAAAGAGGATGATGCTTTTTCTCTTCCTCTCTTCCTCAGCTTTTCACTTCATCTCCAACTTAGAATGTTAGCTCTAAAGATAAAGTTTTGAAACCCACTGCCATAAAGCAGGATTGAAGGGTACTTAAGACATTTAAATGTGCATACATATGTATCAATATTGCAACTGAAAGACATCGAGTTTTATTGTTACTTCAAGCAGTTACTCACTGTGGTAACCCTGCTATCTCTTGGTTTAATGAACTTAATCTTTAACCTACCAGTCATAATATTATATAACAGTGTTAGAAAGATAATACATGTTGCTGATAGTACAAGTGAGTAAACTAAGGCACATAAGACAAAGCTCTGATTAAAACTTCTTATGTTAAGAAAGGATTCAGTGATTCGAAGGGATCTGTGAGCTGTCTTGATTGAAGGAGTCAAAGATTTGTTAAGGCAGGAGAATCCTCTCTCTTCCAAAGTTGTCACAGCTGGACCTTTGCTTAGCATAATCATCCAACCCCAGCTGGTGGTAAATGTCAAAGCCCAAGATTAAGCAAATTGTAATAAAGATTCATCATATTGTCATAATGTAACGACCTATAACTGCCATTAAAACCTAGAATATATTCAAACACCTGAGGAGGCATCTAACATTGGTAGGGCCTCATCTGATTATTCAGCATTCAGTTGGGAACCAGCAAGTTCTCCAGCCCTATTCACCTTCCTTTCGTTGAGCTGTACTCAACTCTGCTGTTGCCAATGATTACACTCTTAAGTTCAAGTGACTTGATGAGGACTGTGAATTTATCCCAGTAGTAAGAATTTCCCTCAAGTACACGGCTCTACTCTGCAAGGAGGAGACGTCCATGATAAGTGTCCAGCTTCAGTCTACCATTACATTACTGCACGTTGATGTCAATGTAGTATTTAAGCTCAGCAGTAGATAAGCAGTGTGCACCAGCAAGAAAGCAATTTTATCCAAGTGTCTCCTTCTTCAGTTGAACAAGTAAACAAGTTCAAATGAGATTTTTTTTCCTTAGGCTATGTTGGGGATTTTTTCCCATTTCAACCTTGATTTAGGATGCTTACGGTCCTCCCTGAGAACTGTTTTAAATGTAGCCTAGATCTTAGAAAAATAATCACTTGTTTTTATTGATAAGAAGAGGAGCCAGAGCTATTATAGTTGATCCTAAAAAATAAAAGTGCTTTGAGAGCAGTTATAATCTTCACTCTTGAGAGATCAATGAATCTTGACAGAATGAAGCCTTTCTGGGAATCGGCTCTAATGAATTTTCCTAAGTTTCTCAACTGGCTCCTGCTAAAGAAAAGACACTGGAGTAAGGCAAGGTTTTCCTGTCTTCTTCTGCCCTGCTAACTGGTAGGAAGAGGAATCAGCCAAGGGGGCTACAGTTTCTGAGATAAGGGACTTAGTATCTTTCTTATGGGTTGCTGATATGGGCATCCTGATGTATTTTCCTCCCTTGCAAATGCTGAATTATCAGTATCAATGCTAAAATAATTTGACAAGTAGCAAAATCACTGTGTGTGTTTCAGGGCCATGTGATGAATTGTGAGAAAGCTTTTGTAGGTGTTAAGATTGAAACGCAATGAAGAAATGTTACTCAAATATTTGAACACTGAAGTGTTGCTCATGAAATATTGAATCATTATTCTGAATCTGCCACTAATTTTCTATGTTGCCTTGAGCAAGTCACCTAAATCTCTCTGTTCAGTTTTGTCTCCTTAAAATTGAGATACTAAAATTTTATTTTCTATTCTATGTAGCTATCTTTGATTAATTAGTTAATATCTGTAAAATCCTCCAAAATGTAAAGTGTTCTATAAGTATGATACATTGTTTAAGAAGAGATTTTAATGCATATATGACAAATTTCTCCAGTCAGTGCATTTGCTAGAGGAATAGATTAAATGCATAAATGAAGATTTTCAGAGAGTAAAAAAGAGCAAGGTTAGATACAACTTCAAGGAGGAAACTGGGATATAGATGGGATGAACTGGTGGAACATCACAGCTATCAGTATCAGGCATATTTGTGTCCTTTCTGTACTGTATACACTGTAGATCTATTGAAGTGCCAAAGGAAAATGATGTGGCAGGAATATACTAAAATGTGATTGCACTAAATGAAGAGTGGTGTCACTGTACAAAAAGGATAGTTGCATTTTGGAGGCATATTTTGAATCTATTTGAAAAACAGAGAGATAAAGTACTGGGATACAGCAGCTTGCAATAAGAAAACATAATAAATGAAAGGACAGAGAGCAAATAAAGAAAATATCACCTCATGGTCTTATGCCACAAACTGCTGAAAAATAAAACAATTACTGAACTCTGGGAAATAGAACACTAACATCAAATCATTAGTTAAATATACAAACACAAATCAAACAACCAAGAAGAGAAACTTTGAGACTGCAAAATGAGAATAATAAATATTTCACCAAAGGAAACTGCACTGAGAGTACATAGAAGATTTCATAGAGCAGAAAAGAAAAAGCAAATTCAGAAAGGTGATTATTGCAACAGACTCTCTCATGGCAATAGGTCATTCCTTTTTGGCATTTAAAGATGTACAACGTATTTTTACCAGTGTCATCAAGGATATCCTTACAGTATTGCCCAATACTATGGACAAAGCCTAATTATAAAGTATTTTGAGGAGAAGAATTCTGTAATTGTAATAGTTTGAGTGGAAATAATTATTTTAACAAAGACCCTTTTTTAAAAATTCAAATTATACTTGCAAGAATTAAAACAAATTAAGGTTCTCCAATAGAAATGCTCATTATAGTTTGAAATAGCAGCTAATTTATGTCCATAAATGTTTCAAATGGAAAGGTAAAACTCAAAGCAAACTTTTATTTAAATAACTGAAATAGAGTTTTATGATGGGTTATTTCTTGGGGTTTTTTTCCCAAAGAACCTGAGACACATGTATTTGAATCTCAATTTAGTAGAGAGACAACGTTCACCTTGTTGTTGTGAGTCTCCTGCAGTTGAGACTGAGAGTTAGGTAGGTAACTGAGAGAAGCTAAGTAGCCAAGCAGATGATGTATTTAGACATGGTAATTCTCTTTTCTCACACAATTCACTTAATGTAATAACAAATATCACTAAAAGACTTATTAACAAGGACATATATTAAGACACTGGAAGTGGGAATAAATTGTCATTTCCTGCTGTTCATTCCCCCTGCACAACTTTGATTTCTAATTATAGTTAAGCACTGAGGTAATGCTTGCACTGGCAGTCTGAACCAGCACTCTCATTTAGAGCCCAATCACTAGGTCTTTGGTTAGTCTCAGTACTCAATACACTACAATATTTCTTCAGTGGTCCCTGTGTCACGTCACCTGAGAATGGATTGGAGTCCTCCAGTGACATCTCCCTGATAATAATATGATCACTCACAAGGAACAAATCCCACACTGCTCCAGCAGCTTGGTGAGCTCTAAATGGCTTTTGTCTGGTGAAGAGCTTGATCATGTATTGAAATCCACCTCCCTTGGTAAGCCTGCCTAATGTCTGGCTAGTGTTCTAGATGTGAGGATGTCCTCTCCAACAGAATCATCATCGACATGGACCTGCAATACTGTCTTGTGAAATTAAGCACCATCTTAAATTCCTTGTGTAGCCTAAGGAGCAGCTGCTGTAAAGAACATTTCATTTTGTTAAGTTTGGTACATCTCAGATTGCTGTGAAGCATATCACTTTTCAAGATTGGAAACTACTGAGCCATATTCACTTGAGGACCTTGTTGAATGCTTGTAGGACCACCAACCTGGAGAGAAGATTTCTATTTTTGGAGATACTGCAGCTCTCAGATATCTGACTGAGTTGTGTTAGCAGCTTTGATTAGTTTATCAGTCTTTTGATGTCAGGTGATCATTCATGGAGGACAAGACATGAAATATTTTTTTATATTTCCATGTGTACCTAGATATAGTCTGTACAGTCACTATAAGTAGAGAAATAACAAGATTTGTTTTGAGTATTCTGAAAAAAGCCCCAAACTTCAAACACATAAAATAAAGAAAGAAGCAAACATAAGTTACTGATATTCCCTTCTTTCTATCTCTCCTCTTGTCAACATTTGAGTTTATGTCTAGAATGAAGTATGCAGGGTCTCACAGTATTAGAAAAAATCTTGACACATTGGAGGAAATTCAAGGAAAAGCAACATAAATTATTAAGGGGCTGAAAGGATTGACTTACAGTGCAAGATTAAAAGAAATAAATATGTATAACTTGCTAAGCAAGGCCTGGAAGGGGGAAGGGACATCTTAACTATCTACATATATTTGAAGACTATAAACTTTAAGGAGAGAGAGGAATTATTTAAGGTGGTATTAGTGTATAAACAAGATGAAATGAGATGTCCTACACATTAATGCTGGTAAAATTAAACCAGAAATAAATTTAAAGAAGGAATCCTAAACTGTACATTCTTTTGAAATCTAGAAGAACCATTAAGGGAGACATGGTTCTTCAGAGTTGTTAACAGCCTTCTTGTTTTGCCAAGAGGTGGGAAATGTGCATTCAAATCCCCTCAGCGTAAGAAACAGAAATTCAGTTTTTCCGAATTCCCAATGAGCTTTCACAGTGGTGGAATGTTTTTTCTATTGGTCTCTTTCTATCTCTTTTGTCCTCTCATGAGTTTTAAATGGTCTTTCAACTTAGAATGAAAACAAATGTTGAAATCTCTGTAGGGAGAGGGGGTTGCAGGTTTGGTTTGGTTTAGATTTTGTTTAGGGTTGTTATTTTTTTTAATTGAGTTGTTTTCTGTCTGGCCTGCACTGGATAATTTACCATAGAAAATGATCTTGCACTGACAAGGAAAGGGATGAGATGATCTAATAGGCTTATTTCCTCTGTAATGCCTATAGTTATGTGACAAGTTTTTTGGACAACAAAGGCTTCACATTCAGATAGTCATCAAAAAGCTCATAAAATAAAGCACAGAGATAAAATGTCAAAACATGTAGAGGGCTTTTTAGCGGGCAGTGGACATGTGAGCAATCCAGCCTTTCCTGTAAATATCGGGGCCCCGCCAAGCCCGTTTCTATGGTTACCAACTGAAAAAGTGAGCAGCGAAGTGAGCAGCGAAGTAAGCAACTTCCGGATGTGCCAAAGAAGGAAGTGAGGCGGAGAGTCATGACTGCACACGTGCACGCTAGGAACCAGTCATGCTTAGGTCGTGGCAGGCTTTATGAGAATTGACCAATGACAAGAGTGGTTTCGGACGCGTGGACACAGCAAGGGGCTATATAAGAAAGGTTGGCGGGTGAAATAAATTGGCAGTCACCTAATCACATTGATTCCTGTGTGTCTGTCCATGATGACCTCCCGCAAAAACAACCTAAAACTACCAGACTTTCAAGCACGTTTTTGTTTTTTTCCCTGTCTCCTCTACTCTTCCTTGGAAACGGCTCCAATTCCTTTGAACTGCTGGATTGTTTGTCAGTCATCAAAACTTCCATGTTCAGTTTTTTTAGCTAGAAATTAGACTTCTGAAGTTCTTCTAAATCAGACATACTTGAGTCATTAATGTAATTTTCTATTTCCATTTGTCAATAATGAAGAATAGATGGAGTAATATGAATATCATGGGATCAACACTGAAGTAAATTGTTACGTTACTTGAAAAAAGCTCTGGAAAAGAATTAATTCAAAGTCAACTATTAATGTATAAAGTTAAGTTGCCTGCTAGCTGGCACACCTGAAATAACAATTTCTAGTAGTAGTGCATCGTTCATCTTACAAATATAATTTCTCCAGACCAGGCATTTTAGGAATTGCTGATGGAGAGTTTACTTTCAAGTTGTATTAATGGCCTCTATTATTTTTGCTTACTAAAGTGGATCACTGGAAAATAATAAGTATAACATGTCCAGGGCTCTAATTGAAAACATTTAATGGAGTTTTTTCATGTGTTCTTTTTCCAGCAGTTAGTAAATACAAGTTTATGATAGTTCCATTCATGTGCCCCAAACCTCAAAGGCAAATGGAAGGCTTCTCAGTCTGAATCTATAAGCAGATAAAACACCTTTGCCAGCAAGAATTCATGTTGAATCTGTCAAGGTAGTGAATGTGTGTATAACCTGTAAAGCAAGAGAGAAACTAGTAATATTCCAAAGAGAGTAAGAGTTCTGAATGCTCATTGCAGCCCTAAAGTATTGGCTGTTGTGACTTAATCCAGTAAACCACAAACTATATATGAAACATCATGTGCTAGCTAGATATCCTTAGTATAGCCAAGTGGTAGACCCTGTCAGAGCAATCAGCTTCTCAAGGTACTCTAATGTTGGAAGGAAACTGGATTCTTCTAAAAATATTTAGCTTTTTCAGGGGGAAGTGCTGTGGTTTAACCCTTGCCAGAAGCTTGGCCATTCCCAAGGATGGGGGAGAGAATTGGAAGGGTAAAAGTTAGAAAACTCCTTGGTTGAGAAAAAGACAAAGCAAATGTTGTGCATGAAAGCAGAGCAAAATAAGGAAGTGATTCACTACTTCTTATTGGGGAACAAGTGTTCAGCCACATCCAGGAAAGCAGGGTTCCATCATTAATAACATCTACTTGGGAAGACAAACACTGTAACTATGAACGTCTACTCTTCCTCCTCCCCCCAAACTTTATTGCTGAGCACATCATCATAGGGTATGTGATATCTCTTTGATCAGCTGGGTTTAGCTGTCCCAGCTGTGCCCCTTCCCAACTTCTTGTGCACCTGCAGCCTACTCACTGACAGGGTGGTGTGAGAAGCAGAAAAGATCTTGACTCCTTATAAGAACCGCTCAGAAACAGCGAAAACAACAGTGTGTTATCAACACTGTTTTCAGCACAAATCCTAAACATATCACCATACCAGCTATTGTGAAGAAAATTAAGTCTATTCCAGCCAAAAGCAGTAGAGTGGAAGGGAGGAACACAGCTCTGACTTGCTGTAGTGAATTTTTTTTCATCATGAGGATAGTCAGGCTTTGGAACAAGCTACCCAGAGACATTTTCAAGACCTGACTTTAGAAAGTCTGGGTCAACAAGATTTGCTTTCATAGCTGACCCTACTTTGAGCAGGAATTTGGGCTAAAGACCTTCTGCTCTCCCTTCCAGCCTGAATTAATGCTTGGTTTTGTAGGAGTGGCTGAATTTGGCACCCCGATAGAGATGAGGCTGTTTCAGCTCAACATTCAGCCACTAGCAAGGCTGAACATCCACTCTCCATAGGCACACAGACAGAAATAAACAACATATATATATATATATATAAAGATATAAACCTGGCCAGCCACACAGATAACACAGGTAGAAATACAAACAGTGTTCATGAGAGCACAAAAAAGTGTTCCTGCTGTTCTTTTCTCTGGCTGATCAGGATAAAAGCCCATTAGTGGAAAATATATTGACATATATAGACATATAAACAATGTGGCTCCCTCTAGGAGTTGCCTTTGGACACTGTTTGTTTTGTGAGGTGGTAGCCTGAAAGCTTTAATACTTCCCTGGTGATGTTTTACATCTAAGCTACAACTTGATCAAAATGCAATAGGAAGCTGTGTAGTTGAATTTTGGATGCCAAGATCTGCATTAGTGAGCTGAGATTGGATGAACATGAGGCACAATTTTAACACTAAACCTCCCAAGAGGAAAAAAACAATAATCAAAAAAAGCACCAAACAAACAAATAAAAGCCTACCCTCCCATCCCATTATTAGTTCAGTCATACTGAAGCTAGAAGTGAAAGACAGCACAGGTTCAGGGTGGTTGTAACCTTTATATTTTGCCTCATTAACCCCTGAACCTGAATGGTGTTGAACTCTCTCTTACCTTCAAGTGTCTCCAGCAGACATTAAAATTACTCTGTAGTCACTGCTTCAGGAATATCTTTGATGGTTTTTATTTAACTTTCAAAGCAAATTTGAATCAATTCCAGACACTTACGGAACAGAGATACTCAATTTGTGAAGGTGTTTTCCTTTAAACTATATCAAGATGCATCTTTAAATGACTGCTTTACATTCTACTCTGGTGTGTACATTACACATTGTTTCATGTCTGAATCAATGTGCCAGTTGTTGCAGTTTTCTCACAATAGTTGGTAAAGACTTTAAAGATATTATCCTGGAGGAAAACAACTACATGATGCATCCTTTTTATATCTTACATGAGTGAATTTTGCAGCCTTCATTTTGTGGTTTAGCTTACAAATGTCGTTAATTGGTGACTCACAAAAGATTTGGAATGAATACATGTATATAAGGGTGAAATTATCAGTATAGATCTGTGGTTTTGCGTGTTAAAATCAATGTTATATCTATATATGTAGGTTATAACATGTGTATGTATATACTATATATATAACATACATATAATTAATGTTATAACAATATACAACTCTGTGTTAAAATGTTAAAATTAACTAATGAATTTTGAATCTTTTAATTTTCCATACTGTGGCTGCAATATATGCTTTCCCCAAATAACACATTATCTTATAATTATGCAGTACTTTTCATCCCTAAAAATCAACAGAGGCCTATTTCTCAGTTTCACAGAAGCCATTTAACATTTCATGGCAATATAATGGACCATTTGGTGGGCACAACTTCATTTTATTCTCGTTTTCAGACACCTTTGAACTGTCACAGATGTATAATCTAGCCTTTGTGTGACCAGAAATCACAGCCAGGACTGTCATTACAAGAATCACTCTGTGATCACTGGGCCTCCGCATGTTGCATGCCTCTTAGGGGAGTCAGGGAATGGATATTAGATATAAAAGGTAAAAAGATACCTTTACAAAATGTAATATCTTTTATCAGGATTCATTGGAAAACCCATTCCTTCTAAAAAAAGGTTGTATTCAATTTTATTAAATACTACTAAATTATTCAGCAACAAAATTGGAAGGCCTCAGTGAAGGAAAATGTACCTGTTGCAGACACTAAGGAACATGTTGTGACTCTGCAAGTTTTAGTCTAAAAAGATATATAAGCTAAGACTGAAGGAATTATGTCTACTTGCCAAGTGGCTACTGAGAGGGCCACTAGAACAGGTTCCTCCACAAGATACTGACTGCTACAGTCACTCATACAACAGAAAAAATACCCTAAATGCATATGGTTCTTGGAGCCACCTGAGAAACTACTAATCTACCACCCATTCACACCCTGTTGATCAGGCTGAACTGAAGGCAGCGACTGTTCTAAGGCACTGACTAAAGCAGCAGAGGTCAAAAGAGAGATTTCTTTCAAGAAAGATATTGGCTGGGGCTAATGCCGGTTCTCCACCTTCTCTACAGATCCACTTTGCCAAAAAAAAAGACTATTCCCCCATCACAACTTCAATGGCATTCCCTTTCACTAGAAGTCCATACTCTCAGAGAGCCATGTCCCCCTCTCAGAGATAAAATATCCTAATGCTCTTATCAGGGCCATGAACCACACTGAAAGATATGGCACTAGGAGGAAAAGGCAGTTATCAACCTGTTTGCAAAAAAATCTGCTTAATTAGACATCTCCTGATAGCAGGGATCCCCTGTATTCACAAAGAACATTGCTCATGCTTGGTGATGTTTTAAGTACATGAATATGTATG
Source organism: Apus apus (assembly GCF_020740795.1). Classification (NCBI taxonomy): domain Eukaryota; kingdom Metazoa; phylum Chordata; class Aves; order Apodiformes; family Apodidae; genus Apus; species Apus apus. The sequence goes on along the minus strand of NC_067284.1, from coordinate 111,886,448 downwards.
GTAAAGCCATGACCTTCTTTTTAATCCTTCATGAAACTTCTCTGCCTTCCTCAGTCACACACCCAGGCCAAAAGTAATACAGTACCAACAAAATAATCAGCTCAAAAGTTTATGAGATATATGTTTTTCCCCTCCTTCGAAGGATATGACCTCCCTACCCTTAATCATCTTTCCTACGAGTTCTCTTCCGTGAATGATAGACTGTTGTTAATATTAAAAACTGCAACTGATTAAATCTCAGCAGGAGCAACCACCAAGTTTTAAATCTCAGGGACTCTAGACTAAGCACCAAAGTCAAATAGCATTGCTTTGGATTAAAACTGCTACATGTGAGATCATAATACAGAGCACCAAAGCACTAAACACCTTGATTTTATATCTTAGTACTTCATCTTATGCCCACCTAGGAGCCAAATGCCACCTTTCAAAGCAACAATACTTCTTGCAGACTTTCTTTAAAAGACTCCTGCCTTTGTCCTAGTCTAATCACACTCAAGTTCACATCAGATACAGGCATTGAGATGTCTGCGTCTTTCTGGTCTTTGTAAATGTGTTTTGATTTTTTTTTTCTTATTCTAAAATCTTAAGTGCATCATTAAAATTCTACTGTGCTAGGAAATGTCACCAGTGAAAGTTTGTCAGTCTGCTATTAGGTTTATGTTTTAGGATGGCATTGAAAAAACTTTCTTGATTATAGTAAGATAAAGTCTCCAGACAATTTATGTTAATTTTTTTTAATGGAAGGGAAGTTTGCAACACAGTGGTTATTAAAACAGGGAAACTCATCCAGCCTCTTAGTAGATTAGATAAGGAAGTCATTTTGCTTAGAGCAACAAATTTGAAATCTCTTAATTTTCTTTCCCGTTCATGTGACTCTAGCAGTTTAGATAAAACAAGCAGTTAAAGGAGATGATGAGTATCAGATCTCAAGTTAATATAAAGTAAATTGAATTCTGAAGCACCTCTTCTCTTTCTAACTTTGCTACAGGTGTCAAGGTTCACTTTGTGAATAGCTTCACTTATTTAGCAACATTGCAAAGGTCCCAAAATAAGTTAGATGGAGATAAACTTAAATAAACAGCTTTCAGCTTGACAGATTTTCTGCCCCAAACAAACCTGCAGTACACTTCAGATTCACATTTGGCTTTTAATGAAAATTCACATTATAAATCACCATCACCGTTTTCCTTACCCAACAGCATTTTCCTATTTTCAACTATTTGGTTCATTGGCATCCATACTCCAGGAAACCTCCCAGTAGAGGTGCCTTATTCAAACCATGCTGTGGACAACTGAAACTCTTTGATTGACAGTCATGGGTTTTGGTCAGGCCAGCTTTAAACACTGCACGTCTGTGCTCAGCACAGGCAGATCTGGGATTGTGCATAGAAATGTGTCCAAAGCTACTTGGTGGGGTATTATAAGGCTGGTTTTACACTGTCCTATAAAACTCAGTGAATTCATATCTAATGATAAATTCAAATTAGCACTTGAATATCCATTTTCTCTTCAAGGCTCACCAAAAACATCTTGGAAAGAAAGGCTTTATTTTCTAGCTTCAAAGGGTGAGGAAAAAAGCCCAAGGAGCTATATTTATTAGATAGAGGATAGCCCATGAGTTAGGCAAAGCTCTGAATTTGATTCAATTTGCTGGGTTTTGGTCGTGGTTTGTTGTTTCTTTGTTTTGTTCTGACACACTGAAGAGAATACATTTCCTTCCATCTTTGTTATTCATAGTTCTGTTCTTTTTATTCATATATTTGTAATAGTCTGTGGATATGAATCGTATGAATTTGATTGTATTCAGAAATTTGGCTATGTGAGCTATATAAAAGCAATTAGTGGGTCAAAACTGGGACTGCAGCAACCTGCAGAAACAGAAAGGAAGAGGGACCTGCATCTGTATTATCTTTCCATATGCCTCATTATTCTGCTGGGGATCTCCCTTCCATAATATTTTCATCTTGTTGCAATCACCGTGGTGATGGTCATATCATTGCAATTCCCTCAGTGACTGAATGACCAAGGTCTGTGACTGGTCCTCCAAGTCATACAGCATTGTTTATATCTCTAACTATTTCTATAAATAAGAGGAACATGTTGGAATTTTGCTCTCTTAAGGAAGCAGTCATCTGAGGCAGGATAGGAGACCAAGTCTTGAGAATATCAGATGTGGTGGCCTGAGGCTGGACAGTGTCTAAGTCCCCAGCCAGCTGTTCACTTTCCCCCCTCCCTCATCTCCATGGGGAAGAGCAAAAGTGAGAAAACTGGGTCAAGATAAAGGCAGTTTAGTTAGTGAAGCAAAGCTGAGCATGCAAGTCAGGCAAATTAAGAAGTTCAGTCACTTCTTCCAATCAGCGACTAGATGTCCAGCTGCTTGCTGGAAAGCAGGACCTCACCATAAGCAATGATTCCTGGGGAAGACAAGTGCCAGGACCCCCAAACCTTCCCCTTCTTGATCCTTTCCCTCAGTTTTTATTATGGAGAATGATGTCATATGGCATGCAATATGCCTCTGTCCAGTTTGGGTCACTCGTCCCAGCTTTGTCCTCTCCTGACTTTAAATACAGCCTACCTGCTGGGGGGGAAGATAACTTTGACACTGTTAAAACACTGCAGAGCAATAGGCAAGACAGTGGTGTGTTATCAACACTGTTTAAGTCACAAACTCAACACACAGCACCATATGGGATGCCATGAAGAAAGTGAACTCCACCCCAGCCAGATGCAGCACATAAGTTTACAAACGAATGATTCAAAATGGTAGCTTTCAGCCTTGTACACAGGAGCTTGATTGTCTTTGTTGTTTAATTCTTCAAGTGGTCACATAGTTTGTTAGCCAAAACTGCTTCTCAACAGTACCTGGCCATAGCTCAGAGGTGAGCACAACCCAGGGACCAGCCTCAGTAGGCAGTTTGGATGTAAGCATCCTGTTTTGGAGACAAAGAGAAGGTAGCATCATGTGTGTGGTCTCAGGGACAGACAATGGACTCTAGTTCTGATTAATTTTGCCATGCAAAGAAACCTGTAAGAGCTGACCTCCCTTTTATCTGCATATATTATCTTGCAAATATTTGGATTTATTTTTTAAAAAAAAATTAATCTTTTAATAATAATAACAAAATAACTGAGGAGGAAGACATAAACCACTTAGACCCAAATTTACTGGCAGTGCAGAGAAAGGTACCTTTGATTACCTTTTGTCACCATTTATACATGGTAATTATATTTGCATTTACAGTCCTGTTTGAAAAGGGCACTGTCACATATCTTTGCCCATCTTGCTTGATTAATTGCCTCACTGTCAAGATGTTAACCAAGGATTTGGGTACTGTGTTTTTCTGTCACTGATCTGATATTTCTTCTGTTAAGTTAGTATAACTTTTTGTTACAGTGTTTCTGTGATCTTACTCAGAATCTTACTAAAGGCATCTAATGTTATATCATCAGGAAGATCCTTCCCTCTTCAGATATAAGGCAACTAACCCTTTTTCTTAGTTCAGCTGATACAGCTGGGAGAAAACAAACTATCATTTGGACACCTGGATGTATATGACATGTAAGTCCCTGACTTGTATGGATATATTTTTTGCTTAAATTCAAATGTTCTCTTCATACTGTTATCTTCTCCTATTTTTATCCAAGTGGGAAACAAGATTATTATCCTAAATATAAGGAAACAAACAAACAAACAAAACCCAACAACCCTCAATACAATATCCAAATCAGACTTGACTTAAAATATGAGAATGGCTTTATTAAAAGAAAAATACAACAAAGATTATAATTGTTAGCTTGGGCTCTTCTGTTGTAAGACTGTGACATGTTCTTCAGTTACTGATATCCCATTAGCATTTCTAATTGTCTCTTTTATTATTATTATTTGTTATTCAGGCAGTACCACCTTCTCCACACCCCATGGTCATAGACAAGCTTCATATTGTGCTAAGCACTGTATAAGCGGAGCAAAACAAATGTTTCCCTGTACCAAAATCATGACAATCCCAATGTTCACACATAAGTATGGATACAGAGCCTTCTACAGAGCTTTACATACTGAAAACAATGGTGTTTTGTCAGGGGTTTTCTTCTGTGTTGTATTCTCAAAAAGACAATCAATTACAAAGTTCTTTGTTAATCCCTTAAGTCATAGGTGAAGCCTGACAAAGATTTTCAAGATGAGAACATTACTAAACTAATAACAGTAATGGAAAAATGTCTCAGCGTTAATGCTGAGGAGATAATCTTCCTGGTTTTCAGTTTTAAGTCATTTAACATGGGAGGTAAAGTGCTCTGCTCAGAATACAAATACAAAATATTTAGCCTTCAGTCCACAGGTGAAGAATTTAATATAAATTTTCCATCCGTCCATTGGTGTGGAATTTGAGTTTCTATTCTGTCACGGAAGCCACTCCAGTTTAAAAAGTGCACATCTGGGCAAAACCACAGTTTATCTTAGCACCTTAAAGGCTTAGGAAAAGTGTGAGAATGCCAGATTTGGAGTCAGAAAGCAGGGATAGACTCACCATACAAGTACAGCAATGAGTTGCCATGGACAATGCAAGTGGACCTGTAGAACTGCACTTGTTACAGACGAGTCTGACTTAGAGAGAGGAGGGAAAAAACCCTAGTTCACTACAGACACCACATAAACAGCAACAAAAGGAAAAGCTTCTTATCAATCATCTGTGGCTAGTGCTGGGTTTGTTGGAAAGCTTACATCTTTCCTAGTACATGAAGGAGAACTAAGTCTGAGATCTGACTCCCCAGCTGACAGCCTTGAAGAATGATGAATCTGAGATGTGAGCACTTATCTTCCAGGACAAGACTTGCTAATTTAACACTTTTGTAAATATTTTTTCCCTTAAAATAAGAACAAGGAATTTAAGCATGGTCCAAATTTTTACTTACTCTTTTTGGTTTGCTTTATACTGCCTAAATAATTCTAAATACCACAAAATCTGCTACTGTTGGGATCTCTTCACTCCCTAAAAAACAGCTACATTTTGAAGCCAGAAACATTTTAATGCTTCTCTTTAGAAATGTGTACATAAAATTTAAGCAGCATTAATACATAGGGATAGTTTGACCGAGTTAATTTCACTCCTGCAAAGAGATTTATGAAATCAAAGTTCCCTAGGACTCATTTTCTGCTTATATAGAAACTTCATTAAAAATGATGAATGATTTATAAAATATGAAAAGATGAGAAGAAAAATATCTGTATCAAATATCTGTATCTTTCTCCCACAGCTTCATCTATGCACTTAAGTGCATCACTTTCCACATCCCTGTGACTTTTCTGTTATTTTTAGCATCTCAAGAGATGCTTAGAAGCTACTTAATTCTGCAGCGATTAAAGACCACTTTACAAAATATTATCAGTAAACAAGGTTAAATTTAGAAGTCAAAAGGAAAACCAAGTAAACAAACAAAAAACCAATATTTTTGATAAAGTAACAACATTCTCATGAAGTCAAATAGCAATTTTCCTGAGTTGTGTACATGATAGAAAAACTAATGCATAATTATTCCCCAAAATACTGTTCACTGAAACATAATCATCAGATCTAGATCATCAAAGACAATTTTTCATAACATCTAAGACAATTAAAATCACAATCTCAAAAATAGAATCACCAGCTACTTAGCACTTTTGAATTTGAAATATAAGTTGGAATATTTTTATTCTGCAGGAGCTTCTTCAGACTTTGAGTAGGTCATTATTTCATCTTTTAATTAAACATCTCACTATCACTTGCAGTTGAGTGGGAAAAAGGTGCCATGTATAAAGGCATTATGTGAAAAAAGCCCACCTATAAATCACAGAATAACTGAGGTTGAAAGGTTCATTTGGACATCATCTAGTTCAAATCTTTTTGGCCCATAGCAGGTGAAACCAAAACAGGTTGCACAGGACAGTGTCCAATGAGGTATTGAATATGACCAAAGATGGAGAATCAACAACCTCTTTAGGCAACCAGTTCCAGTGTCTGACTAACCTACCAGTAAAGAAAGTGGTTTATTATTTTTACATTGAATACTTAAATTTAAATTTGTACACATTGCCTTGTCATTGTACTGGGCACTGCTGAGACGGTTTGTCTTCTTTACTCTCCCTGATAGGATTTCTGCATTGGCAAGACCTCCCTGAGTCTTCTTTTCTCCAGGCTAAAGAATCTCAGATATCGCAGCCTCTCCTTGTAGGTCAGATGCTTCACTACCTTCGTCATCTTCCTGAGCCTTTACTGGACTTTTCCAGCGTGCCTCCATCTCTCTTGTACTGGAGTGACCAGAAATGGACTTAGAACTCCAGATGGATCTTGTCAGGACTAGCTAGAGGGGAAGGATCACCTTCCTTGACCTGCTGGTAATGCTCTGTTTTCTGCAGCCCAGGAGGCTTTTGGGCTTCTTTACTGCAAGAGCACATCACTGACACATGGTCAGCTTGTTGCCCCAGCAGAATCCTCTCAGTTCTTCTCTTCAGAGCTGGTTTCCAGCTGGTTGGCCCCAGTCTGTATGGATGTGTGTCATTCTTCCTTCCTAGGTGCAGGACTTGTCATTTCCTTTCACTGAACATGAGGAGTGTTGGCCCATTTCTCCAACCTGGGACTGACAGGATCCCCCATCTTATTTACCAAGCCATTCCTCTCAGTTTTGTATCATCTGCAAACTTGCTGAGACTGCACTGGGTGCCATCAGCCACCTCGTTAATGAAGAGGTTACACAGGACTGGCCACAGTACTAACGTCTGAGTAGAGCACCAGTGACTGACTGTCCTCCAGCTGGACCACACCATTATTTTTTGAGATGTAACTGCAGAAGTCTAAAGAAAGGTGATCATCTGGAAATGCTTCCATTTCTTGAATGTATAATGCTTCGAGATGCTGTATATCTGAATTCACTTTAATAATCTTAGTCCATACGTAAAATAAAAGAGAAAAAAGCCCAAATTCAGTCCATAATATTATAATTATTTCTCTAAATTGTTCCAGATTTATTTCTTTTGGAATGTTTAGTTCAAAAGTCATGCTAAGCCCATAGCATGTGGAGAACAAACAAGTCCAACAAGTAGTTTATATGTGAAATGAGAACATGAAAGTGGAGGAAACTGCAAGCCATCTAGATTCAGGATATTCTACTATTCCAACCATTCCTAATAATCATTTTTCCAGTAGATCTGACTTTAAGTCTACTTTTCAGGTTGCATTTGTTAGTAAATACAAACCCTTTAAAAACAGACAGAAGACATCTGTGCGAAATTAACGTATGTGCTTTCAATGTCTGCTCCAAAAAGCATGAAGAGTTTGACCTACAAATAAACAAGAAAAGTATCCCCCTCCAGATGTCCAAATATTGCTCCTTAAAGCCACTGTCTCCATCCTGCCCACGTTTCTTTCCCCATAGGCACAGTAAAAGAAACAGGAATTCATCTAGTGCTGAAATTGAATTCAAATGGATGTTTATTAGAGATGTCAAAATATCCACACCTAGTTTTTTCTTTAAAATATTTGTCTGTTTCATTATAGACATGCCACCAAAAATGGCAGAACTAATCTTCCTCCCAACATTGAAAACAGCTCTGCTGGGAACCTCTTGACACCTCCAGGCAGCATAAGACTCCCAAAGCAATTTTAATACTGGTAAACTTCAGGTGAACATCCAAACCATCAGGTATAAAGCTGACTCATACATGAGCTGAAGCATGTTTGAGATTTATTTTTATTTTACAGCTCCTGGAGTAAGACAATTATACCAGCACCGAAGTGTTTGAAAGGCACTCTTCATACCTGATGCTGAACTGCAGCAAGCTCAACAAACTTCAGGTGAAATCAATGTGGTAGTGGAGTAGTCATCAATCTACCCCTTACTTGTTTAATCCAGGCCAAGTTTTAGACAGATTACAGGTGGTGACACTGCATACTAACATAGGAATTATCAGTGTCTGGAAGCTGGAGAAGCAGGGAGAGGTTTTATTGCGTACAAGCAGGGGAATGGCTCTAGTAAAGAACAGTGACTACTTTCCATGTGCATCTGAAGGGAAACTCACGTATCTTGCAGTGAATAAACTGAGAAGGAAGGAACTTGCAGGCAGAAGAAATCCACTGTGTGCAGTTAACAGAGATGCACAGGCACAGAAGGGGATGTTCTGCCATCTCCTTTGCGTCTGACTGGATGACATGCAATGTACTTCATTTTAAGGTACTTGGAAATTATAGGACTTCTTCCAGTAAAAATTACCCTTTCCCCTTCTACCCAAAAATGCTTTGAGTGTGTAGAATTTCTAAGGATCCTATGAAAAGGAAAAATGGAGAAGAATGGGATTTTGAGGATAGGAAGGAGAGGGATAAGAAAATAAAAGGAAAAAGGAGAATGAGTTAGTGATCTATATACATTCATGTGGGTTTCCCACAACAAACCCGGCTGTTGGTTTCCTTTGTTCATGTATCTGTTGTGATCCTTGTGAAGTTTGATTTTTGTCTTAAGAAGTTACTGTTTCATGACTGATGTCTTCAGCAGAATTCGTGCTGACTGATAGGCAAGCTTGGCCTGAGGCCTGACAAATCTTTATACTGCCAATCAATGCCAGGCATTGCATGGTGATTAAAAGGAATAAAACTGTGTTTATTCTAGAGCTTAAATACATGATGAAGATGGAGCTTTCTAAAGCTACTCAGTAACATGAAAATTCGGCCATATAATGAGTTATGGTTTTACTCATTTTTACTGTTTGTTACCACATGGTCAAAATATCTGGCATCTCACAAAGATATTTTAAGTAGCACATTAATTCTTTTTTATTTTTGATTCAGAGGATATGGTTTGACCAGCCTGATCAAAATATCAGGCTGATGATTAAGATCAAAATTTGCAAAGTACTTTTATGAGAATTCCTCTTCCCAAAATCTACTGTGGTTTTGTACTTCTGTATTAGCTAACATTCTTTTAATAAGACTTTTCTCTTGAAAATATTTGATGCTGCTCTCAAACCAGAATGTTGAGGTAGAAAACAAATTCATCATGACCAGCAGACTCTAAAGAAAAGTGAAATACAGACGACAGCCTGTATTAAGTAGCTGTAAATATTTGGTTTAAAACAACAAGCCGAATAAATAAACAAATTGGAAACAAAACCACAGCATGTATTTTTTTGCCTGTTGTGATTCTAATCATAGTAATCATGGAACTTGTGTATGTAGTTAGGACCTGAGTGATCAGCTTTAGCTCCCATGCTTGGATCACAGATCTGAAAGTAGAAGTGGATTTTTCTGATTTTCCCAGTCTTTCTATTTCTAAACAAATGGCAGTATCAGCCCCTCCTCCCCACCTCCCCCTATTCCTTCCCCCCAAACCTGGGATTCCCAATCAGAAAGGTGCTGCAGTCTCTCAAGCCGTGTGTATCTACTCCAGTACACGTTATTTTGGTACCATAGTGGAGATCACTCTGCTTTTAGCATCTCACTAGCCTCTGTCCATAATACAGCACATGCAGACCTCAAACCATATGTTCAGCAACTGTAAACTCATTTGATTCTATTGCCTTTGATGAATACATGTTAACCAATAGTGCAATAAATAAACAAGAAAAATGCAATGGTGAGAACATGACTTCTGACCCCCGTGGTTTCAGGACACACAGCAACTGTGATTAAGGAAATCAGAGACTTTGGAGAGCTTCTTATGAAATAAATAAAAGGAAAACAGCTGAGAATGATGCAGGAATATCAATGAAGGAAATGTGTGAAAACCTGATAAGGAAAAGGAAACATCAACACCGAGTTATTGCCAATGAACTAAATCATTAACAAAGGTTATATTCAACACCTCTCTTTCCCCTCTCCCTCCTGAAATGTTACTGTTTGGCTGAGATGCTGAAGGTAGAAGCCTTGGAAGCTGTAAGTAGAGTACTGAAATAAAACAGTTCAGGTCATAAACAGGATGACTGTCATCTAGTCTGAGAACAAATGGGACAGATCTTTTTGAGTGACAGTCCTCTTCTTAGTCCTGCTTCACTCAGACATTCAGAAAGCTGCTAGGATTGTTCCCAGTAGATCAATGTGAATCATTTTCCCTCCCTTTTTTTCATCATTTCCAGCCTCCTTTTTCCTCTTGGCTCAAGCACACCTCAGATGAGCAACATTGCCTGCTTACATGTGTCTTACATGTACATTGATTACTAAAAATGATCAAGTATATTTAGAATTTGAAATTAGGCAGCTGAATAAAAGTCTTAAATTTTTATGCATCTGGCTTTTGGCATGGTGTCCACTGAACACCTTGATTTTGCATTGGGACTGAAAATGAATAAGGTAATTCTTTCAGCAGTGAAGAAAGTCAAGTATTAAATTACACAGGTAATCCTTGCCCTTCCATTTATAAAAGCAGATAGACCCAGTTTATGTGTTTCATTCATAAACACGTCAGTTTGTGAGCAATTGTTGGAACTGCTCTGGTCTCTGTGGAATGGTAGATAATAATATTTACCTTTTTTATAAAGAAAAGCATATTAAACATGTTGTCAAATCTAGTAACTATAGCATTCTGCTACTAATACTGAGAATGTAGATTATTTATGTTTAAAGCCATCATAGCTTGCCAGATTGGCAGATGAGTTTGGTGGTTTGGATACTTACCTAAAAGCTTGGACATGTCTCTGAATTTCATCCAAAGAATTAATTTCTTCAAATTGAAACATTTGGTTAGAAATGTTTCATTAACAGGTTCTCTTGCACAGCATCTGCTATTTTCTGCACTCAATCTGGCTTGAAAGACACAGAGAACAATGAAAGTTCCACTTGTTACTAACTAGGGTTGTTGGTATAATGTCAGTTGCATCAGTCCAACCAGGAGAAGACTCTGCTGTGGATGAAGGTGCCATGCTGTGTCCAGCATTATCCTGAAGTGGAGTGCAAGTACAGAATATTAGGCCAGCTTCAAACATCCTTCAAGTCAATATAACTTTCTATGGTCCAAGAGGAGAAGAATGTGGTCTTAGCTTGTGTTCCCTGTAAGTGAAGGGTTTCCAGTATGTTGTGTTTTTTTTTTCTGGTTCCAGATTCTCCTTCTGATTCAATAATGAAGAATCACTATTTTGAAGTGAAGATACTACCAGAGAGTATATCTCTGCTGAAGCAGATGACTATTTTGCTGTCAGGGGGCAGGATTTCACAAGTAAAGGTCCTTTTAACATACAAATTAAAGTTCTTAATAATGGCTTAAACTGATTATTTTTAAAATACAGAACAAACCATATTGCAGCAAAATCTTTGTATACTGGATCAACTTTATTATAAATTAATTATCATTTTGTTTCCTAATCTTCCCAGGTGGCAAACAGAAATAAATAAAAGAAATTAATAATACTGGAAATCAGTCTTCTTTACATTGTTGTATCTTCACTGGATTAAAGACAAGTACCTTGGCATTACAATAATGTTGTGAAATGCAGAATCAAGCCCTTTGAAAAAAAAAAAATCTCAGAACTTTAATTATAATGAAGTTTTACTAGTAACCCCCCTGACAATAGACATCCTCTTTGGTTTTGCTCAGGATTTAGTTGTTGAATACCCTCATAATCCTCTCAGTGCCTTTTCTTTTAAGCAGTGCCATTTGTCCTGAATAAAACTGTTTGCTGTCATATACTAGCAAGGATAAAATGCAGCACTTAAAATGTGCTTCATATTTTCTAGCATAGTGCTGCTGGGGATATAATGGCCTTGTTGAGTTTTGTAAGTTGAGGTAATCATAGAATCATGGAATCATTAAGGTTGGAAGGGACCTTAAAGATCATCTAGTTCCAACTCCCCTGCCATGAGCAGGGAACCCCACCACTAGACCAAGTTGCACAAAACCTCATCCAGCCTGACCTTAAAAGTCTTCAGGGATGGGGCATCAACAACCTCCCTGGGCAACCCATTCCAGTTCCTCACCACCCTTATAGTGAAGAATTTCTTTAATATAAAGCTATTATGACTGGAAAAAATAATGTGGGTGTGGTGGGTAGGAGTTTCTTACACACTATCTCAACTCAGTAACTATTCAGATCTATGAACTGTGGACAAAATTACATTTATAAGCAAAACCTAAACATGTATCTCCCTTTTGAACTTCCCACATGCATGACTGTGGAGCTGTGCTGGAGAGGCAGATGCCACAATCAGCTCAACCCAGCTAAAAGATGGAAATTAAAAGGGGATGGGGAAATCAAGGCCTGGTGTTGCACACATCTGCAAATCAAGGGAGATGCAGCCTATGAAATCCTCTGAGCCAAATGGACAAAAGGGTTTGCAGCCAGAAATGTTTTTCCCTACACCAATTATCAGGTGGTCTAATAGAAGCATTTCATTATCAAAGCACTGTACAAGCATAAATCAATGTTTTAATAAACCAATATATCAGTCTCTTCTTGTTTCCCATGTCTGTGCTTCACAGCTTGGTCGTAAAACTAGTAGTTAGGAACAGACACTTCCTCCCTTCATTACTTCAGTCTTTAGCTATTTCCAAATTATAACAAAAGCATTATCATATGCAGCTTGTAAATTCAGTCCTGAAGGTCTTTTATCAATATACTGAGATCAGAATGGATCATTGGACTGCATGGGTATTACCATTCTCATCTCTATGATCCCTAACCAAGAACACTTACATTTCTTAGTCCATTAATATCTAAAAATACTGTTGTGTTTTTGTTGTGGTTTTTTTTTCAGAAGAAAGGGGAGGAACGATTCAGTCAAACAAGTAGCACTTTCAATATTGCAACTGAAGTACTTACCCACATGACTTTGCAAGCTGTGAATAATAAAGGAGGAAGAGACTTACAGCTGGAGTACATGGTCCTGCCCTGAAAAAAAAATTTAAAAATCCTATCTAAAAGAAGAAATATTTGCAAGGGAGTTACAGGACATCTTTGTTGCAAAGCCCAGGTCATAATTTCATATGTTTCTTTATCAAACTTTTCAACATACACATGCATACACACACATTGGCATTGAGCTTCAGTAGAATTATCTACTTCAGATTGATTTATTTATTTATTTGGTCCCAGTTAACCATGGATTCATTCAGATTTCATGTTTCTGGTCACTTTATCTAGAAGAACTTGCACATTGGATGAACTGTTTATCTAGGAGGGACACACTTGAAAGGCCACAAGAAAAACTTTAGAAGTACCATATGTTATAAGCAATAAGCCAGAAGAAGTAAGGAACATCTATAAGAATCTGAAGAATCAAAAGATTAGATACACATTAATACAGGTTTTTAAATGATAACTGAAATATGTAAATAAAAATTATAGGGATCATTGAACCAGTTCTTCCATATCACTATGAAAATGCATCCAGTTGTGTCTGAGAATCCCATGGGATTCTCAAACAGGATGATCATGGTCATTGGGACCATTATGTATACACCCACAAGTGTTATAGTTATCAAGCTACTGAAGACAAAGAAGTGGGGATCTCTCTGACTCTCTTCTAGCTTTAATAGAAAGTACTCCCTTAATTTAAGAAATTCAGCAAGTTCTTCCTACTTTATAATTTGAAGCTGAACAGACCCCCAGTGAGGATAAGGTAACTGAAACCCACCTGAGAAGCCCAATAACAATACTGGAAGCTTAGACACCAGGTTGTATCTAGACATCAACCTGGTGAATGCCTCAATTAATCTGAAGTTGAATCCTACTGCTTCTGCAGAGGTCTGGCGTAGTTTCAGATTATCTTCTGATCCTTCTTTCCAGTAATGTTTCTGTCTACACATTGAGAGTAAACTTGGCTTAAACTCAATTGCAATTAGATAGAAAATTAGATATGAAGACTAGTAATTTTGTTTCAACATAAAAGGCAATATGCCTGAAAGGGAAATGAAACCTTAAAGAAAATTAATTAATTAAGTAAGATTATTAGCCAGCACGAATATTTGGGACACAATCTTCTTCCTAACAAGTAACGGATCTTCCCACATGAGTTCACGTGGGTTAAGTTTAACTGATAGCCTAGATTCAGGTGGTGTATCAGTACTTCAAGGTTTCCCCCCTGTGTAATGCTTTTGTAAGAATGTAATAACTTCATTTGGTCACAACTTTTCTATTTTTATTTCATATAGGAAACTTCTTCCTTTTGTATTTGAAGAGAATATGTCAGTTTAAAACATGGACTGGACTTCCAAGAGTGTCATTAAATAAGACTAATAGAAGAAATATGTATTCACATCATTAAATCTCTGTTAGGGTGAAGCCATTTTTTAAACCAGTACATCTTCAGAATAAGCAAAGCTGCCAGTAGCATTTTCCAGATGCTCTGGAAGAATATCCAGCTTCCGTTCTGTTTCTTTATAAAAACTATAATGTCATGGGATCCAAATTCTCTACTGGCTAAATTACTTTTACAGACCTTAGCTGGATCAACTCAGCTGTGTATGGAGGATGACTGGAGGATCAAGAAGAGAGTAATACTTCCTTTGGCTGAGGAATGATAATAGAAGCTGTGTATATCTCCGTTTCACTCCAGAGGACAAATAACCTTCTGAGACCAGGATATCTCAGGGTCCAAAAGGTCTAATTGGATTCCTAAGAAGATCCCTACAACAGTTGGCCTCCTTCTCCTATAATTTTATTCTGGTAAATACTAGTAAATCAGCTGCAGTTGCTCTTCTTACCTCCCCCCACCCCCGACTTAGCTGGTCATTCTCACCCTACCTGCTACTGCCAACTTCCCAGAGGCAAGAGGGAAACAACAGGTCAAACAGCTGCAAGGGCTAAGCTGTGATAGATGAGAAGAGAGAAGTGAGAAAGGAGGGATGGTGTCCCTCTGGCTCAGTCTTTTCATGTGATTCCAAAGTCCCTGCTGCTTACAACAGGCATCTCCTGCCACTTGACGCAAGATGCCTCATACTACCTACTAAGACCATATGAAAGATCTGTTTGTAAATCACACAGTCATACTTATTTAACTATGGCCTCTTAAAAAGTGAGTAATAACCAAGTAGACACCAGGAGAAATATGTCTTAATTATTTTAGCTCATCCATAACCACTCTGGATCTCTCTGTGAAAACCAGCTGCAGAGGCAATCATTTGGAAACTGTACTGTTCAATAACTTCTGCATATCACTTCTCATTAAGACATGAAAGCCTAAGCTATCTACTTATGTCAGGGCTCAGGAGTCAATGCAACTTTAAATTAGTGCTTAATATCCACAAATTCTTTTATTAGCATGCAAGAACTTAAGCTGGTTTGGGTTAGGTTTGTTGGGCTTTTTTTTTCCCCCTTGTTTTTATTTATTATTTTAGATTTCTTCTGGACGCAGTCTCTTTGCACAGGTTGTAAATTGCTATGAGAATGAAAGCAGCCAGAAAGACAGAAGCTTGGAAATTATTTCTCCTCTGAGCAGTAGGAGATTGTTTGGGTCCTGCTGTTTTGAAAACCTTCTTCCCCCCACGCAGGCTACCCTGTGAAGAGAAAGCCATTTGAATATTTTGGCAATCAGAGGAGGCCCCAACATAAATTATGAACAGAGGAACTCAGAAGACATTCTAACAAATAGAATACTATGGAATCCATTTTTCAGCCACCATATGGTGTCAACAGAATGCCACTTTGTTTCTTTTGGGTAACATCTCATCATTAAAAAAATAAACAGGCTGAGGTTTTTGGTGAGCAGAGACTCCAGCCTTATTATGTTGAAAAAAACAACAACTGATAAATTGAACTATTGTTTTACCATTTTTTTCATTGCTGCATACACACAGGCATTTAGTTGTTTTAGTTGTCAAGCAAGACCACGAAAGAGACTGTTACTGAAGCTCAGGTGCTTTAATTGTCCAATATACCTTCAAATGTGACAAACGTTACTCAAATTCTTTTATAACATTAAACTTGTTGCAGGTAATTTACACGTATTTTTTTAAAAGCTACATCTTGTTTCCTTCTTAGCCACACTGTTCGTGTATTTTCCTTGTATCCTGGAATATGGTTATCAATGATTACAAAGCCCATTCTGGCTTTTTGGTGTTCATTTATATAAAGGCAGTGTGGACTGAAGGGTGCAGTTACCTCCCAGCTTGGAGAAAATCTTCTTCTCTTTGGCAGGGTTTCATTCATACTATTATCCAATACAAACCAAACTATTTCCTTCCATTAAGTAGAAAACATGAAAAATAAATCAGTTTTCATCACAATTCCATGGGCTATGGTGAAACTTTCGTAATTTTCCATTTCTTCTAAACTAACCTTAAACTAAATTAAGTTGGTTTACACAGTCTTTGCTTTTCCTGGATGGAAGGTAATGCAGCTGCTCTCAAAGGACTACCCCGAAAAAGCTCCAGAAGAATAGTCTGTCCCTGACTTTCTCAGGTTTTCTACATTCTCGTCTACTTTTGCTGGCTGTCTTTCAGTCAGGTCATGAATTGGGTCTTTGAGCTTGATTTGCAGCCTCATGATGATAATTCTCTCTAACAAAGTGCAAGGTCACAACAGAACAATATGAATTTGCTGAAAACTCCATTTTTCTACTGAAATAAATCAGCAGCCTGGACAGGTACCAGTGTAACAGGATTAGAGCCTGAAGTTGTTCTTGTTACATTTTATTTTTGTCTTTTCTACCCCAAGTTAAATATACTTTGAGAGATCTCTTGCTCTTTTGTTGCCTGAGTTCTTAGGCTCTACTTTTTCCTTCAATGCTACCCTATTTTATAGTAAGAAATGAGAAAGGAAAATCCCACAGAGAGATGGAATAAGCCATGCCTACAAGCTGTCAAAACAGTGACCCTGAGTCAATTTAAATCATAGCAGTTTGGTTCTCTGTGGAAAAATATTAATTTGTCCAAAGGCCTGTGTGTCTTCTTCGTCCCTTGTTGAGGCAGGTAAGGTAAATATTGCTCTCTCCCTTTTGCAGGTGATAGCAGCAAAACATAAAATACGTATAGCAACTTCTCCCCTGTTACAGGTTAGTTTAACCTTGGTGGAGGTTCATGTGGTGATAAAACATTAGAACTCACCTTTGTAGCTAAAGATCCCACTCCTTAAAACAGCAAAACTAAAAAGTTAACTTTATGGAAATAAAGACATCCGAATGATTTCTATGTACATCCAGTATTTTAGAAGTTAGGAACAGAATGAACTTACTGAGCCATTTTCCCAAAACTTTTTCTGGAATATTTTGTCCAATGCATTTCCCCATCTAATTGTAAAACATTACTGATTATGTGCAATTTCCTCTAGTGCATCTAGCATTAGCCCAGGATCTACAACAGCCAGGAAAATCTTATGATTCCTCTTTTGCTCAATGGGATATTTTCCCAAAAATGACATCCAGCAAGTATCCATTATTAGAGTAGATATTCCTCTTTTCCTATTTATTTAGTCTCTTTTTTTTCTTTTTCTTTCTTTTTTTTTCTTTTTTTTCTCTTCTTTCTTCCCAAAATGTGAAAGCAAAGAAGTGAAAAACTAAATCCAACATGCAGGCTAAAGGCACAAGACTTTTTTTTCTCTTCACTGATATTCTATGTCTTAAATTCATACAATCCAGCTATGCTTGTCTGATGTCTATTATTTTTATTTCATTTGTGTCTGACTGGATAAGTATGAATGACAATCATACTTATAAATACCATCTAATATTTATTATTTGTAAAACACCAACACTGAGAGGTACCTTGCAGGAAGAGTTATTGTATCCTTGGCTGCACGGGGTGGCAGCAAAAAGTAATGGAGTCCTGCCAGTTTTGTTTGGTTTATATGCTCAGACACAGAAAGTACAGCAAGATTTTCCTCTGGGAAATGCCCTGCTGTTTGCCAGGGTTAGAGACAGAGTAGGGAAAGCTTAGGAAAGAGAGTGTTGCAGTGTCTGTCTGTAAATATATATCCATTAGAGAATCAAAGGTCACCATGGTGGGAGTGCTTAGAAGACTAATACATCAGTCCAGTTTAAATAGGATCTTTACTGAATTAATTCATTCATTAACAGTGCAGATGCTAATGGTTAGGTCTTACACATTGATAATCATTAACACCATACAAAACTATTGCTCTTTAGTACCTACATTCTAAATTAGAGATGAGTGCACAATACCACAACCACACAGTTAGCACTGATGGCTCTGGCTGCTGCTGATCTTGAGAGCTGAGATCTGACTTTAGAGCTGATTGAAGAGAGAAATCAGAACTGAGTCAGACCCGTCTTCTTTTACCTCCTAACATTTTTGCCATTGTCACCCTCCCAAAAGCAGCAGTCTCACTGCTTGATCTGCTCCTAACAGTGCTTATTTTCTTTTTAGGTTTTGTCAGCCAGCTTTCCTGTGTTCAGCAAGGTATTCTGTCAGAAATTGTGTGAGCTTTCCTTGTTCTTTGTCTAGCAAATTATCATCATTTGACTGTCTCCTACTGGCACCTACAGTCATCTTCCTTTGCTCAGCTGGTACACAGATGAGTTAAATAGTTATATAAAATGTTTATAAGTGTGTGTCTTTGCCATCACAGTGCTCCAAAATACTTATCTACTTGGTTTGGTTGAGCTATGTCAGTATGCTTGTATTCAACTTCAAAGCAAAATAATATTTATAATATTCTGACCAGGAGTTTGACCTCCAGAAATAAGGGAAGTGTTACTCTCGTAATCTGACCTAAGATTCCCTGCTTGGAATGTCCAGAAGGGACATCCAATTCTCATCAGAATTTACTTGCTCACTGAAAAAATCACAGAGTCATAGAATTGTTTGGATTAGAAGGGACCTTAAAGATCATTTAGCTCCAAGCCCCCTGCCATGGGCAGGGACACCACCCACCAGATCAGGCTGCTCAAAGCCCCACCCAGTCTGGCCCTGAATATGTCCAGGAATGGGCCATCCACAATTTCCCTGGGCAACTTGTTCCCGTGTCTCACCACCCACACACTAAAGAATTTCTTCCTAATGTCTAACCTAAATCTATCCTCCTTCAATTTAAAGACATCATCCCTTGTCCTATCATTATATGCCCCTGTAAATTCCCTCTTCAGCTTTCCTGCAGCCCCTCCAGGTACTGCTATGGAAGGCTGCTATGAGGTCTCCCCAGAACTTTCGCGCCTTCAGGCAGAACAATCCCAGTTGTCTCAGCCTGTCTTCATAACAGAGATGCTCCAGCTCTCTGATCATCTTTGTGGCCCTCCTCTGGATCCAGTCCAACAGCTCCATGTCCTTCCTTTGTTGGTGGTTCCAGGACTGGACACTGTACTCCAGGTGAGGTCTCACGAGAGCAGAGCAGAGGGGGAGAATCAGCTCCCTTGCTCTGCTGACCACACTTGTTTTGATGCAGTCCAGGACACAGTTGGCTTCCTGGGCAGCAAGCCCACATTGATGGCTCATATTAAGTTTCTCATCAACCAAGAACCCTAAGTCCTTCTCTTCAGGTCTGTTTTCAATCCATTCTCTGCCCGACCTATAGTCTTGCTTGGGATTGTCCCAACCCATGTGCAGGACACTGGGCTTTGGTCTTATTGAACTTCATGAGCATGGGTCTCAAGCCCATCAAGGTCCCTCTGAATGGTCTCCCTTCCCTCCAGCATGTCAACCACATCATAGAGCTTGGTATTATGAGCAACCTTGTTGAGGGTGCACTCAATCCCACTGTCCACGTTACTGAAAAAGATGTTAGGCTTTAAGACAAGTCAGTGAAGAGAGTAAAGTTACATGAGGTGAACTCAGATCTAGCATCTTAATCATGTTCTACTAATGTGTGGGGTTTTTTTATCGAGCAGAGCAAGCTTTGAAACAGAAGCGATTATTTCTTAAGCAATAATAACTGTATTACAAAGCTTCAAAGAGCTCAAGGCATGTTTTTTAGAAGATGTATAATGCTGTAAAAATTGCTGTTAGTTTACTGTTTCATATCTAATAAAAATCCCCATGTCCTACCTGGCAATTTATGACATGGAGAGAGAAAGAAAAGGGTCTTTATGTGGCTACTTCTCTCTTTAAAGTAATTTTTATGGTGCTCTCAAAAAGTTACTGTTATCCATTCTACCAATAGATAAATGAATCGTGAATAATGGGTAAGCACCTTTGTGCTGTTTACAGAGTTTCAGACTTCAAAGTTTACATCCTGGTAAGCCAGTATATCAATTTAATTAGGTGCTTTGAGTAATTTACCCAAGTAAGTTGTTTAGTGATAAGTCCTTAGTCCTCAATCTTCTTCTGATTGGAAGGATGATTAATCTTCAGTTGTTTAAAAAGCCTTTAGCAACAAAGTATCCAACCACAGTTTTTGTTGTTGTGCCCTTTTCCATTTATATTCTGAGCATGGGAAGTAGGTGGAGACGAGCTGCCTGACATTTTGTTTGTTGGAATATATTCAGTATTCCATAATTGCAAAATTTCCTCATGTCATGCTTTAAGGATGGGCAGTTTTATGTTATTCCCAGTTTTGATGATATGCCACCCGGTACAGCTCAGTGCATTTTGGAGCACTGTAAAATTGGAGGTCATGGAACAATTTGTTTTCATTTCAGTCCCTCCTTTTTCATAGCCTGTTGCTTTCTTCTTGGTGTTCTGAAGTTCAGTCTTTATGTGAAGTTGTCCTTCTGCATTTTGTGCCAACCCCCCCACACACACATCATTACATAATATCTCCATTAGAAGTTGGAGATTTAAACCCTCTGATGCCTCTTACTCCCTCTGGAAGAATAAACACCTGCTACTTTTCCCCCAACTCACGTGGCTTCCTAATATCAGAATTAAAGCAGTGGTTTCCTGCTGTCCTAGAACTAAGGGCTGCAGCCTGAATTATTCAGGAGAAGTGACAGGAAAGCAAAAATCAGGCCTCTGGCTTGTGGAGACTGGACATTTCTCCTTGAAAGGGTTTTGGAGGGTGTGAGGATAAGAACTGCCTTCTACTATGAAGGAAAAAAACTAAATTTTGGATCCCCAAGGTTTTCTGTCCAGGTTTGAAACCTGTGTGCAACCAAGGTGTGCCCTAGCCACGCTCTGGCCCCCAAGGGTGAATTTGCTCACCAGCTGGCCATGCCACATGTCACAACTTTTGGCCAGAGCTGTCCATAGCACTTTGCAACACAACATGGACCGTGGCTGTTCAGCAGGATCTGAGACACTCTCTCTCTGCCGGCCACTCTCAACTCATTAATGTAAATAATGCCAGGGGAGGAAAAGGGACACCTCACCCATCTTCTTCACTGTCAGTCAGAAAGCAATAACCAAGAGTTAAGGTCTTTGCATTTTAAAACTAACTGGAGGAAGAATACAGCTAAAACCCAAGTGTCACACTCCTGTCATTTTTCTCAGGGCATGGAAAATCTCTCAGAGATTCCTCATCTGAGTTATACTCAGGTCCAGTAATTTTAAGCCATAAAAGTTTATAATATATTTTTATACAGTGACTAGACTGGATCTTATTTCATGCACTACATTTTAGCCGAACCAGATTAATTTAACCCATGTTTGTGGCTGGTAATATTTTAGACTGCCTTCAGGATGCTACTTTACCAGATTTAAGTCAGCAGTGAATCACAAGCAAACTTTGCTCTGGCAGTACTTAGCTTGCCCTCAGGTTAGCGGCACTGCTTAGAAATGTGTCTTACAGAAAGTTGCCTAAAATGCTTGCTTGAGCATTTTTAAATTTTCTCCTTTGTAGAACACTGCTCCAGGGTTAAAGCAGTAATTGCACAGAGTAGAAATACCCTTTGCCATGCTCATTTTCTGCACATGTGCAACATTTTAAGCTCTGTGAATCCACTCAGGATTCTGCAACTTATTATTTATTTGGTGACACATAACCCTGTTGTTCACTGTGTATCATTCTCCCTTCTCTTTTTTTAGCTCATTTTCCCTATTTTTTCATGTGCCACAACTTCCTTGTAACCTTCTTTCCCTCTCCCTCCTTTTTCCTTAGTTGTTGTTTCTTTTCCTCCACTGCTAAGCCTTGTGTTTCTGCTTTCCAGTTACCTTCCACGCCCTCATTTTTGGCCAGGGATTGCAGCTGATGCAAACCTCATGTTTCCAGCATGACAAACTGTCCAGCAGGATGTCCAGTTGTACCTCTATTAACAGAGGAAAGAGGAGAGAGAAATAGCTAGGCTGCTAAATCTGAAGGCTGTATCAGAAAAGTCTGTATTTTTCCTTATCTAATCCAGATGTAGAATCATAGAATCACAGAATCACAGAATGGTTTGGGTTGGAAGGAACCTTAAAGATCACCTAGTTCTAAACCCTCTGCGTAGGCAGGGACACCTCCCACTAAATCAGGTTGCTCAAGATCCCACCCAATTATGTACTGCTGCTATGGGAGAAAGGAACTGTGATTTTAGAATACAGTGAGTGTAATGATGACACAACATCTTTGCTAAGCTTTGCCAGACAATCATTCATTACATTGTCTTCTCATGTGCTGTGTTTATCATGCCATGCAGAGCATGGCAGAGGATTTGCCTGATTTAATCCTGGCAAACCCATTGGGATAAAAGCACTGCTATCCAGAGTTTTGCTAGTTTCAAGCAGGTTATGGTGAGTTAAACTACCTGAGCAGTCTCCTCCATCACGTTGGTTTAGATTGTTCCCTGTAAAGGAAACCATACATAGAATAGGCTTTGTTTATCAAAATGTTTCTGAAACTAGCTGTTTTCTGTACCACAGCTGAGTACACACAAGGATACGTGAAGAACTGACTTTGCATTAATCCAGTATTTTATCTCAATAGAGAAAGAAAAACATAAAAGCTAGCATTAATTCTTATGCATTATGGTATTCCAGAGTCACAGAATCATGCAATCATAGGATAATTCAGGTTGGCAGATCACTCTGGGCTTTATATTGAAAACCCACAAAGACAAAGACTGCCTCTCTGGGGAACCTGCTCCACTGCAAGACAGTCATGAAAAAGAAAAAAAAAAAAAAAAAAAAACAGAAAAAATGAAATCATTTTTCCTTATATAAAACATGAACTTCTCAAGTTTCAGCTTGTGTTTGTTGTTTCCTGTCTATATATCATGCCCCACTTTGAAAAGCCTGGCTCGGTCTTCTGCATTTTGCACAGAGGTGCCCCTCAACTCCAGCCTGGATGGGTGCAAGGTGCTGTCCCTTTCCAAATGAAGTTCTTCTGCACTTTTCTTTGGGTCTTCTACCATAATGGAGATTAATATTTCTTCTTGCTCTCTTAAACAGAGCCATAACATCTTCTGATGACTGTGCTTATCTTGCTGTAACCCTGTTTTCAGCTGCTACTAGATTTTGCAAGACATATCATAAATGATGATTCAAGTTCCTTGTGACTCTGGGACTTTGCACAAACAAATCTGGATATTTCTCATGTGCATTCCTGTCCAGAAAGTAAATTTTCTTTCTCATCTTTTCCTTAGAACCTTGGTCATTAATCTTTTTCTGGTCTTCAAACTATTTTAAACTGAACTGTTTTTCTACTCCTTCATGACCAGCCAACTCTTCAAAGTCAACTCTTCTTCTCGTTTCAAAAATCTCTCATAAGAAAGAGAAAAAAGTCTTGTGACAACATTTCTGACATTATATTTTTAAAAGAAGATTTATTGCTTTAAAACTTACTTTTTTCCCTGACCAGTTCTTCTAGTTAATATCTGAAGTCAGCTAAATGATATGGGAAAACCAATCTCTGTTCCATCCAGTCTTTCTGTCAACCTTGTCTTCCTCGAAATAGTACAGGTGAAGAAAAATTGTGGCAAGGTTTGCTGCTTGGTTTTGGTGAGTTTTTTTCTAGCTGCACGTTCATAACAAGAAAACTTGACTGAGCATTACAACAGTGGCAAAGGCAAAAGCTTATCCAAAAGGCTCTGTAAGTGTTCAGGCTCTGTTTTCAGTTGTGGTTAGTCCAACCATTATCTACTGACTACTCTGCTGACACTCAGCAGAAGCAATAAATAATTCTTTCTATAATACTCTTCTCTGGTCCATGCATACAAAAAGATAAATAATAAAAATCTCTGCTTCATGTTATTTCCCTTCTTTGATACACGTTTCTTCTGTTTTCGCTAATGTTGCTCTTACAGAAACTTAGGTCTACAGCTACACAAAAAGTTCACCAGTTCTGATACACTTTGTATTTCTTCATAGCAGATGTCTTTATATACCATTGGCACTTTCAGTTATCCAAATGAGATGTGTCACCAGGTTTAAACTCCTTTGCTTCAGTGGTTTCCATTTAGTTCTGCTTCAGTTTTAGGCTGCGCTCCCTACTCTGCTGATAACGGCATTAACTTTTAGTAACTCTCATCACTTTACTACCAGGTGCTAAAAATCTATACCTACATTTCTTACCATGTTATCCAGAATATGTCATCTGCAGAAGTATCTAGGAGACTTCTTTTGAAGTGCTGCTTTCCAAAGTGAGTGTTGAAATGCCTGCTTTTTAGCCAATCCAGCCTGACAGAATCCATTGTGATACCAAATATCCTGAATATGTTGTCACTAAGAACTCATACACAGCTTGTCAAAATTAGGATGGCAAATGGATGGTTAATAAATTCTTTGCCTCATGGTCAAAGGCCAAAACACATCCCACCACAACGCAGCTTTTCAGTGCTACTGCCTAGGAATAAATGCTTGTCTGAAATGCTATGGCTTTCTTTCCATTCCTATTACAAACTTCAACTGGTCCATTTGTATGGTTCTGCAATCATAGAGTGATAGAATTGTTAGGGTTAGAAGGGACTTTAAAGATCATGTTGTTCCAACCCCCCTTCCACGGGCAGGGACACCTCCGACTAGATCAGGTTGCTCAGAGCCCCATCCAGCCTGGCCTTCTACCATCTGTTTGGTGACACACAGAACTCTAGTTACTGGAAATTCCATTTCACTTTTATAGTATTACTGTTTGGGGAAGTGTTTCCTGCCATTACTGTTTCACACTTAAGTGGAAGAAATGCCTTTTACATCCACCAGTCTGACCAATAAATATTTATCCACTTTTAGTATCACGTTTCAGAAATACTTCTACTTTGCTCTGTCTGGAGGAAATAGTTAAGGTTCCAGTATTTGAAGAGCAGATACAAAGATGGAGAACCTCTTTTTAAAGGAGTCACATGGAAAAGACAAGGGGTAATGGGTGCAAGTAACTCCCAGGTACATTTTCATTAGAGAAAAAGGAAAGTTTTTCACACTGAAAATAATCATCCAGTGGAAGTGGTGGATTCCTCAGCTTTGGGCACTTTAAGATTTGACTGGACAGGGCACTGGGCCATCTTGTCTGGCCAGTTCTTTTGTCAAGAAAGATTGGATCAGATGATCCTTGAGGTCCCTTCTGTCCTGTTATTCTATGAATCTGTGATTCTATGAAGATAGGACTCCAGCATCAGTTTTAAATGTATGTACATTGTGAATTTAACCTTTCTCCACTGACTAAGGAGACATTTAAGGCAACTTCTAATTATGTGGAAGTTGGCCCAGTGTACAAACACTGTTCTGGGAAGCAACAGATGAATATTTGAACCAATCTTGAACTGCAATGGGCTTAAGATTAGATTTCCAGTGTCTCTGTTACAATTTTTCTCACAGTCTACAAAATGAGACTAGTGCTACGATTCTGGTGCCAACCTGTTATTTTGGTGTGAGGAGGCAGAGGAGAAGAGGAAAATACAATATCGTTTTTTTCCCCCACCATAAAAAAATACCCTTAAAAAAACCATAAAAGCCTAATGCCATATCCCATTCTATAAAGAGTTACCTGAGGATTTCTCTGCTTGTGGTAAATTACATTATTGTGTGGTGAGCCATAAAGGAGCAAAGGGGTGAAGAAGAGTGATTGCTGCTCATTGTTTTGTCTTTCTTTTCTTCATACTACCAGCAAGAATCAGAAGACAGGCTCTAAGATTCAGGAGAACTGCTGAATTTTGTATTGCCTGTAGGGTTTGTTTGCTGCATTGGGTGATTTGTAGAATCAATGCCAATAAATAAAAACTCTTCTCCTTGATTACTCTTACCTATGTGAGAGTTCACTCTCAATTTAAAAGGAAATAAAGATGTGCTCATAGACAAAAAAATCAGTCCACTAATTTTATTTAAAATAGTGCAACAAGGCTTTGCAAGCAGAAGAGCTGCTGCAAGACAGTAACAGACAATTATTCTGCCAAACAAAACAGAAGCAGAGAAGAAAGTCAATTTGTTTACAAAGTGAGGGATGTGACCATCCTGTAATAAAGTCCCTTCCCAGCAGCTAAAGTGATAGAGCTTAGAAACAGTGATAAAGCCCCATGATAAAGTTTAGAAACACTTCTGGCAGAAGGAGGACAAATTAAATTGCAGCAATTTGTCATGAAATATTACTATATTTTGTTTAAATCTAAGCATCTAACTTTCTTTTCCTATAATCTAAAAGTGTTGAAAGAAAAATGCTAAATAATGAATGCCCTGAATGTCCACTTTAAAAGATGTGGGCGTATAAAGACATCTCAATTAAAGAAGCAAAGCAAGAAAAAACACCAAAAATCGCCCACAACACTCCCCCCCCAAAAGCAAAACAAAGACCACCAAAAAACCCCAAAGAACAACCACAACAAAAAAAGCCACTGCAAATAAAACCAAACAAACAAGCAAAACAAAACCAGTAAACCCAAACATTCAATGAATAGCCAAGAAGTTTCAAAAGATGTTTAGAAAAACAATTTTTAAAAAACCCAACAAATTCCCCAGTATGGGGGTTGATTGCTATTGACTAGGTCACCTTTATCTTTTTCTTGGCAAGAGAACTGAAGTGACCCAGACTAGTATATCAAGATATCAAACAATATCAGACCGTAGGCCCAGGAGCTTTATCATCAAACTTTATCATCAAAGTATTTGAGTAATCTCCAGGTCTTTTTTACCTCACTACAATAATCCAAATCAATTTCCAGGCACAAGTCAACTGACTTCCTCTTTCCAATAGGTGTATGGATGTGGTCACCCTGGTTTAAATGTTAAGGCAATTTACTGGCATGAATGAGATCTCTTGGTGTAGTGGATCTGGCTGGTATGGAGTTAATTTTCTTCCATGTGGTGCTGTGCTTTGGTTTTGTGACTAAAGCAGTGCTGATAACACACCAGCATTCTGGCTTTTCCTGAGTAGGGCTTGCAGTGACAAGGCTTTCTCATTTTCCAACTCTGCCCCTTCAGCAAGTAGGTTGGGAGTGCACAGCATTTGAGAGGGGACACAACCAGGACAGATGACTCAAGCTGACCAAAGACACACTGCATGCCAGGTAACATCATGCTCAGCAAAAAAAAAAAAAAAAAAAAAACACATAGGGGAGAGGGGTTTTGGGGGGGCAGAGGTGGTAGACATTGTGGGCATCATTCTGCTTGTGAGGGCAGGTGAGCCATCACCTTTGCATTCCTTGTTTTGTTCTTTTGCTTTTATTTTTCTTTCCTTTCTCTCCTTCCTTCACTTATTGAGCTCTTTTTATCTTGACCCATTAGGTCTTTTCTTTTTTTTGCATTTGCCCTTTTAATTTTCTTTTCTTTTTCAGAAAAAAACATAGGATAAATAGAATAAATATTTATGATTAACTAGAAAATAAAAGAATGACAAGTGATCTCACACTGCAGTTAGGCATATTTTAGGTCCACATTAGGAAAGCTTTTATCTCAAGATGAGTTTACTGTCAACAACAGCAAGAAAATCAGTCTGAATACCAACATTGTTTCAAGCTTCTAAGGATTAATTTTAATGGTAAAATTTGATGCAGAAAACTACCTATTAGCACACCCTAGCCAGCACTACACAACCACAACTCTTCTGCAAGTTCTTCTATCCTGAGACAAGGGTTTTCTCTTGAGGTAGATCGTGGTATTGCTGTTTGCCAATTCTCTTGCATGACCTTGGACACATCAGGCAACCATTCATATAATCCCTACTTTAAGAATACTTCAATAACATACTGGGAAAAGATTGTGAAATGCAGAGATATTATGATGATGAAAGCTCAATACTTTCTAAAGTGATTGTTTTTCTACTTGACTTCGACTTCTTTTTTTTTTTTCCCTGTTCTGGATTCATTTCCAAGGCATTGCTTTGTTGAAGTCACTGGGAGTGTTGCTTGCACAGGCTCAGGATGACAGTGTAGGCTCTGTGAGTGATGAGAGACCGTTTGGAAATTAGTTCTGAGCCGTGTCATTATGCTGAATATCATCCAAACTCAAGGCTACATCTGCCTCACTAGATTTGTGGAATGCTTTTTTGCCATGGTACAATGCAGCATTTACATTCAAGCACAGTTCTTGCTGTCACTCTACTTTAAGCACATTGTATCATGTTATGTTATTTTGAGAAAATGTAGTACGATTGTTCAGATTTTCAAGGTCTTAATAAGCACCTGATTCAGTACAAACCATTAAAATGTGTACTGTAGAACAGCGGGACATAACATTGCTGAATTGTTTCCTCTTAAATCATTAACTGTCCATTACTGAGACAGTTTAATTAAAGCTTTAAAAGGCTAAGCTATTATCAAAAACTGGTAAAGAATGACAGTCATATGGAAGTGGAACTGAAGAAAAATATTTTCAAGGCATATGAAGTCCAGAGAATATGCCCATCTGAACTTTGACTTTCTCAACTTTTTCCTCCAAAAAGTCACTATCAACCCTCAAGCTGGTGCTGAAGTATTTAACTCACAGATGGCATCCAGTTGGAAGAAACAGAAGAAAGTAAATTCTTTTATCAGTATCTATGCAGCCCTGATAAGACCCATCTGGAGCTCTGGGTCCAATTCTGAGCTCTCCAGTAGAAGAGAGACATGGACATACTGGAGCAAGTCCAGCAAACGGCCACAAAGATAATTAAGAGCTTGGAGAATCTAACATAAAAGGGGAAGCTGAGAGAACTAGGGCTGCTGAGCCTGGAGAAGAGAAGGCTCAGGGGATGACATTGTCAATATGTATAAATACATCGTGGGAGAGTAAAGATGGAGACTTCAAGTCCAGTGGTGGCCAATGAACAGACAAGAGACAATCAGCACAAATCAAAACATATTCTATTCACACATAAGAAAAATCCTTTTTTTACTGTGTAAGTGGTCAAACACTGGCACAGGTTTCCCAGAGAGGTTTTGGACTCTCCACCCTCGAAGATCTTAAAACATGACTGGATGCTGTCCTGGTCAATCTGCTTTAGTTGACCCTCCTCTGAGCAAAAGTGTTGGACTGAGCCATCTCCAGAGGTGCTTTCCAGACTCAGGGATTCTGTGATTCTTTAAATATTAATGTAAAAGACTTTCTCAATGGCTGTGAAGCAACTTCCAACCTGCATCACAAAAGTTTCTTCCCCACCCTTCTCTCCTTTGTATATCAATCTAATCACTATTTATAATATGAATAAAAACCACTAAGAACTTAGATATCTTCTGAAAGACCTGCGATCTAAGAATTCAGTTCCTACTGCTTCAAAGAAGTTCTGGACAGATATTGGGAAAAAAAAAAAAAAAAGTACTTTGTTTTCATCAGCATAATGTGAATATACAGAGTGCCTGAAACGGAACTTCCAGTGAGCTGAAAGCAATCCTTCCATCCTTCCCTTCCCTGCCACAGAAGAGCACCAATTCATGTCAGTTGTGCTGGTGGCTTTTGTGCTACAGATACCTGTCTACTCTGTGCCAGAGAGACATCAGCTTGTTTTAATTAAATTTTCTCTGGGGGGACTTTAGTGGAGCAGAATGTAATTACCCAGATAGGAATTTTGTAAGAACATTGAAATTAACATTCTCTGCTCTGGTTAAAAGTGCCATTGGATGTTTCATGAAACAAAGTGGCCAGGGAACTCTATTTTACTTTTCATCTAAAACTCAGTAGCTTGTGCTGAGTCACAAATACTGATTTTGTGAGGAAAGCATTAACTAATGAACCACCACAACCACTTCATTTATTTTTTTGTCCCAGTACAGCAGCTTCTTGACTCATTCATAGGTGGTTCAAAGCACCAGATCAAATTTCACGTGCAAAGGCAGCTGAACATAAACATTGTCATGACAACTACAAGATTTTATCATTTTCTTGTGAGAAAATGGTGTCCAATTCTAAATTATTTCTCCCCCACACCCCAAAATTCTTACACACAAGAGGATGGTTGTCTCTAAAGTTAGAATTTATGAAAGAAAAGCAAATCTACTTCCACACTGAAAGGGAAAAGTGCAGGGTTTTTTTTTTTCAGAATTCATTTATGTCTCTCTATAGTGAACTTGGGCTACAGCTTGGGTTGCAAATCAATTTACCTAAGAATATAATTTTATTTATGCATCTGCAGTTGTCAAGTGCTACATGAATTAGGCAAGGTACATGCAAAGTAAAGGTGTCTCTCAGTGCCAATACAAGGTGTCCTTAGAAGTCAGGGAAATCATGGTCAGCAAGGAGTTCAGTCTAAAACAGACCAGAAGTTGCTGCAAAATGTTAGTGAAATGTGCAGCTTTTCATGTCTTTCTTACTGTTTTTTACTTTGAGACTGTAAAATCAACATGAGCTTCAAAGGACACACTTCAATTTAGCAGGCCAAACTGGTGTCAGCAGAGTTGAGATTGCTGGGATGATCTGGCAACAGCTTTTTTCCTTTGTAGGACCGTCTTTCCTTAGCAAATTGGTGGCACCACCCTTACAAAGTGATAGTGTTATGGCTTTGGTAGGTTGGAACCACAGAGCTACAGAAAAAAAATCTCATCTTCTTAGATTTGAACTCAACTGAAAGTAATATATTTAATCCATGAATTCTGGAGAAAGGAAGAACTGTATGGCAATCAAGTGTCCTAGGCTGTCAAACTTGGAACATCAAGCTGCATAAAGACCTGAACTAGTTCTTCTCAATGCCCAAACCAATGCAGCTATTGAGATTTTGGGCTCCCTGTCACTTTCCAAAATAATAATAATAATAAAAACTAAAAAATGATGAAAGAAGAAACACCAAGGAAGTTTATTCGATGGGAAAGAAGAAGCAGTTGAGCATCCCTTTTTTTTTGTTTGTTTGTTTGTTTCCAGACCTGGAATTGAACAGAATTAAGGTTAAGGTCAAGTCAAGTGTTTCACTTACCTGGAATGGAGCTCCTTATCAACAATGCACGTATAGCAGTACAAAGAGCAAAATGTTGGCTCCAGAAGTCACCCCAGTTCTTTGAGACCAGTAGGAGTTGTTCAGAAAGTCAGATGCTTCCCTGAGGATTGAGGTTCCAGATTATTGAGGAATGCCAGATATCAGACCACAGTATTCACATCCATATAAGCATTCAGCAGTACCTAGTCCTCGGTTAATTTCATGCTGACTTTAGCACATAAAGCCATAAGGGACAGTTGTGTTTTTTCTATGATTTCTCATCTTTCACAAGGAATCCAAAGATCCTTACCCTTAGCATGGTCTTTAAGTGCTTGAGTTAGATGCATTACTGGTGTTAGAAGTTTTCAATATAATTGGGGCACAGATTGTAATCAATTACTATTAATTCTTAGATCAACATTAGGAAGGGAAAAGGGAAAATACACTTCTTCTAATAATTCTTCTAAACTTAATTAGTTCTACCTGTGCAGGCAAATATCGAAGCCTTAATGAAATTTCTGACAAATTCCTCCAAGCTGCTAGGCAATTTAGAAGAGAGAGGGGGAAGAGAGAGACATGGAAAGAGATAAAATTTCTGAGCAATAGACTTACAAAATATGTCTGGCAAAGAGATTATCAATAAACAGAAGGGATTTTGATACTGACAAAACATTCAGAAGATGCAGTTTATATTACTGATAAGTAGCAGTACTCCATCTTTTTCTTCCCTCCCCATCTAACTTCTGCATATATTGTCAATAACTGAACTCTTCAGTCCTTTATGTTCATATGCATTTTTCCCACCAAAATATTTATTTAAATGGAATGGTACTGATTTTCAGATTCTCACAGGCAGAGTGGAAACAGAAAGATAAATTACATTCTCACATTACTTCAGTGCTATTGTTACCTTATATTGTGTGATGTTCCCTCGTTATCTGTCAGTACACAAATCCAAGAAATGCATAATTTCTGAACCAAAAGTAAAATAGCAAAACATTTCTCAAGATGTTTTCAGCATTTTTTGATTTAGATGAAGAGAAAAATGTGCCTAACCCTGGCTGCTAAAACACATTAAAATGCTGAACATGTACAGAGGCTTGAGGTACCTGAGCTGACAAGCAGCCAAATTCTCTGTTGACATCTGGCCCTTTGGTTCCACTCAGGCCATGTAAAAGGGAGAGATTCTGAATTTAAACAGCCACAGGGGAGTATCATTGCTGAAAAAAGGATGGGATGATAGGCTCTGCAGGAATAAATACCTCCCTCCATACTGAAAAATGCTATTTTGTGAGAGGAAGGAGACTGCAGCAAAGCAGAGGTCCCCTGAACCGGTTTCCTGCTGCCACAGCCTAAACCACCCTGGCACATGCACTTAGGTTTTGTAAACCCACTCTTGAAGTGAGAGAGCTCATCTCTTGCAGAATGCAACCTATCCTAATACAAGGCCCAAGCTGAAGTTTTCTCTTCCTTTCAGCACAGAAAATGTAGATTCGTTCACGTGAGAATGTGTGGGTGAAAAGGATCCGGAGTAACTTGGGGTTAGCAGGAGATTTCTCAAGTAGGTGATAATTTTAATTGCTTATATTGTAAGCAAATGAAATGAGACATAGGGAACCTGAGAAATATGTGCATATAGCAGAGGCAATTCTTGCATCTCAGTTTATGTGGTTGCAGAAGCACAGGCAAGTCCTGCATCTTCCAGATTTTTCAGAAGATACATATAACTAGATTTTTGATGACTTATAGAGAGTCAGTTGATTAATTTTGATTTATACATACATTTATACCTACATAGTGAGTCACTGTACCTAAAACCTACACTCTTTAGAAAGTCAGAGAAGAAAGTAAATGCATTTGAGGATCCCAGAACAGGAACCTGTTTGCCTAAACTGGAATTTAGACAAAGTTTATGCTCCAAACCTACCAACATTCCTCCTACAGACTTTCCTCTCTTGCCTCTGTTAAACATATCCAATTTTGTGTGTTTGCACCTTTGTGTATGTACACTTATTTACAATTATCAACCTAAACATAAATTTTTGCTTTGAGACTGTGTTTCAATTTTCATGCTGTTTCACACAATTTGAGACTTCTTTTCTCCAGCCCCTCAGTCATGGAGCTGTCATAAGTAGCATAATACAGCTTTTACCTGAACTTGGGTGATGTCGAGTGCTTGCAAAATGGAAAGTTCTGCTTGCACCCACATATGCACCCAAAGCAATCCAGAGAGAGATCAATATTCTTGTGTCTCTAGACCTTTATAGTCTGACTCCAAAATGTACATTTCTTTCCATTTAACTGCAGAATGTATCCAGAAGGGGCAGTCTCTTGTGTTAATTTATATTACAAACATTTCACCCTCAGTTGTCCCATAGCTACATCAGGAGACAAACACTGACAAAACAAAGCACCTCCCTAGTAAATGATACTGAAGTGACATGTGTGTAGGGATTCAGGTGACACAGAGGAATGTTCTTTGATCTTCTGTAGTTTGGTAGCTCCTGAACTCACCCCTAAACTAACTCTTGTATTTTTCATCTACCTCCATCCTAGCATGTAATGGCAGTGGGTTAACTTGAGGATCATAGAATCTTAAAATGGTTTGGTTTGGAAGGGACCTTGAAGATCAACTAGTTACAACCCTCAAAGGGCAGGAACAAATTCCACTAGACCAGGTTTCTCCAAGCCCCATCCAAAATGCCTTTGATCATTTCCAGGGATGGGGCATCCACAACCTCCCTGGGCAACCTGTTCCAGTTTCTTACCATCCTCACAATTTTACTTCCAAAAGAGCTGTAAAAATGTTAAATGTTGTTCATGTCCTTAATCTGAATTCTTTGGAGTTATTTTAGTAGTGTTCTGCTTTCTTCCTAATAAAGTATGGAAATATCAGAAATAATAGTATTTCTTTTCATGGCTTTCTTACTTGTCTTTGGAGAAATTTCAGTATGTAATCTGGGAGGTGTCTGCTTCTGACAATGCTACTAGTGCAGTTGTTCTAAAGCAAAGGAATGGAGAAGATCAAACCAATTAGACTAGAAGATCAGCTCAGATTAATAACCTTAACTTAAGCTCATCCCTCAAATCTGGTGCACTGGTGAGCTCTAAGTTAGGAACCTAATTACCTGAATTCCTTCAGTAAAAGTTATCAGATCAGTAATTCTGCAAAACCATTTCACACAGTTAAGATGTGAAATGCTTTATAAGTGCCCCTTGTATGGAGACACTAAGGGACTAGCTTTTTCAGGTAGCTAATAATGCATGGCTGATAATGTAGTCTTGACTGTAATCCTCAGATATCCAGCTGTGGCCCTTTTTTTTTTTTCCCATTTTTTGCCTTTATTTCATTTTACTGCTTTACCAGTTTCTGATCTGTAACAGGCTTTTAACTTCCATCTGTAATGACTTAGGCAACTAAATAGTACAGCTTGAGAGGTACTTTGGAGCTGCTAAAAAAGCCATATAAAGTACTTATTACTGCAAATGTACCTTCATCTGTAAAATAGCCTTTTATCTGTTTTGTTTTCTGTGACTAATTTTTTTTTTCCCTGGAAAGCTTGGAAAAATAATGGTAGATCAGTCCCAGATTTTAGAGGGAAAAGAATAACCTAAAAAATATTTGGGAGGTACTTTCTGTCCTTATAATTTATATTTAAACCTCCATTTCAGCAAGTGTTCCAGGTCCTGAAATAATTTTTAACTACCTTTGCTTTCCCTGGATATCACTTTTCAAAACTATCGATTCTCTCAAGCTAAAAATGATTTGCAAAATGGCCTTCTAGAGTACTTAAGTGCTTTCTATTGACCACATTGCAGGAAAAAAATCAAGAACAGCCTCTCCAAGTATTTTGGAGTATGAATGCCCAGACTGTCTAAGCACAGAACATTTGAAATTGCAACTTAAAGAAACATTCATGTGAGTCTGAAGAGCTTAAAATTTAATTTTAAATTTTAAAATCTGAAGAATTTAAAATTTGGGCTTTGTTATGATTCAGGATATAAGGAAATTCATAATTCATTGTAATAAGAAAGGAAATTCTTTGTGGGTAGTTTATTGCATAATTTGAATTTTCTGAAGTTTCTGGCCTACAGCTCAGACTTCTCTCACGAGACTGGCAAGAAACAAGTCTAACAGGCTATTGACCCAACTTTATATAACTTCTTTTAAATTTTGAAATTTCCACTGCTACTTTGAGACATACTGAAAACTATGATGCATATTCCCTAAGCTATATATGCCTCAACAGGATTCCACTTATCAGCCAACAAAAGAGTACTCAAATGCAAACAGGTGTCTCCGAGTCTGTTTTACAACACCTAGAGTGGTTACAGTTAATTCTTCCATCTGACAGTCTTCATGGACTTTCATTTTCCCCACAATCTTATACTTCAGACTAATTCAATTTATCTTGTCCATTTTATTCAAACAACTGAAACAGATCTATAGTAAATTAATGTGCTATAGATAATTTGGAATGCAGTAAAAGAATTTAATGCACACCAGCACTACTGCATTACCTAAGGATAGAAGATTTTAATTTAAAAAGTTAAAGGTCCATAAATCACATTCTATCTACACTTGTCAACTTTTCTGACAACCTATTTTAAATCTAGAATTATTTCCTTCTTTATCACATGAGAGAGATTTAATTTAACTCCACTTTACCCTACAAAGTAAAGAGGGAGACTCAAGCAATGAGAAAAAGGAGGAGGATGTTGAAGAAGCAGAAAAGAAGGACTGGGTCCTCACTGAAGACATTCCCAAAATATGGGGGGACTATGCCTTGGTGAGACAGAACTACTGATAAACCATGAGGTTAATGAGGAATGAGAAAATAACGTCTCCAAGGTGTTTTTTATAACTTAGTTTATGCCAATGAGGCTAAGACACATGGGAGTGAGGATGCATGGGGGTCTGCATGGCAGAAGATAGGTGTTAACATCCACTGCACCCCTGACAACCTAAGTTTAGGACAACCTGCTACATATTTCAAAGTTTGAAGGTGAAGTGTCACCTCATTCCAACTTGGGTGTGCAAACCGGCATTACAAGTGACTACCAGAATGAAACTACATGAATTGACAGATCTCTTGTGACTCAAACCTGGAAGGTAGATAAGGTTTATTATGTTGTCTTCCTTCCTGTCTCAAGGGCATATTTTAAAGACAACAGCAGATTTTGTGCTGCCACAGCCGTCTTTCTAACAGATGTAGAAGCCGGCTATTTCAAAGCCACCTTGCAAATGTTACCCATACACAACAGTCAAACAGACAGTCTTAGTATAAACTGAAAAACTGCTGCAAAGGGTAGGGAAAAAAAAAAAAAAGAGAGAGAGAGATGAGGTGTGGGAATTTCAGATAGGGAAATGGTAATTTATAAGAAAAAAAAAATCTGTAACTATTTAGGTCTTGAGTCTCAGGAATTGAAAAAATGAAAGTGAAGTCTTCCCAGTTACTCTCCATGATACTGATAGGATCAGTATCTTTTACACTTTGGTTCATGTTTCAGTAAAATATGCTCATACATAGTACCAGAATTATAGGAAGCTTTCATGACACCCAAGAGAAGATTTCACAATAGTGTTATTGTCCTGTCCACTTCCCATTCATTCCCTCCCAGCAAACCTTCTCCCACAAGCACATGCCAGATGTGGTCAAGTCAGGGAGTTTCTCTTAGTTCCAGCCACAGCTGGGAAGAATATGTTTATCCTTAGCAAGAGGTAAAAATGTCTTTCAGCTTTTAAACCCTTTTGTTCCCTTTTTCTCTCAAGCACTCCAACTGTAAACTGTTTAAAGCCCTCTGTCTTCCAAAGCCAACCCTTCCTGTACAGCCCACCTGGGTTTATTTCTTGGCTTTGTCCCCAGCATTGAGAAGTCTAAGCAAAACAGGTGTATGCTCTGCAACTCCATACTTTTACATAGGATGCCCCATCCCTGAAAGTGCTCAGGGCCAGATTAAACAGGACTTTGAGCAACTTGATCTAGTGGGAGGTGTCCGTGCCCATGAAGTGGGGTTGGAACTAGATGATCTTTAAGATCCCTTCCAACCGAAACCATTCTATGATTCCCCCAGTTGGTATTCTCTCTCTGAGTTTTTGCAGGCATGCACTTCTCGTATTACTATTTCTGGGATTTGGGATGCTAAGAAATGGGAGGAAGGAAAAAATGTCTGAAAAGTAAAGGTACTTCTGTACTCAATATCTTCAAACATGAATGTTTCCAAATATAATAAAGTGCTGGAAACTAAGTAGCCAGCTAGCCAAAGATGCAAATCCAATGCTGTTAACATACCAAGTTTTAACAATACCTATAGCAAAATTAATGCTGAAGGAAATAATAAATAAATCAGTCATTTTTTAACCTACTATTTGTATGAACCACTGTTCATTACAGTTTGAAAAGCAAACTATAATTACACCAAATGAACTCTAGTAAGTACCTTTCTAACAAAGCATACCCTTTCTCACCAATTACTTTCCACAGAATTCTTCTTATGATGGAATTTTTCCCACTTTATTTCAGCTTGTTGAAACTGGGCAGCTAATTTTATCCAGCTGAACAGAAGGGGAGGTACTTTCAGCAAGCACATTTTTTTTTCACTTATTCAGGATGTTATGAATTGTCATTCTGCCCTTGTGCTGCCAAAATCTCTTCAAAGTTGTTGAATGGAGGGAAATCAAACTAATTTAATCTCATATATTAAATAAATGCTTCAATTTTTTCTGCAGTACTACTGGGGTTTTTTTGTTTGTTTCCTGAGTGGTGGGGCAGAGGGTAAAAGACAAGGAAGTTGATGATGGTCTCACTGTGGTTGTTGATTTGTTTCCTTATAACTTTATGGAAGTAAGAGGTGTTTTCATTAAAGAGAAGAGTAATTTTATATTTTCTTCCTCAGCACCCAAGTCTATGCCAAACACACTGGCCTTCAGAATTAAAAAAATTCTACAGTTTTTCTTCCTCCTGCTGTTAATCTCATTAATGCGTTTCACTTTAAATTAAAAACTGTTTATTTGCAGTTTAAAGCCAGTGACTTTTATTGTGACTCCAAAATAAAAAACCTCTTCACTATTTTGTATTTTCTCTCATTGAAAGAATATACAGAGTGTAATCAAGCCACCTGTCATCATTCTTAAATAGGCTGAGCATTTTATCAGGCTAGCTTTTTTTCCTAGCTCCTGATTGTTTTATGGATTCTTTTCAGTTTTTTTTTTCCTTTTTTCACTAGCCTGTTCAAAACATGAACATCATAGCTGACCACAATTTTCTAGTTTTGCTGCAGTAACGTCTTCAACATAAAGAGTTATGGAATTATATCTATTCTAGACACAAACTTTGTTGATGAAATATCCAGCATTACATACATTTTTATAATGTAGATTATTTTTCTGGTTTTTCACCCCTTCTACATGTTCCCTGTTTACTAAGAAAACTGTATTCTCTGTGTTCTATTCCTTTCCTGCCTGCAGCTCTTTGTTTCAAAAGTTGAGTCTTATAATAGCAAAATTTTCCTCAACATTTAAATACATTGTTTTTTCTTAGCTTTGGTATCATTAACAATAATGTTCTACTATCTAGGTCAGGTCAAGTGTTTCATTTGTGTCCATTAATAAGTATACTTAGAAGTTTGTATAAATCGATGTTCTTGATGTTGAGACTGTCAGCCAATATTCTCTCATGCAATAATACAGAGAAATATGCTTTGATAATTTCTGTTCTAT
This sequence comes from Apus apus, assembly GCF_020740795.1. Lineage (NCBI taxonomy): Eukaryota > Metazoa > Chordata > Aves > Apodiformes > Apodidae > Apus > Apus apus. The sequence continues at coordinate 111,847,731 of NC_067284.1, read as the reverse complement.
CAATATATATTTAGGATACTCTCCATGATGGGTATATTCCAGTACTTCTCTATTTTGTGTGCTCCAAGGTCTTCTTTTTCCCCATAACCTGATTTTCTTATTTTACCCCTGTGTGCTAGCTGTTGGATTTTCATACTTTGTCTCTCAGTTGGTCACAAGATCATTTTATTTTTGCTTCTATTTTGCTTTCTAGAGGAGGGAATAAAAAGGAGATAATGGATTGAGGATACTGTACCCAGGTCAGAACAGTGTCAAAAGTAATGATGTCCATCTGCCCAGATCACTGAAAGTCACTTAATCCTTATCTACCTTTGTGGAATAATGTGTCCTGTAATATGCTGCAATAAATGCTATAATAATTCATGAATCAGTGACCCATGTCAGGATGAAAAGCATCTTATTGGAGTAGTTGAGTAAAGGTAGGCGTGTTCCCCATTAGCCATTTAAGTCCCTTCTACTGTATTTGAAGACAAAAAGAACAGCAAATCAGATGATGTAATTCAGATTACCTTCAATATGTGCCTGTTTCAGAAGGGGATGAGTAACTGTTCAAGATGTCTGTCTTGCCTATAAAAAGTGCCTCGCTGATCACCTTAATCTGGACACCTGACTTTTAGGTTGCTAGCTCCAGGCCTCCTGACTGAGATTCACAGTTTTACCTTTAAGTAAGATTTCTGCTTAGCAAATGATCCACACATTTCCTTCCTGAAATTATTCTAACTCATTCTGCAACAGAGACACAAGTTTCTGGACGATTTGTCCTGTTAAGCTAATTGATGCAAATATCATTCCCACGCTGACTACTGACATCAAAGCACAAATACTCTATAAAACAGAGCTGTCCTAAGCAGTCTTCTGTCATTTATTCAACACCAGTGGGCACCTTTCCTTTGGGTTGTGCTGGCCGAGGTCAGAGATCATGCAGTTAAAAGAAGTCAACTAAGAAAAGAAAACTAAGGTTAAATAAACGTTCTTCACTCTGAATTGGCATCAGAGTAATTTGCAGTCAACCTGAATAAATGATAATAAATTATGGATATGTAAAATACTTGTTGATATTCCAAAGCTAGTTAAGTGATCATCATTTCAGCAAACTTCTGGCTTGCTTTACATGCCAGTACAATTAGATGTGTTAGAATTTCCCTAAGCATGCTACATCTTCATGGGCTAATTTATTTTTATGAACATCCCAGGGACACTGAAGACATTTTGCTGAACTTTCTTAACGCAACTCGCTGTCAACCTGGTGCATTATTGAAAATAATTCCACCTTTCTGATACGCTACCGACATTTAATTTCAAAAGCACAATTAATATATGCAGTGTTATTGTGTCTCCCTTTCTCTAAGCTAGTAAACACTAACTTGGGATTTATTAACTGCTAAAAGCAGTAGCTGTTCAATCAATACAGTATACTTCTGGCATGTGAATGTGGCAAGAGCATAATCAATCTTTTGGGTGAGATGTAAGACTCAAATCCTGACCATGGGAGATCATTAAAATCTTAGAATGTGGTTTTGTTTTGGGGGTTTTTGTTTGTTTGTTTGTTTCATTTCTGGCTTTGCTGTTTGGTTGGTTTGGGGTTTGTTTGTTGTGGGTTTTTTGTTGTTGTTTGGGGTTTTTTTGTTTATGTTTGTTTGTATGTGGTTTTTTCTTTGTTTGGGTTGCTTTTTAGGGGTTGGTTGGTTGAGTTTATTCTAATAAAAAAAGAAACACCTAAAAAAATACATAGATTGTGACATTTTGCCTGGAAAAATACCATAGCCATGTCACAATACCATGGCCACACTACTCAGGATCTCCCACTTGAATGCAGAGTCTCCAACCATTTGAAACAGAGTAAAGCCTTTGATAACTGCAGCACTCTAGAAAGTTATAGGCGTCTCTTCTGGATAGTTATCAGACTGGCCAACACTCCATCCTCTCAACCCCATTTTGGAAATGTGCTTTCTTCCTGAATTATTGCTGTGTTTTCAGCATCAAAATCTCAAGGTTTCTTTCTTGAAAATCTAACGCTGTTATTTGGCTTTAAATAGCACAAAAATCCTTTGTAATAAAATAACCTAAATAAACATGACATTTTAGTATAAACATAACACTTTGTTTCCTTCTGTGTTTTGATTACCAAAGATTGAAAATTATATTTTAAAAAAAACCGAACCCACATTAATGGTTTGTATTACAAAATATAAGATGTTAAGGTTTCATTTTCTGGGAGATAAGATTTTATTGCATATGATTATTTTCTAAATGGCTTTTATCTGCAGATTGAGTGAATGTCCTGAAAACTGAATGCTTTGTCCATAAAAGCAAGAGATAAGGGTTTTTTTTTTTCTCTTTTTTTTAAAGGTTCAACACACAGAACCAAAACCTGTATCTTAAAAGTCAGTATTTTTCAGTGTCTAAAATAAATTTTGGTGTGTTTCTAAAATGTAAGCATAGAATCATAGAACAGTTTGGGTTGGAAGGGACCTTAAAGATTATGTAGTTCTAACCCCCCTGCGTGGGCAGGGAGGGACACCTCCCACTAGATCAGGTTGCTCCAAGCCCCATCCAACCTGCCCTTCAACACTTTCAGGGATGGGGCATCCACAGCTTCACTGGGCAACCTGGGCTAGAGTAAAATATTTCTTCCCAATATCTAATCTAAATCTACCCTCTTCCATATTAAAACCATTACCCCTTGTACTCTTACTCCATGCCCTTATTAAAGGTCCCTCCCCAGCTTTCCTGTAGCTCCTTCAGGTAGTGGAAGGTGCTATAGGGTCTCCCTGGAGCTGCCTCTAGGCTGCACACCCCAGCTCTTCACCTGTCTTCACAGAAGAGGTCCTCCAGTCCTCTGATCATCTTCGTGGACCTTCTCTGGACTTGGTCCAACAGCTCCATATCCTTCTCATGTTGGAGGCTCCAGATATGAACACATTACTCCAGGTGGGGTGTCACAAAACTGTCTCTTTATTTTTGGATTAGCTGCCTAAATCTAAAGTACTAGAAAAGCAAACACAAGATGTGATTTCTATTTATACAAATTAAAGGCCACCACTGAAAAATGAAAACTACTTCTATCTTTCTGCATTAAAGTGACACAGGTTTTAACTGTACTTCATCCTCACTGAGCTAAAATATCACAGAAACACAGTTAGAAACAGCCCCAAACCATTAAAATTTGCATGACACCCAGAGAAAACAGTGCATGAGGAAAAATTGTTGTGTTTTTTTCTATACATAATTTGTGGATTTGTACAGGGATGCAGAAGGAAGAAGCAAGAGGACTTCCAGTCTTTTCTTAGAACTGCTCAGTTATAGAAGTAGAGTATAAATAAGGGTGATGTTCTCACTGCTATTCTAACATGCAGAGAAGACTGTTTTAGAATCCCTTCTAGAGCACTGAGAGAAAGGCTTAGGGGAACAGAGCTGTGAAACCTGAAGGGAAGGAAATGCATCTTAACAAGAAAGAATAATGAATCCAGCAAATTAATACCTAGCCCAGAGCATTATTTCTTTGTGCAGCAGCTTCCTTAAGCATACTACTTTTGTAGATTCAGCTTTTCATGTACACTGTATAGGGAGACTAAGCTCCTGACCCAGGATGCTGGACAGCTTCTGAGAAACTGAAACATAAATGCTGTGCTACAGCCACAGTGATGCACAGTGGTACAGGCATGGTCCCAAACAATGACTTGCACAAAACTGCACAGGAAAACTGCAGTGGATTTAGGCAAAATCACACCCTGTGCCATCTCTGTGAATAAATCCTTCAGTGACACCACCACCACCCCCCACCCCCCCAATTAATTGATGATCCTTTTCCAAATAAACATGCCCAGTCATTATCAAGGAAGCTCCTCACTCCTTTGTCACATTAGACAGCAGCACAAACTGAAATAGGAGCAAGGAGAAAAAGATAAACTGAAGAGCTATCATAAGATCATAGGTACAGAGACTGGAAGGTCATAAAGCAATTTAGCTGCCAATACTGGAATGCTCCCAGGAGTATGATTCCTTGTGCTTTTTCAATACTGTACTATTGCATGTTTTAATAGATTTCACTCTCTGGAAGTTTGACTCAATACTCAGCTTGAAGTTACCTTTCTCTTTCTTCACACCATTATTTCTAATTTTATTAAGATTCTTTAAATGATGCTCTGTTCAAGCTGAGCAGAAGAGATTCTGCTCAGGCTGAGGTCTGTACTTCAGAAAAGAGACATGCTGTAGAGGAAGACACTGAGGGTAAAATAATGAATTACATTAGTGGCTTACTGTGTGTCCATTTATGCTACACAGGATCTTATATCCACTTTGTAGATTTTGCCATTTTAGTTTTTTCTCCCTGGACCCATCTCTTACTCATTCTTCTAATTCTTCTTTAAATACTATCAAAATGGTCTCTTTTCATTCAGAGGACATGCAAATGGATGGGAAAACAAAGTAGGTTTCTTTTTTTCTTCCTTCCTTCCTCTTTTTTTTTTTTAACCCTGACGGAATATATTCTTCTCTTTAACTCTGCTGGCCAACATATTTGCTGCTCTATGACACTCAACTTGAAATATAAAATCTCACCACATTCAACTCAATGCCAATTGGCTATTGATTTTTTATTTTTTTTTGTAGCCAAGTTATAAACTCTTAGCCATATCTCTCAGTTTCCTATCCAGCACTGAGTATATGTGAGGACAATTATTTTTCATCTATACATAACAGAATGCTATTCTGTGGACACTCAAGAATAAAACCTGCAGACTAAGCCCAGGTGTGTATTTACAGCTAATTTACTTAGTACTTTGCAAGGCCATAGGAAAAATCTTACCCCCTAGCCAAGATGATATTATTCAGCATCCCTCATCTTAAGGCAATATATCTCTAAAATTACTTATTCATATAGCTTCACTCTTTCTCATACTCCTTGTCACATTTCTGCCCAAAATCATTAATATCATTAATATCTCTTATTTATTGCTAAAAAGTAAGAAAACACATGTATCATTTTCATCTCACCTTTAGATGTCTAAATACCTTTAAAACTGTAGCCCTAACTGATATATGTGCATTCAAACCTGAGAATGAGCACCTTAAAAGGTTGCTTAATATTCACAGCTATGTACTTGTCAATGGTTTCTAATGAAAAATCACAGAAATATGTTGTGAAACCCTCCAGTACTTATCATGGGCAGGGTTTTCTGAGTCTATGTGTTTACATTTGAGCTAATTTTCTGGATTCTATTTAGCATCATAAAAGAAAGACTGGCATTTGAAAGTGTGACTAACCCTTCCTAAAGCTGACACCTAGTAAGATTAGATGGATCATATCTTAAAATGCCTGTCTCTCCATTTATTTCAAGGGAAACTTGGAACGAGTTCTGAAGTTGAAGACATCTATGCTGTAGACATGGTAAGATGCAACTCACAAACAACTTTAATACGGGTGCATGTGTGAGCACTTGTGCATGTGTGAGTTTGTATGTGTCATCCTATAAATTCAATGGAACATTAGTAGAGACATATGGGGTATTTTCAGTTCAACTCTGAAATATATGTAACACCTTAACTAGTTCCTGAAGTCATATTTTCCCCAGGGAAAGGGGGACAACACCTGCCTTTCTAAATCAGGTGTTTAAGGGAGCTGGTTCATAATATTTTTGAAACCTTTCTGAGATTTCGAAAGTAAGGTTTGGAAAAAGTTGCAGTATTAACGTGTACTTTCCCTTCTCTGACTCCTAATTCAAGTGTCTCTGCCAAACTCAGCTCAGAAGCAATTTTAAAAAGGAATCAAAGTTTCACTGATGTGAATTAATCCTGGACTTTAAGAGGTACCAAGATCTACAGAGTGTGCTGTTTTGGATAAGGCTAAGTGTAAAGGGAGATGCATTAATGAAAGGAAAACAACTTTTCATGTTCGCTGAACAACAAAATGTGTAGTAGTCTCTCCTTTGTGCTTGATTATAAACTTTTTGAGAAGATAAAGTCTTCTGGCAATACATCAAACTGTGTTCCTGGTTTTCAGTCTAATAGCTCCAAACCAAGTACTTCTTTACAACTTCCCTCTGCAGTGCTCTTTAGAATGTCCTTAGGTTTTCCTCCAGGCAATGGCAGCTATAGTATGTGCTGAAGGCTTTGTCACTACAGATATTAATACACCATCAAACAGAGAAATTGTTTTTAACTGTGTCAAATGCAAAATTATTATCACTAATACAAGAACGTAACAGTGTTCTGTTTTTTTATTTTTTTTAGTCTAATGCATTTTCATTCATGTAGCACTCTCATCAAACTTGAGGGAGACTGTAACAGACAAACTATGTTGACCTTGGACTGATTCAGAACTGAGCTTTTCAATTTGAATACATAATATTGTCTAGGAATACAAATTCGAAAAAAGGATAATATGGGCTATAAGAATAATTTTTTTACCCCTTCATAATTAGATTGCCAGTCCTATCTGGTATACTAATTCAAAAATTAATTGTAGCCATTTAATAATGTCTTAGCTGTATATATTTAGAGAATTGTTCAAACACACAAAATACTAACCAGAATTTAAATTACAGAAGTGCAGATGGCATCAGAATACTACTTCACAACTACTCATTTCTATTTTCAGGTCTTTCTGTATGCCTACATAGATGAAACTTTACTGAAATTAGTATATCTAATTAGCTTTGACATGAAGATCTCAAAATAACTATGAAATAGATTTTAATTACTCTCCCATGTCCCTAGGTGAATTAATTTGTTGTTGTATTCATTTCTACATTAGTATTTTTTAAAAGAAAGAGCTTTGAGGGATTTGGTCTTTCTATACTGTGCACAAATCAGAAACTGGCTGACAACGTCTTATCCAAGAGCAGATCCACCTTCTGCCATAGGTATAGAACATTTTCTCTTGTTTTTACAGTACTGTGATAATTTTATTATTTTTACTATTCTCAGCACATGAGTTTAAACTTGCCTCTGATATACAGCAACAATGCATTGCTGTGGGGCTTTTTTGTTTTTCTTTGGGTTTTTGGTTTTTTTTGTCCTCCCTCCTAACACTGCAGTCACAAGTGAGCTGTAACAGCTTAGAAAATAGATTTTCAGCTTTAAACCTGGAAGCTAAGAACAGGACAGGATCAGACTTTAGGCTCCTGTCCTCCACGTTACAATCTAAGGAAGTTTCTCTCCTTACAAAATATACAGCCTATCCTCTTCAGATGTTTATAAACCTCCAATTTTCTGTCCCTGTGCTAAGCCGTGTGGTTTGCAGTAGGAGGGTTAAGTGCTGTGTAATGTCTGTTAGAACAGGCTGGAAATTCTCAGATCATGTTTCCTGCAAAAGACTCTGCCCCTCATCTCCAAGGTGATTTTGGGCAAGCTATTTTGTCTCATTCTCCATAACAGAGATAATGGCAACAATCTTCCTGCACAAAAAAAACCAAAACCAACCTTTGCTACGTAAGATCACAAAGCCTGGCAAAAAAGTTATTACTATTAAAGGAATTGATCAAAAATTAGTTTAGAGCCTTACCAGACTGCTTGGTCTGGATTGCCACAACCACTGAAAAGTCTCTCCTGTTCCAAATCCCTAAACTTCCCTCATGTACAGGTGTAAAATCACCCTTCATAGTTCAACTATTTTGTGACACACAAAAATGGAGGGATGTGTTGGCTGACCAGCTTTATCGTTCAGTAAACCTGACAAAGATGTTTTTAGCAACCTGCCTCTTCAGAAACTTAGAAATTCCTCTAACATCCTGCTTCTGGTTTGAAATGCACTGTATTAGGGAACTTGTCTGGAAAGTAAGAGTAAAATCCTCTTAACTGCTTTGAAGTTCTGGAGAACTGAATGTAGTATATATTTTTTTCCTCTTTTAAAATACATTTTTAAATTACAAAAAAAAATTAGGCACAGTTTATAAGCAAAAAATAAGCATTTTGTTAGAATTGTGAAACTTTTGAGTAAGATGTGGAGAACTGGCCTCCAAAAAACTATGTCTCTCACTGCAATAGACTGTCATAGAGAAACATTAGGGAAGAAATAAAATTTAAATTTAAAAATAAAAATAAAAATAAAGGAGAAATGGTGGCAATACTGCGGGGTAAGGGATGCAGCTGGGACTTTATCAGGAGCTGCACATAGGCCTGGGAGTGGAGGCCTAAGACTAAGACTACAAAGCAATGAATTCAAGGCCCATAAAGACGATCGTCTGTGAGTCGTTACTGTGTTCATTGTCTGCTGCTGCTGGTCCAAAGGAGAGAGAAGAAGACAAGAGAGAGGAGAAGGGAAACCAAATAAAAGGAGCCGAGCTGAAAACAGCCCTGGCTGAGACCACCACAACCCATGACTTTGCCACCAGAGCCGGGTCCCATGAGAAAAACAGCGTCAGACTCCTCGCCTCTCCAGCGCTCCTGAGATCATCAGCAGAAAGCTCTTCAGGCCGATAGTGGTGAGTGGCCCTGCCACCCGTGCCCAGACTCCAAAAAGAGCCATCCCCTGTGTGCCCAGGCACACAGCAGCTCGGCAGAAGCCAGAGGCACCAGAAGGACGAAGGCAGAAGCTGCTGCAGCCCCTGCTGTCCCTGCCGCTGGTGCCACCTGCGCTGGATCAACCACCGGTGCCACAACTCGCCTCACCCCCTGGCTCCAGGAGGACGTGAGCACAACATCACCATCCAAGCCCTTCACCTCTAACACCTTTCCCCCCTGCTGTGTCATTGACCCCTCACTCACACGCACCTCATCGACCCGAAAGGCTTCGGGCTCTCCCTACCCTAAACTACAATAGTCTTCTTTTTTTTTCTTTCTTTCTCTTTACCTACCAGATATATTTACATATCCAGCTTTTCCCCACACACACACTTTGAAAATTTTTACTGTAAAGTGGTATTTTAAACACATAATCTACGTGTGTATGTGTGTGCTTCCCAGAGGAGCTTGTCAATCAGTTATATATCCAGTGGAAGCAAAGGGGCTCCCAGCCAGGGACAGACCCACCAAAATAACTGAAAGGCTATCTTGAATATATCTAATTGGTGTCAGAAATCTTGATAAACAAACCCAGAGATTGTGCCCTGAGATCAGGCAGCTTCGATCCAGAACTGGGTTTGGACCGCGACAGATGTGTGTAGATTTGAGGTTCGGACTAGAGACTTGCAAAAAAAAATGTGATCACTGTTGCCTAAGAACTTGAGACAACTTCCAAATTTTTTACCAGGTGTGATGAATCTTCCTGTAGTCAGTCAGTATGAAAAGAATCTATATTAGATCCCAGTTAATTCCTTGGACTGAAATCTTGCAGTGCTACCAGGTTTAGATAAAGAATAAGTAAAACAGTTCAATGAGTTGGTCAGAGAACAAGAATATTTTCCTTAAGAGAACTTCCAAGTGATTTTCCTGTAACATTTTGAAGGAGCTCCATTATGATTTCTTTGAACAAGTTCTTGTTTAATTTTTCTGGTTTTTCCCTATAACGTTTTTTTTAATTAAAAAATATTATTGAAAAAATTATTGTGAATTCCAGCCAAGGCCCATTTTTTTAATTAATTTTAACAACATTTCATGATTATGTTTTAAAAAATAAAATTAGAAAAATAAAAGTTTTATACTCAAATACAGATCCGTGAAAAATAAAATAATTTTGTTGAAAAAGTCTGATTTTATTCACAAACCTAAATCACTCTCAGCGTAATTAACCTTTCTTAAATCTCGATGGAATCCACTTGATTACAATGAGATAAAGTCTTCAAAATTTGCACTGCAGTGTTGGGATATTGCCAGTTTTGTGTATAATTTCATACGTATTTTTGGTTTCACTTGTACAGTAACTTTAAGAAATAAGGATGGCATAATATCACTAAAGCAGTTATGTTTACATAAGGAATGCTTTTCATAGAACTTGGACTCTTAGAAGGGTTTGGTTTGAAAGAGACCATAAAGGTCATCTAGTTCCAACCCCTCTGCTGTGGGCACTTGGTTTATGCCTTTTACATCTGAATAACCCATTTACCAAACAACACAAATCCTCTTCATACACACTCCATAATCCTTAACTCAGTTTGAAAGGACAATAAAATCTCCTTCTCACCACAATTACTCTCATTTTCCCCTTTTGTTATTGTTTAAGTGTTCTGGTTTGGATGGGTTTTTGGTAGCTCCAGTAAGAAGCTGAGAAGCTCCCCCTGCTCCAAACCCAGCCAAGGGGCCATTAGAGGGACAATAGAAACACCTCTGCCATTAACATATGACAGAATCAACATAACACCTGAGCAGAGGAGCAGAAGGGGAGAAGAGCTGTGCTGGAGGAGGAGAGCGGGGCTGGCGGTGGGTGAGGAAGAAGGGCAAGAAGGTGCCCAAACAGAAGTTTCCCTGCAACCCATGGCGAGATGGCAGCTGTCCCCCTGCACTTGTGGAGGAATGTGGTGGAACATTCCCTGAAGGCGCCAGGAGGGGTGAACTTGGCCACTGGACTTGGATGTTGTGGCCAGAGGATTTGCTGCCAGTGGACTCTGATTGCGCAGCTGTGGAAGAGCCCAGCGCAAGCAGAGTTTGTTCCCGAAGCAGCCATGACTCTGTGGGAAGCCCAGGCTGGAGCAGCTCCAGGCCTGGTGGGAAGGACTCATGAAGGAGAGGCTGGTGGAGGACTCTCTGCCATGGGAGGGACCCCGTGGGGAAGCAGGGAAGGACTGTAAGGAATCCTTCTTCCTGAGGAGAAAGGAGCAGCAGGAACCACCAGCCTGTGACCTGACTCTAAACCCCATCCCCATCCCCTGTGCCGCTGGGGGGAAGGAGGGAGAGAAACCAGGAACGAAGGGATTTGGGCCCTGGAAGAAGGGAGGGGGTGGGGGTAACATGTGTGAGCTCTGCTCTGTGTGTATCTGTGTCTTGTGTGTGTTTGATTGGTGTGAAATTAAATTATTGTTTTTCCCCCAAGTTGAGTCTGTTTTGCCCGGGACCTTAACTGGTGAAGAACCCTCCTTGTCCTTTGTCTTGACCTATGAGCTTTGTTCTCCTCATCCCAGAGTGTGTGTGTGTGATGGGGGGAGTTGTGTGAGCAGCAATGGGGCTGTTACTTTGTTCTCCTATTGGGCCCAAACCATGACATTAAGTAAGAGCACTTGCACAACAATCAACAAAAGTACGGTTTTGCAAAGGCCATGCACATTCCAATTTCACCTGAACACACAAATAACACTTTTCTGTTTCATTCATGAAGAACATAATCCTGACCTAAATCCCACAAAGCCAGGGAAGTAAGGATGGAGGTAATAAGTAAAAATCACTTAAGACAGCAAATCGCTCTTACCTTCTGGAGAAAAATTCCCAAACAAACCAAACAACCCAGAACCAGAATATTATTTGTTCGTTATAAAAACTGAAGGATTTCTTTGAGTTCTAATAGATTTTCTGAACACTCAGTTAGTGTTCAACTTCAGCAAATATATGTTATTTTTCTGTTTCCACTAAGTAATGAGTAACCTTACAGCTACTGCACAGTGAGAAGCAACTTCTTACAAAAGTAAGAGCCCGGGAGCTGCTGGTGGGTTCTCCCTGGAGTGAAGAGCTAGTATTGAGACACAAGCTTTCCTGGGCAGCATCTATGAATTGTGAAACAGTTCATCTCTGGGGACAAACAACAGCACTAAGGACAGGGCCAGGTTTTTTTCAGTGGTACCCAGTGACAGGAGAAGAGGTAACGGGCACAAACTTGAAGAGAGGAAGTTCCATCTAAGCATGAGGAGGAACTTCTTTACTGTGAGGCTGACAGAGCACTTGGACAGGCCACCCAGAGAGGTTGTGGAGTCTTTCTCTGCAGACATTCCAAACCTGTCTGCATGCCACACTGTGCTGCTACTCTGGGTCACCCTGCTCTGGCATTAGGTTGGACTAGATGATTTCTAGAGGTCCTTTTCAACCCCTGACATTCTGTGACTCTGTGACTCTGTAACTTACAGAAAGTTAGACCTCATAGCAAGTACCTGGCATTTCCAGGTCCTTTTATTTTTTTTTGTTTTAATAAAATGCAGCATGGTTTGATGACCAAAGATTTGCCTTAGGCTGATCTCGAAGAACAATATTTCAATCTCAGTTTGGCCGCTGACCTATGTAATCTTCATCAAGCTTTCTTACCTCTGCTTCCCCTTTTCAGTATTTGTCTTCTGTATTTGTGAAGTCAAATCTTAAGGTCAGGGGCACAGGCTGACTCTACGTCTAAATATTAATTAACACAATAAGGATTTAATCTCAAATAACTTGCAAATACATGTATATTTTTCCTTGCCATTGAAAGATTTAGTCATGTTTGGCCTGGAAAAATTATGCAGTTACCCTTGCACTATAAACAGAATTACAGTACAGGTTTTCTTCAGATTCATTATTCTCAGGATAGTCTGTACTTGTATTCAGCATGAGCAAGGATGAATATTGTATACTCAAACACTTTAAGTGCACTCCTTCACTTGCTAAAATACCACTTTTATGGATCACATAAGACTCCACATGATACCAAAATGTGGATGTTTGGCCATGCTGCACAAGGAGCCTAATGCCTAAGGAATTTACTTAACTTCTGGTATGAAATTACTTTCATTTGCAATTCTTACCCACTGTCTCTTTCTTCCTCATGTACAAGAAGAGAGACAAGCCAAAGGATCTCTACATTGATGGAAGGAGCAGCTTGTTGGATTGGACCCTGAAGAATAGGTGTTCAAACAGTATTGTGATGGGCAGCAGCTTTAAATCCTACAGTTTGAGCTTAGAGTTAGCAGAAATGTCAATATGAATTCCATAAAGCAGAATGCCACCAGTGTTCTCATTGAGGGATAGCAAAAGGGAAATGAGTTTTTGAAAATAGTCATAAATAATAAAGTATAGTTGGCCTACAGCATTTTTCTTAAATTAACAAGAAGAACTTGGACCTGGTATAAAGTGCCTTGAAGAAAACCTGTCCAGTCTTGAGGGATGGGGGTTTTGATCAGGATAGATCAAGTGTGTGAACAATTTTTAGATGCGTAATTTATTTCCTGTTTTGAAAGAAGTTGCTTAGCCTTGAAAGGTTTGTCAGGAGCATTATCATGTTTTTAAGAGTGTTTGGGGACTTCAGCAGGAAGAAAGCAGTACGTTCCTAGCAGATCCCTTCCAAAGTAAAGCACAGTTTCATAAAATATTCAGCATCTTTGTGAGCTTACAGTTATACTTATAGGAACCCATTCTCATAGGATAGGAAACTGAATCTGTTGCATATATAATGAAGCCATAGATAATCATGGTCATAACTGAGGACAGAATCCATCCTTCCTTGCATGAAACTCTTCTGGGGAACAAAAATGAAAGGAGCTCTGCGGTATGTCAGAGTTATTATTTGAATTTATGAGCCCCATACCAAACCTCAGTGCAGTTCCCATACAGGCTAGAAAAACATTCATGGCACCTCTAGGCAGGACCTTTGAGTCACAAAGGCCTTGGTTTTGCTATGAATGCTATCACAGCTCTTACTCCTCTTTCCTTTGCAGAGAACTTTCTGTACTAGTCCCAGGTGCCTATCCTGGCTGGCTCAGAAAGACTTGGGTTGTCTGCCCATACTCTGCCCAAAGAAGTGAGTGATTCTTGAGAAGAAGAGATTAGATTGCCAGAAAATAAAAACAAAACAAAATTTTAAAAAAAGGAGGAAAAAACAAGTGAATACATTTTTGTCTGGTGCTCAGGAAATGCAAGCAACTGCTCCTCAGATTGGAGGCAAGGGAGCCCAGCCAGCACTGTGCTAGACTCTTAACGAGATGCACAACTTTGGGTGAATCACTTCCATTCTGTTTCCCTTTCTAGTCTTTCATTTACTGAATCATGGTCAGATCCAGCACTCATAACTGAAATTCCAAATATGTGTTTTTAAAAAGAAAATACTTTAATGGAGATTTCCTCTCCAGTAGTGGGCTACCGACAACATCTGTGTCACCTTCGCTGCTGTGCTGCTTCAAGGTCCAGTTGTAAGGCTTTATCACCTGGGTAGGGATGAGAGTCCAGTGTCACCCATCAACCACCTCTGCTGGGATTTCCACTTGAGGGAACCAGTGGGTTTTCATCAATCTAGAGACTGACAAATAAGGGGCATACACACTGCATTGGTGTGAGAACAAGTCCGAACTAATATGAGAAGATAAACACTCAGCCTGGTGTACCTGAGCAGTCAGTGAAGGAGGTGGGGGCCCTCAAAGGCTTACAAGGAGAAGAACAGCCCAGTTTGGAAGGTACCTTGAAAGATCATCTGGTCCAACCTTTCATGGAAAAGGGACTCTAGATCATAAGCTATCCTGTTTGATTACACCTTAAAAACCTCCATCAATGGGTTTTCTACCTTCCTAGGGAGGTCGCTCCAGTCTTCATGGTACTTTTCTCTTCCCACTGACTGTGTGAGGAAGTCAGGTACTTAATTTGCTACCTCACTATATACTTAAAATGCTTATGTCTCAGAAGGGTCCAAGACTGGATCCCACTGTTATCAAGTCTTCAGAGTAAATATTGTTTCTCAGTATGAATTTGTGCTAATAAAATAGAGCTCTGGTTTCATCTAGGTCCCATAGCTATTGATTTAATACAAATAATCACAAATACAAGATTGAGATTCTCAGAAGGGCTTGGGAAAATAGGTTTAAGGCAATGAAACTTATGTAAGGAATGTCAAATAAGGGAGACTGAAAATCCGTGGTGAAAATGTTGAAGAATGTTGTAAGTAGAGCTGGTAGAGTTGTATAGATAGAAAAAACCCCAAGTAGTTAATTTACAAGAGGGTGATATTTGTAGATATGAAACTTTACACATGTATCTCCCTGGCAGATCCCTTCCAATGAAGAATATAAAACAGAAAGACCTGATATGTTTTTGTCAATAATTCAAGCAGAAAGATTCATAAACAGGAGGGTTTGAATAAATATGTAAAGGTACGGTCCCGTGGAAATGGAGATTTGTTTTGGGAGGAAATAACACAGTAGCATATAGAGTAACATACAGTGAAATATTTAGCTACAACATGCTGTTTTCTTAAAACTGTGTGTTAACTTAAAAATAAAAACTAGAACAAACTGACAGAATAATTCACTGAAAGTATAAGAAACTTATTTTCAGTCCACCCAAGAGTGTGAGGAGATGGGTGCATATAGGCAATTAGTAATGAGAAACGTTAATTCAAAATAAGATAGACATGAAAGAAATGTGAGAAGAAACCTAGAAATCCTTTAGGATAGTTTACAGTTATTATTCATCCACACACTGGAAATTTTACAAGCTGTTTTATACAGTTCTCTGTATCATGTAAACATGACCATCTGCCGCAGATAACCTGCTTTTCCTGAAAATCTGCACATTAGCCTAAGATGTAAGAGCAGACAACATATTCATAAAGAAAAATCTCTAAGAGAGCAAAACTATATACGTGTGAATTTAGGTGCATACACAGATCTAGACGTGCATTATTTCCATCCTTTTTTTTATTTTTAATGTTTGCTATTGTACAGGCATTACTTGCATGCAGTTGTGTTACGTGTCTTTTGAACTTTCAGAAAGTTCATTCCCAGGGAGGGCACAAGAGGATCAAGAAAGATATGTAGGAAGTAAAATTGCAGAAAGGAGACAGACATCATTAATCCATCGATCTGACTGCCTTGCTCTGTCTTTCTATGCATTGCTAACTCCCTGGCAGGCTCTAGCCAGGTAGTGTAGGAAGTGCTAATGTGATCTGACCCAAGATCAATACTAACATGGTCTAAGATGAACTGTTTGTGCTTGCCAGAGTACTAGTTGGAGACAGTACTGCATTATGTTTTACACCTTTTTAGCATTTAACAATCATTCTGGGCCTCTTAACAGAAACCAAACACAATTAAGTATCAAAAGCCAGAGAAAGGCTGAAGGACTTGGTGATGTTGTGATAACAGAGTGAACCTTTGACCTCTGGGTTAATAATCTAAAACTTGCTTGAATTAGTCATGACGGAGAATTAAATTCTGCACTACTTTTCCCCTTTCGAGCCTCATGGAAACAATCAGGATTGCTGGAATTCAAGCAGATCTAAAATTTGGTCATCAGACTGAAAAGCAATTAGAAATGAACTGGGATTCTAAACCGTGTTCCTGTGATCAACTTAGACATGCATGCGCTCTGCGAGCAGCACCAGACATGTTTGCTAGTGACTTCCACAGGGATGCTGTGGCTGCAAACTTCATCTTCCCTATCTACAAAGAGACCTACCCAGCTGGTGCCACAACCTGTCAGACGGCATGTGGGGTGGCACTGCTGCCATCCACCCAGTGCATGAGCTGTGGCTAAAGGTCTGCTGCCTCCAAAAGCAAATAATTTCCCTCCAAATCTATCTGACAAACACCAGGGGCTAAACCACCTTAGAATCATTCAGTATCTCTAATATCTGTTCACTCCAGAGATTCAGAGTTACAGCTCCAATTTTGGCTACAGGATGCCTTATAGACATTATGGTATGTAATAATTTCAGATACCATATTTATGGAGAGTCGTTTAAGCTCCCTGAAGCACTTCATATGTGAGGCATAGACAAGCATTATTTCATTCGCTGGCAAAATGAAGCCACCCATTCACCTGAAATACTCTTCTGTATTTCAAGTAGAATCATAGAATCCTAGGGGTTGGAAGGGACCTCGAAAGATCATCTAGTCCAACCCCCCTGCCACAGAAGGGTCACCTAGAGTACATCACATAGGAACATGCCAGGTGGGTTTTGAATGTCTCCAGAGAAGGAGACTCCACAGCCTCTCTGGGCAGCCTGTTCCAGTGCTCTGTCACTCTCACAGTAAAGAAGTTCTTCCTGATATTCACATGGAACCTCCTATGCTCCAGTTTGCATCCATTGCCCCTTGTCCTATCACTGGTCATCACTGAAAAAAGGCTTGGCTCCATCATCCTGACACTCACTCTTTACATATTTGTAAATATGTACATGTAAATCAGCACATTGCTGGCTCATGGTCATCCTCTTGTCCACCAGGACCCCCAGGTCCCATTCTCCTATACTGCTCTCCAGCAGATCAGCCCCCAACCTGTACTGGTACATGGTGTTTTTCTTCCCCAAATGCAAAACTCTACACTTGCCCTTGTTGAAATTCATCAGGTTTTTCCCTGCCCAAGTCTCCAGCCTGTCTAGGTCTCTCTGAATGGCAGCACAGCCTTCTGGTGTGTCAGCCACTCCTCCCAGCCTGGTGTCATCAGCAAACTTGCTGAGGGTACATTCTGTACCCTCATCCAGGTTTTTGATGAAGATATTGAACAACGGTCCCAGTACCGACCCCTGAGGGACTCCACTAGTCACAGACCTCCAACTAGATTCTGTCCCATTGACTACAACTCTCTGACTTTTTCCCTTCAACCAGTTCATGATCCACCTCACTACCTGATCACCAAGCCCATAGTTTATCAGCTTATCTACAAGGATGCTGTGGGAGACAGTGTCAAATGATTTACTGATCTCTGAGCAAAGGTTTAAAAAAATAGCAGGGAAACCCATGCAAGAAAGGGCATGAGAAGTGTAGTCCACAGAAGATAAAAATAACAGCCTTGTTTGCTTCCAAGTGCCTTCTGACAGTATGGGAAAAAATAATCTCCAAAGAAAAAACTCCATCAAAATTTATGTTCCCTCTGACAAGACTGTGTGGTTTGTGGTTTTCTCAGCCCTCTTTCAGATTTTTAAATTATTCAAGGTATGACACTTTCACCAATTCAGGCACTTGAGAAAATCTGTATTGTTGAGACATTATCTTGGTTTCTTTGGAGACCAAATGACCAAAATGTGTGTACAGGAGTCCTCCTCCAGATCCAGCTAGAATGCCTCCATCCCTACAGAGATTCTGGTGGAATTTTCTGTGTCCATTAGCTGACCTGAGCTTGAACAGATCAGAGACTTGATGTTGGAAATGAGTTGCAAACACTGTTTTTCAGTGTAACAACCAGCTGGGCAGAAGTCTTCATTGTCACACTGCTAGAAAAGTGGATCTCAGTTCACCACCACAGGACCTCTATCAAGGACACAGGCCTGTTATACTGTGTAATGTGACATAGGCATAAAATAGGCAGTTTATTGCCCAGAAAAACCTTAGGGTTAGACTCACTAGAAGTGCTAAATAGACAAAAGAATATGTGAAAATTGTTGCCTGCTGTTTGAAACTATGTAACTGTTTATACTTCTACTTCTTCCTACGTTATGACTGACTCCAATATCAGCATTTCCCTAATTCTTTTCTGTCTAAAAAATTCTCACTAGAGATGGTCAGAAATGAGCATAAAGCATCAGTGGGTCTGAGGCAATGTGATGTATCTGTTTTCCTGTTTTAACAAAGAAAAGGATGTGTTCAATTTAAAGCAGAATTATTTTTAATGTAAATAAGCAAATTCTGCACATAATCCACACTGTTTTGGAGCCTAAAGATAACTAGTTTACACAGTACAAGCAAGGCAGCTTTGTTCCTCTTTAGAGCTCAGGAAGGCGAAGGTCAGACAAATCAGAATATGGAACATTTGGTTCTTCATTGGCCTCCCTGGTGCTTTTTCCTCTCAGTGCATTTCATTTTCTTGGCAAATGTCTGTGACATATCAGTAAGTCATTTTAACACTTCTTCATGCCCTACTATTTCAGTTTCAAGATCATTAATAAAACAGCAGCTTGGAAGGTGGCACAACAGGCATTCTAGTATGCTAGCAGGTAGGGTGGCTGTCTGATTTTTTTTCCCAGCTATTAGCATAGCCAGACCTCAGCCTCATAAATAAACAGCACATAGTCTATGGAGAGTTTAATATAAAAAAAATAAATATGCACAATAGGCTTTTTACTGACTAGCTATGTGCTATTGAACCATCTATTAGAGAAACTTTACCCTGGAAATTCAGGCCTTTCAATTTTAAAGTTTTAAAATGAAACCCCCTCAGGCTAACCCAGCATAAACAATTAGTTGCTCCCTGTTAAACTCCATATCCTTAAGAGCCCATTTTGAATGTTTCATAAGGTACACTAAGGGACATCATTAGTATGTGAATTTCTTTTACAAAGATCACAATGAGGGCTTTAAGAAGAGAATGCACATATCCAGGGAAGATTGGCAGACAGAACGTCGCAAGCTGCTCGTGCTGAGTCGATTTAGAATCATGTGAAAGCATTTGAGCCATTTAACTCTATTTCTTTTGATCCTCAAATCTCTGCCTTCACATCATCTTATGAGTACAGTTTTTCTAAACCCAATTTAATATCCTATCTTGATATTCCCTACTGGGCCTCTGGATTATTTCTTTAACTGTTTTTTCTTCTTTTCTATTTTACTTTTTAAACTTTTATTACTTTTTTTCTTTTTTTCTTTTTTTTTAAATATGAAAGCACCTGAAATTTTTGCCTTTTAACCTATGTGCTTCTGACACAGTTCAGGGGTATCCACCATACAGTACATTTCCTCACCTGTCTTCATAGGCAAGTCTAATGCTGTTTCTGATCAGCTTCATTGATTGCTGCATCCATGATGCTCTACTTGAAACAGCAAGAAATTCACACCACCTCCTCATTGATTCCTAGCACAGAATCCAACTTCAAAACTTGAAATGCAAGAATAATTTCCCGCCTTTTACCCGCATAAAGAAATTTTAGGCACTTTAACAGAAATCTTTACCTGCAGATAATCCTTGAAATCCTGAATTCAGTGGCTGGAATTCTAATAATGCATCAAAAATAAGATCTGTTGAGGCAAAAATAAATTTAACCATTGTGGCAATTAGGCTCCATTAACACCACAGCAGGACAAATAGTTTATTTATTCCCCATTAGAAATAGCAAAAAAAGAAATTAAATACTAACGCTATACAGGTTTCCTAAATTCAGATACCTAACTGTCATGAGAAAAGCAGCTAGTGACTCTTCAAAGGACAGAACCCTATTGCCAAAATAAAACATGTTCTGTCTTACTCTGCATGGATTTAGATAATCACCAGATATTCATATAATACTTGAAGGCTATTAATGTCAGAAACTTTATATTGGTCAGGAACGACTCCAGCCAAACACTCTGATATATTTCATAGCAGAGCAGAGGTCCCAAAAGAAAACAGTTTCTTATCTGTAAAAATTCATTCCTTTTCAAAGAAATCAATATGTGATGAAATCTGATGCATTTATTGGTGCTACATGTAGATGAAAAGCTCCAATGAGGAGCAGAGCAGAATGTAAAACATGCAGCCTCTGCCAGTTGTGTTATTCTTTTGTGCCTATTTGGCACTAACACCCACTTTCATGATTTGGGGTTTATCTGAAGCATGAGTGGAACAGTAATAACAATCTTAATAGCAATTCACAGCTTTTCCTATTTTGGGTTGAAGCTTTGTGTGGACCCTCTTATTTCAACATAAAAGTGCCTTTGTATAAATTTAGCTAAATTGGAAACGAATCAACTTTAAACTATATCAAAATAGGTCACTTAGACTGAAATAATAGTGTCAGCACACAGATTTAAAGTAATGAAGGGTGTGAATAATAGTGGATACATTTATTTGGATTCTATTCAACACAAAGTGTTTCATACCAGAAGTGAGGGTTGTTTTTAAGATAACTGCACTAATGGTAGGAAATAAAAAATAGAATTTTTTATGTTTTGTTTTTTTAATGCTGATGCTGCAGGTTTTACAGAGTGGCAGGTATCATTGAGCTGATCACTAAATCAACACAGAAAAAAGAAAAAAAGACAACAGGAGGATCTGTACTGAAAAAGGACATTTCTGATGTGCAGCACAAGAGATGCGACACAAACACATGTCAAGGGTATGAGTAATTTACTTAGACAGTCTGCTCCTGCTAAAGTCTCTGTACTCTTGTTAAAAAGTAACTGCAAAATGTGTATGTGTGTGCGTGTGTGTGCATATATATACTTACACACACACTTCTGGATCTGTCCCAAGGGGTTCAATATTCAGCAAGTGTTTAGTTTAGTTATACTCGGGCTGATTACTCTCTTGTTTGTAGTTATGACTGTGACTGATTTGCTGAATCAGGGTGAGGAAAATCAGCATCTTGTAGAACTGAGCCCTGATTAAACTAGCAGAGTAATAGCTGAGATCAGACATGCTTGGTCTGCCTATTGATCTTCCTGGCTTTTGTTTTCTTGCTATTTCAAGTGATTTTTTATTTTCTCACAATTTCAGCTGATTTTTTTTTTTTAATTTCTTGTCACTGGGAGCTCATTCAACTATAGTTAGAAAGTGAATGCCTTACAGGTTCTCTATTAATTACTATCAATGTAGTAATTTCAAAAAAAGCTTTGTGATACTGGAGAGCACTTTATAAATTATGCCACACAGCTTCCATATTATAGAAAATGTTGAGAACACCAGGGTGCATGTTTTTATTGCTCTGTATGCATAGCTAAAAACTGACATTTCCTAAGGGAGTGCTTCAGCCAGGGCTACCACAATGTTAAATGAGGCCACTAATTCATAATTTATTACTCTAGCTTAAAGCATTCAGCATCAATCCATGATACTAAAAATTAAAAAGTGTCTATTAGTCAGTAAAGAGAAAGATGATGAAAACTAGGGGTTTTGCTTTGCATCTATTGCTGCTTTGTCAAGTTTCATCATAATTTTCTTCTAAAAGTGAATGTTACTGAACTATCAAGTTAGCCAAAAATGTTAGTTTCAATCTAAACTAGTGCAACATTAATAAATCCCACTGTAAATTATTTTGCATTATTTATTTTGCAAACAAAAATTGACGCCCAGTGGATTGCTAGAATAAAATCAGCCTCTTAAGTGGCAAAAAAACAGGTGTTTCTTGACTTTTTTTTTTGTTATATACAATTGTTGGACAATGTGTCCTCAAGACCAATTGTATTTCAGAAAAATTAACTTTATTGAAAGCAACTTCTGGTTTCATCTGTGTACTGAGGTGACTTTGGTACAGGAAGAACATTTAAAATGTATTTCTGGAAATAATGTAATTTGAGGTAAATTGAGAACTGTAGAGAGCAGAGAAAACTAGCTCTGAGTAGCAGAAAATAAGCAGAGAGAAAGAAAAAAAACAACCCCACAACTCCTCAACTTCCAAGATTGCTGCTTTCCACCTATATGCATAAATCTGAATGGCTCCAAATAGGGCACTTGTGACACAGAGCAGAATGTTCTCTATGGTAAAATTCAAATTCAATGCCATGCTCATGTCGTAGGTCTGTATGGCTCCAAGTCCTTCCAGTTCTGAAAGTAAAACTCATTTGTTTGATAAAACCTTCCCGTGGAAGTCCTTTTATTCTTTCTGTTAGTTTTAGAATAAAGAGAAGAGAAAATGTGGAATGGAGAGAACATGCTGTTACTTTTCATTTGTAAAATTATCAGCTGCTTTCCCAAAAATATTTTCCTTGGGACATATTCCCCTAATGTAATCTGTTATACAATAGGCAGGGGCAACAGCTGCTGAAGAGTAACATATTATTGGGATATTGATAAGCTGGTTGCAAGACAAGAAAAAAACATGCCAAAGAAATGAAGTCTGCTTAAAAGCTGCTATCAGCAAGTGAGGGGCTAGAACGCTGCCTTGAGAAACTGAAGCCTGTAACTGGAAGAAATCACCTAGATCATTAAAGTCAGTTCCTTGCAGTCACATACATTCATTGCCTTATCCAACCTTGTCCAGCTCACATCTGTGGCCCTAAACTAAGTTCCTTGTGTATGGACTGCTCCTGTAAACAGATGGGAAACTGTAATGAGGAAGCAATCTGAAC
This sequence comes from Apus apus, assembly GCF_020740795.1. Lineage (NCBI taxonomy): Eukaryota > Metazoa > Chordata > Aves > Apodiformes > Apodidae > Apus > Apus apus. Next base: position 111,824,998 of record NC_067284.1, on the reverse strand, counting down.
AAACATAGGTCTTGGAGACCCAAGTTCCAAGAACTGCCACTTCAAACACATCCCCATCTACTAAAATAGATCTCAGAAACATATAGATAACTCTAGGACATTAGAAGAGATCAAAGCAGTACAAATGATAGACAGTCAGTGACACAAAAAGGAAAGGAGAGAGTGAGAGTATTGCTCATCTCCATATTCCTGCAATAACCAATAATTTATAAGGAGAAAACCCCAATGGGCTCTAGGAATACAGAATACAGTCATATCTTTATCTACAGCTCAGTTCTGGGATCCCACTGTTCAGAGCACTCCAATAATGCCTGAAATAGAGGAAAATCTAGTGCTGATCATCATACATGACACAGTCAACATATAAAGGTATAACAAACATATATGCATAGTAGATATACATATATAACATATATATGTGTAGTAAATAGGAAGCTCTATAAATGATAGTTTATGGCAGAGTGAATCAAATTATAATTTTCATTCTGCTAGTTGTGGGGAAACCTCATTATAATTAAGAGGAAGAAGGAGAAGAATAAGGTAAATATTCAACTAGTTTGCCAGATTTTATTTTTACAGAGAAAACCAGGCAAAGCTAGGTAAAAAGAAGAAGATCTTTCCTGGAGAAAAATCCTTTACAACAACATTAAGGCTTTTTGTTCATTTTTGCCTGAAAGACAGTGGCAAGGTGAAAACCAGAAATTCTCAGGAAAGATATTTAGGTGTTCAAGGCAAAGTATTTTGTTTTGTGGTGGGATGTTTGCTCTGAGCCAGCTCAGTATCAAACATCAGCACCTGTGGCTCTGCACAGCCTGCCGGGAGCTGTGGTGCCAAAGTCCGTTGCCCCAACTCTTGGCTCCAGCCTGTGGCACTGTGCTCTGCTCTCAGATAGAAGACAGTGCAGGTTTCCTGGACTGAACTGCCTGCCTATGTTGTTGCCTAAATCTCTGTATGAGTTTTCAACTGTATCATTGTGTTCTATCTAAATTAAAATGAGGTGACCAGAAACGAGTTCCCACAAAGAGAAAATGCTATTTATGTGATATCAGCTGAACGAGACTATCAGCTTTAGACTGCAATTTAATCTCTTTCATATTCTTAAGCAAAATTTTTCTGAAGATATTTGACAAAACCCTGAATTGGCTGAGATATCACATTGCAGCAGAACCCTTGCAGCAGGTTCTACAATCTTACAAAATTCTGTGGCTTTTTTTTTTTTTTATAATCCACAAAGTTACTGTTATATTTAAAATGCCATTAAATCCAGGCAGTGTTTTCTGAGTTAAGCCTTTTCTTTCTCAATTACCCTTTCTTTAAAAAAGGAAGTCTATATCTTTCAAGTTATTAAAGCTGTCAATATTTTCCTTTTTAGAATGAAAGTATTTTAATTTAAAAATTAATAAAACTGTTATCAAACTTTCCACCTCTTCATAACTAGGTTCACAATAAAAAGAAATGTGAACAGCCAAACTGATCAAGTAACACTTCAAAAGGCTAAGCAGTGACAACAACATATGTCAGTCAGTGATTTCCCATTTATTAATTACAATGACAAAACCTTAACAGATGATGAGAAAGAGGAAACTCTAGATTAACTGTTAAACAAAGACCTGTTACAACTTTTTTTTTTCCCCGTTATTTTTAGTTGCAATTTTAATTTGAGCCAATCTGACTTCTCACCTTAGTGCAAGCAAAAAATATAATCTTTTTCAGGGCAGCAACTCAGTATCATCCTTAGAGACCGATAAACAGACACAGAGACAATGCTTAGTGTATCAGTTGTTTAGACCAGCCTAGGTCTGGGTGGGATGGAGTTACTTTTTTTTTTTCATAGCAGCTTGTCTGGTGCTATGTTTTGGATTTGTGACCAAAACAGTGTTCATGACACAGGGATGTTAACACTGGGAGGTGGAGTGAGCAAGTGCCAGTGTGTAGTTTAGCTGCCATCTGAGTTTAACCCAAATCATCAACTCCTCTTTCACTATTTTAAGGTTTTTCAATTGTTATTTTTCTTAATTCACTACATTCCTTATACAACACCCATAAAATACGATCTAAATTGAAGTCCTACTGTATCAGAGGTTAGGCAAATATGAACAACAGGCAGAAATTTAAAGTCTAAAAAGATGGACTGGCTTTCATCCCATCAAAGACAGGTTTCCCCAAGTTTTCAACCCAGAGGGATACATTTTCCACATCACTAAAAGCCCTCAAAATAGTCAAATAGAGCATGTTACAGTAATCCAGGTTACTGTAACCAAGATAGCAATGACACATTTCATACAGGAAAGATCACAGACTGAGCAACCCACTTATAATAAAAAGAGCTTTCTTGAGGCTAGCACTATTACCTGTGACATTTTTGTTGCTGTATTTTCCTCCTTCTCCTTTAGTTTTTTTATGAATATATTTGAAGATGTACACACTAAGTTATAATACTTTCTGCAGTCTAAAGTTCGAGCATTTTCCATTGTACCTTCAATTCTGGCATTTCTTGAAAGTTTTTGCTGTCTTTCCAAACATCTACTGGCCTAGTTTTGGTGTCTGAAGGTCAATGGTAACTATCAGGAATTATACAGCTCAACCTTACAATGCTTGGAAAAGGTAAAATTTCCTTTCTCCTTCCTTCCATTTCAAGTTTCATTATGAAACATTATTTCGATTTCTTCCATTTTCTTTTAGCTTTCCACAGTCTTCAACTCATATTTGGGGTGCACTTAAACTTTTCTATGTATTGACTATGTTTAGAAAACATACCCTCAGATCACCAGATTGCCTACAGAAATATTTGAAGTATCCTTACCTATGTGGGGACATTCTTAAGAACTTTTATATAAGAACTTTTGGTTCTTATATTTTCTTCTCATTATCTTAAACAGTGTTAGGTGAGCAATGTATTACCTCCACATTTCTGCAGACCCTTCTCAGAGGGTCTTCTCACTTCCCCTCACTTACCTAACAACCAACTGACAACTTCCATGTGTTACTTGAACTATTAGTAGGAAACAGATTTCATTTGCTTACTTTAAGAGCTAGAACACAGACCTTTTTATTTATTTGCCTGGTTTAAGGTATAAATATCAGAGCTGGTATTTAGTCAGGCTCCAGAGATCATGCTTACAAATGAGGTAGCCAAAGATGCATTTATTTGGAATGTGGATTATTGAGATGAAATGTGGCTATTGGTGACAGTCCAGATTCTGAAGTTTCCTACATTCTGTTAAAAGACCCAACAAAATAAACCAAAAAGTTTAACTAGTCTTTTAGCATATATGGAGAAAGTTCCAGAACAGCATGAAGAAAGCTTTTTGCTTTAGAATAGATTTTCTGGATCAACGAGGAATTTACTGTAAGTGTAACTCAAGTAAGTATCTCTAAGGAACCTAGGAAAAAGAACTGTTTAGAGTTAAACTCTTAAATTTCTTTACCATGATTTTAAAATGCCCCATTGATAAAACATGCTACTGTTTCTTCCTTGGTAATTTGGAAAGGACACTAATGGTTTATAAAACGAGCTTCTTCTTAGGTTTTGGAGGGCCTAGACTTATTTATGTATTAGTTTTGCAATTTCTTTTAGGTATAGAAGTCCTTACATTCTATAGATACCAAAACAGATATTAAATATTAAAGTTGCCAGTAATTTTATGGCTTAGGGTGGGCAATTAAATTGTGGTGCAGGTTTTGTTGACTCAGTCTCTCTACCTTTATTTACTTACATATGTTAATGCTGGTAGATGAAAACAGATATGGAAAAAAATGCCTCCTTCAGAATGAAAAAGTGAAACTAGATTTGTGTGCTTAACTTTTCATAAACCTCAAAGGGATTTCAAAATGGCACCAGGCTAAAGCCCTTAAAGTTGGTCATCATTTTCTGTTACTGTGTTTTTCAGTTAAAAAAAAAAAAAAGAGGTCCTTCCTTCCTTCCTTCCTTCCTTCCTTCCTTCCTTCCTTCCTTCCTTCCTTCCTTCCTTCCTTCCTTCCTTCCTTCCTTCCTTCCTTCCTTCCTTCCTTCCTTCCTTCCTTCCTTCCTTCCTTCCTTCCTTCCTTCCTTCCTTCCTTCCTTCCTTCCTTCCTTCCTTCCTTCCTTCCTTCCTTCCTTCTTCCTTCCTTCCTCCTTTCCTTTCCTTTCCTTTCCTTTCCTTTCCTTTCCTTTCCTTTCCTTTCCTTTCCTTTCCTTTCCTTTCCTTTCCTTTCCTTTCCTTTCCTTTCCTTTCCTTTCCTTTCCTTTCCTTTCCTTTCCTTTCCTTTCCTTTCCTTTCCTTTCCTTTCCTTTCCTTTCCTTTCCTTTCTTCTTAGGAAAGCATTTGCTTACAGTATTTTTCAGTACTTAAGTTAACATAAAATCTAATATTTTAAGGTACAACCTTTATTGAAGTAGGGTCTTTATGTGTGGGGTTTTTCAGGGTTTTGTGTTGTGTTTATTTTTAATGAATCAGCCTGACATTAAGCAATTTCCATTTGAGCTACCACAGGAACATTGTGAGTGTTGTATTTATTGTATTTGTTGATGCATAGAGAGTTCCCCTTTCTGGCATCTGACAAACTGAAAAGAAGGATTCCCCCAGCCCATTGGCTAGAAGAATACCAGGGCCTGTCTATTGAGGAAACCAAAAATGCTTCATTTTTCAGCAACGTGCAACAACCATTTTGCTATTTGCTATTTCAGAAATATTTTTTAATATTTCCATGCACTAATAATGTTTTTATGTTCATTTTGAGTTTCGCTCTTGGACAAAGCCAAATTTTGATGTATGGCTTCTCTATCTCATATATATATAACTCATTTTTTTGTAATAATATGTGTATGAACACGTAGGACAGCAGAGGTTGTTTGCCTGACCAAGAAACTTTTTCTAAGCTTTCAAAAAATATCTCATTATTTTTGAGAAAAGAAAGGACAGGTACAACCTAGCAGGGAATGCTCTGTTAATCCAGGGCCTGTCTTGCTTTGTAGCATATTCATATAGCTCTGCCATCTGTTTTAGCATGAGGCACTTTTGCATTGATATAATGACATCCAGAAAGGGATTTGTTCTGTTATAACTGCATAATTAGAAAAAATCACACTGCTAACTAATGTTGTTATACTAATACAAAATCAATGAGTGGGAAGGGTCTACTGGAGCATGAGGCTGCATTTAGATATGGTCTTTGTGCACAGATAGGTCAAGATAAGAGAAAAGCATTCCCATCTAGTTCTCACCAGTTCCTGACTTCCTCAGCAAACATCAATACCCATCAAATCTCCTAGAAAAAAATCTGTGCGGGGCTACCCCTTGTCCAGATGATAAAAGTGAAAACCCAGTGACACTGTGACCCTAATATCAAGAGTGACTGCTGGTTTTAATCATTTTGACATAAATAGGTTGGGAACATAGTTTTACAGGCAGATGTAAGGGAACAGTAATTCCCAGGTAGGGAGCAGTAATGATCAGGTTGTCCATCTCAGTCTAGGTCAGGTGCAACCCGTGCAGCATGTCTGACCATGGACTGAGCATGTGCTTATCTTCCAGCTACAGATACACATGAAAATTCTGAAGAATTCTGGTTGGGAATGTCCTTTAAGATCATTAAGATCCAACTGTTAACCTAACTTGCTTCAAACTAGACAAGTAAGATCCTACTGGTGATAGATCCTTGGTAACTGGGAAGTAACACAGCACCCAAGTATGAAATGTTGGGTATGAGTGGGAACTAAACTTCTTATGAGCAACTGTGAAAACATCTCCTTAGAGGAACTACTTTACAGCATCTTCTGCATCATTTTGGACTGGCCCTGGAAGACTTTGAAAAGCAGATACTCAAGAAAATGTGTTTTTCTATTTCGTTTTCCTCTTTATTATTGATCTTTTATTTCTTGTTTTTCCACTTTTTTTTTTTCCTTTTCTTTATAAATTCTCTTTGACAAACTCCACCTCTTTTATTCAGTGCACTTACGTAGTATGTTTTCTTTCACCTTCCTGCCTATGCTTTATCTCCACTCTCTTGGAGATGAGTGATGGATGAGTGAATGCTCCTAGTGAAGTTTGACTCAAATATTTCAACTTGCAACAGGAGAGAGGATTCAAAATCAGGCAAAACTTGCCTGCCTACCTATACTTAGAAGTGACATTGAAGAATTTGAAGTAGACCCTTCCAGAAGACCATATTTTAAAAGAATCTATTACTTACATTGACAGACAATCCATATATAGGGCTGTATAATGTTGGTAAAATTAGACTGCGTTAGACTCCTGTGCTCTTAAATCCAACCCACACTCCCTTGATACGGGCTGACTTTTCAAAAACCAGAAATACTCTTCACATTTTCTAAACATCTTGTACTTCTTAAACGTGCCTTCCCTTTGTAAATCTTTCTTTTTGAGGTTTTTTGTGTGCCTTTGTAAAGATTTCATTAAAAGAAATAAACACACATAGATTAAAAAAACCCCAAACCCTTCTATTCATTTCCTTATTACAGCTTTCAAGCTCTTTGTGGCACCGTGCCTAGTTTATATTACCAGGACTAGGTTTTTGCAAATGAAACTCTTTCAATTAGTGTTTCAGGAAGCAATTAAATTGTCTGAAATGTATTAATGAATACATTGAAATCTGGAAGAGCACCCTTTTTCTAATACTTCCATTATTAATGCACCATCTGTTTTGTTTTGTTCCCTCACTGGTGTATAGTTTCAGTAACCTCATGTCCACAGCAGACAGTCTCCTCAAAAAGCAAAGCCAAGAAATTTAAGGTGATAATCAGTCTTAATTACACAATATACATTCCAAATAATTGTACAGATATAATAATCAAGAATTATTTTTCTTTTATTTAAATGCTCTGTGCTGCAAAGAAGCTCTTTGAATAACTGTGGGTTTGATCTTTGTTTTCTTGCAACAATAAAGACAATTAAATATTTGGCTTCAGCATGTGGGGTTATTTCTATAGCAGGCAAAGAAGGTAACTTGCACGAGGACACGTACAATAATGAGGTGCAGGGGCAGTAGAGCTTTCATTAAATACTACAGGCATCTGATGCTTTTGGAGTAGTATTTGTGTAGAGTACTTGAAAGAATTTGAGCTAATGGAGATAGTGCCATGTGCATCACCATCTGTAGAGAGTACCTAGAAAATATCCTGAGGTGACAACTTTCAAAGACCAATGAAAAACAGTAATTTATTCAGGCTGCCAGAAGTATTTCTTCCTGTTCTAATGGGAGGAATTATCTCATTTGACCTCAAACCAGGACAAAGCATCAACTAGTTTCAAATCTGCCCTGCATGGGAGAGGTTGCTCGCTTGCACCCTTGTGTCTCTTTCATGGGGTGAAACAAGGTGCAAGGTGGGATGTCACACTGGTTGCCCCTGCAGTGAGGGGCAGTGCAGTCATTGTCCTTTCACTTCAGCATTGAACAGGTCACTTTTAAGGATCAGAAACAACTTGACTATTTCCAGTCCTGAAGTAGCCGATTCGGAATGTGTTCAGTTACGGGATCCTGAGATACATTGCCTCATCTTTTCTGGTTGTATTAGGAACACAAATGCTTACAATAGAAGACTGCATGATACATTTGTGTGGAGCCTCCAGCAGTTTCCACAAAGACCATAGGGCACCTCTGTTTTTAAGATGAAGTTGTTAGTTTTATTTAAAAAAAAAAAAAAAAAGATTAGCTCAGTTGATAGTAAAGGGATTGTGGTGACATTTCTTTGGCAATAGCTAGAACTTTAGACATGAAAGAGCCAAAATCTGTACAGCTTTAGAGAATCAGCTTCAATGTGGCTTGTGAATGCTGATGTGCATTGAAGGGACTGGTGATGAATGGTATTATTTGGTTATGACTGGCATCTCTGTCTGCTCGGGTTTGATGTCAGGGGGTGGTGCAGAATGAAGAGGTTTACCATTTTTGTGCAATTAAACTATTTATAGAGCCTGCACTTGAAATTTTAGTTCTTTTTTAAATTAGATTTCTATGCAAATAGTGACTAGTCCCAAGGCTGTGTAGCTTAAGACTAGGACATTGATTTTTGCACTGCAAGATTGTTTTAGATGTGTAACAGTTTACTATACCTTGCTGCTTAGTCTGATGGTTAGTAAACCCTCCTTCCCAGGATTAAATAAAGCAACATATAGATCATGCGTGAGCAGATGGAAGGAGACAAAAATCAGTGCAAGGATTTTTTTTCACAGATGTGTGACTGAAACAGCATAGACAACTACAGAGTATAAATCCTCAGGGTCCACAGGCTGCACTGTACTTGTTACTGCATGATTTAAAAATGAGCTTGGGTATTTTCACCGGAGTTGCATTTAAGTCCAGGTCCTCTGAGAAACCTATGCTCTGTTAATTTGTAAGAGTTTGAAGAGGAAAAAAAATATTATAATTGTTTTCACTTTAAGGAGTCTTTTTATTACCTGGGCAGAGTGAAGAGACCTAGTACAAAGGAAATTTAGTCCTTAAATATTCAACATTATATAAAAATTTAAATTAGTCTCTATTTTTCAGATTGTTGTCATTATGGAAAGGTCAGAGATGATGAATTATTTGTTGCTGCTGCAGATATAATGTACTGTACAATTCTATTATTTGCTGTTGAAGAAAACATGATTTATTGGATAGTGTCAGAAAATATTTCCTCCAGGCCTGCAGTATATGAAATATAGAGCCTGTATTCAGTCATGCTGCTTAAAGGAACAACCATACAATCTTCTGAGGCTAAAAATGAGATCTTTTTACTAGTTGAAGTTATTATTTAGTGATTTAACAAGAACACTCTGTCTTCAAAATAGTTTTTACAGCTCCATATCAAATGCTTTAATTAATATAAAGTAAATCAAATAAACAAAATGTGCACTAAGTGGCATTTCAGATGCTACTGACCTTTACAGTTGTTTGAGGAGTCATTCTGCATGTTGCAACCACAGTCATGCGATAGGAGCCATGGTTAGAAAGTCAACAAAAAGCTGTGGCTGATAGTATTTGATAGAAAAAAAATGTAAGCTTTATCACCAACTTTTATAAAACTCTATGTAGAAAGAGTTTCCTCATCTTATTTAAACATTATAGATTTTTTTTTCTCCATTCCCAAACCAGAATTGAAAGGCAGAAAAAACCAAAATGCTAAAAAACTAAAATATAAAGTAGCATTCAGTTTGACTTGAAATTGTTAACTCAGTTCTGATAACTTAAAGAGTGCTGCATTTAACACAAAGTAAAATCCAGAAGGTCATTTGAAATCACAAAATTTGAGATACTAGATGAATGTGGAAGGCTTTTTTTAAATAAATTTAAGCTACCCACTTTATTGCAAATATACTCAGTACCAAGAAATTGGCCTTTTCTAGGAAATAAAAGTTGTAGAACATTTTGCAACCTGCTTCGGTTATGTGTTCTTATCTGCAAATTCATCATTTCATTTCATATCATCAGCTTTTTAGCTAAGTTTAAGCAGTGGCCATTTTTGGAAAATAACATCTTGGTGCAGCCTGTGCCATGAGAACTTTTTGAGCAATGGTACATGCAGCCCTTTTGAAAATGGACATTTTTTCCTGAGATCCTCTGAAACAGGCTTCATTCTTCGGTCTCTGCTGTTGAATTCACCTGCACATATAAAAATAAGAATAGTCTTATAATTAGCTCAATGCAATTATTTTCAAAGGGTATCTGCCGTATAGTATCTGCTCAACAGGAGAGTCTCAAAGAGTGTGGGGAGATGGTGTGAAAGGAAAAGTAAGGAACATAAGAAGCTGGGAAAACTGGCATGTGCATGAACACACACCGAGAAAGGCAAAGAGACATCTTTCCTAGGGTGTCTTTTGAGAATTATGACATCAAATTCTAAAGTGCTTAACGAAAACGTGGCAAATTCATCTCAGCTGGTAGCTTTGTTAATGTCAGTGGAGTTACAGCAGGAGTGAATTTGTTTCAATGAGAGCATCACTAGGAGTACACTACTGTTAGACTGTTGCACTGGTTATTAACTCACTTTTCTTTCAGTGCTAAAGAGTATAGCTAGAGCTTCATGGATCTATTTTTAAGCTATGTAAAGTATTTGCTTCATGGATCAAAGAAATAGGAATCCAAACTTACCATAGCACAGACTGATGGAAAAATAGGCTAGACTGAAAGAAATTTCTTTGAAATATTCCAGGGACCCAGCATGAAACCTGGTTAAAGTTGTATAGCTTTCCAATTGAAAGGTCACGTTCAGAATTGGCTTATAACTTTGTGTGAGGGTTACTTTTCAAGCCAAAATTGTCCATAGTTATTCTCAGTCAGAGACATTTTTTAAAATAATGAGCAAAAAAGGGGAAGTGTTTTTTAAAGTTTTACTTTTGATTAATTGCCTTCAGTGCATATGAGAGCAGAGACTGAGCAGCTGGTGTGAATCAGTACCAAGAAGGTAAAAATCTACTTCAAGAAATTCTGTGTGCAGAGAACGATTTGGGAAGTAGTAAGGAGACTGGAACTGTACTGGGACTGGAGAAGGGGAGAATAGTGGCCACACTTGTGATCTTAATTTTGTTTTTTTTTCCCCAAAAAGTTCCCTTGGCATCCCATTTTCAGTCTCTCCGCAGGAGTTTTTCCACTGTTGGAGACCTCTGAGCAGTGTTCTGTGGTGTGAAGTGAGCAGAAAAAGTAGCCCCAGATTGGATGGAGCAGCACAAAGCCCACCTGTGCTCTCTGTCTGCTTCTCAGACTTGCACAAAATAACTCCTCAGGTCTACACACAGAAAGAGGTCACCTCAGTCCTAGTCAAGTAGTTCTGTCACCGATACATTGAGTGTAAAGTTTGGGCAGAGCCAGTCTCCCCCTTCCCTGACCCTGGAGACAAGGCATGCACCTTTGCTGTTCCCACACCTGCACTCTGGTTGCTTGTGCTTGTGCTGCTTCTGCAACAGCTGGAAACACGAGTGGCTTGTGTCCTGGAAGAAAAACTGAAGACAGGTTCTACTGATGAACTAGGTTCTTTCTTTGTGTCTTTACCCAGGATGAAACCCACGCTGTTCACCTACCAGTGCAAACACCATCTCAGGCTAACCCCTCTCCTCCTTTTTCCATTTAGTGTAGTCCTGAATTTGCTGCAAAGAGAGCCCTGTTCTCTGTTCCATCCACCTGAGAGGACAGAGAAAAGCTTGCATGGGTGCCTCCTCAGTGTTGCCCATTTCCTGGCAGCAGAGAACCTTCCCCATCTCCTTGCTGTGTTGTGGTTTTTTTTTGTGTAGAATAAAGTGCAGCAGTAAACAAAGAAAAAGTTTTGTCTGTTCAAATGTGTTAATTACCAACCAGTCAATACTACCTTATTCATTTATTAGAAACTGAGAAAATGCCTGTTGCCTTTTGAGAACAGACTACTGCAGGTGGTGGGCTTGTTTCTTTGGTATATAAGAAGTTATTGATCAAAATACTTAGTCAAAAGTTAGAATGATTATTGTGAAGGGTTGCTGAGATTTGTGGATTTAACTGGACTAATCTAAAGCAAAAATTATTAGTGTCAAGTCAATAATATGGATTGTTCCCTTGAACATCTTGTTCAAAGAAATACAAATGAAATTTGTTTATATCTCCTTCTAATATAGATTTCTGCATCCATTTTTAATATAATAAAGTTTATTCTTCTGGGAATTCAGCTGATAGGTCTTTCCTTATCATATTTACTGTCATTACATATGTTGAATAATTTTGATACATAATTCAATGTATATATCTTGTAAAATAGTTTAATAAAACCGGTGTTTAAAGCTCTTCCAGTGCAAATACGTCATGTATTCTTGACTCAGCTTAGAAAATATAAATTCATATTTCCCAGCAATATATGCATCCTCTTTTACTATATATCAAAACCAGATTTCCTGACCTATACTTTTCCAGTTTCCTATGAAAACATGTTTATCCGCACTAGACCTTCACACACTGTAAATTATACTCTACTTATATACTGTGTTTTGTTTGTGACTACAAGCAGGACCCCCATACTTCCTTTCTTGAAGTTAAGTAATTTCTGCTTTGGTAACCAGCATTTAATATATGCAATTATGTTTAAATAAGCCTGCTGCAGCTTGCTTTTATATTACTGCTCAATTATAAAGCACTCCAAATGCATTAGGAAAACTTTGAAGGTACAGAAAATAAAAGATCATTTGTAAGGAGAACTTATACAGAAGGTCATATTTGATACTTAGGATTAATGCTTTGCTGCATCCCAACTCCTCCTCTTTTGAGCCATGGTGCAGTATTGATAAGCACACTTATCTTTCTTTATGGTAAAAATGTGCTGCTTTCTAGAATCAGTCAAGTACTACAAAAAACTAGTGGGGTCTCCCCAGAGGCATGTCCTCATGTCTAGTTGTTCATATTTGTGTTTTCAGCTGTCTAGCACAAGCATAGCTTCCACATTCGGGCACATTCATCACTTCAGCATTAGAAGGCTTATCACTTGCTGTCATAAGGTGATCCACTGACAGATGCTCTGGCATTTTCATCACCCTCGACACTGTTTCCATTATATCATGTATAGGTTGTCTAAAGGGAGATGACAAGCACACGTGGAGACAAATTCTTTGAAACACCAAGTAAACCCCCACTTCTTCTTTTCAAAGAGTATAGAATATTTCTAGTTTATTTGAAAAGGAGTTGTGCTTCCTGAATTATTTTTTTTTTTGTTTGAGTCATTTTAAGAGAGGCTAGATTGTGGAGATGGTGAAAGTTCTCATCCATATGAAAATAATTATCATCCTTTTAGAGTATTTTAAATCTTCACATTGTAACTATTACAATTCACCTATCTCAAGGCACTTTAAAATATGCGGTAAATTTCATACATGCATCCCTTTGTCTTGTAATTCAACCAAGTCACAGAGAGCTGAAAGATAGCATATCCAAGGTCCTAAAATAAATTGGAAAGCCTCTTTCAGCAGAGTAGTACTTCATATTCTATCACTAATAAATGTATGTGCCGGTTTGTTATTTCTTCCCCAGAGAACTGGCAGCCAGTCTGGAGTGGTCAGTAGGTAGGAAGTCTGGAAAATAATAACGTGGCTTTAGAAATTATACTGATGCCTCTCTCCTTTGTAATAGCCTTCCTTGTTCAAAGCTAGCAGAAGAAAAATAATAAAATTACTTATGGTGCTACGTGCCTTTTTTTGGTAACTTGAACATTTACAGTATCTCCATGTTTTTGCTCTTCTGCAGGGTGGGCATACAAAAAAAAGCTTATTGTACTGTTTGCCTTAACCACAGGGATGCAGGTTTAATATCTCAGCACTTCACAAGCCTTATGTTTACAACATCCATGAGGTAGTGAAGTTCTGCTTCTTCATGGTGTTATACGATTTTTTTCAAGGCTGGAAGAGTTTAGAAAATCCTTGAATTTCTATTATTTACATTATAGTGTAGACAAAAAATTCTTTTTGTACAAGAGAAACAGTCATTATCTCTGTAGAAATAGTCACTGAAAATCAGAATATAACATAATCATAGAATCATAAAATGTAATGGATTGGAAGGGACCTCTAAAGTCATCTAGTCCAATCCCCCTACAATAAGCAGGGACATCTTCAACTGGAACAGATTGTTCAGAGCCCCATCAAGGCTGACCCTGAATGTCTCCAGTGTGGGCTGTCCCCACCACCTCTCTAGGTGACCTGTTACACTGATCCACCACTCTCATATTAAAGATTTTTTTCCTCATGCCCAACCTAAATCCATCATTTTCTATCTTAAAACTGATACCTCTTGTCCTATTGTTACATGCCCTTGTGAATGGCTCTGCCCCAGCCTTCCTATAGGGTCTTTTCAGGTATTGGAAGGTTGCTATAAGGTCCCCCCAAAGTCTTCTTTTCTCCAGGATGAACATCCTCAGCCTGTCTTCATAAGAGAGGTGCTCCAGCCCTCTGGTCATTTTGGTGGCCCTTCTCTGGACACGCCCCAACAGGTCCACATCCATCTGGTGTTGAGGGCTCCAGAGCTGTACACACTACTCCAGGTGAGGTCTCTCCAGGGCAGAGCAGAGGGGCAGAATCACCTCTCTCCATCTGCTGGCCAGACTTCTTTTGATATAACATATATGTATACACTTCTGTTGGTGTGAGTCTGCTACCTGATTTGCTCCAAAACTGCCCTAACCATCCCAAACCCTGTATTGTGTGGAAAAGGAGGTTGTTTTTATGCTAGGACATTGCTGTTGCCCTTCAGTGTGAGCATGTTTGGTAAACACAACCTTCAGGCAATATGGGATAATGATGTCAACACCTGCATGCTTAGCCAGCAGATGAAAAAGTGCAGAGAGAACAATGTTCACAAGCTGTGAACAGGAAAGCAACTATCTGAGTGGAGGTGAAAACTATGTCTTTTCTAATTAGGTTAGAACTGAGTGGTTTGAAAAGGTCCTAAAACTACTTTTACACCTGTAGTTGGCAACTGGAAGTGTGTATGGGATGTCTGGCAGGGTTTTTAGGTCAGACTGGGCTATATAACAGTAGTTACTGTGGATGAGCATTTTTGTGAATGTGGTTTCACACTGTTGAACCTGGAAAAAAGAAGGTCCTGAGAGAAGACCTTAAATCATATATATGTCCTTTTTCCTATTAAAAATAGTTAAAATCATGCAGGTAATTATTATTTTTTTTTAAGTTATACTGTGTATGCAATGTATTTTTAACTATTTTTGGGGGCTGGGAAGGCTTGTTTATTTTCATCAGGGTTTTGGCTTTTTGAGTTCTCATATTGTTGCCATTTACTGTTTTGAAAATCTGTGACAACAAACACTTTCAGACAGTTCATGGAGAGTATAATCAAGGCTTCTGAATGTTTCTTCCCCATTTCATTTCTCAAAGACTCCACAGGGTAGGCAAGAACCCAGCTTCTGAAATTTAGATTTATCACCAAGATGCCTGATCAATAGATCTTTGATCTCAGTAGGACTCTCTCACTGGGAGTTGGACTAGGTGCAGATTTATTTAGAAAAAAGCAGCTTGTGTGTGACTATTCCCAGGTGACTTTCAGAGCACTGCAAATTTGTAGGGATTAGTTTAAGGGCTAGCTAATTCAATAGATTTTTTACCCATGGTTGTTTCAATGTATCAAAAAGTAAGACCAAGGCAGTTCATATACATTAGATTACATATTCTCTCCTGACTGCATTTGCTTGTTTTTCTAGTACATCTTCTGGGCTACTTGTTCATTTGTTTGGCTTTATATAGTTCTGTTCTAACATTTCGACTGAGCAAGGTATGCCTAATTAAGACTCTTCTGAGAGTAAGAATGATCACCTGAAAAAAAACCCACTAAATATTCCAGGTAACATTAGTCGTTTTTAATTATAACCTCTCTGGTAGACCTGAGAGATGTATGTAATTTTTTACATTCACAACGAGAAACTTGTTCATGAATGACATTAGTACTGTGGCTCTCTACACTTTGGAAAAAAAACCACACTCAGGTTCTCATAATTAACATAACCAAATTATACAAGTCTAGTGAGAAGTGACGTAAATAACATCACTCACATCTTTAAACATCAGTTGATGTTTGCTAAACTCTCCAGGTTCTAGTAATTGAAGAACTTGTGATTGACTTAGAGATGCTTGTGCCACTGTATGTAGCTGTGGCAAGAAGCTTTCTCTGTGTCTGTAATGGGGGCAGGGGAGCTTAATGCAAAAGAAGGATAGAAATTTGTTAATCTCAAATGTGAGAACCATAAAAACTTTAATCATTGTTCTTTTTTAAGGTCCATCCATTATTACTGATTTTGCTTCCCATATTTCTCCAAATCTGAAATGAAATTAAAAAAATAAAATTACTTTCTATTGATAGCTGCTTCTCTTCCCATTGGTCACTGGGTACTGTTGGAACTCCAGTGCTCTGGGGGGCCTGAAAAGTTTACACACCACATGGATAACTACCATCATGTTGTGCATCCCAGAACTTTTCCTGTAAATCCTTGTAATTGGTTATGTAGCCATGGTTAAGAATGTTTGTCACAAAGCAGCCTTTAAAGGACTCATTTGACTTTATAATGTCTAATTTGTGCATGTTTTTATCAGAAGGAGAGGTTTCGACATGAGCACAAGGGCAAAACAAGACATAAATTAGGACAGTGACTTCTCATAACAGTCAAAAATTCCTCTTACTCTTCCATTTTTTTTCTGAAGCACCAGCTCTCCCAGATACTGCAGAGTGAAGCAGCAGACATGTCTCTCAGCAACAGTGTCTTGAAACCCTGTTAAATGTTCTCAAACAGGAAAGTCTCAGTGCTTGTGTCTGGCAGAACAAGGGAAGAGAGCTGTGTGACCTTCTTCTGTCTGCTGCTCCTCTGATACTAATTTCAGTCTGCTGCCTGATTGGCAAGTTGCAAATCTGTCAGCAAGAGATTTTTAGCTGTGGGATCTGAGGCAGGTTTGTTTACTAGTGTGTAGGTCTTAAAATTAATTTCTTCAAAGTTCTGGGAGGGTTTGGTTTCAATTTTCATTTCAGTCCTTTTTGTTGGTAGAGATTTTCAGAAACAGATTACCCAGAAGTGTATCAGGGATGGTTAAGGAACAGCAAAGCCTGTTTCTGAGCACAGATTTGCAACAGATGATGTCTTCATATGTCTTCCATGTTTATTTTATAGGTTTGTGATGGTAAGCAGATCTAAGCCACACGGTTCTGATAAAGACACTAAATGTAATGATGCTTTGGGTTAAAAAGTAAAGAATAAATCAGGTTTTATGGTCTCATCACATTGTGTAAAATCAGTCTTGGTAAAGAATACCCCTACTAATGGACTGAAGCATTTAGTCTGGTCCTTTTCCTTCTTTTTAGCTCTTTAACCTTTAAAACACAGAATCACAGTCTGTGCTTCCTTATTTCTGCAATTCTGGACTCTTTATTTCCTGGCCTGGTCGGAGCAGCCAGAAATTATCTTTTTACAGGCTCACATCCAGATTAATATTTTCATGTTGTAGAAGACTGAAAATGTTCTGATCAGACTTTTTCTCTGCTGTAGTTGCCGCTCAGATCACAAATGGTGGCTGGAGAGGCTCACGTCTGATTTTCTGCAGGACTCAGGAACCATCTGTTCTCCAAGGAAGAGCCATTCGTATGCCTGCAACTCAGGTTTTGTATTTTCAGAGTGTGATATATAGTTAGAATTATTTAATAAGTTATTCAACACAGCTCCTCATACATTCAGCAGCTGACATTTATCTCAACAGGATAAAAAAGATGAACTGGAGAGTGTAAGAGAGAGAGAACAGAGAACTCTTCTTCATAGGATTTCGCTGACTTCTTTTTGATTTTGTAGGATGACCACCTATCATGTCAACAGATGCTTTAGAGAGGAGTACAATAATAAATATCACTGTTAACATAGTTCAGCATTATCTCATTATTGTGGGCATTAAAAAGAAGGGGTTAACAAAAAACCTAGATTATACTGATTTATGATTGTCCTTGTTTAACTGAACTCTCCTTTGAGAAAGAGATCAGGCAGAGATAAATCGCTTAAGTATTTACCCAAAAGAAGAAATAACTGGAAGAAACAAAGCAGTTGTTTTCAGTGTGTCTTTTTCCACTAAAATTTTAGAGTGTTTACCCTAATTGGGATTGTTAACAGGAGAAAGAGATCCCAGCTGTTGAAGAGGGGATAATGGAAAAGGCTTTGTAAAAGAAGTTTGCAAGATCAAGTATTTTGGAGGACAAATTATAATTTATCTGATGAGAATCTCCAGTATGTCTGGTTGAACCAAAGATGCAAAGAGATGTCTGGGGTTTTGTTGTTGTTGTTTTGTTTTGTTCCCATTTGTAGGACATTTTAACTTGCAGAAAAAACAAACCTGTTACTCTGCAAAACAGGAGCTCCACCAGGGACACTGCAAGGAGTGAGCAGTGTGTGTGAGGTGTTTGCCCATCCTGGAGGCAAACATGCAAATACCTGTCCCTGAAGCAGCCAGAGGGAAAACAGGGATGCCCATCTGTGGCTCCTTCTCTGTCATTACAGGACAAAACCACTTCATGAAGCTCTCCTGAGTGGAAGTTTGTATTGGGCATTAGGAATAGTTTCCTCACTTTGGTGACTGGTGAGTGGAAGAGGCTTCTCAGGAAAGTGGTCACAGCATCAAGTCTGTCAGTGTTAATGGAGCACCACCAGAATGTATTGCATGATGCTCTTAGCTATATGATTTAGTTTCAGGTAGTCCTGTGAAGGGCAGAGAGTTGGATTTGATGATCCTTTTTTGTCCCTTCTAACTTGAGCTATTCTATGATCCCATGATTCTAATGTAGGCACTTACTGTCTTTTTGAAAGCCCTTCTTGTTTTCCTGACCTTCAGCTGCCTTCCAGGAAGGTTTAGCTCTGCCTCAGCACCTCTTCTGTAGCTATTATCACGTATAAGACTCAGAGGCACTGCCTGCAAGGGGAGCTGATATTTAGTACACATTTAGAAGCCACATGCAGTTATTTGCATGTTGATGTTTTGGTCTCAAGCTGAGCTCCCGAGTTTCACAATGTCAATTACAGAGCTGCAAACATTGGCATCACACTGGCTCCTGAAGGTATTTTTATACACCTTATTTCAAATGCTTATTCATGTTTTAAATCCATCATGTAAAGAGAATAAGACTTAAAGCCAATTGCTTCTGAAGTAGGGAGAAAACTATCAGGTGGCCATTATTTCATGCTCATTCTGTACTCATGAACTGGAAGATTCAGGGTTATACTTGGTGTGTACAAAAATATGCAGTACAACTGTATTTGGAATCTTAAGTTTCCGTTTATAGGTGTTTTCTGTTAGATTTAGATTTGGTTGTGGCAGGTCAGGTGGAATGCAAATATCTTTTGCACAGGAGACTTTTAGCTTACCTTAAAATAAATTACTATATAGCACCCACACTGAGCATGTGAGGCAGCATTCTGCTTATTATCTAATTTTATGGACACACAGGAAAAGGTTCGAGAGATCTGAAGTGTTGTATTCAGCTAATAAATCTGATGCAAAACAGACGGTGAAGTTTGCAGCAAACCAGGTTTAAAAGTGCTTACAAATGCTACTAAGTATGTCACAGTTTCCATTACAAAAAATCCATTGCTATCCAAGGATTTTGAAAGCATCATTGTAACGATCCATTCTGCGCAGCACAACTCAGTGAGTAAGTCTGAAGCTGAGGGCAAATATTTTATTCATTTCCCTATATTGCAACCAGAACAAGTCATTTTGATACACGTGGTGATGCAAAGTGGGAAGGGACCTGCAATGTTTTCTCATTCTATCATTTGCAGATATTTTTCAGTTTAAAATATTCATCGTCACTAGTTTGGGGTTTGTTTTGTATTTATGTGTTTTTCAGTCAGGATATTTGGCATTATGCTAAATGCCAGGTAAAGGCAATGGTGGCTTTCCCCAAAGAGTTTACAATATTAGGCTCTAACCGTGCTGATTTTCTGCACACCCCAAATTATAGATAGGACTTCTGACACTGCCTATTAGCAGTAATCACCAAAATTAAACTAGGTCAAGTGAAAAACTTTTTACAAGGGTGTGTAGTGATAGGATAAGGGGTAATTTTTTTAAACTGGAAGAGAGTAGATTTAAGTTAGATGTTAAGAAGAAATTCTTTCCTGTTAGGGTGGTGAGACACTGACCCAGGTTGCCCAGGGAAATGTTGGATGCCCCATCCATGGAGGTGTTGAAGGCCAGGTTGGATAGGGCTTGGAGCAACCTGGTCTCGTGGGAGGTGTCCCTGCCCTTGAGGGGGGTTGGAACTAAATGATCTTCTAGGTCCCTTCCAATCTAAATAATTCTATGATTCTATGATTGAAAAGTATTCATGTTAGCTGCTCTGGAAAGTTTAAACCAAGAGTACGAGAAGATAAAAGAGACACTATTTTGTTTATGTGAAAAAAAAATGTTTGTGACCTTTCCATTTTTTAAAAAAACCCCAAAAGAATGAACAACAAAACAAAATAAAACACTCTGGTAGTTTAATATTTTCCATCCAGCACTTATTTTTTATGCAGTGACAGTGATAGAAGAACTATAGCTTCTACTACCACAGCAAAAATACACAAATCAAAAGTCAACTTTGGGGAAAAAAATACGTATTCACTCTAGACTTACTGAAGCTTCCTCACAAATAGCTCTGATGTAGCTGAACACATTCAGAGGGGAGGGAATTCACTGAAATTATGGCAATTTTCCCTCTGAAGTCAGCCAGAGGAAATGGCTGCAGGGTTATTGTCTCTTGTGAGTCTTCAATGACTCCTCAGCTGTACAAACTAGAAAGCACAAAGGAAAGCTGGGCCACAGGAAAAGAAGAATAAGGCAAAGAGAGTAGATCAAGACAAAGAATCAGTCTCAGGACACTATAATTAGAGGATTCAGGCTTGGTAAGAGGGAGACGTACATAGCAACAGTGGAGATAAGATAGAAGAGTGGAGAACGTGACATACAAGTAAAAGAAAGGAGGAAAAGAGACTGAAAGAGGATTTGAGGGGTGCAGAAGTAGAACTAGCCAGGCAATGAGATTAAGAAAATGGGACAGATAGGGTGGAGAGAGGTCTGGAAGTTGCTGGGTTGGAGTTTGAAAGCAAATGTCATCCATTCAAGAAGGTGGCAAGGTACATTGCAGAATCAGTCGCTTAGAAGTTCGGAAAGTCAGAATTCAGGTTGCTTCAGTGATTGTAAGGTTTTTGAAAAGAAAAAAAAAAAAAGAAAAGAAAATATTCAGGGCTTTTTAATGACTTTCAAAAACTTATTCAATGCTGCATCTCACTGTCAGTAGAATAACAGTAGTACCATCTCTTCCCCCGTAGGAATATCAAGCAGTGTAGTTAACATTTTTAGAGTGCTCAGATACTACAGAGATGCATGCAAATATAAATGAGGGAATTGATAATTTTCTGTCTAGAAAGCAAATTTCACGTTCCTAATTTATTTTGCTGGATCCAGAACCTTGTTGCTTCTGAAAAACATGCTTGCAATTTGATTGTATCTTTAGTAGTGTCAATACCAGGGAATTTTCTAGCTAGATTTGCACTTACTTCAGTGGCAACATGTAAACTCATTTTTGAGTTCCTTTGACAAGAAGACCAGCTGTTACACATCAGTGCACATAGTGAAGTGGGCAATGGGGACTGAGACTCATATGAGAATATGCAAAGGTATGAAAAAGGCAATATAAAGTCACCCCCAATGCCTGAGATAAGGAGGATCTTGCAGTTCCTTGTGCCGTTCTGATGATAAGTACACTCAGAGGTATATAAAAGTCTTGAGTGCAAGATAAACATTTTAGGGAGATGTAACATAATCTGATTCTAGCATTACTGAATAAGAAATTAACAGTCTGAGAACAGATATGAAGCTGCATATTTCATCTGCTAATGGAGGATCTTATTCTACACTGATTACCACAGCTGACTGACACAGACAGGATTTCATTGTCAATCAATAGTGTTTGAATAATCTTCATCCTCACTCTCCAATTTGCTGAAGAATTACTTTGTTTGAAATAAAAGTATTGAATTACTATTACTAATGAAAGAAAATTCAGTCAAAAAAAATAATCAATGAAGGTGATATATTTCCAGAGAGTCTGAACTCTGGGAGTTGGATGATGTGCAACAGGTGAATAAACAAAGAAAAAGGTGCAGAAAGCAACAAGAAAGGTTTGAAGAAAGTTAGCAACAAATACAGATGTTATTGTGTAGTATACAAACATCTGCAAAAAACAAATATCCTTAAGAATTTTGCAGTTTCTTCGCAGATAATTAGTGGAAAGTAGGAAGAGAGAACTGATACAGAGATTATCCAAGTCAATCCTGTTTCCAATTTTCTGATGAAATATAATTGATATACAGCAAGCACAGCTGAATTCATGTCATACTCTTCTTATTGTGGCCTAATTTGTGGTGTCTAGTGCCAGAAGAGATCAACAGGCCATCTAGTCTAATCTCCAGCCTGCCATACACTGTCAAACTTCCCCCAGTTAACCTTGTACTGAAGAGCCAATGTTCCAAAGTGTGGCAATCATACCTACAGTTCCTGCAAATGCCTAAAGGGTTCCTAGCATGGGAATCACCTGGAATTATTGCTTTACTTGACAGCACTTTGCTTAGGTTAAAGGCAGTGTTAAACAGCAGCATGCTCTCTGACATTTGGAAGGCTGTTGTCCCTCCAGCATACAGCTCTAATGCTCATTAAAGTCAGTGGAAGTCAAGGATGCAAAACTGGACACCTCAGAATGCACCACTGGGGCCAGCCTTCAAAAAGATGAGCTATGGGAAGAGTCACTCATACAGGCACAAGGGACTTCAGGAAACAAATATTTGTTACCCATTATGCAACTATTTGCATGCTGATCTGCATTTCTGGAGCATAAATAATCTGTAAAATATTAGGCTACTTAGATACCAAATACAGCTGAGACCACTCAGCAACTTGAAGAATGGAACCATCTGAGTCTTCTGTGTATCAACTACATAACCTGTGATTGAAAACTTGAGGTTTTTTTTGTTTCCAGGTACCATGTGTGTGGAAAAAATGGTACAGTGCTTTTGTTACCTGCTAAGACTAACTCACTGCCTAAACTAGCAGATATTCCTAGACTGTTTCCATAATCCAACATGCAAACACATACATTCATAAAATTACATTCATACAACCAGTGTTAGAAGGTGTTCAAGCAAAACTGAGCTTTAAATCACACTGCATTCACTAGAGGTTTGGCCCCTAACATCTTCAGCCCATTCCACAACATAAGTGGTCTGTCATCTGTAGATTGTGCCAGTTATAAATCAAGCAGGCAAACATTTAATCTCACACTTGTAGGTTTAGAAACAGCTTTTATTTCTCAAGTGCTGCCAGTGAGGCTATTCCTGCTGCCACCACAGCATCTGCTGCCATCACCATTGCTGCTTTTGCAGTTACTGCTCTGATTGTGCCCTGTGCTGCTGTCCCTGTGCTGCATACCCAGGAAACAGATATGTCAACATGGTAAGAGCAGCCACAGGGAGGGCATCAGAAGGAACTGTGAGGGTGGAGGAGGCAGGAGCATGCAGATCTCATCAGGACCAGGCTCCCGGAGGGGAAGACAGATTTTATGGGTACATCTGATGTTGTGAGTGATTAAATAAGAATCAGTTTTTGAAAAAACACTAGGAGTTGGTCCAGTGCATTCAAAGAGTAAGACTTGTAGTGTGCTTTTGGAGGATGGAAAAAAGAGTGGGTGTAACTGAACTTATGTGGTCACATAGGTGGTATCTAAATTGTTTCTCCTGCCAGAAAGCTGAAATACAACAGGCTGTAACCTCATGCAAATGAATGACATGCTATGAAGTATCTAGATCTTGGAGTCAAGGTAATACTAGCAGAAACTTGGTCTTTCCTTTTTCTAAATTTTGTACAACTGGAATTTAAAGAACTTGGACTAAATTTCCTTCAGGATTTCCTGACATCTGGCAGCTTGGTTGGAGCATCAGCTCCAGGAATGTGCAGAATTCACAGTCTGTCTTGTGCACACATACTGCAAATGTAGAGAACATATGTAAATAGGGAGCCTTTGGCCTTTGGTGCAAGGTATTCTGCTCCCAAAATGCAGCAAATCTGATGTTTTTAACAAATGTCAGATTTACATGGTCTGCTAAATGGTCAGGTCAGCAAGAGTGTAGTTACCCAATGAACACCAGAAGTCCTCAGCTTATTCCAAATGTGCATGTTTCTGCTTGGTAAATCCCATGTATAAATTTGTCACCCATTGATCAGGGAATTGATTGTCAAGTTGTTTTGTAGTCATAGTTTTCAGGATGAGGTATCCTGAGGTCCTTCCATTTACACTGTTCTCTTTCACACTCCTGTCTCTACAAAGGCAACAAAGAATCAGACAAGCCACTGCATTGTTTTGTTTGTCCATAAGTGATCTGGAAGAAGTCCTAATTGATACAAGACAGAAGAGTCAAGCAACAGCTAGACTTTTCCTTTCATGGGAATGCCCAAGTGTACCAAGCACCACTGGCTTTCCAACTCAAAAAAAAAAAAAAAAAAAAGAATCGAGCAGTTATGATAAATCTATAGTTGAATTAACAAACCTTGTGACCAGGCAGGATTTCTTGCTCAGGTTCAGCACTCTTTGGCTCAATCTCAGTGTAGAAAGAAACCCATAGTGTGTTCACATCAGCTTTAGTCATAGATCATGAAGACATAGTTATAAAGCTCAACTTTCTTCTCTTTCTTCTGGCTTTCCCCACTAAAATGCATATGGATCCACCTTAACCTATGCATTTACAACCAAGAATGACCTGCACACTGTGAACCAAAGTTAGCTTTGGCTGCCATGCATGTTTATTGCTCTGGGTGGCTACTCCTGCTGCTGCAGCTGGGTTTTGCTGTTCAAAGGGTCCATACATTTGGGTGTATAGTGAGAGGACAAAGGGCAATGGTTTGAAGCTTAAAGAGGGGAGATTCAGGTTGGACATTAAAAAAACAGTTCTTTCCTCTGAGGGTGGTGAGATGCTGGAAGAGGTTGCCCAGGGAGGTCGTGGCTGACCGCTCCCTGGAGGTCTTAAAGGCCAGGCTGGATGGAGCTCTGAGCAACCTGATCTAGTGGGAGGTGTCCCTGCCCATGCAGGTGGGTTGGAACTAGATGATCTTTAAGGTCCCTTCCAACCCAAACCATTCTATGATTCAATGACTCATACAGCACTTGGGTTATGTCTGAAGCATAGTACTTGGCCCACCAACAGCCTCTAGCAATGTCCCTGTGGATCTGAAACCCACCAGCAGGAAGCTATTAGCACCCTTCAACAGAGCACTATTTCTACTTGCAAAGAGGTCACATCAATTTACAGGTCTTCTACCACAATAAGAGTCTCAATTGCTTGCAGATGCTATTGTTGACTGGAAATAATAGCCACTGAGCCACACATTAGAAACCTATTTAGTTGCTAGGAGGTCAATTCAGTTGCTCATAGATTGGTGTCCAGAGCTGTATGAAATGCTGCAGTGCTACTCACAGCACCCATTTGCCACACCAGGATGGCATAAAGTTTCCTGTAAGTCTTTTTTGATGCCTGCCAGCCTTTTGTTAATGCCTGACATAAGTCCAGGTTGTTTGAAATGACACTGGACTCCTAAATGGGTCAGAAGAGATATATAAACATCTCCAAAACTATGAGCAGATTTTACAATATTTGTGCAAAAACTGCCTATATGTTGCTGATCTAAGCACACAAAAAAGGATTTAGCTGTAGCCATGAAATGCCTGTGAGTGTGGTCTGTTGCAATGCTAAGAAATTTTTTTTTGGCACTCTCCTGTCCTGCTTCTTCTTTTTTTAAGGATTTACTATTTAGTATTTACTACCATTAGTTCGGTGGTATATATAACCAATGCTGTGCTAAAACACCTCCATGAACTGCCTCAAAGTTCTTTAATGATAGGATTTAGCCTTACCAGACTAAGTGGAGCAACATCGAAATTTTCCACAAGGAATGCCTGCTTCTTGCAGCAGGAAAAAAAAAAAAAAAAAAAAAAAAAAAAAAAAAAAAAAAAAAAAAAAAAAGAGCTTTAATCTGCAGTTAGTAGAATCCTCTTTTCCTCTTGTTCTCTTCCAATTGGGCAGGGGCACCTGCTGTCAAAATCCCATAAATCAACCAAGTCCTTAGAAAACTATCTTTACAATAGGTCTCTGTACTCATAAGAATTTCACTATGGCAGTATAGCCTATTTATATACTCTCAGTGAGCTCCTGCTGGTTCTTAAATAGACTCTAAAGTGTCCTGCCATGTCATTTGACCACCACAGGTATCACCTCTGCGGCTCCTGATAATTAATGAAATACACGGAGTAAGATTAATCCCAGCTATTTTTGGCAGTCTGAGGATTAGATTTCTCAGTTCAGAGCCTGCTCCTGTAGTCCACATATTCATGCATCTCTAAGGATAATGCGTGTCACTTAACCTCAATACAAACTGGATTGCTCTCTGGGCAAACTTTTTTTCTCTTCTGACTGTCTAGGAGACAAGGCCAGATGCTAGACTTTAGATAGTTTAAGTTAAAAGAGATTAATCACACCTGATTTGGCAATTTTTAAAATTTTGGCCCAGTTGGCCAAGTTTTCCAGTCTACTGAACTCCCAAATAGAAAGAGAAAAATATAAATGTGATTTATTTCATCTCACCTTCAATATTTAACAGCCAAAGCAGGCCAGTTTCTCTTGCCATCAAAAATACAAATGAATGCCTGAATAACCCCAGAGGTAGATGTCCAGTTGTTTGGGGTTTTTATTATTGTTTTGTGTGTGTGTGCATTAATTGAGGAAAGCATCAGACAACATACTTACATTTCTCCCTTTTAGTCATCTGATGTGGAGCAAATCAGTCCTCCCCCTTGTGACTTCCCTACAGTTTCTTATCTTATTTACTCTACAAATTGCTTCAATGCATGTTTACAGGTAAACAAATACCTCGACTGTGTTAGCATTGTTACTATTTTTTTTCAGTGTATTTTCTCATGACAGGACCAAATTCATTATTTGTCACTAAAAAGTCCAGTTCTGATCTCCTGTACTTCATTTCTTTACACAAAAATATCAGTTCAGTTGCAGCTTTTAATAAGAAAAATTGGGGTTTTTTATTCTTGGGGGCAATGCCCAAACAGTGCAAATATTGATTATTTCAGTAATTTAAATGTGTTGGCTTTCTAATTTAATACATTCCTCACAGCTGCATTGTGTAGTTGAATGTTAATTCAACATACTAAGACTTCACATGAACAAAGGCTGCCCAATCTCTGGTTTCTAAAGTCCCTTATGTGTTAGAAAGCAGCACATCCCAACAGAGAGCAACGTCTTCCAAACAAACGAGCAAGATGGAAGGTACAGTCGTGTCATTTCTAAGTGATCCATTGCTCACTGTCACTCTTTCAGGAAGAGCAAGCCTGATTTGAAACTGAACGTTCTACATCCCTCTACAGTGAAAGAAACACAATTTGTCCTTGTCCACTCCTAATTAATTGTTCTCAAAGGAACTGGAATCTAATGCACTGTGGGGTTCAGTTTACTTTTCCTTCCTTACATTTTTCCCATTTGTTCCTGGTCGTAGGGCTACAGAACCAAGGCAATGTGCAAAACACATCAATGCTGCTATTAGCCAGCAGTGAGATTATTCAGGAGTCTTAGTGACTTCCAGCACGTTAGCAATAAAACCCCAGCCCTTACCATCCCTGGTGTATTTTATCCGTATGTCACCTTCATTTTATACTTCAACTCATCGGGGATTTCTTACCACAACTGGACAGCACTGCCAACACTGAGGCATTTGGGCTCAAATATAATGCATTTGGACTGTAAAGAAATATGCAGGAGACAGATGGCAGGAAATGAGATTTTATTACTGTGCTGCTTCTCTCTTTACAGTAAATCCCAGCATACATACTGTTGAATTTACACTGCCATTTGTGGTTAGAAAGAAGGAACAACCACTAGTCGGCACATTGAAGGAAATAGATTTCTGTACTACAAAACACACTACACTTCCAAATAGCTTCCTATACAATGAAGAAAATGGGTTAAAACCAGACAAATGAAGAGCTGAAGCATCTTTCTAGTGGTGAGAAAAGACTAAAAGCAGACCAGGCTCAAATGTCCCATTGCAGAGCAGCCTGGGAAAAAAATACTGTCACTGGTATTGATTTTCATTCTCTCCACAAACCAGGACTGCAGAAATGCTCACTGCTGTTTGTACAGAGGGTGTGTCAGCAGAGAAAGGAGGGAGAACACACATAGGAACATCTGTTCTGAGAAACAGGTTGAAAATAGCTGTGTAACAGCACAACAGAAACATCTGTGCCTTATGCAGCCTACCATGAGCAGAGCATCAGGATGGACATGGATGCAAACAAGTCTACGAGCATTAGGTCAGGAAGAGGCTCCCTGCTAGGCAGGAAATGCTCCACTGAGCCTTTTCACTCGTTGCAGTCCCATTATAATTTAGAAGGTAGTAGTACAGAAGGAGATGGAGCTTTCTGTGATATGGACGGATGCTACAAGAAGGGTTGCATTGCATATCCAATGGCCCAAAGAACTGCTAAGGTAATATGTTAAAGACAACTCATAATTAAAAGACAAGTAGCAAGTTAAATATAATATTAGTTAGAGCTGCTGTGCCATGTGTTAACAAATACAGCATTTTTTTCTTCTTTTGAGGAGTAATGGATTACACCATACCTGTTCAAATACTAATGCATTGCTGAAATTCCATGGAACAGATCTGTTCAGTCTTCTCCTTAGACAACCCAGGGTATGTGCCATCCAGCAGGCTGAGAAAAACAAAAAAAAAGGACAACTCTGAGAGAAACAGCTTTTCCCTTGCAATTTTTACTTCAGCCATCAGCCATCAGCCAGAGACTTCTCATTCTTCAGACTTCAGCATGATTCCCTGTGCTGCCAAAATAATCTACTTTTGCTTCAAGAAAGAAGGAAAGAATCTAGTTCAGTACATTTTGAAATAGTTCTGCAACAAATACAACCATACCCTCATTTGTATGTAGATGGAGGAGGCAGCATGAGTATGTCAAACCAGGGGGAATTCTAGAATCGCTGTTATACTTATAAACTGACACTCCATGGGCTTTCCTCCCACACTAGTGATATTTTTGCTAATTATTTGTTAAACGTTCAAATCATTTTGTAATGGATAAAGCCAGCACTTTGTAATCTGATTGCTCAAAAACCACAGTGGATCAAAAGGAGAAGAAAAATAATACACGGTCCTGAAACTACCAAAGAAAAGTAGCTCTTGTTTCAAATTGCCAGTCAGCCTTGATGGGGCTGCCTTTGGTGAAGGTAAGATGGTACAACATGGACAAAGTATAGCAGACCACAGCCATTTAAAGTTGATGATACTATTATAACAAAATTATCAATCACCTCTGTAGACACAAAAAAAAAAAAAAAAGGACTATTTTAGGAAATGTTTGCAACTGCTTGTTCCTCCAAAATGCTTTGACTTCCTTTCTTACAAGGTTGCAGTGACCTAAAATAGTACTGCAGTCAGTGGGTAACGTTGCCAGGTATATGTCAGAGATGGTTAGCAAAGAAAACACTTCTGTATGTGCTCATATTGGAATACCCATCAAAAATGGCTGTGAAAATGCAGAAAAATCTCTGGGTGTGAAAGAGCTGGTCACCAGAATCTTTGCCAGCAAGACTGCTGTCATTTTTTTCACACTTCCTTTCATACAGATCTCAATCTTCCTCCTCCACCTCCTCTTCTTGAGGACAGCAATTCTTGGATGGGCTCCCAGATTTAACATCAGTGAAAGAAAAAGGACCAAATGTCTGAAGAAATCCTACGGGTTTTGACCAACCATTAAGAAAAACAAATGTTTTCTGCCCAGAGACTGAGCTTTTACAAATGCTTGTCACTAACCAAGGAAAATTAAAGCATTATATTTGAATCTGTTTTTTGGTGGTGTTGTTTGGGGTTTTTTTCCCCCTAATATTCACAAATCGACCAGATTTTTCAATTATCAAATAAAATAAACATATCCAGAGAACTCATAGCTAAAAGCAAGGAAGGAAAAGTGGCATCAAAAAAAAAAAAAAGAGAATATAGAGGTAAGGTAGAGAGGGAAAAGGAAATAGTATCTCCCAGGTACTTTTGTGCTTCCTGGTACTTCCCATTGCACATTGAATGTAATACTAACAGAAAGAAATTAAGACTTATAATATAGGTAAATTGATAGAAAGAGGGCAGGAGAGACAGAACTGCATATGAGATGGATGAAAGAAGCAAAAGGGCAGTAAAAACATGAGCATTTGGAGGCTGAATGCAACTGGATGACAGACAACGTTAAAAGATCCAAAAGCAATAAGTAATTGAGTAAAGCAGAGACTCCTGAAGCTGATAAAAGCAGAGTCGTTGACTGATACTGGGTTGACTAATGCTTGCATGATACAGAAAATGGTTGCAGGCAAACAGGTATACCCCAGATGCTTCAAATGTGAAGCACAATATGGATTCTCCCTGAATGATTCAAAAGGCCTGATGATGGGTAAACAACTGACTGGCAAGGAAATTAATGTAGCTTCATTGTAGTCAGACAAAATCAGATGGGAAATGTGGCATTAATTTTAAGCATATGGCATAAGTGATAAACCACTGGAACCAACTATTGAGAGAGGAGGTGGACGCACCATCTGTTGATACTTTCAAAAATAAGACCGCATATCTTTCTGGAAAATAAATATTTTATATAAGTACATGTTTCTGAGCTCAAAACAGAAGCAGCTGCAGGAAATCTAAAGTCTGTGAAAATATACCTCACCAGAAAATTTGAACTGATGGTGTTTCTATCCTGTGAATCTGTAGAGCTCTCCTTGAAGCACCTTTAGAGACATAAAGTGATAACAAATGGCATATGAAAATAAACTATTGATATCAATATACAGAGTGATACAAACCAGAAGAAATTGGTTAAAGCTTGTTTAGGTGTGTGTGTATACACGTTTAAAGTAAACAAACAAACAAAAGAAAAATATCTGAGGTTCTCCGTAAACTCAGAAAAATGTACCTTGCTGTCATGGTGTCTGCAGCAAGTGACTGTGATATTGTCAGTTAGGAGGTGATACTGTAAATTATGAAGTGAAAGATTAAAATGAGGTAGTGTGATATATCTGTATCACAGAGTGCCACATCCTCCTGCTTGGATTAGGATTTAACTTCTCATAGCCTGTATCCTTTGCTAATTAAAATCAAATATTCACAGATGGAAGCGACTTTATACTTGACCTGTGTTACAGCAGTTGAAGTCAAAACTAACCCACTGCAGCTACAGAGCTGAAATCTGTTCTCCTTTTATCAACAAAAGTTGCAACTTCTGTAACACTCCATGACAGAAAACTGTCACCCTTCAAAAAATATACAGGCTCTTCTTCCCAGTCACCACATTTTATGAAAGCTGTAGTTCCAGGAAGTCAAAGGAGGAGGCAAAAACCAAGACAAAAACCCAAGTTACTTCCATTCTTACTTTACTCGACATAGCTCGAAGCCTCCACAGTCTCAACAGGCAGGAGTATTACTGTCAAAGTCAGGCATCCACACTAGAAATGCTTCTATCTGAGCTTGTCACTCCACCTCCATTTAGAAACAGCAAAAATAAATAAACACTTCTAGGATGTGATTCTTCCTTTTTTATAAGCATTGTCTAAAATAGGACAGATGAAAGTGCCTGTTTCATTTAGAGGAAGACAAGAATGGAAAGTGCAGCATGGACTTCTCAGACTAGGAGAGATGAATCCTTCCCTGTCTCGTCTCTTTCTGGAACAACAGAGCTATGGAGTATCCCAAAGGTTTTCTAACTCTAGTATATAAATTTAGAGATATGTCATATTGCTCACATGAGTTAAAGCTTTGACAAAAGATCTTTAGAGTTTTAAGTCCAGTAAGTAGCTCAGGTTGCAGCCTAGATTACCGTAGAAACTTTCAGCAGGTTGCAGCAGTCTCAATGCAGGATCATTTTAGGTACCTTGAGAAATGTGAGACATCTGCAGATGGATGGAAGATACAAGAGAGAGCCTACAGGACACACATTACAATCCAGTTAAAGGTCAAGGATACTCCACTGAGTCCAAAATGGCTACCATTTGAAGGCTAACTTCTGGTTGCTGCCACATTTTAAAAAATTTTCCTTTAGAAACACAAATTAAAACCATAATTTCATTTGTTGTATAGACCAAGCTGATTTATGAATAGCAAGGTAATCAAGCAAGTTGTCTCAGTACTGGTGGGTAAGGACACTTCCCCCAGTTCATTCTGACAAAAACATTGCATCTCATCTAATGTGTGCTCCTGTTCCATTATCATGTTCTGTCTTTACTTGCTCAGTTATTTCCATAAGCATTATGCAACTTCACACATTTTTAAAAATTAAATTAGGTTTTTAAAAAATCTAGGGATTCCCATATGCTTCAAGGGATACAGAAAAACCTTTATAGTACTAAGCCATACTTCTTCACATATTTCTTATCTAAAAATACCTTTGTTTTCCTGTGTAGAAATTTTGTCATAAACAGAACTGGTTTATTTAACCTGGTCTGATGTGCAAATGAGCAGTTCACATGATACCAGTCTTTTATTATCTTTTATCTTAAAATCTCGACATTTACAAATTTAGTATATAGAATATTTATTTTATATGAAATTTAATTAATAAAAACTCTTCGTAGTCATTTGAAATGCACTCCACGTTGATTGAAATAATTAGTGTAGGGCTACTCAATATTTACTTAAGATATGAATCTAGAGGGATTTGATAAAATTAATTAGCAGGAACTAATTATAGTTAGGATATGAGTTAGGGTTTAATAAATATAATTACAGAGTACAAATGATAGATTCTTAATTAATAGATACTTGTTGCCAAACATTGAAGAGACATTATCATATTTCTGGGCAGGACATGCTTTTCAGCATACCCTCAGTTCCAGTGCAAATAGTGACATTTAAAGTGCTGAGGGAGGAGGGTTGAGAGGGAGCTAAAAACAGATAAACTAATTTGTTTCAATTTTGGAGTGAAAGTATCAGACCATTAAGAAAAGCTACCACCTTAAAACAGATGTATTGCTGTTTGTAGTCTATTAGCATATGGTGCTGTGGCCATGGGACAAAATTTTAGAGGTATTTAGCCATTTAATAATGATGATAGGGTCCTGATGGGATTTTGGTATTACTTAGCTGTTTCTGAATAATCAGCTTGGCACCTGTTCTCTTATTTTATGTGCCTCACTCTCTCTAAAAATATAGCCTTTACTTTTTCTGTAGCTTGCTATCCTATGCAAAAAAATGAGATAATAAAGTTTTCCTACCTTTGAAAGGTATTGTG
Source organism: Apus apus (assembly GCF_020740795.1). Taxonomy (NCBI): domain Eukaryota; kingdom Metazoa; phylum Chordata; class Aves; order Apodiformes; family Apodidae; genus Apus; species Apus apus. The sequence goes on along the minus strand of NC_067284.1, from coordinate 111,792,166 downwards.
GATATAATTTCTTCAAAGACTGTGAAGTAATCAATTAGTAGAGTATTAGAGGCTGCATAAATATTATGGTAAATTGATGGAATAATTGTTCTCTACTTTGAGGCAGAAAGCTGGCCATGTTTTAAGTTAACTTTCTGCATTTGGGTTCTCCATCATGTTAGGGTTCAGTGCACCCTAGGGCTTCTTAACATATCTCTACACAGCAATCCAGAAATGAAACTGCTGTGTCATAGACTAGTATTTGAGCTGTGTGCTAACACACCACAGGAAGGATGGGAGTGAGAAGACATATTCTGTTGTTCCTAAATGTGAAGTGCAGGTTCAATCACAATTAATGACCAACTAGTGAAGAAACTTGACTGCTATTTCTTCCATTTTCCATTAGCCAGTCCTTATAAATTATTTCTAGAATACTGGATCTTAGATAATCTTAACTTATGAGAAATCAAATTTCATACTTACCCAGAAATCCATTGAATTAGAAAAAGTAAAAAAAAAACCCACAAAACCAAAACCAAAGCATATTTATAGTACTGTTCTTTTAAGAATTCAGAGAGGAATTGTGGTAAAGATGGGGTGTTTTGCTCTGGCACATTTATTCCATTTATTGGGCTCAGAAACCATGATTAACTCTCAAAATAGACTGGACTAGGGACTTTCAAGAGGTGTCTTCCAACCTAAATACTGAGAATCCCTGAGTTACCATTACCCAGAATCAAGAAGTGCAGCTGCATCTCTTTCTAGCAGAGGAAGAACATTAGATCAAAGGCCACATTCATTCTTCCCCAGTTTGCCTCTTTCAGAACACAACTAAATAACCTAAATGTAAGACATGTTAGCTACTTTCTGCTCCCATTATGTCTTAGGTTGTTAATCTGGAAGACCTTATGATTTAAGCAAATGGATAAATTCTTAGCTTCTATATAGGCTCCCACCTTCTCATAGAAATATTCGGTTAGAGCAGGTCTTGAACACCACCTTTTTGGCAATGTAGAAAAATTTCTAGCTGTTTGGCATTATTTTGCTACCATCAGCTAAATGTTCAGCTGGTGGAGAAAGGCAAAAGCACACCTTCATGGTAGCTCATTGAACCAGGAGTATCCTGTAGTGAGAGTCAGTCAAGGAAAGCATGAGATCATGCTAAAAAAGGGAAGGTATTAAATCACAATATCACCCAGACATTGCTCACAAGTCAAGTCACCTCTTAACTACTGTTTAAGGCTTATTCAGATATGACTCTATTAGCTAAATTTAATTTTCTTCTCCTTTCTTTTAAGTATCAATTGTAAAACATGAGGCTTTAAAATTCAATCATTCCAAAAAAACTTACCTCCCCCCCTAAATTCAACATAACATAACCAAAAAACCCTCAACATGTAATACCTGCCAAAAGCCCTAAACAGTACTAAGCCTATCAATTTTATTAGATACGCTTTAATTCTATTACATTATTTTATATGTTATCCATAATAACAATAAGAATGTAAAATAATGTCTTTGCATTTATCAGTCTCTTAATGAAATACTACCAGCTTGCTACCAGAGCAAGTGACAAAATTCCCCTAAGTGCTCCAAAGGCCAGATTGTACTAGACAGAGATGAGCACAAGAAGAAGAAATAATGACCAAAAAAACTTCACTCCTTCCAGATCTTATCAGACTCAAATTGAGAGATTTCATGATTTCTAATCCCTTGTGGCCCTCTCAGGGAAGTGTGTGAAGGCTGAGGGTAGGAAGCCACTCCTCCTGCAACAACAGTGGGATATCTGGTAATCAACAGCACCTTGGCCGCCGTGTCCCAAACTGAACATCAGAAATTGCCTCTTTTGGAGCTACAGTATAGACTGCAACCCAGAAGACAGTAAAAGTTACTTTTGTGCCTAAGGCTTCACCCTTTAACGGGTCATCTCTCCTGAGGGGCTGCAGTTTGTAGCTTCACAGGATCTGGGTTTTGAAAAGCACAGGAATACAAAGCCTGTATTTGTTATTGACAGCAGTGGGAATGGATGGGGAGAAGGGCAGGGTAAAACAGAGAGCAGCAAGTTGTTAACAGGGACATAGTCCAGGTTTATAGCCTCATTCCCCCATTTTTGTCCTTATAAAAATAACAATTTAAAAATCTGTGAGATGCATACATACACAAAAATAGAGGAAACAGAGTGCCCGGCATTTAAAATGGATACAGACCTGAACACATAATTTATTTATTGTTTTTTTTCTTTGTCTCCTTAAATGCACTGTCACAGTGGTGAGGGAGTGAGAGAGACCCTTCATATGTTTGAACTGAAAGGAATTTAAAGTACATAAAGACAGGCTGGGAATAGCTGCCAAACTGTGACTGTAAACTGCAGCTCTTCCTTTACACGCCTGCTCTTCTACAGCCTACCTGGAAGGCAACAGTAATAGACTCCTGTGCAGTTTCTTCCCTGTTCCTTCACGCTAAGCAGGGCTGACAGACACATCACTGCAAGTTTGTCTCTTTATCCAACAGTAGCTCACACCTGAAAGGAGACCTCTCAAGTCTGAAGAGTGAAAGTCTCCTCCACCCACCCATCTCTTTCTCCTGTCATCATCACGCCATAGTTTATCACTTTTCAGATTTGCCTCTCTCCATCTCCTCCTCACAAAGTGATCTCACATGAAAGTATCTGGCAAAAAAGATACTGGTACTGTGGGGCTAACTTCTCAATTACTACATGGTTCCTCTTTGTGGATGGAATCTTGGCAACGTGAATATAGTGCTCCTCTTTGGGGATCACGTGCATCTACTCGTGCAAAATTCACGAGGCATTCAAACTGAAATTTCAGATTTTCAAATACTGAAATACTGAGCTGAAAACAAGGTGAGAAGAATATCCAGGCAAGGCAAAGCTTGTGTGAACCAATGATTAAAAAGAGTCCTAGGGTCAAGACTTCCTGTTTTGTCCTTTTGGCTCACCTACAGAATTATTTATAACCACTATAAATTTAATTAACTGCCCCTTCTTATTGCATACAAATGAATTTGTGCTTATAATATGTAGTTGTGACATTTCCAGAAACACAGGTTTGTGTTCAAACTTATCAGTGATTATTCCAGTTTGAACCAGTTACGCTCACAGCTTCTGAAAGGATTAATCCCACAGAACAATAGTGTTTTCACACAGATTCCCATTAAATATCTCACAAGAAGTGCAATCTCAGTTCAATAGTAGAGATGAGATCCTGCTGGGACAAAGCAAGGGTTTATCACAGCCCTCCCTCCTGCTAGAAGGGATCAGAAAGGATCTCTGAACTCCTAAGAGCTGGAGATGCAGATCATCCAGGTAAGTGTTTCAGCTATCTCTTTGGAAAGATCAGTGGGGCTGCAGCTGGTTACAGAAATGTAACATTATATTAATGCTGTTTGTTTTGCAATTTACAAAAGGCACATTTTGCAACATTGCATGCCCTGTTTCTTTGTTTGTTAAAAAAGATAATAAATGAATGAATGCACAGAAGTTTCTGACAGGAGCTGCTGCTTTATCTAATTTCCTATCTGTTCTGATCATATCTCCATTCTATTAACACTCCTCTTGACCTGTGCCTCTAAACTCATGAGAGAGTTTGCTGACATTACTTCCCACAGCCCTCTCCACACATTTTCCATCACAAACTCACACTGATCAGCAGTTGCCAGAAATATTATGCCTTCTGTTGATGAAGACAGTGCATCCTCCTGTCTATACACTGTCACTTCTTTACAGGTACATGACTAAACCAGCCATATCCACATGGAGATTAAGAGCTTAGCAGGAATGGACATTTCATCTAGAAAATAAGAATGGTCAGAGTTGCAGTCAATAGTCTGTCTTGCACTTGGCAGTACAGCAGCACAGGATGTTTAGGGTGTGCCAGTCCTTACAGCCAAGAAAATGATGTGACAAAATAGATCTCTGTTTCCCAGTTCTTACTGACCTGCTACCTGCTTCTGACTGGACCGATTAAATGTGGTTTATGGTGTCATTCTGAAGCAAAGCTTGAATTCTGCTAGGTGGAAGGCTAGAAATATGCAATAATTGCTTTTCTACTCTAACGCCCATTTTTCTTACAAGTTATCAAAACGATTGTTGCAAGTTTTGGTAGTAGTTTAAGTCCTAACTAATCTGTTCACTGTCTTTGACTGGCATACAGTAGGTAGAAATATGTCCTGAGGAAAACTGGCTTCTAGCTGTCTTTTGTCTGGATCCTGGCTTCTTTGTGGAAACAGCTGGTGCTGGATATTTTCAGAGACAGAGTTTGCTGAATGATCCCCCTCTGTGCAGATCCCCCTCTATATTTATATTTCATCATTCAACAGGTAGATTCATTTCCCACTGGCAGGACAGAGGTTAGGCTGAAATATTGCAATGGCTCAACATCAAGAGGAAGATTGTTACGAGAAAGCACTTTATTAATCTGAATGTGTACCATGACTTATCTCTCTCCATAACATAGGATCAAGCCTAGAAGTATCTAGTACCACTTATGTTGCCTTCTAGTTTTGGTTAAGGAAGCATTTTCATTTTAAAGGAGTTATGAAGAATTAGACAACTGTAAGGCAAACAGGCTTTGAGGTGGACATTTTCCACTGTTTTATTTGCTCCGAAAGGTCATTTTTCAGACAAAAAGTAAGAAAAAGGAAATCCACTTGGCTGGTATAAGAGCAGCAAACCCCCTGGCTTTTGCACATTGACAGAATCTCTTCTACTTTTCAGGTAGCTAAACCTGCAACCTTCTTAAAACTGCTGCTCTTCATGCTCAACTTCTTATCTTGAGGATAACAGGCCATTGCTATCTATGCAGATAACATTTTTTTTCCTCTGTTCAGTAATAAGATGGACTAGAAAATGCAACTCACCTCCCTAGATTTGTCTTTTTCCTTAGGGAAGATTCTAGGGGCTTAGTATGTTAAAAAAACTTTGTGCTGGCTTTCTCAGCTTCTCTTAGCAACTGTTCTAAGAGTAAGTACTTTTTACAGTGACATTAAGAAGCAAAACCAGTTCTGTTTGTTAATTCTTCAGGTTCTGCTCTTAAAGTCCCACTCATAAGAGGGGTTGTATTCACAAAAAGTTCGTTATCTTCATAGGGAAAGTCTTTGTTAGTGTCTCTACATTTGTCAGTTGGGAAGCAAAATGTGTAATGTGTGCTGTGATTAAGGATAATAATTCCTCAGTTGGATCACTGGAGTTGGCCACAGGATCTTCAAATACAATGAACAGCCATTTGTATTCCTCAGGACAAAGCTGGGCAACCAGAGGTATAATGAGATCCTGCAAAATTAATGTAATAGTCATAACAATTGTCTTTTTTTTTTAACCTAAATCTTCCATTCCTATAGAAACCAGCAATGTGGAATCTCAGATTTAGTCCTGTTGTGTGTGTCTGTGTTTCAGTTTCAAATCTCTGGCTGCAGAGATTCTTGCAAAGGTGGCACGTGTGTGCAGTGCAGATGCTGGACAAGAAGGTAAGTAATAATATGCTTGATTCTATTACACCGTTGCAGGGTTCCTGATTCACATTTCCTGAATACTGAGGTTGACACTATTGAACTTTCACTTATATTTAAATAATGGTGTTGTCAACACAGTGCTTTAGGCAGTCTTCTGCTGAAGGGTATTATGTCAATTATTATGGTCTTGAACACATACTGAAGCCATTTACTGAAAATGCTTCTGGGTCTAGTGTGTGGGGAAAATCTAAAAATACGAGAATTCTTCCTTACCCTGTCAGTTAAAACCCCCAGGCAAACATAATACATTAAAAACAAAACAGTTGAATGAAGCAGCAAGACAACATATGCACCAAGTCCTTCTTAGTTGTCATTCTTCAGTTACCTTCATTATAAGTCTCCTACTACAACAGAACTGCAGACACTCAGAGAACTGAGAAAATGAAATCTCAGATTCCATTCAGCACCCAAGAAGGACTGGTATAATTATTTTTTTTTTCATTTCACAATAAGAAATTCTACTGAACTGTGAGCATCAATACCAACCTATAGGCAATAAAATCTGTGATGAGGTTCTCATTATCCTACTAAATTCAGGTGTCCACCTCTGTGCAACAGGCTCAGTTCTGCTGTCTCAATACAGGCATGCACTGCCTTTTTTCAAACCATCTAGACACCCACAAATGGGCTTGTAGATCTCACAAAGGACCTGTTGGAAGACATGTACATCCTTTTGAATCAGCAGTCAGCTGCCAGGGGATATAGCAGTGCATCACAAAGGGTATTAGACACCTATGTTTAGGAAACTGAATCAAAATCATTATATAAACTCCCATTATCTTTAATTCATAGAATCATAGAATCATAGGGGTTGGAAGGGACCTCGAAAGATCATCTAGTCCAACCCCCCCGCCAGAGCAGGGTCACCTAGAGTGCATCACACAGGAAGGCGTCCAGGCGGGTTTTGAATGTCTCCAGAGAAGGAGACTCCACAACCTCTCTGGGCAGCCTGTTCCAGTGCTCTGTCACTCTCACAGTAAAAAAATTTTTTCTGATATTGACCTTAAACCTCCTATGCTCCAATTTGTATCCATTACTCCTTGTCCTATCACTGGTCATCACTGAAAAAAGCTTAACTCCATCTTCTTGACACTCACCCTTTACGTATTTGTAACCATTGATGAGGTCACCCCTCAGTCTCCTTTTCTCCAAGCTCAAGAGCCCCAGCTCCCTCAGCCTTTCCTCATCAGGGAGATGTTCCACTCCCTTAATCATCTTTGTGGCTCTGCGCTGGACTCTTTCAAGCACTTCCCTGTCCAAGGGAAGTGAGATTAAATCAATGTAATCTATAAAGACTAGAGAGCTGGAGAGACTCTATGATCTGTATTGACTAGGCCTTCATTGATTGTAACAGGATCATAGACACCTAGTGTAACAGTAGACATCTATGCTAGATAACTAAATTTAGATTTCTTAATCTTAAACTGAACCAAACTTTCTAACATTCTCATTTAAAGACCAGAAGTAGGAATAAATGTTTCCTGAAAATTGGAAGCAATTTCAAATAAAGCAATAAATGAGAAAATGTCACTTTGCAATGAGAATGTGATTAGATTTCTAGCACAATTTAATGAAAATAGGGAAGAACATAAGAATAGTCTCACTAGTCCAAGGTCTGTGCAGCCCAGTATCCCATTTCCACAGTTGCTGTAAGCAGATACCAAGGGAAATGTAAGAATAAGATAAACCTGGTTTTATCAGGATGCTCAGTATTGTTATGGTCATAGTTCCATTCTAAATAGGCCTAGTTATTAACAATGTAAATATAAACCATAGGTACACACTTGTGTCATTTCTAATTTAGATTTTGAAGCTCCCAGATTTTAAAGAGGAGTCCTACCTTCCATTTTACTCTCATTAAAGAGTTTCAAAATGATGTATGTTTCTACAGGAGCTAACTAGACAATTTACATGACAAAAACATACCATGATTCACTAAAGTATGTATTGCAAAATCCATTCCCAAATACCCCTGATATAATTAGCAAAAAATCGTTGTTATGGGAAAAATCTGCTAGTGTCTTCCCAGAATCCTGCAAATCTGCAAAATCAAAAAACTCCTGCATTAAAATATGTTCTTATCCTCCCTCCTCCCCTCCTTCCTTTATGTTGAGAATTTTTGGAAAAGAGTCTTCTCTTATATTGACAGTGACATGACTGGAAGCTGACCTGTTCAACTCACTGAGCTGAGGGCTTCAGAGACTAACTGCAGTCATTGAACTGCATCCATTTCAGGGAGGATTTGTATGTCTGTGCCAATGGCAGCAGGGGGCTGGAATCGTTGATCAAAAAGACCTTCCCTTTTGTGTGTTCTTATTTCAGTTAAACATGTTTAAGCACAGGACCTTTTCCACACTTTTCCTCTAGTTTGCTTGTGGGTTTTTTTTTTTAATTGTCCCATTTATGAAAAGAAGAATACAGAGGATACAAAATGTCCTGCTTCCCAAAGCATATACAGATGCAAAATTCTAACCCAAATGAAACAAAAGAAAAAGGTGGGAGAGCCAAACTGGCTGGTATTTAAATATTCTACAGCTATTCTAATAAAGCAACATTCTTATGGCATTGCAGTTCCAGGGCATGAAGCAACCCACATCTTTATCACTGAATTCTCCCAGCCTACCAAAGACAAGAGCACCTGGAAAATACCCAGGTGCTCAGCTTGCCTCTGACCCTCTCTGACTCTTGCACTGTGGCTTGGAAATATTTGGAGAAATGCAGGTTGCAGAAACCAAACTGTGTCAGAGACTACTGTAACCTCTCAGTGGTACAGAAAATCAAATTCCAAGGTTTCACGCGTGGACAAAATATGGATACAGCCTAAACTTGCAGGCTATATATGTAAGCTATGCAATCCACACCCACAGTGCAAACAACACAGATACACCCAAGGATGTCCTAGTAAACCAAGAGGCCTATTGAACAGCATCATGGTCTTAACTGGCAAAAAGAGCACAAGACCAGCTATGATCTTTCACATGGATCCTGGTTTCTAGTTATCAGGTATTTTTCCTTTTGAGCCTGAATATCAGTGTTGCAAACTTTATCACTAGCTCCAACATTTCTCTGTGAGTGGCAACTAAGACACTACCATGTGGATGTAGGCATAAACACATATTGGTTTTCTTCTTATTTATATTCTTGTCTCTTTCTGTTATAAAATGAATGCCAATGAAACAGCAACTGGGGAATGTTAAATTGGACATTGAAACATTAACTTGTCTGAGATTCTTTTTGTGATTTTAATTGTAGAGTCTTAAATAACATTGACAAAGCTTTATTCTCTATTGATTCTATTGCTATACTAAACTCTTCATTATGTGAATTTGTGAATGCTCACAAGAATCAATCGAAATTATGCATGGCCCAATACAGTTGAAATCAAAACAATGGATCGATTCATGCTGCAAAGTGCATTACATCTAGCAATCTCTGTGAGGCAATCAACCAAAACCTGGATCTATATATTTGCATTTGAGTTATATACATATTAAGCAATGCTAAACAATCCTCCAGAGGTCCTCTTCACATAGGTTCCCATCAGCATAAGATTAACTGATTTCAGGCTTATATTGCTTAAACTCCAAGGAATTATAAACAAAAGCACAAGGCCAGACTGTCTTTTCATTAAAACTTTTTTTAAAAGTACATTTTATTCTACTAAAACATGTTCCTGAATGTCTTAATTTTAGTTCCACAAAAGTAGAATAAAAGTAAGGCAAATTTTGTAAATGGAATTGAATATATTTTCTTTCCTGAGGATAGAATGGTTCTACAGAGGGAACTGGACAGGCTGGATCAATGGGCTGAGGTCAGTTGTATGAGGTTCAACCAGACCAAGGGCCAAGTCTTGCACTTGGTTCACAACAACCCCAAGCAACATTACAGGCATGGGGAAGGATGGCTGAAAAGCTGCCCGGGTAGCCAAGAAAGTCAATAGCATCCTGGCTTGTATCAGAAATAGCGTGGCCAGCAGGGCCAGGGGAGGAATGATGCCCCTGTACTCAGCACTGGTATGGCTACACCTTGAGTCCTGTGTTCATTTTTTGGGCCCCTCACTACAAGAAGAGCATTGAGGTGATGGACCATGTCCAGAGAAGGACAACAAAGCTGGTGAAGGGTCTGGAGTATGTCTTATGAGAAGCATCTGAGGGAATTGGAGTTGTTAAATTTGAAGAAAAGGAGACTGAGGGGAGACCTTATCACTCTCTACAACTACCTGAAAAGAGGTTGTAGCAAAGTGGGCATCAGTCTTTTCTCCCAAGTAACAAGCACCAGGAAAAGAGGAAATGGCCTCAAGTTGTTCCAGGGGAGGTTTAGATTGGATATTGAGAAAGATTTTTTATTTAAATGGTTGTCAGGCACTGGAACATGGTGCCCAGGAAACTGGTGGAGTCACCAACTCTGTAGATGTGGTGCTTGGGGACATGGTTTAGCGATGGACTTGGCAGTGCCAGGTTAATAGTTGAACTTGATGATCTTAAGGGTCTTTTCCAACCAAAACTATTACATGATTCTATGATATATTATTTGAAACACTAATAAGCAGTTTTGAAGTAAAAGATGTAAACTACTATCAACAATGACACAGATGGTTTAAATGTCTGGGGTTTTGCTTGGTTGCTTGTTGTTTTTTCTTTAAACCAGTCCTGGAAATATGCTTAGCAAATTGTGAACCAAAGAAATCTATTGAAGAACAAAGGTTAAGATTCAAATTTATCTAAAATGTATTAGCAGCAGTAAAAAAGATATGATGATTGGATATCTTTAGTGCAGTTTTTACTATGCTACGATTTCTCAGAAAAGCTTCTGTCTTCTGTGGTTCCTAGCCCTAAATCCTAACAGAGCAAAAGGTGGGAAGTAGTAGGCAACCTGGAGTAGCTGTGGTCGGCTACTGAGTTAACCATGTGCCTAATATTACACTACACACACGGCAAAATAAAAAACAAAAAAAACAAAACCAAAACAAATCAGTGTTGCAGACAAGCTAGGGAATGAAATGGAGAAAGATTAAGCTCTCCAATTTTATTTCATCTCAGAGATGGACCCAGGTGCAAAGCCTAGTGACTCTTTGCCAATAATTGAACAATTTGAAAACAGACATTATGTACAATTCTGCCCAATTCTTGTATCCATCAGAGGGAATCATGCATGCTTAAGGGGACGTTTATCCCACTCCCCTGAGCTCTTCATTTCTCCATACTATTGTGAAGACTATTTATATTGATCACTTTTCTCTTTCATAGCACTTATTTAAGTTCTTCAAAATCTTGGTTTAATGTAGTTCTCAGTTATCTGTAATGACTTAATGAAGCCAGCTTATTGTTCCAGATAGAACAAAGCCATTAGTACAATTGTCTTCCGTGTTATTTCAAGGTGTTGGTGTTCCTGATTAGACTCCACACAGTGGGTTAAGATCACTTATCTCCCACCAGCCTTCAAACCACGCAAAACACACATTACCCTTTGGAAAAACACCTCTCCTAGGTCTCAAAGAGCAGAATATAATAAACGCTTCTTTTTAAAACAAGAAGATGACATGGTTAGGAAAGGGGTAAGTAATGTAAAAACTTCTTTTGTCTTTCTTCATCTTCTTTCTAGCCTACTTGATAGACCATGAATAAAGAATCCTTTTTCTTTTTTTTCTTCATGAAAAGCAGCAGACTCTCCATTCTAGAGTTTGTAGTCCTGAACCACTGGACAAAGACAAAAACAGAGAGTGAAATGTGTTTCCTCACAAAGCCACTTTCACAAGACTCCTCAACTCCTACCGGAGGAGATAATTTCAAGAAAGGAAATAAGTTTAATTTAGCCTCTGAGCTTTTTCTCTCCTCATTTCTCTGATGAGACGTTCAATTCACTCCATTTTGTTGTCAGTTCTGTGACATAGAAGCCTGTCTCTGAGCAATGAGTCTAAAACCAATATCTCATTTCACATAAGCCACTAAGCAGTCATCACATGGCAATGCTTTCCAGCCACTAAGGGTGCAATGGCTGTGAGCTTTCATCTATAAATTCTTCTTTAGTTTCTCATTTGTGTCAAGCTAGTCTAATCTACTTACACCTGGCACATTAATTCTTATCTTTTCCCTGCAACATTGTAATTATATGTTATTTACAGCAATAATTAATTCTCTCACAGGCGTGCTTTTTATAGCTTGTAAGTCAAGGTGGGCTGCACCATACTAAATAATTAATTCAGACTGTGTTTTATGTAATGACATACCATGCAGCCCCCGGGTGTAATTGTTACAGAAGTCTTTTGAGAAGAAAGTCCTTGGCTCTCAGGGGCTGCACAGACCAGGGAACACCAATTACAATGGTTAGTTCTCTCAGGCCAACAGTAGGTGTGTTCAGTTCTTTCTACTAACAATCTACTTATGGAAGTTATTTCCAGAAGGTCTTGCTATAGTAGAAACCTGCAGCAGCATGCAGCTGCAGACCATATGAATGACTCCAAACTGTAGGTAAGTCCCTTCAGAGAAGCTTGCAACAGTTCACATACTTGCCTACATCTCTTTGGTTTCTTAATAGTATACAAAGGGGACACTCGCATCACAAAAAATGTGATACCAAATTGTAGCTATGAGGTATTGCAAAGCTGTATCCACAGAAAACTAAATCATTAAGCAAAACTCAATAGCTAGATACATTAACTTACCTAGAGGAAGTGCAGCCTCAAATATCTTACCACTCCAGAAGTACAGCACATAAACACAAAATTAAAATAAATAAATAAATAGCTTTAAAACTAGCCAGGAAGACAGATTAAGTAACAGAAGTCTGGAAGTTGCAGTATGCCCAAAAGGATTTGTGGCAATCCAATGAGATAATGTTTGAAAGACGAAATAATTCTATTAATAGGAAAAATATAATTATCAGTCATGAAGTACAAAGAATGCAAATATATTAAACACAGAATTATAACACACACTTCTTTATCAGGGGAAGGATAACACCTGCACAAGGAAGAGAAAGGTCAGAGACCAATATTGTAGAGAAAACATGAATAGTAGCAATTTAAATTGTTTGTGTATAGTGAAGCATCAGAAGAGAACAAATTTGAAGAATGTAAATTCCAGATACCTTAAAGCAATAGCTCCCAATTAACTTTGTTTTGTTTTCTCTCAGCTGCTGGTGTGAGCAGTGGCAGTAATAATACCAGGTCCCAGCTTCCCTTTTGTCCACACAAAGCCTTTCAGCTATTTCAGGAGTGGTACACTTACCTCTCATACAACCTGTACCATCACCACAGGATTGTTCAAGGAGTCAGGCTAATTGAAGTACCAAGTTTGTTTTTTTTTCCTTTGAGATCATGTGGTCAGCAAGGAAAAGTAACCCAGAGCAAAGTAATATTCAGTTTTACTGATAGAAAGAAAAAAAGCACCTATCATAACACATTATGTAAAAGAAAGGGTTCAAAACCATTTATACCCTATGGAAAGACATAAGTAGCCTAGGCAAGTCAAAGTCTTGAATCAAACTGACCATAATCCTCTTTTTTTTTTAGGTAAGATTTTTTCCTATTAATCTGTCCAATTTTCTGATTCCAATTGTACTGGATTGGACAGCTCAAAAGGAACCTGTGATAGCAGCAGGACTGTAAATTTAGATGTTCTCTGAGGGGTAATTGTGTAGCATGCTGTCATCCTTTATTTTTGTTCTAAAAAACAGTTATGATCCTGAATTAATAATAGGCATGTGTGATTCACACAATGGCAATGAAAGAAAATATAGTAATATCCTTTATTCAGCTGTTGTTACAAGCAGCTCTGTATATCTTTGTCTCTTCTAAGTGTGTGAAGATTCCAATTAAGGGTTTTCATTGCATCTCTTTTGAAGATGGAAGAGGTTCTTGTAAAGCCCATTCTAATTCTATGCTCATTAGATAATGACTGTGAGGCAGAGCTGGTGGCTGAAATATGACCATCACATTTGAGAAGGGACTGATGTTTACAGCACTTTTTCTTTATTTCAAAGGGGAGGAAGATAGTGAGCTCTATCTTCTGGCACAATCTAGAACTGCTGGACCACTGGACCACAGCACATCAGCTACTGTCCCCACAGGCTAAAACAGAGTGGAAAAAAGGATAAGAGTATTTCAAAGTGCTTGAAAGTACCTGCAACAGATTTGTACATCATTAAAGGAGGAAGGTGACAGCCAGTGGAAGGGAGCCACATGGAGCCAAGGATGTATTCTGCAGTAATGAGACAAGGGCAGAATTGCCCCTGAATGCAATCAATCATAATGGCAGGTTGTCTATGTGTACCCTCCCAAGGAAATTGCCTTGAGTTCTCAAACTTCATAAGGAGGCATCATGTCCTGAAGTTATCAAGCCAAGGTGTTCCTTCACTATTTCTATTTGCATGATAAAGTTCCAGCCATCAGACATCTCTGAGTACTGTAAGCAGGTTAGTGGCCTGACAATTAATAATGACCTTCAGCAATAAGGCTGCAAGGAGGCTCAGAGCCACCCTGCAGCCCCTCAATATGCAAAGCACTGGCAATATTTTCTTTACTTTAAAGTTGTGGTTAGTAGGTCTGGGCTAAACAATATGAAAACATCAATCATTTCTGCAGCAGACTGGTAATGAAAAGTGCATGACACATTTTTTTTCTGCTGCAGGTCTCACACAGAGCTTGGAGTTTTGCATTTGTGTCATCTCAGGAAAATTACTAGATGTTTCAGTCCTCCATATGTTTTATATATATATATATATATATATAATTTTTTTTCCAAATGAGTTAGAAAGTAAAGGGTTATATGTGGTCAAGGAGGAAGGTCTTTGGACCTAAAGATAAAAGCCACATACTTTTCACCTTCTAAGTGACAGAATCCTTAAGAACTGGCAAAAAGCCAAACCTATGTCAACTTCTTGTCTAAATATGAAAATTTCCTGACAGCTCCATTATGCATAATTTTTTACATCCCATGAGGGTCCTGATGCCTATAAAGAGCACGTTTGCTGTCTGCCTTCCCTCACAGAAGGAAGGTAAATGCAGCTTCTTAAAAAGACTGAATAGGAGCAAAGTTACATCCCTTGCATATTATGAACTGTCTCACAAGGTTATTTGTGTTGTTATAGACGTTTGTTCATTGTGTTATTTATACCGTGGCATCTGGCCACATTACAAACATTAAAATAAAATACATGTTCATGAGGTAGCTATAATTGTCATCTTCCTATTAGCCACCTCTACTTATCGTAAAGAAAGAAGAGAGCTGCAGCATTTTAGGTTGGCCTTGCTGATCTGAAGGGATGGGACAAGACTCATCTCACATTCTGAACAGCAATAAGCCTCAGTCATAATCAACATCCAGAAATGAAGTACTGGAAATTCCATGCATTCAGTTAGAAAACTAAAGCTGAGGATTCCAGCAAATATCCAAATAGATTTTATGAGCTTGGTTATGATGATGCCTATGGACAGTCTTTTGAGGCAAAGGTATGTATAACACAAGCTTAGCAAAGGAGGACCAGGCTGAATATATACAGCTCATACTGGCATTAATGAAACCTGAAGGTCCTGGACACCAGTAATTAAAATTTCTTAGAGTCTTAGTTGTTTTAAAAATTCCCAAACAGGTTATTGAAACTCAGCAAATGGCAGATTTATCAATGTCTTTAAAACACTATATCCATCCTATGCCATGTATGAAGGAGAAGGACTGAAACGCTGAAGAAGAATCACAGAATCACAGAATCAGTGAGGTTGGAAAAGACCTTTGAGATCATCGAATGCAACCATTAACACTACTCTACCAAGTCCAGCACTGAGCCATGTCCCAACGCACCACATCTAGATGAATTTTGAGCACATCCAGGAATAGTGACTCAACCACCTCCCTGGACATCATGTTCCAAAGTCTGACAACCCCTTCAGTGAAAAATTTCTTCCTAATGTCTAGCATTAATCTCCCCCAGTGCAGCTTGAGGCCATTTCCTCTTGTTATATCACCAGTTATTTGTGAGAAGAGACCAGTGCCAACAAAAGAAGTTAAAAATATGCTGATGTAACTAAAGATGATCCTATAATGCACATAAAGTATGGTCAGAATAAGGTTTATCTAGAAATGGTAACACAGGCATTTATTAATTTTCAAGGGCTCAGCTCTGAATCCCACATTTTTGCTGCCTTAATTCGTAACAGCTTTTGCTATTTCACATATTTAGATGCAAAACTAACCTTGTTTGAAACACATTTTCAAGGTCTTGCCTTCCATTTTAAAATATAATAGAGAAAATTCACCTGCACTTTTAAAATAGTGACATGGAAATGAAATGTCATTTCCTTAAATGTCAGGATTTCCAAATTTTTTTTTAATACATTGCACACACATTTTATTTCTATCTTGCTCAGCTATCTGATTTGTTAGTAATAAAGATTATAGTGCTGAAGGTCAAAAAATATAGTAATTTACTGATATTTTGATGTCTCTGAAGCAGAAAGAACTGTGGAACAATGAAGAGTGCAGAATCCTCTCCCTCTAAGTGCTGCTTCTTGTGTACTGTCATGGGTGTTCCTTTCTGAAATGAAATTCTCTTAGTTTGTGTCAATGCAAGTAAAAATAAGTCTACATTAGAAAGGATGGGGAACAGTTGAAATCATATAGATACTGTCAGCATGATTCACCTGGCTAAATGCAAAGACCTGCTGTGCAGATTTTTGCATCCATGATATCAGTGAATACCCCCCTTTTAACACATGATGGGGAGAAATTGCCCCATCTAGAGCTCAGCTAATTTCATCCTAATATAGGTACGCAGATGAAATGAAAAAAATATCTAGAAGTGTCTATTCCTCTCCATCAGCTAAAGAAATAGTCTAGACAGCCATTTAGTGGTAGACATCTGCCTTGTAGGCATACAAAGCTCAGTGAGATGAATCTTACCCCAAGTGGGTGTCTGTCTTTCCAGTATTTCCATTGTGCTGAGAGATAGAATGCAGACTGTATTCATTAGACACCAAATGATCTGGTTTATCTGTCATCATCTGGATTAGTGAAGACTTTTAAACATGACTGTTTACATGTAGGATTTTTTTTCCATCACTTAAATTCTATTGTTTTGTTTCCAGGACTACTTTAACAAACTTTCACATAATGGAATAATAGATAATAACGTACTTCCTCAATTTTAAGACAATGAGATTGTATTGAAGTCTATAATTTGAAAATACTTACATCATTGACTAATTACTCCTTAAACAAAAGACTGAAGGTACAGTTTTTCAATGACTCTTTCATGGAATCACTCTTTTGCCTACAGTGACATAAAGCAAGCATCTAGAACTATAATGTGTGAACTTGAAGAAGAGAAGGCTCCAAGGAAACCTTATAGCAGCCTTCCAGTACCTGAAGGGGGCCTACAGGAAAGCTGGGGAGGAACTTTTTACCAGTGCGTGTAGTGATAGCACAAGGGGTAATGGTCTTAAACTAGAAGAGGAGAGATGTAGGTCAGATATTAGGAAGAAATTATTTTCTGTGAGGGCAGTAAGGCACTGGAATAGGTTGCCCAGGGAGGTTGTGGATACTCTCTCCCTGAAGGTGTTCAAGGCCAGGTTGGACAGGGCTTTGTGCAGCCTGCTCTAGTGTGGGGTTGGAACTAGATGATTGTCTAGGTCCCTTCCAACTCAAACCATTTTATGATTCCATGATTCTATAAACTTCACAACTAAAAGTGGAAACAGTTTAAAACTTTTCACTTATAAAATAGTTGTGACCTCTGCAGTTTATAAGAATGTTTTCTTGGTTCCTTCCAGGTATGGCTCTCAGAAGTGGTCCTTACCTGCCCTCAAAACAAATGCAGGTGACCAGTATGCAGCAAGAAACGTGCTAGCGAGAAGGGACATGGTAAATACAAGGAGCTGCATTGGTGACACAACTGATCAGATCAGACTGATTTGCTGCTAAAGAAATGAAATTATTTAACCCTCATGCACTGAACAAAGAGGAGGTTCCCCAGCACTTCACAAGCACGTTGGGGTACAGGTAGTTTTCAGAGCTTTACTGCTTGCTTTAATACTTTCATTCCAGGTACTCTACCCAAGAAATTTCTATTAAAGGTATCTTGGGTACATCTATAAAGGCTCTTATTCCAGAGGCCCTGGCAGCTGTGCAGATATTCCCTTACAGAAGCTTGATTTTCATCACCCCACCAGCCAAAGGAGCAATACGATGCCCAACAGCAGGTGTGCACATGTTATGGGCTGGGAATAGAAATGTGTTTGGAAACGTTGCCTCAGTTAGAGGTGCCTTTCCTTGAATTAGCAACACAGCCGCCAGTCAAACGCTGTTATATGGTTGATATATCCAGCTGTGACGTGTCATTGTTACATCAGTCAGCCCAGGATACGGATACAGTTTTCTGAAAATTGTGATTATAATCGCTCAGAACAAAAGGACTTTATGGGGTTTTTTTCCTTCTTTTAAAAAAGTTTTAAAACCCATTTACCAAGTGTCAGAGCCCATGAAATAGAATGATGTAAGGTGCTCAAGCTAAGATGCTGGAGCAGAAATATGAGAAAGACCTGAGTAATTTCCCATTACCTGCTAGTATCAAGTACTTCAAACCTGTCTGCTCACAATGAAGTATTTTTTTCCTTGTGAAAAGTAACAGAATCTTAACCAGCCTCATTATTTCTACTTCTTTGCTTCTTGATTTTTGATATTATTAAACAGTGTTTTACTGGAATCTGATGTTTTGTATCCATATGCAGGCAAAATTTAAAAAAATATCAGCCAAATTTTCATCCTTAGAGCTTAGAAAATATCAATACATATAAATCTTGCATCCCACTGGATATGCTTTTATACTCTCTTTAGGTGACTTCCATTATAGCAGCTTTAATTGCTGGTCAAATACAGGTATAGGAAAGCAAGTTATCTCAAGTTAGCTGGATATCTTTTGACAGGCTAAAAATTACTTTAGCATTCTGGTTTCCCACTGCAGATATTTAGACTCTAGAACATTCCCTTACAGATCAACTGGCTGCCTTTCTGCAAACACTGAAATATCTTGAAACTTTAAACCCTCAGGTCCTTTTGAAGACCTGTGGGGAACGGTTCTTCTTCTTCCCCACATAAGTCTAAACAAAATGTCTTTTAAGGCAGCAAAGGCCTGCTGATTGTACCCAGCTAACGGACTAAAAACAGGCCTGCTGCTCAAGGACAAGTGAAAGCAAAACAAGAAGTGTGATACAAGGCAGGAAGGACGGGCAACAAGTTATGCACTGCCCTTACTAGTTACCGCCCTAACTTGGGGCTCATGAATGATAATTGGCTCTGGACAGTGACACTGGCTGGACAGGGGGTCACTGGGGTATAAAAGGCAGTGAGTTCAGCAGGTGAAAAGGG
This sequence comes from Apus apus, assembly GCF_020740795.1. NCBI lineage: Eukaryota > Metazoa > Chordata > Aves > Apodiformes > Apodidae > Apus > Apus apus. Next base: position 111,773,300 of record NC_067284.1, on the reverse strand, counting down.
CGGCCTGCTCAGACACTTCCCACGTGGGACATCCCCCTGCTGTTCCTCGGACTTGCCTGATACAGAGCCTGGTGCCAGGACTCTGCCCTCCTGCCCTGGGGATCAAGCCTGAGCTGTAGCAGTGAGTGTGCTGGGATTCTGACCCCTACGTGCCAGGTTCTGACCCCTGGAGCACCAGGGGCTGGGGCCAGAGCCCCCCGCCATTTTGCTGCCAGTTGCCAGGGAAACCAAACTGCTGCCACCATTTCCAAGCCACAAGGGGCTGCCCCCCCAAAACCACAGACTTTGGGACTGTGCTGTAGCCACTGTTGCTTGTTGAGAGGGACCACCCACTACTGTCGCCACTTCTGCTGCCAGAGAAGAAGCCACCTTGCCACAGGAGGGTAACAACTCCATACAACCTCTTCTTCCTCTCCCCATTCTTGCACACCAAGCATGACCTCTTTAAGGAGGACTGCATCGGGCTTTCTCTCCTTCCTCCCTCTCCTTTGATCCACAACCCTCTCTTAGAGAGAACACCTTAGGGACACTTTTGCATCACTTCACTAAAGGACACATTACTACTGCATGTATATATCACTGAGTTTTGTGAGACTGAGTGTCTCAGGGAGACTTCTGGAGAAGCCCGCATTGTATGTGTCTGTATCTCACCAGCTGACTTCAGTTCTGATGCGCTGAAGAAGAGGAGCAGGATGGGCCACTTCTGCTGGTCATGCACATGAATCTGGAGTGTGACTGCAAGTGCCAGCAAATGCTCTCTTCCCTCTCTCTGCTGATATGTGTTGTCAGTTGTGTTTATGTTTTGTGTATGTGAGGGTGTACACGTCCCTCACTACTAACCCAACCCAGGGACATGGAAACACATCAGCCTTGCAACTATCAGGCCAGGAGGAAGAATGCCCCCGGGCTCTGTGGCTACCTGATGAAGCTACCTCTAAGATCCCCCCAAACTGGGAATTCAGAGCCACTTGAGCTGCCAAAGGATGTATATCCAGCAAGACAAGCAGTGTAAAAGCAGAAAGGATAGTCTAGGGCATTTCAAATGGCAGCAGATGCCCATGTAGGCAGAATTAAGATTCAGTTCCTTGAAGAAGAATCTGAATCCCTCTCCTAGCATTAGACAAAATTAATCCAAACTCTTGTCATTATGAGTATTTGCTGATTTCTGTGTCTTTCACTTCACCGACAGTGGCTATATATGCTTGCTTGCCCAAAGGAAATGTTCTGATGTTCTTACATGAAAACCCAGATCATTGCCATTATTCTTCCCCAAAAGAGTACTAACTTTTTACTGTATTTCACACCAGAGTGGCTGTTTTTCAGAAAAGATATTTCTAACTTTCCCTGCACACTGCAGCTACTGGGAATACCTTGGGAAGAGAGAGATGGCAAAACGCTGGCTCAGCACTCTGGACAAGCAAAGCTGTGTAAGGCTCATTTGCTTTTGCAATAATTTGTTGTGCTACAATAATTTATTCTTTTTAACCTTTTAACTCCTAAATCCTTTTCTGAAATGCAACTACGCGACAAAGAGCAATTAAATAGCAGATGTGTTTAAACAAGCCTGACTTCTGCACTCTTTCCCCAGCTGTGATCCAGAAAGGGGCACCAGCCCTTTCCTCACAAATCTCTGCAGCAAAAGGCATCATCTGATTCCTCAAGGGTTTAGCTACAAAACTCTGTCCCCTTCTTTCCTCTTTTTGCCTGACTCCCTGCCCTTGTTCTTTATGGGCTCATTATTTAGGCAACAGTAAAACCCAAGTAACAAAATAATAAATACAGAAAGAAATGCAGGTGGTTTTCCGTTGAGGGCTTTGAATATATAAAACTTTCATGATGCTGAATCCACTCATCTGGTGAAGCTTTGTTGAGTTTGAGTAGGGGCAATGTTGATAAAAGGGGAGAGATCACTTGCTCTCCAGATGCTTGATCTTAATTTTATACTATATAACAATTTTTTTTTTGCTGGATAGAGCATGTATGTTTTTTCTCACTGTCCAAATGCCAACAGCATCAATTAGATGCTCTTTCTTTCTTTCTTTCTTTCTTTCTTTCTTTCTTTCTTTCTTTCTTTCTTTCTTTCTTTCTTTCTTTCTTTCTTTCTTTCTTTCTTTCTTTCTTTCTTTCTTTCTTTCTTTCTTTCTTTCTTTCTTTCTTTCTTTCTTTCTTTCTTTCTTTCTTTCTTTCTTTCTTTCTTTCTTTCTTTCTTTCTTTCTTTCTTTCTTTCTTTCTTTCTTTCTTTCTTTCTTTCTTTCTTTCTTTCTTTCTTTCTTTCTTTCTTTCTTTCTTTCTTTCTTTCTTTCTTTCTTTCTTTCTTTCTTTCTTTCTTCCTTTCTTCCTTTCTTCCTTTCTTCCTTTCTTTCCCCAAATCAGAGTAAACAAATGTTTGGTTTGCATTTTTAGCCATGAATATAGTTTTGATCCATTTTTAGACTTCCTATGAACAGTACCTTTCTCAGCACTATCCGTTAGCCAAAGTTTAACATTCTGGAACTTCCAGCCTGACTTGAAAGCCATATGTTAAATTACCAGCTGAATTCCATCAGTCAATTTCTCCTTCGCTGTCAACACAGCAGCTACATTTTTTTATTGTCTGAACAAGCTCATCCCATAGGCTGAGAAAACATCAGAGGAAAAAAAAAAATAGAAGGATCAACATAGGACAATACTTCCTAATCAGGCCTACACTAAAGAGAGAAAGAGTCAAGTATTTTTGTGTAATTTTTTTTTTTTTTTCAAAACAAAATGGAAAAAAAAATCTCTTTTGCACATCAGGCAAGACAGAAATTTCTTTATTTGACTTTTGAAAGACTAGGATCATTCATAGCAAATTTCTTCTTGGAATAAAATATATGCAGAGTTGCCTATAGCTGTGTGGTACAGGTTATCTGACCCATCAGATTCACAAAATAAAAGCTAATGAAGTCATGGCAGAAATAGCCAACTATTACACATCAAGCAGTTGTAAAGTATTTGCTTCTGTAGAAAATGATTGTCAATTGCATGTTAGAGCTAGATGGAGGATAGTTGTGCATAGCTGTGTGTTCTTATAATATGCTAAATGTACAGGTACTGTACAGATTTTTCTAGTCTAGGTCTGCATGGGTCTACTATACATGTGATCTTAATGGTAGATAAAGTGGGAATAAAATCTTTATGAAAAGCATTACGGTTAGCTCACTTTAAGAAAGGAATTCAATCAGCAGCCCACTGGAATCACTTATGTTTTGACTAAGGTATTTGGCTCCTTTTATTGAACTTTCTGCTTTCAATGCATACATCTCATGGATATAAAATGATGGATCTCTTTGGATTTTAAACCAGCAGCACTTTATATCATTAATAAATATTCATTTTCCTGCTATCCCTCCAGTGGTATTTCATCATCAATCATGGCTGAAATCACAGCTGTGAGAGCTGTTTATGCTTTACTGTTCTCCTCTACATGATTTGGCAGATACTTATGAAATTATTGGAGTGTGGAAGTAAAGGGGGGGTGAAGAGGAGGGAAGAGAGGGGAATCTTTAAAAAAAAAATACATTTGCGTGTACATATTTATTCCCAGAGCAGGACTGTTTTGTTTTGCTTTCCAAAGTACACATAAATCACTCCATTGGTCTCAACTGTCCTGTGAAAATAAAAATGATCCCAAACTGTTCAAGAATTACTCAGGGACTGTTCAGTGTTCAATATGTCAGAGAAGCTCAGGAAGAGGAAGATTACAATCAATGAAGAAAAATCAATAGCGTGTAGAAGTTATCCTGCTGCCAGCATTGTCAAGAAAAGGCTTCTCCATTCCCCAGTCTCATTACACATAGAAGATTATTAGAATCTGAGCAGGCAAAGTGAAGCTGTAATCATCTCCCCTTTGTTTTTTTTTTATGGTCTTAGTGTAAATCAACATTTCACTTTGACTTAAACAAAAAAACCTGTTCTGCTACCAATGTAGAATTTTATAAATTTGCTTTACCTGCCACTGTAAATGAAAAGAGATGAGATTAGAAATACCTTAAAGTACAGGTTGGAGATGTTTGAGCAATGACTGAAGCCTTTGGCTGCAATACTTTCTGTTTGATTGTTTTTTTATTCTTCCATCTGTGTGTTTTTCTGTTCCTGTAGCCAAACTAGTGGATCCTGGCTGCTAATCTCTGTTTGTTAATGAGATGGTGATTTCTTGATTCCCCCCCGAAAATCAATTAACCAGCCAATGGCATAACTGGATTTTATATAACAACATTTGTGTGACCTTAGGGAAATATGTGTACTTATTGGGTCAACTGATGGAAAGAAATAACTGCATAGCTAACAACAGCATCAACACAGCCTTAATTCAGACAAGTATCCTTGCTCTGGAAAATAATTTCAAGTATGCAAGAGAAGTAATTGAAAGCATGATAGATAAATATTTAAATGTCTTCCTGAATTTGGACCTGCACAAACAGAAAAATTACACCCATGTAAAAAAACATAATAGTCTACATAAAAAACCTCATCTTCGGAAAGATACGTCAAGATTAATTCCATAACCCTTCACTTCCCAAGACCCTCTGAGTTATGGTGACAACTGTTAGCAAACACAGATGTCCAAACTCATAAACTTTGCATTTATATGAGCTAAGATGGCTTGTGCATGCAGGTGTTTGTTTCATTTATGAAAATGCCAACGGTATGAAGAAAATAAGGACAACTTTTTCCAGACATCATTCTATCTAATTATTTCCAAATACCATCCTATCATCATCACCACCATGATCAAGTCTGTTTCTGAACGTGGTACATCAGATGTTGATGGGAGATAAGGCATGAAGTAAGTAATATTTCTGTTTCAGAGTGCTGCTGAATAGTCAAAAATGTGATAATGGGCATAGCAAAAAAGTTCAATACAATTTCCTTAATTTTTATGAATTATATGAGTGCTTGAGTTTGCTCTTCCCAAATTTGAGATTTTATTTTCATGAACTATTTATGTTAGGATATTTAGTGATTAACTAAGCTGAGGAAAGTAATATGTTGATTTCTTGATTACTACTGTCACTGTGTTTGGAAAATCCATCAATACTGTAAGAAGTACCTGCAAACACCTGGGAGGATGTTGCTCCTGCCCCAAAGAATGAGAAGTCTGAAGCACCCACCTTCATAAATCCCATGAGGAATCCCAGAGGAATGATACAAAAGAGTTATTTTCTGTCTACCTTAGAACCAAGAAAAAGGTAGAGTTAATCAAAAAAAACTTAACCTTCAAGCTCCAGTGAGAGTGTCTGATTCTAGTTCTAGAGCTAATAAGAAGAGCATGTGGTGAACATAGGGTGCTCAGTTTTGCTTCCACAGCCATGAAAGAAAACCAGTTCTTTCCAGGTAGGAAATCATATATAGGACTGAATTTCACTTTCCCACATGATCTTTCAAGCTACATACTAGGCAATTTGTCACTCTTGAGAGCCCTGGTAGTCAAAAAGTTAATTTTTCAGAAGTGAAATTCTCCAGTAGTTCTTGAAGTAATTGACTGGGATCTGAAAGTGAGTGATTTGTTTGGCCTGGCAAGGGTACCCTTTAAGTTAAAAAAGAGAATGCCAAACAGAGTAGTTTAGGCTCAGATGTTAGGGTTTGTTTTTATAAGAAGTCTCTAATATACAATGCCATGATAAATTCTCCTTATTCCTTAATTATTCTTCATTTTAAAAATAAATAAATAAATAAATAAATAATTTGAGTATTTTCTCACATCACCAGAAACTCAATTGCAATGAGTTTTTATATGTAAATTATAAAAAATAAGAGTCCAGTCTAGTTTTCCCCTGGAAGTGGTACATACCAATTGGGCAAAGAAATAGTAAAATTCTAGTTTCCATGAAGCACTGATAAATTATACATGTACATGTCATATATTTATTTTAGGGTTACATGGCTCCCTTCTGTAAGGCAATGCAGTCAGATATCATTTCTACCCCTGTTTCTATACTTGTCATGTATATGTTCCCTTGTAATCAGAGGAGCAAATAAGCAGAAATATTACAGAATCACAGAATTTTTTGAGTTGGAAGGGACATTAAAGATCATCAAGTTCCAACTCCCCTGCATGGGCAGGGACACCTTCCACTAGAACAGGCTGCTCATAGCACCATCCAACCTGCCCTTGAACACCTCCAGGGATGGAGCCCCCACAACATTTCTGGGCAGCCTGTTCCAATGTCTCACCACCCTTACACTGAAGAATTTACACTTGATCTCTAACCTAAATCTCTCTTCTTTCAGCTTAAAGCCATTACCCCTTGTCTTCTCACTGCAGGCCCCTGTATAAAGACCTTCCCCAACTTTCCTGTAGGCCTCATTCAGACACTGGAAGGCCACTGTGAGGTCTCCCTGGAGCCTACTCTTCTCCAGCCTGAACAACTCCAACTCCCTCAGCCTGTCCTCATAAGAGATCTGCTCCAGCCCTCGCATCATTTTTGTGGCCCTTCTCTGGACATGTTCCAATAGGTCCACATCTTTCTTGTTCTGGGGGCATAGAGCTGGATGCAGTATTCTAGGTGAGGTCTCACCAGGGCAGAGCAGAGGGGCAGAATCACCTCTCTGCCCAGGATGGAGTTGGCCTTCTGGGCTGCAACTGCACACTGGTGGCTTATGTCCAGTGCTGCAGTCTTTTCTTAGAAGTCTATTCTGGATTAAATTATTTACACCGTCAGTTCTAGCAAGATGTTTTGTCCATATCTCTACTGATTTTAAAAGCAGCGTTTGGACACTAACTAAGGCACAGATGTCAATACTATAAGTGTTTTCATTTAGCAGGATGAATCCAAATCTTAATTTAACCTGATAGGATCTGACCAGAACTGAAGACTCTGTAAATATTTGTTATAAAGCCTTGTAACATTTCTGCTGATTTTTCATAATGTGTGCTAAAATTTGTATCATATTAATCAACAAAGATGCCTTTTCCTGTTTATTTTCTGTCTCATCAACTAATAATGTACAAAGGAAATCTCCCAACTCATCTACTAAGACCTATGGATCAAACCTGTACCTATTGAATGTCAATACAAATATTATATTGTCTCACTGAACTAAATGTACTTTGCATTAAAATCTAGGTCCCAACTCTGAAAAGATGAATGCATAGAACTTACTCAGATAATTTTCTCATGTGAAGAAACATATGCAAAATTCCCTTCCAGATACAGATTTTAAAGAGCACTGGGGTGTAATGAGCAGGATTCAGGCACAAGATCCATTGAAAATTAGTGGGAGTCAAATTTTAAAAATTGCATAAGATCTCTACTTAAATCCATACATTCTTCAGAAATGTAGTTTTTTGTATTAAACTTCAGATTTATCTGCATAAAAGGTGATGCCTAACCCCAGATGCAAATAAATAACATCTTTACATTCTAATGTGTCCATTTCTCTATTTTGGGAATCCCTCAAAATATATCAGTTCAGAACCAAGCACAGTGAAAATGTTTTCCCTTCCATTTACTGTATATTCATGCTAAAAGTAGAAAACATTTCTCATGTGGTCTTTGCATAATTGCTCTTTATAATCAAGTGTAGCAGTAGAAAAGTCCCTGTTCATTAGCAGCAAATATTACACACACATACACATGCAGACACATACACACACCTCATTAAGCATATTAACAGTAAAGTTAAATTAAGTAAATATCTGCAAGCTGCATAGGATTTAAACCAAACTGAAGATGTGTGTTTCTTGAAATTATGATGATAGCAGCTTTTAAGACCATCTCCTGGGCATTGTTTTCATGAATAGAATTTTGAAGGAATGTATATAAGAAATCACATCTTTCAGGAGAAAAATTGCTTTTTATTGCTTTTGCCTTAAATATAATAAAGAAAGAAGCAGAATATGGTGAGAAGTCCCATAATAACAAAAACAATTTACAATATTTTTAGACTTGATTTGTTTTTATAGTCAGAATGGACAATAACAGTTAAATGAATTCTTCATGACACGTATGAATATCACAAATATTGACAACTTATATTATTTTTAAGCTAGTAGAATAATCCATAGGGAAAATATAAATTAGTATTGCACATGCATTATTTAAGCAATGATATTTTAAAATCTAGTGAAATCAGCTCATTCTCAACTTCAACATTGTTAGTGTCAAGGTTTTTTAAATCAGCCTCAGTATGGAAGCATTACAAGCAAGGATTTCCAGATGATGGGGCTGTTTAAATTTCAGTCCAAGCATTGCTATGTGACCTTCAACTGCAATATTACAGAATTCAGATGCAGTCTTGGACATTATTGCTCACTGACTCTCTTAAATTTGAGAAAACTTACTTTTTATGTTGTTTTTATTTTACAGCTACAAGGAAGTTCCAGTTCTGAAACATTTGGAGGTTGATCTTGATTAATTATGAAGCCACAGCACAGAATGAAGCACTTGGTTGATGTGTTCTTGTTCTTCTTCGCTGCTTAACAGGTGAGCTGCCACATCTCAGTCCAGCTGCATTTCTCCAGTCATCATAATCCATTAAACAACTACCAAGCCTGCAATTCACCAATAATTAATGAAACCAAGGCAAAGCCTTTTGTCCAGTTACTAAATAAAGCAAGCACAGCAGAATCCAGTGACAAAAATGGATGCCCTCAAGGTTAACAGTGTTCTTGATAGGAAAGATGACTCGTGGTATTGAAGTACATATTGTGAATTTTTCTAATCCTTTGTAGTATTTCCTCCTTCATATTAATTTCTGGCTTATCTTGATTCACTTCTGGACAGTCACTTCAAACAGGCTCTCTCTTACAACAGGGAGTTTCATTGCATGCATTTCATTCATGCATCACATAAGGAATGTCTATGATTGCATATATCCAAATTATTTTACTCCATAGTGATACCTCAGGGTTTCTTTCAATAATTTTACAGCTATAGAAAGAGAACCTAATAAACACACCAAGACACTGAGGTACAATTTTTCATGACCTTCTTTGTTATTCTGAAAGGAAGATTACAGTACACTGATATATGTCAGTACACTTTATTCAATTCACCAACTCCTTCAGTATGTTAATAATGTCCCGTCGTTAAATGTGTTCAAAGATGCTATTAAGTGTGCAACAGTGTATCATTTTCCCAAGGTTCCTCAGGAATCTTCTGCTAGATTACTGCAAACATCTTCAGTGCTGTATTACCTGCTATCTTTAGACAGAACAAGATGGAACTGTGGTGTTCTCAAAATTTCATCCAAGAGGTAGGGGAGAGATGGACATGATGATCACTTCTGAAGGGCACACCGGACAGATTTAATGCAGAGCAGATTTTCTAGTTCAAATAGATCTTTCTTAAAAGTGATATCTCTAATCTCCCAGAACTTTTCTTTTTTATATTTTCCACCATTGCTTTATTGCTGCATAAATGAGGCATATGCAAATCAACCTGTTGTAATAGTATCTGCATTTTAGTCACACTTCCTTACTTCTAGGATTATTTCATAATTTTGGCTCAAAGATTTTCAGAGTGAACTCTACTGATATCTCACCATGAGTGAAGACAAAACAGCTTAATGAACTATAGCTCTCTGTATGTGTAATCAACACATACAGAAAAATGTTGAACTGCAAAAAAACAAAGTCTGGAATTGTTTGTCTGACTTGTCTACTATATTTGCTGCTTCTATTCTCTACAGCCCATGTGCTTTGCTGTATCATAAAGTCCTCTCATGTATTTAAATAAACTGTACTTTGTTGTCCTGCAGCAGACACTTGGGCTGATGCTATTACTCCAAATGAAATCAATGGCAGAACAACCATCAGCTCAGTGGGAAGAGAATTTATCCCATTCCCATAAAACACAGTGAAGGAATTAGCACTGAGTCTGATCAATGCCTTTTCAAATCAGGACACTCTGTAGATTTCCTGACTTTAGCAGGTTGCTAAGTGCAGGTTCTTTTTCACTCACAGAAGTAGTATCTGGGTGTTTCTGTGGCTTCTTATCCATACAAGACCTTACCTTTATACATTTTTATTACCTTTACTATCATGAAGGATAACTTTTCCTCAGCTGAAGAGAGATCTTTTTCATCACTAAAAATATACTGAGAAAGTAAATAGAAAATAAATTTAGTCTTCATTATAGGAAGTGCTGCTCTGTCAACAAGATGAAATTTTTTAATGAGGATATAATTCCAAATAAATCTTAAAGCAAAATTGATCTTATGACAGTTGGTCAAAAACACAAATGACATTCAGGCTTAAGTAATTCCTAGCATTTTACAGTAGTTGCTACTACTCCAAAGAGAAAAGCAAGATCAGTTTTGAGCAGGTAGGAGCACCCAGTAGCAGAAAAGACCCTGCTGAACTTCTGAAAAATTTACTTACTCCATAAGCAGAGGTCACTAGAGGAATTAACAGGACTTGACTGATTTTCTTATTTACTGCATGCCTTGCTACATGCCAGATAGATTTGTGTTGATAGTCACTTGTTTCAGTAGAATTTTAAATAAATTAATATTTCATTTTATTTATTTATTGAATAACTGAATTCTTAGTGAACTTCAGGGGAAAAAAAACAACAACAACAACAACAACAAAAAAAACCATAGAATGAACTCTATATAAAGTCAGGGATGAAAACTGATCCCTTTAGTCCAGAAAATAAAATTGTTCATCCATCCATCATCAGATCAAATTTAAAGGTAATTCTGTGGCTCAGAAGTTATTAGCATGTGGATTCAGCACTTCTGGTTCCCATCTTTTTCTATTTCTGTGGTTATTTCAAAATTAAAATTATTTATAACTATCACTAAGATTTTTGGGAAGACTCATATCAAATACTGTTTTCCTTAAATTTCTGAAACCTCAGAAGTTCCTTCCAGTTCCATTTCCGCTCCCTGTTTATCACCCTCTGTTCCAAATAATTAGGCATCCAAACAAAATCATCTGTCTTTGTTTTGTGGAGATTTAATAATCTGTTTGGAAACAAAGAAGTGGTAGACTGAAGTTGTGAAGGTGGCAGGTGATGTTCTAGTAATGCAAGACTCTTTTCTGCTTGGTTTTATTTACATACCTGTAGCTGTTAATTATCACTATTAATATAGAAACACACATATCTGCATATTCACATACACACAAAACCTGAAAACCCCTTTGGGAACTAGTATTTCTAGAGTTCCTAATTTCACAATCGCCATTTGTTTACTGGTTGCTTTAAATATATTGCTTCAATTGGATGTTTTAGTACTTAATGTGTATATTAGTGCTTCTATGTGTATAAAAGTGTTAATCTATCTTAGGAGCATCATTTCATACCTCCACAGCATTTCAAACAAGTATAGGATCTATTCAGCACTATTAAAAGTGTGTATTAATAAAAATACTGGAGAATCACAAGCTTCAGAGATCAATACTTTTTCCCACCTGCAGATGTTTTACCAAAATATAGTAGTCCTACAGGATTCAATAAAATCCTTCCTTTTTCATTTTGGAAGAATCAATGTGTAACTTTTTTCAAAGTCCAGTTTAATGCAACAGATTCACTCTGATAAAAATACTGCCTGATTCATCCCAGGATTTCCAAGTCAGAAGGGCTTTGCAACATTTTTTCAATGAAATTTTCATTTATTTATTTTTTCAAATGGTTTCAGACAAGCAAGTAATTTCAAAATTTCTTACAGAAGATAATTCCACTGTTCAAACAATTCTAAAGAAGTCAGGTTAATAAGCTTAGAGAAGTTAGTGGCTTATGTAACTGTAGTGAATTTTATTCATTATTATTATGTAGTGAATTTTAACTTAGAACTGCAATATCATCTCCTTGCATTAGCATTACCTTGTCAAAAAGTAGTAAATCTATGTATGTGTAAGTTTTTAGGCACAGATTTTTTTATTTCCTTCCTTTAACCAGTTTTATACTGACTTCAGCACTTCAAAGCTTATCTGTTTGGCTTTACTGGAGTTGCTTCTGAATTGCTAACATATGAAGTAATAGAACAAATCAAGCTTGTCCTCTCAGGAAAGGATAAGAACAACTGGGAGACTAGGCGTGGTTTATTGTCCATCATTAGGTTCCCATGTCTGGATTCAGAAACAGGAACAACTGGAGTTAACTCACATGCCTTCACACTTTGTGACTTTCTGCTGATTAGATTCTCCAGTGTTTTTCCACTCCCTCAGAAGCATTGCCTAGATCAAACGACAACAGAGACGGACTAAAGATATCAATCAGGTCTCTCCCCACATCCAATCAACTGCAAGTGTCATGTCATGGTGTAATCAAACCAAGTAACACCAAAAAGCAATTCCAGCTGCAAGCTTTGTCCACAGCAATAACTAGGCAACATTCATGGGAAAAAAAAGTGTGCACAGAGTTTGTTTCCTTCAGACAGGTGGAAGATGGACACAGGCTGCAGGACTTGACTTTGTTAGACCCAATTGCACACCAAATAAATTCACAGCTTGTGACATATCAGTGGTTTGTTCATTTCTCTGCCTTTGCTTGGAGAGCTCTGTAGTATGACAATTCTAATGCTGCAAGGTCCAGAGCACAGAGTGATGCTCAGTGGATTTATTTACACACTGGTACCCCCTAAAATACCTCTAGCTCACAGCCTTTGTAGGGCAGCAGTACTGTGTCTGGTCTGGAAATGATCCAAAAATTACAGTATTTTCTCCTTTTATAGAAGATGATTCATCATAGCTGTCCAACTATTTTTTCAACTAGAACTGAAATTCATTATGTGTTGTCGTTTGTTTTTTTTTATGGCCCACATCCCTTTGTAAAGGGTCATCGATATACTGGATAGTTCAACACTGAAGAACACTCATGTCTTTGGTCCTTTGTATCTTTGTTTTACTAATATAGGTGACCTCCCAATTCCTTGGGACCTATAAATGCCCAGTTGTGCTTTTGGTGTCCAAAAAAACCATGAAAGAAGGCATGGAAGTGATATAATTATACAAAAATGCCATTGTAGCAACAATAATGCCTTTCTGTTCCTGTCCAAGCCTAAGGCAAAACAGGTCCAGTTGCACCCATGTCCAAGACTGGAGAGAAGAAATCTGGGGCCCACAGGCTATGGTTGAGCAAACCCAAGCTTTACCACTGGTGCCAGAAGGCAAAAATAAACCTCCATCTTCAGAAATGTTGCTGAGCACTAACTCAAAACTTGGGAAAAATGGAAATAGAAGTGACTTCAAACTTTTTTTCTCATACAATTCTGCAGATTCAGGAAAACACAGAAAATGTTCTGAACATCAAAAACCCAAAATGTTACATTTGCTTCGATCCAGACACCTGAAAAACTATTCTTTTTTCAGCTTGCCATTCTGTTAGAAGGTTCTATATGTTTTCTTCTTACTTTCTTTCAGAAAAGAAAACATGCTGGAAACACCATGATTTCCCACAAGCTGGAAATTCTGAGCTACTACTGGGTAACTACTGGCTAACAACAGGATAACAAACACAACAACACCCAAGTGTAATGTAAGAAACATTTATAAAAACAGGCTGTTAAATTATAAATCTCAATTTTTTGTTTTGTTTTGTTTGTTGGTTTTGTTTGCTTTTGTTTACTTCAAAAAAAAAATTGATCTTGTTTTTAACTGGAGCACTACTGAGTGTTTTTAAAAACAGCATTGGAAAAAATGTTAGGAAGTAGCTATTACAAAGGATTGTTTCCTTCAGGCAGGATTAAGTATGTCATTGCCCTTGTAACAAGAGTATATCCCCAGTGTCTTGGCCAAATTCCAATTTGAGAAATTGCATTCTGTCTACCTAAATTTTCTCAGCAATTGGACTGGATGTCATATTAAGCAATATTATCCATTTTTAGGGATCTGGTAAACAACACCAGCCTCTTCCTTTTTTGAAAGCAATAGTGAGTTGTCATGGTTTGGGCCCAACACGACAACAAAGAACAGGCCCTGTGGTCGTTCATTCAGCTTCCTCCCCCCATCACACACGCTCTGGGATGGGGAGGACAAATCTTCTGGTTTGAGACAAAGGACAAGGAGGGATCTTCACCAATTAAGGTCCTGGGCAAAACAGACTCAACTGGGGAAAAAATAGTAATTTAATTTCATACCAATCAAACACATACACGAGACACAGACACACAGAGCAGGGCTCACACATGTTACCCCCCCTCCCCTCCCTTCTTCCTGCCCAAATCCCTTTGTTCCCGGTTTCTCTCCCTCCTTCCCCCCAGCGGCACAGGGGATGGGGATGGGGTTTAGAGTCAGGTCACAGGCTGGTGGTTCCTGCTGCTCCTTCCTCCTCAGGAGGAAGGATTCCTTACAGTCCTTCCCTGCTTCCCCACGGGGTCCCTCCCATGGCAGAGTCCTCCACCAACCTCTCCTCCATGAGTCCTTCCCACCAGGCCCAGAGCTGCTCCAGCCTGGGCTTCCCACAGAATCACGGCTGCTTTGGGAACAAACTCCCCTGGCCCAGGGGCTTCCAGTGCTGTATAATCAGAGTCCACAGGCAGTAAATCCACTGGCCACAAAATCCAAGTCCAGTGGCCAAGTTCATCCCTCCTGGCGCCTTCAAGGAATGTTCCCCCACGTTCCTCCACGAGTGCAGGGACACAGCTGCCATCTCGCCATGGGTTGCAGGGAAACTTCTGCTTGGGCACCTTCTTCCCCTTCTTCCTCACCAAACACCTCTCCTCCTCCAGCACAGCTCTTCTGCTCCAAATGCTTCTCTTCTCAGGTGTTATATTGATTCTTTCATATGTTAACAGCAGAGGCACATCTATTGTCTCTCTAATGGCTCTTTGGCTGGGTTTAGAGCAGGGGGAGCTTCTCAGCCTCTTACTGGAGCCACCCCTGGGGCCCTTCCCCCCACTACCAAAAAAAACCCCACCAAACCAGAACATCAGTGTTCCTCAGCAGTTATCAACTGCTCTTAAGATGTGCTGGCACTGGAGGTTAAGGAGAATGACAAGCACTGAACCCATCCCAGGAAACATTTAATGTTTGCGGGATCAGGTCCCTGAAGCAATTAGTTTCTTGTGCCAGTGAAGGCTGCATGTCATCTCACATAGAGGAAATGAAATTATTCTTGCTAACAGGGGGTTTAACACATACAACTGCGGCAAAGAACGCAGAGCACTGTGTGGGTCCCTGGTTTTTAGGCCCACTAACCAGCAAAACAAACAAGCAATTAAAATAGCAGTCTTTACTGGATGCTCAAGCTGATAGATACACAGAGCAAATGAGGATTGTAGGAACAAAATGTAATGCCCATGGAAGAACATGTGCATCAGCAACCCAAGACGTGGAACACTGTACCACTCACTTGTAGTTAATTTACAGAACTATCAATCAGATGTCACTGTACAGTGCTGCATACTTATTCATTTAGCTTTCAGTCTTTCATATCTCATACACATATACAAAAACCACACACACGTACCATAGAACAGTTTGGGTTGGAAGGGAACTTTAAAGGTCATCTAGTCCAATACATATACACACACACACACAAACATTTCCTCTGGTCTTCATCCTTCAAAAAAGACTCCTTGACTGAAAAGCCATATAAAGTCTGTTCATTACTTCTTTGGAAAAACTGCATTGAAATGGAAAAGAGCTAAAATAAATTTCCCCTTTAGTGTTTTTTTATCTTCATCTGCAAGTGCTTGAAGTATGCTGCACAGGTGGAGACACTGGAGGGATGAAGAAGATTTTGACTGTCTCCTTTGTGGGCTAAATAAGGGCGTCAGTCTTCAAATATAATGTGTGGATAACTAGTGGAGGAAAGTGATCTCTTGTAAAGGGTTGATGCCTTCACATGGATTCCCAGGTGGCTGATTCCCTGCTAATGTCTCTCAGATTCAGGCAAATCCATATTAACAGGTTAGGACCGTGTAATTTAGCACAGGGTTACAAAAGTAAACAGAGGACTCTAGGTAACTTTTCAGAGAACTCCTCACTATGCCTACCACTCCCCTGTAACTTTCCACATCCCCTTTCTGCCTGTCATGCACTGGTTTGGCTCCACCAAAAATTATAGAATTATAGAATGGTTTGGGTTGGAAGGGACCTTAAAGATCATCTAATTCCAACCCCCCCTGCAGGGGCAGGGGCACCTTCCACTAGATCAGATTGCTCAAAGTCCTGTCCAATCTGACTTTGAACACTTCCAGGGATGGGGCATCCACAACCTCCTTGAGCAAGTCCTGGGTCTCCACATATATTGGAACACAGCTCTCCATTTTTTCTTGTCTTTTTTTACTTTTTCAGGAGCCCTCCCAAGGTGGATATTTGAAGCCATGAGGGTCTGTTTACTTGACCTCTTCCTTTCATTGAAACCTCCTTATGTTGTAAGTGATTTCCCCAGGCTATGAAACCTGGGTGAATCCCATAACCAAATCTATGAGTTCTGTCTAAGAGAGAACCAAACCCAAATCCACTGACCACATTCTGCTCTGTCATCCCACAGACTTCTCCCTCACCTGCATATCACATTGTCCAGTTCCTACAGGGACTGGATGAATATCACCTCCCCTGATTACAGACACCCAGTAGATGGATGTCTTAATACTACCTAGTCATTCTGGATTATTTGATATACAAAAACAGTACTGAAGAAAAAGTGCACTGAAAAGATGATAACCCATTAGTTACAATACACAAGAAAAGAAGTGGGGTGGACCAGTAAATTTACAGGCTTTCAGTCCTTTTTAAAAGTTGACAAACTGTCATTTTTATTCAGAATCAAACCATAAGTTTTGAACTTTTTAGTGGACTGGAACATTCATAAGAGATAAAGTTTTAGCAGAATAAAATAGTATCTGCTAATATTAAAATGAAATAGATTCATTTTAAAAAACATTCTGAAGAGACAAATTAAGCTAAACCAGAGATATCAAACCAAAGAAAATAGAACTGCTGATTTATAATATTTTTGAAACGTGGGGGAAAATGTCAAATATTTTAGTGTTTTTAAAAGTCACATTTTCATCTTTAAAATGTTATTTCAAGTAATTCACTAGAATATTATAATGAATTAGGCTTCTAAAGGCAGATAGTGTGATTTTTGTAGTATTTAAATTTACTTTTTTAATGTTAATTATTATTATAATGAATTATTTTACATAAAGGTGGGCAGAGGATAGGGTCTATAATATGACATAACAAGAACACATAATTTAGCAGATTAGACTTGTGTATGTCTTGCTAATTTGACTTTTATGTCACGTTAACTATCTAATTTCAGGTAGATAGTTGGCATGTTGAGGATACCACAAGTGAAGGAAGATTAATGTAACTTGAACAGATTGAAAAGCACATAGGAAAATATAGATTTGGGAGCAGAGCTAGGGAAGAATATTTGTAACCTGAGATGTTTAACACTGAATTGACAGTCTTCCCCCTTTTGCAGTATACTGTTACAACTGCAATAATACAGAGCTTCACACATAATCCTAAAGAATCTGGAGAACTGGAAAATTAATGAATAGTTTAAAAAGGAATGAAAAATGAGGGAAACTTGTAATACTCTGAAGCAGATACTCGCAGTGCATGGTTGCTACATATATGAACTGGAGCTTGCTCTCTTTCCTCATTTTAGGTTTTAGGAAGATGTTTTGTGATATTTGAGTTTTGACATTGTTTTCCTCCTAGTGGGGGGAAAAAGTAATTTAAAATAAAGACACAAATCCTGTGCTAACATACATGGATACAGATGAATGACAGTCACACTCACTAAACCTGGCTTCCTGAATGAACGAAAAGATTTCACTGATCCCATAAGAATGTTGCTCATATTGAAACCTTTAGCCAGTTTTGATAAAAAAGTGTTGACTGTGAATTTCTGATAAACTTTATTTCATAACTTTATGAATTCTTGATATGTACAATTCTTCAGTGACTGTTCACAAACTACTCAGATATGAGGTTTCTCTTATGCTGTTAGAAGATGAATGCCAAAGTTTATTGAAGAGATTTTCTCAGTGGCTGGCCAGTAAGATTTTAACAGTTAGTACAAGCCTGTGTGAGTCTGAAATTACCACAATATCATAGAATTATAGAATCCTACAATGCTTTGAGTTGGAAGGCACCCGAAAGATCATCTAATTCTAACCCTTTGCTATGGACAAGGACACGTCCCACTAGATCAGGTTGCTCAAAGCCCCATCCAACCTGGCTTTGAACACTTCCAGGGCTGGGTCGTCCACAGCTCCTCTGGGAAATCTGTTCCAGTGTCTCACTACTCAGATAAAAAAGGAAAAATCTCTGTCCTCAGTGGCAAAATCGTAAAAAAGTATTCATTTTGGTGCCAAAAATTCAGTAGATGAAAATAAAAAATAGTAATATTTAGATATTTCATTCATATTTGAGATCACTGGAAGTCATAAAGTTCAAAGGACATAACCAGAAAAGCAGGCCTAATAACAGGACACCTGAACTTTAGAAAGCCCTAGCTTCAAATTTATTGTTTTAATAGCTATACATACACACACACCCCCCAGGAAACTGAATTCTGAAAGCATATGATAAGTAAAAGGATCATTATAAAAATTATTTTAATTCAGTCACTGCTCCCCTTTCACGATTGTTATTCCACTCATGGCTGTGTTACATGCGGGGACTGAAAATAGACTAGACCAACCCTACTGAAACAAGTAAGTTTCAGTCATTAAAAACAGCAGCCATATATTTGGCAACTACAAATACTTGCAGTATGTAAGATAGAACCAGTCATTCAAGCAGGAATGTGTCAGACTAAATAATATAATTGCTATATTATAATATATAGGTCTTCAGTGTGGCATGACGGCTTATGTGGAGTCTCAACCACACAGCAGGACTAATTAAGAAGGCAGATGAAGACTAGCACTAGCAAAAAAATGCAATAAAACATCACTTTTTTCCCACCCTCCTTTTCTTCCAGCCAATGGGAAGAGAAAAATTCACAGTGTGCTCCACATTAGCCCATACGTACATGCAAGGAGAAAATTCACTCCCATTACTGCATGTCAGGTGTGCATCCATGACTACAAGTTAGGATTTGAATGCTCACCAGTAATTATATAATTCCCATCCCACAGCTGTGTGGAGCTGTATAATCAAAATTTTACCCATAGGGTGAAACTTGCCCCTTTAGATAAAGCTGGAACACAGGTCGTACAACACAGGCATCCTACTTATACCTTCAGAATTTACATCCAGTAAATTTATTATTAAAGCTTCATTTTCTGAATATTCTGTAATCAGTGTAATTTGGAGGCTTGAACCTGCATTTTTTTCTGTACTGAGCTGAACCACTGGGAGATGTATGTGCAAATGGAGGCAAGCTTATCATCTCAACAACAGTATATGTAGGGTTAATTTCACCTAACTGTAAAGGTTTTTTAAACTTAAGTATCTAGGGTGGGATTTATAGCTTCATGTCATCCAGACAGTAAAAAATAGGTAAATCCAATCTCTTCTTAAAAATGCTCATTTCTCTTCACTGGCTATTGATGGATCATGGAGTGACCAGATCAGATGGACGCATCTGGTGCTGGAGATGGCTGTAGTTGGTTGAGACCTATGAGTGTGAGGCTGTCTCTACCATTAGTAACTATTTCTGCCCATTATCCACTGAAAGATCTTAGATAAAAAGTCCAGGGTAGACTGTAACTTTTTACACAGGGTTCAAATCACTTGTATAAACAAGAATATCCAAAGACATTTGAATTCTTCAACAGCATCTGAGACATCTGCATAGTCGACTCACCAACCTCTGGATATGTGTAGGAGATGTGTAGATGTGGCACTTGGGGACATGGTTCAGTGGTGGATTTGACTGCATTAAGTTCACAGTTGGACTCTTAAAAGTCTTCTCCAACCTAAATGATTCTACCATTCTATGATTCTAAGTGAATTGAGCTCTTAAAGTTAAATGAGTCTCCTCATATGTACACATGGTATAAATTATCACTAACACTACGTTAATTCCTGGAATTTTATTTAATGCAAACATGATGGTATTGCAAAAGCTTCAAAGTCATTTTTAAGGTAAAGACTCGTCCAAGAAATGCAACCTGAAAATTGCATATATGTTTAGCAACACAATTTTGCATCTTTATAACTTTATAACTAAGTATAACTCAGTAAAATATTAAAGTATTAAAAATTGCTTTATTTTTCTGATGCAAAAACTACCTCTGTCAAGGCCCAGCAAGTGCAGCTGGGTAGTGAAACTGTCCCATGAAAAGAATCTGGAAAGCAAACACTTTGTGCTTTGCGTATGTGCAGTCCTGTCTGGGATGTTTCTACGTGTGGGAGTCAACATTCATGTGGCTCTAGGTGGATCAGTAAGGAAGACATGCCAAGCTGTATGTGCACATCTCTTTTCCCAGTTGCCTGCCTGCATGCTGTTACTTCATGGTGCTGAGTTGCTTTCTCCTTCCTTCTGCTAGCAGAATTTTTTCTACAAGAACTTTTATTCCAACTGTCCCCTGGGTAGCAGAGTTTTGAAATTACTGCAGCCTTTAGAGGCTCTGTCTCACAATATTAGAATGAATTTCAAAGGACAGAGTAAGATCTAGAAAACTGGATATATAGTAATAAGCCATAAAAGGTATCCTAAAAAGTACAAAAGAAAAACATAGGAAAAGATATCACTGAGTAGGTTCAGTTCTACTTAACTAAAGACAATGAGTATCTATCAACTAACTTTCACTGAAGATGACACCTGCAGTTAATCTGCAGTCATGCCCTAAGTGACTGAAATAAAGGACATAAACTAAGACACTGATACTTATGGTCATAGCAAGACAAAAACTCTTCCAAGTGTCTTTTTTTCAAGCTAGTCTCTCTCAGCTCCCCTTTACTGGTAGCTTTCAACAAAATAAAGAAGAAGTTTACAAGCTTTAAAAAGTTTCAGGTCTTTTTCAAGGTAAAGTGTCACATTTGTCATTAAAAATGATTATTTTTTGTTGTTGTTGTTAGTGAGATCAAAACCCTGACAACAGTTAGAATTCAGAAAGCAGAGAAAAAGATGTAAAAGAGCAAGTAGAGGTAAAATGTAGGTATGAGGTATATTAGTATGAACAAATAAAGGAGGAAAAAGTCCATTTATCTCAAGAACGAAAACCGAGTCTCCCTAGGGAGCATATTCTTTTTGTTATATTTCGTTAAAATGTAAAAAAATTTAAGTATATAAAATATGAAAGTAAAATATTACACTTTATAAAAATGTACCAAAACGAGTGTATTCAGCTGGGTCAAT
Organism: Apus apus; assembly: GCF_020740795.1. Taxonomy (NCBI): domain Eukaryota; kingdom Metazoa; phylum Chordata; class Aves; order Apodiformes; family Apodidae; genus Apus; species Apus apus. Next base: position 111,752,112 of record NC_067284.1, on the reverse strand, counting down.
TTGACATACAACATAACACATTAACATTCTCATAAATGTTGCCTGTCTTGATTACTTAGTTCATTAAAATAATATGGCAATGATTTAACTTAATAAATAGATATCTGACAAATGAGAGAACAGTGTACTCTGATTAAATTTTGTTTTGTTTCCTATAAATTATATTAAATTCATGAACAGATATACACAGTATACACATGACAAAGACATTATTTACAGACAGCCTGAATATAATCATACTCAAGCATCTTTTCTTTGGAATCAGAAGATATTTTTGTTTCCCTCTAGCTGCCTATGTCGGGTTGACCCTGGCTAGATGCCTGGTGTCCATCAAAGCTGTTCTATCACTCCCCTAATCAGCTGGACAGAGGAAGAAAGTATAACGTTGGGAGCTTGGGTTGAGATAGGGACATGGAGGTGACTCAGCTTGGAGAAATTAGTTTAATTGACTACTCATCAAATCACAGTAGGGCAATGATAAATAAAAGCAAACCTTAAAACCCCTTCCCCTCACCCTTTCCTTGGGCCCGGGCTTAACTTCACTCCCAAATTCTCTACCTCCTCCCTGCCAGTGGCACAGATAGACTGGGAATGAGGGCTGTGGTCAGTTCATCACACATTGTCTCTTCTGCTCCTTCCTCATCAAATCAGGACTCCTCACACTCTTCCCCTGCTCCAGAGTGGGTACCTCCCACAACAGACAGTCCTCTGTGAACTTCTGCAATGTGAGTCCTTCCCAAATGTTGCAGTTCTTTATTATCTGCTCCAACATGTGTCCCTTCCACAGGGTGCAGTCCTCTAGGAACAGACTGCTCGAGCACGGGTCTCCCACAGGTCCTGCCAGCAAACCTGCTCCAGCTTGGGATAGTCTCTCCACAGTTTCACAGGTCCTGCCAGAAGCCTGCTCCAGGGCAGACGTTCCACAGTGTCACAACCTCCTTCAGGCATTTACAAGCTCCGTTGATGGGTCCTCCATGGGCTGCTGGTGAGTATCTGCTCCACTGCTAACCTCCATGGGCTGCAGGGAGACAGCCAACCTCACGTGATTTTCATCATAGGCTTCGGGGGAATCACTGCTCTAGCACCCGGAGCACCACCTCCCCCTCCTTCTTCACTGACCTTGGTGTCTGCAGCGTTGTTCCTCTCACATATTCTCATTTCTTCCTCTGACCGCAATTGCACAGTTTTCCTCTTAAATAGGATTATCACAGAGGTGCTACCACCATTGTTGATGGGCTCAGCCTTGGCTAGCTGCAGGTCCATCTTGGAGCCAGCTGGCACTGGCTGTACTGGACACAGGGGAAGCTTCTAGCAGCTTCTCACAGAAGTCAACCCTGGAGCATCCAGCTAGCAAAACTGAGATGCAAACTCAAAATATTGGCACATGAGTATTCCTTTGACTTAATGGAAATAGAGCAATCATAGGCTAATTATAAGTTAATATTTATATGAAATTCAATTTATGTATCTGGGGAATATGTTTCTTGAATCGAGATTAAGATGAATTTCATCTCTATGAAGAGATCAGCACAACCTACGGAGCTGGGGATGCTCTCTGTAACAAGTGTAATTCTAAAAGCACTGTAATACTTTCAGATTATTCTCCCCTTTTATTTGTTTGTTTAAAATATTCCTGCTAATAAACCTTTATCTTTGGTCAGAGTGAATAATTCTAATCTTAAGAAAAAATAATTTATGGAAATATTCAAAGCGTTTGTGTGCACGACAACAAACAGAGACCAGTATGATGGTCTGAAGGAGGCTGGTAAATATGAAGAAGATTCGAGTCAATTTCAGACAAAAAGACTAGAGACTTGGTGTCCCATCATTGTCACCACTTTTAAACCAGAATAAAACATATCAAAAAAGTAGAAAGGTCAGGGGATGTTAGTCTTCATATATGCCTTATGCTTACCAAAGATATCCCAGGTTTCCTCACTGCCAGATACAGATGGTCTTAAATCACTATAAAATCATGTCATGTCACCAAGGTTGCACTGATGAATCATTTCAACTCATGCACACTCCCTTGTGTGTGGTTACCAGGAAGTTAACTCACAAGTTCTAATGAGTTTCCTGGAAAACCTGTGATACACAGTATCTCCAAGCTCCAGCACTCAATAAGCATATTTACCAAGAATGTTTCTGTGAGAATGGTGACACAATTAGAATTAGAATGATGACCCTTTGCTTGAGGAAAGAGGGGAAGCCTGTAGAAGTTTAAGTTCTTTCTTAGCACACTTTCATTGAGAGAAAAGTGGAAGAGTTAATACTAGTGTTCAAACTTGCAGCAAAGCAAACTCCACAGTAGCAAAGATAAGCTAATGAAATCCAATGGGACAGAGTGTTTTCACATTTCACTAAACAAGAGGAATTTTTCTTTAACTCAATGATTCTTTGCCACTGAGAAGTTTTTGTGCCAAAACAGGATCCTCAGCCTTTCTCAGCAGAGCAGCTCCAGTGGAGGAGTTCCAGAAATCTTTCACGAGTCAGACATAACAAACTCAACTTGTTTAAGCCAAGACTATGGCAAAGGAAGTTCCTCAAAAACAGTGAGGTGCACCTCTGCCAAAAGCCTGAAACTTGAGTGGAGGGAGGAAAGAAAGAAGAGCAACAGTGGCAATTTCTGTATGCCAGTGCTACCAGCAATGTTCGACTTGTGCTGCTTGCAAACAATGAACAGCCATCATGCCTAGAATTGTAGATTAAAGCTTTGAAAGTCTGAGTTTGGGATCAAGAGAAAGGCTAGAAGGTAGACAGCAGGGTTAGTCCTGGTTTGGATGCCCCAATTCAATAACATTTTTAAGAAATGGGGGCTGTGCAGGTCTGACAAGTAGTTAAGATGTTATGGCACCTACAAGAAGTTGGTGGAAAGGAGCTTGTTAAGCTTTGTGAAGAGAAGGGCAAGGCTGGTGGTTGCATTGCCCTCTGAATCAATTGCTGATTCTGGAATAAGACCTCAAGAAGGTTACAGAAGAAAAGAGCACCCACAGAATTTCACCAGATATTGCTCTTGACTCACAGCACATTGCCTAAGACAATTTTGGATAAAAATATTCAAGTTAATATTTTTAAGAAGTAGTACTTAAGGCCATATTTTTAAAAAGCAAAAAGGTGGTCCTTTTGAGTGGCATTTGCCATCATCTTCCTTTGCTGATGGACTGTGGGTAATTCCTGTGCTTCTGAACATGAATAACCTTTGGTTTTATGTAGTTTGAACTTTGAAAAATATATTTTACAAAGTTCCCAGAAGATTCACTAAAATAGCTGAGTGGGTGTTTCTCCCCACATTAAGTACCTTCTCTAAGAATATATTTATTCTGCCTTCCTTAAACCTTTAAATTATCTATTTGCTAGCTACAAACTAAAAAACATAACCATTGTCTTGTGTTTGGGATTTTTGGTGGTTCATCACAGCAGAGGCAGACAGTATGATAAACACTAGGTAGACGTTCTACTCAAGCATCATGTCAATTCAAGTCGCTTCAGCAGCCGAGGAGATGACAATATTCCCAGTATTCCATTTTATTACATACTGAAGGGTCAATATTTAAGACTGATGATGAAAATTTTCAGATGTTCCCTGTTAAGAGCAGTGACAAAATATTCTCTCTGCTTGACAAATACAAAACCACACCACTTTCTTTCTCCAAGTGGTTTAAAACTCAACAATGCAACTGACTGATCAGCAGCACTTCGGAATTTCTGTTGTGGCACCATTTTTAATAGAAATATCAGTGTGAACATGTGCTTTGGATTCACCAAAAGACTGTGATATACAAACACTGAATTTAATATCCAAGTGCCAGCCTCTGAGAATGTGGGTTTAGGAATCTTCATTAACATTTAACATACATTTGAAGAAATGTGTGGCTCATGAGAAAAGAAGAATTTTGATGAAAGATTAATTAATCTTTTAGAGAAAATACATGAAATGACAGCTTTTATTGTGATGCACAAAGTTCAAAGCTTCATTTCCATTATGAGTCATCCCTAAAAGTATATCACATTCCAACTGTGAATTAATACAATGAAGGAATAGCATTACACTCTGATTATTTTATTTACAGTTCCAAATACCAACAATCCTTCAAGCATATGATTTGTAAAACTATTCATCCTCATTTCAAACCCAAAAACCTTTCCTGTTGGGATTCTAAATGAAAACAAAAATGACCATCTTCCACCCAAAAAAGGGGGTGCCAACTAAATTTCTGAAGTTCTACTATCAATAGCAACCTGAAATACTGCTGAAAGAGTATTGCATTTGTTGTTAGACTTTCTTCAGCCATTGAAGAAAAAAAATAAATCCCACTGCTCAGAACAAAGGAGGGGGGAGGGGGGGAAGTAAGCAGGAACTAGCTAATGTGTATCTGGTGAAGATAAGTGTCTGTCTGTGAGAGACAGATGAGAAAAGCAAAGTAATTTGTAGTAGAGCATCATCGGCAGCATTTAATTATATTTGTACATTATGATATTTTTACAAGGGCATGTAGTGATAGGACAAGGGGTAATGGCTTTAAGCTGAAAGACAGTAGATTTAGATTAGACATTAGGAAGAAATTCTTTAGTGTGAGGGTGCTGAGACACTGACTCAGGTTGCCCAGGGAAGCTGTGGGTGCCCCATCCCTGGAAGTGTTCCAGGCCAGGCTGGATGGGGTGCAAAGCAGCGTGATCTAGTGAGAGGTGTCCCTGCCCATGCAGAGGGGTTGGAACTAGATGATCTTTAAGGTCCCTTCCAACCCAAAATATTCTATGATTTTATGATCCTATGATTCTATGCTAGATTAAAGGGAGAAGAAACAGTCTTGCTTAACTTTTTCCTCTTGTTTCTGGCAAGATAAAAAATAGAGCAGTGAACCAACCTTACTAGTCATTAAGAGCAGGAATCACTTTGCCTGAATTTAGCTACCTGCAAGTTAAATGACCAATTTTAACAGATATTTCATTCCTTACCAGCGGGATAGAGCAAGCTAGGCAGTAGTAGAGAGTTACTCTTTTGTCCTCGACAAAGTGTTAAGGAAGGAAAAATCTTCTGGAGAACGATGTCTCCTCCCTTTAAGCAAATAGAGCCCAAAAGAGAAGTTGAGATGGTTCAGTCTAAACTTACATAGTTTATACTCTTTTAGACAGTTCAAATTAACTTCAGAAAACAAATTCAAGACCAGCTGGTCAGAGAGTACACAGTATCTGGTCTTCAAACTGAGCAACAACAGATTGCAGAGAAGTCACAAAACACCCATAATAATACCTACCTCACACTCTCCCAGTCTCCAGTGATTTGTAGCTCAGTGAACATTAGCCAGAAACAGTGTTTTTGCATTTAACTGCTCATAATGTGTTTCTTTTACATGAAGCTGGGTATGACAAACACTGCTGTGGCTCCACACAAAGGAAAGCATCCCTGCTTCTTAGATGTTACCAGGAAATACAGCCACTAGATTTGTCTTGTTTACTTCCTTCCTTCCTGTGATATTAAACACATACAAGCTTGTGTTTAGCCTGACTGCAACCCACTCCTTTTCACGAATCTAAAGGCATGTCATTCAGTAATGTAAAAGCACAGGTGCAAATAACTTATTCTTTTTACCTGATAGAAAAAACAGTACTCCATCTTGTTTTCTCACAACATTCTTTCTCATCCTTCTGGACTGGATGCCTTGTTCTCTGAACAATCGCCTAACCTCTGTCATGGTTTCTTTTTACAAATCACTTGAGTCTTTATTCATACCTTTGACTATCAAAATAATCTTAAATTGAACTTAGGCACATTAGTTGTATTTCTGCTTACGTGCTATCAACCTGGTTCTAGTGTTAATTACCATCTTACCTCTTACACAAGAGGTGTAAACCTCAAATCCTTTCCCCAGTTTGAACTTTACTGGTGTCTATATTGCAATGCAATTCACCAGCAGCTGGAAAGCACCTAAACTGTCTAATCCTGCACAAATTATCCTTAATGTGCATACAGAGCACTTAAGTTCAACTAAAAATGTGGTCCCACTTCAGAAGGTAATTGGAGACCTGGTCATAAAGAACCTAGAGAAGGCTGAGGTACTCAGTAGCTACTTTGCCTCAGTCTACACCAGCAAAGGCTCTGGTCACACCATCCAAGTTAAAGAAGAAAAAGTCAGGGATTGGGAAAAGGAAAATCTCCTCATGGTAGGAGAAGAGCAGGTTCATGACCATCTGAAGGACCTGAAGGTGCTCAAGTCCACAGGACCTGGCAGGATTCATCCAAGGCTTCTGAAGCAACTGCTGATGAAGTTACAAAGCATCGGTCCATCATCTTTCAAAAGTTTCAGCAGTCTGTTGAAGTTCCCGCTGACTGAAAAAGGGGAAACATAAAAATAAAAAAGGAAGACCCAGGAAACGATAAACCAGCCAGTCTCATTTTTGTGCTCAGCAAGATCATGGAGCAGATCCTCCCGAAGTCTCTGTTAAGGTAAATGGAAAACAAAGAGGTGATTGGTGTCAGCCACATGGCTTAACCAAGGGCAAATCCTTCCTGACTAATTTGGTGGCCTTCTACAATGAGGTCATGGCATCAGTGGACAAAGGAAGAGCAACCGACGTCATCTACCTGGTTCTGCGCAAAGCGTTTGACACCGTCCCCCATGACATCCTGGTATCAAAGCTGGAATGATATGGATTCAATGGATGGACCACTCACTGGGTAGGGAACTGGCTGGATGGCCACACTCAAAGAGTAGTGATAAATGGCTTGATGTCCAGGTGGAGATCTGTGACGAGTGTTGTTCCCTAAGGGTTAGTACTTGGACCGGTTTTCAGCAACATGGACAGTGGCACTGAGGGCACCCTCAGCAAGTTTGCAGACGACACCAATCTGTGTGGTGTGGTAGAGGTGCTGGAGGGAAGGGACCAGAGGGACCTTGACAGGTGGGCCATGTTAAGTTCATGAAGTTCCATAAGACCAAATGCAGCGTCCTACATATGGGTCAGGACAATCCCAAGCAAAACTATAGGCTGGGCAGAGAACGGATTGAGAACAGTCCTGGGGAAAAGGATTTGATGGTGTTTGCTGATGAGAAGCTCAACATGAGTTGGCAATGTGTGTTTGCAGCAAATAAAGCCAGCTGTGCCCTGTGCTACATCAAAAGAAGCAAGGTCAGGTGAGATTTGCCTCCCCCTCTGCTTCCCTCTTGTGAGCTCCCATCTGGAATACTGTGTCCAGTTTTGGAGTCCCCAGCACAGTAAAGACATGAAGCTCCTGAAGAGACCCCAGAGGAGGGCCACAAGGATAATTAGCAGATCAGGGATATGTTATAGCAGTCTTCCAGTACCTGAAAGCTGCCTACAAGAAAGCTAAGGAGGGACTTTTTACAAGAGCATGGGGTCAAGGGGTAATGGCTTTAAACTGGAGGAGGGGAGATTTAGGTTAGACATTAGGAAGAAATTCTTTAGTGTAAGGGTTGTGAAACACTGGAACATGTTGCCCGGAAGAGTTGTGGCTGTCCACTCCCTGGAAGTGTTCACAGATATGTTAGATGGGGCTTGGAGCTACCTGGTCTAGCAGGAAGTGTCCATATCCTTGCAGGGGGATTGGAACTAGGTGATTTTTAAGATCCCTTCCAACCTAAACCATTCTATGATTCTATGATTTATGAATCCCAGTATGCTTTTTAAAAGTAATATACTGTCATTCAGAGCACAGAGAAAGTTAATATTTCTCCAGTACCCCCTAAATTGTATCCATTCACAAGGAAAGATGTTTCTTGTCTTCTTTGCCCTCTCTTTCACTGTTGTTCAAGTACGCACATAAGTAGAACACTGTACTAGAACTACACTGAGGATACAAAGCCAAAATTTCCAAGATTGCTCATCCAACACAGTTCTCATTTTTGTTTCTTTGATGTTGATTTATTTAACACAGACTCATTTCCAGTCTTATTCAGTGTATAAGGTTGACTGAAATTAAAACAAGAATGGATGGTGAAGGAAACCAATGGTTGAGGAACAACTCCAGTAGACTTAATGGACATAGCTTCTTCCAGGGAGGCCTCCATGGCCTGATAAAATAATGAATCAAGGTGATAAAATGCCTTGCATACATTAAGCACCTTCTATTCCATGCATATCTCTGTCATATCATAAACATAAGATACAGATGATACTTCTTCTACTTCCTTGTCGGAGGGCAAATCTGAATTCTGTGGATGGACAGTCTGAAGGTCAAACATACAGATTTTCTCCAAGACGTAAGTCTGTCCCATGAAGAAGGAAGTAATAATGTGTGGAAATAGTTTTCAAATGTACTGTGAGTTCTGAATATAGTTTCAAGACCTTGACATAAACAAAAGTTCAAGGTGTTCTAATGTGTAACATCTTAAAGGAAAAACTGATTAACATTACAGCTTTCAAAGTAAAGTAGTGTGAAAAGGGAAGCTGGGTAGATTTAAATATCAAAAGATGTATAAAGAGCTATCAGCACCAGCCAATAGGGTCTGACTATACAGAGTATCCTGGAGTGTTTGTCTTCTTGAGTTTTTTATTTGTCCATTTTCCATAGCGAAGACTTTCTGTTTATGATGGAAATTCAGCCAATTGACTATAGAAAGTAATTGATGAAGCACCAGAAGAGAGGTGTCTTATTTTAACTCAGAACACATTGTAGGAAACCACTCACAAAACCTTTCTCTATTATTTGCTTATCTAGGTGTGTGGATTAATTGATTTTAAAACTGTTTTAATAAATCCTTTGGAAGTTCATGATGTTTTCCTGGCTGCCAAGAAATTCTGTGAAGGAAGTCTGTCAAATATTGTACGTTTACCTTTAAAGTAAAACAAAAAAAGTCATCCACTAGTGACTAGACAGCTGTGGGGTTGTTTTTCTTTCTAGTTAGAAGCATTCTGAATTTACTTCCTTATTCCTTCCTTAATAAATAATTAAACACATTCTGTATATATTTAGTCAATTAATGTCTCTGCATAGACAGATATACAGACAGCTAGACATGTATGGATCTCTCCATGTAAAAGGCACTACCAACTAAATCTTCCTCTGGCAAAAAGTAATGTAAGCCAAGATGTGTCAAAATTGATTTCCTCAGTCCTTGGAGTCTTGGTAAGGTAAATGATGCATTCTGATGGTTTCCTAGTTTGTGTCACACAGTTATCTACACCTTGTCTTGAATTTCTGCTCCGCCTGTTTGTTGTATCCTCATATTGCCCCTAGATTTGTAGTTAGAGAAATTATTTCAGGAGTAGGATGTTTCACTGTCATGTAGGTGTTTTCTTCTGTTAGAAGAGCAGAAGAAGGATCTTTGTAACGACTGCAATTCAACATGGTAAAGTCAGATGTTCTTCTATTCCTTTGTTTTGCAAACAATTTCGTGTCATGTTTCTCACTGGAATTCCGAACAATGCAGTAAGCAACATGGCTATGCATATTTTTTTCTGTCTTTTCATCTTCCAAAGGTGATGCAAAATGGTTTGCTTCGGTGAGGCTTTTCCACGTTTTGGAAAATGCTTAATTTGCTTTGCTATTTTTTATAGCAGATACTGATGAGTTTGTGATCTCTAGCTCCTGGGGAAGGACTTTTGTCCATTTGTGTGTTTCCTTGTTTGCTTCCTCAGAATCAGAAGGCTGAACTTAAAAGTTATTGCAATGTGATCCCTTGTGCTAGAGGATCCAATCTTATATAGGATCATTTCCCCCCACTTTGAAATAGTCTTAAAGTATGAATGGAACCAACCAAAAATGAGAACTGAAACCTCCATTTAACTTAAGCTGAATGACAATTTTGTGAGGAGGGCAGCCCATGTTGATAAGAAGGTGAACTGCAGCCCAGGTAACAGTGGAAAGTCTTACATGTTGGAGGCTGTTCTGTCCAGTTATATCACATTACTATGTCCAAGATGAAAAGTAAATAAAGATGTGAACAGCTGATAACAGGTACCACCTATGAACAGTGGAGTTACCTAGCAACTGGAGAGAATGTTTTGCTTGTGCGAGGCTGGATCTTGGCTAGAGCACTCAGAGATTATGGGGCAAATTGACAGGTTGATGAATTGCTGATAAGTATCTGCAAACAAAAATCCGAAAAAGCCAAAGGAGCTGCAAACTTTCCTGAGCACTTTCTTCTCTCTAGTAGCATCACTGCCATCTTACTTGAGTTTTTAATATTTACTATTTCTCTTGTCTTTTAAGCATGAGACTATTTTGGAGATTGGAACATTGTTATAGCGAAGGACAAGTAGTTGAGTTCATCAGATGGATATTAATACATATCTTTGGACAGTTTATTTAACAGCTACATGCTTACTTAGGGGCTAATAGGGAGAATAGCTCATTGTAGCACTTCTAGATTACTTGGATTAGTATCCAGCCTGGGCAAACTGATGCTATTCACTGGGCCTCATCCACACCCACAGGGCTTTTGATTTCCTTTTTTCTTCCACAAAAGTATCCTGACAGCCGGCAGCCCCCCGGTACCGGCTTGCGACACAAGGGAACAGGCTTGGAAGAGATCTGGATGTTTGTATCCTGCCAGTCTTACCTTGTAAGGTCATCATATAATCTTGTTATCAAGTTCTCTCTGAAAATGGTTTCTCAACTACTTTTATGAGATGGCCACTCAGGAATCACAGTGGTGGCTGGGAACACTTCAATATCCAACCTAATTTGCTCATGACATGTTTATAAATTTTGTTGTGATAATATCAATTTATTAGATATTCCACTTCTTAATATCTAGCACAACCCTGTGTTTAACAATCAATACCTTCATCTTTTTATTTTCTATTTGAACATATCTTCTTTTGAGAGACCAACTCTTCACTGCTGTTGCTCAGTCATCACTTAGTCATTTCTCCTCTCCTTCACAAGTTCCTTGTGTCTGAGCCCCTAAGACATTTCCTTGGATCACTGGCAAGGCCTTTCTCAGTTTCCCCAACCTACAATTCCCACCCACTACCTTCATACCTCAGAAAAATAGTCACCAGCTTATGCCGATTGTCCTTGCCCTGCCATTCTCCTCTACATCATGTAGTAAGGAGTAAATGCCAAAATCTATACAGACAAACAAGTAGTTTTTAGTGAGCAGGTTTCAATCCCCAGTGGTTTTATTTAGTAGAATCCCACAGAAGGGGTCCCTTTGACAGTCTACAACATATCAAAATTCTGTAGGGAGTGAATTTTTTGGGAAATTTTATCCTTCATGCAAAGAATTTGACAGGTTGAACATCAATAGTCAGAGCAAAATATTCCATCTGATATGACCTTCTCTGATTCATGTCCAGCTAAGATTTGTTGCACTGTACTGGATAAGGTTTCCCTCACACTGATGATAAACCTGGAAATAAAATTTGCTACGCCCAAAGACTTCACACTGAGGCACCACAAGTACCAAATCAAAATATGGGTCCACTGTATACAGGCAACATCTAGGACTTCCCCACATGCACAAATAATCCAAGTGAACCTTTTCATCAATGAATAACTTGTAATTATCTATACTTTGTCTTCTTTACACCAGCAGGTGGCCCTGGCTCCAATCTTTTCTGGTTGAGTAGGAGACGAATGCACTGAATGGAAGAAGTGGGGCAAGCTGCTAATCAGAGCAGCCCCTCAAGGCATCTGCCACCTGCTGCCTCTGAGGAGGAGCTCTCCTGATTAGTTGTCTACTAATGCATTTGCCTTCTGCATATACATGATGACTGAAGCTAATAGGACTACCTTCCACAGGCACGGCAGGCAGAATTTGGCCCAGACTTTATTACCACCTTGAGTTCTGTTGTGTTATACTACCACATACTGACTACATTGGCTAAGCTGATTACTTGGATTTGGGTTGGTCTGAAGCAAGTTTGTTTTTTTTTAACCTCACTGACCTAAAACCCACTCCTAACATGGTAATGGGTCTGCTGGGCTTGCTCCTTTTGCTGCAGAGCTTGCTCATATTTTTTTCCTTGAGCACACTGAGATATTCCATAGTAATCAGTTCTGCACTGTGGATATAAAATGACCTGTTTACTATCTTCACCTGTTTATTAATCAAATTATTCCACCTCTGCACGTTTAACAAGGTAGAAAATTCTTAAATTATAATAGCAGATGCATGTTGAACAACTATTGACTACAATATTTTAAGCAACATGAAGGAAAAGTTTTGCATTTAGTTTTGGGTTTTTTTCCAGACTATAATGGCATATTTATAGGCCAGTACTGAAAGCAAAGTGTAAATGGGAAGATACACTGTCAGAATATTTCTCTGTCTAAATAACATTACTGGAAGCCAGAGGACTATTAATGTAGAAAATCAATTGGGAAATTTTGTAAAAAATTATTCTCATAAAAATCCTTCAGAGTATGTATGAGGCAACTGCATTCCTCTCTTTTACAAGCATTCAGGCTCAACTGTTATCACATTTTCAGCTGAGACAGTGTGGGCAAATTACTTGGACAGAAAACAGTCATTTAAAAAAAATAAAAATGGAAAAAAAATCTGTACCAACTCACCATGTGCAGAGACAGGGGTTGCCCTTCTTCTCCTATGGTGCCAAGCACTTGTGGCTCATGCCATTAATGAACAAACCAAAATGTTAATAGCAAGAAAAGTATAAACTACAGTGAGAACTAGTAGAACCAAAGCCAAACCAGATAAAAACAAAAAAATAGCCTGTCAGGTATGACAGAGCAACATACATAATTACAGGGAAGAGGATCTAGGATCTAGGCACTGGAGAGAGAACAACAACAGCAACAGTAAAAATGGAAGGGAAGGAAAAGTGGAAGGGAAGAAATGAAGGAAACAGATAAATATGAAGATGTGAAGTGAAGCCAATTCTGGCATTTGTCACCTTTTGACACCCTGCTGATAGCTGAGTCTTAGTAACCTCTTACCTCTAGATACCTCTACAGCTAATACCAGATTACAGCAGCTTTGCCAGCATTCAGTCTGTATTGATTTTGTATTAATGAATTTGGCTCAAGCTAGAAAATGTTTTCATATGGCACACCTTGTGTGATAGAAAATGGTTTCTCAGCAAAGTATCTACTGGAATGGAAATTCGATTTTTGACGAAATACTGAGGGGTTTTTCATGGAGGTGTTTTCTATAAGGAAGGCCCAGTTGCCAAAATAAATTAAAAAAAAAAATTCAGCCTCTTATTGTTTGTTTGGTTTTAAATCAATCCTTCATTTTGCCCTGGGGAAGAAAAAAAAAGGGTGATGGAGTTGTATTTCAAAATATATTCTCAATTTATAAATTCAAGAGGAAAAACAGTTCAAACAAATATATGAACATGTCCCACCATACTCTACAGTACACAAACATATTGCCAACTCTTTCACAATATTCAGTATTTTTCTATTTTCTTATGAAACTTAGTACTTATACAGGGCAACATGTGACAACCTCACCTTTCATTTTCATATATTGTCAAATGTTCCAAGCATTAATCCTGCCATGTAAAGCTCAAAAAATATAGGAATACACATTCAGGCTCCATACCTTTTTTTTTTTAATCTTCCAGTTCTCTAAAAATCATTTCATAACTACAGAATTTAGTCTTCTGGTTTGATGTATTTTACTGGTGAACAACACTCCATTGATGACATTTCAGATAAAAAGCAAACTTCTCAATTTTATTGCCACAGGTCATAACACAAACATTAGAGGAACCGTTAAGTGTCAGATATCATATTTGTTGTCTTCACGTACACAAATTTTCATCAAGGATCATAAACACGACAGTTAAGGCCAGTTAAGAGTCTTTTTAACATTACCATGAGGAACACATAATAGGGGTAGTGAACAGCACAGAGAGATCTGAGAACAAAGCTGAATGGATCAGCCAAGATGGGGAACATGAAGGAAGAAAAGTCCCTGTTGTATTTTCCGCTTTCTCCTGCTCACCATCACAGCTGTCACTGTTTGACTTAGTTTGACAACAATGCTCTCGATCCCCTCCCCCTCCCACCCAGGTAGGGAAGGAGAGAGAGAAAAAAAAAGAGAGAGAGACTTGGCTAGATTGAAAACTGAACCGTGCAGCTTTAATTAGAATACTAATATGTGGTATGAGAGTGTATATATATATGTATGTGATTATACAAAGGTGTGGGTAGAAGCCTCCCACCTCCCCCCACCCCCAGCAACTCCCACAACACTTCCCTCAGACGAGACAATTTCGAGGAATCCTGAAGCTGCTCCTGGAGAAAGACAGAGAGTTACGAGGGTCTTTATCCTGGCTCAAACCAGGACAACAGCCCACTACTTACAGGAGACATGACTCCCAGGTGGAGCAGCAGTGTCCAGATGAGCAGCTGTGCTCACCTGGGACAGCTGCTTTCTGTTTCATTGCTGTTCTGCACATCCCAGATGTGTTTCTGTTTCCACAGGAGGAGGGTAATCACCAGCAGCTGTTTCAAGCACAAGGAGACAGAGATTTGCCTATTGGTGCCAATCTGTGGGGGTCACAAGAACTTGCTCGTTGTAATATTTCTTTTCTGCAGAAACAGAAGACAGAGTGGAGAGTAAACTTAACATTTTTATAGTGGGCAACAGATTTCATAAGAGAGAGGCATAACTGCTGTGTATCACACACTCCCAAGGAGCAAAGGCTTTTGTTTCAGGCTGGGTCAAGAAAAATGCATCTCTGCTAATAGGAATGCCCTCTTAATGCTCATGCAAAATGCAAGGAAATAGATCTCTGCAGCAAATCTCTGCAAGTTCACTCCCTGAAGTGCAAACCAGAGCACAAGGGTAAGGCTGCAAGTTTCACTAAAATTTTCTAAGCAAGCTTCCTTTTTCCTAATTCAACTTCAGTACATTTCAGAGCCACTTTCACCATGATTCTCTGACCCATTGTATGCATGAGTTAAATTTTTAGATCTTGGCTTAATTATGTGGATCTTCTCCAAGGAGACAGTTGGTTTCTGCTCATTTGTTTCAGAAATGTCTCCAAGATACTGAGTCTTTCTAACTTTTATTTTCAAGACTCCTATGACATGTTCAGAAATTCCTACTAAAAAGAAACAGATAGAAATCCAGGTGGCTCAGACAGAACCCCTGTGTTCAGTAGGAGAATATGTGAGATTTTTTTTTCTTCAGTCACTTAAGCTCTTTTGAAGGATATACTCAAAATCTAAAACCTGAGCCTATTTCCAAAAATCTCATTGATAGAAACGAAGTTTTACTGAGGTAATATTGGAAGTACCTCTTAGAAGCCACCACCATCTGTTCCAGTTGAATGAGCAGTTCTAAACAGACAGATAGAAGATAAAGTAGAGAAACACATAAAACTTTTCTGTATCTTTATTATTAATAATATTTTTTTTTTATTGTTGTTGTTATTATTTTGATCTGTTGGAAAAAACAAATTAAGAGTAAGATAGGAGAAACTTTGAAATAAGGTCCTCTTTTAGCTGCTGGCCAAAACCAGGTCTTTAAAGTCAGTTCATAATTGCACTGGTGACCAGTGGAGACTCTTGTATATGTCAATAGCAATGAGCGATTGTCAATATCTCTGATCAGTAACATTTTGCATCATTTGTAACTTGTATACTGAGTCTAAAGGGAGACTTCTAAGTAAATCATTACAGCACATTGTAAATGCAGGAATCAGTTTCTCTTAAAATGCTTTAGTAACACTTCATTAATTATATTGAACTTGCAGCCCGAAATTCCTCTCATTTATATTCATCACTTACCATGACCAGTTGTCTATATACTGTCTAAGACACTACTATATCAAGCTGAATAGGCAAATTATACCCCATGGATCTTAACAGATATATAGAGAGACACAGTTTTCACTGGTGTCAGCAGTTCAGACACAGCTGAATGTGGCATCTGACAGAAAGACACAAAGCAAGAAATGTTGGCAAATACCTTGGCTAATAAAGGTAGCCACTTTTTCAGGCATTTCCCACAGGCTGACTCAAAATCTCCTGTATTTGCTATTCAGTTATTCACCGGGCAACTCTTTGTCTGAATCTTATTTGCACTGGGTTTTTGTGAGCTGTTTTGTTCAGATGGTGAAAGTAGATCACATGGCCGTACCTTGGTTTGCTTTGATGAGAATCAAGTTACTGATCTTCAGTTACTCAGGGTTCTGGTATACTGTTTGCTTCTGCTGAAAATGGTTAGAAAGCACTTAAAAATGAAAAAAAAAAAAAAAAAAAAAAAAAAAAAAGAAGACTGACAGATTTTACTTGGAAGGAAAATACCCCCAAAAAAATCTCAGAAAGCAGCTCTTTGCTTATAGGGAATTATTTTGACAAACACTTAAAGTTAGACTCCCTGAATGGATCCTGCATCTGCATCTCTTTCTTTTCTGCAGCCAGCCAAGCAGAGTGGATCCATTAATGGGAAAGGTTTAGGAAAGGAAGAAAGCAGAACAGAGTTGCAATTTTCTACTAGAATCTGCCATGCCCCCCAACAGCAACTTTGTGGTGGGTATCAGTTGTGGTTTCTAATTGGACCTAGCTCCTCTTTCCCTGTTCTCCAGGCTTTAGTATCCCTCCATCCTAAGTCAGCCAGCTGCCTCTGGATCTGAGTCTGGGCATGAACAGTCCACCCAGCAGCATGCTGGGGACAGTCAGGGACCTTTCCTGGACCTTCTCACTGTGGCCCATCAGAACATCACATTAGTGTCCACTCAGGCCTGGATCCCATTGCACCTCAGATGAGTCAGCAGGAAGGGATTCTGGACAGAAATGGTAGAAAATGCGGGAGGACTCTATCCGGATACAGAGCTTCAGCCACAGGAAAAATCTTCCAGGATTACAGTCTAATTATCTGAAATAAAATGACAGAAGACATTTTCGTTACGCAGGTCTCATATATTATTCCTCATACAGTTGTAAGAGTAGAGCTTTCAAACCACTTTGTTTTTAATCTCCATTCTTCTTTCGTCATCTTCACATTTGCCTGTATTTTCCTGCTACCTACACCAACAACTGGCAGGAGCCCATAGAGAGTTTTAGAGAACATTATTTTTTGTCCTCTGTGCATATGTTAATATTGCCCTTTAAAGACGCAGCTCTTTATCCTTTTAATGAAGAATAAAACTCATTTCCAAGCATCCCAATAAGATTATCTCAAATAATAGCAATCCAATTAGTTCAGGCAGTTTGAAGTCTCACTTAGACTCCCAGGTGGTATCCCCCATCATTAAATATGCTACTTTAAAATGCTTTCAAATACTTGTCTAGTTTCTAGAGCCAAAGATGTCTCTAAGAATACAGGTAATATCCTACCCATAATATCAACAGCATTTAAAGGAGGAAACAGGGATGAGGAATATCCATACTTAGCATACTTTGCCTCACAGCTTGTGAGCTCTTCACACCGGCCAGTTCACTCAGGTCACCTCTATCACCTTAACACAAGATTTTGAGCCTGTCTACACTAAGCAAAGCATGTTCAGTTTGTCAGTGAATTACAGAGCCCTTTTGTCCTCCAAGTCTCACTGTCCCCTTGCCTCTGTCAGTACCTTTTCTTCCTTTGCTTTTTAATGCAAGGTTTCTATTAAGATGAACTATAATTACTCAGGCAGATGCCCTATCCTGCTATGGCCTTCAGGCATCTCTCCTGGCTACCACAGATATCTCTTTTAGTTCCCACTGCTAGCTTCCCTTTAGAAACTGTTTTCTCTAGCTGGCTTTAAATATAACTAACTTCTTTCATGCTCTAAATACTAAAAAAACTGGTGTTCTTGCCTCCAGCTTCCAACTTTATTTTCCTTTACACTTTTGTATCTTCTTGGGGAATTTACTGGTTCCAAAAATCATTAATTTCAATTTGCCATATTTTCAAGCTTTTTTTTAAACCCCCTCACCTTAGTAAAAAAAGCTTAAGTATTAGACCATGTTAACACCCACTTGTGAGAAAGGATTGAGGGAAGAATTAGTTGAACTGGAAGGCAGGTTCTTAATACATGTCAAAAAAGCTCAAACTTTTCCTGTCTCTCAGCCTTAGGCAAAAGGAGACTTAAAGAGGGCACATAAAGCACCAGCCTATTTTGTCTTGGATGTCTCTTGTTCAGGTTGTCTGTGTCTGAAAGCACATTCAGATCTGAGAGAACAGTCAAAACATGAAGAACAGTATTACCTTCCAGCATTGGTATTCCCATTATTTGTAAGCCAATAAAATCAAAAGATATATGGAAAAAACCTAATTTCCTCTAATTTCCCACAGCTTAGCCCTTACTTAATTGGACATACCTTCTGCAACCCAGAAAGGATTAATTTAAAAACAAAAGTCTTAATAAAGGATATAGGAACAAATTTATCAAAATTGGCTACACTATTTTCATTCTAATTTGAAAGGAAATCTCATGTAGAGACCAAATATGGACCATTTCAGTCAAAATCATTAAAGAACAGAAAAGTTACCTGCAATTTTCTTTTATAAAGAGGATGTTAGGAACCTCTAAAAAAAAAAATGTTGTGTTTGATACAGTAAAAAGAGCACAAAAATACCCATGCCTAGAGCCACACGTACACCCTTGGAGTTTGAGAAAAATAATTATGAAAAAATGTTCAGATTCAGCAAGATTCAGATGGTTTGGGGTGATTGGACCTGTGGGGGATGAAAGTACTTCACTGTGAGATAATTATTCTTGACCCAAGGGAAAAGTCAGTAGGATATTGGGAGAAATGGCTCAATAGTTCTGTTCAGTGACAAAAAATGGTCTTTGGGACTAATGGAGGAACAGAAGGCTCCAACATCACAATCATAAAAAAAAGTTAAATGCTATTCTTGGTTTTATTATCAAAGAAGAATACAAAACAGCTGAAGAAGTTACTGTTGATCAGCCCCAACATAAAAACCTGTATTCTCTAAAACATTGGAGATGGAAATATTATTACCATAGGAAGAGTGAAGGAAAAATTGCTATCTGGTCTAAGAGAATTTGAGTTATCTGCATGGTTGGGATGCACTAGTAATGAAATTGGAAGGCTGAAGTCATACAGCAGATCACAAAATTTGAAAGAGTGACATCTCATAGAAAGTCACATTATGCATGGTCATATAATGTATGTAGGAGAGACAACTGCACTAAAATGCAGATGAAAAGTGTACATTTATATCAGAAAATTGACATTTTCTGCTTTTCTGTCTACGTGGTATTATTCTCATCAAACTCCAAAAAGATGAATAAACTTGTAGGCCTTATATACATGGTTTCTATTTATAATTCAGTTACAGTTCAAACCCAAACAAGCTCAAAGTTCTCATAACTTAGTATCTTCTTGAATCTGTTCAGTTGGCTACATATTGGCAATGAATTAGAGCTCCATTGTAGCTATATTGTTGAAAATCATCACATCTCCGCTGAAGTCAATAGGATAATGGCCTTCACCATTTCCACTGCAGAAATGTCTCCCTTTCTCTCTGTGTTATGGCTGTTTGTGAAGTACAAGTGGCATAATCATCCGAGACATGGCCAAAGGAGATTGTTTTCTGCTCACAGCGTGCATGACACAGTGGTGGCTGCTGCCTTGCTCCTGTTGTTATGCTTGCTGTGATCTCACTGTGTACACCCCTTGCACCTGATGAAATTTGCTTTGAACCAGTTATTCATCTTCAGTCTCACAAAACAACCCATTGTGGAACTTAACTTTGTAAATTGATGAGGAGCTCGCATGCCTCTTCATCACTTTCATAATCAGACCTTTAGGTCTGCAGCTATATGTTCAGAAACACACTTGCTGTTGCTTTGCCATTTTGTCATTTATACTGAAAGTGACACAGGCTTGGACAGGAGAGGTTTCATTCATGAATCCTAATTCCTTGTGCTGGACTACTAAACATAATGCTGTGATTGCTGCTGGTTTTGTGGCAAATAAATCTAGATTCTCCCACTTGTTTACTCTTGTACTCTCTGTTTATAACTCAGTATACAGTTTTCATTAGATCAGCCTCCTTTCTTTCGTTGCTTACTACCATTTGTACAGTGTGGCTTTGCTGGACCTTAAGATAAAAAGTGACAATTTATTGTAACCACCTTATTTTATCTTATTTATTCACCACTTCAAGAATCATTCACTCAGTCTCTAATTAGTCCATATAAAATCATTAAACGCATTCAAGTTAGCTGTAGTTTTGATGGAATTATCTGGTTTCAACAAACATTTTTTTTTCTCATTACACCTGGCTCAATAAATGACTCTCTCTATACACATAAATATAAGGCCAAATAGTGACAGTGACTGACACTCAGAAATACATAAGCTTTTATACAACCAGCAAAACTTGATTATGTGCCAAATATTATTGCTGGTTGTAGTCAGAGAATTCCTACTGTGTGAGACAAGTGGCTGTATAAGAGGAATGGATATTGAGCCATACAATAACTTAGAATCATATAATCAGAAAATAGTTTGGGTTGGAAGGAACATTAAAGATAATTTAGTTCCAGCTTCCTGCCATGGTCAGGTAAACCTTCCCACTAGATCAAGTTGCTTCAAGCCCTATCCAACCGGGCCTTGAAGACTTCCAAGGTTGGGGCTTCCACAGCTTCCATGGGCACCAAATTCCGCTGTCTCACCATG
This sequence comes from Apus apus, assembly GCF_020740795.1. NCBI lineage: Eukaryota > Metazoa > Chordata > Aves > Apodiformes > Apodidae > Apus > Apus apus. Next base: position 111,731,588 of record NC_067284.1, on the reverse strand, counting down.
CTCACACTAAAGAATTTCTTCCTAATGTGAAACTTAAATCTACTCTCTTTCAGCTTGAAACTGCTCTGCCTTGTCCTATCACTCCATCCCCTTGTAAAAAGTCTCTTCCCAGCTTTTCTGTAGCCCGTTCAGGTACTAAAAAGTTGCTGTAAGGTCTCCCCAGAGTCTTCTCCAGGCTTAACAGCCCCAACACTCTAAGCCTCTCTTCACAGCAGAGGTGTTCTAGCCCTAGGATCATCTTTGTGGCTCTACTCTGGACTGTCTCTGTGAGCTCCTTGTTCTTCTTATGTTGAGGACTCCAGAACTGGACACAGTACTCCAGGTGGGGTCTCACTAGAGTGCAGTAGAGGGGAAGAATCCCCTCCCTTGACCTACTGGCCATGCTTCTTTTGATGCAGCCCAGGATACTGTTGGCTTTCTTGTATGCAAGTGCACTTTGCCTGCTCATGTTGAGCTTCTCATCAACAAAAACGCCCAGGTCTTTTTCCTCAGGACTGTTCTCAACCCATTCTCCACCCAGCCTGGAATTGCCCTGACCCAGGGGCAGTACCTTGCACTTGTTGAACCTCATGCAGTTTGCACGAGCCTACTTCTCTAGCTTGTCAAGATCCTTCTGGGTGGCCTTCCTTCCCTCCAGTGTGTTGACCTCACCACACACTTTGATGTCCTTGGCAAACTTGCTGAGGATGCCCTCAGTGCCACTGTTCATGTTGCTCACAAGTATGTTGAAGAGCACTGGAGCCAGTACTGACCTTGAGGAACCCCACTCATCACTGGTCTCCTTTTGGACATCGAGCCATTGGCCACAACTCTTTGAATGTAATCATTGAGCACATTCCTTATCCAACAAGTGATCTGTCCATTAAAGCCACGTCTCTCCAATTTAGAGAGAATGATGTTGTGTAGGACAGTGCAAAATGTTTTGCTCAAATCCAGGTAGATGACATCAATTGCTTTTCCCTTATCCACCAACACTGTAACCCTGTCATAGAAGGCCATCAAATTTCTCATGCACAATTTGCCCTTAATAAGGGCAATCACCTCCCTATTTTCCATTTGCCTTAGCATAGTTTCCAACCACAACACACAAGTTCCTGATGCACTAGACACAAGACACAGGGTCAGCTGACATGGGATTTTCTGAAGCATGTGCTGCTGCTGGGAGGCTTGCTTTGTAACACACACCCTGCTTGCGACATGATGCTACTGTGTCTCACTTCTCACACACCCCATGCACTTCACCAGCAGAATCCCAGCGCAAAAGAAAGGCAGTGATGTTAATACATGCAAATGTCTGGGAAGCCAGAAGTCAGAGTTTTCTCTTCACCTCCTGTGATTTCAAGAGGTCTGAGTTTGTCTGCATAGTGGAAGTTCAAGTGACCTTATTTCCACAGTTATTTAATTTACCTCTAATTGAATATGATACTGCATGTGCTAGAGCTGTGCAACTAATTCTATTTCTTGGGTATCTGATTGACTTAATTTAGTTCCTCTGTCATGGCAGAGAACTCTTCACTAGGAGCACTGTGCAACTAGAGCTGTGGCTACAGCTAATTTTTCATCTTGATTGCCAAGAAAAAGCTTAAAAAACTTCTCTTTTATCAAAATTAAACAACATTTTATGTTGTCTTGCCAAATCTAAGTGCCCTAAAGAAATACTTGAAGGAAACTTACTGTTTACATCAGCAGCTAATAGATGCTCCCCTTTTTTTTCCCATTTCAGTGTAGCTTTGTTCCTCACTACTTACTCATGTGATAAAGATATTAGTTTTCTATGAAGTTTTCATTTTACTATCATCAACTCAAGTGTTATGGCAACATCTAAGCTAGTAAAAAGAGCTTCTGTCCATTTTCTGACATTTTCCTGCCAAATCAGGGATTCTCAAGTCAGTACTGAGATGGTCCCTAAGATAATTCCTGCGCTATGATCAGACAAGTGTCAAGGAGAGTATGGATTACTGAAAAAAAAAAAAAAAAAAAAAAAAAAAAAACAGGTACCATGTTAACAACTCTCTTTACTTTTTTTATTTTATTTTATTTTGGGGGGTGGGTATCATGGGACACTGCCTTGCCCTGGCTTTGTTTCATTTGCTCATGTAGAAAGAGACTCTGTAAACACATCCTCTGAAGACTCTCTGATATTCAGCTCTGAAAAGGCAAGCTGAAAAGATAAAATGTTTTCATGTTTAGCAGAAAAGATATACTGATGTTTATTCAGAGGTAAGTCTGAGTATTTGGCTCATATATAACCCTCTCAAGCATTTTAAAAAGCTCTTCCTAAGTAGTATTGTCTGCCTGCAGTATTTTCTGCTGCTGCCTAGAAGTAGATTCTAAAAAGCAACTCCAGATGCTTACTATGTAGGTGGGGAAGGATCTTCAATCTTGTTCTTAATTACTGTGGCTTAAATTGATTTGACCTGAACTCTCTCTGCCTTTCAAGTAGAGCAGGTTCCACAGGCAAGCTCCCTAGCTTTTTGAACTAACATGCTGGCTGACAAATAAGTAATTGTAAGGAGCTGATTTATTGCCCAGCTAGACACAGCTGGATGTAAAATATTAATTTTTTATGTAAGAAACAATTTCCATTTATTTTACCCATTAAATCCAATAAATTAATCCAGGTACTTACAAATAATTGATATTTCACAATGGAGAGATTTATTGCTTTTTGCCTCTTACAAGTGTGTCCCTTTTAAAACCAAATAGCTTAAAGAGATGATGTTTGTGAATTTCAAGGCTGCAAATATACTTTAGGGCCACTGGGACCTAAATATATAGCCTTGTCCAAGTTTGGGGTTTATCTTATATAATACATGGATTCTACTACAAATTAAAGTTGCCATCCTTCTAATTCTTTCTGGCAACTCTTCTGTGTTTTCCAGTATCCTTATTCTTTTGACATTTTATCAGGTTAAGAAAGAAAAACAGTGAAGGTGCTCCCCAGGGGTCAGTGCAGGGACAGGTGCTGTTTAACATCTTTGTCAGCGACATGGACAGTGGCACTGAGGGCACCCTCAGCACGTTTGATGATGACACCAAAGTGTGTGGTGAGGTCAGCACGCTGGAGGGAAGGGATGCCATCCAGAGGGACCTGGACAGGCTTGAGAGGTGGGCTAATGCAAACTGCACCAAGTTCAACCAGGCAAAGTGCAAGGTCCTGCACAATTCCAAGCACAAGTACAGGCTGGGTGCAGAATGGATTGAAAACAGTCCTGAGGAAAAGGACTTGGGAGGGATGGTGGACAAGAAGCTCAACATGAGCCTGCAATGTGTGCTTGCAGACCTGAAAGCCAACCCTGTTCTGGGCTGCATCAACAAAAGAGTGTTCAGTAGGTCAATGGAGGTGAATCTCCCCCTTTACTTGGATCTTGGAGTACTGTGTCCTACTATGGAGCAGGCACCACGTTGCTCTTGCAGAAAGTCCAGAGAAGAGCCATGAAGATGATCCAAGGGCTGGAACACCTCTCCTATGAGGACACGCTGAGAGAGCTAGGGGTGTTCAGCCTGGAGAAGAGAAGGCTCCAGGGAGAACTCATAGTGGTCTTCCAGTGCCTGAAGGCTCTCTTGTTCTCTCACTACAAGCCCTTGTAAAAAGTCCCTCCCTGGCTTTCCTGTAGGCTCTCTTCACCCCAACTGGTTCTTGACCTAATCTCCCCCATCCCTGTATAAATAATTTTCCCTGATCCCTGTGTAAATCACTCCCATCCAATCCCAACCCCTGTGTGTCCCTTCCACAAAGTAAGAAATAGAGTGAACCTCGGCATTGAATTCTGTAAAGTCACACTTTCATAAATCTGTACTAAAATCACCTTTTTGTGATATCTTCCCTTGACTTCTGTCCTCATCACACCTATGTTTTCTGATTCTATTGCACAAATATTTAACCTGGCTTCATTATCAGTTAGCAGACACTCCAATGACAGACTCTACTAAAATCTTTCTGAGTCTTTTCTCACAGGCAGTAAAGAACAACTTATTGGTCTGAACCAGTAAACAGAACAGACTAAGGACAGTTCTCTCACACTGAGGCACAGAGTGGCACAGCCCATATACCTAGACTTTCCAACCCTGACCAAAAATGAAGAGACTACACCCAAAGTAGATATAGGGAATGATTCTTGGCTTGTGTTAACCCCTTGCTGTGCCTAGGCAATGTTTCCTGCAGCGTTACTGAACATTGGCTGAACCTGTGTCTCAGAGTTTGCTGACAGTTTAGCAGGGTGGGTAAATCTAGAGACAAGTTCTCAGGTCTGTGCTTGGTTCTGCTTAACTTGCCAGTAAAGAAAATGCCCTTGATTTGTTTTCTCTGTGTGGAAATGGATGCAGAACTCTAGGAAACAGGGGTAGGAAAACTTGCAGCATTACTCCATAGTAAAACCACTTAAACCCAGTGAAGCAGGGAAGATTTTATGCAAGGCTGTGGATCATACCTACATGTCTAGGTAGTACCACAGTGGCAATATGAAACAGTAAAATCTGATTTTCGTTATGTAAGTACTTGTAAGGCTCTAACATAGACCTTCAAATCTGGCCATTATTTCCCTTGTAATCATGAGCACTGAAAAATACCCCAGAAAGTAATTGATTTCTTCAAAGGGGGAAAACATCAGCTCACCACATCATATAAATCCAGTTCACCTTTGACCATGATTTAGCTTCTACTTTTACAAAACAAGTTCAGATACAGGAGTACAACTTTGCTTTTGTTGGACAGAACTGGTATAACATAAGTGGTAAAAAACCCCTCCTTTACTTACATTCCATTATTCTGATTTTCATTTCCTGATGATGGTTTGTGTTAGAGCAGTCAATGAAGACTGTAGTTAAATGCATAACCCTTTCTATTTGTACACAGATGCAGTGATGCCATGGCTCAAAATCTTCATACTACCTAAACTTACAGGGCAGGCAAAGGTTTATTATTAGCATTCCTATTTTCACATGAGGAAAACAGGTTATTCCTCAAGATCAAAGAGGAAGTTCATGATGAACTAGGAATGAAGTGTAAATCTTTTGAGCCTCAGCTCAGTGCTTTCACAAAACACCTTTTCCACACTGAGAGAAAACTGATAAAACCTTTGAGAATATTACCAGCACATCTGAAATCTCTTGAGTCCTGTCTTCATTACTCCTCTGTGAGCCTCTGCAGTGTATTGGACTGATAATGGCTAGGGAGACTGTGGAGCAAAGACTATATGAATGGCTATAGAAATAAGCTCAGTTTTCCATTTACTCATCCACACTTCCCACCCACTGTTTGGGGCTTGTCATAAGTGTAGAATCTTAACAGGTTTAAGCTAGATCTGTTTTTTTTCATCAGTGGTACCATGGGTAAGAAATCAAGGATCAGCATTCTGACCTAAGATGTGGCAGACTCCCTCAATGGGGCACCATGCAAATTAACAAAAGACACAGCTGAATACCCAGTGAATGTCAAGTGGGTAAACAAGGAATTGTGTCTAGAGGGATTCAAGAGCAGAAACATTGCACAGTGGTGTCTTTGCTGTTATTAGCAAAGTGATCAAGATTCAGAAGCATTGTGAGAATTCTTTTGCCATGTCAACCATCAAAGAGAGACACTAGGGAGATAAAAGTTACAGTGTTAAACCCTGCCTGTTGCCTTTGGCATGTTTTTATTTAGTTCCATTCTTCTCAACATTTGATTTTTAATAGTTCACTTCTGTTTCTATGAGTGAAAAATAAAAAGAACTATTAAAGAACAAATTGTGTGCAGGCAAAACACAGTCTTCGGCACTTTGCACCACGCAGAACGCAATGCTATCTACCAGTTTAACTTGCTTTTATTTCATGTTCAATTACAACAAAGTACAGGAGAGAGAGGCCCAACTTTCCCTTTTCTATTTTTTTTTTTCTTTACTGTGTTTAAAAACTACAACAAGCCAAACTGACATCACAGGAAAAAGCAACCCCTTAAACCCTAAGGAGCAGAGAGCTATTTTTAACTTCTTCCAAGAAAACTCCATAAATACTATCTATTGCAGCAAAACATAAATTTAATAAACCCCAATATCATCTCTGGAAACTAATCAATTTAATTTAAAGTCTAGGCTGTGCCCTCAAATTTAACAAATAGAGGTGATCTGGAGAAATACACAGCAAAGGTAAATAGCTGTGTAAACCATGAGCCAAATCCTCAGCTAGAGTATTTCAAAATTCAAGACCATTGCACAGCTTTATACTATGAGGAACCAAGACCAGACTTTGAATATATGGAAGAATTTCTACTCACCATTTTCTTTGAAAATTATGAGTAACAATGGCTTGATGAGAAACTAACAGGGATATTAAAGTCCAATAAGCATAGACAAGTTGAAGTATCTGCTGACCCATGAAACCCAGCCCTGGAAGAAAGAAGGTGCTAAAACTGCTACTTTTGCAATTTTGGATATCTCAAATATAAACAGGGTGCAATTTCTGTTCTTTTCACAGATACAAGCTCTATGAGAAAGAACCACATTGACAAGTAACTGACCTCCAACCATGGCTAATTCCAGGCAGTCCCCATTGCTCCCAGTCTAGCTGTTGAGAGGATATGGGAAGAAGTGAATTTTCTTTGGTTTCTTTTCTCATATATTTCTGAGGAGGATGATGGAAGATCTCATGGAGAAAATCTGCTTTAATGGCTTCATTCTCAGAGGCTGTTGAAATCTGAAACCTTTTGTTATCATGAATGACTTTAAAAGTTTTACCAAAGAACAAGACAGGCATGCAGTAAATAAATATATATATATATTGCTGTTTGTACAGTATGCAAGTACCATGCATACACATAGCCTGCAGGGTAAATGGTTAGATTAGGATTATGAAAGCAGTGCCTGAATAAGATATTTTAACACCTAAAACTCCCCCACCACTTCATCATCTGGTCTCTCCACTTCTTTGCCTTCCCTGAAGTGTTGTCCAGCCAACACCATTACCCTCATCCCATCAGCCTGGGAAGCAGCAGCAACAAGTGAAGGTTGTGCTTGGCTTGTATATTCATTAAAGACCATTCTCTAAGAATGTTTCTCACCTCACTCTTATTACAACACTAAATACTACATTCTGTAACATTTTACAACATCTAGTCTCTGCAGGTCCTACATTTGCAGGGCAGAGGATACTTTTTGCATCTTCTACATAATTTAATTTGTGTGGTTTTTGTCCTATAAAACTATTTCTTAAGCTCTTTCCCGAATGTTAGTTGGTTTATCCCACCATTCTATTCTGCATATGTCCTAGCCTCTTTACTCTAATTTCTCTTTTTTCTGGGTAACAGCTAAACAATCCTTTGGACTGACCACAGAAAAACCCAACATGGAATATTTTTGCTGTTAAATTATGCTATAGTTAATTAACTAATTATAAGTTAATCCAACTCAGTTCTATTACTGTGTCATTTATCTGGCTCGAGCCAGGGCAGGACCATGCCTTGTACCACATCCTTGTGACAATAAGTACATGCTCCTTTTAAAGAGATGCACACATTTTTTCTTTTTGAAGACTTCCACAATACCATACACTGGTTTATTAACACTCACAGTGTCTTTGTTCCTTTGAGAGCTCCATATTTTATTTCCTGCTCAAATAGCTTCCATCCTTCCAGTTTGTTGTCTATCAATGGTGCTAATTTCTTTCAACTGAAACCTCAATGTTACCTTTTCTTTATTGTATGATTTCTGAGAAGTAACAGGAGCAGACAGTTTTACTGCAGGCTTCCATGTCAAACATTGGGCTCGATGACCAAAACTTTCAGACATCTCTAAGTCAGTTTTCTAACCTGAGCTGGCCATGAGATCTCTGCATATATTCAAAAACACCTTTAGATAGGCAGAATACCTTCAACTAGATCAGGTTATTTAAGCTGACCTTGAATCTCTACACAGATAGGGCTCCTACCACCTCTCTGGGCCACCTGTGTCAGTGTTTCACCACCTTTATTGTAAAAGATTTCTTCCTTATATGGAGTCTGAATCTACCTTCTTTTAGTTTAAAACCATTACCCCTTCTCCTATCGCTACAAACCCTACTACAAAGTATGTCCTGTCTTTCTTACAAGATCCCATAAATATTAAAAGGCTGCAATAAGGTATCCCCTGTCTATTATTTAATCACCTGCAGTCTATTTCTCAACACTGAACAACTAAGTTTACGTGAGATGAACAAGATCTCTGATACATTATGAATTCTTCCTTGGACAGAATGAAGGATGCACTTTGTGGCCCTCTTAGATCACACAAAGCACTGGGTGACCTGTGTCTGGTAGCCAGTTGCCTGTAACTGGAACATGTAAACTGTGGAAATGTTTGCTGGCCTTAGAAAAGCAGCATGGCCAAAGAGTTTCTGAATGATGTTTTTCTGGAGTTTATGTAGCTATTGCAGGTGTCCTGAACACACGTTTTTTTATTTCCCCTTATCAATCTGCCCCTTAACTCATCTTTCAGTTTTCTGAGGATAGATCCACAAAGCACAATGTACAGCCTAGTGTATGTAAAGGAAGAAGTGTTGGGTCATCCCAGGTCGTTACAGTCTGTATCTCAGCAGAGCTAATTAGTCCTTCTGTGACTGAAGCACCATTTCATAGCAGCTTTACTGCCGTTATCCTTACTAGCTCATAAGCTTTAGTGTCCCTGCATGGAAATACATTGCACCGTGTAGCCCTCTTGTCAATGACAGTACCTAATAAGATTCAGATATTCCAGCAGGTCAACAGAAAATCTTATAGCTGGTTCTAAAATACCAAAAACGTAATTGCCTAAACATAACGTCAGTTTTTCACTTTTTTGAGCTAACTTCATCTCTGTCCACACCTCTCATGTTTAACAGCAGGATGAATCAGCAGAACAGAATTGCATTTTCACCTTAAGCTAGCAACCTACTGTATTGCATTCAGAACATAACACAGTTCTATGCAAAATACTTAGATCATGAAAATTCTTGCTGAGGACACACAAGAGTTCAATACTTTTAGCAGAGAAAAATACCGTACCACACTCTGAAACAGCAATATGGGTTTCAAAGTAGTATCATCTGGTATGTATTCAGCCCTTTATGTAAAACTTATTATTTCTTTTGAAATTCCCTGAAGTGGCTTAATACATTTTGATACATGTTCACTTTGCATAGTCTGGTGCCTCTGTTGCTGCTGTAATAGATTATTTTTATCATCGTCATCAACCACAACAATTACAACAAATGCAAAGGAAAAGGTAATTGTCTAGATTACCTTTCAAATTCATGAACAAACAATTTCTCAGTGAACCATTTCAGATCTCCTCCAAACACTACAACCTTTTACAAGTTCAGACTTCCAATTAAGATCATGCTAGGAATGCAATCAAGGATCTCAGCACTCAAAAGTTAATTATCTCCTCAGGCTAAGTCATAAACATAGTTGTTTTGTTTTTGTCCACTTCATCTAATGATATAATGTATTTGCAAGACGGGGGTTTTGTCGGTTGTTATCAAGAGGGCCTATGGTGAGGCTGTGGGAGCTTATGTCACTGCTGAAATACAGCAAAAGCTAAACAAACTGCTTCTGTGAATTAACAACACTGGGTACTATCTGTCCAAAATTACCCACAGTCTGTCAAACCACAGAAAGCTCCAAGATTGTTACAGATCTTCTCTGCATGCTCAGCCAACTTATTCGTTCCCAAAACTGGCTGGATTTGAGCCATGCATATACACTTGCTCTATATATGTTCTCTACAAGAGATGATTTAGACTGACCTTCTGGAAAACCGAACAAGGCTGAACATAAATAACTGAATAATTCCTTCTATCCTCCACCAAATGGCTGTCTGATTCACAAGGGCCAAAAACTTCTCTGACTACCAAAAAGCAGTGGCAGTGTTTGAAACTTCCAAGTGAATCCAGCGCAAAGTTGGACTGAGCGCCCCAGAGACCTCTAATTGCCAGATGGTTCTGCTAATGCCCACGTGGGAAAGTGTGTGATTTGGGTGGCTCACATAAATAAACTGGTCTGCTACCAAAAGACAGTGATGGAAAGCAATGTGTCTGCTGTCAACATTTCTAGGTTTAGATGTGTTTGTGGACTGATAACAGCCATCACTTCCCAACTCCACTGTAATTCTTGAAAATTCATCATGGATAAACTATTCCAAACAAGGTACATTTTCAGGATGGATATTTAGCCTTGTTCAGCTTCCAGGTTCCAGAAGCATACATAAAATCTAGTTGGTCTTTTGTTATGACCACGTTTTCAGCTCAGTGTTAGTCTGTCCGGTAATAAGATCAGACCAACCCACTATAAGTATCACAAAATTTCACAAAAAACTTAAGCAGCATAATAAAGTAGGGGGAGATACACTTGAGGTGACTATCCAACCCACAGACACAGAAGCAAATCCAGGCCCTACAGATTGAGACAAAACTCCTCACGTTCTACACTACTGATAGGACTGGGATAAGTGCATCCTGATACGACCACATCCAACCAGCAGAAACTGAGCTTTGCTCATCCACACTACAGCATGAATTACTTGAACTTTAGCTACAGCCAGTTTTGCAGCCAGGCTATAAACAGCAATATGGACCAGTCATAAGAAACATGACACTCATGAGTCCTCTCTTAACTTTGTATTGCAGACATATCAAAGAATCGTAGAATCACTGATCAGTTTGGGTTGGAAGGGATCTTTTAAGTGTCATCTAGTCCACCCTGCCATAGGCAAGGACATCTTTTGCAAGATCAGGTTCCCCAAAGCCCCATCCAACCTGGTGCCCCCAATGATGGGGCATTCACAACCAGTATCCTATTGATCTTGAGTAGAAATGCCATATCAGGTAACGAATTTCAATGGTGGGACAAACAGTGGGAAACTGTATTTGGGAGGAATATTAGCAGTCATCACAATACAGACTGTGAAGGCATCAGAAAAACCTTCAGGTGAAACATAGTGGATATTCTCCCAGCGACCAGTGTTCATAAAGGAGAGAACCAGTGATAGATAGATAGATAGATAGATAGATAGATAGATAGATAGATAGATAGATGATAGATAGATAGATAGATAGATAGATAGATAGATAGATAGATAGATAGATAATCAGCATTATTTCTTGTTTTCTGCTAACAACTCCAAAAGCTTTGCCCTGCTGCACTGCTTTCTCATCACTGCAGCCTGCCAGTGCTGCAGGTGATCAGTGCTTTATTATGCTCACTGTAATGTAGATCTTATTGGTTATTCACTGCTTTGCATGGCAAGGTTTCTACAGGGAGGAAAACCATTCCTTATAAAGAAATTGTGAGAATTCACATTCCACATTCACCATTTCATATGCTCTTTGTGGTTTAGCACTTTACATCCCTCAGAGACCGTATCTTGGAAATGTGGCAGAAAAGATCCCACTTGTTATAACTTGAGCTGACATAGATAACCATTCAGTTCCAGTAAATAAAATACACTATCTGGGAACATGACATAGCAAGAGACCTTAGAGAAGCATCAAAACTAGGGAAGCCATCAGGGAAGAGCTGAAAAGGTCTTCTCTCTATTCCAAATGTTAATCCATGTGATTCCATTCAATGCACAGAGCAGGATGAACACACTGATGATATAAACAAGTCCAGGACGGTTGTGTCATTGTGGCAAATACTGAGGGAAAGCTACTTCATCTGTCTAGAAGGGGAAGGGACACTGCTGGCAAGAAACTAAAATTAGAGAATTATAAGGGAAGGCCAACAAAAAGGGAACCTACTTTTATAGTCTCAAAGGTATTTATACATTTCCTCAGTAAATGTTAGAAATAATCTAGAATGAAACATTTGAATCTCCATGATTCAAATGAGACTCCCACTTCCCTGAAGACTACATGATCAATTAGTCTATTAGAACAAGGCACATTGTAACGCCACCTCCACAATCTCAGCTGAATTCAGGGTAGTTCAAATGAGCACAGGAAAAATTAGCATAAGGATCTCTTTTTTTCTGAATACCAGCAATCTGAGAAAGAAAATCCCAGTGGGAACACCCCAAGAGCTGCAGTAAGGGATTGCATGACTCACTTGCCTAAATGTAGGTGCTTATATTTTATTCAGAGGGTACTATAGGCTCCTGCTTTTTCTGCTTGGTTGTTCTGAACCTCTGTCAAGTGTGCTTAAATAAGTGCAGCTTTCTGTGCATTAATAAGCACTTTTCTAACCTAACATGGAAATATTTTATCCTTTTTTTTTTCTGTGCTTACTGCTGGAAAAGTCACATTCAGATTACAATCCCACTTTTAACAAAGCTACCAAACTCTTCCATGATATGCTGTACTCAAAATCTCTCATGCTTCCTATTTCTTTCTTTTTTTCCTTTTTTTTTCTTTTTTTTTATTTCTGCTTTCTTTTTTTTTTTTCTTGATGGAATACATTTTCCATCCATACCTATTGTTGTGCCCCATGGAACATCTAATGCAAGGGCAAAGAGGCTCTGGATCTTTAAATGTAAATCACATGGCCAGAAGTCTTTCTCTGAATAAAAATGTTGTCTATAAAGCCTCCGTGACAAGAGAAAAGAGAACTCCAATGTGTAAGTGTGGGGTTTATTTTGTCTAGAATATATTTTTATATTTACTTGGACCGTCTCAGGGAAGAATTTCTGAAACACAGTGGAAATCTGTAAAGGTGCAAGATTGGATTTCATGTACTAAGCTGGCAACAAGCAGAAGCAATATAAGCAATCACACTGGTCTCTGAAATATCTTCTTCCTTTCCTGTACTCTCAAGAACGTCCCATGGATGCTCCAAAAGTCTTTCACTTACAGTATTGGAAAATTTACCACCACTCAACCACTGGAATTAATAAGAGTATCTCTTAACTGGTAGCAAACTTAACTTCACTGTTGTCTTTGTTTTTTTCCACAAGACAACAAGCCCTTTACACATTGCTCAGTACTTTGACAAAGCCCTTTATTCTGCACATCTAAACTCAAACAGAAACAGCAAAATAATGTATATTTAGAAAGTATTCACAGATACAGAAACAGACACATATATCCCCAGCACACTGAGATATCACAAACTGTTTATAGTGGTTTTAACATGTTCTTCATGGATAACGTTTGTCAGTGAACTGGAAAAAAATAACATGAAAGCTTTGTTCATAACAAAAACAGCTGAGGATTAATTAATAATAATAGTCAGTCAACAGTACTGAGTCAATAATGCTAGAGGTCTGCTGTGTTCAAACAACCTGTTTGCTACAGGAAAGCATAATCCTTCTGGGACTGAAAAGTGAGGACTGCACATGTGTACTGTGGGACCAAACCTTGAAAGAGCAGTGATTTCCTAAAAGGTCATAACTAGTATATGGAGATAAACTGGACACAATATAGATCCTAAGAAATACCAAAACTTGCCAACTTCTATCTTCTGTCCAAAATTCTCCCCCAGGACCTAAAAAAATTTTCTCTACTGAGCATCTGAAAAAATTCAGTCTAAATTTATTTAGTGAAAGAGGATGTAGAGAAGGATGTGGATCTTGATGTAAGAACACTGACACAAGAAGACACCAGAAATGTGCATATCCTTTTAATGCTGTATCATTAAAGACTGGAGGCTAAAGGAAGCAACAATCAATGAAAAGTAAATTGTCAATTTTTAATAAGAGGAGAATTAAAAACTGACACAATTTACCAATGAACTTTCTATATTTGGGAGTCTTTTAAGGAAGACAAGATATCTTCTTAGAAGTTATTCATTTGGTACTAAGTTATTGGTTTTAATAAAAAGTGAAGTGTGTATTTCTGGTGCCTGTGTAATGCAAGTGATCAGAAAGGTCTCTTTTCCCTTAAAATTGATTGATGCAGAGGCTCGATCTTAACTATCTTGGGTCCTTTAATGAAATCCCTCTGATCTCAGAACAGCATTAATGCAAAGAAAAACCCAGAGAGATTTGGATTTCCTTACATTAGCCTTCAGCAATCACTGTTATCTATGTCTACTTTTCCAGTCAGTCAATGATTATCATTGGATTTTTCAAAGCCAGGTCAGTTTTAGGCACCCACATCCTATTGACTTTCAACACTGTCTACCCTGACTACAGATCTCATCAACACAAAATGAACCTCTGACTGGATCATGGAAGTTCTTTTCAAGAGTTAGCTGCAGCAAACTGGTTACATAATTAGAACTACAACTTGCCTCATTACAAACAAGCAATGAAAACCTTAATCCTTATTCATCCAGAGAATCAAAGTGTGGAAGCTCTAAATCTTGTCTGAAATGGCAGATTATAACAAACTTTGACAGTGCTAAATGGAGACAGGGAACTATTTTGGAAGACTTGTAAGATAAACTGATCATGCATGACTCCATTTCTGCCTTAGGGGCAATGTTGATGAACACTGAAAATGCTGCTGTACAAAAAAGAGAAATAGATATTTCTTGGCTTTAATTTATTCTAGGCTTCCTATAATTAGAAGAAATTATTGTTGTGTGATATTCGTTCATCTTATTAGGCAGTTTAAGAAGAAACAAATTCATCCTTTCTAAAGAGAATGATGCTTTTCTGAAGGTAGCAAAAATTTCTCAGCCTCCGTTATAGGAATTATACTGAGTGTTTATAATCTTCTTCTTCTTTTTTTTTTTTTTTTTTCTCAAAGCTGTTAATAATCTGTTATAAAACCATACATGAAGCATACCTAAGATGGATCTGAGGGTCTTTTAGCTCTCTCAGTCCCCTCTCTTTACACAATAGCTCGTATCTTCCTGAAGCAGCAATTGCTTAGCAAAATACACAAATTTTACCCCTCTAAGGCCTGCCTAGTAACTTGAAGTGAGAAAAATTAACTTTATTCTTTACCCAAATCTGTTACTGAGGAGGCCACCACCACTCCATGTGTTACGTGCTGCTAAAAAATCCCAGCAGGAATGGTTGATTTAAGAGTCTCACTCTACAGAGAAAAATATTCTGTCTGAGGGAGAAAGAAGCTGACCCTCAGAATTCAGTTCTGATGGTCTTAGATGTTCAGCTGTTGTAAAACAGCTCAAGCAGTCCATAAAATATGTCAAGCTAAACTAGAATTACAGTCCTCCATTCACAGTAGACTCCTGGGTTTTGATCCTACTGTTCTGGGGAAAGACAAGTGTTCCCCAGAGATGTGGTGTCCAAGACAACGAAAAATTCAAGGGAAGCCTCTGGACTTCTTGAGGGGTGGGACAGCCCCAGGCAGGCAAGAAGCAGACGAGCTTGTCTGTATCCTTCAGTCACTCCCAGGAAGGGATCTCTGTTTAGATAGACCACGTTCTCTTCAGCATTCTGGA